>NC_041005.1:47839323-49089323 GCF_004193775.1 Glycine soja
TATATGTAATGGCCTCAACTCCTTTTGAGATTCACTAAAAGGATTTTAATTGTAATTACACGTAACGGAATTCGTTTCCTCTGAAGTTATTACACCGCACATATATATAGAGAGAGAGGGGTATATATTCCAGTGCTTTGGTTTATATTAGAACATTTTTATATTCATAAGCAAAAGTATTTAATTGGGTGACAGTGGTTAAATAAAACGCTACAAAAAAAAAAAAAATTCCAATCCTTTACGTATGTATATATGTAAATGTATAGGGATACCTTGAACTTGCTTTCCGAATTGTGTTTCAATGGGTCTGTGTCTTGCATTTAACTAATCATATATATATATATATATATATATTTAATTATAACCAGGTATGATGCATTGCTAAGTTGTGTTATTAATTGATATTAATGATATTACAAGGTTAAGGATGATATTTTGTAATTATGTGCGTTGATTATTATCTTTTGGGAAGGAATTATAATTTATATTCTATTTTGAGAAATTAATGAAATATCTTTATTTGAAATAACCATGAAATTTATTATAAATATTTTTATCTAGGATGAAAAAAAGATTTTGAATATTTCTATCTAAATCTTTTAAAGAATTTCATATCTAAACTAGTTTGGAAATTAAAGAATTGACTCTTATGATTTTAAAAATTACTAAGTTGTATTTATTTGTTATACTTATTTGAATGCGTCTAGGTATTGTCGTTTATTTATTCAAAATCTTATTAATTATGATTGTTTTAATATGTGTAAATCTATAAACATATCATATTACATGTACTTGAAAATAATAAATCTATAGCAAATATTTTAAGTAAAAAAATCATTTTATCGTCCAGACCATTTTTTATCCGTTTCTGCCCCTTTATGAAGGTAAAATGTATATTTAGAATTTTTTTATAAATTAGTTTATATATAAGTTAATTTTAGTTTATAAAAAAATTTAATTTATTTTTCTTATAAATATTTATAAAAAAGACCATAAATCAATGGACAACTCTTTATCCATTGATCCACAAACTTTTTTTCATTAAAAAAAATTCACGTGATGAATTTCTTTAATTATACGGACATATTTTATTAGCCTGACCAATTTCTAATTCAAGGAATTATATTGATTATTCGAATTTTTTTGGGGGTTCCGATTCCAAAAATCCTAATCACGTGAGAGTCACGTGCCTCGCAAGCGGGAAAATCTCACAATGGACAACTCCCCAACAAAAAGTGGCGGGAACTCATTACCCTCCCACTCCACACTCTCCGCTGTCTCTCCCTCCCAATTCCGATGAGCAACAACGCCTCCCGGAAGCGCGCGCCGCCGCATCCGTCGCAACCTCCGCCGGCGAAGCAAGCCCTAATGACTCAGGAAGAAGAGTTCATGGACGAAGACGTGTTCATAAACGAAACCCTCGTCTCCGAGGACGAAGAATCCCTCATTCTCCGCGACATTGAGCAGCGCCAGGCCCTCGCCAACCGCCTCTCCAAGTGGACACGTCCTCCTCTCTCCGCCGGCTACGTCGCCCAATCTCGTAGCGTCCGTGAGTGTTTTCCGTTAATTATTTCCCCTTTTCTTTGGTGCTAGGGTTTTGTTTTTAGCTCTTGTTATTGAAATTTGATTGATTTGTGTTCTGTGTTTCTGTTTTTGGCTTTTAGTTTTTCAGCAGCTAGAGATTGATTACGTGATTGGAGAGAGTCACAGGGAGTTGCTGCCGAACTCGTCTGGACCTGTCGCCATTATCAGAATATTTGGAGTTACTAAGGAAGGTTTGATCGTGTTTTTGTTTTCTTCTATACTACAAAATTTGGCTGCATAGACATCAGTAGTTGACGATGCATTTGAGGGTTTCTGTTGTTGGTTTACTATCAGTAAGTCAAGTGTTGTTTATATTAGAAGTGTTTGAAGTTTGGTTTGGTCAGTTTGAGGGGGAAACCTGTCCTCACCAAACCAGTCAGTTTGCTTTTAATTGGAGGAGTGGATTAAACCTTTTGTTTTTTTATATGATCTACTCATCAACAAATTTGCCCCGAAAATCTTATTAAAAACATAGTCAATAGATAGAAAGAACAAATTAATGTAAAAAGTTTCATACATTAGTAGAAAACTAATAATCTATAAATATGTAAATTGTAGGCTATATATGACTATATGGCTAACTACACAATTTCAGTCTGGTTTCATAACTGAAAACTGAACCAAACTATATTTACACAAAGGAAACCAAACTTATTCAGGTTTGTTTGGTCTTTCGGTTGCCAAATTAAGATTTATCAACCTACACATCTGGTTTGTTTGAGTCCAGATATGAAGTGACCAATGCTTCAGAAAAGGGAAAACTGATGCTCTGACAAACTTGTGCTGAATATATTTTGTATTAGCTGAAATCAAACCCAACATCATACTTGGATTTTACTTTCTTGAATACTCAGTTGCCTTCTTACATAATTCATGTTATGATTTTCCAATTACATTACATGTATGAATTTAAGTGCCCAGAAATAATCTCTTTTAATAAAACCAGTCAAGTTTATTTGAAAAAGTTGGTGTAAACATAAATATTATATATGATTATCATTGTACTTATGATTATGGTTCTCAAGTCAACCATGCAGTGCCTTATAAGAATTATATAATAAACATATTTGTTTGTTTGTCAGGACACAGTGTTTGTTGCAATGTTCATGGGTTTGAACCATATTTCTACATCTGTTGCCCTCCTGGAATGGGTCCAGATGATATCTCCCATTTTCATCAAACTCTCGAGGTATCTAGTTTAGAACCTAAAAATACTTTTCTTTTTCCAGTTTTAATCTAGAAAAGGGAACAAGCTTCATTTTTTTTTTGTAACTTACGAACTGCTTTAATTTAGTTGCTTTTGTGTCCTGTGATGGTTCAGGGAAGGATGAGAGAAGCCAATAGAAACAGTAATGTGGGAAAATTCGTTCGCCGTATTGAAATGGTGCAGAGAAGGAGTATTATGTACTATCAGCAATCCAATTCCCAACCCTTTCTCAAAATTGTAGTTGCACTCCCAACAATGGTTGCCAGCTGCCGTGGTAAACTTAGATACTCTCTGTATACATTCTATTTCCCAATATATGAATTATCTTATCAAAACTCAGAGAAGTCCAGAATTACTTGAGTGATGTTTAAGCTACGTTTTTGGTTCTCGTTGGCTGTACTTTTGATATTGTCATAGTATGGCCATGTTATACACTTTGGGTTGGTTAAGTGTCAAATTTTAGTTTCATGCATCTTGACACTAGTATGCTTGCATTTTTTGTTAGGACAGTTGTCTTTCTCAACAGTAATTCACTCATGCATCAACGTTTTTTGCTAATATTTCAAAACTTGGCAGGTATTCTTGATAGGGGTATTCAACTTGATGGTCTGGGAATGAAGAGCTTCTTGACTTATGAAAGCAATGTACTTTTTGCCCTTCGCTTCATGATTGATTGTAACATAGTTGGTGGAAATTGGATTGAAATTCCTGCCGGAAAATATAAGAAAACAGCGAAAAGCTTGTCTTACTGCCAGTTAGAGTTTGATTGCTTGTATCCTCTTTCATGTGATAATATCTGTATAAAACAGTTATGGGAATAACAAAATCTTTAGATTTTTTTGTTCTCCCCTTAACATTGTTATAGGTATTCTGAATTGATTAGTCATGCTCCAGAAGGGGAATATTCAAAGATGGCTCCGTTTCGCATTTTGAGTTTTGACATCGAGTGTGCTGGTCGTAAAGGTCATTTTCCTGAGCCTACCCATGATCCTGTTATCCAGGTCCACTGTCCTCTCTTTTCTCACCTGCAAATTCAAGCACAATGTTATTGTTTTTGAACTGAAAATTCTCTTTTCTTACAGATTGCTAATTTGGTTACTTTACAAGGAGAAGACCAGCCATTTATTCGTAATGTGATGACCCTTAAATCATGTTCTCCTATCGTTGGTGTTGATGTGATGCCATTTGAAACAGAAAGAGAAGTCCTGCTGGCTTGGAGGGTAATTCCATTGTGTGTCTAACCATGTTTATACTTATTAAGCATAAGAATTTCAATAAAACCCCCAAATTTGATTCGCCAGTCCGCCTAAATAAACTATATTTTTAGATATGCTAGTTAAGTATCTGACATCGTGTATGTTTTATCACATAGTATGATGTTTTGTAGTTCTTACAACTTTATCAATGGTTAATGCTATTATATCATTTGTTTCTTAAACTTGAATACGAGTCAATTTGATAATGTAACTGTTGAATGAATTATAATCCTTTCTCTATCACGCTCTTATAGTTTGATGGACGCGGTTTTTTAATTGCAGGATTTTATTCGTGAAGTGGACCCTGATATTATTATTGGATACAACATTTGCAAATTTGACTTGCCATATCTTATTGAGGTGTGATTTGACTTTGAAATTAAAAAGTACACTTAGAGTTGATAGCTGTAACGTTTTGTTATTAAAAAAAGGTTGTGTGCAAGTTGTTGCGGTTCCTGTTCTAATATAATTTAATTTGTTATTGCCTTGTTTTCAGAGAGCTTTGAACCTGAAGATAGCAGAATTTCCAATTCTGGGTCGTATCAGGAACAGTAGAGTTCGAGTAAAGGATACAACTTTCTCATCAAGTTAAAGAGATACAGTCTTCTGTTATGTACATGTTTTCTCTCATTATTTTTTGTATTAGTTGAATTCTGGTATTCTGGTCGGTCTGTAGGTTTTGTATAGCTTCATCAACTTTAATGAAAATAGAAACTTGGTTTCTAAAGTAAATCCTGCATTCTATATCCTTAACATTTTCTGAGTTTTGGAATTACTTTGTTTATGCTTTTATTTTCTGACTTTTCTATCATTCTACCTTATTGATACTTGACGGTTTTGTAGGCAGTACGGAACCAGGGAAAGTAAAGAAGTTGCAGTAGAAGGGAGAGTTCAGTTTGATTTACTCCAGGTTCTGTCAATATTGTTTTGTTTTAATTACTTTTTGCTTGGACACTGAGTTTATTGCTTTATAGGTTTATTTGTTATGTTCTCATTTACAGGTTATGCAAAGAGACTATAAATTAAGTTCTTATTCACTGAATTCTGTGTCATCACACTTCCTTTCTGAGCAGGTAAAGTCATTCTTTTGACATCATTTCAAGCAATTATTTTCCCCCTTTATTTTGTGTGCCTGGACACAATGGTAAGGTTACTTGCCCTGTGTCTTGGAGGAGATGAGTTCAAATCCTGGAAAGCTTCTCTGCTTGGGGTATAAGGTTGTGTACATCTACCCTCCTTAGATCCCATTAGGTGGGAACCTCATACACTGGGTCACCCTTTTATCTTTCTTTATTCCTTTATTTTCTGTTTCAAATACATGTGAGAAGTGGGAACTGTTAATGGAACTTAAATCATGGTTGAAAAGTACAATTAACACATCTTTATATATATATATATATATATATATATATATATAGAGAGAGAGAGAGAGAGAGAGAGAGAGATATTTATCTATTTATAATCATAGATGTAGTTGCAGATTTACATGCATAAACTCATGATTTAATGTAAGCATTGGTCATGTCAATTGAATTGCAATTTGACAGATATACATTTCAATTGGTCATTTTATTTGCTGTCTGTATGCTTGTATGTGTGTCTATGCACTTCTTCTCCATTTGTAACCTATTTATATGCCTACCATTTTCTAAACAGCTTCTTTTGCCGGAATCTCGTCTTTGTTCTTGAAAGTTATAATGCATGTCAATTTATTGGCTTAGTCACTGCATATTTGTATGCTGCAGAAAGAGGATGTTCATCATTCAATTATATCCGATCTTCAGAATGGAAATGCAGAAACTAGGAGGCGCCTTGCTGTGTATTGTTTGAAGGTTTGTCTTCTGGTTTTTTTGTCTTGGGATGCTCTTTGTTGCTACATTTCATGTAAATGATTATTGTCCAGTCTTTTCATTTTTTTATCAGGTTCTCATTGGCTGGTAAACTTTACAGAGATAAACTAGTAGTTAACAATAACTAGTTTGGAAGTCTCGATTGATGATGAAAATCATGATGTGACTGATAAGCACAACATTTTTGGTTTGCATTGTTTGTTAGTTTTATGAAATACCTCTGTTAGGAAAGGATTTACCATGTTATTTGGTGGCCCTTGGCTTCTGTCATGAAGTTGTGAAAAAGGCTCTGTTTCATCTATTTTTATGAAATGAAGCAAGAGAATTTTTAGCCAGTTCATTTTATTGACCATTTCTGCTACCTTTTTATGAGTCCTTAGTTTTTCAAGATCACCTAACAATCTGACAAAATTTGCTCAAATATGTTTTTCTCAATGCTAATATAATAAGTTCAATAATTTTTGAACCTAAAATACTTAATGCATTTAGATTTAAAAAGTTGTACTGCTTGTGGTTCTTTAACCTATTAAAGTGTTGCATATTAGATATGGTGAATCCATTATGGGTATATTTGTTTTTTTTGCACAGCAAAAATCAATGTATTATATATGAAATTCAGTACTGGTGTACTGAAAATACAATTATAAAAACAAGGCATAAAAAGCCTAAACCCCACTAGGAAGAATCGAGAGACAGGACAGAATACAATAAAAACCCAGCCCCTCTAAGAGAAGGCATCCTTCAAGTTAGTTGACCAGAAATTAAAATGCAATTGAAAGCCCTTCTCCACACACTTAAGCCAGGACCAAGTGTGGAATAAGGCCTCATCCATGACCTTCTCTGGATTGAAAGGCTGGTTATTGAAAACCATGCCATTTCTGTGATGGGTATATTACATCTGAAAAAAACTTACTTACTTCATACCCCATGCCCAGAGGCTCTTCGCTATGCGAAGGTATGAGGGAGGGATGTTGTACGCAACCTTACCCTTGCATATGCAAAGAGGCTGTTTCCGGATTCGAACCCATGACCAACAAGTCACCAAGGCACAGCTTTACCGTTGTACCAGGGCTCGCCCTCTATATATTACATCTGAAAAAAAACTAAGTGAAATAAATTGACCATTCAAAATTCATAGTTTGCTTGTCTAAATGCAGGATGCATATCTCCCTCAGCGGCTTTTGGATAAATTGATGTTCATTTACAATTATGTGGAGATGGCTCGAGTAACAGGTGTCCCAATTTCTTTTCTACTTTCCAGAGGCCAAAGCATTAAGGTAAGCATTGAAGTTCCTTTTCTCTTATCAATCATTAGAACATAGACATGCAGAAGATGATTGACTCATTGAATTTGTAGCAGTAATTGCTTGTTTTCTTTTTTCTTCCTTTCCAGGTACTTTCTCAACTTCTTAGGAAGGCAAGGCAGAAGAATCTGGTCATTCCTAATGCCAAACAGGCTGGGTCTGAACAAGGAACATTTGAAGGTGCCACTGTAAGTTCATTCTTTTCTTTTCATATTCACTATTTTAAATGGTTAATTGGCATTTATTCATAGATTCTTTCCACTTTCAATGTATGTACATGCATGTTTGCATGTGTATGGATCTTCAAATATGAAATGAAATATATTGTATTAGCTAACTAGTCATACAACTATTATATGCCTTGTATTTTATGAGAGTTTTATTTATATTTCGTCTCGACAAATTAGATTATATATTGAATTTACTCATGAATGAAGGGAATTAGAAATTGAAAGGCTCATATCATCTATAGTTCTTTACTCCAAGATTGTTTTGCATCAAGGTTGTTAAATTTGAGAGCTTACGTAAACTTGTGGAGGGTTGTAAACTCTAAGACATTACCTAACATTAAAATAATATTAAAATACCTAATCACATATCCAAACAAAATAGATTACCATAAAATCAAATCTATGAAACAAGAAATAGACAAATCACTAGAATCCAATTATCCAAGAGGATCAAATGAACAAGGGCTTGAACCTTGTGACAGAACAAATGGGAATGGCCGAATGGGATTGTTGATACCTTGTTTTCAGTGTCAGTTTTAGCCCAGAGGTCAGCGTAACTGATGTGGTCATCTAAGGTTGCACAACATGGATGTGTTCATTGTAGATCTCTTGGTGGAGGCTCACAGAGCAACCGAACTTGTTGGAAAAATACAGGTCAGTGGAAGTGAGAAGGAGATTTTTTGTGAGTTTTTGATGTTCGTGGAGCAAGGAGAAGCAAAGCTTGTGGAACACAAAACAAAAGGGTGGACAAACCCTAATGAAACAACTCCATTTTGGACATTTTTGTGATATTTAATACAGCGCACACTAACTCGCATAGGGAGTGAAATTGCTACTCTACCTTACCTGAATTTGACTGATCATGCCTGAGTTAAGTTGAGTTTGAAGAGCTCCTAGCTTCTGAGTGAGTTGGCGTGATTTGTCAACCTGAACTTGTCCGAGTTTACGAGTCAACTTCAAGTTTATCAACCATGCTTTCCATAGTTTTCTTGTCTATATTCATGAAACAATCACTTTCGTCAATGTATAATTTTTTTGGTTAGATAGAAATGTGGATACTGTATTTACACTTTAAAGTCGGAACAAAGAATGACAATTGTGCCACCTAGCATTGCCTTTTTTATTTAGGGAATATAGAGAAAAAAATAGCTCTATCCTAATAATGACAAATATACAGTGAGATTTATTCTATTCACAATAAAATGATTTTATTTCTTGATTGAAAAATAAATTGAAGGAGAAAGATCTCCTCCAAGGGTATCCCGTTCACAAGGGTTTCCTATTTCTACTACATTAGAGATAAAGCTCAGTTCTCAATTGATACAAAACAGAATGCCACCATGATTAAGCTAAACCCCCTGTCCTTCCACTCTCTCTAACCAACTAACTAATGGATTTTCTAACCATTGATACTTTACTCTCTAACTAGTAACTATTGATGTTTGGGAATCTCTTTCCCATTTCTACTACATCAGAGATAAAGCTCAGTTCTCAATTGATACAAAACAGAATGCCACCATGATTAAGCTAAACCCCCTGTCCTTCCACTCTCTCTAACTAACTAACTAACGAATTTTCTAACCATTGATACTTTACTCTAACTAGTAACTAATAACTATTGATGTTTGGGAATCTCTAACAGCATGTTAGGCCTGTTTGATTTGAGAAAATGTATTCTACTTTTTTTTTATTTCCTGTTTTCAAAGATTTGTGGAAACAATGAAAACAACTGTTTTCACTATTTCTTGTATAAATTTTGAAAACATTAAACAAAGTGAAAATAACATGATATTTTTAATTATTTGTGAAAACGGAAAATGAAAAAGTGTTTTCTCAAACCAATTAGGAAATTATCTAATGATAGAAATTCCTGTTGTTAAAATGTCCATATGTTATGCACTGCTAATGCAAGCCTGTAAACAAGGATTTTATGCATTCTGACTTTGTAGTTGTTCTTAAATACTTATTATTATGCCCTCTTGGTCCTCTTGAAGTTAATGTGCTACACCTTTTCCTATATTTGTCTTTTGGAGTTAATGTTTCAGTTGTCGAGCTGTTTCCTTTTGAAGCATGATTTTTGAACTTTACAACTTGCAGGTATTGGAGGCAAGGGCTGGATTTTATGAAAAACCAATTGCTACTTTAGATTTTGCATCCTTGTATCCATCTATTATGATGGCCTATAACTTATGTTATTGCACTCTGGTAAATATTTCATTTTTTTTATTAGTTTTTCCTTGAGCTTAAGTTTTGTTGTTTCTTTATAAAAAATTACGTGTACTACTTTATTCATCAGATTAGTTCAATTCGTATGGAGTAACAACTGGTAGATAATTTTGTTTTTGTTTTTACTGTTTGTTAAGGTGATCCCTGAAGATGCTCGCAAGCTCAACATACCTCCAGAGTCTGTGAACAGAACTCCATCTGGTGAAACATTTGTTAAATCAAATTTGCAGAAGGTATTTTGCTTGCAAAACTTACTAGTTCTTTTTTTCCTTTAAGGCTCTATGCTGAATTCATTTTAGAGTTTAATGCTTATATGAAGTCGAGGCACTGATGTAACGAGAATAAATTTAGGGAATACTTCCTGAAATACTTGAAGAGCTATTAACAGCCCGTAAAAGGGCAAAAGCAGACTTAAAGGTATCCTTTCTGTACTTGTCGTGAAAATTGACTTTGGATTTAGATTATTGTACGGCTATTTGACCGGAAAGGGGCATTTTTTTTGTATTTTTCATTTGGGGGTGAGTTTCAAATTAACCACCAAAAGGAGGTAAGTTGTAGTAGGTGTTACGACTTCTGAGTTAGAAGTCATAACACCTTTTAGGACTTTAAATTTTTTTTTAATTGAAGTCGTAAATAATTTTACAACTTCATTTTTAATTTTTCTTTTTACAACTGTAAAGTCGTAACCGATTTTTTTGTCTGCTCTTAAGACTTCAAAGTCATAAAAGTTTTTATTTTTTTGGTATTATGACTTCAAAGTTGTAATACCTTTTTTTGGTCGAAGTCTCGTGTTATTGGACTGGATTTGTATGTGTTTGTTGTTTTCTTGTTCTACGACCTCTACCTCCTCTTGTTCTACTATGATCACGTGTAATTGTGTGTTGTTGAAGAATATGTTCACCACTGTTATGATCATCATCGTTATTGTTGGTATTGTTGTTATCATCATCTTCATGATTTATGTCACGCATTTGAGTAGGTAATGATGGACGATAACAAGAGCTCGATGGTGGTAGATCATATGTAGATGATGGATTGTTGAAAGTGGTATCAAACCTTTGTGAGGGTCCATAGAAAAACATTTGAGGTAGAAAGAACTTAAAATGAGTATTGAGATATATATGATGAGAATCCTAATAGTTGAAAACTTTGTTGACATCCATGAGACACGTATCCAGAGGAGGTCACTAATTGATATTATGCTTGTGATGGATAATGTTGGGACATATATCCAGAAACATACACGGGAGGTACATTGGGTTAAACATATGATTGATGTTGGTAATGATTAGGATAATACTATAAATTAAGATTTACAAAGTTAGAAATAATAATGAATAATAATATCAATAATTTTTTAAAAGTGTAAATTAAACTTACAACCTCAGTAGACAGTGTCCCCTCATGCGATATATATTGTCTATAGTTCAGCATATATACCATTGCATGTATTCTGAATTTTCATGCAAAATACCTTGGTCCATTTCATCGTGAATGATATAATCATTTCAATGATTCCATTTGGCAATCCAGTGGCGATGGTGGTGAGGCAAAAAAATATCTGTTCTCTCGTATCTATGTCATGGAGTTAATCTAGGTTTGGTGGGTGAATAATTTGTTGCAGTTCAAATTGTGTGATGATCCTGTCTGTTGGATGTCATTCTACTATTGCAAAACATATGAGAGAGAGATTTTTGCCCGAACAATCATTGATATCTCAACATTATTAATTAATGGTCTTATTTCTGGTGTGTTATAAGGAGTCCATAAGAACTGCAACATATACATTATTATTATTGTCACATATTTAAGTTCGAATAGGAAATAAAAAAATACTTAACGCATCAAAATTAAGAAATAAACCTCATTCATATGTAGTCTATCAAATATGATGGTACCAATTTGACTGAATTGGTGGGAATGTTTGTTTGGGTCGTTGGACGAGACCATCTTGGTGCAAGAGGAAATCCGAGTTCTTCTTCTACTTCTTCCATGGATAGGTGATCTATCTTTGAGATAATACATTTAATGTTTTAATGTGGTCTCTAGCAGCAACAAACATCCATCGATTTTCGTTTGGTCAGGCTTTACAGCCTGATTTAGAACTCGAAAAAGAGATGTTAATGTTGCTCCACCCCAACTGTCATGACCTGCCTTAGTCAAATTTGATAATAAAAGGAGACACATAAAATGAACTCTTGCACCTGATGTATTTGACATCAAACAGCCGCCTATGAGCATCATGATATGAGCTCTAGCATTCTATGCAATGACAACATCAGCATCGACGGGAAGTTGCTGAAAAATGTGTCACAATCAGTTTAGATAAATCATTTTATCCTTTACATACTTATCAGGTGGAGTGTTCCTTAGTAATGTCTGACAAGTAACACGTACATCACTGGTGATGATACCAGGCAATCCATCAATCTTCAGGCCCAACTGTAGAGCCACATCTTGTAAAATGTAGAAAAAATGCAATGTATTGTTCAATACACTGCATTTTGGCCTTTTCAATGCATTTGATCAGGAGTTTAAAAAAAATTGGTCTTTTTAAAGAAGTTGAAATAATGTAGTGTATTGTTCAATCAAACTGCAGAAAACAACATCTGAATGCATTCGTGAAGCATGCATAAGCCTTCCTTTTATGATTCTCATGCTGTCTAGTTAATGTATGCACATGCTAGTTTCAGAACAGCCTGCTGAATATCATAAAAGCTTTGTACGCTTGAATAGCCTGCACTCGTGAAGCATGTACATGCATGAATAGTATAAAAGAAAAGTTTTGTACAAGAAGGATGCACATGCTAGTAAATATCACCGTGCTCGTGAAATCTTGTACACGTGAAGCATGCATGAATATTGTATAGGGTCTCTTACATGAAAGGATGTACCATACTCGTGGAATTTTGGCAAAAATATAGTTGGGTGAAAGACCACAAGTTGTACAAAGCTAGTAAATAATAACTTCTCATCACGGGCTACTAAAACCATTAAGTGTGTGAGGTCTAATCAAGTTGAAATATCAAACCCATGAATAGTATGATATTGTGTATATTGGACTCCACGTGATACATATTGGCTTTATACAAGTTAAGTTATTGGAAGGCTTCACTTTGGTAAAAAACCAATACTTGTGTCAAGCATTTTCATGAGGTAACTTTTATAAATAGCATCTATCTACGATAGTTGCACTTTCATTCTTTTTCATTGTTATTTTCATCCTTTTATCCATTTCTTGTTTTCTCCATTGTGAACCAATGACACATGCACAACCTGGACCAATTGATGGCTCATTGTTGCGCTTACAAGACAATCATATTTCGAATCAAGTGTGGGAAGACCAAGAGAGAATGATTCATCCGAGGTATAATTCTGTCTGGACTTTTACACACTTGGATCGGATTGATAATTGTGTAAAAAACCTAATCACTTTGGCTAGTTTCGGTCATGTTATAAATGTCGAAAAAGTTGATATTAACCAGCATTTGGTTAGTGTATTGATTGAACGTTGGAGAACCGAGACTCACATTTCATTTTTCACATGGAGAGACAACCATAATTTTACAAGATGTGACCCTACAGTTGGGCCTGAAGATTGAAGGATTGCCTGTAATTGGTATCATGACCGGTGATGTACGTGTTGTTTGTCAGGCATTATTAGGGAACACTCCACCTAATAAATATGTAAAAGGTAAAGTGATTTATCTAAGTTGATTGCGACACAATTTTCAGCATCTGATGTTGTCATTGCATAGCATGCTAGAGCTCATATCATGATGCTCATAAGCAATTGTTTGATGTTAGATATATCAAATGCAAGAGTTCATTTTATGTGTCTCCTTTTATTATCAAATTTGACTGAGATAAGTCATTACAGTTGGGATGCAACATTATTAGCATCCCTTTTTCGAGCTCTAGATCGAGCCGTGAAGCCTGACCAAATGGAAATTGGTGGATGTTTGTTGCTACTACAGTCATGGGCGTGAGACCGCATTAAATGTATTGTCCCGAAGATAGATCACCTATCCATGGAAGAAGTACAAGAAAGGTTCGGATTTCTTCTTGCACGAAGGTGGTCTCGTCCAACGCGTCATATTTGATAGACTACATATGAATGAGGTTCATTTTTTAATTTTGATGCGTTAAGTATTTTTTTCTATTTTCTATTCGAACTTAAATATGTGACAATAATAATGTATGTGTTGCGGTTCTTGTGGACTCTTTATGACACACCAGAAATAAGGCCATTAATTAATAATGTTGAAGTATCAGCGATTGTTTGGGCAAAATTCTCATATATTTTGCAATAGTGGATGATGTTGAGGTATTAATGATGTTGAGGTATCAATGGTATATACGCCGAACTAGACGATATATATTGCATAAGGGGACACTGTCTATCGAGTTATAAGTTTAATTTACAATTTTAAAAAATTATTGATATTATTATTCATTGTTATTTCTAGCTTTGTAAATTTTAATTCAAAGTATTATTTTGGTCATCACCAACATCCATCCTATGCTGAACCCAGTGTACCTCTGGTGCATGTTTCTGGATATATGTCCCAATATCATCCATCACAAGTACAATGTCAATCAATGACTTTTTGATACGCGTTTCATGCGTGTCAACAAAATTTTCAACTATTAGGATTCTCATCGTATATGTCTCAATACTCATTTCAAGTTCCTTTTACCTCAAATGTTTTTTATGGACCATCACAAAGGTTTGACACCACTTTCAATACTTCATTGTCTACATATAATCTACCACTGTCAAGCTCTTGTTATCGTCCATCATTACCTATCATGAAGATAAGGAGGAAGATGATGAACAACAATACCAACAGTAACAGTGATGATAATAATGGTGATCATGTTCTTCAACAACAACACACAATTACACATGATCATCCTAGAACACGAGGAGGTAGAGGTCGTAGAACAAAAGGACAGACACATGCAAATTCAGTCCAACAACACGAGACTCCGAAGCATATCTAGAAGAACTTGTTGTGGGACATTATCTCATTATTAATTTTTTTTAAAAAAAAAACATGTCATCTTCATTTAAATGTTATCAGTTTTTAAATTTAATTGTTTTAAAATTTTAGTATCTATTTTTATTAATAGATTACTTAAATTTTAAGTAAACAAAAATATTTAAGTAAAACAATATTAAAAAAATATAATATATTTTAAATAATAAAACATTAAAAAAATATATAACATTAAATAAAACCATAAAAAATATACACTATATAAAATAAAACTATTAACAAGTAAAATTAAAATTATTTATTTAGTAATTAAATAAATAATTTTTTTACAATTTTAAAAAATTAGAAAATAAAACAAAATAAAATAACCATAAAAAAATTAAAAAATTATAAAAAAAAGGTTTTACGAAAACATCTGTAACTTTTTTTAGAAAAAAAGGATATTACGACTATGAAATCGTAATACCAACAACAAAAAAAAACTTTTACGACTTTGAAGTCATAAAAGCAAAAAGAAATAAAAAATGGTTACGACTTTAAAGTTGTAAAATAAAATTAAATCCTGAAGTCGTAAAATTATTTACCACTTTTGTTAAAAAAGATATTTTAAGTTGTAATAGGTGTTACAACTTCTAACTCGGAACACATGTTACGACTTACCCCTTCAGGAGTTAATTTGAAACCCACCTCCAAATGGAAAATTAAAAAAAAATGCCCCTTTCCGGTCAAAAAGCTGTCAGCTGTCGTGTTTGATTAATTCAAAATTTACTAACTGAATTCTACATGTTATCTCTGCCTGTACATGATTTCTCTCCATATTTCTACTTCAGGAGGCCAAGGATCCCCTGGAGAAGGCAGTGCTAGATGGTAGACAGCTAGCCCTGAAGGTAAGCTGTGCATGTTATTGTTTTATGCCTTTTTTCCTTATCTTTTTCTCTTTTGATAGTTGTTCGGTTCTCTCTACTGCATACTAATAACTGCTAATTCTTGGTAACATTTTCCATTCCTATTTTCTTTTGGTCAGATTAGTGCCAATTCTGTGTATGGGTTTACAGGGGCTACCATTGGTCAGTTACCATGTTTAGAGATATCATCGAGTGTAACAAGCTATGGTATTGCTTTCTTCTCTTAGTCTGTGTTCCTGTGTATTTCTAAAATTATTATTTCGTTGAATTGAAATAACATCTCCATTGAGTTCTTATTGTTATGTGGACTGGATGCCTTGTAAAGGTCGACAAATGATCGAGCACACGAAAAAAATTGTGGAAGACAAATTTACGACAGTTAATGGCTATGAACACAATGCCGAGGTATAATATTTAGAATTTTTCTTGTTTTGATGCTTGTCATACTCTATGAGGTTTCATTGGTTAGACAGTGAAGCTATCTTAGGTGTTTTTATTGGTCCGTATTCCTGCATTTTGGCCTGGGGAATTTAACATTGAACCAACTATATAAAACTTTCTATCCTTGCCAATAAATTTTACACTTGCAGTTATGCATCTGTTTTCCTAAATTTAATGTAGTCATATCTTATTTTCATGCTTTACTACCATAATCAATCAGCTAGATGACTTACAAAGTAATGCCATTCTTGCTACTAGGTAATATATGGAGACACAGATTCAGTCATGGTACAATTTGGTGTTTCTGCTGTAGAAGAAGCTATGAACTTGGGGAGAGAAGCTGCTGAATATATTAGTGGAACTTTCACAAAAGTAATAGTTCATTTTGCGTTTTATTTTTTTCTTTAGTCATTGTAAGTTTGAGACCCTTGTATAATAGCCCGTGAAAGTGATGAAATCCTGAACTTGAAACCATTTTTCGTTTTTTTTCTTGAAAAGGCCAATTGATTTTTATGGATCACTTGTACTCATAATATGGCAAAATGTTGCTTTTTTATTTTCTCCAAACAATGAAGTAATGGTTGATTCTTAAATGACTTTTGTTTTTTGTTAACATAAGAATTCAATAAAGATGAGCCCCCCCATGGCTTGCAAAAAAATATTCTCTATTTGATTATTCCAATCCCTATTTCAAATACGGAACAACAATTTACATAGCTTTTTAAATAGTTCAGATTCAGCAATTAGGATGTTATTTATTCATATACACAGTAATTACAACTTTACAAAATTTGCAAGCTAGTCTAATGGTAGTGTACAAAGAGATGAGGAGCAACAATGTAGTGGTCTTTGTACTTCAGGAACTTGCATCAATGTGTAACATTAGATGTTGATACAGTTATGGTCTTGGTCTGCATATTTTTCAAGTTTCAGCTTCAGCATCTCAAAACTTAGTTCTATCAACCAATTAACAAAATATAAGAGAAATTCTCAACTTAGATTTGCTTGAGACTTCATTCTTGTTTAAGTGTGTTTGAAGTTAATTTATTATTTTATTTTTTTATTTTGATTTTTCCTTACGTATTCATTGTCATTTTGATTGTGAAGCCCATCAAACTAGAATTTGAGAAGGTTTACTATCCATATCTCTTGATTAGCAAGAAGAGATATGCTGGATTGTTTTGGACAAAACCAGACAACTTTGACAAAATGGACACTAAAGGTAAACATTACTCTTTACCTTCTTGTTGCTTTGTTGAAGTGCCTCTGAAACTAAATTTGCATTGAGCAGGTATTGAAACAGTTCGAAGAGACAATTGTTTATTGGTAAAAAACCTGGTGAACGATTGCCTTCACAAAATATTGATTGACAGGGACATTCCTGGGGCAGTCCAGTATGTCAAGAATGCAATTTCAGATCTTCTCATGAATCGTATGGACTTATCACTTCTAGTTATTACAAAGGTGGGAATTCTATTGAATCTACAGACCACCTAATGGGCTTTTATAGCTATTTGCTTTTTGTGGAAAATTCAGATATTTGATGTGCACTACCAAAACAATTCCTTTGAGCTTGGCACTGACATGCTTGCTTTAGTAGGGTTTAACGAAGACAGGAGATGATTATGAAGTAAAGGCAGCTCATGTTGAACTTGCTGAAAGGATGCGCAAGGTTGGCTAGATAATCAAATGCATTGGTGGTTTCTTTTTTGCTCATTTTAGTTTTTGGAAAAATGAGATTCTATTGGCAGAAGAAAAAACAAGTCAGTTATAGTATATGAATTAGAAAACATGCGACCATATATTAGAAAAAACCATGAATTATTTTTAATCTAGACACTGTCATTCTACAAGGTCTTAAACGAATCTGAAAGTAAATCTGAGAGAGAACTAAATTGAGGTGAAAGACTATTGTATTCAACCCAAAGAGAAACTGATTACAATACAGTTTATATAACAGTTACAGTTATGTAACTGTCAACTAACTTGAGTTAGTGACAGCTGTCAAACAGCTGTCCTAACTAACTGTCTAACTAATATCAGTCTAACTACCAACTATAGTTAGACTCGCAACATGACAAAGAGAAGAAAGAGTTACACCAAGTAAGTATACTCCTATATGTCTTTTCTCAGGTCCTGTAAGTTGATGTTTCTAATATCTGGGAAGTTATTTGTGGAACTATACAGTATTGTTACTGCTCTTAAGATATGTATTTGTTGTTTTAGGTTTATTGAGCTTGTCATGCCTCAGTTCTTTGGCCCATAAATATATTTTATTTGATTTTGTAATTGACAGAGAGATGCTGCCACTGCTCCAAATGTTGGAGATAGAGTACCATATGTTATTATTAAAGCTGCAAAAGGTGCTAAGGTAATACATAACCCCCTCTTTTTTTAAAAAATGTTTTTTAAACATCTGTTTAGATTTTCTCTAGATTAACGTGTAATAAATCAGGCATACGAGAAATCAGAGGATCCTATCTATGTTCTAGAGAACAACATACCAATAGATCCTCAGTACTATCTTGAGAATCAAATTAGCAAGGTTGGTTTATTACTTTATTGGATGTTTTGGATTTCTCTAATGTTTACTGTTCTTTATTAGCTTCATTCATATTGCAGCCAATTATGAGAATTTTTGAGCCAATTCTGAAGAATGCTAGCAAAGAACTTCTCCATGGAAGTCATACAAGATCTATTTCTATTTCTACTCCGGCAAACAGTGGCATATTGAAATTTGCTAAGAAACAGCTTACCTGCATTGGTTGTAAAGCTTTACTTGGGTATGAATTTTTATTCTCTTTTAATAGTGCTGTCTTGCTTGAGGCTCTAAGATTTTCCTGGTTGATTTACTTTTATGCATTCCCTTTTTTTGTGTTTGCTTCATTATATTTTTGTAAAGAAAAGACCCACGGGAATTACAAAGAATTAACATTTATGCATATGCTAACTTTTTCAATAGCTGGGTTGCGTATTTGAGAGATTTTCTATTAACTTGAAATGTATAAGAAACATAGTCCAGCACTAAATTATGGAATTATTATGAACCTTTCAAGTTACCAACTTTAAGAAGAAATGTGCTTTATGGAAGTGAACGTAAGACTCCACCAAAAAATAGCACGTATATAATAGGGGCCAAACTCCTTCAGAGATTGTGAGAACTTTTGGGCATCTCTGTGACAAAGTATAGTTGATTTATTGAATTTCATATCCTCTGTAAATTTTTCTCCCTACTTTTCAATAATGTTTCTGTAGATACTACCTGTGAGATAGCATTTTGCACAGGAGGTGCCATTGATCGGTGTTCTGTTATGAGATCTTGAAATCTTGGTGTGAGTTTCCTGGGGTATTTATTGTGGTTTTATCTTGAGCCTTAACAGGAAAATAAGATTCTTCTGGTGTTATATGGATCATAAGACTAAGTGACTAACTGTTGTCTAGTGATGGAGATGAAAATTTTTGCAGTTTGCACATATAGGTGTCAACTTATATTTCCACTAGTAATATACCTGATAATACTCAGGTCTTGTTTTTTAAGACATTATTTTATGTATTATGATACACAAGTATATGTCAGTTATACAAAGGCCTAATAATACTATTTTTGTTGCATTTGGTTCAGCAATGGTCATCACACTCTCTGTTCACATTGCAAAGGAAGGGAGGCTGAGCTTTACTGTAAAACAGTGTCTCAAGGTAGGCATCTCTTGAGCTCTCTGTTAAATTTCCAATCATTTTGTTGTACTGCATGGTTCCAGCTGTGTTTTATTGGATAAAACAAGTGGTGGTGTGGCTGCAGTGTCTGAGCTGGAGATGCTTTTTGGGAGGTTGTGGACACAGTGTCAGGAGTGCCAAGGTTCACTTCATCAGGATGTTCTCTGCACAAGGTATGTTCATTTAGTGAAATATTATATCATTGAGGATTGATTGCTTGGGGGGCTAGAGTTCTCAGATTTTTGGTTTTAAGAGGCACAACTTTACAGTATTAATTAATCACATCGTGGAGTTACGATGGTTTTATCCCCTTCTCCCTGGGCTAGTTTACTGTCCTGGCATAACATGCACCAAATTATCGTGATGCCTTGGTTTCTTCTTACTCATGTCTTCCCATCTGCTTTTGTGGATTTCGTACAAGAACTTGCAATTTAGTTGTGGTTTCTCATTGTTAGTTCATTATTGCTGATTTATCATGTACTATTGTGTTGCAGTCGGGATTGTCCAATTTTTTACCGACGAAAAAAGGCACAGAAAGATATGGCTGAAGCAAAATTGCAATTGGACCGATGGAACTTCTAAGTTTTGCCAAGGTCATTTTTTTTCTCAATTTTCTTCCCCCTTTAGTCTTTGATCTTCATAATGATTTAGTCAATGCATGACCTGTAGGAATTTGATAGGCACCAAACTCTCAATGGACCTTTGAAGCCTCTAGCTCATGAGATGAAGGCTCAAGGGAATTGTTAGTGTATTCCCGTAGAAAGAAATGAGGGGTAGAAAAGGAATAAGCTAGGGGGCAGTTTGTTAGAGGAGAGAGAGGGAGAGAATCAGGGACAATTTCCTTTTCGTTATTTAGTATCCGTATGGATAGCTTTGGAGGATTGATTCTGTCCTTTCTGTTTTCTTGGGATAGAGAGAACCTACGGGGTGCTCTATTTAGGAGCTTAGCTTTGGGACAAGGGAGACCTTCTCCTTTGTAATTTTCTGATTTTCAGTATAATACAGAATTCTAACTTTTCGTTTTCCTTAATTCTCTGCTATTATTATCTGTTCTGAGGTTCTGTATTAGAATTTTACCCATTAATATATCCATTTTTTTTATAAAAGCCATTAATATATCCAATAATTGCAATACAAACAGCTGGAACATTTATCTTTTCATCTCAGGAAGTTATCGAATATTTTATTAAAAAAAATTAGGCTTTATAAATTTTTGGTAAATCATAACTGGATTAAAATCTGAGTATCATTCGAAATTTCTGTTAAGATTCTACACTTTTAGGTATTTACATCCACATGCACATATATGTGCTCGCATGCATGGTTCCACCTTGCGGACCTCTACGTTTTTTTCTTTTCATTTCAAAAAAAAAAAAAAAAATTATATCGTATAATGTTTTCAGTTCAGTTAGATATATTAGTAGAACTTTTATTTCAAATTTGCCCCAAATAAATTACATTTGAGTACTCCTATAAAATTTTCAACCATTACCATCAATCATCCAATAGTTACAAGTAATGTTTTTATAGAGAGTAAGAGTATTTCAGTAAAAATTGTTTCAATAAATAACTTATTTATTGTTATTATTGATTTGTGTGAAAAAACCTTAAACATCAATCATTTTAGAAAGGAGGGAGTATTGCTGAACCCTGATATATATACCATTCCTAGTCTGTTTACTGGGGTTGATATAAGTAAATAAATGTTACAATTGTAGGTATCATTAAATTTGCCAATTTTGGGAACTGAAGGAAAACCTCTGGTGATGATACCTACGACAAGCTCTTGTGACCGTATTTCTATCTCTGGAAGGAAATACATGTAGCAAAGAGCCTAATTTCTTGCACGGTCTAGTTCACACATAATTTGACCTCGCGGATCTCCAAAGCCAATGGACACAATCCCGACATTTGTAATGTGAGAGTAAGCCCACAATTTGCTTACTGAAAGATTTGTGTGGAATCCTCAAATGATAGTTTCAAGTTATCGGATGACATCAACCTGGTTCCAAGCGGCAACTTTGATATTTAAAAAATTATCATTCGAGGATTTAGTTGATGTAAAGCAGTCTTTTGAATATCGAAATGAGGGTTTACTATATAATGTAAGGATATGTCAATGGGATGAGGATTATAGATGTTTACCTAGAAACGATATCCCAGTAATTGACGCGTGTTCTGATATTTTGGTGCATGATTAAAATAACAGTTTCACTCAAGACAAGTCAGATTGCTATAAACGTCCTTTTTGCTTCCAAGAACAAAATCAAACAGGCATTATTGGATTCTCAAAAAGAAAAAAAAAAGGCATTATTGGTTTAGTTATCGGCAGTTTGAAAAGTTTATTGAAAGAAAGGAAACTTTTTGACTCTTGGGTGATACAATGATCAATGAGGCTAGCAAAATTGAATTTCCATGACAAGACAAGGCTATAGCATACCACTTCCATTACGTACTTTCATTTTTTTATGAAATTAAATAAGGGTAAACTAGTTACATTTTTTTATCTTTCTTTTTTATTGTCAAAACAAACAAGCACATATATATACATAAAAGAAAGCTCGTGTTTGTCATCTAAAATTATATCATTCTTCTATAAATTTAGTTTGTCAAATTAATTCTTCAAATATTCTTTTTATCACCATTTTTGTTCTACATATGTAATTAGTGTCTCAATTTATTTTCGTCATCAAATTAGGAGAGAGGGAGATTTTGTTCTATCGTATTGTTTTTTTAACCCAGATTTCCTTTTAATATTTATCTCACCTAGCAGCGTTGCACACTTTATTACGTAAACTCAGCTTTCGTAAAGCAAGAATTTTCAAAGTTTAGTTTAGATGAGTTTTCAAATGGTATATTAATTTTTTGAATTTTTTTGAAAGGCAATTTTTTGAAAAATTAATATGATTACTTCTCCGAGAAATTTTAGATAGGCAATGTAGTGGCACATGTATCTGAACAAGACCAAGAAAAAATTCTCCATAAGAAATGTAACAAAAATTATACGTACGAGTCATTTGTCAAAAATAACATGACAGAAATGGATAACCATGTAACCAGGTTACCCATAGAGTGGTTATAAGGTCACAATTCACAAATGGAAGACAATCTCAAACTTGATGTGCAAAGTACGGTATAAAGGAGGGGAAAAGGGATCTTGAATCTTAAACTCGGCTATGTAACCACTAACCGTAACATATTGCAATATTATACACTTAAAAATTATTCATTTTAATCTGTATCATATTATTTTTAATTCTTTTTAATCCCTACACATACCATCTTTATTCCTTTTACTCTCTATCATCTAAACCCATAAGAACTAAAAAGAATTGAAAATATTATGTATAAGAAATGACTAAAAGGTAAAATTTATATAACTATAAAGATCAAATAAAAAATTAAACCTATAATATCTAATGATCTAGTAAGCCTGTTCGGTTAAAACTAACATGTTTGGGAAATAAAAAAAAAATTCTTATACCAAACCCTTTCTTAAAATATAACTGCTAAAAAATTGTTTACACATATGTATGTGGTGAAGTTAACTTTGAATATATATTTTATAAAAAAAACTTTTTAATTGATAAAAATTAACTTGAAATACAACTCAAAAAATTTGATGGTTTATTATCACGTAAAAGAATCAGGAGACTTTTATAAATCTAATATTATTTGAATGTTTTAATTTTAATGACTATACATTGAAAATGTAAAATAATTTTACACCGTTAATTAATCATAAATTAATGTTAATATAATTTTTGAGATAATTATTATAAAAATCAATAAATTTAATATAAATAATATTTTGTAATTAAATGACAATTGATAACTTCTTTAGTGTCTCAATACATAGTCTATCTTCTCTTAATTTTAATCATTCATGATAAAATCTAATTGTAATATTTATTCTTTTCATTCTTACCAGAGACATCTTCTAACTCAAAATAGATTTAGTTTAAAAGTAATTTTATATTATCATTTAAATAACATTAATTCATTTCACACAACACAAGGCGTGCGGTGGTAGCTAACAACTCCTGCTAGTATTTGGTTGCAGTCTCAGTCATAAGATGACATGCTTTGCCATGTTGTCGCTCGTTCTTGTGTTTGTCTTGCCTTAACAAAGAAAAACAAAGAAGATTAAAATTCATCTAAATCAGATCCCTTCTTTGATTCTTGTGCTGTTCTCTGTCCTTCGATTATGTTTTTTCTACCCATCATTCCAATCTTGGAATTCTTGGCTCACTTCTTTTGCTTCATGTTTACAAATGCATGGCTTTCCTTAATCACCAAGTTACCACCATATTTATATTTCTTTGTGCTCGAAACGGGGGTCTAAGTGTTAATCTCTCAACATGGCCATCACAGTTTTTGTGTCCAAAAGGATGGGATACACCTTGTTCTTGAACACTTGTTTCCTCGTGATTTGTTCCTTCATGATTGTTCATTTCCACACCCCAGATGTTATGGTTGTGACCAAAATCTCTGCCTTTGATAGCAGCAACGGGCAAGAGTGAGAGAGCTTAGGTGACTACAAAGCCAAGTGCTTGTACCTGAAATCCAATGACCCTTGTGCCTGTCAGGGCTATATTGATTATCTCTACCTTTTCTATTGCAAATTTGGGAAATTCCCTTCATTGGGTTACACCCTTTTGTTTCTTTGGCTCCTGGTTCTGTTTTATTTGTTGACTAATACAACTTCTGAATACTTTTGTCCAAGTTACTAAGGTTGTCCCCTACAATTGCTGGAGTCACCCTCCTCTCTCTTGGCAATGGTGCCCCTGACGTTTTCTCTAGCCTTGTCTCCTTCCAGGAAAGCGGGACACGCGACATGGGCTTTAACACGGTTCTCGGGGGTGTTTCCTTTGTGTCCTGTGTTGTGGTGGGGAGCGTGAGCATTGCAATACGTCAAAGTGGGGTTCAAGTTGCCAAGTCTGCGTTTGTGAGAGATGTTTATTTTCTCCTTTTTGTTGTTCTGGCCTTGTTTGGTATTTTTTATCTATGGTAAGATCAATTTTCTTGGAGCAATTGGTTTTACTTTGATATATGTGGTGTATGTAGTCATTGTTTATGCCTCTTTTACCCGATGGAAGGAAGGTGGTGATGATGATGAAAGGGGTGGTATTGGTATTTCAGATTGTGACAATGATTTGAGTTTGAGTGTGCCTCTTCTTAATGGTGCTCAAGAATATGATTTAAATATCGAGAAAGATTACTGTTGTATGAGATACTCGATGTGTTGAGTGTCATTTCATGTGTTGAGTGTCATTTCATGTTCTGGAGATGTATGTTAGATTTCATCTTAAAACCAATTGATATTAAATGAAGTTGCTCAACATAAGTTACACTTCAAAGAGTGAGGCAGCCGATGTGGGACTTGGATATTTTTTAACAATGTCCCTTTACTTGCCTAGGAGATTGACAATTCCTGTTGTGTGCGAAGAGAGATGGTCAAAGGTGTATGCAGTTTCTTCAGTTTTACTAGCTCCAGTTCTCTTGTCTTTCTTAACCGTTTTTTGAGCAAGAACCTTATTGTTTATGGAATTGGAATCTTGGTTGGAACTATACTTGGTGTGATTGCATTTTTCACAACCAAAATGTCAGGGTCACCAGAGAAGTGCTTATTTCCTTGGCTTGCAGGTGGGTTTGTGATGAGCGTGACATGGAGCTACATCATAGCTCAAGAGTTGGTAGGTTTGCTAGTTTCAATTGGCTACATATGTGGAATAAGTCCTTCAATCTTGAGCTAACAGTTCCTGGCTTGGGGGAACTCACTTGGGGATTTGATGACAAACTTAACGATGGCTTTAAATGGTGGACCAGAGGGTGCTCAAGTAGCAATGTCTTGTTGCTATGCTGGTTCCATCTTCGATACCCTCACTGGTTTGGGCTTGTCTCTTGTAACTTGTGCATGATCAGAGAACCCTCAACCTGTTGTCATCCCTAGAGACCCATATCTCTGGGAAACAATGGTGTTTTTGGTGGCTGGATTAGTTTGGGCACTTGTGGTTTTGAGAAAAACAGATATGAAGCTTGATGGACTCTTGGGAGGAGGGCTTTTATTTGTTTACTTCCTTTCTCTGTTTATAAGGTTGATTCAGACAAAAGGGTCTCTCCAATAGTCCAATTTTATGATTTGATAGGCTCTGATTGTTAGTATTTTGAATATAACTTGATCCATGAAATTATGATCTGATTCGTGTACCTATAAGCAAATGACATTATTTCTGTGGAACTAGATTTGAAGCTATTATAGATTGGTACAAATTTGCTAGTTGTGTAATCCTTATGCTCCTTTTGTACCTAGCTTTATTTGGCTAATGACCTTTCATGTACTTACACTTCATTGAATCACAATTGAAATACTATATTGAATTTGTTTAAATAGATCTTCTGATCCTATGCCTTGTATAATATATAGGGTACAAGTTCACTGTTGTTTAGTTCAAATCATGGATGGTATTTACAAAATCCCTCTACCAGAAGAGTATAATAGTGTTTTTTTTTACTTCAAGTCAATTGCATTTAAACTAGATTAATTTTGGATGCATTAATCAACCACTATACCACTGCCCATGTTTAATTTAGGATTAATACTTAGATACCTACCAAGGCACCGTATGGAAGTGTCAAAGGGGTATCTAGCATCCACCAATACTGATGTGATATTTTTACAATCATATTAATGGTGATGCAATTGATATCCATAAATGATAACATTTGTCTCCAAGTGTTTTGGTGAATTGAAGAGCGTGGCCGTTTTGTTGGGGAAGTCTTTGTTGTCTACTCAATCTTCTTTCTTTTCCCACAAAGTCACTAGTGTTAGATTATGTGATGAAATTAGCTAAGATATTAAATATAAATGAACAAACTAGAGGCAGAAGTTGTAGATCAGAGCCGTATGTGAAACTTAATTTGGGACATAACATACTACCCCAATTTTGGGTAAAACCAGAATGTAATCCTTTTGTGCCAACTTCATCTGCTAATTAGTTTTTTTTTTATAAAAAAAATAGTGTAAGTAAAACATTCTTTTAAGAGGAGAAATTATTATTGGGAGAAGATAATCCACCTTGGAGTACTAACCGAATGATCCGAGGACATTAAAAATTTGGTGACTAACCGGAATAGTACTTTTTCACAATCATATAAAGAAAACCTTTCTTTAACACATAATTTTAACGCATTTGTTATTATTAGTTAAAATTTATTAAAAATAATAAAATTATAAATAGAATTTATTAAATAAAAGTAAGACTTCCAAAATTTTGCAAGTTATAATAAATTTTAATTAATAATGAAAAATATCTTCAAAGGAATATGTCAAAGCCCTGTATTGCTTATCTAAAAAAAAAGACTATATTGCTAGTATATACATATATATATAATAAGTAGATGATCAAGAAAATTTAACAGGCACGTGTGTTGAATTGTTCATTTAACTAAGCATAAAAAACCCTTCATACAAGCATAAAAATATAATTTTTTTAATAAGTAAATATTAGTTGTTAGTTTTTATTAGGGGTGATTTGAACCCAAAATCTCTCTCCCATTTTCCTTCTCTCTTCACCAATAAAACAACTTTATATCTCCATATATTTAGCAAATCATTCTTGGAAGGAGATAGAAAATTGTGATTGTATTGTCAATCATGAATAAGTAAATAAATTTTAAATTCATGTGATTCAAGGTTCATTTTAATTATATATTTTTATATTTTTATTTATTAATTTTTAAATTAATGTACATAAATAAAATTATCAATTTTAAAATTTTTTTGTATCAAAATATTAAATATAATTATATTAAATTTGAGGAAGATGATTATTAAGCCTATTATAAATTTATTAGGATTTATTCTTTCTCTAAGTATTAATATATAAAATGTATAAATTCAAAATAAATATTATTTTATTGTTTTTTAAATTTGAGTATTCTTTTTTGATATATTCATTATTATGAACACTATGTTTACATGCAATTGAGTTTTGTGTATTTATAATTATTAATTTTTGAATTTATTTATTGTAGAAAGTAAAATTTATTTAAAATTATATTATGAATTATATTGAAGATATTAATATTAATTATGTGATATTAGTGAAGTTTTGAGTTAGTTACCCTCGTTATGATTGAAATTAAACATTCTTTATCAGTGTAAACAATTTTTCTATTATTATTATTATTATTTGCTCTTTAATTTTAATTGAATAAATGATTAATTTAGACTTTGAAAGTAATAAAATGATAAAAACTTGTTATTATATTATCATTTCAGTCCTCAAAAGTATGTTAATATTGTTATGTCACAAGTGTTTTCAATTTTGAACTAAAATAAATGAAAATTTTCATTTTTAAGGATGTTTTGTCATTCTATTACTTTCAAGGACTAAATTAGGGATGACAATACGGATTGAGAACGGATTTGCCTATCCCTGTCCCTGCAAAAAGCGGGGGACAGATTGGAGTTTATAAAAGATGATGTGAAAAAATGAAATTTAACTTCATTCTCTCACATTTTATCAGGTTAAAAAATCCATGAGAATCCATCTCACATTTTAAAAAAAAAAATATTTGTTCATATAATTTAAATAAATAATAGATTAATTTATTAATTACATTTTAATTCAATCAATATATATAATTTAATAAAAATAAATAATTTAAACATTAAAATATTTAAGAATTAAATTCTATTTTTACTTAAATGTATAGTTTTTTATTTTGTTATAATTGTTAGTATAATTATAATATTATTTATTTAATTATTAAAATAATAAATCTATATTTTAATAATTATAAAAAATGAAACAGTTACATAATTAACAATTACATATAATGTATATAATAATTATAAAAATACATGTAATGGGGTGGATATGGGAACAGAGAGTGACATACCCGCCCCTATTTCCCCAAGACGGGGAAAGCCGATCCCAACCCCAACCAAAGTCGGGTTTTCCCATCAAACTCGGGATGGGATCAAATAGATATCAACGAGTTCAATTTTTATTGTCCTGTCGGGATTAGATTGATCGCACATTTTCAAAGATGAAATTGGTTATTTAGCCAATTTTAATTTCATTTCTTATTATATTTTAAAGTTATTAATCTTTAATTTTTAAAAGAAGTTATTTATCTATAAAGATTATTTTATGTTTTAAATTTTATATCTTGAGCAAAAATACGACTGTGGTATTCCTATTTTGTGTAATCTGTAATTTTGTTCCCTCATTTTAATATAGAGACATTTTTTCCTAATTTTTTAAAATAAGTAATTTTGGTTTAATATTTAATTTTATATACGACTTATTTATTTTATTTTGATCTAATTGAACCCTAATTTTAACATTCATTTAAGATACTGTCAAGAAATCATTTAATTAATTAAAATATATCAAAAATAGATGTTGACAAAATTGAAAATTTTACTAAAAAATTAAAAATTTTCAAAAACTAAGATTATATGACTCTATTTTAAAATGAGAGCCCAAAATTACATATTAGACAAAATAAAGAGTTTAACCTATATCTTATAATATAACAATTATAAGTTTTACAACATCTAATTCTTATTATAAGCTTCAGTTAACTGATTTATTAGGATTGAGAAAATTGGTCAATTTAGTTGAGAATGTTCAATTTATTAACATTAGTATTTTTGTATAAATTGACACTTAAATAAAACTTACAAACATTCATGAATTATATTTTTCTTACAGTATCATTCTACAACTAACGTGCATGTAAAAGAAAAAAAAATGTTTTTCTGCAATCTTTTCATCGCTCCACCTCATTTGTTCTTTAATTCATCCATTCATTTTAATTTAAAATTTTCAAATTTACTATTTATGAAATAAATTTGAAATATAACAACCTAATATTCTTTTTTTATAAGCAAAACATACATTATATAAAATCAAGCTTAAGCTTTAAGTATGCAAAAGCAATATGAGAAACCCAAACAGCACAAACCAGCAGCAATTTACATAATATCATCCTCCCAACTCTAGGCACCAACATGCAACAGGTTTTATATTCTCTAAACTTATAAACAAAAATAATCAATTTCACATTAATTTAAAAATTTAATTAACATAATTTAATTTTAAGTAAAAAATAAAAATATTTTTAAAATGTTTTTCATTGGAACTTGCTATCATAAATAAAAAAAAGTCATTAAAAAATAAAAATATAATTAAATGAATGATATTTTAGGAATGATAACATTAAATATAACAAAATTAGTTAAATTTATTTATATTTAAGTTTAACAAATAAGATAATTTTTTTCTTATATAGAAGTCCAGAGAGAATACTACTTTATTTTCATATCTTTTAATGTTTAACGTTATTACATCATAAAACTAAAAATTATTATATTTGAATTAAATATCCTTATTTAATATCTTTATCTTTAATACTTGTACCACTAATTATAAATATTAAATAATGATATATTTTAAAAAATGTATTAATTAGACTTTAAAATTTTATAACCTCAAATATTTTTGAAAAGGATTAAAAAATTAAAATATCAAAAATACGAAAACAAGTTAATATCACATTACAGCATATGCCAATAACTCGCGAAAATATTCTCAGAAGTCAGAAAAGCTTACTTAATTATTCTCACCCAAGAATCAAATCTTGAATCCTCCTCTTCTTTACCATTTTCTTGGTACTTGCAACTTCGGAGACATCCACCTCGTGTACTTCTTAACTGTGTTCTACAATTTCAAGCCCTCCAAGTCCAACTCCCCTAATAACCTAATACAGTAATTATTTTTAACAGAATCAAATATATTAATTTTACTAATAGTCTGTATAGTTATTAGATAGTTACTTATTTTAATGATTGATTTAGTCTTTAATTTTTCTGCAAAATCTAATTCTGTTTGTTTCGTTAAGAAATAATGTTGCAGTCATTTTAAGATTTCTAGACAACCATGAATGAAATAAATAAATTCTTAAACAGCCAATACAACATAAAATATTATGATATTCTAATGTCTGATTTATCATTTGGTGTCCTATTTGCTCCATGCATCCCGAAACTATAGATCATGTATCTGTTAAGGGATGTCTGAAGGCTAAGGAGGTGTGGCGCATTATTTTTAATGGAGTAAAATATATTTTTGATTCTTAATAAATAATTAAATTTTGTGTTTGTTTTTTATAAAAAGAAAATATTTGTTATTCATCATTTTCAAAAGAGACTAATAACAAATGAAATTTTTTTATGAGATATTAAACATAAAATTTGTTAATTTATTAGGGAAAAAAATTACCAATGATCAAATACAAAATTTGTTTTATCAGAAAATAAAGCGAAGAATTTTTTTTGCTAAAAAACAACTACAAAATTTAAATATTTCTTAGGGATAATAAGCATTTTAGCCTTTTTAATGCTAATATGTTCCAACTGAATTTTTCAGTGATGCAAAATTCATTGGGTGGATAATAATTTAGCACCCGATAATTGATCATTAACTTTGAATGAGTTGTGGTGGCAACATATGCCATGGGAGATATACAAATGAGAAGCTATTGCTGGGATTGTAAGAAAGGAAAGTGCATTGGACCAAGGAGAGCCGTGCCTTCAATTCTTACTAATTAAAGAATAATCAGGATGCTAATATCTTACTTTGTGGTATTAATTAGGTGGAAACCTCCAGATTTGGATTTTGTGAAAAATGGTTCGAATATGAACCAATTTATTTAAACAGTTAGACTATTTAGATTAAAAACTAAATCAGTCAAAACAGTTTGAACCAATTTAGTTCCGGTTTTTTACCCAATCAATTTTTTTCACACCCCTAAGTTTGTGAAGGAGTTTTCATAGTTGGGTTTGCGGCTCCTGCTCAGTGGCACATGCAGAATACATCGAAGGTTCTGATATTTCTCATTCTTCTTTCAGATAAAATTATATAGAATGTGATGGCACTTTCTCTTGTTTTTAGGGTGGCAAATTAAATCGCTGGTACCTTACAAAATTTGCCTTATCAAATGAGTGAGAGGATCGTATATTCCGGATTTTACTTGTAAGCTGAGGTTTTTGAGTGAGACTTGAAGTCCCTTTTTATGCATAAAAAATTTATTGAGATTTTTAGAATATTTATTATTATCATCGAGTATATCACATAATGGAATATTCTTTTTATTAATTTTCTAATATAATAATTTATAGGATACGTACACGTGTATTAAAATAATTAAAAACTAACTCTATTTAATATGATTCACATTATTTATACTAAATATCTTTTTTAAAATATTTCACGTATAAATAAATATTCAACATATTTAAAATTTAATTTTAATTTTACAATAAATATATTTCAAAATTAATACTTAGAGGTTGAACAACTTATTCTCAATCTTGAAGTGATCCAACTTGTTTTGTCTCCCTCTTCCTCTTTCAAGCTCCTTTGCCAATGGGAAAAATACCTAAAAATAGACTCATGCTAAAAATAATTTATGCCTTTTGTGAATATAGTGAGTATGAAATGTTACTTACCTGCATTCTCGTTGGTCAGAATCTAGTTGTTCTTTCTAAGACCTCAACAAACATCATTAATTGCTTTCAGGAATAATAACTGTTTCTACAAATCAACATGAAACTTTTCAACATACTTTATTTTTACTCACATTTTTTAGGAAACTTTTCAAAAAGATTGTTTATCTAATAACTACACCAAGTCAAACATGCTTTATCAAATTCTTAAGTAATAAACTATTAAAAAATAGATGTATTATGTTAGTATAAATAGTATCAATCAATTCTCTTAATTCATCCTCAATTATACAATTTTATACTTATAACCTCAAGATCCCTTTCAATCCGATGTGATGTGATTTGTTGGGATGTTACAGTAACCGTCCCATGATTCCTGGAGACCACAACTTGATAGGAGAGGTCAATTAACGATTATGCTAATAGTGATCATGTGTCACCAATATCTCATCCATATTGTGATCTATGCAGTACACAACTCAGTAAATTTTGAAGCCAACACTTGATCCATCAAACGAAATAGAACTAATTATATTCACGATGAGTACCAATGACAACACCAACAAAAAAAAACATTTGAAGCTCTTGATAGATCACTCAAAGATATATTGCTTATATATGTCCAAACAAAACAACTCAACCATTTGGAGGAAAAATAATTCTTTTGGGAGGAGATTTTTGTCAAATATATATTGCCTATAATACCAAAAGGTCAAAGACAAGATATTCATGGGATCATTGCAAAATCTTCATGCTGTTCTAAAGCATCAAAGTTGGTGAAAGCCAACGTTCAAGTAAACTAAACTCTTTGGCATGCCAACTTAATAAACGGTTCCTCCAAATGGATGATGAAAAAATACATGTTACTTGCACCTGAAAGTAGGAATGTCTATTATGTAATCGAGGAAATGTCTATTATGTAATTGAGGAACATTAAGAATGGGGTGTACAGTGAAGTATACACATAATATATCTTTAAACATTTTTAATAAATATTGATTTTATTTACATAGATTTAATATAAACAAATCACATGTCAGATTTAAATACTATATAAAAATTACATCATATGTTAATTTCGTGTCTAAATATGACAATAATTAAACCATTATTGATTTTAATAAAATTACAATTAATATTTTTAAAATGATTAAAAATATTTTAAAAAGTTAACAACTAAATCTATTTAATCACAATCACACTATTTTAACATAATTAAAATAAGTTTTAATTTTTACAATAAAGAGAACAATAAATATATTTAAAAAATATAAATTATAAATACACAAAATCAAGTGTATCTTAACACAATATTCACAATGAGAAAAAATGAACAGCCATTTAAATATTTTTTATATTATCTATTCATATTTATTTTCTTTTCATTTTTTAAAATTTATGCATTTCATATGAAAATTGCATCATTATTATTACTTAGAGAAATAACAATACTAAATTTAATAATTTTAAAGACGACATTTACTTAATTAAAAATACAATTAACTATCTTTCTTAATTTTAATATAATTATATTTAATATACTACTAAATATTTCTAAAATTAAATTTTTTATTTTATACATATTTTTTTTAAAGAAATACTAAATATAAATATAAAAAGTTATAATTTAAACGAACCGTACAACTCATGGGTTTAAAATCTACTGCTATACTATAAGTTACTTTGTGGAAGGTGATGTTCAGCGTAGATTAATAATTTTTAATAAACAAGCTAGAGTTTCTTTAATACTTTTTTTTAATATTTTTCAGTAATGGGTACCGTTTTTCGAATTATAATTCTAACCAATAAGATACGTTGTTAAATATTATCTTTATTTACCCAGAAGTGAGTTGGTTGAGCAGTATAAAAGTGTATAATTTCAAACTTGAGATACAAGTTTTTAACAAAAAAAAAAAAAAAAACTTGAGGTAAAAGTAGTATTTCAAAATCTCTGAAATTGAACTTGAACCTTTTTTTTTAATTTCAAAAAACAAAACTTGAACCTTTTTTTTTCATACATTTAATGAGCATTGACTGCATGGTTAAAGAATTTTACACCCAAAATCTTTATATATTTCATTCTTAACTTCAAATGGTATAACGGTTATCATATTAAATAAATAAAACAAGCTTCCTCATCAAGTGTACAGTCTCAGGCGAGTTGTAATTTGATGCCGGCACATAGGGCAGGAAGATAATGTCGAGCCACACTCCTTGCAAGTCTACATCATTTTAATAAAGGGCAAATGAATATTCGACATTTTACATGCAGATAAAACACGGACATGCATATGTTCCTCTTTGCTTAGGAATTTCATTTCCACGTGAATGCTTTTCTAAACCATTTTTGGTTTATTTGTAATAACAAATTTATTAAATAGTAACGGATCATGATCTAAATAGCTTTTCCGAAAACTAGTCTTTAACATAAAGCAATAACACGTTTGATCTTATGTAATCTTACCCCATCTAGTAGATTTTTTTTCTTATTTTTGTTCTCAGATTACAAAAAACTAGGTTGTGAAAACTACTGTAACCTAAATTCCCTTAAAAACTATTCACACAAACAGAGCTTATAAACTCTAGGGCACATTGACATAAGCGTTAAACAATAATAGGTTCATTAAGAAGACTTACTGTATGACCACATCCAAAAGCCATGTCCTTCGGATTGGTTAGGCAAATGGGGCATACCTTGAAAAAAGGAAAGACATTAATCTCATAAGCTTAGTGATCTCAACATGAATCTATGGCAATACAAAGCTAAGAAGGAGGAGCAAGGAAACATACTGGTTCGGCAGCAGCTGGAGCTGTCGATTCTGCTGATTCCAAATTTGGCATGTGCGGAATTGCCATGCGTGCATTATCATGATGTATTACTTCATTAGGTGGAGGGAGAGGCCTTTTATGTTGATGAAGAACTGATTCTCTACTGCATCAGATGGATTTGACAGTCAGCGATCTTTGAATGCAATATAGAATTATCATACCTTCAGTTCATGGCTTACTCGTTAAGTTGTATATTTTGGGCTGCCCGGTACTGCAATGGAATTTCCATGAGGGCAGCAAGAGCAAATGTTGCTTCCTTCTTCGATGCTTCTGTGTTCTCGGACATGATCTTTGTGAAGTTCACAAACTGAAGGAATAAAAAAGGACCAAATTAGATAATATATCCATTTCATAATAAAAAAAATAATTCAAACCACTGGAATTAAGAATGGTTTTCTAACCAATATAGAATTCGGACATGAGAATTTTCCAGTGTTGTTACTCATTTTGAACACCCTACACTCATTTTTTAAGACCTTTAGAAATTTAAATAAAGTTTTAACACTCTTATTACTTCCAAACTTTTTCCAAAATTTTTTTTTAGAAAAAATGTAAATTATATTAAACCCAAAATGATACAACAATAAACGGGGCATACCCCGCGACTAGAGAAAATCAAAAGCCTCCCTAATACAAGAAAACCTATATCAAAATGCTAAAACAAATGCAACAGGTGCGCTTGTCTATACATAAGAAACTTAATCTTGTTAATAACCTCTATTACAAAAAATTGATAATCTTCAAAAATCAGCTTGTTCCTAGACAGCCAGATGCAGTAGACTGTAATTGCTATAACCAACTTGTTCCTAGACAACTTTTTCCAAAATTTTAATTTTATGTTAGGAAGCCTTTTTAGAATAAGAATTATATATAATTCATACACCGATTTCACAGAATTACAAAATACTTGGCTCAAATATTTTTCAGTTCTTAGTCAACATCCTAAAATTTGTCAATTTCACATTGAAGAATTAAAAAACAAATGGTAGAATATTGCCTTAGGTGGTTCGGGTATGTTTGGAGAAGACTGGTAGAAATCCCAATTAGGAGAGTAAATTAAAATGGAAGGTAGCCAAATTGCTAGGTGTAGAGGGAGATTGAAAAATACTATACAAAACAATTAAAAATGATTAAAAGTTGATGATTTGTCTATAAACATGGTTTACAATAATATTCTAACATTGTTTGGTCTATGTAACCAATTCCATCTAGTGGTTAAAGGTTTGATTGTTGCTATCCACATGTAGGAATTGAAATCTGCACAACCTAAAAATAAAAGATGTGTCTCTCCTACTATTTTATTTATGTAAATTGCACTTTTTTTCCGGAAGAATATTCAAATTGCACTACCCTCCACTCTCTTTCTTTTCTTTTTTTTTTTGAAATTACACTCCTCCCTAGAGATGAAATGTTTAACATGAATGAATTTCTTAGTAATGGCAAGGAACTATTAGCCAGCCTCTAAAGACATTTTCCCTCTCTACAACTTTAAGTGTCACTGATACTCATTTTGAACACCCCATTGCCAATTTTATGACTTTTAGAAATTTAAATAAAGTTTTAACACTCTTATTACTTTCAAACTTCTTTCCAAAATCTTCATTTCATCTTCTGAAGCCCAAAATCTAGTTGTTGATGACCCTGAGACTGAGTAGTAGAGAAAATCTACCCTTAAAAAGCTCGTTTAAATTAAAATAAACTAAAGCACAATACATATTAAGCTCCCGAGAGAGGCAGTGTAATTTAAACATTTCTCTCAGAGGAGAAATGAAATTTACCTTTTTTTTGTAAGAAAAAGATTAATCATGCTTATAACATTAATAAAAGTTTATGAAATAAAAAACAGTATGAACATGAAAAATACACTTGAATAAACTATTGACAAAAACCTGGACGGCCTTTTAGAGAATGTTTGGATAGAATTTTTAAAATGTCAAATAAGCTCCACGTTAGACTTTGGGCAAACCTTGTTGGTACTTTGGTAGTCATTTGACACTTAGGACTTGTTAATTTCAAGACCACAGATTGTCTGTCTCAACCAAGAGAACAGCTTCATAAAACATTTCTTTCTCTAATATCCAATTTATAACAAACCTCTGATATTGGTTTCAGAATTAGCTGAAGTACTATCAAGTTTGTCAATATCATGCCAAACACCAGTCCTTCTTATCTCCATCTATCAAAGGTAAAAGTTACCATAAAAGCAGACAACATTGAATTTTCAAGTGCTATCAAGTACCTGAAAGTTGTCGAATAAGCGCTCAGTAATGTTATCATCAAAGTACTTCATCTCATCCCATGGTCCATCTCCAACACCAACCAAAATAATCGAGAGAGGATAATGACTGATAATCAGAATAGCTCCACATTTAAGACAGATACATAAACAACAAAAGGTTACAAAGATATCACCAAAAAAAATACAAGAGAAGTTACTCTACCTGGCAGCAATGATAGAATTAATGGTTGCTTGTTCTTGTGGACTAAGCTTTCCATACGGTACATCTGGATTTCTGGTTACCTGAAAAAACAAAAAGAGAAGTAGGGTAAAACAATTCAATAAAAAAACTTCGTACCCCATTGCCCAGAGGCTCTTCGCTATGCGAAGGTATGGGGGAGGGATTCCATGAAAATAAAATAATGGGGGAAAAATGGAAAAAACCTGTCCATCAGCAATAATGACAAGAACATGATATTGACCATTGTTTCTTTCCACGATGTCAATTGCTGCATCAATTACGGGGGCAAATGATGTTGGACCTATAAATGAGGGAAGTGTTATAATTAAATCTAATATATACCTAATTCCTCTCTCCAAGGGAATGTTTCCTCCTTGAAATAAAAGAAAAACTACGAAATGGAACAAATGCAGGGTTCCTAACAGGAGGGACGGTGGACAAAGAAGATGCACCAACTGAAAAATCAATGTAGTCCTTTTGCTTAAACTCTCTCAATACAACTGGTAAAAATTGTAGGGATTTAGCCGGACATTGAGAAAAGAAAATTGTAATGATGTATTACAAACATACATTGTACTAACCCTTACTCTTAATCCTAATTAAAATAAAGAAATATAATGAAATACAAAGAACACTCACAACAATAGATCATTTAAGATATTCTAAAATAATCTAAAATACAATAATGATATTATAAGCTATTTTCTATGTAGAGTAATGATACACAAATACCTCATTATTTTAAACACTTCTCCAACACTTCTTATTTCTCTGTATCTCTCTTCCTATCACATCATAAACCCTATCATATCTATACTTTTCTCTTCTTTTTTTCTCCCTCTCTCTAGGTGTTATATATCATAATGGGTGTTCATGTAACATTTTTCCTTACGTGCTCCCACAACCTAAAGCTTCCCATTTAAGTTTGTAATAATTAAACAGAAAATAAACTAAAAACACAACGTGCCAAACAATGTGAGAGGAGAAAAATAGAGGTAGCTGACCATGTCAAGGCTAGACAGTGCATTGGGGCGGAGACAAGACCAGATAGCGTATGAGACAACAGGCTGATGGAGAGAACACGTTAGATCTGACCACCAACAGAGAAAAATCGCAAACCCAAGGGGACCAAACAGCCAGAGAGAGATGGCGAACCAAGGGTATGAGGGACATGCCTGATCAGAGGCATTGTGACAAGGTAAATGATGGCAGAGGTGAAAGTAAAGAGGACTTCACATACTTTTACACATGCTACTATATAACCAAAACAGGATGTGAGATCTGAGACTGCAACCATGGAGGAAGAGTGGCTACTAGAGTAAAGTGGTTAGTTAAATAAGACGAGATCATACTTGGAAAGAAGAAAAGACATGTCAAATGGGCAAAATGGTGGCCAAAGATATCATTAGAGGAGTTGAAAAAAATAGTGGGAAGCTTAGTATTAGTATAAATAAGTTTGTCACATTATGACTAGGACCTCAAACATCAACACGGAGTAAAGCAAAGGGACAAATCTTAACTAACACAGATGAAAAATGAGATAGCTTGGATAGATGTCGCACCAATTGCTAGATTTTGCTAAGACCAGGATGACCCAGTTGAGTATGGAAGGTGAGAGGAGAATCGGCCACAGAGGATACAGTGTAAAGACTGGAAAGCTAGAAAAGACCATGAAACTTACCTGTATTATATAAATAGCCCTATTGAATGCCAAGCTTGTTGACACCCCAATGAATCTGAATGTCAAGCTTTTGCCAAATCTTGGGAAGGCCCTTTTAGATCTAGAGAAGTACAAAAGATTAGTTGGGAATTGAACTACTCCCCTTGTATTTATAGATATTTTAACGCAACTGAAGAGTTGAACTCTATAAAAAAGCTAAAATAAGCCTACCCACACCAAGAAGGGTAGGAAGAGATCTCCAGCTAAAGATTTTGTAATTTCTCTCCTGCCAAATGCACCACACTCAAACTGGAAAAGCACAACTCCAAACTACCTTACTCTCCTTAGAGTCCTTTCATCTCCCTAACCACAATATTCGATAGAAACGAAAACTAACAAATAAGGTGCAGAGTGAAGAATATCCAGACAGAACAAGTCATTACTGTTATATTCTTATTATGTACCACTATCCAAGCTAAAATCATTAACCTTAGAAGGAGCTTTGGCTAATCTGATAAAAAAAGTTTTCAAAGTAAAGTTTACAGAGAAGACTTGAAATTAGAAATTGGAAAGTCTATACAGGAAATAAATCCTGAAGCATCTGCTGCTGTCAAAGAGCTCTTCAGTTTATGTTTTCCAAAAATGAATTATAGAACTAGCATCGCATCAAACAGGTCTGGAACCAGTAGCTTGTCCTCATTCATTGTTCTTAACAAGGATTAGGCCCCAATTAATGGACCCTAGGTTCAAAGGCAAGTAAAATTTTAAACTTTTGATATGCTTAGTCATATGCAATAAATCATAATGCAATTCCCTCCTTCCCTACCTCTCAAAGTAAAATATTTGTCACAGATACTTGTACTAAAATTGTAAAATGTTGCCAGCAAGGAACGAAATGTTGTAAAACAAACCTGACAGTTTTATGTATGGAACAATCTCTCTGTAGCGTGCAAGTACTTCCTCAAAACCATGACAAAATCTATTATCTTGATAAAAACAGAACACATTCTGATCATGTGTAGAAGCTACAAAAGTAAATTAACTGAAATCAACAGAAGACGAAACACAGAACATTTGTCTTAAGTCAGAAACAGATACTCACCATCACCAAATCCAAAGCATGGTATCAGATTGTCTTCATCAAAGGAAGACAGAGTATGGCCAACGATGGAGATTGCTTGCTCATACGGATTAGGAGTGTTTCCAATATGATGAAGGCTTTTTCGATGGAATGAGTGCTTGCCTACAATTACCAATGTGAGATTTAATATTCATTTATATACATACATGTACAATATTAATTTCATATTCAAATGGAATAACCTGTCCACTCATTGCTTTTGGTGAAGTCGATACCAAGTATTAAATTTGAAGATTCCAGACCAGCTTCTCTCAGAGAAGAAACAACCTGAAATATATCTTATATAAGCCTGATGCTTCTACAAATAGTTATTTCTAACATGAACATTAGGCAGACACAATCAATCCAGTTCACCAATAGTGATTACCCCTATACCACTAAGATTACTATTGCCTATCCTCTCTAAACCACTAAGCAAAAGTAGCAGTGTAAACCTGATCCAATGAGCTGAAATTATCAGCTATATATGTGGGTTGCCTCGTATGTTGATGGCGAGTGTTTTCTGAACTCCCAGCATAAGTAGAGGATTGATAGTAGGTAGTATTTGATGAATTCCAAGCATAAGAAGATGGTTCATGATATGTAGTATTCTCTGAATTCTCAGCATAAGGAGACGGTTGATGATAGCTATTATAATAAGAAGGGGGATGTTGGTAAAAATTATCTTGAGATTCATACATTGACTCCGAATTTCCCATAATTACAGGCCTGCCTCCATCAATAACAGGATAATTAAATAAATAATAGACAATAGAGGTAAAGCGATAAGGTTAAAATGAATTAAAACGAAAATCACAGCACCAGAAGCGATAACAGTTCATTGCCAATAGTAAAATATCTTGGGAAAACAAATATCACGAGCATGTACTCTGGTGGCATTATTCAGTAACTTGTGTCAACAATTTAACATTTTCATTATGTTTTGTTCAAAATCAAATTTATCACAACTTCCATCTAATTAATCCCAAGGCAAAGCCAAACTCTGGTTAAATCACAACATTCGAGCAATCACAGCAGTCACATACAGCACTAATTGCCGGGTAAATCACCAGTAATGAGTCCAACACCACTATAAACACTTTATTGCATCCACTTGTAATACCTAACCATTTGATAACTGAAATCGAAACGCAAAGTTACACACCTCTTCTCTCTAATCAAGCATACATAGCTAGTCCATCATTCACACGTCAACAATGACTACAATAACTACAAACACAAGCAAAAGGTGTTTCGCGTCCCACTTGATTTGCTCCTAAGATCGAAGCTAAAATTACGATGACTTTCGGTGAAGCAAAGAGAAAAATGCAAGGATCGAGAATTCTACAACCACAATTGCATCCAATCGACAATATCAATGATCACAAACTCAAAACGACACCATAATGGCGGAAGAATCCGATTAACGTGAATCCGCGAGGATCACGGTTATGTATCAGTTACGTACAAGTTATTATTATTAAATAGAAGAAGAAGAAGAAGAAGAAGAAGAAGAAGAAGAAGCAGGTAAAGAGAAAAGTGAGAATCGATGGCAATCAAAGTTGACCTTGTGGATTTGTTTAGCGTGGAGAGGAAAGCTTTGTTGCAGAGTTTGCGTTTGACGATGTTTGGGTGTTTGAGATTGGGCGAACAGAAAGATGATGATGGCCATTTGTTAGACTTGTGTTGCGTTGCGTGCACTAGTTGACTACTTCCCTTTCACATTCCTTCTTCCTTCGTGGTAGCACCAAAGGTGCATTCCTTATCCATCCCTTAGTCAAAGCTTTTCTAACTCTAATAATTCCTTTTACTAAAACTTTCCTTCTAGACGCTTGCCACCTCATTCCTCAGGGATCCTTCCTCTGCCATTTTTTTTTTTACTAAAATGGGTTAAAATTAAAATTAATTATAATAATACGTTGAACAAAAAATTATTTATTAAAATGAGTGATTTTTGTTATCTAGGCAGACATATTTTCACTAAATTTTATGTAGGCCAAGCCAATCGAAAATACTTGTTTTAAATTATGAAACAAAAATTATTTAATTAAAAAAAAACTTTTAAAAAAAAGTTTAAATAAATTTACTCATATTCTATTTTCATTTTTATATATTTCATTAATCTTTATTTCAATTTTTAGTTAAGATTATAAAATATAACTAAAAAGGAAAAGTATATTATAATTACCCAATTTACAATGAAATATAATTATAAAGTGAAAGATTAAATAAATAACCATTGAAATATTATTATAACTGTAATTTTAATTTTTCTTTATTTTATAATATATTTGCTTAATAAAATAATATATTTTATCACAAGAGTCTAATTTAGTTGATTAAATAAAATGTGAATTTTTTTTCCTACAAATAAAAAAATAAATATAATTGGTTCTATAAAATGTGAGTTATTTTTCTATGAATAAAATTTAGTTGGTCTAATTTAGTTGGTTATAAATTTCTTATAAATAAAAAATAATAATATAATATTTTAAATAAATAATATTTTAACTAAGTGAATCTCCTTTATTATAACACAGATATATAATATAAATATAACAATTTTTATCAACTATGATATGTAGTATATTATAACAATACTAAAATACAATTTTTTATTATTTCATTCTTTGTTATCAAAAGAAATAAAAATACATATTCTTATTACTTCATTCTTAGTTAACAGTAGTATTATCTCTTTTTCATAATTAATTATACATTTATACTTATTATAAATAGTCTCATCAATACAATATAAACATAATTGTTTGAGGTGAAAATAAATTATCATAAAAGAAAAAAATTAAATTTTACATGTATTTTGTGTCATCTTGACCAATCCTAAATTAAGTAAAAATATGTAATTAATTTTAGTTTTTAAACCATTATAATAAAAGAAAAACCTCTAGTCTACTCCACCTTCTAATTTTCTATTCTCGAAATAAATCGTGCTAGAAACATGTTATCTGTGGGAAAACATGAGCATCCAACTGCCATTTTTTTTTTCTTTTCTTTCTAAAATGCAATTTTCGTTTATTTTTTTTTTAAATATGTGATTTTAGTTGTCTTATTTTTTAATTGAGGAGACTAAAATTCTAAATTTTTTAAAGTGAAAGGTAAAATGTCTTAATTAAAAAAAACAACTAAAATCATGATTTTTTTTTACAATTGAATGACAAAATGGGTGCGTTTAATTTGCTAAAAAACAAGATAGATAACAACACTGAACAACTAGTTGAGTCAAGGATAATTTTTTGTATTGTTGTTTGGTGGTCGATGCACAATATAAATAATTTTGTGTTATATCTTGTTTGATATGCTAATGTACTTGACAAAATAATATAAATTTACTATAATACCCTTTGTATTGTGTAGTGTTTGGTTTGCACTAAGAAAAAAATACATAACAAGATTTTGAAAATTTTTAAATTATTTTATTATTTAACATCAAATTTATTATCCCGCAACATTTCGACTAATGTTGCTTTTAAGTAAACAAGTTTCTTTGCTTCTTCGAAGTCTACTGCCTCCTTCGTCTAACACCGTCGGTCGCCGTCGCGAGTGGAAGTAAGCACCACTGTAAGCTCTGCGAGGATCTTCTCTTCCACGGCGGAGTGGTTCATGAGGAGCCAAAAGAACCAACTTAATGGCACCAACAATGTGCCCTGCCAACGAGGAGGAAGTTCAGTGCGATCTGTCGAAACACGACGACTCTTAGTGGTTTTTCGGTGATGTCACGCTTCTTTATGAAAGAGAGGATACTGGCATTGGAGGGGGAGTACTAAGCGGGGGAGCGGATCAAAATGACGTTAGATTGGGAGTCGCGGGTGAGGTTCATGGAGCCAAAGTTGTCGGTGGCACGGTCAGTGGTTTGAAGGAGTGTGGTGATGAGCTTGTCGGAGGGGGGAGGGTTGGAGGTCGGACCAAGAGAGGAACTAGAGGAGGACATAGTAGCGAAGGACGTCGACGAGGGCGGACGCGGAGAGGTGGTTGTAGGCGACGAGGTAGGCGTTGGAGACAACGAGAATGGAAAGGGAAGAGTAGTCTAAGAGATCTGTGATAAGGGGCACGACAGAGGCAAGGAGGGAGGTGAATGGGAATAGTCTTGTATTTTAACTTTTGTTAGACATTGGACAAAAAGTTATACATAAATTTAGTGAATTACAAGTTTTTGGATATTTATTCAATTCATCATTCTTTATTTGTATTATCTCTTAGTCATTTTTTTAAATCAAAAGTTGGACAAATATTTTTATATTGTTCAATGTCTTATTTTTTAACGAATTAAACACACTAAATGTTTCAATTAAAAAAATGAGAGGATTAAAATAATTGATTTATAAAAATAAAGAAAAAATATATATTTTAACCTCTTTTTTTAGATCAGATGTATATTCTATTCAAAGTAATTATGTTTTCAATATGTAAGATCACTCTAGTCAACAAAACTCTCACTTTATGTATTTATACGGTAAAAATATACTACTTGGTAATATTAATTACTTCGAAGATAAAGTTAATTATCATTAAATATTTTAATAGCTTTATCACATTATTATTCAAATAATATCAATAATAATATAAAAATTACGTTCATTTATTTTTGGCTACTTATGAAACAAAATTAAAAATATTTATATTTCAGTTAAAAATACATTAAGATAAAAAAGAAAAAAATGATTATTTTTCCAACTAAAAAAGTGCAGGTTGCTATGTATAGTCAGTCCGCCGCTTCAATTTTATTAGTTGTAATGTTAAGGTTTTTGAGCACATTTCTACCATATCACGGCAATATTTGTTTGCAATTTCAGTAATGCGAAAGATATATAGCTACGAAACCCTTGCAAGTTGCAACTACAATTTAAACTCTTGGATAATAAATTTCATACCTGAAGATGCATGTAAAATAAAAGTATTTCATACTCATGCATGTATAATATAAAATTTTGCCAAGTAAAGATTGAATTTAGTTGAATTTGAATAAACCAATATATAAATATTTATACTATTTTCTCTTCCCTAATTCTTTATTATTCTCAACTTATTTTCTGCTCTAAGATTCATGTATGCCCATTTCCGAAAGGGCTCTGCCCTCATTTTATAATCGTCAAGGGAAAAATTGAAAAAGAGGGACACATGACTCAGTCTAGCTAGCTCAAGATTCAAAATTGAGTTTCGAGTTCTAAGAGGCACGATCGACTGTCTACTAGTAGATTCTGGATTTTGTTTTTCTTCTCACCAAAATTTACCTTTTTAATCAACACACGGGTTTCCTTTGCTGGCATATTGCTTCAGTTTTTAAGATTCTCATACCACCTAATGATTTCTCCATTTTAATGTGGTAGGCAAAAAAATTAGAAGAATGATGCGACGTAAGGGATCTAATATTATTGTTAACAGAGGAACCAAGCATGTTAGTGTTGATATGCCTAAAGTGCAACAGAATATCCTGAAATGGCTGTTCTCACTCACGTACGTGGTGCATGGCCACTACCAGCATGAAACGCGCATGTGATGTTTCGCATTAATCATCTTTTTAATATGATCATTTTCCTTAATTATTATTTATTTTGACATGGAATGTGAGCGAGGGATGCAAAAATCTAAAACCTTCCCCAAATTTATTAGAAACCCCTTCTTATATTTCTATCCGGAGTTCACTTGGATTGACTCAAGAGAATAGATCATTCAGGTTTATGGATGGATTGACTTGCTTATTCTTCCAATGTAGTTAATTAGAGGTTTGATCAACAATTAACAACTTTGAACGAATTAAAGTATTTATTTTTGGATATCTCATCACTTAAAAACTTTACGGTTAAATATGTTTGATTTGGAGCAATTATTGGATGAGTGACTTTCCGAGAAATTTTCCAGAAAGCAAATCTCAAAAATGAATTAACTAGTGAAATATCATCATGTAGTGTCAATGTAAAGCACAAAAAAGTTGACAATAAAAAATGTTACAGATTTGAAGCATGACACATGGAATTACATTGAGAGAATTGTGTAATTATGATCAAAATTATTTTGGTAACATATCCCATATGTCATAAAAAAGAAAAAGAATTCTCTCGCGTATGAAAGGGATCAACGGGAAGCTAGTGTGGAGAAAATATGATTCAATTCTTCACCAAGTACAATTATTTTGGTACCAAAAAGCTTGCTGTGATTAGTTTTGTTTTATATATAGGAATATCGGATTGTTTATTTCATGCTACAATTGTTATTAGGGGAAGCAAGATTAAAGCTTTATTAAGTGATGGTGGTCTATCCCTTCCAAAATCTGTTTCTGATATTATTTAGAGCCCCCAGCTGATTCGAAAATTGGTGCAGTTGTGTATAGCATCGGGCCTATTATAAAGGCTAGTAGCTCTTGCTTGGCCCATATGGTCTCTTATTAGTTTTCTTTTGGTTATATTATCAACTATTATTTTGGTCTTTTAATTAATTAATTAATTAAAATTTTCTTATTATTAAAAATTCAATTTATTCTCTTCATTTTTAAAATTGATGCAATCTTACTCTTTAATTTTTGTTTGATTGCAAGAATAGGGAGATTTGTCTTTAAAATCAGCTTATAGCTTCTTAAATCCAGTCACCCCAGCGCATCAGTGTTTTAAGTTGATTTGGCACAAGAATATCCTGCTGTCAGCTTCTTTTTTAGTTTGGAGAGCCATGCTGGATAAGCTTCCAACTGATGATCATCTATGAGGGAAAGGATGTAACATAGTTTCTATGTGTAGCCTTTGTGAAGCTGAGTATGAAACTTCTAGTCACCTGCTTCTTCAATGTCCTTTTTCTCTGAAGATTTGGCTATGCATGGTTTGAAAATCTTCTATACATCAGCATTGATAAAACCTCTATTTTGTATCTCTCTCAATTTGATTCAAGAGTTGCCGTTGTCTTTATAATTGGTATAATTTGGCATTGCAGAAACTCCAAAAGATTCGGCAACAATTCTATTGATGTCCATTGCTCTGATCTTGGCCAAGCTGCGCATTACTAGTAATGCTACTAAATCTGTCATGAATAATTCCATATTTGATTTTGTCTTCTTAAGATCTCTCGGGATTCAAGGCCATCCGAGAAAAAGTCAAATCATCAAACAAGTGAGTTGGAACCTCTTTATTCAAGGATGGACCAAGTGCAATATAGATGGAGCAGCAAAAGGTAATCCGTCTGCACGTTGTGGTGGCATTTTCAGAAATGACAGAGCCTGTGCCTTAGGTTGCTTTACTTTGAATTTGAGAACTCAAAACTCTTTGTTTGCGGAGCTGATGGGTGTAATATTAGCAATTGAGTTGGTTGCTAAGAAGAATTGGAGCATGCTTTGGCTGGAGTGTGATTGAGTTGGTGGTCAAAGCCTTCAGAAACCCTCTCTAGTCCCTTGGAAGCTAAGAAACTGTTGGGCTAATTGCATTCACCTTACTAAGAGCATGCACTTTCAAGTAGGTCATATTTACAAAGAAGGCAATACTTGTGCAGATTAATCTCTTGCCTATCACGCAACTACAGTCTTTCTGCGGATGGGATTGCATTCTCCCTTTTGTGGCAGCAGAGTACAAAAGGAATATGATAGGTCTCCTTAACCATAGATTCTCTTGATAGATAAGTTGAGTTTTCATGGGTTTTGGTTCTTGTCCCCCATGACTTTTTGTACATCTCATCCCCACTTTCTCTTTGTTTAATAATATTTCTTTATTTTAGAATAATAAAAAAGGAAAGTGTTCAATTGAAACATGAAAATATGATAGAATTGGTTCTAGTTACTCTTCGGAACAGAATAGAAGAAGGGGAGAGATTCTCAAATCAAATTAGGAAACGGATCCAATGACTTTAAAAGAATTGAACGAGGTGAAAATCTCATGTAGGATTTCTTAGAGTGAAAGTAAGGGTGATTTATTTGTCAACTTTTTCATTATTACATCCAAAAAATCAAACTCTCTTTTACGTCAAGTTGCATGAGTACGCTTAACAAATAAATTTGAAATTTCCACTTATATATTCAGTATTGCCATAATTTACAAGTGAACCTAATTAAGAATACTTTTGTATGAGTATACAAGTTAATCTTTATTAAAAAAAAAAAAGTAACACATAGTTATCACGTAGGACACTTGTATTAGAAATTTAAACAATAATGACAAAAAAAGACAACATTACATATTTTTTAAAATTACAGGAATAAATTGAATTTTTTAATAATAAACGAAACAATTTTATTAACTTAAATCATTCAAAAGTAGAAATTCCCAAAATAGTCAATTTCATACAAATATTAATTGTACAAGCTAAGGAAAATAGAACTTTCTAATTTATATTCTTTATACTAATTGCATTAAAATATTATTTTGTGGTTTTTAAGTTGAAACTTTATAAGCTACTAAGGTTCCTTACACACCCTTAATCCCCGGTGGTGCCCATTTTCATGGTGAATGGTCTGCTGACCATAAAACTAATTTTATTTTATTTTTTTAATTAATAGGTGGTAAAAATAATTTTTAAATGATTAATTATGGAAAAATTGGAGTTGGTTCTTGGAGTGGTTTTGGGCCAAACTAATTTTACCACGCCCATCCGATATACTTTTCTAAGTCACCAGAAAATTTTTCAGACTTTTCTCATTTGTGAATTAGTTATGGTAATTATTTTGTTTAAAAATGCTAATAAACTAGCTAAGAAATTAAGTTTTCTTAAACAATTACAAATTTCAAGATTATTGAATTCTTTACTCTTTAATAAAATATTTTTAATTAAAATATAATCATTATAAATTTTCAACATATCCTGGAGAAAAAATCACAAACTTAAATTTATTTATTTTACATTAAATTAATCAAATAAGATTTTGAGACCTATTTTTCCGCATGTGACTTAAAATTGCGTGGACTTCAGGTTAGATGGCCATAAAATTTATTTTTCATATTTTTATAATTATTATATATATATTAAAAATAATGTTTTATGATTTATTAAGGGAAAATGGATTGGGTTTTTAAAGTGTGTTTGGTCCAAACTAAATATACCACGCTCTAATATATATTTTTGTTATTCTCCAAAAAAATTTCTTCAATTTTTCATTTATAATTAATTATAATAATAAATTTACTAAAAACGCTAATTAATCAACTAAAAAATCAATTTTTTGATAATTAATTAAAATTTTCAAGATTTTAAATTTTTTCTCTCCCAAATAAAATGATTCTAATTAAAATAGTCACTAAAATTTTTGAAAATATTTTTAGCCTTAAAACTCTCTAATTGTAACTCTAAAGTGTCACAGGGGCAATTTTGTCATTTCAAAAATTGTCTTATTTAATTCTCATTTTTTTAAAAAAAAAATTACTGTCAATTATTCTAATTGTAGTTATGACTTAAAAAGAAATTTTAAAAATCGCTAGCTATTTTTATTATTTTATCTTACTACGCATTTTTTTTGGGACAAACAAGTCATTTAACCATTTTCTGGGCCTCGATCTAGAAAATTTATTAAAAATCGAAATCGGACATACTGGTACAAACATAACCGTGGGGATAAAAAAAATTTGAGATTCCCATCTAATTAAACAAAAAAAATAGAACAAATGAAAAACTAATTCAAATAAGTAGAAATAGAGATGTTAGAGAAACTTATCAGAATCCAACAAAAAACATGGATTACATATCAAACAATTATTGTTTCCTTGCAAAAATAAGAGCACAAAAGTTGACAACAAAACAATCAATAATTATCTCCTTAAAGAAAAAAAAACTACATAGAAGAGTTACACAACTAAAACATAAGTGTCCAGCAATTTTTTCCACTCAACTTTACAACATAAACGAAACAAATTTTCTATTCCATCTCCAATAATTATAATACAGACTATTAAATTATAAGAGACCGTCGTCCAATTAATCGCTGCCTCTTCGTACGTACTTGGTGCTCTGAGATTCACAAAGCATTATAACGTGTGCATGCAATGCATTGTTTATAGAGAGTGAAGTGAGAAAACTCTTCGTACTTGGTGCGCTCTACGTTTCACGAAGCATTATCCATATAGTGAAGTGAGAAAATCTTCTTGAAACAAGAATCTTCAATTCATGTGCCATGGAGTAATGCCTCATATTTTCTTTTGGCAGCAATTTGAATCTCAATGTAGGATTTTATCATGCTCATTCTTTCCTCCTTTCATTCTCAAACGCATTCCAAAATCTAGAGCACCGAGGGTCGCCATATAACACAAGTTTGCAGGAGAGAAGAACAACCAAGGAGGTGCAGTTAGGAGCTTCGCCGATCTCTCAAGCTATTTCTCCACTTCCCTTTTGATTTGCTTTGTTCCTTTTTCATAGCTTTGTTCAACTTGCATATCCCGATTTTCATCCATAGCTTCCAGAAAAGCTTATAACCTCTGCCTTTTCATCTTCTTTTGTATAACCTTTGCTTTATGGAATATCGAATTTATTGAGTTTCTTCGATTTTGCCCAGTTCTAATTTTATCTTATTCAAATTTTCTATCATCAGGTATGTATAAATTTTTACTTTTTTGCTATGTAAAAATTGAAAGTAAAAATTGAGTAAACACAAATTTCATTTGATTTATTAAATCTCTATTTCGGTTTTTTAATTAATAATTTTTTTATTTGCGTTTGAGTGTGGCTCTTCAGATAGCTTGAAGTTTATTTGTAGTGGTGCTGGTGCAATTTTTCAATATCTCCATTCTCTCTACTTTCTCCTTCTTCTTTCAGATTCATAAGGATCAACTAACCATCAACAATATGAGCCATTACTACTGGTCCAGTAAATGCTTTTACTTTGAACCTAATTTTTCTAATCTCATAACCTATATGCTATATTTAAAACTTCTATTAAATTCATATGCTTTTGTTGTTTTTCCAACTATAGGATCTACAAATGCCATCTATATGTTACATTGTCTTTTTACGTTTCATTTTTCTTTTTTATTATTTTTATTGTTTTGATGGGATGAGGATGAATTTTACTAACAAAAGTGCTTTCATTGGACAAGATTACAGTACAAAGAATAGGTTGGTGAGAGAAAATTTAATTTGCTGTTGGGAAATTTGATGTCCAGACTAAAAGTTCACTAATAGGTTTTTCTTATTAATTTTTTTTCAGCATCTATCGTATATCTATCAAAGCAGGTTATGGGGTATTGATGGTGATCACACTTTCTCTAATATAAAATTTGCATCCCCAAATCAGAGGGATAACGCTTGCCGTGGTTTGTAGCTCTGATTTGTTCAAACTGATATAGATATATAATTAGGTGGACTTGGTCGCATAGTTTTTGGTAAATATGTTGCAACAAGAATAGTGTTTTAAATTGATCTATAAAAGCAGGTCATCATGGGGTATTGATGCGAAGACTTTCTCTAATATAAAATTTGCATTCTCAAATCAGAAGGATAACACTCATGTCAAAGTACAAAAGAAGGAAAAGAGAAAAGGGTGTTGATCTTGCTAACATGAAGGATCAAATGAAAATTTTTATAGACAGGAGTGTAAGAAAATTAGGCTCTAATATTATTACATGAAATGTTTATTAATGCGAGAAAAAAGTGTCTAACTTTTTGACTCATCCCCTTTATGATTGAGTGATGAATCTGAAGCAGGAAAATATCAGTTTTCTTATAAATAGATTGATGTAAACATGGGTTCATTTAACCTATCTATCACAACTACACAAGTTTGCCTAAGTAAGTTAGACCGTGGGTTGTTGTCAAAAATTTAATGTGTTGAAATGTTTGATCACTCACACTGTCCGACAACATTAATTTAGTAGTAGTTGCTAATATAAATAGTAAAGAAAACGAAATTAAGTAATTGCATGCAAACGTGTATCCATCTTTTTCCAATGCATTAATTTAGAGGTTGTGAATAATCTTATTTTTAGATTATTTTTTAATTATAAGGCCTTGATAGAATTTCCAAAGCAATGCTTTTTATTAAGGATTGAGTGATTTGAATCTGAATAAAGGAAACATGCGTGAGTAAGAAGGTTGATATTGAAGAAGAAAAATTGAGGTCAATATGATACAAATATGTGAAGTTTTATGGCAATAATTCCCATTAACCATAAAACTTCTAAGTGCACGTGTTAATTATAATTGCTTGGATTTTATCTCCAAAATTATGGATTTATAATCTCACAACTTTTATAGTTGATTCATAAATTCGAATGTTATTTAGAGTAACTTAATTTTAATTTTAGTAGTTGCAAATGCAGATAATAAATTGAAAAAATGATTTTTTATGAGTGAAGTAAATGTCTAAAATCCATTTTAAAGTGTCATTTTTTATTTCCTATTCATTATCAATAAGGAAATATTGTTGATATAAATATTAAATCTAAAATAGTTTTACCAATTTATTTCCTTAAATTTTTCTAATAATATTTATAAACATTTCTTATATATTCATAACAACAACGAAAAAATTATTGTCCGAGTATTGCACAGGCTACCCAAATAGTAATCATAAACAGTTATATAAAAGAGTTTTAAAAACAATAACTAGTTAAACAAAATTAATTATAGTTATATATTATAACCATTTGTATAATCTAACTAAGTATTACTTATGTTTATAGTTATTCAAATAACTAAAACATAAACAAACCTACTGCCTTTTGTACAATATTCGAGAAGTCCATAATGGAGAAATCCATGATGTATTTCGTGCTTCGACAATTCATTTAACATTCAATTACTGAACTATTAAACTAATTCGTTTATAGGTTTAATCGTTAATATAATTTTGAAAACATTAGAAAATATTATTATTTTAATCCATTCCACCGTCTTTCATTTTAGTTTACTATATCGGAATCATATGTAAACAATAATTTTGTAATTGATTTTGTTTTTGTCTAAGATGGTTCAAACTTACATGACGAACAAATGCCGTTGTCGATTTATATTGCATGGAAGAGATGGACATCAAACAATTAAGTCAAGCTATCATGCGAGATATTAATGGTACCTATGCTTAATTATGCTTTTGTATTTTAAAAAATATGTTTTAGAGAATATTATTAATGATGAAAGAAGTTGGGATAACATAAGAACATGAAAGATGCCAAAAAAAAAAGAGTCAAAATGTAAAAAGAAAATATTTTGGTTATTTTATTTTAAAAATTGAATAAAGATGTCTTTTTAAAATAGTTGTCAAACTAACTCATATTAAATATTTTTATTTAATTTTAAAATATTTTTTCTTTAAAAAATTGGTGATAGAAAAACCCTACGATTGTGATTTCCACTGTGGGACATATAGTATATTGTACGACTAAATAAATTAAAGTAGATCTGTCACTAAAGGAGGACAAATTAGGAGAGGAGGAGCAATACGTCATCATCACCATAATAATTCAAACAGTGAAGAATTCCATGAAACACGCACGGCCGAAGAGATGACAACACCGAAGGGGTGAGCTAAATATCGCGATTAGGATCATTTTTTTCATCGAAATCAATCACAATAAATGACAACGTTTTGTATACACGAACGCAAGCATTAATGACACAGCCTCTAAGGGGTCAGGTTCACGTGATTAACACATGCTAAACCATTGGGCTTATCCTCCATTTGTAGGGGTTGGAGGTTTGAAAACAACCTTCAAACCCAATTAATCTTCAAATGGCTATATATGCACAAATATGACATAAATGCTGAAGGGATGTAAAGTTGTTCAAACCACGTGAACGTATGCTGCATTGATTCAATTTTGACAAGTATAGTATTAGTGTATTACTATTGCCACATAGGTCCACATGAGGACCCCCACTTGATTTTTTTTTTTGGTGCATATTTCACAACAGGTGATTGATTTTTTTAGTTGCACTTAAGCTTTAAATTATTGCTTAAAAGATATTAGTATAATAGTATTATTCATTATAAGCAACGACAGAACTTATAACCTATGGTTCTATAGGTGCTGTTTGTATTGTTTTTCAATCAAAATTGGAATTTTACTTTGATTATTTGTAGAATCTTTTAATGCAACCCTTTATTTCGTAGATTATGGAAATGAAATTCTAATTCTAATAGGTGATGAAATTGTATCTAACTTTTTTTTCCAATAAGAAAAGTCTAACCTAGATCTACAGGGATCGGAGCAACATTATGAAACCCTAAACAGTGGACAAATGACTGTTTTAATTCTTATTAGGCTCATCTTATGATGTTGTCCAATAGCTACAGGTAATCAGGTGCTGCGGCCAGGGTTGTCTCTGCAAAGAGGAACAGCAATCCGATCATTACGCATTTCTTGAATTGTGCACATAAAATATATGATATGACACTTGTACATGATTAATGAGGAAACTGTTTTTTTTCGGAATTATTAAGAAGGTTTTGTAACTTTTGAAAGACACTGCCGGAAATGGTACCTGTCGTAAGAAGCTCCAAAGTATACAATGGCATGGAGGATATGGAGATGCTTCGCGCGAGCTGAAAAGCAAAGGACACATATCCTTTCATGAATCCAAAAATATAGTCTTTAAATAAGTTTTTTTTTTTTAAGAAAAAAACTTTAGCCAAAAATTATTATTGATATTTAGGCCGTTTTTAACAGTTATTACTGGAACGTTCAAAACCAAACAAATCATTTGTAAACCATCAAATCAATAAAAAAAAACCCACTTAAATAAAAAGTTATAAAAATTAAAAATCTAAAAAATAACATATATTTTTCAGTTTGATTTAATTTTTTGATCTTATTATAAAAATGAACAAATCATCTTTTATAGTTTATATTGATTTTTATTCTGATAATTAATAATAATTATTAAACAATTTATTATTTTTCCTTTGCTTTATAATCAAAATGCATAATATTTATTATTTATGGACTAAAATAATTAAATAAATTTTGGTAAAAAAATAATTAATTCAAAAAATAGTTAAAAATAGTTTTATAAAAAAGGACAAGAAAAATTAAAATAATGTCTTAAATTTAGAAACAAAGAGAGTACATTTTATCCACGATCAAACGTAAACTATATTACTCACTTCTCGAATAAAAAGAGGAAAAAAAAACATATGTGTTGATTGAATATAGACAAATCCCAGTTCATTTTACTTTATTTAGTTAGATCATTCCTAAAACATTATTCATTTAATATACATTTGATTTTTAATGATTATTTTTTATTTTTGATATCAAGTTCCTATGAAGGATAATTTAGAAAAATAATTTACTACTTCCATTCTTAAATATAACATTTTTTTTAACTAATTCTCAATATTTAAGAAATTTGATTAATTTAGTTAATAACATTGAATTTATTAGTAGTTTGCATAATCTCTCTTTCTATTTAATTACTTTTTATCTAATTAATTAATTTATGTTAGGTTTCTTCTTCAATCCTCATGTGAAGATTTTTTTTTTTTAATTTATAACATTTATTGTAAAGTAATTAAAGCTATTTTGGTGAAAAATAATTAATGCCAGAAAATAATTTGAAAAAAGTCTTATAAAACGAGATAAACAAATTTTTAAAAAAATTGTCTCATATTTAAGGACATATGTAGTATTTTTAATTGGAAATTATATAAACAAATGATGCTAACTAACTTTCTTATTTAGGATAATTTTTTTTCCTTATATTTAACATAAGAGAGAATATATATTAATGATTTGAAAAATAATTTTCACATTCCAATTCTATATCTATATATAAGAAGATAAGCTAATGTAGAAAGATTGATCAACAATGGCGGAATTTTGATTGTTCAAGCTTTAGATGCAAACTATTTCTCCTCCTGCTTCGGTATGTGAGAAGATTGATCAACAATGCCGGAATTTTGTTTGGAGTGATACTTCTCAATCTAAGAAAGTCCATTGGAAAAAATGGGAGTCGCTTTGTACCTCGAAAAGGTCAGGAGGTTTTAGCTTGAAAGAGTTATGAATCAAGCTTTGATGATGAAGGTGGGATGGAATTTGTGTATGAACAGTGAAAAATTGTGGGTGAAAGTTATTAGAACAAAGTACAAATGTGGTGATGATATTGTGCCTAATATTGATGATCGATTGTTTGGAACCAATCTTTGGCGTGGAATTGTAAAAAATTAGGAAAATCTAATTGATGCCAAATTTAATTTGGAAGTTGGGCAATGGCAGAACAATTCGCTTTTGGGAAGACATTTGGGTCCCTTAGTGTGGCAAACTCAATCAATACAGGAATAATCAAACCATTTTTGGGGAGAATATTCTAGTGTGTTTTTCGTGAATGCATCAGGTGCTTGCAGACGTTGATCATAAAATCAAGGTGTTGAAACCTCCTTGCAGCTCCAACCAGAATGATTATTTGGAGTGGCCCGAATGCATAAGGTGTATTGCCAACAAATGAGGTAAGAGTTCGCCGACATATGGATACTGATCATAGATGCATTTTGTGTCATACCCATTCTGAGACTTTGTAAGTGTGCAAAACTAGTCTGGCACCTCTTTAATATGCATCATAATTCATTGTTCTTCCAAAATGATGTTAACCACTACTGGCTGAGTACGAACTTGCGAACCAACAAATGTGTTGATAGTTCACCATGGAGTGTTGTGTTCGGTGCTGTTTAAGATCGAATATGGTGGAGGAGAAATGAGATGGCTTTTTAGACGAGATGGGTGCCCACTGAGGGGAATATTGCTGCTAATGTTATGGCTCTTCTTCGTGATATTAACAGAAGCAAGGAAGTCCAAAAATTAGTTCTTAATGATGACTGCATGTATGTTAGTGACAAGTCTGGAAGGTGGAAAAATACAAACCAGGGATTCTTCAAGTTGTTTCTAGGGTGCGGCTATATATGGCGTCTTGTGGAGTTGTTCTTCGCAACTCTGAAGGCTAATTTATACAAGCCATGTCTAGAAGACTTGGTCATTGCATTATATTAATTAGAAGCTGAGTTATAGGCCATTCTTTATGGTTTGCAAATGCTTGAAAATAGAATCAGATTGTCTCACAGGCTATTCAGCTTACGGATGACGATGATGTTTCTAGCAGTCAGTTTAAAGATCTTCTTACTGGAATTCTCAAAGTGAAGGGTCAATTCTAGCCATGCTTCTTTGGCCACATTTTTAGAGAAGCCAACTTGTTGCCTGATTGCTTTGCCAAGCATGGTTTATCCTTAGCTTATGATGTTTGTTTTTTCAATGTTATTCCTGAATTTGCTGTAAAGTTTCTTTTGGAAGATGTTAATTCCCATTTTGAGTTTTAATCTATTGGTGTCTTAGGCATTTTGCCTGGACAATTATGAAAAAAAAAAAAGATAAGCTAGTGTAGGTTACATATTATGTATCTTTTATCATGATTGAAAAAGAATTAAATAGTTAAGTTTATAGATTATTTATTTAGTGAGTTAGTGAAATAAATTGTATTTAAAAAAAATCCTCTATGTTAACAAAAAAAACTTGAGGCAATCTAACTCATTACATGTTTAATCGAATGAGTCCTGAGTTATGTTGACTCAACAATCAAGACTCACATTGACAATTTTAATAGTTATTTTAAAAATTAATAAATTATCATACACAATAATTTATTATGAATATAAACTATTTTCTCATTATATACTATTCTCATAATTTAAATTTCAGAAATAATCAATTTATAATGCAAGTATTCCTCCCCTTTCTCTTATATTATCTTTCATTTAAAAAAAAGTTAGATTCATAACTGCATTCTAATAAATGTTACCATCGTTTCAATTTTGATTTCCATTTATATTTTCTTATTTCATAAATTAAAGATGAAAAAGTTAGAGACATATTCTAATTTAACCATTAGAATTGTATAAAACTCTAATTTAATTAAACCTCATTTTTTGCTAATGTAAAAAATAATCTTGTAATTGAAATTCATAAATAGGAATGTTTAAAATAAAAACACTTATTTTTTTGACAGAAAAATAAAAAAATCAGTCCATGTGGCACGACAGAGTCTACAATCAAAGTAGTTAGCAGTTGAATCCTGATAAATGGCTGTAACCACAATTAGTAATAAAGGCCCAGACTAGAAAAGGAAAGAAGAAGAAGAAAAAGAAAATATGAGAGAGAGAAACCAAAACAAAACAGAGTATGCTCCGCTCCTGTCTTGAAATTTCACTTGAGAAAGGAGGTGTCCACTCGTCTCAATTGTTGGCTCATTTCACCAAAAACAAAAAATATTCTAAACATTCATTAGATTCGACTTTTCCAACTTGGCCTTTGTCTTCTAATCCTCAATCTCTTTATAAACTTTAACCAACTAATTATTCACTGCCACAGAGACCACAACCTTCCAATCATCAAATATTACACGTCCATTTTTTTTTTTGAGACAGATTAAGTGAGTGTAGTCGAGATAGTAGTCATGTCTTAATATTCAATAAATATTTACAAAAGATACTTTCTGAATATCTACTACTAAATGTTCTCAGGAACATTAGATTAGAACTCATAATTATAGGATATGAGTTCAATTCTTATAAATTAGACTAATTTTTATTGGTTACAACACAAATTTTATGCAATAATACACTTTGTTTCATTTTTTTTTTCAAATTATAATTATTTTTCACTAAAGACATTATTGTTTGAATCAGATAGAACTATTACAAGTGATAAATTTTTTTTTCTAAATATTTAATGTAATTAGATATCCAAACTTCTGGAATCATTGATTAAGTTAAATTAATATCATCAAGTTGATTCACTCGCTTGATGATATTTACTTTGTTTCATGAATCAATAATACATGTAAAAATAGTAAAAATATTATTTACACTACGGTAAATTATATATAATAAATTTGTTTTTATAATATTTTTTTTTTAAAATTATAATAAAAATGATTAATTGATTGTGTAAATTTTTTTACAATGAAAATGTTAAATTATTGTTTTATTTGAAAAGAAAAGAATGTTAACAATTTTAATAATTCTTTTTTATCATTATTTTGTCTTTATAAATTTTAATTCAACGAACTCGTAAATAAGTCATTTTTTTAAAAAAAAAATAAAACATATTATTTTTAAGAAATAAATTTATAATAAAAGTTTGTTAAGAAAATAGGATTTACTATCTTTTTGGTTATAAACTTTTTGGATTTATGCTTTTGTTCCAAATTTAAATTTTGATTGGTTAAAGTTTTTGAATTTTTTATTCGATAACACTTTTAGTCTTTATTATCAAATAAAGACGTTAAATGATAATAAAATACTATGTTAGTGAATCAAACGATTTGTAACGTCATTAAATAGTTTAACAAGATAGTTATACATATTTTTTTTAAAGACTGTGTTGACTAGGAAGAAGAATCCCCGTTAAGTAAGGAAAAAGAATCCCTGCAGTTCAAAGTGCATGTTCCTAAAAAAAATGAGGTCTTATGCTTAAATTCTGACAAAATTATAGTAGTAATTTAGTTATCATGGGAATTGGGATTGTATGCAGTTGTTAACAACATTAAACAACCCAAATTCATGAACTAACATTCATGTTTAAAAAGTATTCTTTCGGTGCACTAAAGTTTAGGGAAGGTAACCTCGGTTCGATGAATCAGCATTAATCATGTTTAGGGGAGGAAACATTGTACCATGCTTTTAACTGACATAAATTAAGATTAAATATTTTTTTTATTGCAAGATTACATATTTTTTTAATCTTTATAAGTATGATTTCTTTTGTTGCACTTATATAGGTATGATTTAATTTAGTTTTAGTTTTTTAAATTTCTTTTATTAGTTCTTATTTTTATAAAATTTTGAAATTCTTAAAATAGTCTCATCTCATAATTTATTAATGATATGTCACGTATTACGTCACATGCTTTAGAAAGTTTAAAATTTCTTAAAATAGTCAGAAAATTTCCTATTTAGTCTTATCTCATAATTTATTAAATTAGTCTTATCTATTAGTTGTTGTATTTCAATCTTAGTTCAAGAGTTGTTGTTTCAGAAGTTCTGGTGTTTCAGAACTTGGTAGTTGATCAGAATCTGAAGTTTGTTTTGTCCAGCTGTCATTTCGGTTAGTTAGTTAGATTAACAGCTGTAGTTTGTTAAAGTTTGTGGCCTATATATATAGGGCCTTTGTAATCTACATTGAGAGCAGTGATCAATAAAATTTTCTTCCTTCTTTAATTCAATTTCTCTTAAAACTTAGTAACAAGTTTTCTCCATTAGCGTTCAAAACTCCAACAGAATTGGTATCAAGAGCCAGGTTCGCTTTCAAGAACCTCAAGAAAGTTGCAGAATCTGTGAAAGATGGCTACAACATTATCAAATAATGGTTTTCCAGCACACCTACCAATATTTGATGGGAAAAACTATGATCAATGGATCGCGAAGATGAAGGTAATATTCAGATTTCAAGATGTGGTTGAAATCGTGAATACTGGAGTTGCTGCATTACCCAGAAACCCAACTGATGATCAAAATGCTGCGCACAAAGAACAAAAGAAACGGGATGGTAAAGCTTTGTTCATCATTCATCAATGTTTGGATGCAGACATTTTTGAGAAGATTGTGCATTGTGAAAATGCAAAAGAAGCTTGGGATACTTTGGCTAGGAACTATGGTGGAGATGAAAAGTTAAAGAAGGTACGATTGCAAGCTCTAAGAAGGCAATATGAATTGCTGCAGATGACTGAGGGTGAAACTGTTAATCAATACTTTGTGAGGTTAACAAGCTTAACTAATCAAATGGTGAGAAATGGTGAAAAAATCTCTGATTTGATGAAGATTGAGAAGGTGTTGAGAACACTAACTCCTAAGTTTGATCACATAGTAGTAGCTAAAGAAGAGTCAAAGAATCTTGATGAGTTGAAGATTGAAGAACTTCAAGCATCGCTAGAGGCTCATGAACTGAGATTAAATGAAAGAAGCAAGATCAAAGACAAGTCAAATGAAAGTGCAGCTGATCAAGCTCTGCAGGCTCAGCATCAGAAGAAAGGAAAGTATAAGAAAGGCAAAAGAAAGAATCAGAATTCAAAGAACTCAAATGAAGGAACAAGCAAAGGCCATGATAACAGTTCTCAAGAAGGAAATAAAGGTCAGAAGAAGAAGATAAACAAGAAAGATATTCAGTGTTATAATTGTCAGAAGTGGGGTCACTTTGCAGCTGAATGCAAATCTAAGAAGGTACCAAGAGAAGAATCTGATGAAGCTCAATTTGTTCATGACAATGAGGGTTACGATTCAGAAGGAGCTATGTTAATGGCAATCATCAAAGAAGAAGATGATGATGATCAATGGTATCTAGACACAGGTTGTTCAAACCACATGAGTGGGAAGAAAACCTGGTTTTGTGAGCTTGATGAGTCAGTCACAAGGAAGATTAGATTTGCTGATGACAGTGTGGTGAATGCTGAAGGCATAGGCAAGATCAAGATTCAGAGCAAAGATGGTAAAGACTCATTCATTTATGATGTTCTCTATGTTCCAAATATGAAAAGTAATCTCATTAGTATTGGACAATTGCTTGAGAAGGGTTATACTGTGAGAATGGAAGACAAGATCTTGAGAATTTTTGACAATAAAATGAGAACAATTCTGAAAGTTCAAATGTCAAGACAAAGAACTTTCAAAATTGGAATCAATATTGTTGAAAATCAGTGCTTGTTGACAAAAGCTGGTAATGAGAACTGGTTATGGCACCAAAGATTTGGGCATTTGAATTTTGGAGATCTCAATAAGCTTCAGAAGAAGAAAATGGTAATTGGATTGCCTCATATTACTGAACCTGACAAGGTGTGTGACAAGTGTTGTATTTCAAAGCAGTCAAGGAGTTCTTACAACACTGAGATTCCAACCAGAGCAACAAGAAAGCTGGAGACAATTCACTCTGATGTGTGTGGACCATTTGAAGTAAAATCAATGGGAGGTAATAACTATTTTGTATCATTCATAGATGAGTTTACTAGAAAATTATGGATATACTTGATAGTTAAGAAAAGTGAAGTCCTTGATGTCTTTAAGAAGTTTAGAATAATGGTTCAGAATGAAAGTGGTGAAGTAGTAAGCAAGCTTAGAACTGATGGTGGTGGAGAATACACATCTAATGAGTTCAGGTCATTTTGTGAATCAAATGGCATTAAGCATGAAGTGACTGCACCCTATACTCCACAACACAATGGTATTGCAGAGAGAAAGAATAGAACCATTGTGAATATGGTGAGAAGCATGATTAAAGAAAAGGGTTTACCAACCTATCTGTGGGGTGAAGCAACTGCTACTGCAGTTTATTTGTTGAACAGATGTCCAACCAAGAGATTAGAGTATGTTACACCTGAAGAAGCTTGGTCAGGAATCAAACCGTGTGTGAAGCATCTGAGAGTGTTTGGTTCATTGTGTTTTAGGCACATACCTGATCAATTGAGAAGGAAGCTAGATGACAAGGCTCAAGCAGTTGTCATGGTTGGTTATCACTCAACAGGTTCATACAAATTGTATGATCCTATAGAGAAGAAAATAATGTTCAGCAAAGATGTAAAGTTTGATGAAGCAAGTAGCTGGAATTGGGAAGGTAGCTCATCAAGGAAGAATAGTATGGTGTATCTCAATGATACTGAATCACCAGTACAAGAGGTGAACACAAATCAAGGAGGTGCATCTGAAAGACCAACTAGAAATGTACAAGCTCCACAAAGGCTGAATGATTGTGTGAGGTTTCCAGATACTGCAGTGGCTGATGATGGTGAACTAATTCAACTAGCTATGCTAGCTGAATCTGAGCCAGTCAGTCTTGAACAAGCAATGAAGGAAGAGCATTGGAGGAATGCTATGTTAGATGAGTTACAGTCCATAAAAAAGAATGAAACATGGTTTTTGGTTAAGTTACCTACGAGCAAGAAGTGTATTGATGTGAAGTGGGTATACAAGACTAAATTGAAGCCAGATGGTCAAGTTGCAAAATATAAGGCTAGGCTTGTGGCAAGAGGTTTTCTGCAGAGACAAGGCCTAGATTATAATGAGGTTTTTGCCCCTGTAGCTAGAATGGAGACAATAAGATTGATTATTGCAATAGCTAGCTGGAAGAGTTGGAAGATGTTTCAACTAGATGTCAAATCAGCATTTTTGAATGGTGAGCTAGAAGAAGAAGTTTATGTGAGTCAGCCACCTGGATTTGAGATAAAGGGCAAGGAGGATTATGTGTACAGACTGAGGAAAGCTCTATATGGCCTTAAGCAGGCACCCAGAGCTTGGAATAAGAAAATTGACCAATTTCTTATCAGTCAAGGCTTTGAGAAATGCATCACAGAACATGGAATTTACTTTAGAAATTCTGATGACAACCAGAAGTTGATAGTATGTTTGTATGTTGATGATATGATTGTAACTGGAAGTGATACAATGGAAATTGAATGGTTTAAGGAAGCCATGATGAGAAAGTTTGAAATGTCAGATTTGGGTGTGTTATCATATTTTCTAGGAATAGAAATTGTGATGTCCACAGAAGGAGTGCTTATTCATCAGAAGAAGTATGCAAGAGACATATTGAAGAGGTTCAATATGAATAATAGCAAGCCTGTCACCACTCCAATTGATACTGGTACAAAGCTAATCAAGGAAGGCGTAGAAGAATCAGTGGATGCTACTTTGTTCAAGCAGATTGTAGGTTCACTAAGATATTTGTGCCACACTAGGCCTGATATTACTTATGGTGTTGGATTGATTAGTAGATTCATGGAAAAGCCCATGACTTCACACTTGGTAGCAGCTAAGAGGATACTAAGATATGTGAAGGGTACAGAGGGACTTGGTATTCTATATAGAACTGGAATTGACACACCAGATGCTGAACTATATGGATACTCAGACTCTGACTGGAGTGGAGATGTTAATGACAGAAAGAGTACTGCAGCTTATGTGTTTATGTATGGTAATGCACCATTCTCATGGTGTTCAAAGAAGCAGGCAGTGGTTGCATTATCATCGTGTGAAGCTGAGTACATAGCTGCTTCAATGGCAGCTTGTCAAGCTCAATGGTTATGCATGCTTATGCAGGAATTGGGTTTGAAGTCTGATAATAAGGTTAGAATTATGTTAGATAGCAAGTCTGCTATCGATTTGGCTAAGCATCCTGTAGCTCATGGTAGGAGCAAGCATATAGAGACCAGATATCATTTCTTGAGAGATCAAGTGAACAATGATAAGCTGGAGCTTCTGCACTGCAAGACTGAAGATCAACTTGCAGACATTCTGACTAAGGCTCTGAAGACGAGCACACTGGAAAATCTGAAGATGAAGTTAGAGATGAATTCGACAAGCTAAGATTGTAATAAGGAGGTGTATTAGTTGTTGTATTTCAATCTTAGTTCAAGAGTTGTTGTTTCAGAAGTTCTGGTGTTTCAGAACTTGGTAGTTGATCAGAATCTGAAGTTTGTTTTGTCCAGCTGTCATTTCGGTTAGTTAGTTAGATTAACAGCTGTAGTTTGTTAAAGTTTGTGGCCTATATATATAGGGCCTTTGTAATCTACATTGAGAGCAGTGATCAATAAAATTTTCTTCCTTCTTTAATTCAATTTCTCTTAAAACTTAGTAACAAGTTTTCTCCATTAGCGTTCAAAACTCCAACATTATCTCATATATTGCCACTAAAATGTTCCATAGTATTAACTTAATGTGGTATGATCGTCAGGTAGTAAGTCCTTTTTTTTTTGTTAGATAACCATGTAGTTAGGAATTGCCAAGAAATATGTTATAATAGTACATCATTATTAGTAATAAAAAAAATTAATATATAGAGATAAATAATAATTTTATTAAAAGAATAAAATCAAGTTAATTATAGTTACGAGAATTAAGAAGTATTTAAAACTATAAACCATGCAGTAAAAAAAACTATGAATCATAACCATCCACTAATTTAAACCTATACACCATAATAATAATAATCATCCATTAAATGAGATTACTGACATTGAAAATCAACTGTAAAACTTTCAAATAAATTTCTGATTTTTATTATTAGGAAATACTACTATTATGATTGTGTATTTGATATATATTTTAATTGATTGTCACCATCATATAGTTAGGTTGTTTTATTACTATTTTTTTATTTATAGGAATAGTGTCAAAGAATTTATAATAATTTATAGATCTTATTCAACTAAGACATTAGATTTACGCATATTTTAGTTAATTTGTATTTTCTAGAATTAGGCTGACTTGATTTGATTAGTTTGTGTAATTTTTACTTCCTTATTATTTTTTTTTGAAGCATTTTTACTTCCTTAATTAAGTGGAATGAGATCTATATATACATGTAATCTTTTTTTGTAAATACAAGTTAGATACAATTTAAATATTCTTTTTCCTTCACATTTGATAATGTCATGGTATTTGAGTCATGACTACTGAAGCTAAAGTCGAAGAGCTAATTGGCTTTGTGGTCTAGGCTGGATTAAGGCTTCAAGATCGAAAGGAAAACAATTTGGATTGTTATGCTATGAAGTAGATAATTGTTTAAGTTTTATCTTACTTAATGGATTATGGGCATGAGTGCTTATCATCAAATGACAAAAATATTGGAGCATTTAATTGATTTTCAATACATCGTGTCTTGTGGGACTTCCTAATAGGAAATAAGCCAACGACACAGAGGAGGAGCAATGTTGTTTAGTGGATCTTTTTGGAATTGGATCTTTTTAGAATTTAATGTAATATTAACATGAAATATCTATTAATTTTATTGATGATTAATTTTTGTTAGAGAATCAAATTAGTCATATTTTTTTCACTTACAAAACTTAAATTCAAAATCTTACCTACTCAAATAAATAACATGTTGATGCTTAAAAATGAAGTTGTTTAATTTTCTTTATGTGTCAAGTTTAGGGAAATATAATTTACTCTTATTTTTATAAGTTCACTTGCATTTCTTAGAATTAGACTGATTAAATTTGTACAATTTTTACTACTCCCTTTTAATTTCTTTAATTAATTAGGTGAGATAAAATACATGTATGCTACCTTGCTATAAAAATAAGTAAAGATATATTCGGATATTCTTCTCTTCAAATATGATTCTGTCAATACTTTAATTTTTTTTCGTGAGTGTCAATAGTCAAAGTAAATTCTCCATCATTTATTACCTGTTTTTTTTTAAAAAAATTTAATAAACTTATAAATTTTATTATAAAATAATAAATAGCTAAGAACTATATGTGACAACTCACCTATTATACCATAATATCTCCTATGAACTAAAAAAAACGTAATGAATAAAAAACACAATACCATAATATCTCCTATATTGCTCTTGGAAACCAAAAAGGAGGCGAGTATCATTTAAATCTTTAATTATTGACCCAATGTTGTTTGTAACTTCCTTTATGATCAGACTTTGACATGCCTTGCGTTGAATCTGATCTCATAAGCTTTCCATTTTTTTTATAAAAAAAACTTTAATTATTGACAATTGTATTAGCACTCTAGCTAAGATATATAGCTTTTAATTATTTCTTAGTTTGATTTCTTTACTTAAACTTTAATTATTTATATTTATGTTTCTTTACCTCATCAATATCCTTCCCTACTAGCTATATATAGAGAGCACCTTCTCCTTATGCTATATGCAAAAAACATGTCTCCTCCCCTAATGGAATCAAGTGCTTCCACTCTAGTAATTTACCCTGCATCACAGCCACAACAAGAGCCCAAAAATGAGAATAATGGTGGCATAGTTTTTGGTTCAAATTTGCAGCAAATGCAAGGGGAAATGCCCAAAGAGTTCCTATGGCCTTCTAGGGACTTGGTTGACACCACCCAAGAGGAGCTGAAGGAACCCCTTGTGGACTTAGCAATCTTTAAGAATGGTGATGAGAAAGCCATTGCTAATGCAGCAGAGCTTGTGAGAACTGCCTGCTTGAAGCATGGGTTCTTCCAAGTGATAAACCATGGTGTGGACCCAGATCTCATTGATGCTGCATATCATGAAATTGATTCCATTTTTAAGCTCCCATTGAGCAAAAAGATGGGTGCTAAGAGAAAACCTGGTGGTGTCTCAGGGTACTCTGGTGCTCATGCAGATCGTTATTCGTCCAAGTTGCCATGGAAAGAGACGTTTTCTTTCCTCTATGATCACCAAAGCTTCTCCAACTCCCAGATTGTTGACAATTTCAAGTCTGTATTAGGCGAGGATCTTCAACACACAGGGTAAGATCATCCTCATTCATTTGATTTGATGATTTCTTCATTATAATTTTCTTAACTAAAATTTCAAATTATCAAAAGTGGAATTAAGCATTGACCCATAAGCACTTCTGCTTCTCTAATAACAAAACTCTTTGAATATTTACAAGTAAAAAATTTAAATCGTCCCCCTCTAATATTTTTCATTCACGTGTAGGATATATTCACCCTTTATAAATCTATATTTTTGCCTCCTACATCATTTGTTGGTTCCACCACGGAAACTTGTGATGAAAAAAAGTTGAAATATAAAGAGACTTTAACAAAGATCATCAGTCAAATTTTTTGATAAAATTTAATTACCAATAAAGTCTTAAATACTCTATAATAATTACATGATAATAAAAAAAATATTACTAACATTTGTTTTCTACAAACTATATGACAACTTTGGTTTTTGTCACATCAGCTTGCTACTTGACCCACCTTGTTCTTAAACAAAATTATTTTATGGAAAAACAAACAAAAGAAAGAACTGTTACAACTGCTCGGTTGAGATTATCGTGGACAAGATTGCCAAGCCACCGTGCTGCACGGATATCTATCTCAAAACGGACAATGTCTGCATATCAATTATCATCACATACCCATATTCAATGCCAATACTTGAAACCTATTTTTTATATTTATTTTAAAGGTTTCTTTTTTTTTGGTAGATAACATATAATAAAATAAAATAAATTATGATAGTTACGTTATTTAGTTATTGTTATGATATATTTTTTATTTTAGAAAAACTTATTTATTTCTAGTTTTTATTTTATTTTTAAGAAACTGTTATTTGATTTGATTAACATAACATACAATTTTTGAAATAAAATTTTAAATTTAAAATATCAACCAATCATTTTTCTTATAAAAATTTGATATTTGATAGAATTATATATATATTAATATAAAATATAAATTCCTATATTATAATTATATTTTTTAGAAAGCCTAAGATATACTATAAAGTACTTAATAGTTTATATAAACATAATTATATTTTATTTAATAGATGGGATCGGTAGACATCAATTAACAAATTCCATAAAATGACATTTTAAATATTTTTTTTATAAATATTAAGCTTTATCAATCTAACTTTTAAATTAATCTATATTATCATATTCATATTTTCTTTTTCTCAAATTAATATATTTGCGTGTAGTAATTAATATATATATTTGTATATATCAATGCAACCAATCAAGCCACACCATCTTATCTTTTCTTACGGTCAGTGAAAACAAGAGTTTATTAGGACAATATATAGGACCCGACTGTACCCTTTTGTACCACAACTATTAATGCTAATAAAATGTTCCACAATGAACATAATCTGCAGCCAGCTAGTAGAGACAGTATTCTCTTCTAATTGGAATTATATATCTTTATTTTTTTCTAATAGGAGGGTTTATCAAAAGTACTGTGAAGCAATGAAGGATTTATCTTTAGTAATTATGGAGCTCTTGGCTATTAGTTTGGGTGTGGATCGTGGACATTATCGAAGATTTTTTGAAGATGGTGACTCAATAATGAGGTGCAACTATTATCCACCATGCAACAGTGCCAACCTCACCTTAGGCACTGGCCCTCACACTGATCCAACCTCACTAACCATTCTTCATCAAGACCAAGTTGGAGGTTTAGAAGTTTTTGTAGATAACAAATGGTTCGCTGTTCGCCCTCGATCTGAAGCCCTAGTCATAAACATAGGTGACACTTTCATGGTATGCAAACTATACTATACTATTTTTTTTCTTTTTTGATATATAAAATGATGCCACATATCATCTAACTCTTTTGATCGATCTTTTCCTCATCTTAATTAAAGAGCCAGTTTTACCCTAAGGTTATCATTACATTGGCGCATGGAAACTTTTTCATAAATAGTACCTATAGCATGCAATAGAAGACATGGTTTTTTTTTTTATAATTAATATTAGGCTTTACCTGTAACACTGTTTGGAGTTTCGACTTAAAAAAATTGATTTGATTGAGTTAGAAACTAATTGTCATACGAAATGTATTTTAAAAACATAATTTCAAAAATTCTGTTTTGAACATATTATGTCTAAATTAACTTTATTATATTAAATTCATTTAGAATAATACGGGTGCTCTCTTTATAAGTAATAAAAATAAATAAAATGGTTTGACTAATAAAGAACATTAATTTGTACGTGCATATCATCGTTTATTCTAACTAAAACAACACTAATTTGTACTAATAATGACTAGTGACAATAAAAATGAATTATGATTTCATATTGTTAAAACAAAAAAAAAGGTGACATTTAGTAATTCCTTTGAAATTACTTAATTTTGGAAGCAATTTACTCAAACTCTTTGAACTAAATAAATAAATAATCAAATGATTTTATTTAAACTTCTTACTTTCAATTAAGTCGTATATGTGCAATCATAGGGTTCTTGCTGCATTATGCTGTGCTTTTTAATTGTAGTTATAAACTTTTTGAGACCATTTCCACTTTTAAGGCTATATTTTGTTTATACTTTTTAAATATTTTTTACTAAAATTCGAATAATAAATTTTGAGATAATTAAATACTTTATCTGGAAAATTCTAAACTTACAAAAACAACTTTAACATTTTCATAAGAAAACTAAAAAGATTAAATTCTAAAAAATAAAAAATTATATCATAAAAATACGTAAAGCTCAATTAAATGTACTATTAATTTTATGAAACACCTCGGCTAGCATGTTTCAGATACAACAAAGATTTGATGGCTAATATATGTGGTTATCGACAAAAGAAAAATAAGAAAAAAATTGATGTGATGCATACGTAAGTAGGATGTCTTTGGCTGAACACCTATCCATATTCCATCATCAGTTAATATATAAAATAATCATACACGCAATTATACAACAATATTTTATATTTATATATTGAATTTGATCACACTATTTTCATTTGTCTATGGCAGAACATTTATCCATCATAAGATAATATATAAAATAATCATACACGCAATTATACGACAATATTTTATATTTTATATATTGCATCATCTGATTGTATTTATTCACACTTTTTTCATTTGTCTATACTCTAATTTTGCCACTTGACCGGAATAGTCCAACCATTAAAGGCTTAAGGCCTCAAAATTCATTTGTTTATTTATTTTGTTTTTGTCTATTTGTAACATTGCTTGACCCATCATTTTTGTAAATCATAAGTTTAAAAATTTAAAATATAAGTTTAGACTTAATTTAAGCCTAAAAATTAGTTCAATGGGTGAGAGTTGTGTCTTATTTACATATTTTAACTTGACTTTATTTTTAGTCGAGGTGAGACTTTGATTTTTTCCAAAACTCACATATGTTATTCAATGAAGTTTCTGTTACTTGATTGAAATAATAAAAAGAAAAATAAAAAATAAAAAACATTCACAAATTTTATGTCTGAAAATTGAAAGTATTTTGATTTGGGGTAGATACAAATGAATTGATTGAATAAATTGGGCTTGTTGGTGTGTTAGGCTTTGTCAAATGGGAGATACAAGAGTTGTCTACACAGGGCATTGGTGAACACATACAGGGAGAGAAGGTCCCTGGTTTACTTTGTGTGTCCAAGAGAAGACAAAATAGTGAGGCCCCCAGACAATCTGTTATGCAGAAATGAGGAAAGGAAGTACCCTGATTTCACATGGTCCAATTTGTTTGAATTTACACAGAAGCACTATAGGGCTGATGTTGCTACCCTCCAAAGCTTCATTGAGTGGCAGCAATGCTCTAATTCCAAGTCCAAGCCATCCAACTTCTAGTTTACTTTACCCTTTCCTTTGGCTGCTTATCATTATTATTATTGCTTTTGGCTGCCTAATGTCACCACTACTACTACTCCTACTCCTCCTTTGGCTAATTATTATTCATTTTCCTTTTCTTTTGAATACCCTGTAGGGAGTTTAAGTACGTACAGCTCATCCAGCACTTACAAACCACAAAGTGATATCATGTACGGTCGTATTTGAATCAAGTTCCATTTTCTGTTATGTGTCAATACATGTGTTTTCATTTTAACCCGGGGCCAGACCGGTAAAAAAAATGGTTTAATATGATTGAATTTGTTAAGGGTTACTCGCATACTATCTAATTATAAGATTTTTTTAGATATTTATTTGTCTTTTTTTATAAGATTAATTTTTAATTTTTAGATGTATTATTTTTCTTCTTCCTATATACCCTTATTTAATTATTTTCTCTTCTAACATTAATAAAAAACACTTAAGTATATAGAGAGAAAAAAATAATTTTGAAATGATTGTATAAATACTTAACAGATTTAATATGATTAATTATTTTTCTTGTGAATTGGTTAAAATGATCTTATAATTAAGGACAAAATAAAAATAAATTAATGTGCATAATTATAATTGTGTGTTAAAGTGAGTGCATGTTGAAGAAAAGATAAATCACATATGAACTTTTAAGAGTATTATTCTAACTTCTAAGTAATTTAAGATTAAAAATATCAAAAAGTTTAAAACATAACTAGATCTAGATTTAAAAAAAAAAAAATAGAGTGGAAAAAGAATTAAGTCTAGTAAAGTTACCAATGTTGTACAAGTAATAGAACAAAACAAATCAAAAAATAATGTGAAGATTAATAGTAGTGATTCTATTTATTCTTATCTACGTAATGCATTGCTAAAGAATAATTTTATCTATAATTTAGAGCTAGACACAAATATTAATTTAACAGTATAACTTAAACGTACTTAATATGTGCTTGGAATAATAGTATTATCTTAGATGTATATTCAACTGTTAGCTACTATTTCGTGTTGAAACCTAACATCCTTATATTTTAAGACATGTTATGTAGTCTTTATGATCACTTCCTTGCATCTTAGACTTGGCTCCCTAGTTGAGTAACAGGTTAATTAAAAAATGTCTCATTGTGTCTCAAAAGGCCTATTATTACCTGAGGAACATAGGAGCTTCATTAGTAACATCCTACTTATAACAAAGGATTGAGATACTCCCTAGTTGTCGATCCTACTCAAAAGGCACAATAATCCAAAAGCTCCTCAATTATTATGTCGGAACCTAATCTATGCTTAAGAAACTATTCAACTCAAATAGGTATCCATCTTGAATTGAATACTCCTACAATCTATGCCTATAAATGGCAATGTTGCTCTCACTCTAAGATATACACGCTAACCTTTAATTGCAATGTCACCACCTCAAGCTTCCATTGAATTCAGCGTCATCCAACAATCTTCAACCAAATAATGAACCACTTGGAGCACTAAATGGGTTGGAGATGGGCTCCCTAACCTTGGACCTGCTATATAATAAGTAACTTGAGCCTACAATACAACAATTGATTTCGTCTATGGGAACCAGTAAACAAATGAAAAAGGAAAGAGAAAAGGTGAAAATAATGAAATTGAAGAAAAGTGGAATAAGAAGTAGAAAAGTTTAATTGCATATTTTATTATCTTATTTCATTTCATGATCCACTTTTTTTTTCTACACATTTTATCATCATAATTTTTAATTCTTGTGCATTTTATCCTATCTTCTATTATTCTTGATGATATGAGAATGCTGACTACTGACGTGGGACTTTGTTGCTATTGCTAGTGTGGTAGTACCCGTGGCATTGACATTGATTGTTGTTGACATGGCATTGGTGTGCCGACATGCAATTGGTGGCATCTTATTCTTGATATTTTTCAATTGGTCCTTGAATAAACAATATTTTAAAGACTATAAAAGCTAATTAGCCATGCAACCTAAATTAATGTCAACAAATTAAGGTGTATTGTATCTATTGCGAGTTTTATTATTTTAACCTATTGGATTGGGTCGTGGCAGTTCCATGAAGTGCTCCACATCAAGATCAAGAGCGAGTCGAAGGGGGTTTCGGTTTCATTGGTGAAAATCAACTGTATCAATTGTATTCTTTTCTTAACTTTCACTTGCACTCTCCCTTCTTACTAGCCTATTTTTGTGCTCCTCTTTCATTTTATCAATACAATCTCTACTCTCCAAAAAGCCTCATACACACACGTACGTTGTTCCTCCAAGAGAGGCATGGAAGATGAAAGCCATAGCAATTTGCCAAATGGGGTCTCATCATAGGAAGCCGTGAAAGCCCTTGCTTAAAGACATGCAGCAACAAAGAACAAGATCGTTTTCTCCCTATAGCCAACGTGGGAAGATTCATGAAAAAGGCCATCCCTGGCAATGGGAAAATCTCAAAGGATGCAAAGGAAACAGTTCAAGAATGTGTGTCAGAATTCATCAGCTTTGTCACAGAGGAAGCCTCTGACAAATGCCAAAGAGAAAAGAGAAAGATCGACCATCAATGGGGATGATATCATTTGGGCCATCACTACCATAGGATTTGAGGATTAAGTTGACCCTTGAAAAACCTATCTCCAGAAATATAAAGAGATAGAAGGAGAAAAGATTAATATTCCAAAGCAACAACGTTCTGAACAAAGGCTACATCAACAGCAACACCAACATCCCCACCAAGACCAAAATAACAATCTACCTTTAAGTAGTGTATAATCCTCACCAAACCTCATTTCTCAGCCTCCTTATGTAGCCACGGATCAGCTATTTTTCCTACCATTCTCCCCAAATTCAATTCAGAAACAGTTACAGCCACAAGACCAGATTGATTCCGTGGGGCAATGGTAAGAGAGTAATTAAGACCAGGATTTTATATATGCTCGGCGATTTTTTCATCTTGCACTGACGCCAATTTTATACGTAGCTATATGCGTGTATATGAAAATAACGCAAAGTTTATTACACACACACATACCTGTAAGATTTGAGTCACTTATTTAACAAAAAAAGAGAAGATGATAGATTATTTAATGGAATATTATCACTTATTTAACAAAAAAAAACTAATTACAAATAAAATATTAAAAAATATTCATTTTTTTGTTCTTATAAAATTAAAATATATTATTATTTCACTCGAAGTTAGGTTCAGTTAATCCAAACTTAAGTCCAAACCAAATTATGACATATTTTAATTTTAGGAAAACTAAAAATGTAAAAAGGAATATAGAAATGAAAATTAAACTTTTATAATTTTATAAGGACACAAATTATTTTTGCCTATTTAAAATTAAGAAAGTTTATTCCTAAGACTCTTAAAATTAACGGCCTGTTTGGTGCATAACAAATAGGAGGGATGAAGAGATAAAGAAATTAATTAGACGATTTAATAGGGGTGAGTTACACAATAAATAATTTTAGAAATAATGAGACCCAATGTAATACTACTTTTTACCTATTTTTTATTTATGTCTCTATCTCTCTCCTCTATTTTTCATCAATCAAACAATCTAACGTTTAGTTTTATTTCCCCTCTATTTTTCCTTTCTCAAATCATCTCTCTTTTATTTTTTATCTACTTTATTTCTCTTATAGTTTTCTCTACCAAACAAAGCAGTACATAAATTTAGTTCCCCCTTGATTTTTTTAATATTTAAATATTTTTATTGTTATCTTAATATTTGAAATTTTATAGTGAAATTGGGATATCAAATTATCTTAGAAGTTTAGAAATAAGAAATTTAGTGAAAACCTGACAAAACTTGGTAAATTTATATAATTTCATCCAATTATAGATTATTTTGTATTTTAAATTTTAAGTATTGACTTTTGTTATTGTAACATGGTGAAATTTTAACCTTAGAAAGAGAACCATGTCAAGTATATTGTGCTATGTCAAGGGACATGCACTTGCTCGCTCTTAGAGCTTGTACCGTATAAGCTCATATAGGCGTATACATTTGCACGCCATGTCAAGTATCTCTTAAAGTATTATGGTTATTTTCAGATATTATATTTTTAATTGCTAAGATATGATATTTTATTATAAAGACTATTTCATTAATATCCTTATACTCCTTTGAATTAAAATCTTTTATATGAAGCATTTGTTTTCTAGTTGAAGAAAATTTCTTATAATTAGAGTTTTCTTATAAGAAAATATTATTTGATATTAACATCCTTATGATTAAAAATAATAAGAATACAAGAGTTGGCAACTATATTTATTATGTTGACTTGTATTGATTATATTTAACTTTCTAGTATAACCATATTGTTAGTGTTTTATTAAATTAAAACATTACTGTGATGAGCCAATAATTACTATAATAACTATTTTATGACATATGAGCTATAATTATATTTTCATTTATACCTTGCACTAAATAATTCAGTTTTAAACTATGGTGTCTACACACTATGTATGCCTTCTAAATTAAGGTATGTTATTTCAAGTTATATATGTATTGTTGTAGCAACTTATTTTATAAGATTAAGCACAAAAGCTTATTAAACAGACCCCTTTTAGTTAAATTAAGTGGCTATAAGGATTTTCTTATAAGCTTTCTTCAAAACAAGTATTTTAATTATGTATTTTTTTTTAAAAGAAAACTCTCTAATTTCTAGCTTTTTCCACACAATACTTACTCACACTTAACATATAGAACCCTTTCACTTAATTTCTTCTTCAAGGATAGCTTGCTGTACACACACCTCTCAAATTCATCACCTTCATTTTGCTTGCAACCTCCATAGATCATCTACCACCACCCAACATAAGCCAACCTCTCTTTTTCTTTTCTCCTCAATACAACCCTTCAATTAACCAAACCATCCACAAGCTGACATGCATGTACGTTTTCCTTCTTTTTATTCCCTAAGTCAAGCTCTTCAATAACTTAAGTAGGTGTTCTTAACTCGTCAACGGAGCGTCTCCTTCTCGTAATATAGGAAGCAAAGAGGTTTTATAAAATTGTGTCTTTATGTTGTAGTGCATGTTATAATGGAGAAATTGTGTTAATTGCCAATGGTGTGGTTAGGAATACTTCAGAGATTTAAAATAGATCTCTGAATGGCCACGGAGCTATAAGGTAAGGTAGCTCATAGAGCTACTTCACAGGCCATGATTGAAGGTCAAGGAACAAGAATTACCTTGAGATATTAATTATGGATGTGTGTGTATTGTAGAAACTGATGTTGGAAGTGCATTAACTCCTGTTATACAAATCTGACTTTAGAATCTATTCATGATTTGAATGCTTGAATTTTTATGTAATATGATTACTTAGAAGTTAGATATATATATATATATATATATATGATATGAAAATGAGATTCTTTGCCATGTCTAGTATCACTGTTAATCGCAATTGAGGTTACTAAGCTTGACTTGTGAATCCTTTGAATGATTGAGTTATATGCAGATCATCTTATTCCTACCACATTATAAGTGAGTTAGAGTCATTCTTTAAGTTGCTTGAAGCTACACAATTAAGATTGACATGTAAGATAGTTATATTATATGCTAGTGCTAGATATGTGAATTGTGTTAGCATTGGTGTGTGAGTGCACTTGCTTGATTCGGTGATGTGAATATTGTTTGGGAAGATTAACGATTCTGTTTCCTTGAGTGGATAAAGATAATCACTGTTTGTGAATCATAAATGTCCCTTTTAACTCTAAATAAAGTGGTTAACTTAATTTATAAATGCTAGCAAGAATTTGAGACTTGATGATGCGAAGTGGTTAATGAATCTTTTTGCATCTGACTTGTGTAGGGAATGCTGAGCTAAAAACTTCTATTTGAATAACTGTCTCTAGTGCCTTAGGAGTTATGATAGGACATGATTTTGAAATTTATTTAACAAGGAGATTGTCTAGTGGTGAAAAAGCAACTTCAATCCCAAAACTGCTTGCTGGAAAATTTTGACTGCAAATGCCTTGCATTGCATAAATTCATGTGTACAGGTCTGGAAGAACTAGGGGTTACCCTTTTACAGTAATTTAGTCCTAGATGTCCTTTTTCCAACACATTTGATCCCATAATTTTAAGAATTTCATAGAATACTTAATGAATATTTTGGCGGGACATGTCAAACCTGTTTGGGTGCAGGACAGATTAGCGTACAACCACTGTTTGGGCCAAAGTGGAAAGAATAATGTGCAATCCACTAATTAGATTTGTATTCCCTATTTTTCCTACACCTTGGGGGTACCTAATGTCAGCCTTGCCCAAGTCCTTGACTACGTCTAAGCTTAGAAAAAGTTAGAAATCCTTAACCTTGTCAAGCAAATATGATAAAATCTTTTGTGTGAGATTCCTCTTACGCAAATCGAAACTGGTATTGGTCTACAAAGAATTAGCCTAAAACTTTTCTTAGTCCTCTAGATTTATGTCTTAACTTAATTCAATTGGTCTCACAATTCTTAGAGGTCTGTAGAATATTTGATGAATCTAATGCCAAAACATGGCAAAGGTGTGAAGTTGCAGAATTTTTCTGCATAATGTTGAGGGTTGGATGCTTGTTTAGATATGATTCTCTTGTTCCTTGCACATGTGATGAGTGTAAAAGCCATCATGGTATTCAATTCTAATGTGAGTGAACTTGTGCCTTCATAGATATAACTTTGGAACATATAGTTCCCTGCATTAAATAAATTATAAAATTCTAATGACAACAAAGATAGCTTATAACCTACGTCTATAGTACAAGAATTTAGGAAACTCAATTGTTTGGAACGTACCATGACAAATACTATGCCTAAATGGTTCTATACTGGTATTGTGTAATCTAAGGTGTATAAAATTAGCTTGGTTATGTGCATTAATTAATTTTTAAGTCCTGTGTACATGCTTATTGATAGGATTGCTTCCTTGTGTGCATGGAATTTAGTTAATTTGTGATAAACTACCATTCACACTTTGATTGTAACATGTATGAAATTGAGAAATGGTTGAGAATATAAGTGAGATGGTTGACTTGTTGTTTGTGGATTGAATCCTGTAAAAATACTTTGATAGCTTGTGACAATTAGTATCGCCCCAATTGTGTGAATAGAAAACTGTGTACAAATTACCCTTGATGAAGACAGAGATGGGAGATTTTGGTTTGAAAACTTTGCCAGGGACTAAGTGTCCATTGATCTCATAATTTGGGACTAGGTGTCCATTGATTTGTGAATTTTTTAGTAAGTCCTTTTTGAAAATTTTGTCTAGGACTAGGTGTCCACCAATTTTATACTTGCCTCACCAACTGTTTCTTATAGTAAAACTTGTTTTATGATTTGTGAAATACCGATTTACATGGAGGCGAGTGCCTAGATCTTTGGCCAGTGTCTAGGTGCTTTGCATGACTCCTTTCCATATGTGAACCATTTTGATTTCCAAAAGAATTGTTGTGTAAACACTTATACTACAAAGAGTTGTGAAAGGTTTCAACGGTGAGGAACAAATTTGTGAAAAGAGAAACGTTTCACGGATAAGGGCTTATCTCCTAAAACCCATCTCCATTCCTCTCATTGTGGTTGCTAATAAAGAGAAAAACTTAATAATTGATCATGCATCATGGCATCCCAGGACTTAGTGTCCACCCCAGGCTAGGTTCCATATCCAGGCTTAGTGTCACCCCAGACTTGGTGATATCTAGGCTTAGTGTCACTCCTAGTCTTAGTGTCACCCCAAGTTTCTGGGTTATTCCACAGCTTAGTGCCAAGGGTGCCATATAAATTCTATCTTCGGGTACCCACATGCATCATGTATTAATTACAAGATAAGTACTGATTAATTGTATAATCATGCATGACATTCATACTAGGTGACTAGCTCCTATTAGATGATTGAATACACTCATGCCTGGTAAAATGTAAATTGTACTTGGATTCTATTCTTCAATGTGTTTGATAAATATAATAACATTGCTGGTGGAATGTTACTAGTGCTCAATGTTATGTTTGACAGAGAATGGACTGTGCTTAGAGAACTGTGATCATAAATCATAATAGTGAACCACATTTGGATTACATATTGTAGTATAATCACCGACTGGATGGTAATCTCTGTGTGTTATTATGGTAACTAATGTATTATCGTAGATGTGGGTTCAATTAACTGTGATTGTAAATGATATTTGTGTTTATATATGGACTCTATTTTTGTTGTATAATTGTTTGAGGTGATGGTAATAACAGAGGTATTATAATTAATTAATGTGTTATGTACGATAAGAATTTAATTAGGGATGATATTTGTGTTTATATATGAACTCTATTTTATATTATTATTCAATCATAATTTATTATATTAATAAATTTATTAACTTTTATGATAATTATTTTATTCATTTTATTGTGTCACATATTCCCATTAAATTCTTATTTTTATTAGATAGAAATGAGATATTGCTAATTGTGAAGACGTGGAAAGGAATGATACATCATCACTTTCAAATAGGGGTCCAATTTTGGCAAGGGACTTCTCTATCCAATAACTATCAAAATCTAGTCTAGCTGGCCTGTCAGCTACACTGGTACCTGTCCATCTCACAAAAGACAGCAGGTTGTTTCTATCACCTATAGACATCGAGCAGCAGTCATTAATGGACTGAGAATGTAAAAATCACTACAATATTAATTTTCGATCACTCTTACATTTTTCATGTTATTTGACTCATCCGATTATGATTCAATAAGCTAATTAACCATTATTTCACTAAAACATGCCTATAGTTTGTGCCAATTTAGAAGCACATCTGATCGACATTATGTATAGACCAAACCAATTTGCCTGACCGATTCACCGGTAAAATCAGCCAGTCTAAAGTCAGAGCTTTATAATATAGATTAATATTACCATTTCCGGTGAAGTGAATATTCAAAATTGTCAACTATTACAACGCTTATAATTATATAACCCAATGGCCTCTACATTTGCAAGAATGCGATCAAATTTCCTTCATGCTATGGCACCATGTTACAACAGAGGACACCAATTTAATAAATATAAATAAAGGATATCAAAATTAATACCCAACAGGAAAAAAGAAGAATACGTAGATATTCCTAACTAACATGATACATATGACTCATAGTGGAAGCACAGTTACACAGGAATTTCGAGTAGCCAAAAAACCCAAGAATTTGGGAATCTCATCCCAGGCTTAAACAATAGCATACTCGAGCTTTTCCTGCTCCTTAGGTCGCCACTTGGACTTCTCCACACATAACAAGCCCTCCTTATCCTTGGAGTAAGTCATGCGAACCTTCCATTGCATAGACCTAGCCATGCTCTCAAGCTCTTCAACGATCTCCACAGTGTCACGAACAATAAGTTTTCCTTCAGGCCTAAGAATCCGATCAGCCTCGGCCACTACAGCTGCCAAATTGCACCTGAATGACCAACAAGCATTAGCAAAACCAGAGTAACAGTTTTAAACTAATCAGATAACCAAAAGTTTGCTGGTGGTGAATGACAAATGAAATTTAGTTATTTGCACCTTTTCTTAAGCTTTGAAAACAGATGATCAGCATGGAGGAGATCATAGGTCCTAGGATAGGTGCTAAATGATTCACACCAATCATGATATATACCGAACAGACCTCGTTCAAAAATAATGGGAAGAGTATCAGGGGAGTCTATTGTAACCACATTCATGACCCAAACATTCAAATCTCTCAAAGCTGCAGCAAATCTGGAAACCACAAACGGTGAAAGATGTCAAACAAAGGACATATTAGCAAGTGCAAATATAAGTCAGAGTAACAATCGAAAATCAAAACAGTGACTTTAGCTCACCCTCCATAGATAGACCTCATATCCATGACATTGCGCACATTTGACCATTTAATTCCCATCCCATCTAGATAAGACTGGGACACTACACGTTTCCAGTGTTCATAATCAGCAGTGAAATCTTCAGGGGCTGGCTTTCCATAAACTCCAACTTGGGAACTCAACAACCAATAAGGCACTTTGGTCAGTCTGGCTGGCCACAGCTCAGGCAATTTTGAGCCTCGTTCCTTTGAACTAGCTGGCACTTTGTGCATGCAAGCTTGCAATTTAATGTTCCTGTCACACCGAAGAGATTAGATTGCATGTATGTATAATGAAACTTTAGAGAGAAGGCAGGGGGATATAAAATGAATATGCCACTTTATTTTAAGGCTTTCTCATAATGTCACAGTCAAAGATTACTTCAGCAATTAACTAAGTCAAAAACTCTTTCTTTTCTGTTTTGGTTGAAGAAGAAAAAAGTCAGTTAATGATAAAATACCATGCTGCATTAGGATCATCAGAGTCTGGACACAGCGGTGGCTCATTCTTTGAACGTTGCTCGTAACACTCATTAGAAGTTGGCTTCTTGTATACAGCTACACCTACTCCATTTACTTGATCCTTGCTGATCGACACAACTTCCCAGCACATGGCTTTTGTTAGTGTCTTCATGGCTGCAAATAAATTCATAACACGTCAGGATTAAAAACCTACATTAAAATGCACAAGAGTGCCATATATAAGTCTAGCTATAATTTACCCTTCCATATTTCAACATCTTCAGGAAGCTTCTGATAAATTGGAGTAGCAGACCATACAAAAAAACCTCCAGGTCTCAATACTCTATTTAGCTCCAAAAGAAGTTTACCACCTGCAATTGGACAATAATAATGTAAATAGACTAATCAAATCTTGTAATTACAGTAACTAGGAAATTGATGATTCTTGTAACTGTTAGCCTCCTTGAGAATTAAAAACAAATGGATTTCATCAAATGTCTTTTGTTTTAGTTAAAAAAAAAGTCCCCCCCCCCCAAAAAAAAAGGGCTCTTAAATAAAAAAGCTCGTTGCACTCACATGTATTTTACATCAATATGTTATCTTATAATCTAAATGGCTAAAATGAATATGGTTTAGAAAATGCTATATAAGGAATTCATCTTATCACCAAAATAAAAGTTATGTAATTGGAATACCTTCTATATGCCACGGAACTCTACATCGTGCACAGTGGACTACATCAAATACTTTCCCAGGGAAGGGAAGCCTCTTTGTGCCCATCACAGCAGATATAGCAGGAATCCCCCTTTCAAGTGCAAATTGTACCTGAGCTTCATGTTCATCCTTTGGTGCTAATGACATTGCAAGTACATCTCTATCAAAGAGAAAACCTCCAAAGCTGGCAACACCACATCCAACATCTAGTATAACGCGCGTGCGTTTGCCCCAAGCAATGTCAGGTTCAGTCTGTAATGTATCACCAAAGCCCTATTAGATAAAATACTCAACAACATCAAGTAAACAAATTATAAAAACCCAGACCAATTCTAAGATGAAAGCATAAGGCTTCTACTATTGAGAAAGAACATCAAATGGTATAGCTATTCTGTGTCAAGTTTTGGTTGTCTCCCAATGCACCATGTGTTTAATTTCCTATATGCGTGGACTTGTCCTGGTTAACATAAAAGTGGGGGCTAGGTTTATCATCCTATGTAACTTAATTTCCTCTGTTGACAATTAGCACAGAAGGTCATTGTAGAACTTTTAAGTTCATCGAAATTAAAATACCATGGTCATACATCCGTACTGCCATTTTTTATCATGTTTACTATTTGTTTCTTTCCTGGTGAGAACCCAATGTGCAATTCCTACCAATTCAAATCTAATCTCCATGCTAGACAATGGAAAACAATCAGAATTATGTCATTGTCAACTGTATCATATGAAATTGTAAGACTCGTACCAGTTATCTATGAGATGCCTCCCATAATCTTTAGATCTACAAGATTTGTATAGAATTGCCATGACATTATTATAATTTGTTTTGCAATGTCACTGCTGGTCCTGATTTGTATGAAATTGTAAGACTCATACCAGTTATCTGTGAAATGTTTTTTCCCCTTTAAGGAACAGGTCAAATTAGAGATTAAATTGTCTATGTATTGGTCAAAATGTCTGAATGCATCATAAATACTAAAGCATATACAAGTCATATTCTGGCATATATAACAACAGCATCCTCATCCTCCCTTATTTTTTTTGTTATATTTCTTCTAAAGTTGTATTTGAATGAGGAAATTAGCGAGACAAAGAAATAAGCAGATCGAAGATGCAAAATTTAAAATTGGATGGGAAACTTGCTCAAAGGCAGATAAAATATGATTGGTGGATACTGCAATTGTGACAGAACACATAATTTTAATTTATGGAACATGCAGCATAAGTCATACATACAGATCTACATATTTATGGACATATTATTAAAAGCAACAGATTAAAGTCAAATTTCATACCCACACACACACACATGTATGTGTATATATATTACCTCTTGTATAAAGTCAATGTAATGAAGTGCCCCATGTTTGAATTGGGTTCCACCACCAGGAAAAGTAAGGTACTCGCCCGTAACTTTCACCCAATTCTGGTGGCCCTTAACTTTAGCAAGCTTTGTGTGTGGAACATTGTAATACCATATCTGCAGGAGAAAAACTTGCTACTTTATGAACGGGTAAACGGTCAGACAGAGAACGATAATTGACAAGATTTGAGTCGGTTTCTACCTTCTCTCTGCTTTTAGGCCACTCAATTGGGCGTTTATATCCTTCAGGAACAGGAACAAGGCAGGTAGGAGGTTCTTCAGGACAGTGTCTTTCTCGATGTTCATAGTGTTTAGTACTCCGGAGACTCCTAATAGCTTTCCAGTTGTCAAGGCATGGGATAAAATCAGGACCAGCAGTGACATTGCAAAGCTTCCACTTGTATCCAGTTGCCTGCTTGGAGGATTCTTGAGACTCCTTTTCATTCTTAGACTCTGCTGCCTGAGTTGACCAAGACCCAGTTTCTGTAGTACTTTCTTCGTGAAGCTCAGACTGAGCCCCAGAAGGATATACCTCCTTTGAAGTCTTCTGTTTGGTATCATCATTTGTATTCTTCTCAATAAAGTTTTCATCAGATTCCTTGTTATCGCTTTCTTCCACCTTCTCCTCTATCCTAGTATTTGTTGTTTCATCAGAGTCATCAGATTGCTTTTCACTTTCATCTGAATCAGACTTCTTGTTATCATCAGAATCAGGCTTCTTCTCACTCTCATCAGAATCAGATTCCTTAGTGGAAGTCTCATCACTGTCTTTGTTATTTTCCACAGAGTCTGAGTTTGATTCGTTTTCTGTATTAGAACCTTCCTCCTCAGTTTTCTTATCATCCACGTCTTCTGTCTTTGTATCATCAGAAGACCTCTCTACAGGATTTTCCTCCAACTTCTCTTGTTTATCTGAAGAGTTTGAGTTGTCTTCAAAGGTTACATTGCTGTCCCCCTTGGTTGCATCCTCAGGCAAATCACCTGGATTATCTTCAAACTGCCGCGTATTGCTGACCTCACTCACTGCTTCTTTCACCTCTGCTTGTTCTTTCACTTGGTTCTTATTCTCCTGGGCTTCGTCTCCGTTACGCACAGGAACAACTGAAGATGATGTCATCATCCAAACCCCAACCAAGCACAGAGCCACAAACATGACAACAGTCACCGTTGAACACCAACTCGACGATCTTCTACCATCTACTCTAGCATATTTCCCCAAAGCCATCTTGCCCAAGGGAATTCACAGATGACTTACACCTGGTCACAAACCAAACAAGCATTAAACACCACTTACAAAGAGCTACACCAAACTGCTGGTGCAAGCCTAGTTAACAAGATCAAAGACAACCCAAATATCCTCCTACAAATCTTCCAACTATTAAAAAAATTAAATGCATTTAATGTCTTGAAAATATAAAATGCATTCAATACTAAAATCCAATCAGTAAAACCCAAAGGAGTGGGAAACTACATCAAATAAAAGCTAAGATTATAAAACCAGAGTACGAACTAAACGGATCATAACGTTTACACACTTCAAAGTTGAAAGAAAACCACTTCGCATCTTTTGAATGTGATGACATTAATCAGCAAAATCCAACACCGACACAGATTCTCAAAACGAAGTAAAATGCTGACTACCACGTATTCAACTCATTGAATAACGATTTTCCAGTCCTGTGCACAAGCTAGGAAAATTGAATACATTGAACTACCTTTCAATCACTCAAAGAAAATAAGTACTAAATCATTTTCGCGTTTACAATACAATAAACGCTTTGTTTTGTAGTAAAGACTTCTTCTCGGCGCAGAGTCTGGAAAAATCGATTAAAACAAACAACAATCACACGGATCTAAGGAAAAACAGAACAGTGGCATGAAACTTACGCCGACGCCGAGCAAGATTCCGCGCGAACGAATCAGCACCGTTGGCTCAAAAAACGATCACTGGAAGAAAAGAGAGAGAGAAGAAGATAAAGTTAAGTTTGATTCGGAGCAAAAAAAAAAAGAAAGAAAGAAAGAAAGAAAACGCGTTAAGTGTGAGAAGCAGAAGACACGCAACGCGAAAAAGGAAGAACAGGATGAGGATCTGAAGCGGAAGAGTCGGAGCGAGTACCTGGATCTGAGTGGGAAGGGGAAAATGCTATATGTCCATTGTAGACACAAGACAAGTGTGAAGTGAAAGCTTGTGGCGAGTTTAGTGATATTTAAATACTAGCAGAGAGTTTAGTAGCTGGTCGCTGCTGCCAAATGACGATGCCTAATTTCATTTTAATTGAATTAATTTCGTTTGGAATTTGCCGACGAAATAAAATATTCGAGGAGTGAGATTTGAGAATTTTATTTACAAAATAAAATTAATAGTTTGAAAAAGAGGGTACAAAACAGACGCTAATAAGACTGAATTTGACTTTTTTACTGTATTTTTTTATATTGTCTATGTGTTGTTTCATTAAAATAATAATAGAGTAAATATTTAATTTAATAGTGATATGGACAACATTGAAAAGAAACAATAGTAAAGCCAAATCCAATAAGACTACGGGACACCTGCTGTAAATGTAATTTCTGCTTATAATTACTTTCCCCTAATCTTTAAAATTAAATATTTATTATACTTTTATGTAATTGATATTTTTCAATAAAATTTGTCATTTTTTTCTATTTGAAATTAGTTTTATAGTTTAATTAAATAACTCGGTCCGGATATTATTCTAATACATATTATTCTTAACACAGCCAGGGCCCACCCTGGGTTTGTTCTTATAGAGAGAGTCCCAAAAAAATCTAAATTACTATGATGTGAGGAGTAACAAAAACAATCTCAATACCTTTTAGCAACAATTTCATCTTATAATTATTAAAATATGAATAATTTTTCTCATATTATATTGATTTCACTGATAAGAAAATATTGGTTTCTTAATAATTATATTGCTTTTATTCATATAAATGAGTCAATAATCTTTAAAATAAAATCTGTTATTATGCATATGTCTATATACTTTTTCATGACGTTACCATCTTACAAAATATGAAAAGCTCCTGCAAGCTGATGAAAACAGAAAGAGAATACTGAGCGTGTTATAAATCAATTCTCAAGGACACTATTTAATGATCATTTACTACAATTTATTCAATGATTTTCCAATTGAAAGCTTGGGTCTAACTAACCAAATATATATGTGGCCCCCGTTAGCTTTTTTCAGTGAAGTTATTTTTGTTTTTCATCATATGTCCAATGAAAAACCAAGGCGTTCAATTCAGGAAAAAAAAAACAAGGCATTCATACTTAAGTGTTTCTTAGCCCCCATCCTGTATCAAATACGTCAAATCAATTAATTAATTAAAATAATAAATGAATAAAATTATCTTCTTTTGTTGGTGAAAGATCAATCTCCCAAATTATGTTGAAAGTACTAAATGATAATATCTTAATTAAGTTTTTCACATTTAAAATATTGTCTGCTTTAAAAAATTGCCTAATATTTATTTTTTTATTTAGATATTGAAAAAAATTTGTGTTTCATTTTACTATTTATCGTTAGTTCGTATTTATTAATTGATGATGTGGCAAATAGAATGTGATGTCATCACACTTAATCACTAAACATGTAGACACATACATTCATATCATTAATTTTTGTTTTTTTAATTTTAAAAAATGAAAGCCAAAACCTCTCTCCATCAATGTTATCTCCACCTTTGCAGGCTTCCCCCAACCAAAATCAGTTCCATAAACTCCAAATTGATTAAACCTTGCAATTCCAAAGGGTGGCTCAAACCTGATCCCCAAGTCTTGGAGGGAAAGGTATAAGCTTCAAGCATCTCCCGTTGTTGTTTTCAATAGGGAACAGTTTGGTTAAGACATCGGTCCAATTGGTTGTAAAGTTAAGTCCCAACTCGCTTAGGGTTTTGGGGTTTTGTGAAATCAACTTCAGATTCTGCTACCACAAATGAAACGGAGTTGCTTGGAGTGTATTGAATGATGGGGTTTGGGGAATCATTAGGTCAAACGACATTGCCGTCGAGAGGGGGAAAGTGTTAGAGGGTGTGAGAGAGAGAGGTTTTGAGCTTTGGAATAGAAAATGGATGGGCTTGGAACGATTTTGGAATAGAGAGGTTTTGTGATGCATGCGACGTGAAGAATGCACGGAAGAGCGTAGCCTACAATCCACAACTTGAGAGGCATGTTGGGATTCTCGTTGCGATTGAAAACCAAGACGGTGGCAACAAAGGCAAAGTTCCAGAGAATGTCCAAGATGACGAAGGGCTTGGAAAAGGCCTAATCACTCTGCCTCTCTTCGAGTTGCTCCGCTGCCGCCTCCCGCATCACCATGGACGACTCTGTCTCTCTTTTTTGGCTTTCATTGTTTTAAAATTAAAACAAAAATAATGATGTTGCCTTTGCCTACATGTTTAGTGACTAGGTGTGATGACGTGATATTTCGTTTGTCACATCGTCACTTAACAGATGCAAACTAATGACAGGTAATAAAATGAAACACAATTTTTTTTTTAAATTTGGGTGAAAAAAAAAATAATGTTATGTAGTTTTTTTAAAACTGACTATATTTAAAGTATAAAAAACTTAATTAAGGCAATGAGAATTTATCCCAACAATGCTAGTAAATGTTTTTTTTAATTCTTTGCATATTATATGTTTTTATCAAATATTTGTTTTCATTTTTGAATTAATGCTCTAAAAACAATGTCTATTTATTCCGAATAACATGAATTTTGCAAAAAAATAACAAAAATCAATTAATTAATCAATTACTCGATCTATTTGTTATTTATTTGTTACTTTTAGATTATGTTACCTTTTATGCTAAAAATGTAAGTCTTGAATTCGAGGTCAAGGCTGGGCTTCATGAAATGAAAAGGGAACAAGAAAATTTTCTTGAACTTTTCCTCAGCCTCATTAATCCATTAAAGTTAAAGAGATATTTATAAAAAAATGTAAATTTTTTAATTTTTTTAGTGTTTTCTCCGACTAAAATCAGAGTTTCACTCTGGTAATTGTAATGGAAGAAGAACACTAAAAACACTTTAAAAAATTGTATCTAACTTTTTTTCCTTAATAAAATTCTTTAACAAAATAATAACTACTGAAAACAACTTTGGGCAAATAATAATACAGATAAGCAATAATAAAATAACACAAATGTGAAAGGCATAAATGGCTCCTCATGCTAAAAATGTGAGTCATGTGACCCTCCCCCCTTTAATTCTGGAAACCCCATAACCATCTTCTAGTGCACGAATTCATCCCAACAATTGGGATATGACATTTCATGTTTCTCCAAATTTCCTGAATAGACTCGTCCACTGCTTTTGGACCTTCTTCGATCCGTTACATTGGTTCCAAACTCACTTCGTCCTCAAGGTACAAACGAAACCAATCCTCCCAAGTAACATATTCTAGCGATAGACCCAACCATTGGGCCAAGACAAAGCTGTCCTTAGAGGTGTGCAAAATATCATAATGGAATCGAATCACTTCGAAAAAATCAAACTTGAAGAAAAAAATTAAACTAATAAATTTTATGAAAATGATTCGATTAATCAAACTGTTATTAAAGAGATGTTCGATTTGATTTGATTCAGTTCTTTAAAAAATGGATAACTGAATTGAAACCAATTGAACCAAATAAAAAAACAAACTGTTTTGAAAAAAAATCCAAGAAGTGATTTATTTTACCAATCTTTTTTAATAAAGTGGTTCAAAATAGATCAAGATTCAGTTTTTGTACCATTTTAGGGTATGCTTGGTTTGTATTTTTATTTTTTGTTTTTATTTACTGTTTTCATTTTTAAAATATTAGAATTCTGAAAATATGTTTGATTTGACTTATTATTTTTTGTTTTCAATACATAAAAATACTGAAAATGCATTTTAAGAAGGAGATGTATTTTTAGATTTGCTTAAAATTATATATGCTTGCCACCACGTTTTTATTTTATCCATGAGCTCAACTGAAAATACTAAAAATGAGATTTTATTATTTCCAATTTTTGGTTACTTTGGGAAAATATTTTCACCGAAAATGAAAATAAAAATCTAACCAAATACATTTCCATCACCATTTTTTATTTTCAGTAAAAATAAAAATAAAAAACAATTAAACCAAACAACCTCGGCTATCGTTACCAGGCTTGGAATTTACAACGGTAGTTGGACAAATTAACTAATTAATGGAAGATCTTCATGACTCCATTTGGAAGGTAAAATTCAATAGGACCAGTAAGTGGTCCATGAAGCAATGTCAAAATAATAAGAAATAGTAGAATACTATATTTAATTGTAGACCCCACACCCAATAGGTAGTTCCAAGCGGTAAGCAACGGAACAAGGCTTTTGTTTGACATGGAAAGGAAGATACAAACGTTCACTCAACTTCTAGGCATGAGCTCCACTTAATGATAACATTTACCTGCAAAGTTTTGAGTTTTTCACCTCGTTTTCTTGTTGGGTTAAAAAATTAATAACCTTTCTATATATAATAACAATCTAAAATGCACACTATCCATATTACACTAGGCAATAAAAGTAGAAATATGGAGGGAAAGTATGGGATATTTAATGCCCGTTAAGTTTTCATATTTGCTGTAAACATAATTAGTTGTTGATTTCTCGCACGCCACAACTTGGCCTATACATATCACACCTTCTCATTTAAAATTGTAAAAACTCTAAAAACAAATGAAAATGTTTATTCACAAAAAGATAAGTTAACAAAAAGATTTTTAACAGAAACATTTCAAGCATCATTTCCCACAAAATATAATTATAAACAAAAATCTATAGGTATTAGTATAATATAATGTACTTAAATTACAAACAAATTCAAAATAAAACAAAGTTAGTTATTGCATTTGAGAACTCAAATATAATTTGCATTCCAGCTTCCAATTTTTGTGATTCTACAAAAACCCTCCATTCACAGCCAATTTTTGCAGATTTTCTCCAATGATTATAAACAATCATGCATTCCGTAATCCCTAACAAATTTAGATGGGTAAATCTTGCATCTTTCATAAATGAGTACATGAAACTCGGCACATTCTGAAATTAACATTAAATTCATCTTAGATATGCATATGATTTTAAAATTTGACAAATAGAGATGTTTTTGTACTGATTATATATAGTATTGAGTTACTCATCAAACTGTTGCAAATCACTTAGTATTCATTCAACAAGACTTCAAAAGTGATTGAGTTAGGAGTTTGGTAGTACAAGGAGTGTCATTTAGGATAAGCTTTTGGTTGAGAGTTGTTTTTGAAGATGGTCAGGAAGAAAACACTGTCTAAAATGGATCATGGTTACTTGATGTTTTCATGTGAGTCCATAGAAATCTATGAGTTCTGTCCATCCAGCCAATATAGTTGGGTTCACCAGATCTTGGTTGTATGTAACAAAGTGCATGTTGCCATTATATCTAGCAAATGTCAAGTATGCTCTAATTGATCCTTCCATCTTACAGCAAATGTCATACTCACTTCACCATAAGACTACATTTAAAGTAAATTAATATAAGCAATACTGATGTGTTATAACATGTCATGTTTATTTGAAAATAGTCTTGAAATTCCTAACTTAATCCTTAATATGAAGTGTGTTGAACATTTCTTCTAGTTTTCTGTTAATCTTTATCATTATCTTAACCATTTCATTCTAATTCTTTTGATCTTCATTCATCGTTTTTGTTACATTTTCTGTTAGTTGTATCTATGTAAACAAAGTTTGCAAAATTTCCAATACGAACAGAGGATACACGTTCCCCATGTCTACTAAATCAAAATCTTTTTACACTAGCAAAGGAGACAAGAGTTAAGTTACCTTTGCTATTGTTACTACTTATTATGTCTGGTACAACACAATGGGCCTCAAATCCCTAAATAAAGGCTAATCGTGCAAGCAACCCCAGCCTAAACATCGTTGGCTAATGCTACTGCTGTAGGTAGCAGGCAAGTAACCAACCAATCTAACTATGCCCCCTAGTCCCCATCATAGCATCAAGAAGTATGTTTGTTTATTAAAAAGCATATTGCAAGTTTAAAGGCATATTGCCCGCCATTTGGGATATCTTCAACACAATTTGCACTAAAATATAAAAAAGACCAGAGTATACAATAAGGGAATCAACTCACAAGCACTCCAGGTTAAGCCCATAACAATTAATTGCAAGTTAAAATCAATCACTATATACAGAATATCATTCATTCAATATTAGCATATATATCATTTGCTCATGCGAGTGTGCATAACTTATATGTAGTCCATTATCACACCACTAGCACAACTAACATAGCCTCTGGAGTGACCGAAAATCATCAACTAACACCAAAGCACTAAAAATTAACAGTGTGACAACGAAGAGTGCTAGAATGAGAATAGGAACCCTAACACAACATTGAAATGGAATTTGTAAACTCCTAACATAGCATTCATTTAAGTTGCCAAAGGTAAGAGAAATGGAATACACCTCGTCGCCGATATTGACAGCTTTCATAAACTCCTCATCGCCATAGAGAATGGCCACTGAAAGCGAGAACACGACCAACAACATCTGCGAGTAAGGCACAACCTTCAGGCAAGCGACTGCGAGTGGGAGTGAGAGTAGGAGTGAGAGTGCGCTGCAAAACTCAAACCTTTGAACCGTGAGTGGGAGTGACAGTGAGCGTGAAAAACAATTATATATAACAAACCTTTTATTTTCAAAATAATAGTTTTTTCTTCTTTACATTATGCTAGAATTCAAGAATATACATCCAAATTCCCTAAAACATATTACCAACTTTCATTCAAATTTACTCTTGATTGAACTCGATAAGACACTCAACTCAAAATATCCCACCCATATTCGTCTAGATCTGGATCAGAACGTGATGGCAATGCTTTTTTAACAGCCATTAATTTTAATTTTATTTTTCAGAGAAAATGAAAAATAATAAATGTGAATGGATACATAACCAAACGAAAGGGAGGTGCATTGCAATATATGATAAGTGGGGGTGGTACAAACGACATGGACGAGGACCAACAAATAACAAGTTGAATTTTGCAGCATGTGGTAATAAATTAACAATAACAACGAAAGTAATATTTAAACAATAACTTAGTATATTGTTATTTTAGATTTTGGTGGATTGGTATCAACCCTTTGCTTACTGCGTATGCACCGGATTCCATCATAAATGCACCGAATCCATCGCCTACTGCACACAGAAGAAAAACTCACCCACACGAGAGTTTGGCAGCACTTCCACTTCTACTTTGATTTCATTTCAATATCTAACCCATAACACATACAGGTCTCACATGGACATGGGAAATGATTGTTGAACCATAAAATTGGAGAATAAAATCTCATTCCTTTTTATTTTGACTAATCAGTGCAAGTATTAATGGTGGATGAAAAATTTACATTTTCATCAAATTATCATATAAGAATTTTTTTAATAATAATCATAGCGCGGATCGAATTTAAGTTCTTATACATCTATCTTAACTCTCCCACCACTTATAAGCCAATTCAAATGAGAAATTTATTAATTTTATAATAATGAATTCTAATTAATTAACAGTAAAAAATTATAACTTTTATTTTGAGATGTATTTCTATAGCATGAGTAAAAAAATGATTAAAAGAAAGAGAAATACTATTTATAAATAACTCATATGATATTTTATATAACTAAGAGAAAGAAACATCAAATATAACAAAAGATGCAATAAAAAGAGATAGGCATAGAAAATTGTTATTGTATAAACTGTTTATGAGTTTTTGTATGAATAACACAACTCAAAAAAAAATGTATGGTATCAATTTTTTTAATTTTAGAATAACGACACTGTCTGAATATTTGATATTCAACTTTCGCCCTCCGAGATGTTATAATGTGATTTTATTTTGTGTAAATTCTACAGAACAAATAAAACTGTCTCACTCTAAAATTAAAAATGTGAAAAAATTTAACAGTATTACTTACATTAAATTGCAAGTGATTTAGGTCAATGATTATAATTAAGAACCTGCAATTAGTTAAACTAATAGTGAGGTGTTGTTATTTTTGAAAATTACAAACTGGTCCTTTCTGGCAAAGTTTCCTCCTCTTCATTGACACACCACCTATGCTTTTGCATTTGCAATTATAGTCAATTACACGTACCATTCTTAAAAGGCCAATTTAGGGCATTTGATTTATTTTTTCTTGCTTTTTTTAAAAATATATTTTCTAAAGCAATTATATATTATTCATTAATTAATTTTCCATTCAAAATCTATTAATTTTTAAACAAATAAAAATAAAAAAGTTTAAAGATATCTAAAAAAATAGTTTGAAGATGTTTTCCGCTTCTCTTTTTCTTTTAATGTTCTGTTCAACATATTTTAAGAACAAACATATTTTAGAAAACAAAAGTATTAGTGAAAATCAAATCAATTATTAATATTATTATTTTCATAAGGCTTTGGTGATGGAATTCTCAACCCCCAACAGTGACAAGCTGCGCGACAGTGACACAGCCGTAGATTCGTTGACAGTGATCGCGCCATCGCGGGACATTAGTATCGACCTCAAAGTCGGCGAATTCAGAAATGCCACTCACTTTCTATCGTTCTTTCAAATATATTCCTAATTTATATTAAAAATATATTTCTAATTAGTACTTTGGTTGGTAATTATATAAGACAAATATTTATTTGTATATAAATATAATTATAAGTAATAATACTTTTGAACTTAGAACCTTGGGTTAGTTATTCAAATTTTCCTTTCATTAAAGTGGTCAAATAATTTTTTTTAGAGATTAATTATTGATAAAATTAATAAATATTTTCTTTTTACCTATAATGTAGTAATAAAAAGTTACAATTAATGATAAAATATTATCTTTAAATTTATAAATTATACTTTAGATTTATAATAAATAATTTAAATTATGTTGTAAAAATACTTTTAAATTAAAATAAACAAGCCATTAAGAAGATGAAGTATATAAGTAAAGATGAAATACAATAATTGTAATTTAAAATGACTAAGGGATATTTATTTATTTTAGTTACAAAGCTAATGCATGAAATTTTTCTCTCTCATCATCATGCAGTGGCGGATCCGGAATCCGGAATCCGGGATCAGTGGAGGTAATTTGTTTTTCAAAATTTAAAATATTTATTATCATATATGTAAAATAAAATATAAAAAAAATAAAATGTTTAACAAGCTAAAGTATAAAAGGAACAATACTTATATTCTTACCTATCTCTTAAATTTACGGGTGCATTTGTATCCCTCAAGATAAATTGGATATGTTATTGTGACCGTGTGAAATATTTAATAATGTTATGTTTTGTGTTACATTAAATAAATAACATAATTTTAATAAATCTTAACAGATATATTACAATTTTTAGAATTATTTTGTAAAAGATTTCTCTAATTGACCCAAGATAAAAATGGGATTAAAAAATTTCATCTTTAATGAATTCAGACAATTGTCTTATTTTAGATTCTATCATTAATATAATTATTATCATATTTAATGATTTTAAATATTTAATTCAGATTAATAAATTAAAATTAATTTTTCTAATTTCAAAATAAATGAAAACTATTTATCTAAAGTGAATAAAGAGTATAGCTTTTTATAATTAAATAAATAAATAAATACTAAGATTTATTATTTTACATTTTTTTACATATATTTATGCATTTTATTATAATTCTAATTATTAAATTTTAATTAAAAATTTTAATTTAATTGTTTATCAATTAAAGTAATAAATAATATGACATGTAGCTGATATTAAAAATTTTCAAAGTTTTATCTATAATTTCACAACTATAGGATTTATTTGTAATATATTTAATCAATAATTTTAATTAAAATGTTATAAAAAAATTAATTAAATATTACAAATGAATAAAAAAAACTATAAAGATAGAAGTGATTGAAATTTTTAATCTTGAAAAAAAAAATTCTAAATTAGTATTATTAATATGTCTTTATATTTGATTTTAATTAAAGAAAATCAAGTATTATATCAAATTCACCAATCTTGTTATCCCTCTTGGGCAATTGTACCTTGAAAACGTACACGAACCTGTCTATCTTATATATTTATCAGATTTAGGCAAAGCCAGATAGTTTCACTAACCAAATTGCCAGAAGAGAAAGAACCAGTTTCACTCCAAAGATTCAATGCTCAAGAACTTCAACCCTGATTCCAATGGAAGGAACAAGAAGCTACCCTTTTCCCCCAAGAACTTCAACCCTGACATCTACGTAACGGTTCCATGATCCGATGAGTAGCACATGATCATCGACAACAAGCACAAGAAATTGATCGTCCGCGTTTGAATGAGGAGATCAAGATGATGATGATGATGAGTATCAGGTGTGTGCAACACTGTTCTGTCATATTACTCAAGGAAAGATCAAGAAGAGTACGTAAGGTTTTTCAAACTTGATATGACTAGTTCTTTTTCTCTGGTACATGACTAAAATATTTGTCATAGTTGTTCAAGATTTTGATATTAATTAATATATATCTGGACTTGGGTACATGCATGCATGTCAAGATCTTGGTTTTAGATGAAGTTCTGGAATTTGACGTACGTGGCCATCTTCGTAAGATATGTGTTTCTTTAATTCGAGATAATGCTATGTGATTTTTGAATCCATAATTGGAACATAACTTGCAAAATAAACAGTGCTTTTGGTCCTTCTGGTATCGCTTAAAGATGGTTATAAAAATTTTAAGGTAAAGAATAATAAACTCAGTTAATTAATTGCATGAGTACTTCACACTTCTTTCATAAAACAAGTGCGCGCATATTGAAATTTGCTATTCTTATATCCCTTGCAGGATATCCTTTGTTCCATTGACTGAGAATTAATTCTTACTTGTTATCGCTTTTGTAACATTTTGTGGTCGATCATGTGTTGTTCGGACCCTTTTTGACCTTTTATTTATGGTTAGCTTTGCTGATGATTTTTTCTTTACATATTTTTGCTTAGGAGTTAAGATTGTAAAAACCCCACTTGATTAAACAAAAACTAAAAATATGACATAAAGCCAGGTAAAATCTTTGTCCTATCACAGAAATTGGAGCAAAAGTACAACTTGATAAAGGTAAAATCTTTTGTTCTTTTCATCTTCCACTCTCTCCATCTTTTTTTTTTTTTTTTTTTAATTTGTGTCTTCACAACTGTTTCCGTTGAACGGTGACACCTTACCCCACTGCACAAGTCGATCGACCCTCTCCCTAGTTTATTTTGCATCTTTCTTTCCCTCTTGGTCTCCGACGACGAAGGGAGATGTGAAACAAAGGGCGTGGTGGTGGTGTGGAAAGAGGCAGTGTGAGCGAAAGAGAAAGGAAGTAGGAAAAAAAGAAGCAAATGATAGGAAAGAAAAGGGACACCATTGCATACGACGGTCGAAAATCACTGTGGCAGTGCTTCACAGAGGTTTCTCATTACTATGTTTTTCCTTTTTGGTTTTTTTGCTCTACTTCTATCTTTGTTTCACAACTAATTCAACTTCGCCTCATCTACATCGGTTATTAAAAACCGTTGTAGGAAAACATGCGGTGACATTTTTGAAATTGAAAGTAAGTATGTTAAGGCGTTAACGATTTTGTTCATAAGCAGACTAGTACGGGTTTTTAATCACCCGTCTTTGAAGTCATGCGATTTTGATTTCAATTGTATTTTCACTTTCGAAGCTCAGTACTACGCCTTGTTGAACGTACGTGTGTGCTTTTTCAGCAAGACCTGCGCAGTTCCATAAGCTCCGTGACCTCGAAAGTGTGCTGCAAGCTCCGTCGTGGTTCGGCACTCCCAAGGTCTCGATACCTAGCGCATTCTTCTTCACTTCGTCGTGGCCTGTATTGTTTCCAGCTGCCTCCGGCCTTCTTCTAGTAAGTACCAATATTTGATTCATGCATGCTCCTAAATTTAATTTCTTGTCTGTTCGTGCTCCCTTATTTCGGTGTTTATCATATTATGAATGTTTGTTAAAACCCTAAATCTACTTAGTAGAAATTCCTTTTGGGTACGGAAATAGGTTTCAGAATGGCCGCCATTACGAGCTATTTCTCTGAGTTGAAGCTTTCAAAAAGTGAAGAAACTCTATCACGAAAGTGCATTGCTTTTAAGGAGGTAGGGGAATGCCATTTTCCTATATTTAACTGTTTCTGCATCAAGCAATTTAATGGTCAATTTGCTTTAAGAATTTGATAAATTGTTATGAAGATTGAGTTTTTATATCTCAATTTTATACTTTTCTCATTATGTCTTATTTGGCGAGGAAAGGAAAAGGATTAAAGGAATTATCAGGTTTGTATTGTGAAAGAAAATGATTCTGTTTGATTTAAATATTGAAGCTTCTATTCCTGTCTTATTTTATTAACATGTTTGTTTGGTGTATTCTTGTTAAATTGCCTTTCTGGATGCATATGTTCTGATTATCTCTTGTTGATTATTCTGATAGCCTTGTGAAGTTGCTTGCTATAGTTGTGTCGAAGACGGAGAAGTATACTTTGACAATCGTAGTTTGGTAAGCTGTTTGAGATCCTTAATTATTTGATTTCTTTTTGTTTGGTTCTCTTTGCAATGGGTTGTTGTGATATTATGCTCATTTAAGCAGTTTATTTTTCATGAACATTTACAGAGTTTTTAAGTGCCATATTACTGAGGATGTTGGAGCTGATTTAAATGAAGGTTATGATACATATACATTCCCAAAAAAGGTATGTAATTTGTCTATAATCTAATGTTATGGGTTGAACTCATGGTCAAGTAGGACATTACTTGCTTTAAGGTCTCTGTATTATCCTCAACCTAGAATCTTGATGAAGATACAGAAGTCCTCGCGCAATTCCACAAATAATGTTGAAGCCCTTAGGCCAATCTAGAACTTTCCTTTTTGCATGATCTGCTAAATTAACAATATTGCTAACTCAATCCCAGGAAACATAGAAGTAATCGGATAAAAAAGACAGAAAAGGGTAATGTGAAGGAGAAAATAGAGGAGGGAAATTCTACAAGAAAATGGAAATTAAATTGCATAAGATGTGAAGAGATCATAACCAAAGATAAAGGATTCTAGGCTTTTGTTAGGCATGTATTCATATATAACCATCTTCTCCTCTCCTTCAATGCAACGACCTAGAAACTTGACTAGGTTTCGATTCTGAAGTTTGGCAATCAATATGACTTCATTCTTAAATTCATTAAAGCCTTGTCCAAAACTTTGTTAGAGCCTCTTCACAGCAATTTCATGTCCATCGTCTAGGGTACCCTATAATTTCTCACACATGCAAACTTATAAATATAGTTAATAAGATGAATTCCAAGTTTTTATGTTCATCAGGGTAGTATGCTGCATAATTACCATGTATACAGTCCCAAATCCACCTTCTCCCAGCTTATTGTTAATTGAGAACCCATCAGTAGCTTTGAAAATTACAGCAAGGTCAACTAAAGGAAGCTCAAGGTCTTCTTTCACGTTTTCTTCATTGCTCTCTACCATCAAGTTGTTACCTGTTTCACATGCTTAAAAGACATAATAAGTTGCCATTAAATTACAGCACCGGCACATTAACAGAATTTTTTCTTTAAAGGTGTTTGAGGGTGAAACTTTAAAGGATCCAAAATTTCTAATTAAAAGTTCATAGTTTCAATCTATAAATATATAATTCTAAACATTTGTGCTAATTTAATAAATGTCTACAATCTTCATATTACATCACACTGACTTTGTTTTTGTCTTTAAAAAGTACCATTGGTTTTTATAAGCTAGTGTTGTGTACTTTTAATCTCTCAAGTCTCAACTACTGTGTCCTTTAGCTTGTGTTTGTGTCCTTCTATGCTATATTATGCAGTAAAAAAATTTGAGAGATTTTTCTTACAGTAAAACATTCTATACCTCATGATATGGTTTTGAAGTTCTGAGGGGACATTTTATTTTCCTGTGGTGGTTTGCATCTTTTGCAAGTATCAGATAACACTCCTTGATGGGGTTGGGAGTGTTTGGTTCTGTTCTGGTTTTGGCACTCTTATTCAAGCATTTGGCATCTTAGCAGCCGAATACTGATGAGTTCTTTTTGTCTGAGTTCTTGAAGAAGATGATGGGTTTAGCATCTTCCCAAGGCTACAACTTCTCTGCTTATGTCTGTTCATGGAGAGGGGTTTCTTGTGATGCCGATAGAGAACATGTTGTTGACTTAGTCTTTTCTGGTATGGACCTCTCTGCCACTATACCTGATAACACCATAGGCAAGCTGGGAAAACTGCAATTTTTGGATCTTAGCCACAACAAAATCACTGACTTGCCTTTAGATTTTTGGAGTTTGAGCACTGTCAAGAGCCTTAACCTCTCCTCCAATCAGATTTCTGGCTCATTGACTAACAACATTGGCAACTTTGGTTTGCTAGAAAGCATTGACTTGTCCAGCAACAATTTCTCAGAGGAAATTCCTGAAGCTGTTAGCTCATTGCTGAGTCTAAGAGTCCTCAAACTTGACCAAAACAGGTTTGCACACAACATACCTTCTGGGATTCTCAAGTGCCAGTCCATGATTTGTGCAACTTCGTACTTTAACTGAGCATTATTGTGACAAGAAGCTTCTTTTATAGTTAGATTCCATTGCAAGCGTAAATTTTTTTCCTCAAGCTCAATTTTACTACGCTTGCAGTCCTCCAACTCTGATGTAACTTACTCAGTTGTTGAGATTCTTCGATTGTAAGATACATTCTTAGCTTTCAGCTCATCACACTCTAAGGATAGCATCAGATATGAAGCTTCCAATCTTCTGAATTCAAATTCTGCTTCATACAGTGATCTCTTAAGGATAAAGATTTCATCTTGAAGCATTTCTATTTTCTGAAGTTGGACTTGTAGCTCAAAAATTTCTTCTGTTGCTTTTAGCCTCTTAAGTTCAGAGGCTTTCAGTTCCGGCTCGAGCCCTCTAACTCTGCCCTTCAAATCTTCATTTAATTTGACTTTTTCCAACAAAACAACTACTTTTTCATGATTAACCATCAGAGTGTCTTGGTTTACCCTGGAAGCAGCTAGCTCTTCAGCATAATTTTGCACCATGACTTCGTATTCTGCTCCAAGATTATCAAGCTCGGTGTCGTATAGCCTTGCTTTCTCCTGTTCTTCTTGAAGAGCAGATTCAAGTATGGCTTTATCAGCACATAAATCATAGACCTCAATTACAATATTAGATGCCATCCTCTTGTGTCTATCGCAGACGCCAGATATCTGATCTCTTAGATGTTCAACCTCCTTCTGCAAGTTACCTGCTTCAGCTGTTTTTTCCAAATACATGTGTGTTAAAAAATTCTCTTCCATAGTGAACCTTTCATCTAGCTTTCTGCTTTCCTCAAGAAGGGCATCTAGGTCTACATCTATGGTTTTTTCTTTCAAAGCACTATCTTCCAGCATTGAAGTAAATTTGCATTCCAATTCTTCAACTAGTTTCAACATACCAGAAAATACAATTTGTGATTCCCCCAGTTTAGAATCCAATACTGTACATTGGCAATGCAACTCCAAGTTTTGCATTCTTTACTCATCATGTGTCGTTTGAAAAGTTTTACATTCTTCAATCAAATTTCCATTTGTAGCTTGTAATTCCTAGCTGGCTACTCTCAGAAAGCTGCACTCTTCTTGAACTTCTATCCATTTTTTCTGCATGCTGTCCTCCTTTCTCTGATACTTGACCTCATCTTGCAACTCCCTTATTGTATTATCCATGTCTTCTATCTGGAACTTAAGATTTCTGCTGTCATTTTGTTTCACCATTGAGGTTAGCCGCTGAATTTCTTCCTTCAGTGCATCGCTCTCTTTGTGTGATGCTAACAACTCCATTTTAAGTTCTTTTTTATTCTTTGAATTCTTGCTTAAACTACAGAAAAGGAATCTAGTTAGACAATAAAAAGGAAAATATGCTTGTACAAATTGTGAAAGGTATGCTTTTTTTTAGTCTACAATGGCTGCAATGAGGATCGAACCTAACAATCCTAGTGGGTTGAGAAAATGTATGTTTGTGCAGGTATCATATAATTCATAACCCATAATTAAAATTACTAGTGCCATGCTTAATAATTTGAAGTAAATAGTAGGTTTGCTTTATGCAAGTATCAGTACACTATTGATTTTTCCTCTTGAGCGCAGCCTTGATTACTGGGTGTATCTTAGATGATAAATGAAGCCAATTAAAATGAAGGAATTACAAAAGCATTTGAAATTGTTTTATTTATGTTCACTGAACAATGGCAGTTACTGAAATGATAGAGCTCGATTAGACATTCCAAAATACATCTTTTTTCATTTACAAGTGAAGTAGGAACACGACACATTTGACTCTTATCATATACTATAGAATGACTAAAGGCTGAAGCATATGATATTGATTGGTATAAAGGGTTGATTACATAAAAGTAAAATTAGCTAAAGAAACTAGGTGTAAATAGTTGTAAATTTGGGATGCTAATTGTTTCTACTTATTGGTTGGTAAAGGAAATATTATGGTGTGCTAGGAAGGGAAAGTGAGAATCCTTATTATTTGGTAGAAAAAGCGGATTATTAAAAGAAATTCGTATACACTGTACAAAACCATTGAGCCTTTAACTAGCAGCTATGGGCATATTTGATTTTTTAAAATATTTTTGTTTGCATTTTTTGTTTTTATAAATAATTACAAAGATGGCATTATTTTTATTTTATTTCCTATTTTAAAGACTTGTATAGAAATTGGTGAACATATGTAGTTTATCAAAATGAGAGTTTACCATTGACACCAAGAAAGCTAGTTTATTTTCCAGTTTCTGTTGTTTACAAATAATTACAAAAATGTCTATTTTTATTTCTTATTTTTAAGGCTTTGTTTAAAAAATGGTGAACATGTGTTGTTTCTCAAACTGAGAGTTTAGCCTTGATTCAAAGCTTTGGAGAAAATTAAATTAAAGAGAAAACTGGTTTACTCAGGTATGTGTAAATAAAAGCAAAATTTCTAAAAACTAAAATAAAAGCTTAAATATGAATTTATTCTTTGTAAGTTAACGCTTTTTAATTTTAATCTTTATAAGTTTTTTTTTTTCATTTTAGTATATGTAAGTTTGTGTCTTTTTAATTTAGTCCTAAATGTAAACTTAGGACAGAATTTGAAATCCAATCTCTCCTGGAATTTATCTCTGTTATGCCTACTCAAATTGCATATTTTCCTCTTTCCTTTTCCATCCTTCAATTGTTTCCCGTTCTCATAATAGGCTTTCAACACTGCCACATTGAATCATATCATGTCACATAATTTGCTATCTATAATAATGAGTAATTCCGAGCTTACATGGTGTAAATTGGTAGTTTGAATTATCGATATTCAATATGTCAGTTCTACCCTATCCAATTATAGTATAACTAACAATTCATATTAATAAGAAACACTGTTAATTTTAGAGTTTATTATTATTTTTTTACTCTTACTTTATCATGTATTATTACTTGTTGTATTCAAGATAAACTATTTGTTCCTTAATTGGAAACTTTAAATAATTTATACTTCATGACCCTCAGGTTTCGGATTTCTTTACAAGGTTAATACAAAGAGTGTCTCCAAAGAGTTACCCGCGGGCTTTCGGATTTCTTTTGAATAAATTTCAGTTCTATGTTTGCCTTGATACGCCACACGGTTAGTTCCGCTTTGCAAACCTCAATTCTAGTTTTAATTTTACATTATGATCTTGCTAATTTGCAGGCTACTTTATGGGCTCTTTGCAATGATTTGGAGATTCCTTTTCAACCTGCAATGCTCAAGTATGCAGAGTTTTCATTTTGCAAGCCCAGGCTTTGTGCTCCTATTTTTTCCTTGTCTTTCTTTTTTGCAATGTTTTCTTGTTCATCTCCTTTGATTTGGAAATGTTGAAGACATTCAGTAATTGAAAATTTTCCCTGCAACAAGTTTTATGCATACATACATGACAAGTGACAACTCAAATATTGAATTTTCCACTTGGGAAGCAGGTCCAAAACCAATAGATGGCTTATGGGCCCCTTGGTGGTATAAAACTGTACACAAATCTACTGGCTTTAAGGAAGAAAACAAGTATCCTCAGGTATGCAGTTGTTTTCTGGTGTGCCTTCACTTTAGTTCCTGTTGCAAGGAGTCCAGGCCATTAATTCATTTGTATTTTTTTATTGTTTGCACCATTGCCCATAGTCCTATCTCATCTCAATTGGATACAAGCTTGACATTTATAGCTACCCCTATGCCTTGTTTCATTTTAAAAGATTAAATCCCATAAGAAAATGAAGTGAATAATTCAAAATAAATATTTACCCATTTTTTACTATGAAATCCTCAAACCATTCTAGTTATATAATAATAACGAAAAAATAATATATTTTGGCTTAAGATTTAGAAAATGTTAAAAAGTTGATTTAAACTTATAAAAGTGACTTATAATTTTTAAATTTGGTTTTAGTACTGTTTTAATAAATTTTATATCATATTTATGATTTAAAATTGTATATAATATGAATTTATTAATAAGTATTTTATTTAAGTTATTTATTTAATCATTCCCTTCAAAACAGCTTGTACTTTATAAAGCTATTGGGTTATGAAATTGCTCGGGGATTCAAGTAATTGAGCTGGACACATTCCTGTGAATGTTTCTGTGGCAAATGCCTCCAAATAGAGAGTTACTATTCACACTACCAACTTTAAAGAAAATAATAGAGAGATGAATGAGTTTAGAGAGAGAAACAATGGGTGGGAGAGAGATAGGTTCAGGGGAAAGACAGTGGAGAGAGGTAGAGCAAGCTTCAGGAAGGTAACCCAATGGGACTATGCAAGTAACAAGACATGAGGCCAGCAACTACATAAGGTGTCTAATTGGAGGGACCACAATGATATCACAACCTTCTACTTCACTTGTTTTGGAGAAGAAATTACAGAGGAGGAGTTATGGCAACACTTCAAGAAATGGGGAGATGTCAGGAAGGTATTCATACCCAATCGCAGAAATTACTCAGGAAGGAGGTATGGATTTGTCAGACTTAAAGGGGTACGCGACATTCCACACTTGGCACGGCAACTGGATAGGATCGTTATTGGAGGGTTGAAACTATATGTCAACATCCCTAAGCATGGAAGGGACAAACCAAGAAAGGCAGATGCAGGGATCAAAATACAGAGACACGAGGGGGGCACCCAAACAGAAACTGACCACGCCAGACAAGCACGTCAAACAAACCCAGCCTCATACAGGGATGTGCTCATGAGAAATAACAGAGCTCCGGGATAGCGACTGGCCTCCAACATCCAAAATCACAGCCGCCAAACCTCACCTTCTTCAATCCACATTGACATCGAACTTGAAGACACCAAGTGGTTGAAGGACGCGTGGGTAGGACGCCTAAGAAACCCAGCTACGTTTGAAAGAGTGGAGGATGAATTATGGTGGGAGATAGGATTGAAAATAGCCCCTAAATACATAGGAGATGACTCAGTCTTGCTTCTTGGCCTCAACGATGAGGACCCAGAACAAATCATGAATAAGGGACAAGATAGAGGCTCATCTATGTTTTACTCAATGGAGAGGTGGAGCCCAAGCTTACGCACTGGGAATAGGCTGGTCTGGGTTCATTGTTGGGGAATCCCACTCCAAGCTTGGGATAAGAAACATATACAACAGATTATGTCTGTTATGGGAGATTTGGTGGATATGGATGACGAGGTTGAAGAAAAACGGAGGCTGGACAGAGCAAGGGTGCTCATTAAGACCCCATGGAGGCCAACTATCCAACACACCATCCACGTCCACATTGGTGATGAAACATTTGCGGTGGACGTTATTGAGGAGAGCGACAGTGTATTTCACGACTACCTTCGGGGGAGAAGGAGTTTCGTGGGGTTGTCTGACGAGATCTTCTCGGACGAAAGTTATTACAGAGACCACAACAGCCAAACGCACAACCAAACCCATTTCGGGGCCATCCCGTCGACGTCGGCGGCTAATGTGGTGCGGGAAGACGACATGCAATCAACGGTGCCGGAAACACAAACTAAACAACGCTACCTCGCTTGTAGACCCGACGGCGGAGTTGAAGACCACGGCACAACTCTATTATCCAGCGGTCAACCGGGTTGCAAATACCCAGTGGGTAATAGTAGTATCCCACGGACGTTTGGCAGACAACAACGGTCAACAACGGCACAACAGCTTTTTCACCAAAATGGAAACATTGAAAGGAGGGAGATAGATGATATGGCAGAGATCCACAATGTTTTAAAAGCTGAAACACGCGATCACAGTGTCACATGCGACCCGACAGAGGCGAAAGACCACTCATGCAATCATGGAAAATTAAAAAAATCTGGAGGGTGATGAAGACAGAGGTGTAGAGGCAGCTCGTGAGCAGCGGGTGGGCAATTATGAGGATTCAAGTGGGCCAAACAAAATGGTCAGCAGCTACACTTGTACCCCCAATGAAAAAATGCACAAATTGGGCCTCAGCCCAATAACCAACAAGGCAGAAATAGAAAATACCTGGCTAGTATATTCCAGACAAAGGAGGTGCCAAAAGAAATCCAAATCGGGCCTCACTTTATATAACACAGTGGAAGAAGAAGAGAGGAGTAGTACACCGGATCAGTCCCCACAAAAATTGGCACAAAGGGAATTTGCGTGTCATACCCTTGCACCTGAAACAAACAATCACAATGGTGGTAGGGAAGCAAATACAGAGCCACATCCAGCTCACGAGGCAGCTCAATTATGGAGCATGGCTAAACAATTGGGCGTTACAGGAGGAGATGAGAATGATGCTATCATTGAAAAAATTAAACTAATGGAAGAAAGGGATAAGACAGAATATGAGAGATGGGAGTAAAGTGGGCAGCAATTAGAAGAATGATAAAGAAGGAGGGTGCAGACATGATATGCTTACAAGAGACAAAGAAAGAAGTTGTTGACAAAGCTATGTGTCAGGCATTATGGGGGGATGTGGAGGTTTGTTGGGAGATGTTGCCAGCTAATAATATAGTAGGAGGTATATTATGTCTATGGAGTGAAACAACTTTCAGGCTACAGAGTAAACTAATTGGCAATGGATTCATTCACTTGGCTGGGGAGTGGATTAAAGAGGCACAACACATCAATTTAGTTACCGTGTATTCACCTTGCGACATTCACAACAAGAGATTACTATGGGATAATATAAAGCAACTGAAAGATTCTTTGTCTGGAGGGCTATGGTGTATCCTGGGCGACTTCAACAACATTAGGAACCCAAATGAAAGATTTGGCATAGGTAAGAGGATATCGGGGGACAACAGCATCACAAAATTCAATGACTGGATACATGAGCTGGAGCTTATTGAGGCACCATGGATCAGGAGAAAATACACTTGGTTTAGACCAAATGAGACATCTAGGAGAAGGATAGACAGGTTCCTGGTATCACACGAATGGTTGGACAGATGGCCTGGCAGCTATCAATCTACTCTGGCAAGGAACTTTTCAGACCACTGTCCAATCCTTCTTCGATCCAAGGTAGCAGATTGGGGTCCTAAGCCTTTTAGGATACTCAATTGCTGGTTATCAGATAAATCCTTCAAGGAAGTTGTACACCAATGCTGGACTTCTCACCAACAATTAGGCTGGGGTGGGTTTGTCCTCAAGGAAAAGATCAAGAGACTAAAACAAAGGCTGAAGATTTGGAATCAGGAACAGTTTGGAGATACTCTCAAAAGGGTCAAGAAGATAGAGGCTGAATTAAACAAACTAGAGGAAGACACAAGCCATAGAGAACTATCTTCTCAAGAAGTCACGAAAAGGAAACAACTTCAAGAAGCCCTATGGGTAGTTGCACAAGCCCATGTGTAACAGCCGTAATTGTTAATAAATAAATAATATAGTAATAAGTTAATAAATAAATAAATAAATAAATAAAAATATAATTAGGTCATAAATCTCCACTATATAAACCAAATGTTAACCTAGAGCAGCTTTTACAAAACACTTCTGTCCCTTTTTCTTTTCTGACGCACAAGAACCCTAACAGAGCAACCAGAGGAGGAGCTCTAGAGAGCACCAGAGACGCCACCATTGCTAACAGAGAACATTTAAGCGACTACCTCGAGGTAAGAGATGAGTTACTCTCGCTTGGGGATTAGAATGAACATGTGTAGGGATCCCTAGAGGATCAATTTTTGGGTTATTTTGGGGTGTTTATGAATTTAATTATGTTTTCATGTTTAATCGCGGATTGAGTGTGTTTGATGAACCAATTGGTGTTCTGTTACGAGTTTGTTGTAGAATTGATGTGTTCTGTTGCGAGTTTGTTGTAGGATTGATGTGTTCCTGTGTTAGGTGTGTACCTTAGGAATTAGAATTCTTTATAATTAACATAAAAATTGTGTGGTGGTGATTTGTTTATACCAGATATGTTGGCCTTTCAATCTTGTTCCTGTGCTAATGTATATTGTGTCCAGATAATTATTTTTTTATACCGCAGTGTATACGTGTACATATATATTGATACTGTTTTTTTTACAAACTTTATATTTTATTTCACGTGGGTGATTTCTTGTCATGAAATTCATAGGTGTAGGGATTGTTGGATAATTGAATTGGCTAAAATCATTTAAAGAAATTAACTAAAGTTGTATTCACATTGTAATTAGGCATTTTCTTGATGTTGGCAACTTAGTTAAAATATATTTAAAATATAGGTATACATGTTGTTCATAGAAATCAATATGAGTATATATTTTATTGTTATATATAATTTGTATTTACTTAATGATATATTTGATATTATTGTGATTATTTTATATTAATATATATTTAATACTTTTTATATGTTATATATAATATGTACATTTACGTTTACGTTAATATATATTTTGTTATATATTTTGAATATAATATACTTATATATATATATATTTTACGTGTATTTTATAGTTACTTGTTTATAAGCCTTGAAATTAAATATTGTATGTTATTATTATTATGATACATTGTTATTTAATTGTTGAGTATATTTTGTAATTAGTTAGAGTATGAAATGTTAAACTGTAGACATGAAACATGGTTGTGAATGAGTGTGTGATTGATATTTGTAGTGATATTACTTGTCATGTGAGTTATGAGTTATACAGTAACCCGACCAGTGTGTACCTTGAGAGAACTTTTATGCGCAGTGTTAAAGAAAATTGTAGGATTCATAGTTAGGATCCTGAAGGGTTAAACTATAGCGCAATTTGTTAAATATGTTTGAAATATAAGAGTGAGGTCGTGGGTATTATATAACTCATAAACAGTGTCTGCGTGCAAATAAAAAAAAATATTTTAGGGGTTGGACCTGAATCAGGAAGGTGAGGCCCAAACGGATTCTTCAGAGTCTAGGCCTTGGGGGTAAAGATACTCAGTTTGAGTGCTCCTTTAAGCCCATGTTGATCCCATGTGGTTGGGGCATTCTCGCAAAACAGAGTAACCCTGACTGGTCACCTTATGATGTTACTTAGTGAGAGTGACCGAGTATACCCATTGTGTGGTATGCTTTGTCATGTACTCCTAAGCGCCCCAGTGTTGTTTTTCACTGACATGGTACCACATTGCATATAGGCTTGAGTCTTAGTATAATTGTTGCATAACGTTTGTGCTTGAATTTCAATGAGTTAACAATTGTGGTTGATGTTATTTTATGGAGTGTGTAAACTTGAATGGGTGTGAATAATGTGTGCAATTCAGTAATGTTATTTATATAAATTCAGCTTTAAGTATTATATGTTTCACATGCTCTAATGTTTTATTATATACAAATGTGATAACTCACTCCCGGTGTGTGTTTGTGTTTGGGCTGATTGCCACTTTGTTTCAGGTGAGCCTTCATATGATGAGTCACATGCTAGAGATGGAGAGACTTAGTCTGTGATAGGGATTATGATTTACTGAATGATATAATTGTGTTATACTTTTCTTCTTTAGTTTTTTTTTATTATTTATTTAGAGTTTGTTTTGAGCCGGGATAATCTTATCTTTTATTAAAAAAAAAATATTCTATTATGTTTTCACTAAGTGGATGTGAACCTTTACCCTTTTGAATTGATTTAAATTAAATGTGTTTAAAAAGAAAAATTATTAATTAATTTTGCATTTTTCTTCTTCTTTTATTATTATGTGTTTATAATCTTTTAAATAAATTTTGTATGATTTATTTAATTAGTTAGTTATAATTGTAAGGGTAGAGGGTGTCACACCATAAATCCTCGCTCCGGTAGAAGGCGAGATCCAGGTGGATCAAGGAGGGCGATTGTAATTCACGGTACTTCCATCTGTTGATGAATGCCAATCGCAGGAATAACTCCCTAAAGGGGGTCATGATTGACGGTACATGGATTGATGAGCCACATAAGGTGAAGGAGGAAGTTAGAGCTTTTTTCTCCCAAAGATTCCAAGAACCAGATTATCATAGGCCCAGGCTTGATGGTACCAGTTTTCGAACTATCAGCCAGCATCAGAACAACTTGTTGTTGGCTCCTTTTCAAGTGGAGGAGGTAGAACAGGCTGTATAGGATTGCAAGAGCGATAAAAGCCCAGGTCCTGACAGGCTGAACTTCAAGTTTATCAAGAAGTTTTGGCAGCTGCTCAAACCTGATGTTCTTAGATTTATTGATGAATTTCATGCTAACAGGGTCTTTCCTAGAGGCTGTAACGCATCCTTCATAGCGTTAATTCCCAAGGTGGCCGACCCACAACTCTTGAATGAATACAGACCTATCTCTCTAATAGGTTGTATGTATAAGATCGTGGCGAAGCTATTGGCTTCAAGAATGAAGAAGGTGATGCCGTCTATCATAGATGAAGCCCAATCTGCATTCAATAGGTTGTATGTATAAGATCGTGGCGAAGCTATTGGCTTCAAGAATGAAGAAGGTGATGCCATCTTTCCTAGAGGCTGTAACGCATCCTTCATAGCGTTAATTCCCAAGGTGGCCGACCCACAACTCTTGAATGAATACAGACCTATCTCTCTAATAAGTTGTATGTATAAGATCGTGGCGAAGCTATTGGCTTCAAGAATGAAGAAGGTGATGCCGTCTATCATAGATGAAGCCCAATCTGCATTTATTGAAGGAAGACACTTATTACATAGTGCACTAATTGCAAATGAGGTCATTGAAGAAGCCAAAAGGAGTAACAAAACATGCCTTGTATTCAAAGTAGACTATGAGAAAGCATACGACTCCGTTTCATGGGAATTTTTGTTGTACATGTTAAGGAGAACAGGATTCAGCCCAAAATGGTCTAAATGGATCAAGGGGTGTTTAAAATTCGCATCCATCTCAGTTTTGGTGAATGGTAGCCCTACGGCCGAGTTCCTTCCTCAAAGGGGACTTAGACAAGGGGATCCATTAGCACCCTTCCTTTACAATGTCGTAGCGGAAGCTTTGAACGGGTTGATGAGGAAAGCTATGGAGGAAAACCTATACAAAGGTTTCTCAGTTGGGTCCAATCAAGTGAACATAAGCATACTACAGTATGCGGATGACACAATCTTTTTTGGGAAAGCATCTATGGCGAATGTTAAAGCAATAAAGGCTATACTTAGGACTTTTGTAGTCGTATCGGGTCTAAAAATCAACTTTGTTAAGAGTTGTTTTGGAGCATTTGGGGTGACCGAAGAATGGAAGCAATCTGCAGCTGATTACCTGAATTGTAGCATGCTGCCTTTTCCTTTTGTGTACCTTGGCATACCCATTGGGGCCAACCCGAGGCAGTGTCAGATGTGGGAGTCCATTATTCATAAGTGTGAGAGAAAATTGACAAAATGGAAACAAAGACACATATTGTTTGGGGGGAGAGTGACTTTAATACATTCAGTGCTAACATCAATTCCCATTTATTTCCTTAGTGGTGGATAAGCTAGTAAAATTACAAAGAAGGTTTCTGTGGGGAGGAGTGGATCAAAACAAGATTGCATGGATTAGGTGGGAGACCGTGTGTTTATCGAAAGAAAAAGGGAGGGCTGGGCATTAAAGACATCAACAATTTTAATGTCGCTCTTCTCGGCAAATGGAAATGGAATCTCTTGCAGCACCAAGGGAAATTATGGGCTAAAGTAGTGGAGTCCAAATATGGTGGATGGAGGAGCATTGAGGAAACAAGGAGGGAAGATTTGAATCTCTTTGGTGGAGGGACCTGAAAAGAGCCCTTCATCATTCACATCAAGGACAAGTCATCCAAAATGGCTTAAAATGGAAGGTAGGAGGGGGGAATAAAATCAGGTTTTGGGAGGATAGGTGGATTTGCCAGGAGGAATCATTAGCAGAAAAATATCCCAGATTATACATTGTCTCATATCAGCAGAATCAGCTTATTCGTCAAATGGGCTGCCACAAAGATAATGGATGGGAATGGAATTTTATTTGGAGAAGGCCATTGTTTGAGTCTGAAGTTGATTCAGCTGTTAGCTTCCTTAGAGAGGTTGAAGTCAACCTTATACAACAGCAGATTCCTGATGGATGGGAGTGGGTAGGAGATCCATCAGGCATATACTCTACACAGCGCTTATAATATGCTAAGGGAGGAGCTGGCTGTTGGAAATCAGGAGGAATGCTTTGAGGAGTTATGGAAGATAAAGATTCCAAGCAAAATAGTTGTTTTCGCATGGAGATTATTTAAGGACAGGTTGCCAACAAAGAAAAATCTGCAGAAAAGGCAAATGCAGATCTTGGATTCGCTATGCCCTTTTTGCAAAAGGGTGGACGAGGACGCATCCCACTTATTCATCCATTGCAACAAAATCCAACCTATTTGGTGGGATACTATGTCTTGGATGAATGTCAAAGGTGCGCTCCCTTCAAACCCAAAAAACACCATTTCCTTCAACATTCATTTCTTCAGCTTGATGGCATAAGGGTCAAGAGTTGGCAGTACTGGTGCATTGGTAAAGTAACCTTAGACAGAGCTTCTTACAGTAGGGTAGCATAAATAGGATTATCAGCAGATGTACTTTTCATTTTGAGTCATAGATTGGTTCCTTTTCAGACTATGTTTGTCTGTTTACGGAACCATTTTGTATGGCTTCTTCCCTATTGTACTGAATACCTCTGGTACTTCATATATTCATATATATATATATATATATATATATATATATATACTTTTGCTGATCAAAAAAACTATTCACACTACCAGAATACTAATGACTAACTAGGATATCCCCTTATTTAAAAGTTGTAGCTGAAGTAACTTGATCTCAATCCATGTTTGAGTTCATTTTTAAAAGATTATATTTTAAATTATTTATATTAAATAATAATGCAAACTAATATATATATATATATATATATATATATATATATCAACAACAACAACAACAACAACGCCTTATCCCACTAGGTGGGGTCGGCTACATGGATCAACTTCCGCCATAATGTTCTATCAAGTACCATACTTCTATCCAAACCATTAATTTCGAGATCCTTTTTGATAACCTCTCTTATAGTCTTTTTGGGTCTTCCTCTGCCTCGAATTGTTTGTCTTCTCTCCATCTGGTCTACTCTCCTCACTACAGAGTCTACCGGTCTTCTCTCTACATGCCCAAACCACCTAAGTCTATTTTCCACCATCTTCTCTACAATAGGCGCTACTCCAACCCTCTCTCTAATAGCTTCGTTTCTAATTTTATCCTGTCGAGTCTTACCACACATCCACCGCAACATCCTCATCTCCGCTACACCTACTTTATTCTCATGTTGGCTCTTGACCGCCCAACATTCTGTTCCGTACAAAATCGCCGGTCTTACCGCAGTCCGATAAAACTTTTCCTTTAGCTTGATCGGTACCTTTGCATCACATAACACCCCCGATGCTTTTCTCCATTTCATCCATCTTGCTTGAATGCGATGATTCACATCCCCTTCAATTTCCCCATCATCCTGTATTACAGACCCAAGATATTTAAACCGTGTGACTTGAGGGATAATATGGTCTCCTATTTTCACCTCTGAGTTAGAAACCCTCCTTCTTTTGTTGAACTTACATTCCATATACTCCGATTTGCTTCTGCTTAGGCGAAAGCCATGTGTTTCTAGAGCTCGTCTCCAAGTTTCCAACCTCTCATTCAACTCCTCCCTCGACTCTCCAAGGAGGACTATGTCATCTGCAAAAAGCATGCATCTCGGCGCTATCTCTTGGATTTGTTCCGTGAGGACATCCAGAATTAAGGTAAAAAGGTAGGGGCTAAGGGTTGACCCTTGATGTAAACCAATTGTGATGGGAAAATCGTCTGACTCTCCACCCTGTGTCCTAACACTAGTCGATACCCTATCATACATATCTATTTTTATATATATAATTACATTCTATTTTTATTTCAAAAAATTAAAACACTCGTAGTTGTTACAAATAATTTATCACATTTATTATTTATTACTATAAGTATTTTTTAGAGATTTAAAATATAATAATAATAATAATACAATCATTTAATTTGGAATAAATGGATAAAGAAATAAAATAAAAAGGAGTGAGAATATATAACCATAAGTTACACTTCCAAAAAGAAAGGAAAGGCAGTCCAGCATGGGCATTACTCATTTTAGCAATAGATATGGATAATATTGTATGAAATCATTCGTAGAAGAGAGAGCGATATATGTTCAGGTCTGTAATCTTCAAGTCCCTTATTTTCTGAGGTAGCCTTGCCAAAACTTTAAGCAATGGTAGAAGCCGATAGGGCAATTTAGAATACAGTCAGAGCAGGCTTGTTCATCTGTTTCATTGATTGAAGTTTTCGCATTTATCCTTTCTGCAAAGACCAGTGTGGGCATAAATTGTATATGATTGTTGAGTGAAGTTTAATTAACTGGGATATTTCAACTTGTCATACTTTTGGTGCATTAGTACTTGGTGGTTCTGTCATGAAGAAGGAAAAAATGAGTGTGGTCTTTCAGTTTCAATATTATGAATTTATATGGTAGGCATGTTAGGAGAGGCTGTTAGAGTAATATCAAGAACTTTGGAAGGTAACATATAGGATCAAAGTCAAAGCTAATCCTGGGGATCATGCCTTTGTTACTGCAGTTTATCTGAGTAATCGCTTACCTTTAGCTCCTGTTAATTTTGACACAGCTTATCATGCCTTGTTTCACACTTTTTCTGATTATAACTTTCTTAAGGTCTTTGGCGGTGATTGTTAACCCTTTTTTGCATCCCTATCATTCTGACAAACTTGAAATTCGTTCCACTGAATGTGTTCTAGGGTATTCAACTAGTCATAAAGGGTACATGTGTATGTCCCCATCTGGTCGCATTTTTGTCTGTGAGGTGACTATATACAAGTTTTATAACCCAAAACTAGTATATAGTCACATAACAGAAACGTGAGTCAAACGTTTTGGTGGGCTATAGCTAGGTAGCTGCGGTTGACAACATGTCTTTCAACTAAATGCTTATTAGTTGCACAGGCTGTTTGTTATAGTATAACCCATTTATGTGTGTTCATTGCAAGCAGGGAAATTAAGGTGAAGTGGGAAGGTTCAATTCATACTTGAACTTGGCGTAGTTGGAGCACACAGACACAGCTGTTGCAGGCATTAAAAGCAAAGCCAGCAGTTACAACAATCCTCACGGATATATAGATGCCGTAAAGCACAAGGTTTGCTTTTTCTACTAATTGCTCTGACCCTTCTTTCATATTCAACTGCAGAATAGTCATTTAATAGTTGTACTCTGATTTGAAATCAATAGTTTTTGTTTTGTAATTTTTGGCCCCCAATATACCAATTTGGTTCATGTCAATGTTTCACTTCAGTCAAATAGTGTATAACCCAGTAACTAGTACGACACTGCTGGTTTTATGTATGATTTTCTTCAATGGATTCATTCCCTTTATTCTTTCTTGTTTGTGTCTATAGGTAATGGGATAATACTAGTGTAGGGTCTCATTTGGTCATTTAGTCATTATTGGAATAAGTTTCCACAGGTTTTTTTGGATACTAATATTAATAATATTCTGAGCGAAGTACCATATACCCATCGTATCTCGTATCCGGGTTCTCGCGTGTGTGACCAAAATATACACATCCCTTTATTCTCGAAATAGGAAATGTAACTAGCAAAACTTACCCACAAGCCACACCAGCTGTAGTCTGTTCACAGTTGTGACCAAGACAATGGTCATTAATTTCGTTCTCGTCAAATTTATCTTACTTGATATATTTAGAGTCCGAGGAGATATCATCCTCACATATCCCAAGAAAATCCTCCTACAATATCAAGACATCCATCAACAGCTCCAAAATGACAGATATGCCTGTGATGTATGAACACAGTACATAGCATCCTAAGCTAATTGTTTGGACTTGCCTCTCCCATTCTGCATAATGACAGATATGGCTGTCATGTATGAACACAATACAAAATATGAAGCCAACAAATGAACCATAACAATAACCTGACAATAAAAGGGGATAAGCTTTCCAATCTTCATCTGGAATGTGGCAGCAAATTAAATGGCTGTCTCTGAAGCCACAGAAAAGCAACCACGTGAACAGAAAGCAACACAACAAATTACTGCATCACTGGCTATTGTTGGCAATTTCTATAAGCTGTTGTTCCTTGCTCTGAATTTGTGGAAATACACGAATGAACCAGGAGACTTAGTCTTACAATTCAAGCACCTTATTCCCGACAAATGCAACCAGATAGGAAGCAAAATAAGCATAGCCTAAAATAATTGACAAAAAATATCAATAATATATTATGAAAAAATGAGCGTACAGGTTCTTATGTGAGTTACTGAGAGTAGAAATAAGTGAAGAAAGAAATATATATTAGGGGAGGGGGAGGGGGGACTACATACTTCATTACTCCAGCTTCTAATCACCTGAACAAAGAGCAGGTCATTAGTCTTAGTTAACCAGATCAAAAGTTGATGCCTATAAGTTAATAGATACTAAGCCTTATGCCCTTTGAAGATGAGTATGCACATGACTGTCAACTTCCTTTTCTATTATAATTCTCCTTCAGGTAATATTATTTGCTTGCAGAAGACGATGATGAGGATGAAGATGTTCAGGTAAGATTATTCGGGGCATGGAGGAGAGGTATAGATATTTGATGCTGTATAGCGTGTTGGATTCTAAAACTCATGTATATTTGCATGAAATATAGTATACAACGCCAAACATGTTGCAGAGGATTCTATTTCTAGATAATAACAACTAGCAACATATTTTTTAACATATTTATTTTTATTGATTGAAATATATTCAAAATTATAAAATTAAGAGAGAATTAGTGTGTTCCAAATTTATGGGACAATTAGTGTGTTCAAGTTGAAAATTGTTAGAGGCAATTTGTCTTCTTCATTACAGTTTGCTGAACTTTTTCATGCAATGATTCGTTGTCACTCCATCTTATTTTAGGGTCCTGGACGAAATGCACGTATTGTATACATTGATGGGGCATTTGACCTCTTCCATGCCGACCATGTTGAGGTACACTGTAATGCTATAATCTGCTTCTAGGATGAAATGTTGTCATTGCTCTTAATCTTTTGATAATTATATTATAAAATAAGATGTCCATTTATATTAGCAATACCAATGAAAAAAATATCTCCATTTAATTCATGCTACCTTACAGCTTTTTTATTCTGAGTTGATATGATCGTTTTTTAGTATTAACTCGATCTTGAATAAGTCACAGTATCATACTTTTCATAAAATAATCCAATTATTAATAATATAATTCAAAAGTTTTGAATAGCAGCCTGAAGTTAGTAAAGAGATTATAGCTGCGTCTAATTCACTGTGGTGGAATATATATCTACTTTACCCAACTGATCAGGACGAGTGAGAAATGTTAATATTTGGAACTCCAGGCTAATGTGGCTTCGGGTCAATCTTTTGTTTAATCTTTTTTTTTCTTTAACTTCATTAATTCCTTATTTTTGTGTTCTTATATATGCAGAATTTAACTTAATTATTACTTAATAGCACTTCCCTTTTAAAAACTCTGCCTATATATAATAAAAATGTAAATCACTGTACATTGCTATGCTGATCATGAACCTTATTTAACTTAAATATTACTGAATTGTGTAGTCATTTTCTTACAATTTTTTTTCTTGTCTATCTTTTGCAATCAATGTCGAACCTTATAGTAATAGGCCTATGTCATACTCAATAAAATGGCAAAATTTTCAAGTGAGTGCTACAAACATGTTTGGCCCAGCTTGCTTTGTTGGTCAAAATGCTTTATTTTTATGTGTTTCACTGATTATTTTGTATACAGATTTTCAAGTGAGTACAAGCATGTTTGGCCTAGCTTGGTGAAAATGCTTAATTTTATGTGTTTAATTGATTATTTTATATACAAATTTAGGCTTAATGATTGGCCTCAACAAAAATAAATGAGATAAAAAAACAAAATTAAAAAAAAAAGTCTTTCTGAGACGATTCTACGTCCAACCGATGTAGAAAGCAGTATATTCTAAGACGGTCAACTCTAGAAACTCATCTTAGAATGTAATACTTTTTAAGGTGGTTCTATGTAGAAAGTATTACATTCTAAAATGGGTTTCTTGAGTGAACCGTCTTAGAATATGCTGCTTTCTAGATCGGTTGTACGTAGAACTGTCTTAGAACGTGGTACTTTCTAAGACGGTCTTCGTCTTTGACCCGTCTTAGAACATATCTGCATTCTACATTAGTCGCCCTGAACCGACGTGGTAGTCCCACCTAGTTTTTACGACACACGCTATAATGACGTCGCATAACCAATGTAGTATGTAAAAAACAACCGATGTAGAAAGCGCTTTCTCTAGTTGTGTTTGCACCGTGAAGTTATATATTTTTTGTTGTTGCATATCTTATTACTGGAGATGTAATTTCGATTCTAGGTTTTGGGTCTTATGTGTGGGGCGATGACTGTAGAGAAGTTAATGAGAATAACAACATTTGCAAATAGAAAGGGAAGGACATTGAAGAGTTAGAAAAGAAGATTGTCACAACTAATGTAATAATTTGAAATAAAGAAGATGATTTGAACAACAACAGGCTTGCAAATATAATTTTAAATGGGATGATAGATATTTGTTTCTGTGTTATTATTTATCTTACTTTTGTTTATTCTGGTATCATTTATTAATTTGTTCGTATCCTCTAATATAGGAATATGATTCATTACAATATACTTGGATCTCAATAAAGAGTTATCTACATTGGAGGTAAAGCTCGATGCTAGAGAAAAAGATGCTCTTATACCTGTTCATTTCCTTATGTATTCTTGGAAGTTATGAATATGGGTGGTCGTTAATGGTTCAATATAAAATTGATTTATTCTTTCCATTACAATTTTGCTACTTTGGTCATTCAAAAGTTAGCACAATGGTTGAGTGTATGCTTTTGAATGTGTTATGGCTTCTTAATTTGTAATAACAAGACAATTTTTTATTTGATAATCTTTATGTGAATTTTATAGAGCAATTGACAATTATGCAATTTAAACCAGGGTGAATGACCTGAAAGCATGCCGTTATCATCATATACCATCAGTTTACACTATCTGAAAGGTCTTACTTTGTTGATTAAGCAGGTTGAAACTGGGATGAATCTTAAGGCCACAGAGTTGAGGTAAGGAAGTTGAATCTGTGATGAATCTTAAGGCCATAGAGTTGAAGTAAGGAAGTTGAATCTGTGATGAATCTTAAGACCTCAGAGTTGAGGTTGAGATAGCTTGGGGTAATGAGTTTAAGAAACGTTCATGCAGTGACTCTATTGAAAGCCAGAAGAGATCTTGCGAGAACCCACTATGGAAAGCCACTTTTGTGAGCCAATATGTTTTTGTTTTTAGAAAAGAAAGGATAGTTTCTTAGATATTGTTGTTTGTCACAACAACTTTTGTGGACCGTGTTGTTGAATTTTTTTTCTTGTAGAATGACAATGTTGTATGCAATTTTATCTGTTTATTATCCACTAAATCAATGTCATTTAAATTATGTTAATTCAATACTATTTATCTTTTAATATTTCTTTTCAGTTCTGCAGGTTGTTGCCATCTATATCATTGGCTTAGTGTTATATTTTGACAAATAATTGTATGTATTAACCTCCTAGCACATTAGATATTCCAAATTTTAAAGCATCCTCAACAAGACTATGCACTCTGCTTCACCATGTAAGTAGTTGATCATGATAAGTATGACTTTTTTTTTTGCCGAGAACTACATGTAGGACTAAAATTAGCCTAATAATTAGACTTTGTCTCACTACTCAAACATTCCAATTAGATTTTAGACTCTTACAACTACATGTTTTGAATAAGGACTATGGCATATTATTTTAATCAAACATGTGCAAGGAAAGCTCTTCTTCTTGCTAATCATGTCTATCATATTATCATCAAGGTAATTCTAATCATTAGAAAGCCTTGGTTTTCATTTGTGAATGTCTTTTACGTGTGATGGATCTGGTGCTGTATTGATACCAATATCTAATTGTAGTTGATTTAGGTTTTAAATTGCAAGATATAGGCTTTTTCAGTGGTTTTAGTATAGTTACCAATTATTGATTGTTAAATTATGAGTCTAAAGTTTAATTTTTGCTAATTATGACATATTTTCATTATTGATATGACTAAAATCAACTTCTGAATTATAGTTTGTCACACTATTCAAATAATTCCAATAAGCTTTTAGGCTCACAAGGTTACTACATGTTTGGAGCAGGTCTATGACATGCCATTTTAATGAGACATCAGCTATTAAGGCTCATCTAATTGATTGCTTAGTGTTCTATTCCCTCACACTCTTAGGTATTATATGCACTCATGATTCCAATCCCAAACACTTTCTAAACCACAACCACTTATTCTACTTAACTGATCACAACACCATATATAAATGTCGAATTCTAACTAAAACAGGCCACATATAAATGTCCTAGATACTCATCAGCTCCTATGAGAAAGCTCTTGTTAAGAACTTTACATTATTGTGGAGTTGATGGGGTGTAGTTGTTGCTTATTGTGGTGCCTATCAAAGCTTTGATGACGTGAAAAGCTTAGTTATACTTTATTTATATTTTTAACTAGCCTAGCCTATGCTTATTACCAATCTTTTTCAAAGATGTCTTCTATGTCGGCCTCTTAATTTTTCTGATCTTTGATTTAATTGATTTATATCTTTCCATCTAATGAATGTAAGATTCATTCTTTGATCATATAATGAGCTGTAATCATATCATTATTGGTCTGGTAATCAGAATTGAGAATGTTTTTACTCGTTACATTAATCTTCATGAAGAAAGAGATAAGTAAGTTTGGTGATTATAATTTTTTTTATCACAATCTAGGTTTTAATTTGATTATTTATTATAATGTGTTTCTTGCAGGGTTGTAAGTTTTCCTGAGCTGCCTTACCATAGGTATAATTTCAAGAATTCTTTACCTTATTTTTACTCTTTCTTTTGTTTCTTATATAATACTTAATTTGTCCCCTGCACTAATTTGTTTATGATATATTAATTTGTTACAGGGGTATTCAGAATAAGGGGTATTTTCACTTGCTAAATTTATATAAAAATCAAACCCTTCCCCAAAAAATAATAGAATTTATCTTACAACAATATTTCAAGCATGGATACTTGATGTTTGAGTAACTAATTTAATTAAAAAAGCATAACTTATGATACGAATATTTATAATTTATAAATTAATTAGAATACACTATCAGTTTAATTTTATTACTCAATAAATATTTATTGATTTTTATAATAAATATTTCAAAAAGCCACACTTAGAAGAATTTCTAATTGATCCAAATGAAATATAAATTCATAACTTATTTTTAATAGAAATGATTTGTAAGAGTTTGTACAAAAATAATAAGTCACTTTCAAAAGTTTAGCCAACCACCTCTTCATAAGTTATAAAATAAAATCATTGTCTGAGTTAGCTTAGGATTGGGTACATTTTACAAATCTTTAAATTAGAACACCTTGTTATCATTTTTTTATTGCTAACATGACTATTCCAAAAAATGTTTGGATGTTTTGTAATATCTGGTTAGGACCCTTCAGCAACTAAGGAGTGGAAATTTTCTTTTAATAATTTTCTAAAGTATTTTGGATGATTACTAGTGCTAATTTTTTTTATTCTTTCCCAATGCTTCAAACAAGTTCAGGAGACATTAACTCCGAAATTGAGGTAATTAAACAAACCATACTATATTTTATGTTAAACACTAACTTCTTAGTTACACCAATGTATATTAATTTATACAATTCATTCTTCTTCTGAAATAAAACTTTTATTTTCATTGCAATTCACACAATTATTGTTGAAAATCTCAGCTTTTATTTTCATTGCAATTCACACAATTATTGTTGAAAATCTCTTCATACGTAGGAACCCAACAAGAAGTTAATAGGTTACAACAACAACTTCAAAGGAGCAAATAAGGTTCCTTAACAAACAAATTAATTTAGACTTAATTTTCATTCTAAAAATATTATTACTAGCTAGGTCATAGTATTTTTTAATTCTTTTATGCTTTTCAATAATGTTTTTAATGCTGGAAGGACAAACACAGGTTATATGCAACATTAGCAATTGTATCAAACTCATTATCTAGTATCATTAGCTTGTGCGAACTTTTATAATAATCATTTAGATGCAGCAAACATGGAGTTTTGTAAAATTTGTTAATGATTTCCTAGACTCTTTATGTATTTTGGTTTTTATAATGTTCTCTAGAATTTTCACTATCCATATCGATTACCTTTTGTATTATTTTATTAATAAGACAATTTTTTTTTCTTTTAAAAAAATTAATTCTAGAACGGTTTGTTAGTAAATCATCATAAAAATAACACTTTACGAAGACGGTCACAAAATCATCATACAAAAAAATTGATTTTCTACAATGCCGACTTCAAAGATGATTCTAGACTATCTTTGAAATACATATTTCTAATAATGCCCGATCATGGTCTACTTCAAGAAGTGTAGATTATTTTTTTTCTCAATTTGTTGCAATTAACTTTTTCTGATACATACTTGCAAGTCTATTATCATTATTTTGGATTTAGCATTTTCTTAGAATGCGGCTGGTACAACTTATTTAGCTATTAATTTTACTATTTATTGCTGCGTCAAGTAGAATGTCAAGTTTTAGAAAATAACTACATAAGATGCATGGTTTCTTTTCTTGTCAAAGTCTTCCACGTCTAATCTGTTTATCCTATCGGCAATGAGATGGTTGTTCTATCATCATGAATTAAAGGTTCGAGTGAATATTTACAGCTAGGTTTAATTGATATTTTGTTGCATAGACATATAGTTTTAGTTCCTTTTATTAACATGGTTACAAATTTAACTAATGGTGTTGTTAATATTGACAATTTTTTTTCTAGTAGTATAAAGTTTCTAATGGGTATAAAACAGTCTAAATTTTTCTTCACATGCATAAAAAAGAAAAAAAAAATACAATCTGTCCAGACTTATTATATTTTTGTTATTTGCATGTGTCACATTAGAATGATTAGATGAGAGTGATGTATTTGAAACTAGCAGCTCTTCAAGTAGCCAAAGTAGCAGCCAACAGTATGAAAATGAAGAGATGGGGAAGACTAAAGATATCCCCAACAAAGTTTCATCAATGGATAAGTTTTTCATGTCAATGGTCACATAAGATGTATTTGGATCAAGGAATAACAGTAATAATTCGATCACCGATCAAGGATATATGCCAAAAAAATGAAAAGTATTCTCAGTGATTCAATCAAAGTATCTACTACTAAATGCAAATTTTAGTGTGTAGAAGTAATCTCTAATTAAAGAGCGAGATTAATTATGCTTTATAGGATGAACTATAATCCTCGATTAATGAATCCTTTATTGTCTTGATCGCTGCTGTGGGTAATTTATCGGACTAAGATCTAATCCAAAAAATATGGTGGGAGTTCTCACGATGGCAGGAAGGAGTGTAAAGAACGAAGAAGATGAAGATGGGAGGTAAAAAATAGAGTTTAAAGTATTTTGCTATGAAGGGTATTTTGATAATATAAAGTATAGAAAAAGAAAGAGAAGTATACTAATTAATTGTGGAAGTATAAATATCAAAAGCCTAATACTATTTGGAATTAATGGGTCTTTGGCCCTCACATGAGTAAGGTTTTTTTTTTTTTCCTTTTTAGGTCAGAGAGGGCTCATTAGTCACTACTTGCTATTTACACACCATATTTATTAGGTACACCTCCTTTATATATATATATATATATACCATTGTATTTTTTAAATTAAAGTTCTGAAAATTACCCTTGTATTTTTATTTGAAAGCAATTTCCAAAACCATCATATATCAATTCTAGAAGTCGAATACAAAACAACATTTTTGGAGATTATGTTAGAGCAATTTAAAATTTTGATATATAGTATGATTTGTCTCTATTTCTATTGATCGATGATCTTCTTTGCCTCAGCTACAAAAGCAACCTGCTTGAAAAGATTAGTTTGATAAGATAAAAATTCATTAAATAAAGAGTGTACTTAAATAAGCACAAGATGTGCCTACATCAGATGCATATAACCCACCGAGCATCCACTGTTACCAAAGGCTCTCAGATTAATTTAGTGATTAATTGTTCATCAATCCCTTCCTTGGTGTTCGAAAGTTAATTTTTTTAATATGTAAAATTTAAATTAAAAAAAAAAGTTAAAAAGTGTGTTGCTAACATTCTTGTAAACTATATTTATGTATCATTAAAATCATAATACTGGTGTTGTGGCTTTACATCTTACTCGGTCATGGCAAACTTTTGCTATTTAAACCTTTAGGATCTCTCAACCTCAAATTTTGTTAGGAATTATATAATTTTGCTAAGACACTATTTAAACTTCAATCCATCCATTTGCTGCTGCCTGCTAGTGACAAGTTAGCAAATTTGAAAATTGTCCTTTCCCACGTGGTTGACACCTTGTCAATAAACACTTTTTTTATTTCATTTTTAATTATTTTTACCCGTCAAGAATATCAAAATCATAATATTGTTCACCGATGAAAAACAATATTTTACACAATATTAAAATCATAACCAACAGAATTGGGGCATGAATCATGATGAACTCAGGTATGAATTCTCCTTAAGATAGATGTACACATTTAATGTCTTGAGGGTTGAGGGTCCATATATGCCTCTGAACAAAGAATATTTGTGAAAAAGAAAAAGAAAAGAACATACAATATAGTCAGCCAGAACAAGACAAAAGTTTCAAAACACACCGACTCATATATAGTTGAAGTTTCCACGAACAGACTAGACTACAAAACTCTCTACATGTGTTATGTGCTGTGGCATTCCAAAAGTATGCCTTGTGATCTTACATTTTTCTATGATGAGACCAGAGAACAATGAGCGTGTAAGGTAACAAATATTTAACTGACACAGTGAAAGAAGCAAAGGTTGATTCCTGGGGCTTAATCTACATGCCCAAATCTTTCCCATAAGACGAGAAAAGAAATTTTAATGATCAAATATGCAAATGAATGCATTACTACTATCTAAACCCAAGAATTAAAAAACAAGCTATGGTGTCTCCCTCCGGGATTCTTCATACCCTTGAATTCTTTATTTCACTTTTTTTTACTGTTGTGAATTTCCATGGCACCCCAAGCTTCCAAAGGAACAGAGCTATTCATATTATTAGTAAGTTATCCTCCCAGATTCTTTGTTTTGGTTTTTGCATAAGGATGGAATGGCCAGCAACCATGTGAGAGTGACAAACTGAGATCATACCTGATAAAACAAAAAAGAATTAGTGGATAATATATGATATTTGTTTCATTTAGACTACGTTAATTTCTGTCATATTTGATGACTTCAATTACATGATAGTCATCATCATCATAATCTAATACAGATGTTCTAAGGAAAAATTTCGTTAACACGAGTTGAGTCTAGTAAGAAAGGAAAATTTCAGTATCTACTCGTTTATGTCACTAATGCTGCGGCCACCATTTTTTTGACATATGCCATCTTCTCTGTTATCTCCTGAAAGGAAAAGCCTTTTAATTCTCCATTCTTTACCCACTTGTTTTATAGATTCCTGCAATGATGGTCTTGAAGAAACCTTGGAGCCATTCTTTGCTCTATCCTTCTTCATCCAATCAAGAGAAATTGGAAAGAACAACTTGAGGAGGAAGGTTTCACTGTCCATGCTTTCAACCCGCAATATCTGACCAGGTCTACTATTGCCTTTGTTTTTCTTCTTTTTGCTTACCCTTTTGAGTTGAGCTTTATGGCCACTACTTTGCATGAGAGTGTTCTCAAGCGAAGTTTCATTTTGGTGTGGTTGTTGTTCTGGTTCCAGCGCCTGCTTCTCATGAACCACCATATCTTGGAAAGACAGTTCATAGCCAAACTCAGGCATGTCTTGCATCATCTCCATAAGCTCCCTTTGTCCTTCTAAAATAGCTTCGCTCCTTGAAGGGTCTGAGACTGTTGAACAAAAACGTGAATACTCATATTTAAGACTTTTTCTTTGGTGTGTTTCTCCAGAGTATGCTTCCTTATTGAGCCTTGATTCATTGCCTTGTGGTTGATCACAATTATTTTCAGAAGGTATGGTGTTTGATGAGCCCCAGAAACTGAACTCTTTCTCTCCATCACTCTCGTGTGTTTGGTGGATTGTGCTCATGGTTTGAGAGATGAGTGAAGGGAGAAAGGTGAACGTGATTTTGAATATAAGAGAAGGGGAATGAAGTTGTCTTTTTCTTGTTCCTTTTTTTTTTTTTTTCTATTGAATTTGTAAGGAACAAGTCGTTGCCGTCTTCGATGGGAGTAAAAGTAAAAAGGTCAAAATGCTCATTTTCCACATCTATCTTCTTCAAATGTGCTTTCAGAAAAACTCGGTCGAATTATATTTGACGTTGTTTTAAAGTCAATGTTCTAGTGTTCTGTTCTGAACACTTTCAATTGTCAACCTTGTAAATGAGAAGTAATATCAGATTTTTCTTTTCTATTTATTCTTATCTGTGAGAAATTATATTTAACTAAGTCTATAGTTTTTTTTAATCTATGGCAGGTCTTTTGTACTTGTTAAGCTTTGTTACTAGTTTGTTAAGTTGCGATACTTGAGTTGCACACTGGTAGTTGTTTTTTTATTTTTTGCAAATTAGGAGAACACAAGAGATACACACCTACAGCAAAATAATATTTATTTATTTCTCCTTTTTATAAAGTTACATTATATTACTATAATGATATATTTTGTAGCATGATGTTCTTTGGTTCAGGATCCTTCAACCCAAGCTTTTTCTAAACTCTCCTTTGTTATTATATTTATTTTTTTTATTAAGTATTGTTATAAAAATTATTTGTGTATTGATTATATGTGAAATAATTTCATTGCTATGTTTGTAATTTTGGTTTTCTAATTATTTTTTCTAACATAAGTTATTTTAAATGTTTAATTTCATATTGAGAAATTGACAGCATTTTTGAATTAAAGTTCCAAACTTAAGTTTGAAGTTTGCAAAAATATCCCAAGTTTTATTTCTCCAAAATTAATTTTACTCTTAAACATATTTTTGAATCTTATCACCTGAAATCCTTATACACCTGATTTTTTGCCCAAATTATATTTTGTATTGAAACAATTTTAAACAACTTATGTTCGATAGAAAAAATTATAGTAAGTTTTACTATTAACTTAAACATTTAAACATAATTCACTTTACTTCAAACTCAATTTCAAACAAAAATCAATTTCGAAATGCTGACTGAAATAGACACTCTGAAACTTTGGTCTAGTAACCGCAGGCTGACTCTGAATAGGGATGAATAGAGCGACATTAGAGTGTTCATCAAAGTAAAAATTTGGGAGTCAGTTTCTAAGAAAATCACTTTCTCAAAGCATAATAAACGATGAGAGGGACAAACTTGGCTACGAGTTTGAAAGTATTGTGGTCCCCAGTGACCATAAAAATGTCATCATATCGAAGAAACTTGACTGTGGTCATTTTAAAAAATTAAAATTAAAAGGAGGTATTGTACAAGACCAAAATAATGGATAATTTTATTTTGATGACACATTTGCATACAACAATAGCCGGCAATTAATTAAGAGAGGCCTATTAATTGCTTGCAGTGATCATTCCTAATTCTGATCTATGCAAATCAATAGATGCAGTTAATCAAATGATTGTATTTGGATGTAGTCATTGGATGAAATTTCAATACAATATTAATGCCAGTATCGAGACTCAACACATGAGGAGACAATAGCAGTCAAGTACATCGAAGCCACCCAACCAATCCCAATATGACCACATTCTTAAGGTGTGTTTGTGTTACAGTTAACACACGTTCCAATCCATGAATCTTGTGTCATTGAGTTAAACGGAAATTTGAATGTTCTCTACATGAAAACTAACACACCCTTGCTAGATTGTCTCACAAAGCTTAGTGAGTGGAGTACGATTGAAGAGTAGTATTCTTGGTAATCACGGTGGCATAACATTATGACAGACTTTTCATCGATGCGACTATACTGACCTAACTAAAGTAGAAATCATCATCATAATCAAGAAAAAAAGGGTAATCAGTATAAGGCTGATATCCAGCATCCTTCAAATGAGTAACTAATTTACTGTTCACTTCACATATCTCTTCAATCTGTGGATGGAACTTGTCCTTGTTCACAAACTCGTATCTCGCATTCCTTAACTCAATCCAACTACAAAGCTGGTTCTTTCTCCAAACTCCTTTCCTTCATTACCTTCCTAATTCTTTTGGCACCACCCCATTTGCCAGATGCAGCATAGATTTGCCAGTATAACATATCTACCCGTATTTTCTGGTTCCAACTCAAACAGTTACTCTGCAGCCTTTCTAGCAAGGTCCAAGTTCCCATGAACTCTACAAGCCCCCAACACTGCAATGTGATTCTTAATATCATTAGGCACTTTTTCAATCAAACTCATGGCTTCCTTGAGTCTGTTTTTCCTCCCCAGTAAATCAATCAACAAAGCATAGTGTTCAGCTTTAGGCTTCAGTCTATATTTCCTTTCCATCAAATCCACCAATCGTAGCCCTTCATTGTCTAAACCTGCATGGCTACAACCAGATAGCACCCAAGAAATGTCACATGATTGGGCTCTACTTTGGCTTCTATCATCCTTCTAAAAACAGCTAGTGATTCCTCCCCATGACCATTTTGTGCAAACCCACTTATCAATATGTTCCAAGTTACTACATCCCTCATAGGAGCCATCTCAAACAAATTTTCAGCTGATTTCATATCTCCACACTTAGCATACATGTCAATCAAAGCATTACCCACATACACATTAAACAAGTTACCACTTTTGTCACCTATAATAATTTGACCATGCACCTGTTTACCTCTTCCTATAAGGGCCTCCTGTGCACAGGCATCTATAACACTCACAAAAGTTGGAGCACTAGGCCTTATAAACATCAAAAGCTTCACTACAACGTCCATTTCTCACAAAACCCGGTATCAAAGCAGTCCAAGAAACCGTATTCTTAACCGGCATGTCCTTAAATACCCTACAAGCCTCAACCAATCTACATGCTCTAGTCTAAGCCACAACCATTGATGTCGAAGACACCGCATTTCTCTCTGGCATCCAACAAAACACAGAAAACCACAAATTGGGTTCCCTGCATTTCCCATAAGCATCAATTAACGCATTGTTGAAAATCACATTCCACTCCATGCCATCTATAACTGCCATCCCATGAACCTGACACAACCATTGAACATTACCAAAACAAGTGTAGCTTCCAACTATGCTAACAAGCGTGAACTCATCTAACACTTACCACCGTTTTGCATCACCCGAAAGAGCTTAACGGAATCTTCGTGAAGCCCAAGGCGCGTTAAGCCGGATATTAACGAGTTATAACTAACAACGTTCCGTTGAGGCATTTTGTCGAACAGGTTATGCGCCTTATCGAAAAAACCGGTTTTCGAGTAAAATGATATTAGCGTGTTCCACGAACGAGTGGTCTTGTTGGGAAGATCGTCAAAGGTCTTGTGTGCACTTTCTTCGCAGCCGCACTTTGAATACGCGTCAATGAGACCGTTCGCGAGGAAAGCAGTTTAAAAGCGCGGTTTTGATAAGGTAACCGTGCACGGCATTTGCGAGTTTCACCCTCCTAGCCGTGATGTTCTTTGAAATCAGAGACGAGTATTTTTCAACGAAGGAAACGACTTCGTAGGGGAGCATAGCCATGTTGCTTTATTTCTCTGAATCAAACCCAAAACAACATGGGTACGAGGTTTCGTTAATGGGACCCACTTCTTCAAATTAAGGTTATGAAATGGGTAGATATGGGTTCGTTCAAAAAGTATTGGGTGACCTTTGTTCCCTCGATTCTTCACCCATCGCAAAGTTATTGGACTCTTGCGTTCGGTTAAAGTCTGGAATTGACACACGTCGCATTCATGCTCGAATCATTAAGACACAGTTTTCATCTGAAATCTTCATTCCGGGAAATGCCGTTATTTTGAGGACGGACGCAATGTATTTGATCGTATGCCGCAAAGGAACATTTTCAGTTATAATGCGATTTTAAGCGTTTTGACGAAGTTTGGCAAGCTTGACGAGGCTTTGAACGTTTTAAAATCCATGTCGGAGCCTGACCAGTGCTCGTGGAATGCTATGGTGTCCAGTTTTGCACAACATGATCGTTTTGAGGAGGCTTTGAAGTTCTTTGATGCTATGCATAGTGAGGATTTTGTGCTTAGTGAGCATTTGTTTGGGAGTGCTCTTAGTGCTTGTTCAGGGTTGACAGATTTGAATATGGTGGTTCAAATCCATGCTTTGATATCAAAGTCTCGTTAAGAAGCTGTAGATGAGGGTTCCTCCAAAAAATTTCTATAGGGTTTATTTAAGTTAAATGTATAAGCTAGAAAGTAGGCTGTAGATGCGGAGTCTTAAAGAATTGGCTTCAATGCAACATTGATAGATACTTTCAATCTTCTAACTTTCTTGCAGTTAAGTTCATTGATTTTGATTATATGCTCAGTTTGGTTGCCAGAGAGATGAGCTCAAGAAGGTAAAGTGCCATATTTACAAAATGGACAGCAACAACAACAAAATCTTATCCCATTAAGGGAGATCGTCTACATGAATCATAGAGATCCAGTTAAAAACTTAAGTTTCAAAAATATTATTTACATCCTGTAAATCTGATGGGCATTTGGCCATTAGCATTCAGGGATATAAAACCACAATAAAAAGGAATGGCAGGTATGTGTTAGTAGATCTCAAACTGTTGTTTCTCAATTGCTTCATTATGAAGTTAATCTTTATACACTGTCTCCTGCAAGATGTGTATTTCATACCCGGATTGAAATTAGGCATTTAGAGCAAGCCACGTGAAGTGGCTCTCATACTTCAGTTACTGCATGACCCTATTTTCATTGTGGGAGTTGCTATATAAAACACTGAAGCTTTTTAACGCTCTAGTGTATCATGACTACCAAAATTTCAAACTTCATAATCTATATATATATATATATATATATTAGAAAAAAGATTTTTCTAATAAAATAAATCATCTCACACGGCTGAAACACTCGACTACTCGAGCAACATATAGCATCCCCCTTTGGCCCTTGAATTAAACTGGTGAATTAGGGAATTAGGCAACAAGCATGTATTGAAAAAAAAATTACGAGGGGAGAGGAATCTGAATGTGATGAAGAGAGAGACGGCGGTGTGAAATAAGTAATCATAAAAACACAACTAATATAATATCATGTTTTTTTTATATATTTTTGTTAATATGATTTTATATCCTCTTTGTTTGCTATCTGCAGAAAAATCCAAGACATGTGAACCTTCTTTAGACAGAGAGAGAGTCCATCATACTTTTAGGATGACTCCTTGCGAGCATCTGCACCTAAGAATTACATAAGAAATGAACCTGTAAACAAAGATGAAGCACACCATCACCCCAACATTCTTCCATCTACTAGTCTCCCCTCCAAGCTTTGCTTCTTTAAGTACATCCTCTCCTCTCACCACACATTCCCCAAACAAGTACTCCAAGCAGTTGTTCGAGTTGGAGAACTCATTTATTAGGAACCCTTCAAAGGGATACTTAAATGGGGATATATAATGCATGAAAATCCAGTAATTCGGAATTTCATGTTTTGATATGAAGTAGCCAGAGAACAAGAGAAACGAGCCGATGACACCTGCGATCATTGAATTCCCAACAATGAAATTAGGCACCAGAGCACTGAAACATACCACAATCGAATTTGCGGTGCAAAGAACTAGCCAAATTAGCATCAAAAAGTACAAAACTGCCGTGAAATTCCTGTTGAGACCAATGAGCCAGTACAGAGGCATTGCGAATAAAATGGCTAGTATGAGTAGAAATGGCAAGTAAACTAGGCCATTGGCAATAGCATAGGATGAAACTCTGTAGCTTCCACTGGAGGTCTCCTTCATTAGAATCTCCCTTTCTTGCAGAAAAATTGGTAGAGCTTCGGTGGTGCTTGATAACAAAAACGTTAATATGAAAGCAAATAGACCCACTCTTTCTTCTGCTCCCACTAGACCATCCTTGAGATTACAAAAGACTGAGCCCAAAACCAGTCCAGAAACCAGCATCTGAATTGTCCTGCAAGCAAAGAGTTCCGTTGTGCGAAGGATGTTTTTGGAGAACCTATGAGTGAGAATCATAGTTTCTCTCAATCCAGAATTAGCAAAATCACGTGTGATATCCATTCCCGAACTAATGATTTCTATGTCAATTATCTTGGATTGTTGAAAGAGCTGTTGCAAAGTAAACTTACCACTTCTACTCTCGCCTAGATCACCACCTTTCTTTTGTTGCATTGTCCCTGGTAATCGCCGAGGCACTTCTAGCTGAACGTGCTCTGATTTTTGTTGTTGCTGAATAGTCTCAATGGAATCAATGGCAAACTCAACTACATTAACATGAAGAGGAAGCTCTAAACCCATTAGCCTTAGATTCACACCCAGCAAATCCACAGTGCCATGGTGCAACACATTGCCATTGGCCAATAACAGTAATGAGTTGAACAACTTCACTATTCTGTACCCGGGTTGGTGGATACTTAGGATTATAGTTCTTCCCCTAGAGTCAGCCATGACTTTAAGCATTTCAATTATTTGCAAAGCTGAAGTACTGTCAAGCCCTGAAGTTGGTTCATCCAAAATCAGCACTTTTGGATCATGTATGACTTCAACACCAATGGAAACTCGGCGTCTCTCACCACCGGAAATGCCTCGGACCCTTTCATCTCCAATTCTAGTCCTGGCGACATGGCTAAGACCAAGCTCTAGAATCAGTGACTTGACCCTGTAGCATAATTGCTCCTGAGGAAGATTTAGCCTTAACTTTGCAATAAACATAATGGTTTCTTCAACTGTAAGTAAGGGAAACAAGGTATCCTTTTGTGTAACATACCCTGAAAATTTTCTGAACTTAGCTTTATCCACAGGTTCTTGATTCACCAAGATAGACCCACTTTGTGGACTAGCTTTACCAGCAAGGATCTCAAGAAGGGATGATTTTCCAGCTCCACTTGGCCCAACAATTGCCGAAATTTCCCATGGCTTGGCCATGCAATTCACATCCTTGAGGACATGCCTAACTCCACTGCATGGCCTTTCTTCCTCTTTTGCTTCATGAACATCTTCCCTATTCGATTGTGGAGGTTTGGTGAAGATTTTAAAAGGTTGCTCTGTTGTCTTTGTACGAATCTTGTAGTTGATGCCTATTGCCTCAACCTCACACCCTTCTTTCTTCATTGAATACGTTCTGTGCTCTTTTTTTCTTTTTTCTTTTTTCTTTTTCTCTCTTTCACTATCTGTTTGTATTCTACTATCTTAAATATTTACAAGCCCTTTTGCTTTTGTTGTGCTCTAGATTTTCCATATTATTTTTTGAATCCACAGTTTTGGCCTCAGCCACTCACTGACTGTGAAACCATGAGTGGTTCGAAGGGATTTCACTGCAAAAACATTGAGATCCTCAAACTTGTATACATAGTTCACGTGCACTTGTTCTGGCTAGTGCATGGAGAACAAAATTATAAAATAGAACATATAGTTCACGTGAATATTCTTGGATTCTCGTCGTTTAGAGAGACGGCAATACATTGATTACATTATATATATATATATATATATATATATATATATATATATATATATCCATCTTCAGTGGCCAACTTTAACAATAAAGCAATTGGAGGATTCTAAATCCGCACCATAATGGTTTTGGAGCAGTGTTCATATACCGCTACGAGCTTAACTTTGGTAACATAGAAGTTAAGATCTATCTATGTGTAAGTAACACTTGCAGGAAACTAATCTCTATGCGAGATTTTCTGTGAAAATAAGAAAGAATTAAAATTCACACCCCCTCTGCTCTTTGTCTTCTATCATGATTGGAATAGTTGTTTTTAAGAACATTGCGAAATTAGAAATAAGAGATTGCCATTGAGTATTGCAAAATGCCTTGGTTCTTACAAATGGGGAATATTTTTTTAAGTGAGCCAGATTTTAGGGTGAAGGAGATGGAGTAATAGATAAGGAAAACTTCCTACCTCAAAACAACTTCATAAAAAAAATTGTATTTATCTCACCTTACAGAAATGAATAGAGATTCAAACTTACAACTTTTCAAATGCAGGATAAAAGTGTCTAAAGTGACTAGGAGACTAATTGATACCTTATGATCGAATGCGAAGTATATAATTTGTGGATTGTGTGGAAATGATCATAGATGAGTTTTTTTTTTTCTCCAAGGGAATTAACAAAGTAGTGATCCCTTTGGTCCTTGAGTTTGTGGCTGAAATTTTACAATGCCTAACATTATCATCCCAAACTGTAACCTGACATGGGCATCAATTTTTTGTATCTTAAAAAGTCCAAGGAATATTTGAATAAAATTATACCATTATGAAAAATTCTCATAAAATGATTATATAATTACCTTGTCCCTCTTATTGCCGAAACTAGAAAAGTATTTCCAGCTCCAAATGCTTCAAAACCAACAGAACCTTCCATCTCTTTGCTATTTGACCAAGTCATTAATTTTTAAGGTCTTGGAGTTGCTTAAGAATAATGATATTTTCGTCGTTAGATAAATAATCTGTCTATTATCATTGAGGAATCGAAAGAAAGGCCCTCAGGAAAATATCATAATCAGTGGAGAATTTGGTGCTACATTATCAGCTAGATTGACTGAAAAAAAAAAATCCTGAATGATTCCCGACAAAATACTGTGGAGCTTTGCCAATGAATTTTGTTGGAAGAAAAAGGACTTCATCAGAAAATGATGTTCATTAAAATAGATGCGTGGATTCTCTGTAGCCGCTTTGGTGAATATTCTAACTATAACATAATTGTTATACATTAAATAATAAAATAAAATAAAATTATAAAAAAATTAAACAGTTAGAAGATGATTGCACCAGCTGCAATTAATTGTGAATATAGAGAATCTTGGTCCCAGTTCTCAGAAAAAACTGTGAACCCTTTTTTTGTGGTCAATTGAACTTTTCGATTGCTACTAGTGACACACTAACACAATAACTATAGGATTGCATCAACTGCAATTAATTGTGAATATAGAGAATCTTGGTCCCAGTTCTCACAAAGAACTGTGAACCCTTTTTTTGTGGTCAACTGAACTTTTCCATTGCTACTAGTGACACACTAACACAATAACTAGGATTTGATAGAATTTGATGATGATTGATAATATAAAACAGTTGTATATTGATTATATCATCTAATTATAAATCATTTTTATATAATTTTTAGGATAGTTATAATAGAAATTAATAAATTTATCATATATTATAAATTATGATAAAATGATAATATGATATTTATACTGTCAATTCATAAACTATTTTCTCTAATACTTATGCTGATTAAGAAGACACAAAATGGTAGATTTTTTTAAAAAAAAGAAATTCACTTAGACTTTCAATTATTCAAAAGAAGAGTGCCACCACAATCTTTCTAACAAACTCTCTTGTATCGGTTAAAATTTAATTTATTAAAATTACAAGATTATAAGTATTCCAATAGATTATGAAGGAGAGAAATAAGAAATAGATTGCAGGGTCCATTCAAATTTTGAAAATCTACATGTTTCAGGCTTCCACGGTTTCAATGTTCCATCCTCCAAGTAAAACTTTCCCGTTTGCGGAAAAAAAAAAAAACAGGTCTCCGCTTTCAAGTGCGGCTGCGTTGCCTTTTTCGGATTTCCCAATTCCATGTTTTTTAATTGGGACGGTTTGGGCCTAAAACAATTTCGTTGAAACAGTCCAAAGTTCTACCTTATCTTGTCTTAATAACAATGATAATAATATACTCCTCCAATATCCAAGACCCTTTTTATTTTAGGTAAATGATTTATTTACTTTTATTTTATTTTTTTATTTAATTTAATCTTTATCTTTGAAAAAGTTAATTTTGGTCCTTTATATTTTAAAAAAAAAAACAAAATGATTTGATCTTCCGATTGTTTTGAACTAACACCATTAATAATTTTAAAAAATTAATCATTAAAAATTGTCACAAAATATATCCTTTTTCCTTCATCTTTCTCCTCTTCCTCTTTTTCTTTTTCTTTCTCCTTCATCCTCTCAGTTCTTCACTAGACAAACACATCGCTAGTAGAGTTTCTATAAGTTTTTGTGCATCGAATATAAGTACATTATCTTGAACTTCATCCTCATCATCGACGGACTCTTCTTCGATGTAGTGCTTCAGCACATCATCTTTAAGTTTGTTATCGTTGGCATCTCCATCTCTGTCGCAATACTCCAACGCATTAATATCCTCAACTTCGTCCTAGTTGGCAACCCCTTCTCTATCACGATGCTCAAGCGCATCGTCCTAAACTTTGTCCTCGCAATCTAGATCTCACTCAGATATGAAATTTTAGAGGTTGTCCTCGTGATCTATGTTGTTTGGTGAAGAACCAAGAGGAGGAAGAAAAAGAGAAAGATGAAGAGAAAAAAAAGGATATATTTTATGACAATTTTTAGTTACCAATTTTTTAAAATCATTTTGTGTTAGTTTAAAATAGATGGAAGAATAATTTTGGTCCTTTTTTTAAAACATAAAAATCAAAATGAACTTTTAAAAAGATAAATAATCAAATTAAATAAAAAAAATAAAATAATGAACTAAATAGATCATTTGATATTTATTTTATTGTCTGTCCCTTTATAAGACCTTCTTCTAATTATTTGGCGCATTAATTATTTGTTTCTTATAATACCCTTAATTAATTACACTCTTATTAGAATTAGAAAAAATAGAAGAAGTTGCATTAATTAATTAGGTAAGAAACAATTAAATAGAAAGAGAAATAAAAAATAATCTTAAAAAATAATATAAATCATTCACAAATTTAATATAATTAATTATTTTTCTTAAAAAATATCAATTAATTGAAATGTCCTGTACACAGGGACGAAGGTAATAATAAGTGGGAGATATCCTTAAAAGGTATGTTTTACAGAGAATGTGAATTTTGTCGGTTGCTTGAGGTGATGTCATACTGTCCAAAAAAATGACTTCAAGGCATTAAAAGATTAAGATTTCCATTTTTTTTTCCACCTACCTATTTCCTCTTATTGACTTCTGATATATCCTTCCCTACCAAGCAAAATGTAGAAGCATATATAACAGTTATTCCTTCTACCATCGCTCGATGTGACACTGCATAACCTTTTGATTTGCCACCGATGCAGGACCCTAGCTACTTGCTTATATTCGTGCATGCTAGTTGCCTTACCATTTAGCAATTCTTACGCCTAAAATGCTCCCTCACATTTATTAAGATGATAAAAAACGAGATATGTATAAAAGAAATGTACTAGTTTGTGAATATTATTATTGTCGTTGTCTTAGAGTGCTATAATAATCGAAGAAGGCACCCCCCAAATCTTTTAGCTTGGTTTATGTGGTACGCATTTTAGAAATCATATTTAATATCAAAAAGCAATCGCTGAATTCACTCTTCTGGCTTCTGCCATTGAAGCAATCCAATAGAGTTTTGCAAGTTTTTTTAAACCTTAGTTTTTATTCAGATTATTATACATGTAAAATGATAGAGTAATAGATGCATGACGGCGGTGATGTATTCTGGTGGTGTGATTCTTTGTATGCATTTCCATGATATTACTATAGGAGCGTGATTCTGTGATGGTGGTTCAAGCTTTTAAGAATCATAGTATAGTTCCTTGGGAATTAAGAAATAGGTGGCTTAATGGCATAAATGCTACAAAGACCATATTTGTGCAAATACACTTATCTCTCGTACCCAATCTTTTTGCAAGTTATCTTAGTGGAATTCTCTCCCTGTTTTGATCTCTACCGAATTCAATAGAAAAAGATATGGATTGTCAAACTATAGATCGATTCACATAGTTTGTTTCTGCATGGGTTTGGTTTAACCCCCATATATGCCTTAATTTGTTGTTGGTTCTTCTTTTATTAATGATATTCTCTGGCTTGCTTTGCTCTTAGGTTAGTAGCAGCCTTGGTGCCAACCTAGTTAGGACATATCTTGGTTGCTGCTAGTTAGCTTGGCTTGCTTCTTTTGTTTAAAATAATAATAATTCATCTTAATTCATCTTCTTTGATACTAACTGATCTTACAAGAAAGTTTGGAGTGTATTGCGATACTTATAATCAAGGATTAGGATGTGTTCTAATTCAAGATAAAAGAGTAGTTGCTTATCTTATGCATCTTGACTATTGAGACCTCATCATGAAACGAATTATCCAACTGATCATGATTTAAAATTAATTAATTTGTAAGTGTTTGCATTGAAAATATGGAGTCACTATCTATATATGTGGAGCAAGATTTGAGGTGCCTAGTGATCACAAGAGCTTCAAGAACTTGTTTGATCAAAAGGAGTTGAACATAGGATAGACAAGGTGGATGAAATTTCTTAAAGATTACCATTACATCTCTATTATTTCCAAACAAGAACTTGTTTGTTCAAAAAGAGTTGATCACAAGATTTTAATTTACAATATAGTAGCAGTTCCTACATTAATATTTTTATTTTCAGTATTAGCATTCAGTGTGCCATTAATAGTAGAAAAAAATAAATTACATCTCTATTATTTCCAAACAAGTACATATAATTAAACTCACATATTACTTTATTTTATTGTTGATGAAACATGATTCTTGGAATAAATGTCAGCAGGTGCATTGACTAGAATTGTTTAAGTCTCAGCCTCATTGTCTACAACAGATGGAAGTTGCTTAATTATATTTACTAGAAAAAAATAATAGAACTAAATAAAGAACTTAAAAGGAAAATTTTCTTTAAAAATAGCAACTACATAAAATATTTTATTTTGAAGTACTAAATTCAACATAGGTTAATATTTGGAGAACCAAAATCATATTTAATCCTAAATTTTATTTTAACTTCTCAAATATTTTTTAATTGAAACTCCACCATAGGCTCCTAATAGACAATGTATTGTATTTCTACTCTTATTATAAAGGCATGCGTAGTCCAAAGAAACATCCAACTAAAAAAAGGAGTAAGGAGAGAAAACAACATAAATAAAAACCGCTCTTACAAGTAGTGTGTCAATCTCAGTCTTCAAAGAACATATCTCTTTTTGCCGGCCAGTGTTGATTTTCTACCTGAAATTGCCAATGACCTAACCCTAAGCCATTCAACCCCTTTTATATCAAATCGAAAACATGGACAAAATAGACAAATTAAATTATGCTTTTTTAAAGGACACACGATAGATAAAATGGGTCATGACTTGGTCATCTTTTTCACAAGGGCCATGGCCGTATGCCTTCAAAAACTTTATTTTCTTGTCATTTTTCATCCAACCCCTGTTCATTCCTCCATTTTGCCATAAACATTGAAATCGAATGAAGATACGCTGAAAACGATCGATAAACTATAGGTTTTTACAGAAAATCTCTTCAATAAATACATAAAAACTGATTTTATCTGTTGAGTATAGTCTTTGCGTTTTTTCCCATTGTTTATGATATCATGAACTAAATTACTTAACTAGTTTTGAAATAAGTTGAAGACTTTAATAGAGGTCATGACATGAACTTAAGATTTTTTTATCTTATTAACTAATCATAAATTATAATATATTGGTATGGTTTTTAAGGTATTTATTATAAAAATTAATAACTTTATCATGATAATTTGTGGTAAAATGATAATATAAAAGACATTTAGTCTATACATCATTTTTTCAAACATAAAACTTGAATTCAATATATATCTTTCTTAAAAGGGTATCAAACATTTACCATCTAAATCAAATGGTCATTCTTTCACGAATTTAACTATATAGTTATTTATACCCATTTGAATTGGATTCCCTGATCTATGCAAGAGTTTATTTGACAAAAAAAAAGAAAAAACTGATTAAAGAACAAACATATTTTATTAATTAAATTATGAATTTTTTGTATACACTAACATTTTAGTCCATTCAAATTTACAAGTCGAATACTATTTTCTTATATACAATCATTTAATTATATAAATTAAATAATTTTTTTATTATATTTTTATTGAATCAAATTAATATAAAATATTATATAACATTTTATTTGATTTAAATTTGAAGATGACAGTATAAAAAATATTTTAAAAACAAAAGAATTAGGTAGAAATTAATTTTAAATAAGATTTAATTTGAATTAGAGGATAATAATAATAATTTAATTTTTATTATAAAATAATAGTAATTGTTATAATTTAAAATAAAATATGATTTGATTTAAATTTAAATTTTTAGTTAACAATATACTCATAATAAAAATAATTATAAAATCTTAAAAATAGAATCTCACTTTCATAAGATGTATGTGAAGATAATTAACTATAATAAAACACAATTTTATCTTCGAAAAATTATTATAGTTTAAAATTAATTAAAAGCCTATGCTTAAATATTTTTTTCCTGAATTTTTTTTAATTTCTCATTTGATTTCTAGTATTTTTTTCTTATTTTTTATTCCAATATTTTTCTATTTCGTATTTTATCTCCTATAGGCAATATTCGTAGTGAATAATGGTCCAAAAGTTTAATAGTTGACTAATAATAATTAAAAAAATATCATTTTAGTTTTTAATATAATAATTAAGTATTATTTAAACAAAGATATTATAATATTATTAATTTAAAATATTAAAAAACATAAATGTTATTTTCTTATAATATATATAACTGTTTTATTTTCATCCTTTTAAATTCTTTTTGTTATTTGTGTTTCTATTAATTTCTTTTTGTTTTATTTTAGTTTTTAACATGAAGAAGTCACACTTGATTGATGAAATGACGATAAAAAAGTAGATAATAAATTTAAATTTTCTTAAATAATAGATATCATAATGAAAAAGTTTTCCCTATAACACCAAGGAGTCATTTGATTGATGACATGACAATAAAAAAAGTAGATAATAAACTTGAAGTTTCTTAAATGATAGATATCTTAACAAAAAAAAGTTTTTCCCTATGTATTGAAAAGATATAGGTTATGTTTAGCAAAACATTTCAGTTAGTTTCTGATTTTTTATTAGCTAAAAAGTTTTTTCTTGTTCGATAAATAAATTTTTTTAATAGTTTCTAACGTTTTTTGAACTGATACTTAAGGTAATGTTTTCTAAAACATTAATTTTTTAATTTTTTATATTTTCTTTCATTTTTATTTTCAATACATTTATTAAATTTTCTTATTACCTTTTTTTAATAAATCATGATTTTATTATTTTTATCTCACTTTATATTTTTTAGTTATTTCAACTATTAATTTTATTGAACACTTATAATTTGATAAGCTAATTTTTTAACTTTCAGTTACTAGTTTTTTAGCTTCCAGCTCTTTAGTAGTTTTGTCAAATATAGTCATAGTAGCTTATAAGACATATATAGTAGTTTGGTCATATTCTTTCTCTCCTTCATTTGCTTCCTTAATTTCTCTACTTTGGTATCAAGTCCATTCTCCAATAAAAGATTTTAGTTTTGTTAGCAGAAAGAAAGAAGCAGGCAGAAATAACATAAAGAAATAAAAATAACATGTTGTACTTCTCAAATATCATAATTAACAAGGAATAAAGGTGAGACTTAGCTACCAAAGTCACTCAGCTGCTAAAGTTGAGAAGGGCACCGCTAGTCGCATACAATATCCAAAAAGGAACCATTAATACTCACAAAATGCACAAGCAAGCCCAATAATATTTCAGATGGACGACAATTACCATCCCCAACTACAAAGCACACTCATTCAAATGTTTTCCCTAAAACCCTTCAATGGTTTACAATTAACCTAACTCAAGAGGAAAGGCAATCATCAAACTAATCAGAAAAAAAACAACAATAATAATAGAAAATGATTGCTATATAAATTTATAAATAGACCATCTAATAAAGAAAACATTTTAACAAAGGGGAAAAATTATAATGACAATAGACACAGAAAGATTTCAAGAACTGACCTTGATAAACCTGTATTTAGGCTCATACTTTTTAGCATTCTCAACTGAATCATAGATCAAACCAAACCCAATGGACTTGCCACCACCAAAATGAGGTTGAAACTTGAAGACAAATACAATCTTGGTGTCTTTCATGTCATACATTCTTCCCAACTTCTCCTTCATTTAGCCTTCATGCAAAACACAACAAATTAAACAGGTAACACAATTTTCAACCAATAACAATTTTAAAACAACATCCATTTGCTTAAGTAAAAAACAATAGTAGCTTCACAAATTCAGCAATCACAAAAAATCATAAAAGAAATTGGAAACATTATCCCTCCCTGTATGAAGGACATCAACGGCCTGCATCACACAAATAAAAGGTTAGCGCGTCGATAAAACCCCAACAATATTTGTTGATAGGGATCAAGTGGTTCACGTTCATAATGACACAAATTAGCTAGCCATGCGATTAAATTAAATATTTTGATGAAAACAACAACAAAATTGGGTCTCAAATGAGTGGCATTGCTTTCAGAATCGAAACGATAGAGGGAACTCTACAAAATCAAAGGACGAAACAAGAAAAACAAATAAATTGCTTTTTGGAGAGAAGCCTGTTTGTCATAAACTTCTTGGTTCTGATGGTGACTACCTTGTCCGCCATGTTGTTTAGCGCTGACTATAAAAGCACCATGACGACAACTACAACAGAGGTAAAGGGAACGGGAGAGCAAGAGAGGTAAGGGCAAGGCACAAGGGGGGTTCTAGGGTAAGGGCAAGGCACGTGAGATCTCCAATGAACTCAATACTGAGGTTGTTGACACATTTCTCAACACAGTGGTGGAGGAGTATGGTTCACAGATCGACGTGGACAGCAACACGAGGGTTTCTAACAACACTACGGTGATGAACAGACCACGATGACGATGAAACCACCACCATGACACAAGCAATAGAGCTAAAAGGATAACACAAGCAACAGAGGTAAAGGGACGACAGTGTTTGAGACTAGCTAAGGCGCTCGAGTGGACTCGACACTCATCACTTTCAATTTTTACATTGAATACGATGACGGTTATCCAAAACCGTCTTTAAAGATGACCTATCTATGACGGTTTTGATCAAAACTGTTGTCGTATTGAAAGTGCTTAGGACGATTTTACATAAAAATGTCTTTAAGGCATCAAATAATTTAGAATATTGTCACCGTCCATTTGTTAATGATAGTTTTTATATAACGGTCGTTGTTCCAACATTGTAAAATACTTTATTTCTAGTAGTGATTCAAATCAAGCACCACTAAAACTCGTTAAATAAATGAGTTAAACCTAAGTCATATATAATTTGACTAGTTGGATCATGAATCAAATTAAAAATTAAAGTCCAATCAAATCAGTTTTTCTTGGATGAATTTTAACAACTCTATTAATTTTAAGTTTTATAAAACGGTGTACCTGGTGTCCTGTTTCCCATCAGATTTGTTGGGTTTTGACAACTACAGTAAAGGATAAAAATATAGATTTTAACAACATTTTATATAACTTATTTTTTTCACATTATTTATTAAATATATAATATTCCTCTCTTTTCTTTAATCTTTTCCTTAAATTGTAACTTTTGTCGCACAAAGTAAATGATGAGGAACATCATCCACAGTAAAATGACAACGTGAGCTTAAATATATCTCATGTTGCGTGGAAGAAAAAGCACGTATATATATCTGGCATGTCAAAAGCCAACACAGTGTTATAACTGTATAATGTTACTGTAGACGTGTTTTTGCCCCCACGTCGAAAGGTTCTTTCACACAATCAAACAAAACTCCACTAATATTCTCCACTTTCTATGGTTTTCAATTCCTGTCCATGCATGGTTTGAAGGGCCACGAGATGGGGATAAGGTTAAGTGCCAATGCCGCAATGATATAATAAAAAGCTAGCACACACAGTAAAACACTTGTCTTTGGATCAAACTTAGTGCCGGCTAGCTAAAAGTGACATGCCAACTACTTCAAGATCGACGAGGGAAGCACATAGACTTTAACTTTTTTGTGAAGCTAGCGTTAATGATGGCTTATGATACTAAGCCACCAAGTTATTTGTCGGCTATTATTGGTTTGTTGTTTACGTAAATACAACCAAGTCCCCACTAACGCTGGTTAATTGTGTTTATTTTTTTAATATTTGTCATATTGATGAGTACTATAGAATAGCTTTATTATATTGCTATTACTAAAATAAGACAGTTTTGTAAGAGATGAAGTTCGTCGAAGTCTCGAAGACTGACCCTTGAGTACACAACACTGGCTTAGTGTGCAGCTGGCACATTTAACGCAAACCATGAAATGCTTCTTTCTAGTCATAATTAAGTATAGGAAAATAGGAAAGAATGACATATAATTGAACATTGTATTGATTGAATCATTGGATTAATATAGTGGTGTAAAATTCTGTTGCATTTATATATGTATTTAGTGGAATATCACATGTTAATTTTTTTTTCAGTGTGTAAAATTTTGGTTGGGAATACATGAAAAAAAAAAGTATTGTATTGATTGTCTTAATATTAACTTGAATCCTAACCTATTAATTTGAAGATGAACAATGTCACGAATTTAAGAAATAATTACTTGATGTCAATCATTCACTAAATAATATATAATTAAGTGTTATCAAACTTTTTCTTATGAAAATGGATGGAAACTATATAAAATAAGGTGGTGGGAAACTGTGTAACTTCTAATTCTCTTTGGGTACACATGAGCACATCGATATCCTCGTATAATGGCATTTATAGAACCTCAATTATGTTTACCGTCCAACTCTTCAAACGCTGCATATGATTAAAATCACAAATGGATTATTCGCATGCCTATGGAATTAATGATTTTTAGGGTGTCAATTTGTACGTCAGCTATCAGTAGCAGCCTTATATATAGTTTTAACTTTCATGTGAGGCTAACAATAATGAAAGGTACATGTGAACATATATGGCGCAAGGATGAGCAATTAACGCTTTCATTTTGACGCGTGTTGCAAAAGAGAACCTTTTTTCTCTTGTCAAAGTGGCTCGTCGTATCCACACACTAGTAAAATTATTTTGACCAGATCCGAGACAGATGTCACTGACAGAGATATATTTCTATATGATTACTTTTTTACGTGGGTTTTTCTTACAGATGACAATTTTTTATATGTAAGATGACAATTGAATTTAGGTTTATACGAATAGATATTGATTAAAGACAAAATGACAGAAATTGATTACGAGGAAGACTGTTAGAAGTTTTAGTTTTATTTCTACGAACAAAAGATCCATATAAATTATTGGTTATTTTCTTTAAAGAATTAGTTTTTAGCTAAACTTATTAATATTGCTGTGTGATACTGTAATCCATATAAACGATGTCACCTAATAAAATAAGGCTAGCTGTTGTATGCATATCAATGTAAATAAACTACTGTGACAAATAAGTACAAATATTGGAATGTTATAGTATTAATTACTCAGACCCCCTCATTCTTAGTTTTTCATACAATAAAGTTATACAGAGAGAAATTAGGCAACACTCTTTATACGCAACACTTTTATAATATGGAGAGACTTTAAAAAATATATAATAAAAAGAATAATGTTGTAAATTAAGAATAACATTGCTCATAAAAAAACTCTAACTAATTAAGAAGATGAACAAAATCCCTTATGTGATGTTGGTGCGAAATATTACATCATATCGGCATATCCCTTAAGTGAATCTGCATGCAACTGCAATAATTAAATGGTGGGAAACCGTATTGTGCCATCATTGTCATCAATGTCGTGGATTATGCCAGTAAGGTTAAGAAAAGAATCGATAATTAAATAAACGTGGAAAAGTTTAATGAACCATGCACATAAAGCTTAAGGTAGGTCGTCTCAGGTGCCTTTAATCCTTATCCTTCCTAATTAACTAACTATGTACTAATAATACAATAATTTAATATTGTTAACTTAAATGATCAATATTGTGGCTAGCTTCTTTTGTTAGCTTCCTTGGCCGGCTTTCCCCTTCTTTGGCCCTACTTTCTTATGATGGTATTACACGTACCGCCGCCGTTCTTACAGCAACTCACTCCTTTTTTGAATAATAATCAATCCACCAAATTCTCTCTCTTTCTTTCTATTATATATAGTGACAAGTTATAACTAAATTGTAGTGCCAAAGTCCGTAACTAATTCAATAACATAGAAGAATATGGAAGATGGAAGCGTCAACCTTCCTCCTGGGTTTTTCTTCTCTCCTACTGATGAAGAACTTGTTCTTCACTTTCTCTATTGCAAGGCTTCTCTCATTCCATGCCATCCTAACATCATCCCCGATCTCCATCCGTCTCAGCTTGCTCCTTGGGAATTAAATGGTATGCTTAATCAATTAAGTTTCTTCTCTCAATTATTACAATCATTGTTTAATTTTTTAAAAATTAATATACATTGATCATACATTATATGTCTTTGTTTAGTGACATAACTATACAAGAGAAAATAGATAATGCATATAAAATAATTTTATTTAGTGACATAACTATACATTGATCATTAATTATAATAAATAATTATCTTTTATAATAACTATGTTAATAGTCACACCGAATTATTTTGTAATTGGTTAGAGTAAAATTAATGACTTTACATTATGAAGTGCATAATCATTAACCTTACTATAAAATGAGGGGGTATATATTTAATATTTACAGGTAAGGCGTTGTTAAGTGGAAATCAGTACTATTTCTTTACCAAAGTGAATGAAAACAGAGCCAGAGAAAATGGGTATTGGAAGGACACAGGTGTCACGGAACCTATATTGTCAACCTTTGATAAGAAAGTGGGAATGAAGAAGTACTTGGGGTTCCACATAGGTGAAGCTCCACAAGGTACTGAAACCAGTTGGGTAATGCAAGAATATTATATATGTTCCTCTGGGTTTGACACTGCCTCATATCGAAGTGCTAGGAGAAGAAGAAAACATGTGAGTGACTTTATTTAATTAATTTGTAAAGCCAATTATATATGGTTGGCAGAGAATATTGATGAGTTCTATTTAATTGATATTGTCTCTGACAGGATCAAAGTTGGAGCAAGTGGGTTTTGTGCAAAGTCTATGAGAAGATCAGGTCTCAACAAGGTGTAAACTGCTATAGCGATGATGATGACAGTGGATCAGAGCTTTCTTGGCTAGACGAAGTTTATCTGTCGTTGGATGATGATCTGGAAGAAATTGGCATGCCTATTTAGATTGAATGTATACTACCCAATGCTAATATATATATATATATATATATATATATATATATATGGACTTGTATATTAATTACTATGTCTCAATTAAATACGTGCATTGTTTGAAACGAACGTGTTCAATGTGTCTCTTTTACATGCAGATTGATGGCAAAAATTAATGCCAGCGTGAGTGGGACTAATCTTGAATATCTTGAAGGTCTGAATCTTGTAGAGCTAGAAGGAGATACTTGCTCGATCCTCTTAAGTAATACTTTTATGTTGAGTATTATGATAAAAAAAAATAATTGAGATAAAAAATTTATCTAAATATGCATGAAGATTTTTAATGAAAATTAATCATTATTAAAATAAATAAATATTCCATATAAATAGTATGATAAAAAAAAAATTGGACAAATCTTTGATAGCTTAAGATATGTTTTGTGCATAAAATTAAAAATTTGGTTTAGAATTAATTGTAGTTTTAGTTCCTATTCGGCTATTCCGTAAAAATTAAAAACTGTTTAGAATTATAATTCTCTTGTTTGGGTTGTGCAAAGAAGTAAAACACTTAAGTATTTAAGTTTCAATTTTTTTATACCTTTAATCATCGGTAGAAATATGTTGAGTTTGAGTAAAACAATTGATTCGTGGTGGTAAAAAGTGATGAGATAAAGTGGGCAATGATGGAGTGACAACAAAAGCAGTGAATGAGGTAGTAGTATTTGAGGGGTGATGTGAGCGTGATCAATGATATAGTAGTACTATTGATAGTAACAATAATAATGATATATATTAATGATAGTAATAATAATAACAACAACTCATATATATATATATATATATATGATGTTAATATTATTTGATAATGGAAACATTAATAATTATAGTATCTTGAATATAGGATAATACTCATGGGACACTTGTGATATTTATCTTTAATTTTAAATTATTCTTTTTATTTTTTTTTATCTTAATTAATAGTAGCATCTTGAGTATGCATTTCTCTTAAATACTCAAAGGATACTTATGGCATGTAAAAGAAATGCTACATAAAATATATTTAATAATAACTAAATAAATTTAATTAAATATGAATTTATTTAACACAAAAAATTCACGATCCAAGTAACTTGTTACTTATTATAGTTTTTTTTTAAGCTTGACCTAACTTTTTTTAAGGTCTGATTTCACCAGATAACTTAAAGAATATTTTATATTAAAGCTTAACCCTTTTAACTATTGATTAATTAGGATTTTTTGGGCCCGTCATTAACACTCTATTCCAGAACTTGGGTCCATCATCGCATCTAGTCTAGCCTTATAAAAATGTAGTCTTGATCCCAAGGTTCCATTTTTAAATCTTTGTAGTTTATAGAATTATTAAAGGCTTAAGCTTTATGGCTACAAATCACAAGATGGAACATCTAACTTGCCTGAAGCACTTGGGTTGGGGTAGGAATAGAAATGAACCCGATTAGGTACTATTGGATCCTCACGTACCCGTCCTACTGATATCACAGAGGGCACAGCAGTGCCATTGGCGAGCTGAAGTGAAAATATCAAAATAATGACCAGTGACAACATTGCTTCTTCTTCCTCTTCTTCTGTTTTTTTTTTCCTGAAGTGGGCAACATTGTCTTAATGCTGGGTTGATGTGGTCGTGGCATCCATAAATAAATTATAAACAGGGCTGTAAAAAATAATTGATTCAACTAAACCATAATCCAAATGAAATTATATTTAAAAGTTTTAAACAATGAAAATTAATTTTAAAAAATAAATAGTATAAACTAATTTTTAAGTCAAACTAATTTCCTCCTCAATAAATGGTTTGTTTACCTGTTTTTAAAATCAAATTTAGTAAAAAAATAATTTTAAACTTATTTATTTCTACTCAAATTAATTTTAATATTTTTTTGCAAAGTTTTATTTGTTAAATTATTTTTAAATTAATTTCAAACCATTTTTAAAATAAAATTTGAATTTAAAATTCTTAAAATGGATTTAGGCTTCACAACCAACTTTAGACCAAATTGAAATGTCATAAAGTAAAGCATCCACTAAGAATGTATTTGGAGGAGAAGATAGAAATAAAATCGAGGAGGAATTATGTATTTATTTAGTGAGATTTGTTTTTTTTATACTCTAATTTATTCTATTTCTATCTTTTTTATTTTTATCTTCTAAACTAGACACACCAAAAGAGAACTAACAAAATCATTTTATTTATTTTATAATTTGATACAAAATTCACTTTGTCATTTTATTAATCTAACTTAAAATTTCATAGTACCATTAAATGCGAGTCATATTTATTATGTATCACTACTTACAATTCAATAGATTTCCTCAAATTTCAACTAACAAGAAAAATATGTTAAAAGAAGTGTATTGGATTATGCTTTTGAAGGATTTTTAAAGATTTTTTTTATATAAAAAGTGGAGGTATTCAATAAAGACTTTTAAATACATACATCTCATGGTATTCAATTAGGATTATTATAATTTTTTTAAGGAGTACAACAAAATCCAATGGTATTTAGTTAAGATTTTTTACATCTTAAAAAAATTCTCTTATATTAAAAATATAAAGATTTTGATGAATTCTTTTTTAGTATAGATTTTGATGGATTTCATGTGACTTTTTAATAGAAAATATATATCAAATGATCCTAAAAAAAACTCGAGATTTTCTTGGATTCTTTTTTCTTTTTCTCTTATTACTTATAATTCTTTCTCTCTTTGTTGAAGATAATGTAGACATTCATCTATAAAAACATTTCATAACTTTTCATAACTTTTAATACCTTGATAATCTTCAACAATTGCATGTTAATACACCACTATCATGTATAGACAGGTTCTCATTTCTCTTGTTTCTCCCTAACAACTTTTTACTATTAAAATACAAATACAATCATTTGTTATGTATTATGAACACTCAAACATTTTGACCCATGGGGACTCTATCTTTTTTTATTTGTGGTTGTTTATGGCATTCCTTGTGGCTTTATTCAAGTTTTCATTATTAATACAAATACAATCATTCTTAGCTATATACTCAAATAGGAATTTACTTGACAATAGAAAGACTTGCAAACTTAGATACATTTTTCTAACATATATACAACCTGTTTGAAGATTTTGTTGAAGAGGAACAACATCATTTTTAACAATGATAGGTCAAGTTATTTGGAACTCATCTAATATATTAAAATTTGTTCATTAAAGTAACTATTGTACAAAGCCGAGACTCAACTAGGAACCTTCTATTCCTTATGGTACATCTATCATGTGCCTTCCCTCATAACTTATGGTGTTGTTTTTATTTTGATAACCAATACTATATTTTACTTTGCCTTTCAAAACAAAAAACAATAATTTGTTATGAAAAAAAAATCTTGCAATAACAAAAACCTAATTTGCTAACCTTAATTGTCAATTGAATAAAATTTATTGCGTTAAAAAATTGAATCAAATATGATAAAAAAAAAGGATTACGTGACTCACTTATTTATTTTTCATGAAAAAATTGAAGACTGTGAAAGTTCCTTAGATTTTTATGAGTGGAAGAAGATTTTGTATATTATCAATTATTTTTTTATAGACTCTTTTAATTTGGAATGTTTTTAAAAATTCATGGAGTCCATTAAAATATTGTAAATCTATAAAGTCATTCCAAATCTTATGAATTCATGTTTTATAAATCCATTAAAATCTAAATTACAAAATTCAAATTATAAAAGTATTTTAAAAAATTCTTAAAAGCCATTACATTTTGACAAAATCTTTTAAAATTCACAGGATTTTTTATATTAAAAAAGTCTTTTAAAATCTTAATCAAGTACAACCCTTTAAAAATATTACTCCCTCTATTCTAGATTATATACCATTCTAGAGAAGAAAAGAATCTAACATAAATGTTGTTTTACAAAACCAACTCTGCATTAAATATTTTTTCCAAGATTACTCTTAATCTTAATCAGTACTTCATAGAAATAATGTACAAGAAGAATAAACGAGTGATTAATTAAAAAAATAGGAGATATATTAGGAAGTTACCTAATATTTTTTGACAAATACTAATCAGGTCCTTAGGAACATTAGTTAAAAAATAAAAAATTATGTTATTTGTAATCTTTATATAGCTTCTTATGATTTACACAATAAATATTTTTATCTTTTAATTTCTTAATAAATGTCCTAGAAACACTAATTAACTAGACCCAATCATTTTTGAAAATTTATAAATTAATTACATTTTTTAATACCTACCTCAAAATCTTAAATATCATATAGTATAAAAGGAAGAAAACTCCTCTGAAAAAAAATGGAACCGAGAGAATATATTAAAGGATGTGTAAGTAACTTGTTATAATAATAGTAATAATAAAATGCGTAGGTTTTTAATTACGTGACACATCTGACTTGTCTTAAGAAAAGGAGTTGGTACAAAATAGAATTGCCCAATTGGGATGGATAATACTGGATCAGAGTCAGCACCCACGCAACGTTTTCTACCCTGATTACGCAGCGGTCAGCGCCATTGCTAGAACTGATTACATTATTATATTATCTATAATCTATAATCTATAAATAATTAACTATTATACATATTTTTATTCTTAAATTATCCTTTAATATATATAATTAATTTTATTTTTTCATAAACCTTCAAAGTATAATTATTATCATTAATTACTTTTTATTTTTTCATTTTAAAAAATGCTGACATACTTTATAGACAAAGTATCTTTCTTTCAACTATATATTATTGTAATGACAACATTGTCATCAAGCCGGACTGACATGGCAGTGACATCCATGAATATTAAATTAAAATAAAATAAGAAACGATGGATTAAATTAAATCATAATCTAAACTCATCAATGAAATTAGCCTTAAATTTAAATATTGTAAATGAAAAAGTATATACTTTGTATCAATAATAATATGGTGAAAAAAAATATAATCTAAGTCAAATTATTTTCAAATATTTGAAATAATCATTATCAATTTAGAAAAGGCAAATAATATAAACTATTTTCTTCTTAATAAATAGTTTATGATTTGACTTTTGAAATCAATGTTTTATTTTAAAATTAAGTTTCAACTAAAAATAACTTTATTTGAAAAAAAAACTAAAAATAACTTTAAAACTATTTTTTTACAAAAAAAAATTCATTTAAAAATTGAAAAATAGGCTATGGATTACAAGTCATATTAAAAATAATTTTTAATTAATTAATAATATGATTTTTTTATACAAACAGTCCATAACTATTATTAAACTCTAAACTAAAAATCCTTTCTAGATTCGGATTAAAAAAAGGATTTTAGTCCAATTTTAGACAAAGTTAACGTTATCCATAATGGATCCACGAAAGGCATTACGGCAATTACCAAAATGAATTGAATTAATAATTGTTTATAAATTGTAAAAGATTCACTTTGTTTCTCAGTTGCTTTGTCTCGTAACGGGTCTTGTTTCTGCGTTTGGCGTTGCACACGATGAGGAAATTCACCACCATATTCTCCCACATCAAATCAACAAAGATGAACTTCTCCGTTTCGCTTCTTCATCGGAGCTCTCCATTTTGCCCCAATCAACCACCACACCCTAATTTCAAGAACCTCACATGGCAGAATCGCGATTCACTACTATTATTTCCCCTTCTCTGTTCGCGCCACTTTGCCTCCACTACCGCGCAGAATCCTTCCACATTGAATGCTCTTCAGGATCATTATCAGGTACGTACTTTTGCATCTCGTGCTTTTCAGTATCTTCAACTATTCTGTTCTGTGATTTTGATGCCACTCCTCTACCATTGGATTTCTCTTTCTCCAATACTTTTTTTTTTATTGGGAAATAAGAAAAACTAAACTATAGAAATTAAAAAGAAAACTGATAAAATCATAAAAATAAGGGTCTGGTTAACTTAACTAACACGTTAGGACATTGATTAAAAAATCAAACATTTATTATAAATATCTCTTATACGAGAGTATATAAAAGTTACGGCTAACTTAATTTAACACAATTTAACCTTGGTTAATGTTTTAAGAGCATCCACAATTTCTTGTTTGCTACAGTAATTGCATTTCTATAGACTGTGATTTCGGAATTTCTGTTCTAGATTTTGCCTATTGGATGTATTGTTGGGTAATATATTTCTAGTTCTTGTTTATTCCAGAACGCCTAATGTTGTCGAATCAAAATTAGGGTACGCAGACCCTAGAAGGTTGACACTGACCCTGAAAACGGAAAAGTACGGTTGCCTCTATGAATAAATGGGGATTAGACGCCTTGATTATCCTTAAAAGAAACTATTTATTCGTGACGAAAAACCTGAATGGGATGCTCAAAGAATTTTTATTGGTAATGTAAAATTGGAATGGTATACCCCCAAAATAGAACTGCAATATGAATTCTTTATTTGTAGTGTAAATTCAAGATGGTGTATTTGAACCTTAAATGATTCTGAATCAACTTCTAGATGAATTTTTTGTTCAACGATTTTAAATTGAGATGGGATGCCTTGATGGCCCTAATGGTAGGTAAAACCTGGACAGTAAACTTGAGCCTCCATGGCTCTAAATGGAAATTTTCTTTATTCATAATGTAAAATTAAGATGGCATGCCCCTCAATGGAACTGCAGTATGAACTCTTTATTTATAGCATAAAGATGTGATGGTATGCTAGAGCCTTCATGACCCCAAAATGTAACTGCAATTTGAATTCAAGCCAAATTCAAGCTGAGTTTGTGCCCTGATGACCCTAAATGCAACTGTAGTATGACTTATTCTTTCTTAATCTAAAAATGTGTTGATGGTATGGTTTGAGCCTTCGTGATTTTAAATGCAATTGCACCATGAATTCTTCATTCATAATGTTAAATTCTGACTCTGAGTTTTATGGAGGGAATATTTAAGAAAAATGAAGAGTTAGAATAATTTTAATTTGGGTATTAAACAATGTGAGTAAATTTATTCATATGATGTTTTAAGATAGTTATGATCTACGCAAAGTACCATTATATCATTAAGGTAATTTTTAATTTTCCTCCTATAATTAGAATGCAGTACATTCTTGAATATAGGGAACATCTAGCTATATGTATGAACATTTGCATCTAATTGGATATAACAGGCCATTGATTTTCCTGGAGGAGCAGTACAATTCATCCCTGAAATGAGGTTTATATCCGAATCACCTAAAGAGAGAATACCTTGCTACCGTGTCCTTGATGATAATGGGCAACCAATTTTGGGCCATAATTTTGTGCAGGTTTCCACATCCTTGACCTACATTTCATTATTTTTGACATGTCCAGAGGGAAAGTACATTTTTTTATAACCTGAGGGAAAAATCATTGAAATGAAACTAATGGATATCGATAATGTTAGGTCAGCAAGGAAGTTGCTGTTAAGATGTATACTGACATGGTCACTCTCCGATCTATGGACACTATCTTCTATGAAGCACAAAGGCAAGGTAGAATATCATTTTATGTGACAGCAATTGGGGAGGAGGCTATCAATGTTGCTTCAGCTGCAGCTCTTGCCATGGACGATGTTGTTTTCCCTCAGGTTTCAAACATGACACAAAGAAAATAGTATTTTTATACTTTTAGTTTTATACCTAAACCTATGAAAGAATTTCCCCTAGTATAAATTCTATTTATCAGAGATTTATCCTCATAGTTTATCATATTTTTTTCCTAATTAGATGGCTTGATTCAGGTTGGAAAATGATTTAACAGCAAATCTGGTTGCATGCAGTATAGGGAAGCGGGAGTCTTGTTATGGCGTGGTTTCACTTTGCAAGAATTTGCAAACCAGTTATTTTCCAATATATATGATTATGGGAAAGGAAGGCAGATGCCAGCTCATTATGGGTCCAAAAAGCACAATTACTTTACAGTAGCATCAACTATTGCGTAAGTATTGAAGGCTTTTATATAAAAGTTATGGCATGATGTTTCTCTATATATTTTTCTATCTATCTATGCTGCTTTGCCCCATGATTATAAAAGTTACAAAATGGCAAATTTACCTTGGTCTATAGTACACAAATTTCCCATGCTGTTGGAGCCGCTTATTCCTTAAAGATGGATAAAAAGGATGCATGTGCCGTCACTTACTTCGGTGATGGTGGCTCAAGTGAGGTAAATTATAGTTACCATAACAGAAGATTCATTTCTTCCTTTACTGAAAAAGAATTTTTATTGGGATTTAGATAAAACATGGATATAGAACTTAGACTCTGTTCTAGAACTTTTTTAATGGATTTTAGGCAATATAGTATCACTTTAGGCTAAAAATTTTCACATTCAATGCCTTTTTCCAGTTTTTTGGAATTTGGAGTGGTGCCAATATTTTTTTTTATCTTATTTATCCCAGTGATCTCATCCTTGTAAACGGATGCAGTACAATGTTTTTGTTTTCATCAGCAATCATTATCAAGGATCTTTGATAGCTTAAGAAAATTGTTTTTGCATGTTATATTCTAATGCATTGTGCAATGACAGGGTGATTTCCACGCTGCCTTAAATTTTGCAGCAGTTTTGGAGGCCCCAGTTATTTTTATATGCCGGAACAATGGATGGGCTATCAGCACACCCATTTCAGATCAGTTTCGAAGTAATTTTCCTTTCTTTTTGTCCATTTCTTCTGTTTAGTCTTGTCTTGCTATATCTAAAGGCATATTGTGTACTGGGTTGCCTGTTTTTGCATAGGTGATGGTGTTGTTGTGAAAGGGCAGGCATATGGAGTTCGTAGCATTCGTGTAGATGGCAATGATGCCCTGGCTATCTATAGTGCTATTCAAGCTGCTCGTCAAATGGCAATTACTGAAGAGAGACCAATTCTAATAGAAGTAAAGTGATAAGTGATAACTTTCTAAGGAAAATATTTGGGTGTGTTTAAAAGAAAAGTGGTAGTGTGTAGTCCAATATTAAGGCATTTTAATGGCAGACTAATGCTTTATCTGATATTTTTTTTCAGGCTCTTACATATAGAGTTGGACACCACACCACATCAGATGACTCTACCAAGTATCGTCCAGCGAATGAGATTGAATGGTGGAGAGTGGCACGTGATCCTGTGGTTAGATTTAGAAAGTGGATAGAAAAGCATGGCTGGTGGAATGATATGGCTGAGTCAGAGCTTATAAACAATTTGAGACAGCAGGTGAGATATACATCTCTAAATCCCTAATACTGGATTCCATACTAATATATCATGTAGCCTAACAAATTCCCATGCCAAAGTTAAGCAACTTTCTATTCTGACTGCTAGTGCCAGTTAGAAAGCTAGGGAAAGGAAGAGAATATCCTCATGGAAAGTGAACGAAAAGGGATGGAGTGATGAGCTTACCTCCTTTGCAACCATTATCAAGTTTACTGATATGCAATTTTAGTGTTGAGCTATTAGTAGATGGAATTCTTAAATAACTTCTCACGATATTGTTACTAAATTGTCCTTAAGTTTAACACTAATCAATTCTCAATTATTCCATAGTTTATTATTAGCCTCAATATGGAGCATGATCCGTAGCTTGGTTGGGTAGAGTTTTGTATTTTTTTTTATGTAAGAACTTGGTTGGTTATTTAAGACAGATTTACGTGATACCCCAGGTCTGTGGTATTTAAGAACTTGGTTTTTTGAAAACTGTGGGTGCATCTTGCAGTTTTATGATCATAATCATGAATACTGACTATATTCATTGGATTTAATATAATGGACTCTTCGAACAGTTATTCCTTGAATAATTACACGTGCCAAAGGTATGGGGCAACATTTGATAAACTTAGTTCTTTGGAACTTCAAAATAATTTGTACCTAGGATCTCACACTTTTATTGTCAAAATCATGAATACTGGTTCCTGGAAGTATTCTATGAATTTGATGTAGACAACTCTGAAAAAGTTCTTCCTTGATTGGTGACATTTGCCAGAACTATGGGATATCTGATGACTTGGTTTATTGTGACTTAAAATTTACTTAGGATCTTGTATTCTTGTAGTTTTATGATCATAATTGTAGTCGTATTACTGCTTTGAATTTGATTTAGGCTGCTCTTAAAAACATTATTTAATTGTTGTTCTAACTCGGAATTTTCCTACTACAGCTTCTACATACAATTCAAGAAGCAGAGGGTGTAGAAAAACCTCCACTTGCAGATAGTTTTAGTGATGTTTATGATGTCGCTCCTTCTAATCTCCGTGAACAGGAGCAATGGCTGAAGGAGATTGTAAGAAAACAACCACAAGAGTATCCAACAAATATTTCTGTGTAGACTTCAATATGCTAATACACATTACATTGCTTCTAATAAAAAATTCTCTTCAAACTTGTATTCTTTGTATATGAATATTGCATCTGCGTGTTCTGTCCTGATTTTTCACTTCAATAGGGTATTTGCAGTTTTGGGTGCTTTTGCAATTCCCTACCCACATAATTTGTTAATCAGTAGGGTTGAAAGGCATTTCACCCTGAGATTATCAATTTTTTCTACCTGTAAATTAAAATGAAAATTGCACGCATGCGGCTGAGGATTATGCTCCTGAGGAGGATTAAGCCCCCCTTTTGGAAATAATACGGTTTAGGACAAGGTTATTATCTGTGTTGGCTAAGGTAAGCATTTTTTTTTCTTTTTTATTTGTGCATAATACTACTTTATTGTTAGTTTTTGTTTATCTTTTGCAAAAAAAGGGTAAAAGTTTATTATTAGAGTTAATAAGTCAGAATTGCGTTGTCATGGGAAAGTCTATTGGAACACCAAAATATTTTTACCATTGCACACTAACTTTGATGCTCTAAGTTGTTAATTATTACAAATATGATTTTATTAAATTAGTTCATTTTAATTCATTTTCATTGTAAATTTTGGTTAAATTCCTATTGTTTCATTGGATTTTAATTAGTTCTCTATAAAATTTTTTAATGAAGTTCTTATTTTAAAGCTTTAATACTTAACAATATTAAATTTCTTTTTTTTAAGAGGAGTTATTAAATTTCTGTTAAAAGTTGTTACTATGGTATTTTGTATGTGGTAATCTCGTGTTTATTTGGGTACATCAATTCCCTCTCACGGTACTCAAGGATTTTTTGGGAGACAAATGCTATAAGTTATTCTTAAAAATCTTCAAAGATGAAGAAAGAAAAGAAAAATGTGTTGTCTTGTCACATAAAAAATGCTGTTTGTTTCAAATTATTTCTATTTTAAGATAATGCTTACCTACTAAAAAATATATTGTTAATTACGTTAAATATTATGATAATAGTTTTTTTATACTAAAACATCCATATTAAAAGAGTTTGATGCTAATTGTGAATTAATTAGAATTTACATGAAATAGTCAATAAATAAGAGTATCATTAGAAAATAACAAATATATTTTTGGATATTCTAAAGTGATATATATTTTGAGACAGAATGATTATCATGTTAACAATTTAATGCTAGCTTTTTAAAGACTGAATTAAAAATATTTAAATTATAAAAAAGCTTAATTAAATTTCTAATGAAATGCCAACAACATTATATTATTTCAAAGGCAATCGAGTTCGATTCCTTATTCTCATATTCGAGTCGTATGTGTAAAAAAAGTGTGCTTGGCATAGGAGATTTTACTAAAAATTATCAACTTAATTTTTTAATATTAAATTAGTCATTAATAAAATCAATAGACATTTTGTAATTATAACATGATAAAAAAATCTAATAAAATCATGTGAGTTTATAGACTAATTTGACCTAAATTTTTTACTCCATTACTTATTACGAGAATTTGATTAATGATAAAAACTATTAGATGAATTTTTTTCTTAAAAAAACATGAATAAATTTTTACTAGTAATGACTTAAAATTTAAATCGTTTAAATGATACGAAAACTCGTCGTTTTTATTTTATTGTACAAGATATTTTCATGTTATTTTTATTTTTTATTTTTATTATTTGGCACTAAGTTTCTTTCTAAGTGTTCCTGGAGTTTGAATAATTAAGGAGCAAAAATTTATTTTTAAGCCTAACTTGATTTTAGGTATTTTCTTAAAAACTTTTTATAATTTTTAAATGAAAAAATAGAACGAAGAAAGAGTTATTTGACACTAAAATTCTTTCTAACTTCTAAATGTTTATGGAGTTTGAATAATTAAGGAACCCTGACTTGATTTCAAATGTTTTCTTAAAAATATTTCATAATTTTTTTAATAATAAATAACATTAAAAAAGAGCGTAAGAAATATTATTGATAATGTATAACTGTCAATGCAAATTATTACTAACATTTCCTATACTCTTTAATTAATATAAAAGAATTATTTATTACTTATATATATTAACTTGATATTATTTCTCATCAATGGGACATGTACTTTTCTTAAGGCATTTTAACTGCAGACCACTGTTGCATTTTTATTTTTTACGCTCTTACATGTATGATGAGACTGGATGTAGCTTTTGTGTTGTTGCTTTTTACGTTGTTCTCGTATTGTTTTTTGAAAATTACACAATTTTAAAATTAAATTACAAAATTAAATATTAACAAAATTAAATATTAACACAACTACATCAACAATACAGAAACAATTGAGAAAAGAATAAAAGTCAATTTTGTGAGACACAAAGTTTGAGATTGAATTTGAGAGTGACACAGATTTAGAAAGTGGATACAAAGTAATCTTATGGCTAGCTGGTTCAAGTTTGTTTAAATTTATTTGTTAAAATAAATATTTATTTTAATAAAATAAATAGTTTTTTTAGTGTGTTTTATCTAAGTTATTTTTTAAAATAATTTATTTATTTTAAGAAATAAATTTTATCTATTTCTTAAAAAAAACATGATTAATTAAAAAATACTTATATAAAAAACACTTATTTTAATTTTTTTTTAAAGTTTAAACAAATTCACGTAGAGATTCCGAGCTTATGAACAATTTGAGCCAGTGGGTGAGACTAAGATATACATCTCTAAAAATCCATAGGTTGATATATACCATATTCCACACTAATATATCTACGCCAAATTTGAGAAATTTATAGGGAGAGAATGACATCCCGTTAAGACAGGAAAAATTTTTGAGTTCAAAAAGTCCACAAAAGTATTTATATTTATTTCATACTAAGAAAATGAGAGAATATTCAAACCTATAATATGTCAAATTTAAAATCCTATTTTACTTCACTCCATCAATCCTCAGGATTAATTATCCTTAAGTTTAGCACGTGTTATACTGTGGTCTAATATTAACTTCAAATAATTCAATATAAAGAATGCATGATCCTTAGCATGGGATTGGAGACTTTTGTATTTTATTTTTTTGCCACAAGTATTCTGCTAACCAAAATTAAAATGTTAAAACTGCAATAGTAAAATAAGGTAATCTGCATCACAAAAGTGAAAACTAAGTCAATTCTTATTTTGCTATTTCCAAATTCAATTTTGATAGTTTTCTGTTCTTCCATTGTCTGAGGAAACAATGGAGTGTAAATCACACCTTGTTTGTTAGATGAATCTCTTTCTTAAGCAAGAGTTTTATTATATAAAAAAGTAACAAAGTTTAATTATTGATGAAAAAATAATAGATTAAAATATATTATACATTATAATAATATAATTTTAACCATTCATTTTCGTCAACTTTCATAATTTATCACAGAAATTCATAAAGAGTTCCATAACAGGCACCAACGAACAGCTGCAGCGCAGTCTGTATATAGTTGTTACACTAAAAATTAAACTCAAATTTATATATTTAAATATAAGTTTAATGGTCATCCAATGTCAATCCCAAGTGATTTTACCATAGAGACCAACCATCAACATATAGTTTATTTTTTCTTTAAATATATTTATTTATTATATATTTTAAATATAATTTATTTATAAAAAATAATTATTTATTATAAATTTTAATTATATAAAATAAATATTTATTCCGTACTAACGTTAAAATTCTAGTTATACAAATATATATATTTTATCACATGTTGTTAACTGATATTTGTTTTTCAACAATGATTACTTTTTTTTCTTTTTTTTTATCAAAGTGCGACATGTATGAGAGGCAAAACCAATTAATCCAGAATGCACAAATTCATCCACAGACTTTCACTTCTCTATTCACATAATATCAAATCATGAGCTTTCTTAAAATAGAGATCCTTCTCTTCAGGCTTCAACACAACATAGGCCTTAGAATTCAACTAGAGTTCCCATTGGAGTGGACAACCACCAAAATCAAAGGAACCCCACTTCTTTTCTCTCTGCCTTCCTCTCATATCCTAATTTTCATCAAACAACAATACATAATTACCCTCCTTATATTATTTTCTCACTTTTTCTAGTCTATCTGCATATCCCTTTCTCACTTCAAGTTAATTCATCTGCCAATAACAAAACTCAAACCACGTTCTTTTCCATTAAGCATTTGTTTTTTCAGTTTCAATGCAGCATTTGCATGCAAGCCTCATTAACTAACGACATTGGAACATAGTATATGCTTTTTGTGCCTTGGCAAAAGCCAGTAATGGATAATTGACACGTGAAAGAGCCCTCTATTAGGATTTGTACGTAAGAGGAAGTGAATATTGCTGTAACAAGAAAGGAGGTACAAAGGAAAAAATGGCAGATGTTGCAACGAATAAAACGGATGATTATATAGTATGTTATGCACCTTCCATGATAACAACAAATGGGGTGTGGCAAGGAGACAACCCTTTGGAATATTCTCTACCTCTTTTCATCTTGCAATTGACTTTGGTTGTGGTTGCCACCCGCATATTCGTCTTCATTCTCAAGCCTTTTCGCCAGCCACGTGTAATTGCTGAAATCTTGGTTAGTTTATTTCTATACCATCATCACAAATTTCATTAGATGTTAAAAAAAAGATTAAGGGTGTGTTTGAAAGGATTGAAGCAGTGGAGGAAGACCCCAATGTTTACATGTAGGGGAAATAATCTATTTAGCGGGATAGTTAACTAGTGTTTGATTTCTTTCATGTGTAAAATTTCTTTGGGCTAATGACAGTCAGACGTCGTAAGTGGAATTAGTCTCTGATCTAGTGGATTGAAAAATAACCATGATCTTTGACTAAGGAAAAAAAATAGACATTCACACCAAGCTTATGTTTTACCGCATGCAACACCACTTAAGATTATCCACATTCTTGTACTAAAAACACAAGAAAGGAATGAGAAAACATCTCCTAGCTGTTTTTGTTTTTTGTTTTTAAAAATATTTGCTTTTAAAACAATCTAAAAAATTTAATAGATTTTCGATAAGAAATTGATTGGTGAAAAGAATGAAATTATTTTAGAAAACAATTCTTGAAACAAAAAGTGACAAGGAAATAAAGCAAGATTAAAATGCAATCACCTTGATTGGTTCTTTGCTGATAGATATTGTTATTTTGCACAAGTGCAGGGTGGAGTAATGTTGGGCCCTTCGGTGCTTGGGCAAAACGAAGCATTTGCCAATGCAGTGTTTCCTCTAAGAAGTGTGATGGTGATTGAAACAATGGCAAACATTGGTCTCCTTTATTTTCTCTTCTTGGTAGGGGTGGAGATGGACCTAACAGTGATGCGTAGTGTTGGTAGAAAAGCTGTGGCTTCAGCAATAGCTGGCATGATTCTACCTTTTATCGTTGGAATTGCCTTCTCCTACCTTTTGGCAAAAAAAACTGACTCTGACATAAACCAAGGCACTTATATACTATTCCTTGGTGTTGCTCTCTCTGTCACTGCATTTCCTGTTCTTGCTAGGATCCTTGCAGAGCTTAAACTTGTCAACACAGAATTGGGGAGGCTTGCTCTTTCAGCTGCACTCATCAATGATGTGTGTGCTTGGGTTATGTTAGCTTTAGCCATTGCTTTAGCTGAGACTGAAATCACTACTTTGGCTTCTCTCTGGGTTCTAATATCAAGTGTAGTATTCGTGGCCATTTGTGCCTATGGTGTTAGACCAGCAGCTAAATGCCTAGTTAAGAAAACCCCAGAAGGTGAATCCTTCAGTGAGTTTTACATATCTCTTATTCTAGCTGGGGTCATGGTCTCAGGCTTCATCACTGATGCCATTGGGACTCATGCTGTTTTTGGAGCTTTTGTGTTTGGTTTGTCTATCCCAAATGGACCACTCAGTTTCACTCTTGTGGAGAAGCTTGAAGACTTTGTTTCAGGACTTTTGCTTCCTCTCTTTTTTGCCATTAGTGGGCTTAAAACTAACCTAGGGCTCATCCATGGCTCATACACCTGGGTAATTCTTATTATAGTCATTTTTTTGGCCTGCCTTGGTAAAGTTGTTGGAACCATTTTGGTTGCATTGTTTTATGAAATGCCAATACATGAAGGAGCTGCCCTTGGTTTACTCATGAACACAAAAGGCCTCGTTGAAATGGTCGTGCTTAATGTTGGGAAGGACCAGAAGGTACTAATACTATAATCAATAATGTTATATTATATCCTTCTATTATCTTCAATACATAAAGCATTCAATACTTTGTTTAACAAATATGAAGAAAATTATATGAGGAGAATTATGCTAGTAGCTCAATCAATTCCTCTCTAGATGAGTGGTTTATACATGTTGATCATTTACAACCGTGTGCAGGTTTTTGATGAGGAATCATTCGCAATTATGGTGGTTATAACAGTGATAATGACTGGAATTATTGTACCTGCCATATCAGTCATTTACAAGCCATCAAGAAATAGCATATGTTACAAAAGAAGAACAATTGAGATATCAAAATTAGATGCCGAGTTCAGAGTCCTATTTTGTGTCCACACCCCTCGAAACGTTCCAACGATGATCAACCTCCTTGAAGCCTCTAATCCAACAAAGAACTCTCCAATATGTGTCTATGTGCTCCATTTGGTGGAACTCAGTGGCCGAACATCAGCCATGCTCATTGTTCACAACACTGCAAAACAAGATGCCCCTGCCCTTAATCGAACAGAAGCTCAATCTGACCACATAATCAAAGCCTTTGAAAACTATGAGCAGCATGCTTCATTCGTCTCAGTCCAGCCCTTAACAGCAATTTCCCCTTACTCCACCATGCATGAAGACATTTGCAATTTGGCCTTGGACAAACGCGTGTCCCTCATAATCGTTCCTTTCCACAAACAACAAACGGTTGACGGTGGAATGGAAGCAACAAACATGGCATACAGATCCATCAACCAGAATGTGCTAGCAAATGCACCTTGCTCGGTCGGAATTCTAGTGGATAAAGGCTTAAGTGGCTCTAACCGTCTGGCGGGAAATCAAGTATCTCATCATGTAGCAGTGTTGTTCTTTGGAGGACCAGATGATAGAGAGGCATTGTGCTATGGATGGAGAATGGTGGAACATCACGGGATTAGCCTTACCGTAATGCGTTTTGTCCAAAGTGATCAAGTACAAGTAGAGCCATTGAGGCAACAACATGGTGGTATTGATTTGGATGAACCAAGGGTGCTGACAGTGCAAACAGATAGGGATATTCAGAAGCAGCATGATGAGAAGCTTATACATGAGTTTAGGATGAGGTGTGGGGATGATGATGCGGTTGATTATGTTGAGAAGGTGGTCAGCAATGGTGAGGACACAGTGGCAGCAATAAGAACAATGGATGACATTCATGACCTTTTCATAGTTGGGAGAGGTCAAGGGGTGATATCACCACTCACTGCAGGACTCACTGATTGGAGTGAGTGTCCTGAGATAGGGGCAATTGGGGATATGCTAGCATCTTCAGATTTTGCAGCCACTGCTTCAGTGTTGGTGCTGCAACAATATGTTGGGGATGGTTCACAATATGAAGGATTAGAAACACCATATGGTGAAGAATCCACACCACTACCACCAGGACATAAAATGTTCGGTTCAGAACACTAGACAATTTTAATTATACCTGCTTCCTGCTTGTTGTGTCATAACAGAGTACAGAAGATTTCTTTTCTTTTCTTTTCTTTTTGTCTATGTACCGTTGCTTTTGTATTATTATGTCTTGTGGCCGAGTAGTTGTTTTTTGTTTGTACCTTTTTCAACTCTTACAAGAAATGTACATACAGTTTTATTAGCACAATTTGTTTTGTTGATATTTGATAACTGCTTCATAGAATTTACTCAATTGAGACTTTTTTCTTATATTTTGGAAGACAAATATATATATGTGTGTAATCAATTCAGTCAATCTATAATAGGTGAAATTGGGTGACTTTTGACCCAGTGGTTCTGCTAAATTGTTACTCGAGCTTATTTTGCTTGTAATGTAACATTGTATTTTCATTCAAAACCAGTCTTTGTATTTATGCTGAAAAATTAGAATGTGAATGTATACTTTCATTCCACCTTAGAAGTTGTGTGTTTTGTTTTCCTCTCTTTTCTTCTTGCTCTATGATATTTATCATTGTTAAATATTTTGATCATTTGAAATTCGATATACATAAGATTCGTGAAAGAATAAAATAGTCTAAAAGTATAGAAACGAAATGTAATTATCACTATTATAATAATTATATATTATAATCTAATAACTAAAGTAATAAAGTTATGTTTTATATAAACTTATTAATGATATAATAATTTATTTATTTTTTATAATCAAAGTAATATGGACTTTGGCGCCCTTCTCAATGGGATATATCCCAAGTATTAGGATTCAAGTATTTTCATAAACTTCGACTTTCGGATTAATTATGAGATTAATTCTCAAAGTTTAGTTCCACTTTAAACTCTTGATTTTTTTTAAAATTATATTTCATAAGGATCGAACCAATAATATAATAATTAATAAAAGTTTTTTAATTATAATATATTCCACTCTCACTCAATATACATAAATTTATTAAGCCTCTTTGGATAATTCCTTTTTAAGATTTTTAGAAGAAAAAAATAAAAAAAAAATTATAAGCTAAAATTAGTCATTTATGTATAAAATAAAAATTATTTTTTTTAGAGAAGTTAATACCACAAAAGTTCTACAAATTAACTTATACATAAATTTCTATAAAAAAAACTTATACATTAATTTTAGTTTATAGAAAAAATATTTTATTTTATTTTCTCTTGCAAATGTGTTTAGGGTTTTTCCTTACAAGATTATCTAATCTAAACGATAGTTATCATAGTCAAACCGAGGAGGACTTTTGCTCTCAAATGTTGTAAGGAAAAACCCATTAAGAACAAACTTCGTCGTCCATGGATGCAGCAGCATGATTTCTTGGCCATCCCTAAACACGTGGTATATAATTACAATTCAAAAACCACCATCAAAGTGGACCCTTCACGGGGGCTGCAATTGGCAAAATTAATGATGGCCTAAAGCGTGAGAACCACTGGGAAAATCTTGGAAACAATAATCATTGAGTTTCTTGAAAACTGAAAGATATCATATCGAAATGTTCATAATGTGATTGTTGAATTGTTTAAAATGGCATTTTTTATAAATAAATTCCCCATTTCGCATAAAAAGTGGACACAATGTCAATTTTGGCTTACGAAATGTTGGACCGCTAGTGTGTGTCTATATATATATATCCTAACTTACATAGAAATTTCGTCGTTTTTCCTGTTGTATTGAAGAATTCAAGTTATTTACGAATGTTGTCATTGTCACGGTATTCAGTTGTTTAATTTGACCCTCCAAAGTATTAAACATGTGTTCTATCCTATCCTTCTTCTTTGTGCATGCAATTCTAGAAGTCTTGAAGACTACAACTCTTAAAAGCTGAAAATTGATATTTAGGGTTTTTCTTATAAACATCCACTTACCATTCTTTCTTATAATTCAAGTCCCGTCACTTGATCGAACAAATACAAACGAATTCATTTTTAAAAAGGATCTAATTATACTACATTTCGTTTAGTGGATCAAAAATTTAGTATAATGCAAAAAATTAAGTTGTGCTATAACTTCTTAATATATGAAAAATATTTCTATAACAATATTTGTGAAATAATTATTGAGAGACTGTATTTTCTTGATCAAATAATGCAATATAAAAGAGTCAAAAAGTTAGGAAGACATTTTTATCAAAAATCCAAAAGAGTAATCACAACAATATATGGCATTACATGATCTTGACAATTTGATATGCGTTCACAACAAAATGGAATGAATTAGGTTTAAAAGTAGAATGGGATAAGAAGAAAAGAGATAAAGGTAAAGAGAGAAATCAATATATATGGTATGTGATGTGATAACAAAAATGAGATGGAAATAAAGTATAAAAATAAAATAAATATATTTGTTTTTCAAAAATTTAAGTTTAAGGCATGTATGAGTCTTCTTAATAGTCCTCATTAGTGTCTCTCTTAAATCAATCAGATCTTTTAATTTTCTTACTCAAAATTTAAACAATTTTTGTGTTCTTACTCTTCCAAAACCTAACCTAATTAAATCAAAATTGCAATTCAAAAATAACTAAGTCATATAAAATCTAACTAAGTAATTAATATTAGGATCTAGTTTAGTTAATTAAATAATGTGTGTGAATTATTATAAATCATCTACATTTATCTTCAATAGAAAAAAATGTGTTAATGAAATTTGTGTTTAAGGATCGAGTATTAATTCAAGCACATTGAAACACGTATATATTGTATACATATGTTTTGATTAACCATCCTCTTATTTTTTTTTTATTTTTTTATTTTGCTGATTGGGACGGGGCAAAGTCCCCAACCCACGATTAATTGATTAAAAGTAAAAACCATTGTCAATTTTGTTAGCTAGTTATGATTATTGCAGTGTTGGTATTGTTTATAATGTTACGTTACCAAGAGAGTTTGAGCGTACTTGTAAGGTAATTGAGGTTTCAAGAAAAGATGAAATTCGAATAAGTTATTTAAGAATGCCATTTTATGATCAACTGAATTAATCTCACATGCAACTATAAAGTGTAAAGACATTCCAAGAAATAAAAAAAATAGTTTCATTATAGAATTTTTAGTTTATTCTTATCTAGATATATAGGTGTGTATTTTAAAATAAGAAGAGAATTATGATAAGTTAAGACCAAAATTTATTTATTATGTTATTAAAAGAATAGTAATTTCAACTGTTTTATTGGGGTTAACTTTTAATAAAGAATTTATTTATTACTTTAAAAAATAATACTATAATTAATTATACGTTCAAAGACCAAGACAGACAAAATAGGGTTCAAAGGCTAAAATTTCTTTAAAGTATTCTTTACTCTAAAGTTTTATTGGTGGCAATCTTTTTGTCAATTTGTTGTTCGGTCTCTTTCTCTGTTTCAATTTCCTTCGTTGGCGAGCTTACCTGTTTTCAAGGGAACATTTATTTTAACTTGGTTTTCTTGCCTACTCAATTGTCAGATATGCTGGGTACAAATTAAGGGTGAGAGAGAGAGGGGTTAAAAAAACAAAAATAATCATAACCAAACCATCCCAATTAGTCTCCCATAAAAAGATAAATAAATAAGTTAATTTATATTTTTTAAATAATTTTAATAAGTTAAAATCAACTTATAATCACATCACATTAATTACATTTCTAGAAATTCTCTATTCTAATGATTTCACAAGTTAAGTTGTATAAATTAATTTTAATTTATAAAAAAGTTTAAATGATCTTATTAGCTTAATTTATTTTATTTTCGTTCATCCTATTTGAAATGAAATCATTCATGAGAATCTTTAGCCTTCTATTGTTTCTACTCATACACAACTCGCAAACAGTTTAAAAAATTCATTGAGAGAAACTGCTTTCCGTTTTCGATCCATTTGTTAAGTTAGAGCATCTTCAAGTTATTAATATAAGCAACCTAATTTTTTTCACCTCAAACTTAACCAACTCAATTCATTTTCTCTCCAATAAATATTTCTACTAACAAGTTATTTAACTTGTAAATATTGCATGTATTTTTTCCTCCTATATTTAATATAAAGTTAAACTCATGAGTAATAATAATTTATATATATATAAGCAAATCTTTTCATTTTTAAACAACTGAAAATCACATGTAACATATTAAAATAATATTTTTTTAAAACAACCCATCAATCAACTTCCATTATAAATGCTCTTGGGCATTTCATGAAATCTCTATGCACCAATGTTAGGAGGTAGCGAGGAAAATACTGATTATATCTTAATTTACCGAATTGTACCTTTATTCTCAAGATCACTAACCATATTGATAGTGATTTTCTATGATTTACTATAGTCATTAGCTTTCTTAGTTACTATAATTAGGATAATGCTTTAGGTTCTTCTAATTAATATAATTAGGACAATGATTTAGGTTTTCCTTATTATTGTAATTAGGACAATGATTTAGACTTTTCTAATTATGACAACTAGGATAATGATTTAGGCATTCTTAGTTATCTTACTCAAAGGATCAATTAGGATTTATTACTTTCTTTTTAAGTCTACTTGTATATAATATAGCTACATACATAAGTCATGTTTGAAATTCTTTTCATAAACACTATAAGAGAAGAAAAAAATAAAATAAATTTTTCTCGTAAGTTAAAATTAATTTTATTTTTTTATAAGTATTTAAGAAAAAAATCATCCAAATAGAACAATAGTCATGCGAATATCATCGTGCAAAACAAATTATTTCTTCCCTCTGAACATTTTGTGGTCATGCATGGCTTTCGTAAAAAATTAACCCCATAGCAGTAAATATAGCAATATTAATTTAATAACTTTCATTTAATCAATAAATATAATAGAGATCTAGAAAGAGGGCGTGTGAAGTGCTGAGGATGAAGAATACATGCATGGGCTGCGACAAATGCTGTATAACATTGACAAAATGGTAACGATGATGAAGGAAAAGTTTGGTCAGTCAAAAAATCGAAACAAGGACACAGCCTAGTCAGTGCAAATTCTTAGGAAGATGTACGGACCATGTCTAACCGTTTTAAGATCACCCTTTCAACATCTTAGACAAATATATTTAAAGACTGATAATTTAATATGATTTATCAAATCTTATTCTTTTTTACCAATTACAAAATTTTTATTCAAAGTTATATAATTAAGTGTTTTTAAACTTTTACTATCAATATATAAAACCATAAAAGAACATTTAATTTATCATTTAACATAATTAATATCAAAGAAATTTTAATTTTGAAAATTTACTTTCAACAATAACAATAATTAATTACTAGCATTATCAAATAACATTTCAAAAAATAATATATATTTGAAGAGGAATATTTTTTAGTGAAATATAAATTTCTTTTCTCTATATTTATATTTTGTGTAATATCTCTATTTTTAAAATTAAATCTAGATCTTCAATATTATAATATTTGGTAGAACTTGAGATATTTTCGAAGAAAAATACAACAATATAATCCATATTGGTTTCAAGTTTTTAATTGTTCAATTAATACAATTTTAAAATTATGGTCTTACTCATAAAAATAATAATACGTAATGAGTTTAATATCTATATATTTATTATTAAATATCATCCAATCACATATCAACGTTTGAATTACATATAATCATTTTAAAAATCAGCATAATTACCAAAAATAATAATACATAATGAGTTTAATGTCTATATATCTATCATTTAATCACAAATCAGTTTGAATTATTATAAAATAATTATTTTAAAAGTTAATAAATTTTTCAACACAAATAATTATGTAAAAAAAATTTACACTGTCAATATATAATATTTTTTTCTCATATATAATATATCATATAATAATTTAAATTAATAGTTAATATAAATATTTTTTAAAAAAGTATAAAAAAATTTAAGCCTAAAATAATTTGAAGACGAGGGCTTAAGCCACTGCCTAATTAAATGGCTTGCAGTTCCCGCGGTCCTGTGCATGTACATGCTTATTCTCCAGCCGAGTGCATATATTCAAATTTATTAGGAACCTTCTGGTCTACAAAGTTGAAAATTCAGATATTCCATTAAATTATTGTAACACTGGGTTTGAATTGAGTTAATAGAAAGTGCTCATGATAGAATAAAATAATAACTATATTCCTTATGAGGTTAATATAAAATTAATTAATATAAAATTAAATAAATTTAACTTTTATTACTATATTGACCAGCATTATGTATATTTTATTTTCCAATAATTTCAATTAAAGATGATAAAAATTGTTTGAAGTGATTTTTTTAAAATAAGAAGTAACTATATGAAGTGTATTTGGATTAATTTATTATATATGTAGATGATTTGTAAAGATAGTTATTAAGGGGGTTGGAAATAAAAGTTATAATCTACTATTAGATGTACCTTGACTTTTTTTAAAAAAAAAACTAAATGTTATATCAGATTTTTTATGATAACGAACAAATATATATAATTATTTTGCAAAACTATAATTTAATTTTCACATAATCCTTTTGATGATTATTTTATTAAAAGTGAAAACTTTTCAATCTCCACTGAGAAGAAAAAAAAAAAGGAAATCATTTCCTCAGAAGCTACCTCTTTAACCTTATTCATCTTTTTGAATTTTTCTAATAACGTATAATGAGTAGTAAAGGGGGACAGCAACTTGGGGTGAGTTGAAATGATTTGAGTTCATAATTTGACAACGTGCAATAAGCCTCGTTGAAGTTGAAGATCTATTTGGGTCCATCAACATGCCACTTACTACTATTTATCCCCAAATTGACGGTTGAACCAATTTATTTTTTTTTTATTACTGCGCTGTGAAATCCAGGCAAGGGAGAGAACGCAAAGATGGAATATTCCTTTCATGCGATTTGAGTTATGAACTTATAATAAATATCATACGTTGTCTAGTCATCCAGTGGTTTCCCATATTATTGCTCCTCTCATGAGCCTTATGACTAACATTAAATACAGTTCCTTCCACTATGAAACACAGTACCAAGCAAATTTTTTTAAAAATCTAAATGAAAAAAATAGGTGGCAAGCACACAGCACACTCTCTGATATCCAACATATTTTTTTTGTGTCCATATAATTATAAAAAGAGTATTTTTTTTATTGTTTATTGGAATTAATCTCATTCAGAAAATTTGAAGGTACTTAAAGGTGAACCATTCCAACCAAGTTTTCATTATATATAAAAGTCAGGTTTAAAAGAAAGGAAAAAAGAGATAATAAAAGAAGAGAGTGTGAACTGAGAACAGGAAAAAAAGTAAAATCCTATTCATTGTAGATTAGAGTTTAAACTCCTAACAATTTTCTTATCCATTACAAGTTACATAACTTACATATTCTTGTTTTTTTTTTTTAATTTCTCACTGTAAGTTCCTTAATTATTTGAAATACATTAGATAGACACTAGTTGTTACTTAAAAAACACATTATACCAAAAAATCTTATAAAAAAGTTCTAAAGATTAAAAAAATAAAAATAGCATGTACAATTTCAAAAAAACTACATCAAGTGCCACTGTAATATGCTAAAAAAACACATTAAAAAAAGAAAATAAATGCCACAAATTTCTTGGTTCCTCAGGTAATAGGTGATTCAAACTTGAAAGACATAAACAATAATTTTCCCTTTTGGTGGGTCAGTTTGACTGGATTGGTAGGGGCAAGGTGGGGACCATTCCCACAATTATTCTATATTATTAGTTGTGATAAGGTCTGTTTCTTGGACCTCTGTATGTGGGTGTTCTTTCCTGTTTTTTCCAACTAAGATTGCACTTTTGCTCTTTCTCTTTCTCCCACTGTCTTGTCTGTCAGGCAGAAACTGCAGGCTTAAATAAACTTCCTCTCACACTCCACTCTTCTCTTCTTTTCTGTTCTGTGTCCATTTTGGAATTGTAAGTCCCCAACTTTTCTTTTACCCCATCACTTGCAACTCATAATGGTCCATTTCTCAGTCCTCTCCCACTCACTCACTCAGGCACCACACCACACCACTTTCTAGTTTCCACCTTCTTGTCATTAACTTCTGCTGTCTCAAGGCTTTAGTAGCCAAAGAAGAAAAAAAAGTATCCTACTTTCTGACACCATCTTTATGGCATTAGTGTTTTAGTTAGTGCCTAAAAAAAAATGCTTGTCTTGTATTGGCCACTCCTAAAGCCTCAAACTTTAAGCTGCCCCCAACATCATATCTCCAGAAGCATCCCACTACTTTGATTTTCTGTCACTTTGTTGAATTGAAAGTGTTCCATTTTAGTAATTAGTAACCACTGTTTGCTTTTTTCTTTGGTCTTTGGAAATAATCTTCCCTTCAATTTTCAGTTTCTTTCCATGAACGAAGCCCAAATTGAAATTACCATTCCTCACTTGTTCAGATGCCCCATCAGCTTGGACTTGTTCGAAGATCCAGTGACTTTGTGCACAGGCCAAACCTATGACAGATCAAGCATAGAGAAATGGTTTTCCACAGGAAATCTCACATGCCCCGTGACAATGCAGAAGCTTCATGATCCATCCATTGTTCCCAACCACACTCTTCGCCACTTGATCGACCAGTGGCTCCAATTGGGTCCCCAATTTGGTAACTCTGCCACTATTGATTATTTAGCTGCACTTAAGCACACCCTTGAATCACCCCAATTGGAAAACAAGCTCCAAGCACTCGAGAAAATTAGAGTCCTCTCTGATGAGTATTGCTCCTTCAGAAAATCTTACTTCCACCAACTGAGTTTCTTGCCACTGCTTTTGGAACTAGTTTTTGGTTCTCGGCTCTCAAAAAGTCACAACAGGGAGTTCACTGAGCTAGCACTTTCTTGCATTCTAAAGCTGTTGCCTCTTGTGAGTTTGGAGCCTCTAAATATGATCAAAGATGAGTCTAAGCTAGCAACTTTTTTGCTACTATTTGAAAAGGGAACTAGCTCGGTTAAGACTAGTCTTTGCCATATCATAGATTCAATAGCATCACCACAAACAGAAGAGGTATGTCACATGCTTGGACACTCTCACAAACTAGTGCATGAGATCGTTGTACTTGTTCGCCAAAATTGTGAGGTTTCCAAGGTTGCAATTAAGGCCATGTTAGCATTATGTTCCTTGCAATCTAACAGAGAGAATTTGGTGAGGGAAGGAGCAATTGATGGGGTCATAACATACATTTCAGGTTGTGAAACAAGGCAGAAGAACGCTGCTCCATTGGCGATGGCAATAATAAAGAAGCTTTTGGTGCTAGAGAGTGCTAAAGAGGCGTTGGTGAATCACCCTAATGGAGTTGAAACTCTGGTGAAGATGGTTTTCAGGGTGTGCAATCAAGAGTGTAGTGAGAGTGCTGTTGGGATACTTGCAATTATTTGTTGTGATTTTGGGCGTGCAAGAGAGGAAGCAATTGAAGCTGGAGTTTTGACTCAGTTGCTGTTTCTTCTGCAGAGTCAGTGTGGCACCAAAACTAAAACAAAGGCAAGAATGCTGCTCAAGTTGCTAAGATCCAAGTGGATTGAGGAACCAAAACAGGTGTAGATTGTGAAATGTGAAAAATAAATGTTCATAATAATTAGTATTTTGATGACTCTTTGGGGGGGGGTCTTGTTGTCTATGTGCAGTATTTGTACCCATATACTTTGTAATCTTCGAATATCATATTTTAAAACTAAGTTGTATTCACAAGTGAAAATATCTAGTTGGTATGTTTGATTGCAACCTACCAACCTTACATTTAATGGAGATGATGGAAAGAGTTCTACCTCTGAAGTGCTAATTAACAGCTTATTGGCCTTATAAATGTTATCTTGTTAGCATGAACCTATATAGAGAGATTTGAAGAAATTTTCTCATCATGGACAATCTTTAACTTTTTCTTGATTGAGAAAATAATCTGAAGGAGATGTTCAAAAAGATGTTACACCTAACAACAAAGTCTAGGATAAAAGAGCGAGAGTGAACATCGAGTACATGATCAGTGCAAATTCCTGAAGTGGATGCAATTGTGTACCATGCGATGTTTGGCAGTAAGGTAGAATTGATTCTGGAAACTCCACTGTGGTGAAAGTAAATTTACTAAAGTATTGAATACGTTTTTTTCTTACTTATTTATTTACAACTGCAAGTGTTTTTTCTTCGGGCAATTTTATTGGAATCAAGAATATTTATTATATGATAAGATTAGTTACAATGTAAATTTTGTGGGAGGTGTTTGTCGTTAATTTAGCCGAATGGACATGTCATACAACTTTGAGTTTCTTTGTTTTCTCAATTTCATAATTAAAACTAATTTTACGAATACAAACTATTCTTATAACATAATTTTTTGTTTAAATATTTCTAAATAAAATTTTATTATTTAAAATATTTATTTATAGTAAAAAAAACAAGTAATCCCTTAAAGCAGGAAAACATCCAAGTCAGGATAAAATTGCAGATATCATCCGTCAATTCACTACTAATTTTAAATATAATTGCAAACTATATGACATTAACATACAAGATACTAGAGCACAACGTATAAAGAATAATTTCTATCAAGATAAATAACAAATGCATGCACCGCCCTGAGTTATTCAGACATCAAACATGATAGTGATAGTCTTACACAAAAATAAAATAGTAAATACATATGCGACTATAAGGTTAAACATATACGATAAATTCAAACTAGTTGTAAGACAAACTAATTAGACTACTAATCAAGGAAAATATCATGATAATCAAGTTAAAAATTGCATTTGATTTGACAAGAATAGAGTCACTTTCTTGACGATATAGGTGCAAAGAATGATTTTATATACACTGAAGAAAAAGGAAAGAGGGGGAGGGGGTGAGATTAATTTGATCAATAATGCATCGTCACAAGAGCCCACTATCCCAATTCTTTGACAAAATTGAATATAATTAAGGACCAGCTTAATTAACCACGCAAGCAAGTAATTGCATTATCTGTGTCGGTAATAAAATGACGTTTAATTAACTAATTAATCAAGTAAATTTATATATGCGAAAGGCAAATGAGGCATTCAATTCAAATCAAGTGAATTGAAAGTAGTGGGGTATAGTAAGATTATGTGGTAGCAATATCTCTTTCACCCATGATGGTCCATTTCTATTTTCTACGGTCTCTTAACCCTATTGGAGACACTTTATCTGAGAAGCAAAATGGAGTCACATCCCCATGATACGAGGCACGTAGTAGAGGGTCATGATGCACCTTTTGATTTTTAGGTTGAACGAATTGGGGGCACCAACTAAAATGATTTCAAAGGACAAATTCCTTTTCCACCTTTTATTTCGCCCTTTGGCTTGTGATCTTTTGGCTTTTTCTTTCTTATTTTTTCCCCCATCAAAATTCGATTCCACGTTCCACCCTTATAGTGATTTAACCCAACATAAGAACCACTTTTCCAAGCAGGCAGGTAAGATATATATGTATATGCAAATTGACCAAAAAAAGAGAAAGAAAAGATATGTGCATATATGACTGTGTGGGGGGTGACCGGTGAGTGGTGATTGCCCACCTTGTGAAGGGTCTTAGTGCATCTTTTTGGAACCAAATAATAAAATTAAAATTAATGTTGTGGCTATTGACAAACAAGTTTGTAAATTGTCATGACTTCTCTTCTCTTTACGTGAATATAATTGCAAAACAATGCATATGGGTAACAGCATCAATGTTTGTATAGCTGCCAATTGATGGGACTTGGGTTCCATGGAATCTCCCTCTCTCCCCATGTCCTGTCCTTATAAATGGTACAGAAAAAGCTAAGCCCAAAGACTTAGGAGATATTGATTGTACTTACTCCCAACTTTATCAGATTTCTATACAATTCCTTGGGGAATTGGATCTTCTACAGTTCAACATTGGACTGCATAACATACAGCTTTCCATCCAATGCTAAGTAGTTTTTTTAAGCAAATTTTATGTTTTATTTTAAGAGTTTAGTATTTAACAGTGTAAACAAATTTATACTGAAAACTGATAACGATAAATATAATTTTTATAAAAAAAAATAATTTATTATACATGTATTATTTTCTCTTATTTTAATATAAAATAAAATGTTTTCAAGGGTTTAGATTTGTACAGTTAAAAAATTGACTGTAGGAGCAAGATCCATTGATTTTTGTTTACTACACTGTGCTTCGAGACACTGGATAACCTGTGAGGGAATCGGTTTGGGGAAAGAATTAGTGGTTGGCACAATTCAATTAAAATATTCAAAACACAAATAAAAACTATTAAATATGTAAATGGTGTGATACACGAGTTATTTTGTATTTATTAGTTTTGTTTAAATGTTTTTTTTTATTTAGCAGAATAATTTGTATCCTATACTTTCATTTTTTAATAATTTTAAAATATTATATTATATCCTATCAATACTACTTTAGGTTTTTTACCAACATGTAAATTTCAATTCTGATCTTTTATAATAAAAAAAATCATTATTCTATTTATTTTTTATATAAGTAGATATAATATTTATTTTTGCTGTTTTTCTTGAATAAATTTTGGCCTCTCAATACAATTTCACTATATGCCGTTGCTATTACCTTTTTTTTATGTCTAACTAGTATATGGAGTAATTGCAATTTTAGGTTGAAGAATTAAATCTCAAGAATCCAAATATTGAACTATTTGTGTCAATAATTTTCTTTTTAATATTATTAAGTCTAATTTTTCATACATTCTTGACATGATTTTTGATAAAAAAAAATTATTTTATTAAATTCTTAATCAATATTTATAGAATAACAAGCAATATCTGAGAGTTATACTCCCTCTAAACTCATATATAAATAAAAATAACTAATTTTACATTAATTAAAAAAATTAATTGACATCATTTAATTTTTATAATCTCAAATAAAAAATAAAGTTATTTTTAAAATACTCTTCATTAAAACTTACTATCATGAATAAAAATAAATCATTAAAAATAAAATTACAATTAAATAAAAAATATTTTAAAAAAACATAAAATAAAATAAAATTAATTCAACTTACTTATATATTTTAGTCCAACATATAATATAATTTTTTGTTATTATACGAGTGCATAGGTACTTAATTAGCAGTAGTAGTAATATTTGGAGCTGTCAAATTTCAAAAATGAGTAAATGCATTGTTATAGTTGGCACGGGGTTTTAAATTGGCGCAGTGATTGCCGGTCCGCAACAGCTACAACACAATACTAATGAATCAATGATTTTTAGTAATTGTAACCACATTATAAAATTCTGCACTCCAAGGATAGTGTCTAACCAAAGTAGTAGGAGTATAAGGGTTCTTAAATATCATTGTAACTTTATCATTCAATACTAGATTAATTAATGGGACGTTATTATTTTTATTAAATCCTTGACTCATTTGAAGAAAAAAAATTATCGTCTAATATATATTTTTATTATTTAACTTGAATAGAATTGCTTTTTTTTTTAAAAAAAAAAAAAAAACTTATTGTATTCTGTACCAAAATGTAAGTCTGTAAAATAGGGAGATCAAACGAGATTGTGTTTCTGCTTCAACATATTCTTTTCAATAATGCAAGGATGTGAAGATATCTTTATTAGACGTTGAAATTCCATCTTTGTTATTATTTCTTTTCAGTCACCAAATAACCACAGACGGGACCAGGGCCAGTGGTCTTCCTATCTTTGCTCAGATTGAGAAATGAGAATGAGTAGTTTTTGTGAGAAACAAATAGTCAGAAAAAAGGAGGAGTAATTAGGATGAATATTGAAACAAAAACATAAAACATTAGGGTGACACTGGCTTATGAGTTATGAGGTAGGTAAGCGAAAATTCGAGCAGTGGCTTTCAAAATAATTTTTATAGCCCTCATGGGAACAAGACAATTCTTGTACAGTTGTACCAACACTGGCATGCATTTTGCACGGCACTAGTATTTATTCCAGAATTCTTTCAGGAATATTAACCATTTACAGGTTGTTTGGTTGGATAAAAATTGAGATCAAAGAAAATCAGGAGAGATGTGGCAAAAGGATATATTTTTACATTTTTTTTATTAAAAAATTTAGGTGAGTTGAAGGTCAAAATCTCATTAAAATTTGAGCATACAGAGTTTATTGAATATTTATAGAGATATTTACACATAGTCCATCAATAAACTCCTTGCATTATTTGGTAGTAGAGAAAAGAGAAAAGGAAAAATCTAATATGGCTAGAATTCATCAATTTTTCTTTTTCTTTGGCGAGAAGAAAACAGAGATAACATTTTGTACAATTATAATTTTTGCTGTGTTATTTCTTCTCTATTTTACAAGATTTACATGTATTAAGGATAATAGGGAAAAACTTATTTTATTTCTCTTCACTTTTTTATTCAATAAAATAATTGAAGACAAAATTCAATCTTTCTTTCTTTTCTACTTCTTTTTACTTCATTCAATCCAAAGATTCTAAAAAAATTTCAAATTTTTAGCTTATTTTTTCTTTTGTGATACTTTTTTAAAATTTCTGGCTAAACTAAAATAATCACATATTAGTTTATCCACACACTTAGTAGTTTATGCCATTCTTCTTTACATCCTATTTCTATCTTCTGTATTGAACTTCTTTATTTAACCAAAGTGAAAAAAATGAAGTGAAAGGAGATAAAAAAAATGGAATCAAACTCTTCAAAAATTAATTTGAGTTGAACTATAAAATTGAAACCATTTTTACAAAACAAATGGTAACCAGTGTCTTTAAGACATTGATTAAGGAACTAAAAAAAAAATATTTTTATCGGAATATACAAAACTATACTACTCATGACTTTTGCTCTCTTATGAATTTCACATTAAATATTTTTTTCTTTTTAATTCCTTACCTAATGCTGTAAGAACAATTAGTAAGACCCCTTTTAAAAAAACCAAACCACTTCATGAAAATGGTTAGGTTTAAAATGAGCTGTTTTCATAAAATCATTCTGTTCAATTTGGTTCTTTGAAGAAACCAAACTATGCATGAGTGTGAGAAAGAAAACCAAACCAAATCTATCCACCAAAACTAAACCTCTTTATTAAAATAAATCAGTTCAAATCAAATTATTTTTATAAAGTGATTTGGTTCGATAAAAAAAAACGAACCATATGCACAGTCCTAATTTGAATCCTATTATTTGATAGTCTTCCGTAGCAGTAGTAGTCTCAGATTGCTCATTAAACCGATCAAAAGTTAGAGCGGCACTATTGTCTAGAAGTTATATACAACTTGAACTGGTTTCAATAACATAGTATCCATGATTCTTGCACGTCTATATACGAAATTAAATGTGAATGATAAACAACAAAATCCAAAGAAAAAAGAAAAGCAGATAACGATCGTCGTCATATTACATATAACATTCTAGGAAAATCAGGTTTTGTACAAAGGCTTCAGCAGTTGCTGTAAATAATCAATAAGCTAGTGTTAGAACTCTGATTCTGAAAATGGATTCAACGCCCTTGTTTCGAGTGAAATAGCTAGTCTCTTAATATCAGCAACAACTACTCGTGGCATTAGACTGGGATGGCTTGTCCTTAAAAATGTTCTTTTTATTGCCCTTGGATCCCTCGGCTAAGAGGCTAGGTGTATCCAGAATCTGGGTGTGCACACAAACAAAATAAAAAATTATAGTCGTTTTCTATGATATTAATATATTGATTATCACGAATCATAGAATGTACTCCGTTTCCAAGTGTCCCATGTACCAATTTTTCTTTAAGCTTCAACTTGTGCTTCAGAATTAGGAGATATAATTACTGTTTCCCTAGTGTCAAATTGCTACTTTCACATGCTTGCGCAGTATAGATTTCTAATTAAACATTTCTGCCCTTCACATTTACATGTAGGAGGCAAATCAAGTGAAAATATTGGCTTATTATGAAAGTTAAAGGAGTAAATCATGATCAGTAGATCTTACTTGAATTATTATAAAAGATAAAGGACTCAAAAGGAAAGTAACATCATTTAATGTTTGAATTTTGGCCACTTATGCAGGATACAATGATTTGGTCCCTTTACTCTTAGTAAGACAATGTTCTTGCTTGAGTAGTATGGTTACCTCGTAAGAAATGCATGCAGTATACCAATTATGGACCAAAGTTTTGTTAGGAAATGGGCATATATGTCACTCAGCATACCTTCAGAACAAGCTCTTCAAAGCATTGTTGTACGTTAACTCGTGTTTTAGCACTGCATTCAATAAATAGGCAACCACATTCCCTGGCAAAGTCTACTCCCTCTTTCTTTGTCACAACTCTATCACCCTCCTGAAAAGCAAATATTATCCACCTTCATGTCATGTCCTCTAATGGAGTGCGAGAAATAAATTTAGCGATGATGATAATAGGTTATCAAGCACAAAGCATAAATCCAATAGTTGAAATATTCTTCTACTAAGGGACCGAAATGAAAATTACATTTGCCAATAGTAACCTCCTAAAATTGGTGGTTAAAAAAAAAATATTTAATTACTCATTTAATTTCTATAATTATAAAAACTCTCTTTTGGGTACCTTCTATAGTTCTCTTATATCTCTACTTTGCAGATGAGGTAAATATTTTATTTAAATTTCTTTGTATCTTCTAAAGCATCTATATTATTATTTGGTTGAATTTTTATATTCTACTTGAAAATTTATTCATTTATACCACTACTAGTTGAATAACCCGTGATTTGCACAACTTATATTGTTAGAATTAAGACTTGTTATTTTGGTATTAAAATATGTTGTTGTTATGTATATCATATAAGTTAGTATTAGTCAACATGTAGTAGGTGAAATTGAATGAAAGACCTTGTTTTAAGGGAGTGGTTAAGCTAAGTCAGTATGAGGTGTGCTGTGTTGCTTGTAACTTTGTATTTTCACCAACTACAAGTCACTTATGTATGCTGGAAAAACCAAAACGAAAATACAATTCTACAATTCTATCTTCCACCATTTTCTGCTGCTGGTTGTGATCTTTCTTTTATGCTTTCTTCTCCCACTTCACTCATGTTCAGTTTTTTGTTTTTCACTTTAACATGGTATCAGAGCTTCAATGATCTTTAAGGGTCTGTGAGAGAGAGAAAGATAATCTGAAAAACAGTTTGAGTGTGTGAAGAGAAAACCAGCAAGAAAACCTCACTCAAAAAACCTTCAACCAATGGCTTCCAGCAGTGGTTCCTTACCTCCACCTCCAGTGTTTGCAGGAGAGCATTATGATTTGTGGGCTGCCAAGATGAGAACTTATTTGAGAGCTCAAAGTCGGTGGGAAACAGTGGAAAATGGAAGCAATCCAGCTCCTTTACCCAACAACCCAATAATAAATCAAATAAGATTTCACACTGAAGAAGTGGCTAAGGAGGGCAGAGCACTTGCCATCATACCAGCAGCACTACATAATGATGTTTTTATCAAGATTTTGAATCTTGAAACTGCAAAAGAGGCCAGGGACAAACTCAAGGTAGAGTTCCAAGGCAGTGAAAGAACAAAGAGAATGAAGGTGTTAAATCTAAGAAGAGAGTTTGAAGCAATCAAAATGAAAGAAGCTGAAACAGTGAAGGAGTTTGCCGATAGGCTATCTAAAGTGGTAACAAATATTAGATTGCTAGGTGAAGAACTTAGTGATCAGAAGGTTGTGGAGAAAATCTTGGTGTGTCTTCCGGAGAGGTTTGAGTCAAAAATCTCCTCTCTTGAAGAAAACAAGGATTTCTCTCAAATAACAGTTGTAGAGCTTGTGAATGCTTTGCAAGCCACTGAACATAGAAGGTCCTTGCGGATGCAAGAAAATGTTGAAGGCGCTTTTGTGGCTAACAGAAAAGGCAAAGCTCATGGCAGCATCAACTCTAGGAAAAAGTCATTTGGTGGGAAGAAAAGTAAAGGGAAAACGCAACAAAGGAGGAGGTTGGAAAGACAAGTATCCACCTTGTCCTCACTGTAAGAAGAAGAATCATACAGAAAATTTCTGTTGGTTCAACCAGGAGTCAAATGTAGAGCTTGTAACCAGCTTGGTCATGTGGAGAAAGTGTACAAAAACAAATCTAAGCAACAAGGACAATAGGCCCAAGTTGCTGAACATGAAGAAAAAAACGAGGAGCATTTATTTCTTGCTTCTTGCTATTCAACAAGCAGCTGCAAAGAGGTATGACTCATAGATAGTGGATGCACAAATCACATGACTCATAATGCAAGTATTTTCAAGGAGTTGAATCAGTCCTACTTCTCCAAAGTCACCATTGGCAATGGAGAAACTGTTGATGTCAAAGACAAAGGAATTGTTGCTGTAGAGACTCCCTCAGGTACTAAATATATTTCAGATGTTATATGTGCCTGAGATAAATCAAAGCCTTTTGAGTGTTGGACAAATGCTTGAAGAGAACTATACCTTGCATTTTGAAGACATGAGATGCGCCATATTTGATCCCTTAGGGAGTGAGCTAATGTCTGTCAAAATGAGAGATAAAAGTTTTCCAATAGAGTGGAAACAAACAGCTATGCATGTTTTTCCTAGTACTGTAAATGATTATGTTTTGTGGAACAAAAGACTTGGTCATTTAGCTATTCCACTTTGAAGCAAATTAGCTCAAATGGTTTAATTCAAAATTTACCTTCCATTGGAAATGATGTTGATGTGTGTGATGTAAGCCAATTTGGAAAGCAAAGTAGATTGTCATTCCTTGCAGTAGCAAGCTGGAGAGTTACTGAAAAATTGCAACTTATACATACTGATGTGTGTGGTCCAATGAGTAACTTCTCTAAATGGAAACAAGTATTTTCTGCTATTTATAAATGATTTTATAAGGATGAGTTGGGTGTTTTTTCTAAAGCAAAAGTCAGAAGTGGTTGCTTCATTTTAGAATTTCAAGACTATGATTGAAAATGAGGTTAGATGTCAAATTAAAAAGCTCAGATCTCACAATGGGATTGAGTATACAGCAGGAGAATTTAAAAAACTTTGTGAACAAGAAGGAATTCAGCATCAATTCACTGTTCCTTACTCTCCTCAACAAAATGGAGTGAGTGAAAGGAAAAACAGGACAGCGATGGAAATGGCTTGGTGTTTGCTTTTTGAGAAAGGTCTTCCTAAGAGTTTTTGGGCTGAGGCTGTAAATACCTCAGTTTACTTGCTGAATTTGTTGCCTACCAAAGCCTTGAATGGCTAAACACCATTTGAAGCGTGGTTTGAAAGGAAGCCTTCGATGGAGCAGTTGAGAATATTTGGTTGTGTTCTACACTCATGTTCCAGCTGTAAAAAGAGATAAGTTGGATCACAAGTCAGAAGTTGACATCTTTTTGGGGTATAGTAATAACTCCAAAGGATACCGAGTGTACAATTTGGAGACAAAAAGAATTCTGGTTAGCAGAGATGTGAAGTTTGATGAAGTTTCCAAATGGAATTGGGAGAAATGTCAAGCTGAAGACAATTTGCAAGAACTGAATTTTGATGATGAAGAAGAAAACTATGACAGCGATACTGATTTTCCAGTAAAAGGTACAAGATCCTTGCAAGATGTTTATACAAAATGTAATGTTGCTGCATTAGAGCCAAAAAGGTATGATGAAGCTGCTGAATTTGAGAATTGGAGAGCTACCATGCAAGAGCAGATGAAGATGATAGAGAAAAATCAGACTCAGACTTGCGACTTGTTGATAGACCAATTAATAAAAATGTGATTGGTGTAAAATGGGTTTACAGAACTAAGCTCAATCCTGACGGTTCTGTAAACAAACTTAAGGCTAGATTGGTGGTAAAAGGCTATTTGCAGTAGCCAGGTGTTGATTTTTCAGATACTTTTGCACCAGTTGCAGGGCATGATACAATCAGATTATTGATTTCTATGGCAGCAAAACATGGTTGGAAAATCTATCATTTTGATGTAAAATCAGCTTTCTTGAATGGCTTGCTTGATGAGGACATATATGTTGATCAACCTAAAGGTTTTCAAGTTCCGGGAAGTGAAGATAAAGTCTACAAACTTCAAAAAGCTCTCTATGGCCTAAAACAGTCTCCAAGAGCTTGGTATAGCAGGATTGATAGTTATCTTTTGAAAAAGGGCTTTAGAAGAAGTGAAAATGAAGCCACCTTGTATGTGAAGAAGTGGAAAAATGAAATGCAGCTCATTGTTTCCTTGTATGTTGATGATTTGTTGGTTTTAGGAAATGAATCTGATTCCCTAAGACATGGAAAAAGAATTTGAAATGACTGACTTGGGTGAAATGAAGTATTTTCTTAGGATGGAGATTTCTCAGTCTAATGATGGGATCTTCATTTCACAAAAGAAATATGCTTTGGAGATATTGAAGAAGTTTCGCATGGAGCAATGCAAGCCTGTTGTCACTCCAATTGTTGTGAATGAAAAGTTATCAATAAATGATGGTATTGATTTAGCAAATGATTCTGTTTATAGAAGTATAATTGGTAGTTTGTTGTATCTGTCAGCAACAAGACCAAACATTATGTTTCCTGCAAGCTTGTTTTCTAGATTCATGCATTCACCTATTCAAGTTCATTTCCGTTCTGCAAAGAGATTTTTGACGTATATAAGAGGTACAACTGATTATGGTTTGTATTTCTTAAAAACTGAAAGTGGAGAACTTCAAGGATATGCAGATAGTGACTGGGCAGGAAGTGTAGATGATCCTAAGAGCACCTCTGGTTATGCTTTCTCATTTGGTAGTGCTGTTTTTTCATGGAATTCAAGTAAGCAAGATGCTGTGGCCCAATCCTCAGCTGAAGCTAAGTATATTTCAGCTGCAGCTACAGCAAATCAAGCTATTTGGCTAAGGAAGATTCGGTTAGATGTGGGTCAAATTCAAGATGGAGCTACTGTCATTTGGGTGGACAATAAGTCAGTCATTTGTATTGCCAACAATCCTGTCCAGCATGGAAGAACTAAGTATATCAAGGTGAAGTTTCATGACATTAGAGAAGCTGTGAAGTCAAGAGAAATCAGCTTGGAGCATTGCAGCTCTGAAGAACAGATTGCTGACATAATGACAAAAGCACTTTCCAAGGGAAAGTTTGAAATGCTACTAAGATCAAGACTTGGAGTTCACAAGAAAACTCTCAAGGAGGAGTGTTAGAATTGAGACTTTTCTTGTTATTTTGGTATTAAAATATGTTGCTGTTATGTTTCTGATATAAGTTAGTATTAGTCAACATGTAGTAGGTGAAATTGAATGAAAGACCTTGTTTTAAGGGAGTGGTTAAGCTAAGTCAGTATGAGGTGTGTTGTGTTGCTTGTAACTTTGTATTTTCACCAACTACAAGTCACTTATGTATGCTGGAAAAACCAGAACGAAAATACATTTCTATCTTCCATCATTTTCTGCTGGTTGTTGTGATCTTTCTTTTATGTTTTCTTCTCCCATTTCACTCATGTTCAGTTTTTAGTTTCTTACTTTAACATATATTTATAGGAAAGGGTAATTTCAAATTATGTTAAAGTATAGTATATAAATATATTTTAATATTTATAGAGTATAGAATATTCTTATATGACACTAATATAATATTTATTCATTTTTCTATTTTGGCAGCAATTGCAGCCACTGATGGCGCTATCTGAAAATGCACCGCTATTCGAAACTTTGTAGTGGTCAATGGTCCTCCACACAGCTATAACGTGACCATAGTGCCCTATTGATACGTAATTACAAACTTAACAAGAGTCAAGAGAAGATACCTTATCCACTTTGTTTCCAACAAGCATCTTGATGCATTCCGGATTTGTTGAATAAAGGTCTATTTCCTTTGCCCATATTTCAGAGAGATTCGTAAACGTTTCCCGCCGAGTTACATCATAAGCTGCATAAGTTTGAAAAACAAAATGCAGTTACTCAGAAACAAAAATTTCAATAATGCATCTTTGGGGTGGGGGCACTCCATTTCCTAATTTCCAAATCAATGCATCATTTCCATACCAATCTAATGCATCTGATACAGATATGAGATATGCCAACCATTTCTTGGTGAATTCGATCAACAACCTATAACGAAAAAATCATTTTGGCTATTGAATTGCCACAGCTAAATTCACTTAATAAGCCAAAGCATGATATATGTATGAAAGCATTTTCTTAAGCAGACAAAGTGTACACAATAAGAATCAATTTTATCCTACAAAATCATTGTGATACCAGAAAAAGTAGAACAATTATTTAGTCCTTCCGTCCCTAATTATTAAACTCTTTTAATTAATTCACACCTCTTAAGAAAAACAGTTAATTTAGTTCATCACATTAAATCTGCCAATTATAGGTACCATCATTTCAAAATTATTCTTTTCTTATCTCTCTTTCCACTTAATTGTTTCTCATTAATGTTTGGATACAGAATAATTAAATAAGGATATGTAAGGGGAAAAATAATTAATGCATCTAAAAATTAGAAAAAAATCTTATAAAAAGAAATAAACAAATTTATGAAAAAAGATCTTATAATTAGAGACCAAGGGAGTATTACTTTACCTTCATCATGAAAAATTAATTGGTTATTTCTCACAATAAAACTAATTGAAACACTCTAAACCAGGCTTAAATATTTTCTCTTCATTTCTTATTATAACCTCAGGGACAAGATTTGAATCCAATTTTTTGCTAAAAAGTTCACTAAAAAGTCTGAAACTGCTGCCAAAGAGGACTTGCTTCAAGCCAAGCAAATAAGCCAGACAAATTTAGTTTGGATAGTGAAATTAAGATGACTGGGTACTGGGGTAGCAAGGGACTGCATAGGTCAACATTGAAGTTTAGACACTTGGTGTGATTCTTGAAAAAGTTACCGTTTATTCAAAAAGTGGTTATCTTGCCCCCCATTCAAATAGCTTTATGACTCAAAACTTGTTAAGGCCTGCAAGAAATTAAGTCTTTTTAATTCTTTATACAAAGTGCTTCTAAGCTGCTGAAGCTTCTTCAAGAAAAGATTATTCTTGGTCTTATATGATTCTATGAAGATAACCTAAAACTAAAAATGGTTTCTGACATGGTTCTGTAAAGATGAACTTTTTGAAAATGGACAAGCAATGACTATTGAACACGAAAGTAAATCTCTGCTTTACTTTTTTATTTGTTTTTTGCTTATTTTTTTCTCAATTTAGAAATAACTCAATGGACAAAATAATTTATAAAAATAAAAAATTAGCCAATGACCTAGATTCAATTTAAATAAATGGTCATGATTCTTTACTGTCAGTGACTTATAACCCACGTTAACAAAAGGGTCTATTGACATAATACTTGTAGTTTAAGGATTGACCACAAAAAAAAGTCAAAGTTGAAGATATTTATTATAAAAGGTGTATCATTTAAGATATTTGTGTACACTTTTTATCCTTTTGTTTTAAGTATTTGCTTACCAATACCTTTATCATTTATTCAATCAATGCATAGTTAAGCTCTTTCAAGCAACATGAATGGGTTTCAACTCTCACAATGATATTGAAGTGGTATCCCAAGATTCAGTATAGGTCCAGAAGATGACTTGAAGGTGTATGAAGTGTATTAATCTATAAGTAACCAAATAGCTGACATGCTTAATACATGCTTGAGAGCATCAAGAAAAGATTATTTCAAGATTGCTGCTTCACTAGTCCTTAAACATTAGAACATTAGTGTCCCTCGTTTCAACAATGCTTGTTATAGCTACCATTAAATGGACCTATATGCTGATCATCACCACTTTGAAAATACTACCTTTATGGAATCCATTTGGTGTGATTATGTGAGGCAAAAGAAGGCCTTAACTAAGGATTAAAAGACATAACTTTCACAGAAGAAACTTTTGGCTTGAACTCCTCTCACCAAAGAACTAACTCACTCAAAACATCATTATATAGCAAATCACATACTGTACCAAATTGCCTAAGTCATAGTATAAAGGCACGGGTTAACATTAAAAAAAAAGAAAAGGTAAACAACTTATCTGTGCCATCCTACAAAATATTATACTACATTCCATTCTAGGTTCCCATGCAAATTCAAAGCATTTCACCCAATTAATAAATATTACAGGGAGGATGGTGAATGAAGAAGCAGATAATTGAAACTCACCCATAATGATCCCTTGAGCACCTCGGTAGTAAGAACTTATCAATGTTCTGAATCTCTCTTGACCAGCTGCATAATTAAATCACCATATCCATACTTAGTACTACTACTAAGCAAGGATTTCAAAAAACATACATTTTATAAACTATAAAGTGGAACATCAATCAATAAATAAACAAACATAGGTACACACCTGTATCCCAAATGGCAAGCTTCAGCTTTTTACCTTCCATTGTCAAATACTTGACTTTAAAATCAACACCTACATTGAGGCATCAAACAAGACATAAAAGCATGAAACTCCATATCACAATAAATTATAAGGTGGCGAGACCACCATGTGTCATGGTCCCAACTAACCTCTACATGACATACTCAAGTTTTTAATTTATGAGAAAAATTAATAATACTTGATTGCATGTGATGGAAAAATTAGTAGAGACCATGATGGTCCTAGCACACCTCGTTTTTACAAATAATCAAAGAACATTATGCATAACAAGAACAATAGTGACATTCCACAGAGAATAGCAAACTGTAACACTAACAATACTATGGCCTATGGCATGACTATGACAATGACAATGAGATGCATAAACCTTGATTCAATGACAAAGGCACGTGAGTTATGGAAATTTTTAAAGAAAAAATGAATAAAAACGAACCAATTGTGGGAGAAAGATCTTCAAAGGAATCAGATGTGAAACAGAGGAGGAGACTACTCTTGCCAACACCTGAGTCCCCAATCATCAACAACTTAAACAAATATTCGAATTCCTGGGTTGAACTCGAATCCATCGCAATAAACTGATTCAATAATGAAATAACAATTCAAAACAAATAATTAAACGCCATTGTTCGTTTCAAATAGTATGAACATTGAGCAAGTATCGATTCTGAAACTCATCTCGTTGATTGATTAGAAAAATGTGCATTGGCATTAAGATAGTGTGATTAAAAAAGAGAGAAATTTGCATACCTAAGAAATAAGAGAATCAAATTCTAGAGAAACTGGTAGCAGAGGAAATTCAGGATGAAATATTAACAAGGAAAATAAAACGGAACTGTGTCCGAATTACCAGGTCACAGTTTCACTTTTTTCTTTTATTTTTTTTCCCTCTTCAGGATCTGAATCTTTTCTAATGATTATTGTAAAATTTTAATTTTATCACCCGACCCTTGTTGCATCAACAAACTTAACAAACATTAAAATTATTTTTTTGAGGAATAAAAATTAAAATGATAATCGATAAAAGAACAAACATTCAAATAAGTTGGAAGATGTAACAAATTACAAAATAGGATGTAAAATGGACACCCAAACTGTCTTTTAACGTACCAAAAAGTGAATTGGGTTTAGTTTTAAGATTCGGTTGAAAGTCAAATTCCATCCAACCTGTGATTAGTTACAAGTTGAGTTGAACTTAATTATTGAACTACCAATTTTTTTTTTATCAAAAAGAAAGAAAGTTATAAAATATACTAATAAATTCACTTATCAAATGAAATAAATAAATAATCTAAACATAATGATTTGTTACTAAATTGTTTCTGCACAAATTCTTTTCAAAAATTATCATTATATGTTGAACAAATGTAGAGTAAAACAACAAAACATGAAATCTACAATATTTTATATAACATTATGTCCAATAAAGTAATATTTTTAAAAAAATTGCTGAGAAAGTAACATGAAATCTACAATATTTTATATAACATTATGTCCAATAAAGTAATATTTTTAAAAAAATTGCTGAGAAAGTAATATTTAACTAACACACATATAAATAAAGAAAATTTTAATATAAGCAATAAAGATTTTATGTAAAAAAATATAATAAATAAAATTTAAAAATTATTCAAGTTGAGATTTAGAAATTTAGAATCTTAACATACAAAGAAATTTTCATATATTTATTTTTAACATAAAATAAAAATAAAAATAAAAATATTTAATAATTTGAAACATTTTAAAAAAGCAGGTATTAACAAAAATTAAGTCAAGTATCACACAAAAATATATAATAAGAGATGTCATTTCATTACATTTAAAATAACAATTAAATTTGTAATATAAAGATTAACAGGAGTAAATTCCATCAATTATTGATATGGTAATAGCAAAATTTTAATATCGAGTATGTGTTTTCACTTTGTCAAGCAAAAAATCACGCTAACCATTTAAAATGATGATTTTCATGAAATGGATTGGAATAAAATCGCCCTTTTCAATCTGTCTGTTGAGTGTTGAACTTTTAAAATAAATAAGTTAGTATTTTTTTATTTTTGATCCTTATAGATTCATTTTTTTAATTTTAGTCGGTGTTGATATTTTTCAATTTTAATTTCGGTAAACTTTTTTTGTTTATTTTTAGTTTTTTTATGTTTGTGTCTTTCCAATTTAAGTTTATTTAAGATTCTAACTTTTTTTTTCATTTATGTCCTTATAAGATCACCCTTAGAAGGACTAAAGTTGAAAAAAATATAAATTTAGATAAACTAAAAATGAATAAAATATCATATAGGATCAAAATTAGAAAAAAATAATTATAAGAATTAAAAATGAATAAAAATTTTAAAAAATACAATCTTGAGAACAAAAACATATTAAATCCATGAAATGACTTATATGTTTGTCCAAGTGAATTTGGGATTAACTAATGAGCCCTATGCCCTTATGAATTTGAATGTCTAAGCCCAACTCCGTAGCACGTGACCCGGTAAAAACTGATATGTGGATTCTTTCGCATGTCCAACTATAATCCTAGAGGATAGTTTGCCGTTCAAAAAAAAAAAACTATAGGATAGGAAGTAATTGAATGCATGTTTGGAAATGATTATATATTGTCATTAAAAAAATTATTTTAAAAATTAAAAAAAACTGCATGATTGTTTTTTTAAAATAAAATAAGCGAAACACACATTTTAATTTATGATATATAGGTTAGTAAAGAAAAGTAAGGAAAAAAAATAGACAATTTTTCCCCATTTAATCCAAAAGTACAATGATCAAGGTTTTTTTTAAAAAAAAAAACATATTTTTCTTTAACTTTGTGTTGATGGATATAAGCATATCGCTCAATTAGATTCAATGGTTTTGTGTTTTAGCTTATTGACTTTTGTTTGAAGTTATTGGATTGAAATATTTTAGTTTTCAAATTTCCTCTAATGTAAAAGTAAAAATACTTCCTCTATTTCAGAACAAAATTTATTATAAAATATATGTTCATTTTACAAACCAATCTTATATGAATTTTTTTTTTAAGGATACCCTTAATAAATACTTAGTGGGACATAAAAAGAATAAATTAATTATTAATTAAAGAAATAAATGATATATTAAAAAGTTGTCTAATATTTTCTTTAAAATTTAACAAATTAATTACATTCCTTAATCCTTAATACTTGTACAAAAACCTTAAACGTCATATATTCCAGAACGAAGTAACTAATTTTATATTAATTAAAAATTTAGTTAATATCATTTAATTTTCTTAATCTCAAATAAAAATAAAATTATTTCTAAAATATTGTTAATTGAAACTTGTTATCATAATTAAAAATGAGTGTTTAAAAATAAAATGAAAAATGTTTTAAGAATGATAACATTAAATATGATAAAATTAGTTAGATTTATTTATACTTAAGTTTAACATATAACACAACTTTTTTTCTTATATATATGAGTCTAAAGAAAATAACTCTCAATAACATAAATCATTAAAGGTTTAGTTAATAAGTGTCCTTAGAGCATTGATTAAGAAATTAAAAAGAAGAAAAAAAAATATGTATTATATAAATTATAAGAAAACATAAAAAAAATAATGGATGATACAATTTTCTATCTTTCAATAAAAAAAATATTTTAATTTTTTTAATCTATACTCTTAGAAGAACATTGATAAAAAAATTATTTGCCATAATTAAATCCATATACTTAAATCTAATTTAATTATTGACTTTTGTCTTGAGTAACAAACTAACCCGATAAAAAATTAAAATAAAATAAGTGCATACCTAGGCATAGGTGAGTGTAAAGTTGCACCCCTGTCAAGGAAAAGGTCTGTAACCTAAAATATTGCTACGTGTCACAGGCGAATTTAAATGTCCCAAAAGAACTTTACGTGTTACATGATCCCGTGATGAGCGCGCGGTTCCATCTCCACGGGACGGAAACCCAATAGGCCAGTACCTTTAACAAATGTGTCTTACTAGTACTAATTAAATATCTTTCCACTTTTTTTTTTTAAAAAAATAATTTTTATTTCATTTATTTTGTTCTTGGATTCTCTTTTGAATTGTGTTTTGATTTGAATTTACGAATTTATGCATGTTTAAATTAATTTATTTGAGTTTAACTTGTGTGGAAAATATCTTTTTAATAAATTTTAGGTAAATTTAATAAATTTGATATTCATGTTTTTTAATAATATCAAATCCTTAATTATTATGTAATAGTGATATTGGAAGGAGGGACTCACCAAAAGTTAATTAACCACCTTCTTTGGCAAAGATTAATTAATAATAAAATTAATGAATATTTTGCATTATGTTAAAAAAATTTAATTTATTTTGTTTTCATATAAGAATTGATAATAACCGGCTGGGTTGACGGAGGAATATGCGGGTGCAGCTTTGGTTTCGCACGTGGTTTCGATTTGTGTTTTTTATTTATTTGTGGAAATTAAAAGAACAAATTTACATCCTTTCAAATGTCATCTTTATTTCTTGTCGGAAGATTGTAGTTTTTGTTCAGAAAAGAGGTGAGAAATTGCTTTTTTGACTACTACCGACCAAATCATGCCTGTTTAATAATTTTGTATTTTTGTTTATTCTATAAATGCCTTAAGTAATCCTGTCTAGGTTAGCTTTGTTATTCTTAGTCGGTCTCAAGCCCGGATAAAAGGAGAGGGTTGTGTTAGGCTTTCGACAGCCAACGTAAAACTTTGTCGAATCTCTACGACATGGATCAATTACGTAATAATGTGAATGCTAGGTCGTTGCCCGGAAGCAACGCGCTGTATGGCTCGAGTACAGTGTCAAAAGAGCAAGGGTCGCTGCATCGCCACCCGGATGTAGTGATAAGTAAGCAAGGGTTCCCACATTTTTTAGAACGGGTGTGGGTAAAGAAGCTAGTTCATGACAGAAGGATTTGCTTTGGTACATGAAATATAGGCACACTTACTGGAAAATCTATGGAAATAGTGGATGTTATGGTGAGGAGGAATATCAATTTTATGTGCCTACAAGAAACTAAGTGGACAGGTGAAAAAGCGAAAGAATTAGACAACTCGGGATTTAAGCTGTGGTATACGGGAAAAATCAGATCAAGAAATGGGGTAGGGATTATTGTGGACAAGGAGTGGAAGAAGGATGTCGTGGATGTAAGAAGAGTAGGAGATCGTATCATCGCCTTAAAATTGGTAGTGGGACAGGACACCTTTAATGTTATTAGTGGGTACGCACCTCAGGTTGGGTTAGCAGAACACTTTAAGGTAAAATTTTGAGAGGATCTAGAAGGGGTACTTCAGGATATACCCCAAGAAGAGAAAGTTTTCCTAGGAGGGGATCTCAATGGACATGTAGGTAGCGTGGCTAGAGGTTTTGAGGGGGTGCATGGGGGTTTTGGCCTAGAGGAGATGAATGGGGAGGGTAAATCCATCTTGGAGTTTTCGGAGGCTTTGGATCTTTCTATAGCCAATACATGGTTTAAGAAAAGAGAGGAACATCTTATCACTTACAAAAGTGGAGGGACATGTTCTCAGATAGATTTCTTCCTTATCAGGAAGTCTGATAGGAAGTATTGCTTGAACTGTAAAGTTATCCCGGGAGAGAGCTTGACTACCCAACATAGAGTTTTGGTTATGGATGTAAGAATTAGAGATAGGGCAAAGAGAAGAAGTCCTATGGTAGCACCAAGGATCAAATGGTGGCACTTGAAGGGTGAGAAACAAGGAATCTTCCAACAAAAGATATGGGAGGGATGGTTTGGACAATCACAAGGAAGTGCAAATGATATGTGGAACAAGATGTCCCAAGAGATTATTAAAGTGGCTAAAGAGACGTTGGGTGAATCTAGAGGTTTTGGACCTAGGGGTAAAGAATCGTGGTGGTGGAATGAAAGTGTTCAGAGCAAAGTTAGAGTAAAAAAGGAGTGTTTCAAGGAGTGGTCTAGGTGTAGAAATTCTGAAACTTGGGATAAGTATAAGATAGCTAGAAATGAAACCAAAAAGGCGGTGAGTGAGGCAAGAGCCCAAGCTTTTGACGGACTATACCAAGCTCTAGGCACCAGGGACGGAGAAAGATCTATATATAGGCTTGCTAAGGGTAGAGAGAGGAAGACTAGAGATTTGGATCAAGTAAAATGTGTTAAGGATGAAGAAGGCAAAGTCTTAGTGCATGAAAAAGATATCAAGGAAAGGTGGAAGGCGTATTTCCACAACTTATTTAATGATGGATATGGATATGACTCTAGCAGTCTAGACACAAGAGAAGAGGACCGGAACTATAAGTACTATCGTCGGATTCAGAAACAGGAAGTAAAGGAAGCGTTGACAAGAATGAGTAACGGTAAGGCGGTGGGGCCAGACAACATACCTATTGAAGTGTGGAAAACTCTTGGAGATAGAGGTCTTGAGTGACTCACCAAACTCTTTAATGAAATTATGATGTCAAAACGCATGCCGGAGGAATGGAGGAGAAGCACGTTAGTGCCAATCTATAAGAACAAGGGGGATATACAAAATTGTGCAAATTATAGGGGAATCAAGCTCATGAGTCATACCATGAAATTATGGGAAAGAGTGATTGAACGGAGATTAAGAAAGGAGACTCAAGTTACTAAGAATCAATTTGGTTTCATGCCGGGAAGGTCAACCATGGAAGCGATTTATTTAATACGGCGGGTGATGGAGCAATATCGCATGGACCAACAAGACTTGCACTTGATTTTTATTGACTTGGAGAAAGCATATGATAGAGTGCCTAGAGAGATTTTGTGGAAAGCTCTAGAGAAGAAAGGGGTTAGGGTTGCATATATTCGAGCTATCCAAGATATGTATGATAGGGTATCGACTAGTGTTAGGACACAGGGTGGAGAGTCAGACGATTTTCCCATCACAATTGGTTTGCATCAAGGGTCAACCCTTAGCCCCTACCTTTTTACCTTAATTCCGGATGTCCTCACGGAGCAAATCCAAGAGATAGTGCCGAGATGCATGCTTTTTGCAGATAACATAGTCCTCCTTGAAGAGTCGAGGGAGGAGTTGAATGAGAGGTTGGAAACTTGGAGACGAGCTCTAGAAACACATGGCTTTCGCCTAAGCAGAAGCAAATCAGAGTATATGGAATGTAAGTTCAACAAACGAAGGAGGGTTTCTAACTCAGAGGTGAAAATAGGAGACCATATTATCCCTCAAGTCACACGGTTTAAATATCTTGGGTCTGTAATACAGGATGATGGAGAAATTGAAGAGGATGTGAATCATCGCATTCAAGCAGGATGGATGAAATGGAGAAAAGCATCGGGGGTGTTATGTGATGCAAAGGTACCGATCAAACTAAAGGGAAAGTTTTATCGGACTGCGGTAAGACCGGCGATTTTGTACGGAACAGAATGTTGGGCGGTCAAGAGCTAACATGAGAACAAAGTAGGTGTAGCGGAGATGAGGATGTTGCGGTGGATGTGTGGTAAGACTCGACAGGATAAAATTAGAAACGAAGCTATTAGAGAGAGGGTTGGAGTAGCGCCTATTATAGAGAAGATGGTGGAAAATAGACTTAGGTGGTTTGGGCATGTAGAGAGAAGACCGGTAGACTCTGTAGTGAGGAGAGTAGATCAGATGGAGAGAAGACAAACAATTCGAGGCAGAGGAAGACCCAAAAAGACTATAAGAGAGGTTATCAAAAAGGATCTCGAACTTAATGATTTGGATAGAAGTATGGTACTTGATAGAACATTATGGCGGAAGTTGATCCATGTAGCCGACCCCATCTAGTGGGATAAGGCGTTGTTGTTGTTGTATAAATGCCTTAAGTTTGATGATAATTATGGTTCTGACAATTTGTCCAAGTATGGTTTTGATTATTAATTTATATTTTGATCCACAGGACCCAAAAGAATGGCCAATAATTGAGGCATTGCCATCTTATGGAAGAGGGAGAGAGAGAGGCTATGAGGAAGACATATTAGCCTTATACATGGAAATGGCATTAGCAATGTTGTCATTATAGGTAACATCAAAGCTTTTTCCTTTCCTTCAATTCATTTAGTGCAACAACAAATTAATCGATGAAAGAGGAAGGTAACAAAAAAATTCCCTCCTGGGATTTGTATTATGCAAGAATCAAATTCAGTTATCTCCAACAAATTCAACTGTGTGTTACAAACTGAACTACATACATTAAATCCGGTGGGATCATGCTTCCGGTTGGATAAGGTTGCAAGTCTTATTTTTTCTAATTTTTTAATCTTTAGTTCTTACAGAAATGAGACTTTAGTATATAGCATGTTTAGCTTAGTTTTTTTTCTCTCTCAAAGCAATTATATTTTTAAAAAATTATCAGGAAATTTGGAAAATAGTTATTCTTTAAAATATTATTGAAACACTTAATTACTTGGATATACAACCACACGTTTTGAATATACAATTGTATTAAATACATATGTTTTAGAAAAATAATGAAATAGTGACTTTTTCTAATTTATCAAAAGTATCTTTCAGTTTGTCATAAATGTTTATTAATTGGATGCTTTTTCAATAATTATCTTCCTATATATTATTGAATCCAAGTTATAAAATAATACTAGATTAAATAAAATTAATTATCCTAATCTTTACACTTTTCTTTTACAATCAAATGAGATTTTAAAATAATACTAGAATATTTTCGTACAGCGTAATACAATAGAATAAAATAACCATACTATAACAAATAGTTATAGTGCTCTTTTATGGTTATTTTCAATGGCGTAGGAACCGTGTATACAATAAATAAAGGATTTGCTCTCCTCCAACCATCACAATTCACAGCCTTATTCGGTTCAAGACATCAACTGCCATAAATAGAAGCATGACCTAAAAATTGACAGGTTAATTTATTTGAATTCTTCCATTTTTAAACTGAATAAATAAAATAAATTCATGCTCAAAACCCATCACATTCTGCTGCTGTCATATATACTAGTGATGAAATACAACAAGTTCTACTGTTCTAGCCGATCCATTAGATCGCATAATGTTTCTTACAAGCAATGCATCACACTGGCTAAGCCAGCAGTGAACTAGCTCCAAGAATGTCATCATAACTTGTTTCATTGGCAAAGATGAATTCGTCACATCATCAACACCTTTAGCTTACACATGTTCACATATTATATAATGCTGAACAAAAAGACTAAACAATATTGACCAATTCAAGATGAAGATAATAAAATCCCATTCTTCCTTCTTCCTAATGTTTTTTATAGCCATTATTACCTGCAAACATGTTTCTTTAGCAGAATGTGATAATGTGAAGGACTATTGCCCTACAATTCCACCCCAAAAGCAAACCATATTCCTAAATGGCTTCCCCAGCTGCGAGAACCCAAATAACACAATTGCACAAGATTTCAAGAGCATGGAACTAAGCCAGTCTGGTTCAAGAGACAAGTTTGGTTCATTAGTTAAAATTGTTACTGCTTACAAGTTCACCTCCACAATCACCCTAGAGCCACCGAGATGATCTATGTCAGACAAGGTGAGGTGGTGGCTGCGTTTCTCAACACTCAGAACCAGCTCTTCCAAAAGAATCTCAGGGCTGGTGATGTGTTTGTGATCCCCAAAGGCTTGTTTCACTTCTTGTTGAATCGTGGTGCACAAGTTGCAACTGTGTTCTCTGCGTTTAACAGCCAAAATCCCGGGTTGGGATCACTCACTTCTATTCCTTCTGACACCTTGGAATCGGTTGAGAAGCTTAAGAGGAAGGTTATCTCACTTTCTGAAGTAGAACTTAATGGTGTTAGTGATTTGACTTCTGCAGTGTTGGATATCATTCACACTTAACCATTAATTCAGAGTATTATTATATCATGATTCTTGACTTTCTGTAATTTGTTGCACACTACTGCTATTTATATTATGTGTTTGTGCTCTTGAGACTAAGGAATGTTCACTATAGAATTAATAAATTTAAGTTTTATACAATGAAAACAATTATTTTAAAATATTTTAACATCTAAAATATGTTTAGTTACAAATCTTTTACATCTTTTTTAAATTTAAGAATTATCATTTGAGTTTGCTGGTAGAAAAATTAGTGAACATGTATATAAGTAGAATTTTATAAATTCAATAATATAGCATTTTTAAAGTGGAATATCGTCTAACATGATTAAAAGCTAGTTATTCACCAAATATTATATTCATATTTTAAATAAATTGTAACTTTGATTTTATCTTGTCATCTTTGTTGTTGTGAACTTTACATTTTTTGTCTATTGGTAAAATTGCTAACTATATTTAATTTTAAACGAAGGAAAGAGTAAAGTTATAAAATCACATATATTCTATCCCTTGGGCAAATATTTTTATATATAAAAAAAGTTTTTATTAAATTTGATTACTTTTTCTGTTAATTAAATCTTGAACAATTATATAACTCAGCATGAATCTCCTATTATTATAAATTTATCTTAAAACTACGAAGGAAATCCTCCTATATATAAATAATGGTATTACCCACATATTCCTATTTTGATTTTTTCCCCTTTTCATCTAGTCTCTTTTGTAGGTCATCACAACAATTGCTTATACAAATCAATACAAAATTAGACAATTTTTACCTAGCAATATTGGTCGAGGACATGAAGTATATGTATTATACCACTTGCGAAGTTCTCTTTGCCGTTTGAATATTATAAATAAAAAATAGTTTTTTGAAAAATATTAGCTCTATTGTTTAGTTCACAAAAATGAATTTTTTTAACCTAAAGACTTATACATGACAAATAAACTCATATCCACAAGTATCACTCAATACATGTTCGATACCCATACTTTTTCTCGCACCTGGCAATATAATTATTAAATTATCCTTAATTTGTATTATGTATATTAAACAATTAATTTTATTAAAATTTTATACTTAGTGATTATTGTCTATTTTTTTCTATTTTTTAATACTAAAACTAAAACTCTAAGGAAAACATAAGTATAAGGAATTACAATCTCTCTCTCAAGTCTCATGTTTAGACATAGGTGATATGAATATAATTTTTATAGGATTTTATATTCGATTATGACAAATTTATTGTCTAAGCTTGACTCCTTGAATAAATAATATATTCAGGTCTATTTTAAAAAATTAAAATTATTTTTATATTTTTTTGCATTTTTTAATTATTGGGCGATGACAAGTATGAGGTTGTTATAATCGATCCCGGCCTGGAATGTGAAAAAAATCTATATCCACCAAGGATGAGAATGGGTTTGGGGAATCACATACTCCTCCCCGCCTTGTCTCATCCCATTGTCATATCTAATAAGGTTTAAATTTTTTGTTAAAAAAACATTTGATCATCAACATTTTTTCACATGATTTTTTTATTTGGCTCTAATAATTTGTTAATGTCATCATTAATTTGATTTGCAAGCATATTTCCTAACATAGGAAAGGAACATAAAAAAATGAAGGGAAATAAATGGGTAAAGGATTTACAAAAAATAAATAAGAGAAGTTATTTATTAATTAATATTTGTTTGTTACAATCATGCATGAATATATTTTTTCACTGCATGGATATTATTTCTCCTCATAACCTTTTTCTTAAACATTCTTGTAACAAAATATTACTTGTCTAACACTCCTGCAAGCAAAAATGCATCACATAAGCCACAAGATCACCAGCATCTAACACACAAAGTCAATTATCTAGAAAAACATGTAAAATCATAATTAATTCAATTATAAAGATGATGAATACCAATGTTAATGTCAATGGACTTACTTAAGCCACGATCAATAATTCAATGGTAGACAGTTGCGATGGATATTTTATGACATCTTGCAAGACAATCATCAATACATTCTGCATAACCATGAGCACCATTTTGTAGTAAAGGTGCACATTCTACATCACATATGTGACCACAATTGGTTTTACCAGACTCATTGCTTTGCTCCATTTGTACAAACGAAGGATTTGTAATTAGCTTCTGTCAAACCAAGCGTAATCATGATCATAATTACAACTATAGTAGTTCTTATCTCATTCGTTGCCATAACTCGTGTCCAAGTCATACAATCTATCTATCTATTATGTATGAATGTTAAGTTCTTATTGTGATGCATCAAGGAAAATAAACAAATTTATAGGGCAATAAATAATGCATATAAAATACACTACCACATACGTTATTTTTAAGCAACATTCAATAAAATAACGTTTACTAAAACGTTACCAAAACCTTTGATAAATCTCATTTTGTAACCATTTTAAACTAAATGTTACTACTATTTTATCTATTTATATTACATTATCGCCCCCTTTAAAATATGTTGAACTGGTAATGCAACGGTACCAGTGATCACCATCACTTTCAAGTTGAATAAGGAAGGAGCAATTTTACTGTAAATAAAAAAAATAAAAAGGATCAGGTTTCTTTGGTTTAAAACCAATATGGATACGTCTACAACATGTGAGTTCTCTGGGCTGTTAATTTGTTAAATTGTCTTGGATATCTCTTCTTTTTTTTATCCACTAACTTTTATATTGAAATCCCACCACTTAAGCTACTTCATTAACACATCAAAGATAAAAATAATCGAAAAAACCGATCGCTCAAGGACTAACTAATAACAACCTCAGATTATTACTTGTTAATTTCAGTATTTGTTAAAAATGTGAAATTTAAATATTTGATTAAATGTTATTTATTTGTCAAAAATGTGACAATATTAAAGAAAGAAAAACATGAATAAAAGTGATGTATACTTAATGTGATAAAAGTTTTTTTTTTTTTTCCGTCCTAGTTCAAAGATCGCATCGCAGACATTCTCTAACTCACTACTAAATCAAAAATCAATCCTGTTCTAATACGTAACTAATGTTAATCCAAAAAAAATTTAGACGTAGAGAGAATCGAACAATGATTCTCCGGCTAAATAATAAAACATCTTTTTAAGTTTTTTTTTTTTTGTTTTTAATCTTCTAGTACTCATTATCTTCCTTACTATTGCATCTTCTCCCACTCCTACTTAAAAATTAGTTTAAAAAACAAACACAATCAAACACGGCTGCAGCATTCTATTCTATATTTCTATACAAAGTAGATAAAACTCGGTTGGTTGGTCATCAATTTGAATTTCCTTTTCATTTTGTTTAGTAATATTTGACAACCAACGTACTAATTATGTTTGCTTAGTGAGGTAAGGATTTTGTAAGACAACGTGACAGCCAAGGGATAAGGGGTAAATTTCCAATCCCTGTATGATGTCGTGTAAGATCACCATCTTCCCTTCCTCAACATACCAAAATGAGATGATGAAAATTGCATAAATAACATAATATAACACACACACACACACACATACAAATAAAGTAAAGACACCAAGAACTATATCCTCTTCCAAAACATTGCTTGTTATCTATCAACTGTGGCAGCAAGATAAAATTCACTACTAGTTCCATGATAGAATATAGTAAAATGTAAAGGTAATGCAGATGCATTCAAAAAACAGGGAAGAAGGTAAGTGTGGTAATAAAAGATCAAAATATTTGTATCAGAGGTGCCACACAACTAGCTCCAACCTGTTAAGCCTAACCTATCAGCAAGATTGTACATAACCAATTGATCCCAAACAGGGCCGAAGAGGCGTTCCCCTCCAATGGCAAATGTTAGACTCCAAGAACTGAGAAGTGTCGCACATACTGCAAACCCAATTGCAGATCCAACAACATCTGCACAAAGACATCGATCAAACTAAATCAGCAGACAAAACAAAGGAAGGCATCTCAAAACAAATTCATTATATTGTAACCAACAACAACAACAACAACAACAACAAAGCCTTATCTAACTATATGAAGTTGGTACATGAATCACAGGACATCATTAAGCTCGGTTACAGGCTAAAGCTTCAACAACATTATTATAATTTTAAACCACCAAATTACTTAAAACCAGTTAGCTTATTCGACAATTAGTTCAACTACAACAATAACAAAGTCTTATTTCACCACATGAGGATGGCTACATAAAACACTCGACGTCATTCGACTCAACTCTCAGTTAAAGACAGATGCTTCAGCAGCGTTGTTTTAACCACCAAACTACTCAAAAACCAGTTAGCATATTCAACAATCATTTCAACCATAGCTAACAAGAATGAGATGAAACTACACAGCTGTGTAGAAGCAATGTAAATGAAACTAACTGTTACGAAAAGCACAAAGGCACAAACAAACTCATCATCAACATGAGATATTAAAAAGAGCATAAGTTCGAATTCTCAATACAACAGCCCCTTATTTAATTTTATTTTGTGCGAACAGATAAAGCAGATAGTAACAAACCCTAGATATTAGAAAACAGAAAACAGATGAAGCAAATAATAATTGAAAAGGAGTGCATAATTTTGCAAGTAATTGAGATTAGGTTAGGTTATGATACAGGGGCGAATGCGAGGGAAGGAGTGGGAGTGGCGAAGGACGGGCCAGAAGTAGAAGCAATTGACGGCCCAAAGGAGAGGGAGAAGAGCGAAGCCGAAAGTGTAGAACCTGCGAGCGTAGCCCACTGACTCTTCCTCCGACAGGCCCAATGGGCCGTCGATCGTTGGCCACAGCGGCATCGATGACGCTACCGAATTATTCCGATGAGGGTTAGGGTTAGGGTTAGGGTTAGGATTGTTGCTCTGAGACTGTGCCTCCATCTATGTGATCTGCCTCCGCCGCGGATTTCTACGATAACCAAAATGAGATAAGTGGAAATAGAAACAAGTTGTCAAATCAATCTTATTGTGTTAACTAAATTTATTAATGTTTCTCAGTTTCAGTGTTAACCTACTTACTGTGCAAGTGGATCGTCGCGTTTCTTCGATTTTGCTTGATATGGCGTAGTAATTTCAAAGACCAGCGGGACTTAAATTCAGATTAATCCTCCATTGTCTTAAATCTTATCTGTTTCCGTGTTCGAATCGAAAACACAAAAAGTAGCAAACAAATAGCTAATTAATTGGTTAGTTAATTAATACCAGACACTTTAACATTCTTTGTTTATTAAATTATAATTTTAAATTCACATTAGTTTTTATTTTTTTATTTTTAAACCAAAATCTCCTAGGAGTTAAACTCATACTATTTTATTAAATATAAAACAATAAGACACCGAGCCATTTATTTTATTTAATTAAATTATAAACAATATTTTACATGTATCATTAGTTAAAAATTATTAATTTTTTTTTCAATTATAAATATACATATATATATTAAAATAAAATATTTAATATTTAATTTTAGATATTTTTATTTTTATTATAAAACCTTATTTTAATGTAAATTAATAAAATATTAGATATAATATTTCTTCTCGTTTATTATAATTTTTTAAAAATATATATAAACTAGTATACAGATTAGTAAATTTCAAATAATAATTAAATAATCTAAAGAAAAATTCTACTTTTTATAATTAAAATAATTTTTTTTATTATTTATATATATAAATAAATTTACATAATTCTTATAAATTACATAAAATAATTTATTTAAATAATTTACATATTAATTTATGAAATTTAATTATAAATTGATAAGATTAGAATTAAAATGTGTAAACTATTTAAAATAAAAATATATAAAACGATATAAAATAAATTAAAAATATAAATATAAAATAATATTTATAAAGTTAATTGGATAAAACAAATATCTTAGTCATATTATTTTATCTTTGTGTTAAAGGTCATAAGTTTAATTTCTATTAAGATTCCTTTTAGTTTTCATTTTATTTAATTTTTTGTCACATAATGTGTCATGTCAATCATCTATATAAGTGTTATGTCAAAATCAATACATCACATGAAAGTCAATATTTTACTTTAAATGATCAACTGATAAAAAAAATTAAAATTACAATTTAGCCTATTTTTTTCATAATTATTCATTTGATTCCTTAATCATTTAGAAATATTCAATTAGGTCCCTCTTTTTTTTTTTTTACAAATTGGCATTTATATAATAAGTTAATTATCTTTTTTTAGATGAATTGGATCTCAGATATTAACTAGGGCATGCTTCAAGGTTCAATTGTAGCATTCCTAATTGTCGCCTTCTAGGTGACTCACACGGTAATTCCCGCAATCACACTTCATTCAATTCCTTGTTGGTCAAAATACTCCATCGGTCAAAATTCCTCTATAGGTAGTCCTTTTCAATATTTCGACAATTTGTTTCTGCTTTCAGGATCAATATCTATCTCCGCAAATTAATATGAGACCTTTTAACGTGTTTTGTCCTTACTCACACACTTTCTAGCAAACTCTCCACAAGATCACCAATTTCATAACTACTTGAAGTCAAACATGCTTAATTATGAATTTTTTAAGTGATAGGCCACCAAAACGTATATGCATCTTATTGGTATAGGTAGTACCAATTAATTCATTTAAGTCATCATCAAATGTACAGTCTCATATCGGATTCCTCTCATTTTGATGTGATTTGCACACGGTGTTACATGTTCACCAGCTTTAGCCTAATTCGTTCTCGAACCACACCGTATTGAGAAAAACGGTATGCTCTGATACCATTTGTAACATCTTAATTGTTGACTTCTCAACAGCTCACACTCTACGGCACTTCACATGGTGACACTTCACTCAAGTTGGTCAAAATCCACCTCCAGAACCTTCGATAGGTAATTCTTTCTGAGACCTCAACCATCAACTCCGATTGCATCTAGGATCATTAATTGTCCCCATAAACTAACATGAGACTTCAGTGAGAGTTCTTAAGTTGAGCTAAAACATTTTACATTGATTTTAGAGTTTAACGTTTATGTACTAACAATGTAAAACAGTTCTATACAATCATTTAATCACAAATTGAATTACTTTTAAGATAATTATTTTAAAAGTTAATAAAGTTACCATACATATTAAGTTGTGATTGGATGAGTGAGTCCATAATCGTTTTTTTGTTGTTGTTGATTTTATCATAAAATAAAATTCTAATCCTTCAGTAAATTTTAATAATATAATATATTTCTATATTAAAATTGAGAATTAAAAGATTAAAAGTTGAGATATACTAGTAATACTTAACTTTAGATTCATACTTTAATGTACCAAAAACGTTGATTTGAGTTTTTAACTTCTTTATTTCAATTTCATCTTCTAAGTTATGAAAATCTAACAACGTTCTCTTTTAAGTTTTAACAGTCTGTTTGGAATAGCAACGTTTCTATCTAACATTGCACTAGTAACGTTATAACTGACTTATGTGGCATTCAATTAACATTGAATTCAATGTGGTTTGGAAATTCAAAAACAAATTAAAAATGAAAATGTGTTTGTTATGAGATTGAGTTCCCGTAGAAGGTGACTGTAATCTTCTTCCCTTCCGATGGCTTTCCCATCGTGTTCTGATTGTAGAGTTATTTGCTGCACAGTACAGTAGGTACAAATAGTAACCAAGAGATTCATCCAAAAAATAGGTAACCAAGAGACTGAAGAGAGAATATTCTTGGGGTGCCATAACTATAGGCTTCTTCTTGATAAAAGGTAGTTTAATGTCACTGTATTCTGTATTTGGCCTATTAGCAAGATAGATCATCTGCTCATAAACTATTGCATAGGCTTCTTTCCTATAGTATACTGGGATACAATTTTCTAGATTAAGATTCATATGGTTCATGCATGAAATGGAATGACGACATGAAATCTCAGTTGACATTCATGCCCTGCATGAACACTCTTTTGTGTTCAACTTTACCCCACACCTATCACCCCAAAAGTTGATATTTCTGACTTCTATTTTGAACCCATTATTCTATAAGAAAGTAATTTCTTCAAGCACTGTGACAAAACTGATAATAGGTTTCCCTTTTGGTCCAACGATCACACTGTTGAATGTTTCAGACATATTCAGTAGGGCATCACAATTGGAATTAAATGAAAATCTCGATCTACTCCAAAATCCAGGAGGTATTTTCAGTGAGAGCATGTAGGCTTCCCCATTGACCTTTCTCATTTCATTTGTCTTTCCCACTCTTGAGGGCATGCTGCCAAAGCAGTTTCCACATTTACACAATTACACCTTTAATTACTTGGCAGGAAATCTCTTTTTAAAATTGTTGCATAGCTTCCTAACAAAATCTCTGTTCAACCTAAGTTAATATAAGCTCTTGAAGTACAGGGTGTAAACCCTTGGCTGAACTACAAAAAATAAAACAGACTGAAATGAAACTGAAAAATTAAATTAAAGGACCAACCTAAACGGTTAATACAAGTTAAAGGACTAAATTAAAACTTAGAAAAAGTTAAAAGGACCTAAATAAAATGTAATGAAAATTTAAAGGACTGAGTTGAGATTACCTTTTGCTGGTCAAAGATAAATGTATATGATTAGCATGCAATTCTTCCTCCTAGATATCAACAGCTCCAAAACCAGTACCATAAGTCCTTGTTTTCCCCTTCAACCAATTGGAAGATTTTAATCAATAGGATCTCTTTCAATTGCAGCTAGTATTTGGCCTCCATGGCACCCCTTCAGGAAGCAACCATCAAGTCCTACAATTAGCTTGCACCTCATACAAATAAATTGTTTGAAATGCTGGTAACATCTGTTGGTTAGGATTCTCAAGATTAGCCTCATCTGTAACAAGAATCAAAACGCACATAATCAGCCAATATGTAAGATCCCATTTACATTGAAATCGTCTCACTTCATTATCCACTAATAGATGGTAAATTAGTTTAGAATTAACTACTATAATTTCATTGGTAAATAAAATTATAGTAACAAAATTTAAAAATTCTTGTAGCGTTTGGACAAGTTATTGTATTTGTTAGATTTGGTTTTCATGTTTCCGTTTTCATAGGTATTCTTACAGAGATTGCAAACATAAATATAAATTATCCTACACCACAGCACGCTTGTCCCGTTCCCAATTCAACTACTCCTTTCCCTGCATAGATGCCTCTTTCAGCGTTCTATCCAACCAATTCAGCCCCCTAAAAAATTTCAAGGAATATTCTTGTTGTTTGTTAGAGGATGGAGCAAAGAGACCTTCCATGAACGACGTTGTTTGGATGCTACCGAGGAAGTTAATGAAAAGAAACAGAACTGGGAAAATGTTTTTTACGCACTAAAGCTGTGAAGTCATAGCACTGGCTTTGAAATGAATGACATAACCACACCTCTGCATCAAAATCAGATGCATCTAGCATTACACCCCGAACTCCATTCTACAAATGAAACGTGTTAGAAATAATAATAATAATAATTAGAAAATGAAGGGTTGTGAATTACTGTTAGAAGATGAATGGGTGAGTTAATATGAATTTTGGGGAATTATTTTTCTAACCACTATGTATTTGAAGGGTATGACATTATGTCCATTTAATGTCTTAATTGAAGACTTATGTAATGTTGGAAAATAAAACAAAAAATGAAGGAAAATAAATACGAAGAAAATGCAGAGTCTTGAATTAAATAACAAAATAACAGTAGCAAAATAAATTTAATTGACAACACATGAATAATGGATTATAACATACCATAAGCACAAGGAAAAAATAAATTAGAGAAAGAAAGATATAGTCTGGGTTGAAGCGCGTAAACGCTATCCTTAGAGAGAAAACGCCCCTACTGCACGGGTAAGAAATTCTGATTGCGCTCCTCTCCCAAGATACAACAACCCGTTGGTTCCGATCGTGTGCAGCGAAAGAATCCCCGAACCTTATGAACACCAATGCTCTTGCTCTCACAAAAATTAAGTTTTGTATAGGAAAATAAAGAGATAAATTTTTGGCAGAAAGAAACCAGAGCTCTCCGTCTGTCATTTCTAGAAAAGAGGAAAGAGATATATAGAGGCATTTTGCAACAACAAAATATGACCGTTAGAAATATGACCGTTGGAAAACCAACCTACAGTTGTCACAACAAATGTAACAAACTAGTTTGACTCATTAAAACAAAATCTTAAGAAAATCTAAAATAAATATTTTATTTTATAAAATAGAATTAATATATTTATAAATTTTAAATTAAAACACAAATATTTATCAACATTCCCCCACATAATTTAAAATTTTAAAATATATTTTCTAAAAGATAATTTGTATAAAAACATAAGAGTAAGAGCATCTGATATTGTATTTCGATATAAGGAACCTTCCGGGTTTGAGCCTTATACCTAGTGTTTATGAACTTCCATCCGAGAAAAATGTAGTGACTTGATTGTCTTGAACTACATATTCTTTAACCGGACTTTAGTACCCAACCCCTACAATATTGGCGTTCAATTAGGTTCTAATCAGTGGTAGCACGTTACACGGCCTTACGCTTGTATCTTGTTTCGTGAGTGTCCTTTAGAGATTAGCCCATATCTTACAGTGGCGGCCCCACCACCACACTCACTAGGTGAATCCTCAAAGAGTGAGTTGTGACCCTCACCCCTACAATAATTGTCATCGGATTCATTAAGAGGTATTTTGTTGTTTTTTTTTATACCAAAAATACACATATATAAATACCTCAACCTTAATGTTGCCACAATTTATAATACACCTCGTCATAGGAATGAGAAACGGAACAGCTCCGTCAAATTTCATTTTGGTGTACTTTAGTCAACAAACAATTTCGTTGTTACCCGTTGAACTCCATTCATGGGATCACCAATCACACGGAGACAGGTGTCCATTGTTGTAACTAAATAATGGGCTTTAATCCCATTCCCATCGACGACTCAAGTACTTGTTGACATGTCAACCTTTTTGTAAGCGGATCCACAATATTATTTTATGACCTGACAAAGTCAAGAGAAATGACACCATGAGAAATCAAATTTCTTATAGACTTATGTCTCACTCTTAAGTGTCTTCTTTTTTTTTCATTAAAATTTTGCTTGTCACTTTAGATATAGCAATTTGACTATCACAATCCATTGGAATTGGAGGTATACGCTTATTTAACAATGACAAATTGCATAATACATTTTTAAGAAATTCAGCCTCACTAGTAGCAGTATTTAAAACAATAATTTTTGCTTCCATGTGAAATAATAATTTGTCTAATAGATTTTCATGATACTGCACAACCAGCTAAAGCAAAAACATAACCACTTGTCAATTTTATTTCATCAAAATCAAAACTTCAAGTTTGTATCACTGAATCTCTCAATTACTTTCCAATCTACCAACTGCATGTGCAATATCAGACAGGCCTAGAAAAGTTTGTCAAATGCAACAAAGAACCGATACTTTGAGAATATTTATGTGAAGAAATTCCTTTACTCAAATTTTTCTTTAACTTGATGGATGAGTCATAAGGAGTGAAAACAGGTTTCACATCAAAATAATTAAACTTCTTCAATAGCTTTTCAACATAATAAGATTGGGTAAAAGTCATGCCATCATTTTTCTTTATAAGCTTAATTCCCAAAATCACATCTACTTGACCAAGGTCTTTTATGTCAAAGTTTCTAAACAATAAGGATTTCACATAATTTATGAAATGCATATTACCACCAGATATGAATATGTCATCCAGATACAAACATAAAATGACACATCTATTATCATCAAATTGTTTCACATACACATATTTATCACTATCATTAATTTGAAAATCATACAAAAGAATAACTTAATCAAACTTTTGTGTCAATGCTTTGGAGCTTGTTTCAAACCATACAAAGATTTAACAATTTATTTTTCAAGAAAAAATATTTTCAAAGAAAGTCACATCTCTAGACTCCATAATAGTACCATTAGAAATTTCAGATACTTCTGAAATAATAACTAAAAATCTATAAGTAGTATTATGTAAAAAATATCCAACAAAATATAATTAATATTTTTTTTTCAATTTTCCTTTTCTTATTAATAGGGATATTAACCTTTACTAGACACCCCTACACTTTAAGATATTTCAGATTTGATTCTCTTTTTCTCCATAGCTCATAAAGATTTTTCTTTTGTTTATAAGGTACTCTTTTAAAAATATGACATGCAAAATATAAAGTTTCACCAAAGTGTTTATTTTATTATTTTTGTGTGTTATATTTTCACAGGCTTATCTCTTATCAATGAGTTATAAATAAAGAAACAATCAGTCAACATGTAGCAACAAAATACCTGCAGTAGTAATAATAACGTTAAACAATAAAAATTAAAAACCAAACAACAAATGTCCTAATTTTAAAGACTTGTGTTCAGAGAATCATTTGACCAAGAAAAAGATAGTTTTCTAATCATATAGGAATGAAATTAGAAGTATGCTTTTAGTTTTTCACATAAACTAATTCTAAAAACATTTTTTCTTCAAAACCATCATTAATGAAGAAAATATATTTTAAATTTCAAATTATAAGAAAATATTTTTCAACAATCTCTCAATTATGTAAAATTTAAGGAAATGAAATAATATAATAAAACATTTTTAATAAAGCATAATACAGTGTGTCTTCATCCATTAATTTTTCAGACTTACTAAAAGGGGAGTCAATCATATTCATGACAGATATTTTGACAAAATAAAATGCTACTGCAGAAAAGACTATGCAAAAAGAAAGTGATAACTAAATTTTCTCTCTAAGACTGTTGGAAAATAAAACAAAAAATGAAGGAAAATAAATACGAAGAAGATGCAGAGTCTTGAATTAAATAACAAAATAAATTTAATTGACAACACATGAATAATGGATTATAACATACAATAAGCACAAGGAAAAAATAAATTAGAGAAAGAAAGATATAGCCTGAGTTGAAGCGCGTAAACGCTATCCTTAGAGAGAAAACGCCCCCACTGCACGGGTAAGAAATTCTGATTGCGCTCCTCTCCCAAGATACGACAACCCGTTGGTTCCGATCGTGTACAGCGAAAGGATCCCCGAACCTTATGAACACCAATGCTCTTGCTCTCACAAAAATTAAGTTTTGTATAGGAAAAGAAAGAAACCAGAGCTCTCCGTCTGTCATTTCTAGAAAAGAGGAAAGAGATATATATAGGCATTTTGCAACAACAAAATATGACCGTTATAAATATGACTGTTGGAAAACCAATCTACAGTTGTCACAACAAATATAACAAACTAGTTTGACTCATTAAAACAAAATCTTAAGAAAATCTAAAATAAATATTTTATTTTATAAAATAGAATTAATATATTTATAAATTTTAAATTAAAACACAAATATTTATCAATATGTAATGCCTGTGAGGTTGCTCTACTATAAATAGAATACCAAATCATATAGCCAAGTGTGCCAAATGAAGAGAATCTTCTCTGTTATTTTTCTTGTAGGTACAATCTTAGTTTTAGTTCTCCCTTTCAAAGGTGTTGCAGAATTTTCATTTTCTGATGTACCATTCTTACAATATGCTCAGAAGTGGATATCTTTTGCATTATCAAGTCCCATCACCCTCAACATCTTCCACGCAACATCCACTTTACCATGTCCCGCATCCGTTCCACCATCAGCTTCACCTTCACGTTTGCCTTGAGTACTCACAATGTCCATCACTTTAGGCTCCTCCACTGGATGCACTAAATATAATTCCACCTTTCCAAGATACTTAACTACCTTTGCCATTTCCATAGCAGTATAATCATATCTCACTTCCTTTAAACCAACATTTAGCTGCTTCCCTTCTGTTTTATACCACATAATTTCTATGCATGCATAACCTATTTTCATTATTTGGTCCAAACACTCCCAATTACGTCGTTTGGACACGCAGAGACAGAGAGCCATGTCATTAGCATACATAATGGTGTCGTTTTAGAATGTCACAAACTGATGTAAAGTTTGTTGCCATTCAACCATAGTGTATTTTCAGTCCCATATTACAATGTTTATATGGTAGAAGTGATTTCATATTTCTTAACAACTACAAATAAAAAAAAAATCAATTCAAGGTCATGATATTTTCAAAGATTATAAATATATTTAAATCATTTTCATAAACAAAAATTTAAAAGTATGGTAAAATATACAAATTGAAGAAAATAGTCTTTATAAATTCCTTTTATTTTTTCTCTCTTATCACCTAAATCTAAAAGAAGTTATTTATTCACTATTTTAACTTAAAAGAATTTTATTCCTTTTTTTTTTATTGTATTTGAACACATAATTGATATTATTACCTTTCAATACAGAAAATTTCAAAACGCTAAAAGTAAGATAAAAAAAAAGTTAATAAATTATTTTTCAAATTTTTATTTATTTTAATTATATTTGAATACTAATTAACTTTTATCACCTAATGTAAAGATTTTTTTTCCATGTTATATTTTATTTATTTGGTATTTGAACACAAAATATTAAGAATATAAATTTTTTTATTGCACAATTTTAACTAAACCTGAAAAATCAGATTAAGATCAACATAATTTATTTATTTTTAAAAAAATCTCTTTTTTTATTGCATTTGAGTCCTAAAGAAGATCAAAGAAAAAATAAGGATGATTAACTACTTTTTTCATTTCAATTAGAATTTTCATATCAAGCAAATCATAATGTGATGATACATGGGAATAATGAAGTCACATGATGCAAAATTAGTGGCAATTTTCCCTCCCAGTCTGAGCCAATGCAATCAATCCAAGCAGCCCCTTCCTCAAAAGATCCAAACGAACATGGACCAAAAATTGTCCCTTGGAGAAGGAATCATGAACCATCACCAAGTTGGATATATGAAGAATGGGAGAGTCAGTTTAGTTTAGCTGATGCCATCTCTTGACAACACCTCAGAGACTTGGACTGAATGTCCAACTGAACCCAGAAATCAAATTCCATTTACTGTTCTTCAGGATTGAGATCTCTCTCGGATTTTGGCTCTAGCAAAAAACACTCCTGCCAATAGACCTACAAATTGCATTTATAGCTTCAGTGATGAAACAAAGTGTAATACAAACTTGTGCCAATGCACTCTACAATAATAATGACAATGAAGATAGTAACACTTTCAAATCAGTTAATTTAAAGAACTAACCAAACAAAATGCTAGCAGAGTTCTCCAAACTAGTGGGAACTTTGAAGAGAAGGATGCCAGCAATAGAAAGTGGTATCTTGTTCAGTGAACCTACAAGACTGCAGATGGCAAACTAGTCAGATATGTCTAAACAAATTAATATACTGGCATTTTTCTGATAACACAATGCATTAAAGACTAGAATCTATAACTAATAAAAATATTTGTTCCAACAATAATTCATATCTGAGTTATAACCAAGGTGAATGCATTGTTAAGTAGTCATCTCACAAAAACTAGGGAGGCAAGACTTATTTGCTTCAAATGAGATCCTGCCAACACTAAGCCATAGGAATAGGACCGTCCTAGAACAATAAAGAAGCTAATCTAAACCAAAATACACACAGCTTTGGACACACATTATCCTTGACATGAGCCCTACTATTCATGAAGTCCAATTTCAAAAGAAACTGTTAAGGAATTGTAACTATATTTTAATTTACTGCATTTAGGAATTAGAGATAAAAGGTGGATATGGGCCATTCTCTCTCTCTCTCTCTCTTCTCTCTCAAGGGAGTGAGCAATTGGCACTTCTGATCTTACCTATAAGTTGTAGCTCCAGTCTGATGAAGAAACCACATGGATGTGAAGCTGATTGCTAGACCCAAAAATCCACTAAAGGTCATCACCAACCAAAAGCTAGGCAATCTCAGAAGTGGCCTGTAAATTAAAATACATAATATTATATAATATTAGAAAAAGAATGACATGGTGTGAGTAGCTTCTTATATCTGTCATCAACATAACCACAACAAATTATGACATAAAAACACATTTCTTGAGATTCCAGATCTGTGTTTCTATAAAGAAAAACAGAAGGCAAAAGATAAAATTGGGATGTTCTCTTCATGATACATTTTAGGACAAAACTTACATACAGTTCCTTAGATGATGTATGTATTGTTTTCCCATCAGAATTGGAGTTTTACCTCTGTAATTTGCATAATCCTTTAATGCAAACCTTTTTTTATTCAAATTATCAAGGTGACACTCCAATTTTGATAGAACAATACAAACAACTATCGAATATTATCAAAGTTGTGTTACATTTTAACCTATGAGAACACATAATCTTGTAGAAAATGAAGTATGCCAAGCACATAATATTGAGTCCAATCACAAAAAAAACTAGCGTACCCCATTGCCCAGAGGCTCTTCGCTATGCGAAGGTATGGGGGAGGGATATTGTACGCAGCCTTACTCTTGCATATGCAAGGAGGCTGTTTCCGGATTCGAACCCATGACCAACAAGTCCAATCACAAAAATATAGGAAAAAACTCACGTGCTTAAGAGATAATCCATCTCATTGAAAACAATAATCAGGAAAATTCCCAAAGGCACAGAAAGGGTGTTGTTCAACAAGACCATTGAAAACTCATTTAAATTTCCAGATTTAGTAACTTGCTTTGCTGTATCCATGACCCTTTGGAGCATCAACTGCAGCAACAAAATAAAAACCGATTAATCAGCAAACTTGACTAAAAGCTGAATTCAGTGCTATCTACATATACACATTATACCATAGTATGTTATCCTTTTAAATCAAAACCACACTAAACCTCCCACATGTACAAGTGTTAGAAGTAATTGAGTAATATGATTCTAGAAACCCCACCAAAACAATTAAAATATCAAACTGAAATGCATTGAGTATGTTCTCACCAGGACTAGGTGTTGAATAATTTGTCTACATGTTGGGAAGTTTGATTGGATAAACTGATCAATTCACTTCACCCATGATAAACTATAGCAATTCATATAACTTTTTTCATTTAATTTTACTTTGTCTTTCAACCAAGTCTAAACCAGTCCTTAGCACAGAGAGATGGAGAATCCTAGGGACTAGGGATACACTATGACCATGATAACAACATGCCCAAGGAGATAATGAAAAAAAAAATTCAATGAAGATTTGGTTCATCCTACACATACACATCACACAGGCATCCTGCTTTTCTATGTTATATAGACTTGTATGTTACTATTGAAAGTGGTGATATTATACATAATGTGACTATTCCACCAAAAGTTTTAATGATGACATGTGTTCAGATCATTATTGAAACAACCAAAAGTATTAAATTGGGCTAAAAGAGTAAAACATGAGAACATTATAATGTGATAGAAACCTGATGATATCTTATTACAAAGAATAGGGAAAACCTCCCCTTATTACAACACTGCTGAACTTTGAGGGTTTGTACCTCTTAATGCCTAAAGTCCCCAATTCTCTCAGAAATATCTTTTCTTCTATTCTATACATGTGATACCTTTCACTGATGGTAAGTTTGTAACTAACTAACTAACTGCTCATTGTATGTAACTACTATGTCATCTAACAGAGTGTTCATAAACAAACAGTGATATTTAGTAAGACAAACACATGATTGAATTTATGAATATATAATAATATATGATTAATATTCTAACTCTCAAGTCAAGGACTAACAGTTATACGTGCAATGTGCAAAACAGCACTGCAAACAGAATAAAACTTGTAGTAAAGATACATCTTGCAGCATTCTGCTGAAATTTCAAAACATCCAGGAAGTAATACAAAGGTAAGCAAAGTGGAATTAAAAATGAATGAAACTCATTGAGACAATGAAGCCTAAAATCACAAAACATCAATACTCACAGAATATGATGCAGTTAAGAAACAGTTTAGTGTCTGCCAAGCATAGCCAACTGCATTGAAAGAGAGATCAGTAATCCCTCCAGTTATTGCTGAAATGATCTGCAAAGGAAAAGGGAAGCTCTTTCAGGCTGCTTTTTAAGCAAAAAGTTGTTATGTTTTGTAAGGCAAGGATCCAACTGATGCATAGTTCCGACAGTCTTAACAGTAAACAGCTAAAGAGTCTAACAAAATAAAACATGTTTATAAAGAGTATGAAATTGAAACTGACAAGCCACCCAGCAATAAATGCATTGCTGGAAGCAGGATAGAACCCTGCAAAATAATCCCCATATCAGCTGTGACAGCCCAGCCCTACATTTATAGAATTTGACATACAAACTTTAGGTAAGCTTGGCTACCATCCTAAAACACCAACCCACTCCAGACATAATTTATGTTCCTTTAAACAAAGGACTCAGCAAGAACTAATTCACGACATATGAATATTTTGGTTATGATTAGACAAGTAGTAAAATCTTCTCCATAGTGACTACATCATTGGACAACTATAATAAAACAATATTGTCAGCAAGAGTCATGGTTGTAGGAGGCGCATGCAAAATAAAGGGATTAAAAGATTCATATGTCAAGGTATAATATGTGAATTCATTATTCTACATCATAGTCAGGGTCTCAAACAGCCAAAAATAAAGGGACTCCAAGATTCATATGCCAAGCTCTTCAACATACCATTAGAAACAAAGATGCCCAGACTTTACCATCATGGTGCTTCTTGAACAAATACATTTCACCAAGGGCGGTTATGACATTAGTAACATTCTTCAGGACTGTCACCATGGCTACATTAATGTATTTCAAACTGCACATAATACAAATGGATAAGTATTGCAAGCAAGAGAGTGTAGCAAAGTGCTCTATTGTAAATTCAGTCCATATATTGACACCGGCACAGATAATAAATGTCAACATCACATGTTTGACAATAAAAAGTTAGTACAACTTTAGAACTCCATGCTACAAAATAAGAATAATTATTCTCTGAATATTAGCATCTAAAGCACTAGTAGCAGATGAAACATTGAATGGTAAAAACTAAAAAGCCAGTCACAAAGCATCTGCCACAACCATCCCCTTTGGTAAGACCATCAGTCAATATATTCCAACTAAAAGAGAGAATGAAAACATAACAATAGCCACAATGTAGAAGACTGCATACCTAAACATGCTTGTAACGAGCATTCCAACAAATATAAAATTCACAGGCAACCAGACCTTGATCAATCTCCACGTCAGCGGCTCAGTTGAAACTAAACCCAGAAGGCTCAACACGGAAACAATAGCAACTGAAATTAAATTCTGCATCCACACAAAAAAGTGTCAGAACCAATCCAGTTCAAGCAACTCCCACATCACTACACAATACACAAAAGGGTAAAAAAGATTCAAAGTACACCAAATCAAAATTACCTGGTACAACATCAAGGATATCCCCGCATTAAAATCATAGCTTGAAAGTACAAGCTTGTTGACCAATATCATGCCACATGAGGAAAAACAATAAGCAAGTCCAGACAACAAGGCCTGATTGTAGACTTTAACTCCCCTTCCATTTCTTGGTGTTCTTACTTTATCTTTGTCCGACTTGGCATTTTCCAAGTCATGATGTTCTTCATTGGGAGAAGAAGGCTTCATTTTCATGTGATCCAGTTATGGCGTAAGCTGAATTGACACACGGAAACAAAAGAAAAGGAGCAACAAAGTTCACAGTTCCACAGCGTTTCAAGCTATGGAGCTCAGGATCGATGACAAGTGAAGCGACGCGTGGAAAGGAAAAACCTTTTTCACAAACCCGGGTATGTTTATGATCGACGAGAAAAACCCATCAAGGATCAACACCGTGATCGTTGAAACAGCGAGAATTGGATGGAATATGAGGCAAGATGCGAAGAAATTCGGGGATTAAATGACCCAGATGTACAGAGCGAACAAAGGAGGGGTTGGGAATTTTGAAAGTGGAAAGAAACTTCGTTGCGTTTAAAGAAGGAAGAATGAAGATACCAACTTTTGCGAATTTTTCTTTTATGGTTTTGTCCTTTTGCAATTCGCATGAACCGTGGATGGCAAAGATCCCCTGTTGCTGCTTGGGTTCGCCATAGCTTTGAATTAAATTGCTCAAAAGTCTTAAGGTTGTTTTTGATCTTTGAATGATGATGTCATTTCATTTGTTTCCCAATTTGCCACGGGTGATCATTGTTGGGCCTAAACTAATATAAATAAGGGTTAATTAAGTCTTTTAAAAAAATTAGTTTCATTCTATTGAAACATGATCACATGGCAAACTAATAAGAAATACATTAAATTAATAAGATATTTTTTATTGGTATGAATAAAAAAAATACTATTTGAAATTTTCAATAACTCACCTATCAATTTATCATATTCAATCAATCAAATTAGATTAATAAAATAATATTAAAGGTGAAATTAAGTAGTTAAGATATGTATATTTAATGGACAAAGTTAAAAGAAAACCAATAAGATCAAATGGTGAGATATATATTTTGGATCAGAAAATAGTGAAAGAAGAGTAAGGGAAGACAAACATGTTACATGTGTACATTGATCATAATTCACAAAACATGTTTAACTAAATTTTTCATACTTGAAAAATAGGTCATTTTCAGATTATTACCTAAAAAATCATTCTTATTAGAGACCTACCTGAAAAAAATTTATGTTTCAACTTATTATCAGTCGTTACTCTCCTTCCTTAAGTGATGACGTGAGACTTTGTCTGTCACGTCATCATTTAATACGATTAACCGCAAATAGTAAAATAAGATTGGAAATTTGTTGAGATACTTGGTTGAAAAAAAAATGTTAAGTAATAATTAAAAAATGACCTATGAGTATGAAAAATTTAATTAAGCCTATAAATAAATATGATAAGTTAAAATTATGATCACCTTTTAAAGAAATCTGAGTTAAGCTCAACATGGGAAATGAATATTGCTAAATTAATTTTAATTACCTGCAAAAACAATTATTAAATTGTTATTGTGTTATATAATATAACTTGCCTAAAAATATGACATATATTTCACAACGTGAGTTTGAACTTTTTATTAATGTAATGACATAATTGATAATAATTTTAAGTATATCTTGTTGATGTATGCTGTAATTCAGTTAGTTAGTTAAGAGTTAGTTTGACAGCTATGAAGGTAGTTATAGTTACATGTGCAGTGTATAAAAATATTAGTGATGATCATGAATGAGATGGATGAGAGTGCAGAAGTTGTTTTAATTCAGAATTCTAAATTCTCTTTATTTTCTAAATCAATTCTTTCATCTTCTCTAACATAGAGTGAGTGAGTGCATAGTGTGAGTGTGTGTGAAGAGCTTCTTTGTTCCAATATCTCTGATTATATTTTTAGTCTTATGTCTCATCTGACCTCAGTGATCTTCAAAGATTCAAGTTACTTAAAATTTTCGATATAAAAAAATATAAAATAAAGCTTTTTTTTTACTATATGTTTTTTTTATTTTGCTTCATTTTTCTAAATTAAAAGACCTTTTTCAGGGACAGCTGTGGGGGGAAATCATTTTGTTTTTATTCATTAGCAATCACATCAGAAAATTATGCAACTTCTTATGTAGTTGACCTATAGCATGTATGCTAGGGTTAGTTATGTACCAATAAAGAAAATGGGATGTGCCGGAAAAAAACAATGCGAAGGTTAGTTGCCACTTGAGAATTGTAGGATGTTTGACCCCAAAAACGAAATCCAAAACGAGTATACCCAAAATCATAAGTATCAGCATGTATCCACGCACTTTTAGTGGCAGATGTAAATGCAAACCAAATTTTCAAAAGCTTTTATGTTAGTGGACTTTTCCTAATGTTTCTGTTACGCTTCAACTATTAAAAATTGTCATCATAGCTTCACCAACGATATGATATTAATATGGCGACCTTTCAATAGTAGCAGCCGGCAGATAAGACGAGTCACCCCCCTTAAGATATACTTCCTTTTAATATAGTCCAAGCAAAAATGTTGGGCTAGAAGCATCGTGACCAGTTAGGATTGACAGAACAGAATGATAATCAAATAATAAAATCTGAAATTTTGGTTAACTCAAATGTCTCATTCGTCATCTCCGTTAACTTAGTTAAAGTCAAGATTATAGAACTAAATGACATTGAACTCTCATGTTTGCTTATAATACTTTGAAATGTCCCTTTGTTTCAATTTTTTAGAGGAAATAAAAACACTCAGATGGAAAATTTTCAACGGGTATCCATGAATTGACGGGAGGTAAATGACTTGAATGGGAAAAAAAACCACGAATTTAGATATGCTGCAGCAAGAGAGAACCTGTGCTGTGCAATCACTGCCCGACTACAGATTGATAAAGCCACACATTTTGTGGGTTCCCAATTACAGCAAATCCAAATTCAGAAAGCCCTCTTTTATCATTAATTACAAGATCAATATAGTTTGCTGAAAAGTTTACAACTCTTCAATTTGATTACACCGAGCCAAAATTAGTTTCAAATTTTAATGCCTAACAACATTCTCAGAAACAAAGAAGACTTGTTTAAGAAGAAATCTGGGTTATATAGGCAGATTGCCTGGTTTCAATGAAACTCCTAATGCTAGCGGCATCTCCATGCATGACAACTTTCCCATCCTCCATGTAGATGGCACCATCTGCATACTCTAGTTCTTCCAAACGATGGGTGACCCATAATGCTGTAACTTCTTCAGAGGTATCCACAGAGTTCCTAACAGCTTTGATAACCCCAACCTTACATGAAAAGCACAAACCATCTATCAGGAAGTGTTGGTTTTACACCAAAACTTTCACATTTACTAACATGAATAAATTCAACCGTAAGCACAAAAAGTGAAGCCATGTTTTAAGTTAACAGCATGTTTAGAATACGAAGGTCCACATATTCAGATGTAAGAAAGCTAAAATAGAGACTGCCCTAGCAGCATTGTTTTCAGCAAGAATGTGTCAAATGCAGATTAAAGAGAATAAGAAAGAAAAGTCACTGTCAGCTAGTATTTTGTAGATGATGAAAGTCCCTTGTTTCCAGTTTCCATGTATTTCCGGTTCTCAATCTTCATAATTTTTTCAACAAATATGACATGTATAGCATATAACATCACAATTCTTGGGGACAGTATCAGTGCATCACCCTTAAACTCTTAGTTTCAATTGTGAACGTGTTTATGTTTAATGTTTTCAGTATCTTTCTTTTGGGCATCCACCTTATTACAAAGGATTAGATTAGATTTATGAAGACCGTGGTGTGAAACTCTTTTAGGTCCTGGATATGCGTATATTTGAAACAGGAGAGTATGCACTTGCGTGGGTAGGGGTCCCCACTGCTCCAGCTTGGCTTCCTACGGACATGCTTATCAAGGTACAGTTTAACTTGTTCCAACTGTAGCTACTATGTAAGCTTCCTTCAGGATCAGCTTAAGCGAAAAGCCTAATCAAGCTGAGCCAGTATTTGGCCAAGAATAGCTTGTTTAACTGAGCTTTTGACCTGTACCTGGCTTATTTTGTATACAATAACCTGAGCCAGTATTCTGCTCAGTAGCAATTGATTCCCTTCGATGGTCCTACAATCTTACAGAAATTAGCCATATACCTCACTCTATATTTTTTTTCCCCCTTGCAGTCAGAGAAGCTCAATTATGAGAGGCTATGACCTACAGTTTGGGCACAGAACCATGCTAAATAGATAAATGGTACTTCGTTTTTCTGATGCTGTATAAGAGTATAATTTAAGAAGCATGGTTTGAAACATCATCTGGGACTCTACTCCATCTTTAGTGCAGAGTACTTCAAAGCTTTTTGTGATGTGTATTTGCGCTTCCCTATTCTTAACATTTAATAAATATAAATGGCCTTTTGATTTGAGAAAACATAATTTGCATATGTTTTATTTTCACTTTTAATTACAAAAATATCACCTTATTTTTACTTTGTTTTTAAATTTCAAGAGTTTGTATAAAAAACCATGAAAACAGAAAATGACACAAAATGAAAACAATGGAGCGTTTTTACAGTTAAAAATAAAAGCAGAACACGTTTTCTTAAAGTAAACAGCTCCTAAGATTAAACCTCCGATGCCGGAGCAATCATCTGAAAGTTGGTGAGATATGAGAATCAACATGCAAGTACACTTCATCATGAAAAATGAAGCAGTGAAACAGAATGCTTTAGTATTGGTTGCGGCAATACAATGAATATCCAGCCGATAAAATAGAATACAATGTATATCCAGGCCAGGAAAGTTAATGAATCTCTTCACTATATACTGGGGATAGTAGCTATGTTCTATAGCCAAAGAAGCTTGCTGCTGACTTCTGCTGCTCCTTGTTAGGCCTCAACCTTGTGATTATATGTAAAACTTTAAAAATAATGTTTCAATTGCCATAATGATAGTGAAGCATCCTTTGATGTGTCTCTTATTCAAAGAAAACGACTATAACAGTATTGAAACAGATTTGACAACACTTACACAATCCTGCATATTCTTCCCTTCCACCTTCCTGCTTCTTGTCAAGCACTCGTGACATGGATGATGGTTCGGAAAAGAGCAAGGCAAAAAAAATTCTTGTAAAATCTTAACGTACGTGCATGAACATCTCCAAGCATGATAAATGGAAGAAAACTGAAGAAAAACAAGATTAATATTTAATTCCCCTCTTGGCACGTTTTCTGGAATTTATAAGATCCCTTAAGGAGGGAAGAGGTTGAGGCACAGGAACATTCATTGACCTGTACAACTTTCGCACACTTCCACTCAAGCCTGAAGATCCAATATTTAGATAAAAGGCACTCTCATGAACTCGTGTCCTCCTGAACCTCAGATTGCTGATTCTTCTCCACTCAATGTAAATCATTCTTTTTTCTGGTGACCTCTCCTTCACTTCAGCATCTTGCAAGAATTCTTGTGGTGCATCATTTGAAACTGTTTGGCAAAGGACATTAACAGGCAATGTATTACATCCTCCTATTGAAAAGCCACTATCTTGGAGAGTGAACCTTGCTCTTCCAAATAACGAGATGGGCAAGTCTTTGCCATTATTAAGAAGCAATGCTTTCAGTGTTTTAGTCTCAGTGAACTGTTTGACAGGTGATTTAGTTTGCACACCAGTTTGTGCACAAGGCTGAGGGGTTTCTTCAAGAACAAGATTAAAGCTCACAGATTTTTCTGATGCATCAACATGATCAGAAGTTTCTGGAGTCATATCCAGAAGCTTCCACATAGAGTTATTGAGAGCTCCTTTAGAGTTAAATAAGTGTGTCTTTACATAATCCAGCTCCATAGTCCTGCAGCTGGAGGTTGTTGAAACAACCCACCTACGTGCTTGAAGTGCCCATTCCAATTCTCCTTGGATGAGTGCATTGAGTAACAAACATGCCAGACACCAAACTTATCCTTAACTGCTCCTTAACTGCTTCATCCATCCTTTTCTTTCTAGAGTTTTCAATATCTGAGAACTTTTCTTCACAAGCATACCTGGGCAGAAGGGCGCACAACGAGAGGCTCAGGTTGGAGAGTTGCTTAGGCCTCAACCAGCTTTGCTTTTGCTCTTTCATATAAATTTTGAGATCCATCAAACAAGCGGAAACGAGAAGTTGGATCTTCAGAGGATTTCAGGCACAGTAAGTGCTAGATTCTCAAAACATTACGAATACTTGGCTTTATCAACATATATTTAGGCCCCAAAGGTTTCAGAAACATTAACAAGGATCTCTTCCTGACCAGCATGTTGCAGGTTAGATACACTGTCCGTGCATCAGGATGCTTCCATATACAATTAATAACCTGTTTTGTATTTCCATTAGCTGAACTTTGAGACTGAGTTATTCATAATGATGACATTGCAGAATGATAGATTCAATTTAGAAAAGCCACTAATATGCACACACTGATACATTGAAAGTTTGGAACTGCTACAAGAAAAAGTATAAATATAGTAGACTGGGTTTTAAGAATCCACTGACCAGGCTATAACATATTTAAGTTTCTGTATATATAAATAAAAGGCTTGAATATTTTTTCCATCACAATTCACTTTTAATCTCTAAACTTTTATGTGTATAATCCTTGTAATATCCAAACCTTCTATTTTTTGTCCTTCCCATGAATCTCTAATTCAAAAACACCTATGTGGATCCAGCCTAGTGTCTCGTGAGCATATAACACTTGATAGAACCATGAAAGTATTTTTGTAACAGATGGACCAAAAACAATGTTTTTATTTTCTTTTTAATATTTTATTTTGGTTTAGGCATTTAGACTCCTGAAGAATCTATCTATATTTCCAATTAAATCTTCTTATTCTTGAAGGTTCTATAGAGGAAAAAATTGATGTGGCATTTCTTCACTCATAAAGGCCTTATTCCAAGTTTTAACAAACAAGTCATTTTTATTAATTTGAACATCTTTTGTTCAGAATACAAGGAAAAAAAAACAATTTACATCACAGAAGGTTTGAATATTATAGAGATCATAAACAAATACAGGGACTAGAAGCAACGATATATTTACAGGGACAGACAAAACAAATATTTGAGCCTAAATATTATATGTTGGCAATTGGAAAGACATCGGGTTGAAGGCGCTAAATATGAAGCTGGGAACTAAATGACATTGTCACCAAGCTGTTACAAGCACAAAACGCCCATATGCATACAATGAACCCGGAAGGCGTTCAAGATATACAATGATAAAAGATTATATCATTAAAATGCAATGTTGAATTCCCAAAAGAACAGTAACCATAGAGCATTTTTCAACAAGTTCTGCTGCTTGTTACTATTTATTGATTGAAGAGGGAGTTTTTGGCTTATGCTTTACAGTTTACAAGTAACCAGCTTATCTCCATAGACTATACAATACAAGCAACTTACTACAACCAAGGAGTGCATCTAAAGCATGCATTTCCATCTAGCGCAAATCAAACATAACAAAAAAATGAAGGGGTTTTAGCTTTTCAGGTAGAGTAAAAAGGTACCTGTTGAATAGCAGAATGTTTGCTAGGCATCCCCTGAGAGAAATTGCCAAATGTACAGTCTAAGAAAATACAATCAAGAGAGCAGCAAGGCTCTTTCCCTTTCCTCCCAACATACTTGTCCAGTAAGTTGAGCAAACACTAAGGAATGAGCCTGCAATCTCCCGTGTGCAGAATATTACCGAATTTTCCTTCAAACAAGAACATCACCACCCCTGAACTCCAGGACAGAATTCAAGCATAATGGAGTGTGTGTTTGAATGAAATTGATTTTGGTTAAAATTAATTTTAACCTGATGTGATTTATGTTTGGAAGTTTTTATTCTAACAGCAAGGTAGTAGTAAAACTCGTTATAAAAAAATTTAACAAACGCAGAAGCTATATAAATTTACCTCAATTCAAAATCAAATTTAGATCTGGAATTAATTCTTTACGGTGAAACCAAACATGTGAACATTTATCTAAAATTACAGTAGCTGTTATCTCAACATGATTATGAATGACTCAACGTGAATCAAAACACACGCACACATAGTTGAATCAAAATACAAATATACCAAATAAATTAGAGAAGTGAATATTACCAGGGCAGTGATTGGCGTCGAAAGCGGAGACGGTGAATGCCCCGGCGGCGGGATCATCGATGATCAAGGATTGACCAACCTCTATGTCGAGAAACAAGGAAGCATCTAGCTGCGGATATTGTTGAAGGAGATTGGTAGAGTAAATTAGGAAGGAAGAGTGGCAAGTGATGGAAGAGGAATGGTCTTTGTGAGCGTGCGTGAGGAAAACGTGTCCACCCAGAAGGGTAATCCCATAAGTTTATTTTATAATAGTATAGTATGCTGATGTTATTGAAAGAATAAATTTTATTAATTATATTGAATATTTAGATGAATCATGATATAAAATAATAATTTTAGCAAGAAAAAAAAATATCAAATTTAAAGGAGTAATTCATGTTGGCTCAAAACGAATCAAATTGTTCACGAATTAGTTCAGTTAAGATTTTAAAAAAATATTGTGAAAATTAAACCGAACCAAACCGATCAAATTTGCTTGGGTTAGATTCTGAATTTAGTCTAAATCGATATGCAAACACCCCTATCAAATCCTTTTTTTTTTACTCCTACAAAATATCTCACTTTTTAAAATAATTATTAAAATTCCATTATTTATTATAAAATATGAATGAGTATACTAGTATTTTAACTCGTGCAAGGTACAAAATGAAAGTTAATTTTTACTAATTAATTATTTTTAATACCTAAATTATATAATAATTCATAATAAACAAATACTTTTCACATTGATTTATGATAAATAATTTATATTTTTTAGTCATCCTAATATTAGTGTGCAATATTTACTAGTTATGATAATAATTAATCTTTGTAAAAAAAAAAACTTACCTGTGGTGTTTTCCTTCTCGCCCACATATAAATTGTTAATGATTAATTTATAGTGTGATAAAAGGTTATTTTAATTATTGATAATCTATTATTATTATATAAAAATTGTTCTATTATCACTTCTCAATTGATATGTCACTTCTTGGTGCATTATGCATCTATTTATTTTTTCTCCCAATCACCTACTCTCTTTTGCTTCTCTTTCAATTGATATGATGTTTAAAGAAATTGAAAATTATAGATTGAATGAAATAAAGGGTTAAGAAAAAAATCTTTAAAATGCTTTTTATTGAAGAATTACCGTTAAAAACACTTTTGTTCAATATAGCTATTCTAATTTTTTATATATAGGCAATATGAAATTAAAATTTTGTCTCATTTAAATTTTACTATTAATCATTGTTTCAATTTCAACACCAAGTGCATTACAACATATGTAGTAGTAAAATTGAATATCAATTATCAAACTCATTGCAAGAAATAGCATAATGCGTAATAACTGCTTCCAACTAATACTTTGGACATTCAGGACTCGCTGGCTCTTTCACTTTCAAGCCCATCATCATTCTGGCTACGGTTTGGAACCAAGTTCCACACCATACACGTATCATTCTCAAGTATGGATACATAATCTTTAAAAAAAAAAAGAAAAAGAGAGAGAGAGAGAGAGTATATATGAAAACTTACTCCCTTTTTTCTCCTGCCATGAACTAACAATATACAACATAAACGTTACTACAGACAGTAAACACCTTGGATTTACAGTAATCAATAAATTGTTACAAACAGCACGGTGTCCCCAGTCCAATGCCTGCATCGAGAGCTCCTACAACTCACTTGACCTTATGTGGTCTAGTTCTCATGCATAAAGAATTGACCAGAGTCCCTTAGATAGAGTTGGTACTCTTAAAGAGTGCAGATTGAAGTTCAACCACAGGCCACAAGGCATGCCGAGGAAACCAAAAGATTTTAGAGGTATTTACAATCGGCAACTCAAATGAGTCTTCTTGGGGATCCACCGGGCGTGTGGGCTTTGTAAAAAGAAGTTTCCTGAAAAGGGTCAAGAGTGAACGTGGCATTTGATCTCACTGGATATGAGGGGAGTGTATTCTGCCCCATCAAAGTGTAAGTTGGGTGAGGAGGAGAAAGGAAACAGCTCTTGTGCGCTGGCTCGTACTGTCGCAATGGACTTGAACAGGGAGATACTGGTAAAGATGTGATCATTCTTGTGTTATCTCTGAAAAAGGAAGTTACAATAGCAAGTCAGTTCAAATAGTATAAAAATGATTCAGCATATACATAGAGATACATAACCATGCCTTAATAAGAGAAGGTCAGATATTTTACCTTGGGCTCCTTTCTGCTCGTGAAGTTACAGGAACTGGCTTTGTTGCATAATCTCCATCCAATGAAGTTAAACTTGTTCTATTGGAATGATCTAAAACTGGCTGCAAAGTGATCCAAACAAAGAGAAAGTTAGCACCAACCCAACACTTGCCATATAAATGGATTTCCAGATATTTTGCAACTTCAAAATGGCAACATTCAGTGTATGGAGTTTGTGCATTAGAACCATGACTTCAATTGAACCGATACTTTCTGTTCAAGTTTTGTAATTTTGTTGTATTCTAGGATTCTACATCAAAAAAAGAAAAGCAATATATTTAGTTCTGTTATCAGTTGTCACCCCAAACTATGCTATGATCACCCAGTTAATCTGTTCTCCAACTTCAATTTCTCTCGCATTTGTGACATATAAACTTTACCAATACATGTGTATGCATTGCAACAATGATCTAGGGCAAAATAAGAGGATCAAATTCCAAAGGAAATTTAAGTAGCCTAAAAATAATATAGACAAGCATAACCACCAAAACACACATGACAGACAATCATCTCCTTTTTTTCTTCCTTTCCTGATTGCAACACTGTATCAGTGTTTAACGCCTAACTACTTAGACACAACCAAACAACAAAGCATACTTCATTGTCAATTGCACCTGGTGATTTGCATAAACCACTTCATCCATGAAGTTACTACATAGTTACAATCTATTATTTTAAACTTGACAATACTAAACATATAAAGTTGAGCTACATGATACATAGAGCACAAAAAAACCTCAACAAACCAAGAGATAAAATCCTGACATAGTATTATAGCACCTCTACATAGATAACAATACAGTATGTTGATCCAGTATTGGATAACCACAAATGATGAAATCACACAAATATCAAGACAATTGCATCTTGTTAATCATATATGAGAATGGAGCCCTCTTTATAACATTATGTCAAAATATGTAGGAACTAGCATGTAAGAGACCAAAGCAACATAATTTCATAAAGATGATAAATAAGCATTGAGGACTATACCGGAGGCGTCCGACTTCCATCAAACATGCAGGGGAAAGCATCCCTGGTTATTCTGACATTTGTAGCTTTTGTTAATGACTGATCTCGAATAAAGGGATGCTCTAGTAACATCTGGGCTGTTGGGCGGGCTGATGGATCTCTTTGTAAGCATAGCTGAATGAATTTCTTTGCCTCGCTTGAGAGATGATCAGGAATTTCAGGCATATCTCTGCTGTTACCAATTTTAAATATTGCAGCTACCTGTTGAATACAGGCATTAAAAAAACAATGTTGGCCTTTCATACTCTTAAAATAGGCTCATAGCAAATATGCAAATACATGCTAGTTCTAAATATCCAAAATCATACCCCTTCATACTGATTCCAAGGAGGCTTTGATGTTGCCATTTCAAGAATTGTGCATCCCAAGCTCCATATATCAACAGGAAGACTATAGCCATTTGTATTCATTACAACCTAAGAAAGCAAAAGTCAGGATACATTACAACTTACAGTGGAAGAGATACGGATATTTTTGTTCAGAAGTAATTACAAGATGTGAAAAGAAAGGAGAAAATACTTTACCTCGGGTGCCATCCAGTATGGACTCCCTTTGAAAGATAGCATGGAGGAAGAAGAATTTATCTGTTTCAGAAAAATCATAATTCAGAGATGATCTCCATCACAAATCAGAAAGCAACCAAAACTGAAAATTATACACTTTGAAACTTTGTTCCCCTTCTATTTTTCCTACAACTCTAGTCCATTTCACTAGGGTCCCTTTCATATATTCTTATGCTATATACCTTTAAATTGTAAACGACAGAACAGAGATCAGAAAGTTCTGTGTGAGCCAGATGCATTCTAGCTCTCATTCTCTATGTGGGTGTGCACAATTGTGAGAAAGAAATCATGAGCATCAAAGAGTGTAAAAGAGAATGTCTCTACCACTAGGCATTCAGATATGAATAAAACAGCAAATTTCAAGTTAGGGCAAAAGAAACACTATTAAGTATCCACTCTCCATAAATTTTACAACTTGTGTATTGGCTAATTTATTTTACCAGAAGCAATAACTTTTCAAGTGAGCAAAAACAATGCATTCTCTTAAAGCATACTTATAATAAACTTACATGTTTAGCCATTCCAAAGTCTGCCAGCTTGATTTCACCATTAGGATCAACTAGTATGTTAGCCCCTTTGATATCCCTGTGAAAATAAAAACTTATCAATACTATAATAAAGAGTCAAGATGCATGCATTTAGTGTTATAAATAAATCTTGAGTAATTATTTAAATTACCTATGTACTGTATTTCTCCCATGAAGATAGGAAAGTCCAGAGACAATCTGCCTGGTATAATTTTGAATAACAGGCTCCTTGAAGGCCCCATATTCCTGAAGTAATTTATGAATAGAACCACCAGAGACATATTCCAAATAAACGGAAAGTGTTTCTTCCCCCTGCAAACATGGCACATATATATTCATAAATGAATCTCATTCAACAATTATTTTTTGTATATAAATGGCATACAGGATTCAGAACATGGAATATTTTAGCCATACCAAATCACTCCCATAGTATTGAACGATGTTTGGATGTGAAAGCTGACTGAGCAAATGGATCTCCTGCAAACAAATGAAGAACATGGTACAGATTAAATGATGATCAGACATATCAAAACAAAATCCAATGCAACAGAATTGAAGGCTTAAAGCAACATGCATAAATCTTTTAAAAATAATAGAATTACCTGATTAAGTTGTTTGAGGCACTCCTTTGATGATTGGTCATCACAGACAACCCTGACTTCTTTAATTGCACTCAATTGTCCACTATCACTGTCAAAGTTCCAACACAAGTGTTTTAGAGACGTAGAACAAACATAGGAAGCGGAATAAATATAGTTTCAGTAACTTGTCCATAATATGGACATTTGGACAGAGTCCACATTCTGAAAGAAAGCTGATGATATCATTCTGTAAACATAGTTGTATTTCAAAGCTAGTTTTTTCCTATTGCCAATAACAACTGGCACTGTAGCATTTCCTTTGTAACCTAAAGATTTGCTTATACATTACAACCACTGATAGCAAAAACCACAAATTCAGTCTTTAATTCAGGGAGTGTTGCAGCCTAACCCAAAAGAAAATTGAAAGTAAATTTCCTTCACCAGACAACAAAAAACAACAACCCAAATACCTATTGAATCCCAGGTAAACATGCCCAAATGTTCCCCGACCAAGAAGCTTTCCTTTCTTCCACTTGGAAAGGTTACTGGTAGTGTGTTCCGTCATTCCATTTGCTCTCATGCTGGGAAGAGAAGAAGAAGGACTGGTAGGAGAACCTGGCGGAAGAGGCAATGGATGACATTCACCTTCTTGCCTGCCTGTAGGGGAGTCAAGACTCAAACCAAGCAACTTTGGATGCAGAGGTGATGTTGGGCTGGTGGGCCCTCTTGACCCAGGACCCGGGCTTTTAGACCTCACAAGGAACTTCATGTCACCTTGCCCTCTAGCATAAAGAAAACAGCATCAATTAGTTCTGCAGCAGATTGGAGAAACAAATTAAACTGTCCATGTTCTCTTTGTTCCTTATTCTAACATTAATCATGCTAAAATGAATGTAGATTATAACATACGCCCTCCCATGTTTTATAATTACAACAGTTTATTTATAGAAAAACAATAAGATAAATACATTTTGCTTAAATTTCATTAAATCGATATTTGGAAGGGGTGGAAGTTAACTTCCTAGTCTTATCAAATTAGTCCATCAAGATTTAGATCTTTATTTTCCCCAAATAAATCCATACCAGAAGTCTAGAACTGCAAATTCAGACTTTAAAACACAATTTGCAGATGGATAATTCAAAATGGACCAAATCTTCCTGAAAAGGCACAAATTATAAACCATTACTGAAACAACAGAAACAATCGCGTATCTGAAGAGAGTGGGTAAAAAATTCCAGAAGAAAATCGCATTTAGGCATGAGCAGACAGACGGCAAGAGAGAGAGAGAGAGAGAGAGAGGCCTTTACTATTAAAGGAAAGTTGAAGGTAAGAAAAGGAAGAAAAGTGTACGAAAAAAAGTGAACAATCAATCGTGTTGAAAAAAGGTAGTAACAGGAGGCAGTTACAAATTCTGATTTGCAAGTCTGAACAAAACTAAAAGGGGAAACTCATAAATCAAGTAAAGTATGCAATGATGTTTGCAATAGACAGACAGAGAGAGAGAGAGAGAGAGAGAGAGAGAGAGAGTCTCAGGAACCGGAGTAGAAGTCACTTTATGTGATCAAATGATTAAGGTAATAACCGGAGAACCTAATTTTAATTAAATTAAATAAAAAAAATAGGGTAAATTAAACGAATCAAATCCAATCGAATTGAATTGAATCTTAAGTTAATTGATGAGTAAAAAATAATAATTAGAAACCTGGAGGCATTAATCTGAGGGTGATCATCGTAGGAGCCACTGGAGCTGACGCTGGAGCCGGAAACAGAGGCAGATCCAAAAACAAGGCCTTGGTCGATGGCGAAGTTTTGGGTGGAGAAGACGGAGGGGCGAGGCAAGGGAAGACCTTGGTCGACGGCGGCGGCGGCGGCGGAGGAACCGAAATCGCGGCTGGCACGAGGGGAGTTTCTCACGACGTCGTCGAAGCTCTTACTGGGCTTGGGGTTGGGCTTGGGCTTGATAAAATTGAACTGAAGGAGGGTGGTGGTGGCGGCGGCGCCATGAGGGTGGTCTTGTTGTTGTTGGTGCTGTTGGTCCTTGGTCTTGCTGGACTTTTTACCCCACCAAGTGGGCATGTTCTGAATTACTGGACTAAGCACAAAGGAACAAGAAGAAGAAGAAGGAGGAGCTGAGAGACTACTAAGGTTTTGTTCAGTTGATACCACCAAGGATTAGGAATTCCGAAAATAAAAAATAAAAACGGTGGTTGGATGGATAACTGACGTGGAATGGGGCCCACACTCTCTCTCTGCTCCTACGTGTCACTCTTTGTTACGTCTTACGTGCGTTCTCAACAACACCAACACCAACAGCACCCTTGTAACTTGTAACTTGTAACTCTCTTGTTTCTGAGGTTAAATAAATTCCCTCTACTTGTTCTTGTTCTTGGTTAGTTAATAGTTACTCCACTATTTGTTCTGTTTGCCTTTACTGAAAAATAAAAGAAAAGAATCCGCATTGGCGATTGTGCACTCGTTTTTGTGCTTTACAGTTTCACACGTTCCAGCCAGAAAGCATTATTTGTATTGTGTATTGTGTTGGTAAAATAAAATAATGGTCGAGGTTAGTACCGGAAATCGATTCAGCTCAGTTCAATCTCAGATAAGAAATTGTTTAATTTGAATCTTTCTTTCTAACTTGATTTTGACTGTATTCAAACTCATAAATAAGTTGATTTTCCCCCTGGACTTGATTTAAAATTATAATTATTTGACATATTTTATTTGTTTATTTTATACAAAAATAAAATAATATGAAATAATCAAAAAATTAATTATAATCATACGGGACTTCAATAATATAAAAATATTTTTTATATGTATAGATTGATAAATAAATATATAGATTTATATATTTAGTTAGATTGATGAGTCAATCAAATCAAGTTATATATAATTTAAATTCAACTCATTTGATTAATAAATCAAGTTTAATACATCAATTGTCAAGTCAAATTTTAATTTATATAATTGAATTGATTTGATTCATTATCTGTCCTGGTCGAAGTGATTAAAAATAATATAAGTAAATTAAATACCTATAGAAAGTATTGTCCATGTATAAAGATTTTTTTATTATTATTCGATTACAAAAGTTATTACTCAAATCACAAATTATAATTTTGAGTAGTTGACCAGATAGAACAGACCCTAGCACTCTCATATTAATTAATGGTTCATAAATTCGAGCCTTCATTCTTACCGTATCCTTTGCAACAAGATAAATGTGAATACTAAATACTCAATATATATTTTTGAGCAATACAGTTTTTTTTCTTTTGATATTTAATTTATATAATTGAATTGATTTGATTCATTATCTGTCCTAATCGGAGTGATTACAAATAATATAAGTAAATTAAATACCTATAGAAAGTATTGTCCATGTATAAAGATTCTTTTTTATTATTCAATTACGAGTTATTACTCAAACCACAATTATAAGTTTGAGTAGCTGACTAGATAGAACAAACCCTAGCACTCTCATATTAATTAATGGTTCATAAATGAGCCTTTATTCTTACCGTATCTTTTGAAGCAAGATAAATGTGAATACTAAATACTCAATATGTATTTTTGAGCAATAGATTTTTTTTCTTTTGGATTAGACTGTTATCTCCTTTTCTAAATTGTACCTATAAAAAATCACAAAAACTATTATTATATTAATAATAAGAGAAGAATCAAGTAAAAACATTACTATTAGGTTTTCATATGATAAATTAAGGTTTAAAAAAAATGAAAAGAATGGATGCAAAATACTCTTGTTTTCTTGAGTTCAAAAGCTTGTGGAATGCAACGAGGATTCGATATTCACGCCCTTTTCTTTTGATTTTATTTTCCGAAGGTGCTGTTATCTTGTGTTATTCGTCGTTTTTACAACACCTCGATGACGTGACATATATACCCGTTGCTGTACATAAATGCCCACTGCCACCGTTTCGTTTCTTTTTGTGAATCATAAATATTCCCCCTATATCTGACACAAATTACATAAATTTTTCGCCGATTTTTATTTTCAGAAAAAATAAATAACAAATTCATTACTTTTTATTTTTAAGAAAGTGTCTCCCATTGTTTTTTTTTTTTGACAAATATTAACTAATGCTCTTAACACGTAAATTGAAGAATTAAAAGAAAAATTATTTTTTTACTGAATATGTAAATTCTCTTATGATATCTATGATAAATACTTTGGATTGATTTATCAACACCCTTATCAATATTCACATGTATATTATTAGTTATCATATACACATCAAATTATCATGCATGTATAATTAATTGTCACATAAACAAATAATATGTCACATAGTCACATGCCTTAGTATTAATAAAAAACTTTTAACGATAAGACTAAAGTAACCAATAAATTATAATTTTAAATATCTTTTTAAAAAGTTAATACTTTTAAGGACTTAAATAATAATGAATTATAATGATCAATTTTTAGATTTTTCGCAAACGTAATTGATTAGTTTCAATAAATCAATAGTTGAAACCATATTAAAAAAAAGTTGGGCATTACCCATTTTATTTTTTCTTGCAAACTAATTATAGTTTCTTAGATGATAAGAAAATAAACAATTATGTCAATTAATGCTTTCATGCTGCCAAAAAGTTGCATGCGAGTGTGATACTAAATTCATCTATTCAAGTAATCGAACACAAGGTTGAACAACATTTGTTGGTTTGACATGCCATCAATCATCAAATTTCAAATTATTTATGGGATTTTAGGAATCGAAATTTGAATAATTTTTAAATAAAGAAAAACATATTATTTTAAATGTCCTATATGTTTTTCAAAAAATAAAAAGAATATTTACCCTACAATGCAAATAAAAAAAATCATAAACAAAATAATTATTTATTTATGCTCTTGTTGTATTCACTTGAAGCCATAGTTTTGTTAACATCATTTACCTACAAGCAAGATAGGTAGAACCCTTTTCTTTTCTAGCCTGAAAAAAGGGATGTTTAATTTTGGATGAAGTGATATGTTTCAACTAACATTTACCTTTTACCTTGGGAATGTTAATAAGAGAGTTGAATAGCATATGGAAATATAGGTGCGTTTGGTAAGGAAAAAAGAAATAAGTGAAAAATAAAAGAGAAATAAGTGAATAGAAATTAGAAATAGAGTAGATTTAAACTTGTTTGATTTAAGAGAGATTAAAATATATATAGGAAAGAGAAAAATAGGAAAAAAAATCCTTTGCTGATATTTTTTATTCTACTCTGCCAAATGAAGCAGTAGAGAATCCTAATTTCCAAATCATAGGATTAGAGCATAGGTGTAGGACCTCTTATAGAAAGGGAAATCCATGGTTTTCTGCATGATTCTGTTTAAGTAATTATTGCATTGCGCCTCTTTAAGCCTTGGCTGCTAATTTTGCCCTATAAGGACAGGTTGTAGAAGAAGTGCTCACTTCTCTCACCATGTGTTTATTTGTATCTGGCCACTTTCTTTTACTTAACACTAATTATTATTTTTTGAGCTTTGATTTAGGAATCTTCACGCTCTCACCAAGTGGGGCAGAACAATGTGCTTTCTGATTCAAACTTTTTCTGATATTGATTATGCAGTATGCAGTAACGCACTATTTTTGCTTTCTTGAATTATAATTTCACAAAATTATATTTAAAATTCAGATTTTTGGGACTGAGTAGTTCTTCACAAATGAATCTCCTTATGCCTTGTAAGAGTGACAGTGTTTGTTTGTGTATGCTTCAGTTTATTAGAATATACTATTACTTTATTGGTTAGTAAGCTCATATCACAAACTCACAATGATTATTTATACTTTACTAGTAAATCTTGAACGGGTCAATGTTTGGACCATTTTCATTTATTATATTCTTTTACTTGAGATTTATTTTAATCTGGGAACCCATTAATAAAAAATAAAAAGTCTATAGATTAAGTGAACCTTTTTTTAACACGTTCAGTTGACTACTGTTGACCTATGTACCATAATATATCCACCCTAGGCATCTAGGGTAGGGAGGGGACCCAATTCATAGACTTGGACACTTGCTCACCACTTTGTTTTTGAGATGGTAGGAATGGATTATATCTGTCTTTCTTAAAAAAAGTTAGGGGTGATTTGATTGATTTCAAATTGAGAAGATAGAAGAGGAAATTTTAAAAAATTTGTATGGGTTTTATATTTTTTTATTCTATTTTAATTTAAATATTTTTTTTAATTTTCTTTCACTTCACTTTATTCTACACAATCAAATAATTCTTAGGTTTCATTTGGTTGAGCGAAAGAAAATTAAAGAAAATAAATTTTAAAAAAATATTTGAATTAAAATAATATATAAAATATTAAACTCACCAAATTTTAGAATTTTTACATAATTTTATTCTACAATAAAATTTTAGAATTTTCACATAATTTTATTCTACAATAAAATAACCCAATAGACCCTAATTTTTTTTTATCACCAATAAAACTTCATTAAGATAGGAACAAAAAACACCTTTCACATTTACAAAATAATGCAGAATACAATTAAACAAGTATACCCATGCCCTTCTATAACGACCTATATACATAATAATTAAGCCAAGCTCCAAATACCTTTGCCAAAACACGCAATGCTTGTGTTTGAACTTGTCCCTGCCCCTGTATATTACGCTGTATTTAATTACTATTTATCTCCACTGTCAATAACTTTCGGGGTCCATAAATAAGGTGCATGTGAATATTTTTCACACAACAATGGAGATTGGAAGGAACTATAATTATTTACTTTTTCAAACCGCACTCAATCAACTTTTTTTTTTATCATCTTAAGTAAATTTTGTATCATATATCTTAATATATTTCCATTGTTGCTTTTGATATTACATTAATCAATACCAAATTGAAAAAAATGCATTCGTATACAAAATGTAAAAGAAAAAAAAATAGTCTAGGATATACATAAAATATTGTATGTAACAAGAATGAAAATAGTTGCATGAAGGGAACAAACATTAGGATGTATCGCGTATATAATAACATTGCAAACATGTTTAGAACACAAAAGTGAAATAAGTTAAAAACATGAAATTCTACTAAAATGCATGAGTTAAAAATTAAATGTCTTGACAATTACCTAAGGAATAACTTAATAAGTGAAGCTATGTTTGTACGCATGAAATGCATTGGATAAAAATATTTTTTAATTGAATATATATTTAATCATAATTTTTCTATAACTTTCCTATTAAAATTGTTCGCACATGGAATTTTTTAATTTTAATTATTTAAAAGATATGTTTATTTACAATTATATCGGAAATTATTTTTTCAACTTTTTTTTATCTATAGTATACGTTTCTCTAGACTTTTATGTAAGAAACTAAACTATAATATGTGTAAATTTTCAAGGATTCAACAAACAAACAATGAAAACTATATTAAAAGGGTCTTTGATAGCATAACTCACACTGACTTTATAATTTTTACAGGTAATATGGATCCATTTTTGAAGTACGTTGTATTCTTTTTTTGTGTGACCTTGAAATATTTTTTTTTTTTTTGTTTCTCCCTTCTCTAACTTTCCTTTAGTGTATTTATGATGGTGTAGCAACTTTTACTGTAATGTAATTTTTCTTTTTACGATAGAGAGACAAGTGTTATATCCAGAGGTGGTTTTTTCGATTTTTTTTTATATTTTAACCCTTCAATTTATTAAAAAAAATTAACCTGATTAATCCAAAATTCGGTTGTAAGATAAAACTTTGAATATTATTCAAATGATTTAACCTTAAATTTATCGCTTAACTACTGATAATTCAATTTTTCTATAACTTTTTTAATTAACTTTTCTTTTAACGCCCTAATTAAACCACCTTTTGATAAGAGTGATAACCATAAGTGGGATTGAGTTAGTTTTAGTAACTTAAAAATAATTCTCATTAACTTTAATACATTTTAGGCCTAACAATAATCACAACATCTTTCATTTAAAATCGTTCTATAAATTACACAAACTACTCTAATCATTAAAATAACCTAACAATATTCCATTTTACTCAGAGACAAATCCAGAAACCTATTAAAGAGAGCTGAATTTTTTTTCGTCCTTTGTAATTATTTAAATGTCTAACTTTTTATAAGTAATCATTTTTAATTTTTTTTTACTATTTTTATAAAAAATTAAAACTAATTTTTATTTTAATTAATAATAACCTGAATCGTTGTCCTAAAAACAACAAATAAATTGTTAATTTTACACAATTTTATTCTAACTAACACCTTAACCATTACAAAAATAATAACAAACATAATTAATTTCACATAATTTTACATTAACTAACTTTAATTATTATTATAGTCATTATAAAAGACATAATTTTACATTAACTAACTTTAATTATTATTATAGTCATTATAAAAGACACTCTATGTAGTTGGGTGTAACTTATTTTAAAAGATGTATTTGTTGTTGAAAATTAAAATAAAATATTCTAGTGACTTATATAATTGAGAGTAAAAATATTCAGAAAAATACTACATCAAATAAAATTATTATAGATAACATAGATAATTAATTATATATATGAGAAGTGGCAAGAGAAGGGAGACTCGGACCCCTTCCTGTCCCATTTCCATCCATCCTTGTTGGTGATTTAACGCTAAACTATTCATGCGTACGTTGAAATAATTGGATATTAAACCTACCTTGATGTTTGACTTATATTTCTTTTCTTTGTTGACATATCCCACAAACTCATATTTTCTTCTAAAAATAACATAAATAAAATCGTTATTAAGAAAAATTAGAATAGCATAGTAGAATCATTAACTTAGTACCAAATTAAAAGGTTGCGTGTAAAATTATCAAATTCGAGAGTTTACTTAAACTCATGAGAATTTCACAAATTCGATTCGTAAAATCATAAGAGTCTACTTCATATAAAAATAATAACAAAATATCTATAAATAACATATTAATTAAACATTTCAACAACATAATAAAATAAAACAGTAAATTATAAAGTTAAGAATATTTAAATAATCAAGTCTAGTAATACATTACCACTAAACAATAACTTGTAAAGGTTATAATAATAGTAGCGTTATTCTCATCGAGAATTTGATGTTATTAGAGAACAAATATTTGATATTATTAAAGGTGAAAATTTTATATTTGAGGATAACACGCTAAATGAAGATATGTTGACGAGTAAACTCATAAACTCATAAGAATTAACGAGTTAAGTTGAGAGTTTGATAATCATGATTTCGTGGGTGAAAATTATGTTATAAATCAAAAATGATATTAAATCATTTTAAAAATTAAAAGTCAATAAAATATCAATATTTCTAAAAAAATAAAATAATGTTTTAAAATAATAATAAAACTTTTAAAATTTAATATAATAATTACAAAATATAATAGAAATGAAATTAATTCATTTTTCAAATAATAAAGACATTGCAAGTTGCCTAAAAGGACCTACCTCTGCTTCCAATCTTCCATTGATCGGTGCTGTACGATTGCTGACAAATCAAATTTAACAAGTGCAACCAAAATAAAATATAGTTCATATTCATGACCCCCAAAAATGGAATTTCAATTTACACTTATCCAACTCGTTGGACTCACACTACCAACTTGCTTCGTAGTGACAAATTGTATTTTGTAATTATTTTACTTTGCTATATTATATTTTAAAAAAATTAATTTTTATTTTTATATTTTTAAAATGTATCATTTTGATCATTTTTTAAATTTTTTGTTAGAAACCTACTGTTGGTTAGTATTTTAATTTTTAGAATAATTAAGTTAATATAACGGCGACTAAAAACTATCATTATCTCTTTTATTTAAAAATTAAAAATCACTAAATAAATGAAAAAATGATGAATTTGAAACACACAAACAACAACAACAAACTTCACTCCTATATTATTATTAGTATTATTCTCTTCATTCAATTTAACTATTTAATAATAATAATAATTTTACCATTTATTCTCAATTATAATGAATAAAGCTTATTCTCCTTTAGCTGTTTTGTCTCTCGTCGCCAACCCAAAAAAATTGTTTCTGGCTTTCGCCTTTGTCTCTGTCACAACCTTCCTATGCTGACAAATTTTTTGGTGGTTTAAGTGAGATTTTGTGTTGATGTTGTTTGATTTATATCATGCTATATTTTTTATTTTTTCAGATCTAAAAGAGGTTGGATGAGATAATAATTTTTTTAGTTGTTTTTTTAAATAAAATAAAGATAGTAGTACTTTTTAACGGTCAACATTTAAAGTTAACTATTTTAAAAGATTTAATGTCATTATTAATCTATTATATTTTGCAATTATTTTGTTTTGATATATTAAGTTTTAAAAGTTTCAATTTGATCTTTTATGTTTTTTAAATGCATTTAAAAGTTAACAGAACACTCACGTTTCTAACAAAATATTGAAAAAAATAACCAAAATGATATTTTTCAAAAACATAAAAGAATAGAATAAAATTTTTAAAATTTAATGTATCAAAACAAAATAATTACAAAATATAATTTGACTAAAAGTGACATTAAGTCTTAAAAAATTATATCATGTTGTTTAGACTTTAGAGAATATTTTAAACATTTAAAAATAATAATTTATTAAAAATTATTTTTTAATATTTTTAATGCAATAAATTGTTTTGAATAAAAATATAATAGCACTTTAAATATTTAAAGTTAACTTTAACTTATGTTCATTTTTTAAGTAAATTCATAAACCATGATATCTTTTGATTGAGAACTAAAGACTAATTTGTCAAAATACTTAAATTCATGGAATTAAAATCTTTTAATAAATATTATTTCATATATATAAAGTTGATGATTGATACCCTAATCAAATGTTTAGGCAGAAAAACTTAAGTTAATTTATATATAAATACTAGTATATGATAAAATTTTGGATAGATCTTATTTAAAGAAATTAATTAATACATTAATTTATTGCCTCCGTTGCATCGTAATAAATTACTATTAATTTACAATTTAGTCTCGAGAATTGATGACACTAAACTGAAATATATGACCACGTGATTAATTATATAAGTCACATCACATGCTCATTTTTTCTAAAGTTAATTAGGCCAACTTATTAAGACTACCAAATATATTTAGTATAATATATAGCTATACATAAGAAGTCTCACTTAATTTTATATGTTAGACAGTGTTAGGATTTTCTTATGATGACTAACCGTGACATGGATTATACCACCAGCCAAGGACTACAGCTGATTAAACCATCTCTATTGGTTTCCAGAACCTGCTCATTCTACAACCATTCTCTGCCGTTGACGATGCCCACGACTTTTGCTACACTATCATTAAAAGTAAAAGATATTTCGTGTGACAAAATTAAAGTCTTGGATGTCTATTTGCAAAAAGATAACAAATTCAAAGTACTTGCATGTTCTTTTCTCCTAAAATTATGATTTTTTTTTTCCAAAATCCAAAATGCCCACGTATTTTTCTAATAGGGAGTAGGAACAACTTTAGGCCTTTCCTCAAAATTTATATATAATTAGTACTACTTCGTAATATTAATTAACATGACATATTATATCATTAATTTATATTTGTAATGTATATATTACAATCAAAGTGACTATTTCTTAGAGTATAAATAAATTTTGATAGTGCAACAACCGCATACCAACCTATCTGCGTGGATCAACTAGTGTAAATTTATTAAAACTTAAGAAGAGGTCTTAAGTTTAAGTTCTAATTACATTAAATATTTAGAAATTAAGAAAATTTTATAACTTATAATAATTTTATTTAACTCAAATAAAACTGTTCCTTTATGATCATACAATTTTCATAATTTTTAAAATTAAATGTCACCATTAAATATTGACACAGCTATTATATATTATTATGGATAACATGAGAAGGAACATTAGAGAAGTTAAATTTATGTGAGTCGAAGTTACAAATATTTTTGGATTTACCTTAACAAGTGCACACGTAGGCACATATATATGGTCGCGACCTTCTACCATATATACCATCCCCTGTTTTGGTTTCACACTATATATATATACAAAGTTGACTTCTCCAAAGCAATATATACTACGTATCATTATCATACAGATTAATTGGAGGCCTTTGTAGGTTCCTCACTTTAACGTGTCTGTAATAATGCAATACTAGCGCAACTACACGAGAGAACAAAAGGTTTCTAGAATGTGTAGATCCCTCTTCATTGTATATCTCACATTTGACAAGTAAATTAAGAATAAAAAGTTATTAGATTTTTATCAGATGATAAGTATAATCCTTGACAAAAATTTAATGTAAACAATATTTGGCCGTTCAATATTTAATTAATATCTCTCTCTAATTTTACACAAAATTATAATAGATATTTTTGTTAAACTTATCATTTATTAGAAGTTAGATATTTAAATAATTATGTAAAAAAAATTCAATCCCCTTTAATACATTATTGAATCCGTTTCCGGTCTATGATCATGTTAATAATGTAAATTTTACTTTAAACAGTATGCAATAAAATATTTATGAATTAAATTTTAAAATCTTTTTTCTTGCATGTTAGTACGTATAGTATTTACCTTTAACTTAAACACCACTCCAATATTGTTAGATCGTGATTAGATGTTGAAAGACAATATTCGAGACGAGGTTAATGGGTTTGATTGGAACCTATCATGTGGTTGTTCGGGTCAAATAAAGACCCAACCTAAACCATGAATTGATCCAACATTGCAAATGACACACGTAAACAGCACTTTGGAAATTTGTCCTGTTTTGTCGTCTTGTATTACTAATATGTGGCCCCAACACATATGCAAAACCCAACATAAAATAAAACTTCCACAATTATTTAAGCGACATCGTTAATTAATAATCCACTAAGAAAAATTATTGGTGATAATAAAAGCGAAAGGTTGGTCATATATGCAAAATGGTGACAAAGAAAAGATAATGGGAATCTGATCAGTACAAGATTGTATTTGGGATATATAAACTGTAGAAGGAGAATTTGTTCAAAGGATTTTTTTTTTTAAAATTTATCCTTTGAAGAAATTCTCTTTTTCCAGTGTTGTTATCTAGTTAAATTAAACTTGTACACCTGATTTTGGTGTTGTTATCTAGTTAAATTGAAACCACTATATAGCTGTTAAGATCATGTACAATGTTGGTTTAAGCTTAATTAGTAAAAATTTATATTGAAACAATATTAATTACTATCCATAATTTGTTTACTTAAGAAACTCTCAATAAAGGGTCTCAGCTTATTTATATTTCTTTTATTAACAAAACCAGCTTGATTAACGGATGGAAGAAATTTTATTTTTTATTTTTTATTGTGGTGAGTGAATAATATATGGTTTTTGTAATTGGCGTGGGAGAACCCATTTCCGTATCTAAATTATGTGATTCGACCAACTCCTTTCTAACCACCCTTATATATATCTCCTTCCCAACCACCCTTATATATTTCTAACTGCCCTTGTATATATAAAAAAGGACCCATAACAAATGTATATATTATTAAGTACAGAAGGAGATGAGAATGGGTGTCCATGATTACATATGTGCTTCGAAATTATTTGGCTTCTAGGTTCCACTCTTGTCCTTAAAGTCATGGACTATAATATTTTTAGAATAAGTCCTAATTTTATCTTAAAAAATACGAGCATCATTACTCTTCTTTTTGAAAACAAAATCGCAACCATTTAGCTTATAAATAATGCAAAGTGTCAATATTTTCGTCTTTCACAACCTATTTACATCAATAAATTGTCATCACAATACAAAATATCATTAGATTAATTAATTATTTAATCTTTGTTAGATCAGTTCTGAAATTTAGTTACACTCGTTTTCTCAATCCGATAAGGACACTTTACATGCTTAGGGGATTAAATTTATGATAAATGTCTGTATAAGACAAAGGCAATGACGACGTTTGTATATTTTAAAGACAAGAAATATTATGATTAGTTTTTAAAACAGAGAAAAATAATTAAAGCAATTTGCTAGATAATCCTGAAATAACAAAGGCATGCAATGCGAGCAGCCTTTAATAACACGTGGAAAGGAATTTTTGTTATGGGGACGATGGGAAGATGCTAGAATGTGAATATGAATATTATTTTGGTACAATATGAATATGATTATGATGATATAGGCTTCTTTTGTAAATGTTACAGGGCACTTTTTTGGTTTTGGAGTATACATCTTTTTAGGTGGATGCTGGTTATTGGGTATTTAGTGGTTCAAAGTAGTTTAATATCTTGTAACCAGCACTTGGGTTCAATATTTGAACTTAATCCTGTATGTGGTTGGGTATCCCTTATACCCTCTTATCTATATATTAATATTTTGTCTCATAAAGAAAAATCTTTATTCTTCGCCTTCTTTTGTATAGAGATGAAGAGGGTTGGAATGGGTTGCTTCTTTCTTCTTCTTCTTCTTTTTTTTTTTTTTTTGTTGTTGCAAAAGGTGAGGTGGTCATGATAGGTTGGTATCTCTTTATCGTGACAACTAGAAATGATTGAGACGGAATTTTGTTAGATATGTGTGCACGAGCTTAATTATTTATATTGTAATATCTAATGTAAAATTCGTTTCATGTGATGTAAGGCAAATTTGTGGCCTTATGTTAATGTGTGAGAGATCTTGGATGAGAAAGTGTAAGGGAAAACTAAATAAATAAAAAGATAATGGGGGCAGAAAGAAGAATGGAAAAAGATAGACAATTAAAGGAAATTGGGCCAACCTATCATGATGATTAATGACTTTTGGTAATCCTTTATAATTTCGAACAGCTAATATTTTTATACTTTCTTCTCTCACATTCTTTTTATATCTATTATTACTCTTTTAATCACATTTTTTTTATTATATAACAAATTACATCTCTAATTTCTCTCCCTGCTTATGTTGCCTTTTCAATAAGTATATGCACTAAACTTAAAGAACAAACGTAAAGGACTAATGCAGTGGTGTAAGGTTTTGTTACATTTATAAAAGTGAAAACAATCTATTTAACAGGAGAATTTATGTTTGATTTTTACTATATGCAAAATTTCTTTAGACCAATGACAATTATACAATGCGAGCGAAGTTAATCAATTACTCAATGAATTAGAGGATATTGGTAATCTCTAAGTTAGAAAAAAAAATAAGTATATGCACTACACTCCAAGGGACATGTTAAATAATCATTTTCCTATTTCAAAAACCATTGTTTCTAGATAAAATTAAGTTCAACATTCTGCACCTTTTTGAAAAGTGTTTTTATGTGTGTTAGATTTCATCTTAAAACCAATTGACATTAGGTGAAGTTGCCCAATAGATATATAAGTTGCACTCTCCCAATACACCCTTTTCACGGAAGCGAAGGCGAGGTCCCAGGGTTAGAGTCTGCTCTGATACCATGTTAAAATGCAGCAAAGACATCCGAAAGGTCCTTTTAAAAACCAGTTCATAAAGAGGTGGCCTACCCAGCTATATAAGTATTTATCATGTTCGTTAACCACCCGATGTGGGACTCAACACGCCCCCTCGCATCGGATGCCTTAAAAACCGATTCATAAGGGGGTGACCTACCCAGTTATATAAGCACTTATCATGTTCGTTAACCACCCGATGTGAGACTCAACACGCCCCCTCGAGTCAGGGCTCGTCACCACAAAGCGAGGGCTAACGACACTATCCACCACACCATCGGGCAGAACCTATGTGAGAGGCCTAACTCAACCCCAAAAGCTAGCTCAAGGGATGATGGTTATACCATGTTAGATTTCATCTTAAAATCAATTAACATTAAGTGAAGTTGTCCAACAGATATATAAGTTACACTCTAAGAATTGAGTCAGCCGATGTGGGACTTGGATATTTCTCAATAATGTAGATCATATTTCTCACGTTCGATTCTCATCCCATGAATAAACGACCAAAAGGAAATATGATTGAAATTGAATTGATTCCGAATGTTGGTCTCTTCAAATAATGCGCATGCAGTGTCCTTTATCATGGACCCATGGCATTGAGGAACCACTGACGGGATTTCTCTTACTATGGTAGGGTTTTAATATTTACTTTTACACTAAATCTTTAATTTTATCATGCATATATTAAGAAGTTATTTCGGTAGTTTTTTTAAATTGTTTATAGTTAAATTGAAATGTTAAATATCAATATATTATTCTATTAATTTTATTTGTTTAATCAAATTAACCTGTGGAAAATCAATATATTGACATTGTCATGTTTTTTTTTTCTTTCGCGCCCTTTACGTCAAAGAAACCAAGTTATATTCCAGGCAATTGCTGGTGCAAAGTTAGACAGAAGCCCATGCATAAAATGAGCAAGAGGCGCACAATTAATTTAAAGGTAATTGCTAAATGCACTTCCTTTTCTCTTCTAAAGGCACCATTCTTATGTATTTTTGTTTTGGCTAAAATACAACTTTGGTTCCCTATTTTTTAAAATCTACAATTTTGGTCCTCTTATTTTAAAATAAAAATATATAATCCTCATACTTTTTTCAATATGTAATTTTAGTTTTATTATTTTAAAATAGAGATATTTAGTCTTTCTGTTTTATAAAATTTATAATTTTAACCTTTCATCCCATTTGAAAAGCATTCATTGGTAAGAAATTGATCTAATATAATCCAAATTTAGTGAGAAAAAAATGAAATTACATTAATCTCTTAATAACTAATTCTTTCAGTTTTGTGAAAGTTGTAAAATCATAAATTTTACAAAAATAAAAAACTAAATGTCTTTATTTTAAAATAAGGAAATTAAAATTGAGAATTTTAAAAAATATAGATATCATATGCCTCTATTTTCAAATAGGAAAACAAAAATTATAAATTTTATAAAATAAAAAAACCAAAATTATATTTAAGTCTTTTTTTCCCCCTCCAAATTCCTTTGAAGTTGAGCTTTATTCAGCCTAACCTGATATAGCTCATGACTTGTATCTAGCTTGTGGTGACTAACCTGATTCTTACCTACTCAATTAATGGAATATAAGTCTTAACTCTTAAGCTTTATTTTTAAGCACGGATTAAATATGGTCATTTTCAATCTGATATGATCATGCCCTGATCTTTAGACTTGTGACACTACATTAATATTTCATAATTAATTAAAATTATATTTTGAAAAATTCTAAAATGCGCTTAAGTTCGATACTGATTACTTAACTTTAGAAAATTAATCTGATAAGACATTTTGACGTGCTTTTTTTTCACGAGTCTTATAATAACTAGAATCTTCAGAACTAATTTAAGTTAAGTATAAAAATAATAGATTATATAAATCTGATTTAGATAAATTATTTATGATTTAAAATCAATTATTTAACTACAAATTAATTTAATTAGGTCAATTTTACAACTTTACTCCTAATGGACCAATATTAACTATATTATTTATAATTAACCAATTTCTAAAAAATATTATTTCTTTAAATCTGAACCAATTTTATTACAACTAAAACTAATTATTTTAATCAATTTTAAATTAGTTTGGAACAAAATTACTTTGATGTTCCTAGTTAACTTAGATATAAAATATAAACCAAATGACATATTTAGTCATTTATCTTATTTTTTTTGTTTAATTTAATCTTTTATTTTTAAAAAAAATTTAATTTGATTATTTATCTTTTTTTTTTGGTTAAGTTCAATCTTTTATCTTTTGAAAAATTTATTTTGATAATTTTTTTTATTCAATTTAGTGTTTTGATTCATTTAGGATTAAAGTCATTAATTATTTAAGAATGATTTTTTTTTTTGTTAAAATGAAATAGAGGAGAAGGAGAAAAAATGAAAAAAAATATTTTTAAATAATTAACAACATTAATCTTAATTAGACTGATGGATCAAATTAAAAAAATAAGATAAAAGATTAAGCTGAACAAAAAAAATAAGATAATGTGTTAAATATATATTTTTTAAAGTAAATGATTAAATTGAATAAAAAAACTAAATTAAATTTTTTAAAACATAAATAACTAAACTAAAAAAAATAAAAGACAAAATAAGTCATTTAACCTAAAATATATAATATAAATCACTAATGTAAGTTTTGATTTGACTCTTTTTAGTCGAATATTTTTTTCTCTCATTAACACTTAACTAATCACTTTTAATAATTAAGCTTAAGTTAATCCCTGTGTATTAATTAAGGTATAAAATTTGTTTATGTCAAATGTTTAGTCTACAGATGCCTTATTTTGTTAAGTTTTCTAGGTTAAAATTTAACTTAATATTTTTAACTCTTGATTAGGATTCATGTGTCCATTATTGGAACCTTGTCGCAACCAAGTGCTTCTTCTAGAGCACAAAAATAAGATCGACAACCATGGTCGACCAAAATTTTATTTTACATTTTGTGTCTTACGTTAAAGGTTAAGGCTTAATCATTTTTAATCCAAATTGCACAATAGTAACACCAAATGACAGCCATTTGTGGCGATCCAATCCAAAATCCAATCATGTTTACGAGTAACTCCAACCAAAATAGAAAGTATAATGAAAAGGAAAATGTGATCTAATGTACACCCAAGAACCTATTCAACACTTATAGAGAGAAATAAAAGAGGAAAAAAAAATATAAGTATGAAATAAAATTTATAATGTGATAGAAAAAGAATGTTGAGAAATATCCAAATCTTACATCGACCGTCTCTTTTTTTAAAGTGTAACTTATATATATATTGGATAATTTTGCCAATTGATTACATGAAATCTAACAAAGAGAGATAAGATAAAAATAAATGAAAAATACTCATGAGATGTTTAAAATAAATAGTTATTAATGCGTTGTGATTAATGCTCAGATAGCAACTGTGATCTGTGTTCAATCTACATACGTAAAAATAAATGAATGTGACCCATGCAAGCACCAAACTTGTTCCTTAGGAAGCAGCAGAAGCAATATTGTAAGGAATTTCATGTTTTTCTTATAAGATGATGTTCCTGACAATTAAACATAACTGAGCGAACAGTTATTAAATGGTTTGTAATGAAAATAATAACAATGATTTCTTAAATGTACTTTTATTTTATTTATAATTGAATTGAAGTGGTTTACTTCTAGGATTGGCCAAAGTAGCAACACATGCATGCATGCCAATATTTAGTAATTTGGTAAGTAAATTGCATGAAATGGACAGAATATTGGTAAAGGGTTCTGAAGCTAGGGACCATGATAACCGCGCCATCCTCATAGATGGAGCTATGTAGTAGTCAAGTTCGTTTCAGATATTTGAGACTCCATCCATTATTTCAGTTAATTAGTTTCTCCAGACGCATTCACATATGTTCTCTAGTTGTCATTCCATGTATTATATACACGTAATCCAGACACATTTAAATAAATTTACAATAATCTTTATACATTTAATATTTAATTTCTTTATATACCTTTTCATGGTATCATTCATCTTATCATATATAAATATCACCATTGCTTAACAGAAATGAAAACAGATCCAGTGCATTAAAAAGGAGAAAAGAAAGAAAACGGACTTTGAAGCGTTCAAATTAAACAAATATCTTGATAATTTTGGTGTCAACAATTCGCTGCTCTTTCTTTCTCATTTTTGTGTTGTTGGCTTCCGTAAACATTGTTCTTCCAATCATTTCTCTCTCTCTCTCTCTCTGACATCTAATAACCCTTCTCTCCATTTGCCACGTGTCATCTCCTTCTTCCCCTCTCATATTCTTCTACTCCTCCCGCGCTTTCTCTATCTCCTCACCCTTCACATTTCCCTTTTCACTTTTTCTTTCTCTCTCGCCGCAACACAGCGTCTTCTGAAATCCTTCTTTCTCCTCTCTTTCACGTTTTCAACTCTCATTTACATTGAAGAGGTACATTGCACTTACCGAAACACATTTTTCAATTTCCTCTCGTTTAATACCTCTTTTTCTTCTTCTTTTAATTGGTTAAATGTGTTAAATATTGTTTGCATGCGATGAATTTGATGTTGGAACAGGGGAGGGAGAGTAGAAGGCTCGTGGTAGCGTAGGGAGCGTAGTGGTGGTGGTCGACAGCAATGTCGTTTCTGGAGGCCGCACCGCACACGCTGACGCGGCGCCCGTCGAGGAGCGCAGCCACGACCTTCTCGACGGAGGTTTTCGACAACGACGTCGTTCCGTCGTCACTTGCCTCCATCTCGCCGATTCTCCGAGTGGCCAATGAGATCGAAAGCGAACGCCCTAGGGTTGCCTATCTATGTACGTTATTGTTGCCGTTAACGTCACTTACACATGCAGATTCTAATTTCCATTTCCTTTGATATTTTTGACACGTTTCTGCAACGGTTTTCGCTGAAATTGGTTCGTTCGTTCTTTTGGAAGGTCGGTTCTACGCTTTCGAGAAGGCGCACCGGTTGGATCAGAGCTCCAGCGGACGTGGCGTGAGGCAGTTTAAGACGCTGTTGCTGCAGCGATTGGAGAGGGTACGTAACAAACTCTCTCTCTTTCGTCTCGCATGTCTCCAACGAGATTTGGCTCACGTGAAAAATGGCATATCACACACACACACGTGAAAAAAAACATTTTAAGTATAATTTTTAAAGTATTTATTATGAATATAGTTTAATCGAATTCATAGTAAATTGCTAAACTTAATGCTTAAAATCATGATTAAATATATGTATGCGTATAATTAATAGTTAATTAATGAATATTTATTTTCTAAAGTGAATCAAATAATAATAAGTTGATTCTTCTTTTAATTTTGTTTGTTAATATTTTCTCAGAACATTAAAACGTGGATTGACATCAAATGAAAATTATTACTCTTATTTTTTTATATATATAAAAGTAAACGAATATATTTTTTAAGAAAACCAATGTCTTAAAATTAAAAAAAAAATTATAAAAAATCGTATGAGGAGCGCATTTAAAAATTATAGTGAAATACATTTTTAAGCATATTTCCCTTTAGCATTTGCCTTATAAGAAACGTGGAAAATTCACCAAAAACAAATGTGGACTTATCTTTATATGTATAATTACTTTTTTTCTATTTAGTATAATTTACTGTGAACTTTTTTAATAAGACACATATTCATTCCTTAATAAGTACATTTATTTACTTATCAACAATATCAATCACACCTCATTAGTAGAAAAAATAATGTTTCATCAATTACAATTAGATCTTTTAAAAAAAATACAATTAGTGTCGTTAATTAAATTCTAGAATACTTCTCGAACTGTTTAAATCACTCCGCCTAGCAAATCACACCGTATATATGGACTGGCACACAATCTCGATATCCTTTTCAGCGCCGATACACCAAATTTTTATTTTGTTAGTTACCCTGACCGACCAACTGTAATGGACTCCGGAAAACACCTAAACACTGTAGTTAGGGAAGAGTTGCACTTTGATTCATCCTACTTGAACTTCTTAATTACATGATTTCTGGAACTTTAGGACAATGGACCCAGTCTTGCTGGACGTTTAAAGAAGACAGATGCAAGGGAAATCCAGGCTTATTATCAGCAATACTATGAGCATTATGTCAGAGCTCTTGACCAAGGAGAGCAGGCAGACAGGTACACTACACACCCTTTACGCTGTGTGTGCCATGTTTAGATCACAAGGCATGCTTAACTAATTCCTTTATTTTAACTTTAATTTAGAGCACAGCTCGGGAAAGCTTACCAGACCGCCGGGGTGCTTTTTGAAGTGCTTTGTGCCGTTAACAAGACTGAGAAGGTCGAAGAAGTAGCTCCCGAGGTTAGTCTTAATTTATATTTACACTGCCATTTCATTTTCATCTTGTGAAAAAAGGTAGCTTGCCGCATAATTTTCTTTCAGCATTCATGGCTTGGATTAAGGGTGAGTGATTTTTGTGCATTCAGATCATTGCGGCTGCTAGAGATGTCCAGGAAAAGACGGAGATATATGCGCCTTTCAACATTCTTCCGTTGGATTCTGCCGGGGCTTCTCAGTCTATTATGCAGCTTGAAGAGGTATCTCATCTGCCGCGATTGATGTTGATGTTGATATTGATATTGAGAGTTTGTGTTTTGTTTGGCTTTGCACTGAGTTCCTTCCTTGTCTATATTTCCACCTTGTAGATTAAGGCGTCTGTTTCTGCTCTCTGGAATACTCGTGGCCTGAATTGGCCAACTTCATTTGAGCAACAAAGGCAGAGAACTGGAGAATTGGATCTGCTTGATTGGCTTAGAGCCATGTTTGGGTTTCAGGCATGTCTTCTACTCCCAAATAGAAAGGGATAGGAGAAGGATTGTGATTAACTTCTTCATCTTTTGTATAGCCCCCCCACAAATTGTTAATCTATTTGGTTTATTTTGGCTCAGAGGGACAACGTCAGGAACCAGAGAGAGCATTTGATTCTGCTTCTTGCTAACTCTCACATAAGGCTAAACCCCAAACCCGAGCCTCTTAACAAGGCATGTAGCTATATCTCGCATCTTCATGTACTAGGCAAAATATTTATAGATTTAATAGAGCAAAACCAGAAATCAAGAGAACTTCCATCAAAATTTCATTTAGCTATCAGGATAGCCTGCTTTGCTTTTTACCCATACTTGAACTTCACTGTTTTTTTCTTCTTCTTTCTTTAAACAACTGCAGCTTGATGATCGGGCTGTTGATGCAGTGATGAATAGTCTGTTTAAGAATTACAAAACATGGTGCAAATTTTTGGGACGAAAGCATAGTTTACGGTAAGATATAACACTTTCTCCATCACCTAACGATTTTCTTGCCTTTTCCTATCGTATTTCTAAGAATAAATCGGAAAATATTTGTGCTAAAAGTGACTATGGTATTCTTTCATGCAGACTCCCTCCAGGTCAGCAAGAGATACAACAAAGGAAGTTACTTTATATGGGCTTGTATCTTCTCATATGGGGTGAAGCATCCAATGTTCGCTTCATGCCAGAGTGTCTATGCTACATATTTCATAATGTGAGTACAAGTTTTTCATATGTTGCAATATCTTGTGCCAGAATGTTTTTGCAGATGAACGTAACATTTTTATTCTGTTTTTGTTGGTTATTTTTCTGCGTGTATTAATAATAATCAACTATAACTTCAGATGGCATATGAACTTCATGGTTTATTGGCTGGAAATGTCAGCATTGTTACTGGTGAAAACATCAAGCCTTCTTATGGTGGTGATGATGAGGCATTCTTGCGCAAGGTTATAACTCCCATATACAGAGTAATTGAAACGGTATGGTTTTTCTGATACGGAAATCATCAACTTCAGGTGCCTTTCTTCTCAGTGATGAATTATGACCATGATAATTAATACAGGAAGCCAAGAAGAGCAGACATGGAGCAGCTCCTCACTCAGCCTGGTGCAACTATGATGATCTAAATGAATATTTCTGGTTCGTTTGCCTTTAGGTTTTTATTTCTCATTGAAACTGACTTCCTTTGGCTTGTTTCATGTTTCAGTTATTGACAATTTGTTGTTTTAACTTGCGTTACATTTGGTTTCAGGTCACCTGATTGCTTTTCTCTTGGATGGCCTATGCGTGATGATGGTGAATTTTTTAGATCAACATTTAATTTGACACAGGTATTTATCCTTAGGAGTTACTTTCCTGAATGTAAAATACTTATTTAGTCCAATACATACAAATTCCATATCAGGGAAGAAAGGGTTCTCAGAAAACATCTGGAAGAACTGTCAAATCAAATTTTGTTGAGACCCGGTCATTCTGGAACATCTTCCGCAGTTTTGATCGTCTTTGGACCTTCTATATACTGGGTTTGCAGGTATTTGTTTTCAACAGTAGGAAGTTCTTATGTCATTATCTCCCTTGATTGTTGCTCTGACAAGACCAGAACATTCTTGTTACAGGTGTTGCTCATTGTTGCCTGGAAAGGAATTTCAGTGTTGGATATTTTTCAGAAAGATGTCTTATATGATCTCTCTAGCATATTCATTACAGCAGCCATTCTACGCTTACTTCAAAGTAATGATTATTGACTTAAATTGCTTTTTATTTGAAATTTTATCATGCGACTATCAGAAGGACAGGTTACACGATTTTTATTACCGATGTTTGTTTTAGCTAGTAGTTGAAGAAGTGACATCACATTAGCTCCTTTTTATTTTGACTTAGGTATATTGGACCTGGCTCTGAACTTTCCTGGCTATCATGGTTGGAGATTTACTGATGTGCTACGAAATTTTCTCAAAGTCATTGTCAGTCTTTTTTGGGTTGTTGCTCTTCCACTCTTCTATGTGCATTCCTTCAAAGGCGCCCCTGACTTTATCAAGGATATGCTTTCCTTTACTGATAAAATAAAGGGGATTCCACCATTGTATATGTTAGCAGTTGCAGTTTATCTGCTTCCAAATTTACTAGCAGCTATTCTCTTTCTTTTCCCAATGCTTAGGCGTTGGATTGAAAACTCGGACTGGCACATTATTAGACTTCTCCTATGGTGGTCACAGGTACTTGTGTCATCTTATTTGATTCACTTGTGCATTTAACTATTTCTCTTCATTATAAATTGAAAATTTTCTATTGTTATGATGCTTGTTCCAGTGTGCTTTATTGTTTCAATTTTCAATGTGAAATTAATGCATATATCCACCTGATTATGGAAATCAGTAGGAAGCAATTTTTTTTGTCAATTTTATTCTGTTGGAAAACTCTGACCTCTGTCACGTGAAGAGCATATAGATAATATACTGGGCAAAGGCTTTGTTGTCAGTGTGATCCTTAAAGACCCAAATGCTTGAAGCTATTAGTTAATGCATCAATACATGTACACACACGTGTGTTTACACATGCACATTCCATAACTGGTAGGAACTGATACAGACGCACTTTTGTTTTTTTCTTTTTTGTTGCACTGCAATACAGACGCACTTAGTTAAGAAATATTTTGACTTTACATGCCTCAGTCTGTTATTGTAATATATTTTCCTGGGAATAAATTTTTTTATCCTTTTAATTCCTTAACTAATACCCTAAGACACTAGTTAGCAAGACCCTTTTATTAATGACCCCAATTTTGTACAATCATAAGGGTATGTCTATGATATACCAAAGCATCCAAGTTTATAGTCCTAGTTTTATGTTTGAAGCAATTGTGGTTTAAAGCTTGATCTGACAAACTCAAATCAGGAGAGGGGAAACACCTACTTTTTACCAAGTGGGTAACTGCCAAACAAAGGGACTGTTGACGCAAACTTTTGTTTCTAAACAACACTTCTTTGGATGTTAAGAAATGCATGGACAATGAGTCGGTGACTTTTAATCTCTCATAAGCCTGTCTATATTGATGAAAAATGTCTCTTTTAAATAACATTGAACTTTTTAGAATCATTTGTTAATTTTCTAACATGGATAATTAACTTGCAGCCAAGAATCTATGTCGGAAGAGGAATGCATGAGAATCAATTTGCTCTCCTAAAGTGAGTTTTGCATAATACTATGTTATTCAAGTTACTTAAGGTTTGTGCTCTTGTTATTTGTTTGAATTTTTTTATGGTCTATTTCTTTTTTAAATTTCAGATACACTCTTTTTTGGGTGATTCTCTTGGCTGCTAAATTTTCATTCAGCTTTTTTGTGCAGGTAATTATTACAAGAACTATAGTTGTTATTTTCTTAATAATGCCTTTTGAATTTGTTTGGCCTCTTTTAACTGTTGTCTCTTCAGATCAAACCTCTAGTTCAGCCAACTAAAGACATAATGAGCATTAGGCATGTTGATTTTGGTTGGCATGAGTTTTTCCCCAAAGGTAGTTTCTTCACATTTTTTATGAGTCCATTGTAACTTTCTGTTAATTTTATTGATCTGATATTTCTGGTCTATGCAGCTCGACATAACTATGGTGCAGTTGTTGCACTTTGGGCCCCTGTACTTATGGTGTGTATGCTATATTTCATGGTTATGTTCACATATATTAATCTTTTCATTTGTTTGGGATAAATTGTTTCAGTGTAAACATCTCAGGTTACATTTTAAATGCAGGTTTATTTCATGGACACTCAAATCTGGTATTCCATCTTCTCAACTATTTGTGGTGGTGTTATTGGAGCCTTCGATCGTCTTGGAGAGGTCGTTGTCAATTTTATCTTATTTCTATATCTGGAGAGAAGTTGGGAATTGACTATTTTATTGATTCTCTTCACTTTTGAAAGATATGTATGCATACCAAAAATAAAAACAAACCTATTTAATCAAGAAAGTCATGAGACCCTTAAGGACACAGTACTAGATTGTCATGCTCATGTATTATGAAATTTTGAAGTTTCCAAAATGTAAATACACTCAAATTTCCCTTTTTATGGAAGAGCTTGAGATTGGAAAACTCAAGGAACCAAAGAGATATAATACTTCAAGTCACAATGCTTTAACACCCAGTTAATGTTATTCATTTGCTTACACAGATACGCACTCTGACCATGTTAAGATCACGGTTCCAGTCATTGCCTGGTGCATTCAACACATACTTGGTTCCTACTGACAAGAAGCGGGAAAAGAGATTCACTTTCTCGAAGCGATTTGCCGAGGTTTCTATCACATTTTCATTTTGCTGCTAACTAGAGTAAGCTAAATATAATTATTTATCTTCACATATTTTCCGTGTTTGTGTAGATTTCTGCAAGCAGAAGGAGTGAAGCTGCTAAATTTGCTCAATTATGGAATGAAGTTATTTGCAGTTTCCGTGAGGAAGATATCATAAGTGATAGGAAAGGCTTCTGAGCCAAACTCTTTAGTTGCTTTTTCTCCTAAATCCTAGCTTCTATTCTTTCTCCTTCATCTTTTGATTACTGAACTATGATTGCATTACTCCAGGGAGATGGATCTTTTGATGGTTCCATACTCATCAGATCCTAGCTTGAAAATAATTCAGTGGCCACCGTTTCTGCTTGCAAGCAAGGTCTGTGAGATTTAATTTTTAATATGCTTGTGTTTGTTACCAGTTCATATAATTGACTTGCTGTCTACATTTGAAGATTCCCATAGCACTGGATATGGCAGCTCAATTTCGAGGAAAGGACTCTGATCTTTGGAGGCGCATATGTGCAGATGAATATATGAAGTGTGCTGTGATTGAATGCTATGAATCTTTTAAAAATGTCCTGAATGCTTTGGTAGTAGGAGAAGCTGAAAAAAGGTAGCTTTCAGTATCCTTTCCTGTTGATGTTTGTCCATTTCAGTTTACAATTCTTACTAGAATCATTATAAATGTAAGAATATAAATAACCTTAGCCATATTTCGTTTGGGTAGCAAAACTATGATCCAGTTCTATTAGCATTCTATCCAGCTTTCTTTTCCCATGTGTTTTTTTATTTGTTTATTTTATATGCAGACTCCACATTTGGCTCTTGCTGTTTCTATTTCATGAAAAGCAATTAGCCTTGTTTGATGTGCACATACATTTTTTGTATCTATTTATATTGTAAATGTCTGTCAGGACTCTGGATTACTTAACTCAAAATAAATAAAAGGAATATATGGTTAACTTCATTAACTCAAAATTGCATACTGCATTTTAATGGTCACCCAAATTTTGTGTCAGCTGCCTGTGTTGTTTTTCTTAATTAATGAATAAAATTAAGTTATAGACATTTCATTAAAATTATGTCATCAGTCATCATCGTTAGTTCTGAATTCATTGTAATGGAACAGGACAATCTCTGTCATCATTAAGGAAGTTGAAAACAGCATCTCTAAGAATACACTTGTTGCAAATTTTCGAATGGGGTTTTTGCCTTCCCTTTGTAAGAAGTTTGTGGAGCTTGTGGAAATCTTGGTGAGTCATTTAAAGGAAAACTAATCATATATTACCTTTGTAGTCTTAATGGCTTCTTGTCTCTAACTATCCTATTTAGAAGCTTAGACATTCTTTTCTGGTTACAGAAAGATGCAGATTCATCCAAGCAAGGTACAGTGGTGGTCTTGTTGCAAGACATGTTAGAAGTGTTTACGCGTGATATGGTGGTAAATGAGATAAGGTTGGTTAACTTAATTGAATTTGGAATATAATAATTTTTCTGGCTCTTCCATTAAAACAATAATGAATAATGTGATGTTCATCAGTGAGTTGGCAGAACTTAATCATAGTAGTAAGGACACTGGAAGGCAACTTTTTGCTGGTACAGATGCAAAACCCGCAGTATTATTCCCTCCTCTGGTTACAGCACAATGGGAGGAACAGGTAATTATTATTAACCACAGTTTACATTATTATTAACTTTCCAGATATTTCTGTAACTTAAGAATAATTATGGCTGTTTCAGATTAGACGTCTTCATTTACTTTTGACGGTGAAGGAATCTGCCATTGAGGTTCCAACAAACCTTGAAGCACGCAGAAGGATTGCATTCTTTACCAATTCATTGTTCATGGACATGCCACGTGCTCCACGAGTTCGTAAAATGCTGTCATTCAGGTTTGTTGAAGACTGGATTTTGGTGAAATGCTTGAGTGAAAAGGCACTCAGGAGCATGAGTATTTATAATCATTTCAGAATGAATTTTATTTAAGAACAACAAAAAAAAGAAATGTAACTCCCTAGGAAAATAACAAGTCACTATACATGAATCTGTCTATTCAGCTATCTAGACATCAATTCCCTAGGAATAGAAACCGTTTCTAACAAGGTCTGATGCTTGTTCTTCGTACGGAACTTTTGGCCATGAAGATATATGCAAATGTCATGCTTTGTATAATAAACTGCAGGAACATCATCCTATTCTTGTGGACATTAAAATAATTCATATTAAATGTTGAAATCCTACCAGAGTTTATAGATGCTGTGACCATCAGGGTTATATAGTGTTTTCCTTAAATTGAGAGGACGATTATTACTATCTTTCTCTGTATATTTAGTCTCTTAATTCTTAAATATTATATAATTACAAACAAATGATATTTTTCTGGTTTATTCAATATTTTATTTCTAAAGCAATTTGTGATGCATTGATGTTGAATCTGATGTGTTCTGAAGTTGTCTTGTGCTTATAAATAGCATTTTGCCTTTTGTTTGCAGTGTTCTAACTCCATACTACAGTGAAGAGACTGTCTATTCCAAGAATGACCTTGAGGTTGAAAATGAAGATGGTGTGTCAATCATATATTACCTGCAAAAGATCTACCCTGGTCTGTAATAACTAACACTACATATCTTGACTGTAATTTGCTAGTAGAAAAAGGACTGGCTAAATTGTAGTAATTTTACCAGATGAGTGGACTAACTTCATGGAACGGCTTGAATGTAAGAAAGATAGTGAGATATGGGAGAAAGATGAACACATATTGCAGCTACGACACTGGGCCTCATTACGAGGACAAACTCTTAGCAGGACAGGTAACAGTGACTTCCACCCTCTCCATCCCCACAGACAGGGTTTGGTGGATTAATATTTTTCCTATTGTACTTATACATTAATGCAGTAAGGGGAATGATGTACTACCGGCGGGCTATTAAGCTTCAGGCTTTTCTTGATATGGCAAATGAACAGGGTAAATAAGATTTCCTTTTAACATGAGCTATTTACCTTAGTCTAGTTGATACTGTGGCAATGGCAGGCATGTCATCTATAGCCTTTTCAAATCCTAGGCCATGGTTTATACATAACTCTCACTTATATGAAATTCATTACGTATGACAAAAGAATAGTTATCTACCAAGAATAGCTGATTGTATGGTTTTCTGCTATCTTGTGGGCAGAGATACTTGATGGCTATAAAGCTGTTACTGTTCCATCTGAGGAAGATAAAAAGAGCCATAGATCCTTATATGCCAGTTTAGAGGCTGTTGCTGACATGAAGTTTACATACGTCGCCACCTGTCAGAACTATGGGAATCAGAAGCGTAGTGGAGACCGTCGTGCAACAGACATCCTGAATTTGATGGTTAAGTATGTTCTCGAATTGTTGAATTAAACTTAGTTCAAATGCAATATATTTTCCCATTAGTTTCTAAAATTCACTTGATTTAATAATATAATGTCTGGTTCTTGATTGGTAGCAATCCCTCACTTCGTGTGGCTTATATTGATGAAATTGAAGAAAGAGAAGGAGGAAAAGTACAGAAAGTTTATTACTCTGTACTGGTCAAAGCTGTGGACAATCTTGACCAAGTAAATGCATATTGATGTCAGAAAGTAAGTTAATTTACTTGTAGTCACCATAGAACTTATAGTTTTATTATTTTCTGTGAAGGAAATATTTCGAATAAAATTGCCTGGTCCAGCAAAGATAGGAGAAGGGAAGCCTGAAAATCAAAATCATGCCATCATTTTTACTAGAGGCGAAGCTCTTCAGACTATTGACATGAATCAGGTAAAACATTATAAACATTAATAGGTGAAAAACACTATAAAGTTTGACCTATTGAAATGGTGTATTGCAAATTTCTTCTAGGATAATTACTTGGAAGAAGCTTTTAAAATGCGCAATCTTTTGGAAGAATTTAATGAAGATCATGGGGTGCGACGACCTACAATATTAGGTGTTCGTGAGCACATCTTTACTGGCAGGTCTGGTGAATTGTATCCACATGCAGTAAGCACTTTGTCATGTTAAGTTACTATATTACTTAATTCTATCACTTGCTACAGTGTCTCTTCCCTGGCTTGGTTTATGTCAAATCAAGAAACAAGCTTTGTCACAATTGGTCAAAGAGTTCTTGCAAGACCACTGAAGTAAGTTTTCCTCTAGTGATTTCATGACATGGTTGACTTGCAAGTACTTGTTTAGCTTCTAGGACAAATCAGGAACCTCTAACTGAACAATTGGCTAGTACAAGATCTCATCCAAAGTTAAAGCAGTGATTTAATTTAAAAGAGAAATGCATGTAATATATATAAAACTACTTTCAAAGGTCAACGTGTTACTCAAATGATACTTATCTGCGTTTTGCATATTTCTTCTTTTTCTCCCTCTTATTCACTGGTCTTGTTGGAGTGTCATCATCTCCCATGCTGTTTGAATTTTTGGAGACAATAATTAGTGAACTCTGAAATTCCCCTTTAGCATCTTTTCTGCTACTGTTGCAAGAGATAAATTATTAGAATGGATATAATACTGATTGCACATTTTCTGGCTTATGATGGATTTGTTCAATTCTAGGGTGCGATTCCACTATGGTCATCCAGATGTTTTTGATAGAATTTTTCACATAACTCGAGGAGGAATCAGCAAGGCATCTTGTGGCATCAATCTGAGCGAGGATATTTTTGCTGGTACCATTCTTAAAACATCTTTCTTTGCACTGACATTTGATATTTCTTCTGCATCATACACTTTTTTTTTGGCACATTGCATCATACGCTTTTTTTTTGGGTACGTTATATGCCTTTGCCTATGCAGGATTCAACTCAACACTAAGACGCGGAAATATTACTCATCATGAATATATCCAATGCGGAAAGGGTAGAGATGTTGGGCTCAATCAAATCTCACTTTTTGAAGCAAAAGTGGCTTGTGGTAACGGAGAGCAGACATTAAGCAGAGATATCTACAGGCTGGGACATCGTTTTGACTTTTTCCGCATGCTATCATGTTATTTCACGACCATTGGATTTTATATAAGCTCAGTGGTAATGGTTAATGCATTTAGGATATAGCAAAAACAGTACTTGTTGTTTACTGATGCAATTATGTTTATTTTTCATTAAAATTAAACCAAGGGGTCAAGCTCACTAGTTGAGCGGTGCACATGAATTGTTGTAAATCCCATGAGTTTAATTTCTACTAAAAAAAAACCAATACTAACAGTGTATTTAAAAACCAATCAATCCTAATATGATTGATGTATGTGGAAATTAATCTCTTATCACTTGAACACTAAACAATGTGTCTCTTCCCCACAAAATGAGAACCTAACTGGGTATTCTTACAGTGAGAAATGTCAATTTCTTAAGGGAAGCTATATAATTTGTCTTGGCTACATATCTATTTACATGTCTTTTTTTTCTGTTGAATTGTTAATTCTGCATATTGAAGTAATTCTTTCTTTTGCTGATTCACAGATTGTGGTCCTCACATGTTATGCATTCCTATATGGCAAACTGTACCTGTCTTTGAGTGGATTTGAGGCTGCAATAGTAAAGTTGGCTAGGAGAAAGGGAGATGATGCACTAAAGGCAGCATTAACTTCTCAATCCCTTGTTCAACTAGGACTTATAATGACTTTGCCCATGTTCATGGAAATTGGACTAGAGAGAGGGTTCAGAACTGCTATCGGTGAGCTCATAATAATGCAGTTGCAGCTAGCACCTGTTTTCTTTACTTTCTCCCTAGGGACAAAGCTGCACTATTTTGGGCGCACTCTTCTGCATGGAGGGGCAAAGTACAGAGCAACTGGGCGTGGTTTTGTTGTTCGCCATGAGAAGTTTGCTGAAAATTACAGGATGTACTCTAGGAGTCACTTTGTAAAAGGGATTGAGCTCACAATTTTGCTCTTATGTTATAAGATTTATGGATCAGCAACACCTGATTCAACGTCATATGGCTTTCTCTCATGGTCAATGTGGTTTATGGTCTGCTCTTTTCTGTTTTCTCCTTTCCTTTTCAATCCATCAGGGTTTGAATGGCAGAAGATAGTTGAGGACTGGGATGATTGGCAAAAGTGGATAAGTATTCGAGGTGGTATTGGTGTTCCTTCAAACAAGAGTTGGGAGTCATGGTGGAATGAGGAACAGGAGCATCTGCAGCACACTGGATTTCTGGGGCGGATATGTGAGATTATACTTGACCTGCGTTTCTTTGTCTATCAGTATGGTATTGTGTATCATCTCAATGTAGCCAGAGGTGACAAGAGCATCTTGGTAATTACGCTTGCTATTTTAATTTCATTTAATGTTTTTATGTCAAATTCTGGAACCACACAAAATGGTTCAAATTATTTAACACCAATGTCCAGTAATTGAGAGTGAGTGAAGTGCTGTTAACAAGGATGAGACAAAGTAATTCCTTGTATATAGGAGACTTTTAGTCCTTTTCCAAATACCATGATCTCGGGACAGATCATTGCCTCCTCTCCCTTCCCCCAAAAATAAAGAAAAGAAAAGAAATAACAAAAATGATTGTATATGTAGATAATAGTTTTCTCACATACATTTTCTCTTCAGGTTTATGCTCTGTCCTGGATAGTGATAGTAGCTGTCATGGTTATCCTTAAGGTATTCGATGATTAAAAAAAGTTTGTTCTTTCTGCTTGTGCTTGATAATGATCTTATTAATTAGTGGCATCTGAAACTGCAGATTGTATCCATGGGTAGAAAGCAATTCAGTGCAGATTTCCAGTTGATGTTTCGTCTTCTCAAATTGTTTCTGTTCATTGGAGCCATTGTTGCTCTAGGCTTAATGTTTACTCTGCTGAGTCTCACAGTTGGAGACATCTTTGCGAGCCTCCTAGCCTTTTTGCCAACAGCTTGGGCAGTTATTCAGGTATGTGTTAAGTGGTTGTTGTGTCTTGCTTTGGTGTTTTTGGTCTCATTTGATCATGCTGAATATACACTAGACTTTAATTTGTGTCCCATACACATTTGACCATATGTTTGAACCTTCTTAAATTTGTCTTGGTACCTGTTCCGTAGTCTCCACTCACCATCTTCTGGCTTAATCATTACTTTGGGTTTGTTTCATCTTTCCGACTCGAGTATCATGATTCAACATCATGGCAATGACTAATTCAATTAAATGCTATACTCAAAATATTAGATTACATGTAATGTATGAGATATAAAAATCAAGTAACTTTATGTCTTTCTTCATTCGTGGAATTAGATAAGTTTCTCTCATGATTCCTATTGATACAGTGAGTTTAAAATCACTTCTTTCTGATTGGTGTGGCGTTATATATGTACAGATAGGACAAGCATGCAGGCCATTCGTGAAGGGCATTGGAATGTGGGGTTCTGTCAAAGCTTTAGCAAGGGGCTACGAATACTTGATGGGAGTGGTTATTTTTGCACCAGTAGCCATATTAGCTTGGTTCCCATTTGTTTCAGAATTCCAAACTAGGCTGCTGTTCAACCAAGCATTCAGCCGAGGACTTCAAATCCAGCGCATTCTGGCTGGTGGCAAGAAGAATAAGTAGCCACTGAACCAAACCCTCTGAAGCTATTTGTTACACTTGCAGACACAAGTTGAGATAAAGATAAAAAGTTCAGGCATACTAAGAGAGATTTCTATGCAAAATTTTGTTATGGAGCACGTACAGCATATGGACTGTGTATGTATAACAGATAGTATCATCATCAGTCCTTAACTCTGGGTCTGCATGTTTGTTAGTGGAAGAATTCTTTGAGTCAGTGTTGATAAAATCTTGTATACGGAAGAGAGAACTATATCCAAATTCCATAGTTCTAAAATTGTAACCTGTTGCCCTTCTTGTTTTCGTTTTCCTGGCCTCTTACGGTACCAACATTCAATTAAATATTCTTAAAATCCTTCTCTTAGCATTGTACTGATCTAATGTATACTAAGCTGACTGTACTAACGTCCGCCATCAGCCGATGCAAATTAGCGTCAGTTTACAGTCGACGCTACTCTTTGAACCACTCAAACCGCCATCCCAACCCAAATTGTCCTCAGAACTTGAATCTCCCAATCGTGTTCACTTTTCCGAAATCGTCGATCACTTTTGAAAGTAGAAATTGTGCGAATAAAGTACATAGCCAAGGTCAAACATAAAGAAGAGAAGATTTTTTAAACTGTTGCATTTTGTGTTTGATTCAGTGTAAAAAAAAATTACGCTGTTAATCTATACCAATTAAATCCGTAGATTTAAGAAAAATCGAGAACTATATTCAGCCAATAACAACACAACAAAATTCAATAACGAAATTCCATCACAAAATATAATATCTATAGCTATAAGATTTGTTTAGTTACACTTTTTTTTTTGTCTTATTCTATCTTTATAACCGCCTCCATAAATAACTATGATTCATGTTATCTAGTTTCCCAAGTAAAAGAGGAAAAGAAATTAAATCCACAAAAATGTGTTCCTCCATGATTTTTAAATGCGCTCTTATACGATTTTTTTACAAAAAACTTTACTCTTTTTATTCATTAACTAATGCTCTTGTGCATTTGTTAACAAGACTCTAACTATTTCTCTCCCGCTATTTTATCTTCATAACTACTTCCCCAGATTCCAAATATTATTTAACTTATATTTTCTCTCTTTATTTTATTTTAAATTTTTAAAATAAAGAGAGCCGTACCTTTTTTCCTCTTGTCAAAACCAACTGATCAATAACATACATTAATAAAAAAGTTCCATGAAGCAAAAAACAAACAATAAAAAAAAAATATACCAGAGGGTTATGGAGGGGAGATATATAGCGGCGGTTGCAACAAGAGTGACATAGTAGAGGGTTGGTGAGGAATGAGGAATGGCGACAACAACAAGGGGCAAAAAAGTACATTGAGGAAGATGGTACGTGTTGGGTGTTACATTGTTATTTTTCTAAGTCTAACACAATCACATTAAATATGGGAACTATTTTGAAATAGTTTCAGATTAGCGTCATCTGACGTCGACATTATGATAAAATATCTCTTTAATGTCAAACTATGTAGTTATAAACCCGTGGGCCAAGTGACATATATGTGTGTACGGTCGAACAGCAACATAATGAATTATTTGAAGCATAGGGAACTGTTGTAGTTATGTGATGTCGCATCGTAACTGTGAAATTCTGTTCTCTTGCTACGTTATATCGACATGCTTATGCATGCATAGCCTATCTATAGGGCTTGCGATGCATCTGCTACTTACAACTCACTAACCAACCTATATCACCAATCATGACATGCATACATTGTCTGTGGGCCTCTCATGCCTCATTATCATTATTTATTTTGTTGAAAAAAAATAAAATTGAACCCCCCATGGTATAGATATGCAAATACATGTAATGCTTAAGGATGGGTTTGGTTGCACATAAATAACTGAGAAAAGGAATGAAAGTGGGAGAAGAGCAAAGAATTTGACAAATGGGGGTACGTGGTTTGGTAGCATTGAGGTGTGTAGAAATTTTCGAAAAATTGTGTGAGACCCACTGGTTTTTTTTTTTTTTAACTCTCTCATATATATGAGCATTTTAGAGAAGAAATTATAACTGTGCATTAGCTTTTACTGTCTTGCCATCAATGGATATACGTGCAGCGGAGGAATACATGCAGACCTTACTTTGGTACTATATTACTATTACTACATGCACGGAAATCTATTATGGAATAGGAAACTCAACATTTCCATTCTGCAAAAGAATATTACGTGACAAGTGTTAATCAAATAGAGACAAATTCGGGATATATGAATGAGGTGCAAGGAAATCTATTATGGAATAGGAAAAGTGTTGTAAATATCATGTTTTGAAAATAATAAAAGGTTAAAATAGTAATTTACTCCATGGATATATTTCTTTTCTATTATTTTATAACTTGTCAATTAATTTTAATTTTATTCTATTTTTATTTATTTTTCTTCAACCAAATCACTATTACTACTGTTTATTAGACACTATTACTGTTAACTTTAACGGTAATATTTCCTAATTAAAGTTAATTGTATTGGCTAAGTAAATATCAATTAACTTTGACTAAATAAATTACTATTGCTGTTAAATTAATTAAATTGATGTTTAGTTAGCCAATAAAACACTTATTCAGTAAGCAACACAACATTTTCATTAATTGTCCCTTATTTAACCCAATGCTCGTGCTTAAAACACAAAACAAAAGCCATCCCCAAATGGTGTTTGGATTAAGAGTGAAGCAAAATATAATAAGACATTGAAAGTGGAAGCAAACACGATCCTTTAAATCTTTAATGAAATGGAATCCGAAAGGAGGAGAGTAATGCCTTCCCTGATCAACAAGCAAAGTAAAAAGGCTCACATAGATATTCATATTCTACATTTCTACTACTGGTAATAGTATTATAATTTCCTACTTCCAAGAATGATGCTATATATTCCTCAATCAATTACTTTTCGTTTTATTACTGCACAATTTCTTATATATATTATCCCATTTCCATATAATATTTTTTTACTCTCTTTACTTTATACAAAACAAATAAAATCAATAAAAAATATTTAGAATAATCATTCTTAATTAATGATATCATTGACTTAAATTTTATTTTAAAATACTTATAAAATTAAATAATTTAAGTAATAGTTATATTTGATAATATTACTCATAATAGTAGAAATAAATTAATTAAAGGTAACAAAATACATCTTATTATTTATTATATAAATGACAAGAGAGAATATTGTTTTGTTCTAATTCAGCATGTTTTACTTATTATATATTTGCATTTGATTTTGTTGGACTAATATTTATTTGAGGAGTATGAGTGTGTCAACTCAATGGATTTAACTTAAAGATTAAAAAAAAAAAGCGTTAACTTAGTTCAATATAATTATGTATGGTCGTCGTACTTTCCTATTAATAAAAAAATAATGTAAGATTAAATCTTGAATAAAAATTGATCTAATTAAAAAGGATTAAATTCATATTTTATAAATGCGATAATGAATCTCATTGTCGATGAGAAAAATTTGTTAATAGATCATACATAAGTACTTTTATGAATATTTTTTTTACATCTTGACTCTAATGAATCTGGACTCAATTCACTTATACCTAATCTAATATATGGTGAACCCCTCTCCCTAATTTATAATTAAAATACTCAACTTAAATCAACTCAAATTCCATTGGTCTTAATTTTTTTTACGTTGGTTGAGCTTGGCCAATTTCTCAAATAAATTGTACCTTTTTTTTATTGGTTCTCTCCTCTCAAGCTGACACATCTCTAATTTATTTAGGGTAGTGTTAAATGACTTAAGGAGCTTTCGTCCCACGCCCTAATATCTCTTAGGTGAATTTATAAAAATTAGTTTTTTTTTTTCCAAACTAACCCGAACAGTTAAATTAGTAGAAGTGTCTTATCTCAAGCGATTAATCACTCAACTTAGAACCTTTTTCCTCATTTTCTTCACGATTCCCAATAAAAACAAAACAAAACAAAATTGTTCCAAGAAAAGGTTAAAAAGCAACAGCAACACCCCATGACGCTTTGCCGTTAAATAAATCAAGCAAGCAACATCAATGTTCCTCCCACAACACTACTCAAAACATGGACCCTCACCGCCGCCACCGCCACCGCCGCCGCACGTGGTGCTGCTCCTTTGCCGTCCCTCCCTCCAGCCCCGACAACCTTACTAACTCCTCCAAACCTCTCCCTCGCAACTCCGAGCCTCACTCCAAACCTGCATTCTCCCTCCCAAACTCCCCCAAATCCCGCATCCCCGTCAAGATCGACCCTCGCCGGATCCTTTCCCCGGGAAGAGTCTCCCCCATCGACTCCGATCCCGTCGCCGGAGAACCTCTTCCCTTTCCCCCTCCCTCGCCGGAGCCGCCGCGGCCGCCATCTCCGGCGGCGGCTACCGGCGAGAGGGACGTGAGGATGAGCCTGAGAGGAAAGAACGGCGGGTGCATGGTTCTGGAAGTGAACTCAGGAGTTCTCTGCGCGAATTCGGAAGTGTTCGCGGGGTTGATAGAGGATTACAAGAAAGGGTCTTCGAGTGGTAGCAACAAAATGTGTAGAATAGAGGTTCCGGAAGTTGACAACTTGGGAGTGTTCAGAGAAACCATTGAGCTCATGTTCGAGAACGATGATGGCGTCACCAAGAGGCTTCTTAACATTGGCGTTTTTCGATCCATTGACGTTTTGGAGGTTCGCTGGTTTCCACTTCTTTTTTTTTCCTCTCAACCCTCCAATTAATTAGGAGAAAGGAACTCCTGACCAAGAATCAAACTCGGTATTACCGAATTGAACTTAACTTCCAGCACATTAACTACTTTACCTTTCTTATATAAAAAAATGAAATTTGTATTTTATTAAATTATGGGTCTGCGTTTTTGTGCCTTTAAATGACATGGCTATGGGTTTTACTTTTTTTTTGTTCTTATTTCAACCTTCAGTTATGTGGTTCTGATTGAGGGTTTTTATAATGCGCTTGAACAATTGTGATGGCTGAAAATTTCTGTCCGGGACAAAATTTAGATACTATATCTTAGATGTTTTTTTTTCTTGTCTGTTTTTCTAATAAGAATTAGAGTTTTGCCTCGATAATTAACCTAATTAAGCTAAAGTTCAATTTTGACAGGAGAATAACACAAAATGTGTCTAGATAATTGTTCCAAGATTTTTGGGTTTCATGCCTAGCTAGTCACTGCATTCATTTTATTTATATTGCCATGGAAAGTTTTCGGTCGGAGGGAATGGACTGTTTTCTTAGGAAAGGTTCCAAGAGTCGCATGTAATTAGAAGAAAATATTAAGATAAAATGTGCTTGCAAATGAATTTTCTGATAACTTTGGTATTGAAGCAACTTTTTTTGGTGCTGTGCCTGCAGATTGGTGCCACTTTAGTCTCTTACATGGTTGTTTGATTGCAATTCTAGGTTTCAGCAGGCATCATGTTCACTAAGGGTGTTTTGTCGTGTTTACAATACCTTGAAGCCATGCCTTGGACTGAAGAAGAAGAAGAAAAACTGAGAAGCCTATTCACAAGATTCGAGTTTGATGAAGCAACAACAAGAGACATCCTAGGAAGGCTTTACTTGCACGATTCAGTAGATTCTTCTTCCCAGCCAAATGTGGCGCGACAGCTAGTTTGGTCAATTACCACTTGTGTGGATGCCAATGCAAGAAATGAAATGAAGTCACTAGTGAAGGGTCTTCTTTGCAAAAGCTCAGTGTATGAGAAGAATCACCTTGACCTCAGCAAGGAGGATCTGTATTCTGTTTGCCACTTGTGTCTGGACTCATTGATAAGCCTCTTTGAGGAGGCATCTGACACTGAAAGGTTGGCAAAGAAAGATAAGAATAGGCCATTGATTGAACGTGTCGCAAGACAGGTTGATAACATCAACTGGTTGTTGGAAATCTTGCTTGATGGGCAAATAGCAGAGGACTTTGTGAACATATGGGCAGATCAACACCAACTTATTAAAATGCATGAAAATGCATCTCCTATGGTTAGATATGAACTAAGTCGTGTGTCAGCGATGCTTTTTGTTGCCATGGCTACCAGAAAATTGCAATGTCGGTCAGAAGCTCGATTGGGACTTCTTCAGGCATGGTTCAGGCCTATGTTGTTAGACTTTGGTTGGCTTCAGAGATGCAGAAGAGGGCTTGATATAAAGTTATTGCAAGAGGCTATGGGTCAAACACTTCTTACTCTACCTCTAAATCAACAATACATGCTCTTCATGGAATGGTTCAGGCACTTCTCAAGCCATGGAACTGAATGTCCAAATCTAAGCAAGGCATTCCAAATTTGGTGGCGCAGATCTTTCTTAAGAGGCTTTGAAACTGATGCCATTGAGTCAAGGTAAAATGTGCCACTATTTGTCCTTTCAAATGTTTGTGTAGTGTGCAAAAGTTGCAACTAGGTGAGGGATTCTGGACTATGTACACTGAATAACGTAGATAAACTCCACAGATTGTTGGTGATTATTTCATGCCTAAATGGTAGGAGGATTTTTCCTCTATTTGTTTTCTTGTTTATTGCTCGAGGCACCATGCTGTCCAATTTAGGTTAGGTTAATGAATTGAATGCATTATTGCAGTAATAAGTTGTCACTAAGTCATGACATAATATATATTCAAGTTATGCTTCATGGAACCAGGCAAATTTGAGTCACTTGAGTAGTTGTAAAAAGAAAGAAAATCAATTCACCACTTGGCTGGTTTTGGCTAGAATTCGATTGCCCGTATTGCTAGATTGATATTAAACCTTTTAGGGGTCGGATTAAGCTGATTATTTAGATCGAATTAATGACCGGGAATCAAATTAGAAAGATGGAAAAAGTGTGGAAAAACTAAGATTAAAATAAAATTTGAAATTAGAACTTTAACATTGAAACGATAATTACTTCTACATGTTTGGATAATGTTTATACCCAAGGATAATGTTTGGATAAAACAGATAATTTTAAGTGTAGTTCTTTTAAGACTTTAATGGTAAAGGAAGAAAAGAGAATGGAAGATGTGTCTGAGTACAACAACTTAATTAAGCATTCGTTGAGTGTTTATCATGCAAGCATAACATTTACTTTACATTTCAAAAACAAGTAATTTTAAAACACTAGCATTTTCATAATCATAATAACAATGTTAAAAAATATATACTGGCACCTGATTTTTTTTTTAATTACACAGGATCCCATGCCTTTTTTAACATTCACAACAACCTCCCTTGTAAGAATATAAAATGTAATATTAAGGATATCTTTGCAAATTACAAGCAAAGACTTCTTAATTTCGACCAAAACTATATGCTTACGTGATTCTTTTCGCTCGTAACTTAAAAGTGAATAATTATTATTAAATTATATAAAAGCAGAGTGGGTAAGGCTTTTGTTTTAATTTTATCGGCAAGTAGAGTAAGGGTTTGATATTACATTTTCTAAAAAGCTTTTAAAATAAAAATTAATAAAGTGAAAACGTGATATTTTAATGTTACCGGTAAAAATTAATAAATACCGTAAATCGAACAAGTATTTTAGTTATATCTTAGTTACGAATTTTGAAGTCAAATCAATCTGGGGCTAAATGCAGACATTTCTTATATTCGTATATTTCGTCTAGGGATGAATGCATTTGATGTTAGCAAAGGATAAAAACAACAGAAAATAGAATAATGTATAAATAAATTGTTTGGTTGAGGAAACATGTTAATCAGTTCTTCGAACAATACGTAAAGCACCAAATTATAAAGGCTACTTCCGAGAATAGGTATTATCCTATAGCATGGTTTGAGAAATCCTTATTACGAAGAGTTATTTAAATAATAAAAAAATAAAGAATATCGTATTTAATATATATAATTTCATTTAAATAAAAACACTTTTCTTCTAATCAAAATAAAGGACTACCAATTTTCTTCTGATCAAAACATTTTTTCTAAGGCAATCAAAGACTGGGTTTGCACATTTTTTTCCACCCCTCCCCCTATTGTTAAGGGAAATGATTTTCCACACCTTTTTCATCTTCCCATCACAACTTATGTCTTTTTTATGAAATTCCTATTATATCTTTTCCCTTGCACCCCTCACATTCTCCACTCCACACCACACTCACCCCGACCTCCTCAAACATCTCTCTTCCATTACATCAAGACTTATTCCGACAAAAAAAAAGTATTTATAAAAATAACAAAATAAGGTGGGGAGTAAACAGGGACACACCTCGAGCCTCATGTCAATTTGCTTTGATTATGCTAATGGGGCTCCAATGTCCTTTTAGGTTTTTAGTAATAGTGTTTTAATTTGGACTTGGCCCCCTTCTTTCCTTTTACCCAAAACGTAGAACAATAAGAAAAAAATCAATTTGAATTTTCAAATCAGTCAATCCCCCTCCCCAACAAAAATCTCCCTAACTAATACCATTTTCACATTGCACTACAGATTAATGAATCTTCTGGCAAAAAATGCAATCAACGTAGATTTGGGAACAACTTCCAGCATAATTAGATTTTAATCAAACATAACACAATCAAAGAACATAACTAGATTTTAATCAACATTCTTGTCAGTTGATATGATGCGAAGTAACAGGTGCCATGATGGTTTTTAAATGAAGAACAGGAAGAGAATCCTTTGTTTATTCTAATCAAGGTTAGGTACTTGGGGCTATAGTTCAATCAATTTGCTGTGATACTTCCCTCAATTTTTTAGCCTTACTTATCTTGGCTACCACTTCCATGTTTATTCAGCCAGAGCTGCGGTGTCTCTAGGTCAAGCAACTCCAAGAAGTCATGGTCACAAGACCCGAATATATCAACAGTATAAAGCATTTCGCTTGTAGTATATTCATTTTTCTGGCCACAGGAAAAACTGCCTTCACCCAATCCAACCAAGCTGTTAAGGTCTCCTAACTCCTCAAAAATAGCATTTGGATCTGAACACAGTGCACCATCGGCATTGTTTGCCTGATCAGGATCATCAATGTTCTGTCATCCCATAATCACAGAATTAGCATAAATAGGAGAGAGAAGATAAAGCAAGCATGGAACAGATTTCTTGTATATATTACAAGGTTAAAATCTAACGAAAAGATCTTGGAATAAGTTTACAAATAGATAAAATTGAAATAAAATATATATACTCCAACATCATGATTAGTAGCTTCAGCTGTTAAACAACCAGCAACTCCTTGGGGTTTTCCTGCACTTGGAAGAAGTAGAAAAAGGAATAGTGATAACTGGGGCCCTGCCTTCGCCACCTCCATGAAGATGGTCTACAGGGTTCATAACTACCCTTATTACAGAGGATGCTTACCTAGCTATTCCTTCCACTTTATAAAGGATAGTCAAACATGCTTATATGCCTCACAGGAAGCTACAATGAGCTAAATAAAATTGGTCAAAATGTAATATAAACTAAAGCCCCACCCTCCATGAAGAAACAAAGCAGGGAAGATTGCAATATAGTCAGCTTCTCATTTCTTTGAAAACTAGCCACAGGTTTGCGAGTCTTCTGAGAGGGAGAGGGGAAGGGAAGATCCTCAAATGTCAACTAGTGCAATGTCAACAACAATAGAATGTAGCATTCCCTAAATCCTTTATGCTTAAACTCAGACTTGTATTGAACAAAATACAACACTAATGATGTGTTTGGAAAAGGGGAAATATTAGGGAAATTGAGAGGGAGAGGGAGAGGAAATAGAGGGGATGTATGAAATTGAAGTTGTTTCATGAGGAGGGAGAGGAAGAGGGGAAACAAACTCACATATATATCCTTCATTGATTACATCAAAAACTGAAAAATCAATTTTTGTACTCTTATATATCAGATAATCAATTGTGTAGTTTTATAATCAATTTTTGCATCTTGATGACTGGGAAATCAATTTCCATTGGTGATAATCAATTTTCTTAGTAGGAATTTTGATTATGTGAGTTTGTGTTGAGTGTTAGTGTTAAGGGGTAATATAGTTTTAATTTCATTTCTCTCTTCTCTTTCCATAGTAAAACAAACAAGTCAAGAAATTCCAATATTATTTCTTCTCAATTTCACTTTTATTTCTTTCAAACTAAACAACCCAAAAATCCACACTATTTCTTCTTTATTTCCCTCTTCTCCATTGCACTCTTTCCTATTTCCATCCGCCGTATTTCTTTCCTTTCTAAAGCAACATGTGAGTTGGTAAATAAAAGACAAAGGAAGTCAGAACAGGATGTTGTACACACAATAATTTCAAAGATATCTACTAAGAACAAGGTTATGAGGAGCTAAAAACAAAAACAAAAAGGAAAAAGAAAACAGTTGACACTTTTGAAAGATAAAATCAGATGCTACCAAAATTGGGGAGCATCTGACAACATCCATAAAAATAGAAACAATCATGCCAAGATTTTCTCACAATAAATGCATAAATACAAATAACAAAAATAGATTGCACACCTCAATTCTGTTGTTTTCTTTCACAGCCAATGTGTCATCATCTTCAAAGAAACAATCAAGCAAAGATAGAATGTCATTGTCAACTTGATTATTTGGAGCTGAAGGATGTGCTGAGCAAGAGGTCATCAATTCTGGTACACAAGATACAGAGCCAACTTGATTATTTGGAGCTGAAGGATGTGCTGAGCAAGAGGTCATCAATTCTGGTACACAAGATACAGAGCCAACTTGATTGTTTGGTGCTGAAGGATGGTCTGAGAAAGAGGGCATCAATTCTGATGCAGATGACACAGAGCCAACTTGACTGTTTGGTGCTGAAGGATGTGCCGAGCAAGATGGCATGAATTCTGAAACACATGAAACAGAGCCAACTTGACTGTTTGGTGCTGAAGGATGTGCTGAGCAAGAGGGCATGAATTCTGAAACACATGAAACAGAGCCAACTTGATTGTTTGATGGCAAATGATGTGGTTCCGAGCAAGAGGGAATCAATTCTGATACACATGATACAGTGCCAACTGGATTGCTAGGTGCTGAAGGATGTGTCGAGCAAGATGGCATCAATTCTGATACACATGATACAGAGGTCAATCCAGCACATCCACTCGTAGAGGGATGGATGTAATTAGCAACGGAAATATGGCTTTCACTAGGTTGTATAGGAACAGGTGCACAAACAGCAGCAACAGGGGCAGATTGTACAGAATCAATTTCCTCATCTGTTTCCCACTCTTTCTCCTCATATGGTTTACCATATTGTGCACCATTCCTAGGACCAGGACCCTCCTTTTGGTACACCCTACAAATCACATAGGAGTCCTACAATACATATAACAAACCAGTAGAACAATTAAATAAATTTACAAGAAGAATTCACTGGCAGAACAACCACAAAACTAGAGAGTAGAGAATATAAAAAAAGTCAACAAATCAAACTCGGAAGGCAGGAAGGGATGCTATATTAGACAAATGCACAGTAACAAGATAACAAACAAAGCTTGTCATTCCATACCATATAAATTAAGCACATGCAAAGTATATCAACGGCCATAAATCAGCTAAAAGGATAAAGTTTAACATGAAAAGACACAATTCTACCATGCATTTATGCATATCCAACAATAGTATCTCTGCATCTCTTCTACTGTAATGTAATAGAGGACAATAATAGCAACAACTATATTAACATCCTCACAGTCACAAACCCTACAACACTCACATATACTTCCACAAAGTTGCTTGCCTGCAAAATGCCTTTCTAGTGAAACAGAGGGCAATGAAGTAGCAACTATACTAGAAATCCAGTCACAAACACTACAAAACTCACACTTGCTTGTTCAGTCAAAGTTGTTTACCTGCAATACGCCTTCATCAGCCAGCACCTTGTCATCAAGTCTAAATTCATGCATAACCCAATCAGTTCGATCTCCCTTAGGGGCTCTACCAGTGTGAAAAACCAGTGTTTTTATCATCCCCACAACTCTATTATTGTGTTCAATTGCTCTATCCTTCCCAGTAGTCTTCCAATACCCAGCCTCCGTGGCCCGATTCAACCTCCCACCAGTCGAATACTTCTTTCCCCGAGGGCAAAAGAAGTACCAATTCAAATCCCCATTCTTGAGCAAAGACATATCTGCAACACAAACAACAAACGAAACCTCATTAAAACACACACACACAAAAAACAAAAAAAAAAAACAGTAGAGTACTCCATGAAACGAGTGCAAATGCAAACCTGGGAGGTCCCACGGAGCAAACTTGTACAAGTCAAGTTCAGCAATTATTTCGGAAGGGAATTTCTTACCCCGAACCTTCCTCTTCAGAAAATACTCAATCAGCTCAACGTCAGTGGGTTGAAACCGAAACCCTGGCATTTTTGGTTTGGCCATCCAGATAATAAAAAGAAATAAAAATGAAAATGAAAAACCGAAATATGAAGTGCTTCAGAATGTAGCAGCCAGAAAGATTCGAAGAGAAAGAAGACTCGTCGGCAGCGAGAGAAGAAGAAACGGGTTTTTTTTTCTAAGGAAAAAAATGGAAGAAATAGATAACCCTAATTGGGGGGGGTAGGGTCAAGTCCAGTGGCGGAAGAAGAAGTTCCAAGAACGCCAAAGCCTGCCCCGGTTCATGAAGGGAAAACGAAGGCACGCGATGGATGACGATCTCTTTCTCAGAAGAAAAGTCATCGGCACAGTGAAACCCTAACACATATCGAATTCAGTTCATCTCAGAAATCATTCAGAAAAACAGAAAAAAGGGGTTAGGGTTCACAGTGATTATTAGGTCATTCTTACCGGGGAAGGTGGAAGAAGGAAGCGCGAGACGCCGCAATCAGATTTCAAGCTTTGGCGATTTTGGACTAGCGGACTCTGACCTATTCAGGGGAGGTTCTTATTTATATCTATATATATATATATATCGAGTTTTATTATATTTTAAATTAAACTATAAAATTACTAAATTGTTTCTTGGGTGAGGGGTTTCTTTGTTCAATCTTCCTGTGAACGACATAGGAAGTAGGAACTACGAAGAGCCACGCGCCAGAGTGAATTTCATTTATCAAGCTATTGTATTATTATTCTCAAAAATATGGTTAACACAAAAAGGAATATCATTAGCCCATTAACATATTTTTTTTATATTTTAGAATATGTTTTTTATTATTAAATAAAATTTACATGAAGTAAGTTTTACTTTTTTTTTATTTAATAAAATTCACAGACACACACACACACATATATATATATTGTTTTTTAACACCTCAAGCTTTGTTTTTCATTTTCTCACCTACTAAACAAATACAAATTCACAGGTTTATAGATTTAACTCCATCTCCATGAGTGAAGAACTAATTAAGTCGTGTGAGAATAATATAAGGAAAAAGAGTACTTAATCCCCCTAAATTTTATCCTTTTTTACACAAAGTTTAAATTTATTCTAATTAATCTTTAAATTTTATTATGTTTGTAAATAGATACAATGGTCTTTAATTTTCGTTGCAATTGATCATTAAATTCTAATGTTTTTGCATTGAACTTTAATTTCATTCTAATTAATCCTTAAATTCTACCTTTTTTACAAATAATTCTTTGTATTAAATTAGAGTTAAATTATTTATCTTAAATTTCAATAATTCATTTTTTACATATTAAAACATATGGATTTAGAAAATAAATAAAATAAAAACAATAAAAAAAGTCTTCAAATAACTCATTAATTTTTTCTTCTTTTGTTACAATTCATTTTTTTCAAATTAAAATATATGAATTTAGAAAAAACAATGTAAAACGATTAAAAAAGTCTTTATATGACTTTTTTATTTCTAAATTCTGTTGTGTTTTAATGTTTGGAAAAGTTGTTTATAAAAATAAAACTAGTAATCGAGTCAATGAGGCAGTGAAAATGATAAAAAAATAATAATAATAACTTGCATGATTTAAAGCTAATACACAAAGTACTAGCAAAACACTCGAGGAGCCTTGAAAGATAGCTTCATCCCATTTATAACCTTATGAAGCTTGCAAACTAGAGATTTGTCAAGTACTTCAAAACCATGGGATTAGATCATGTAGAGCTCTTTATTAGAAGTTCATTAAGGAAGCCATTATTAATATTAAGCTGTTGAATAGCACAACAAAGGAAGGATTTTTTTTCTTCTAGAAATTTTGAGTTGCTTTGCACCCATAAACACCTTTTTAAAAAACCTTTGTCAAGTCTGTTAAATTGAAGTTGAGGGATATTAAGGAAAACATAGGTTATGATTAAAACGGACTCATTAAAAAAGGATTTGAAACAAATTTGTAGGGAACCAGGAGGACTGTTTTGGAGAACTTTAAGAAGTTGGAGAGTTTAATCATAGAGACATTGACAAGATATTAGAGACATTGAGGACCTTGAAAAATCAAGAGATTTAAATGGACTTCATCATCTAATATATCTATCTCTCCCTTAAGATTCTTATTATATTTATATTAATTAATTAATGTTTACTTGACAATATTAGGCTAAAACGTTTCTATTTAGTTTAGGTGGATTTCAAAGGCCAACATATGTCATAATTAACATAAAGAATTTGTTTTTTTAAGTTATAATAATATTACAAATGTTGAACAAATATAATTCCTCCAAAAATAGCATGCTTTGTAAAATCAAGAGTTGTAAAGACATTATTATGATTAAGGAAAAGTAAAAACTGGCTCCAGACACCATGCCACCAAAACTTTATGATAGATATGAAGGTGAACAAATTTCACCGTGAAAAGTAAACAGGATCGATTACACATGATACAATCAAACATTTTCAAAGAATTTTAATAACAATTTTCCAGTTTAAGCATGGAAGAATCAACTTTGGGAAGACAGACACCATAGATCAGCTGAGATCAGAAAAAATAACAGAGCAGTTTGCCAATTCTGGAGGTCTGCCCATGATAACAGATATCCAAGAAGGTACCATGTCAGTATATGCTCAGCAGTGCATCGCAACCCCAAGACTTTGATGAATCAAACAGTTTATACAATACTCATATTCACAGCCAACATGAATCTGGTCCGTACTCCCGCTAAAATCACTGTACAATTTGCACTAACTCAGCATTTGGGAGGCTAATGCAATTTCTCCAGGTAGCAGAGCTCCATTCACAAGAAACAGGGATGGAAAAATCAAAAAGACTCGGCTCAAGTAAATTTAGGCTCAGACTGTTGAAGTACTTTTGCGAGTCAGAATCTTCCTCACACTACTCCAGGAGAATAGACAATGCACACTACCACCTTTTAATTCTTACTTCTCACAAAAACTCCAAAGCCATAACACACAGTGAACCAACCATCTTCAAATGACTTGTAAAGGCAAAATACTAATTGATGAACAATCACCGTGCAAGCTTAGTCAAAAGGGAACAAGCAAACGATCACCATTGACAAACTATTTCATAATATCCCATTCAAAACCCTCTGGTAATAATCATACTGCCGTGTCCGCCATGCATCCAGGCTACTGCTAATGAGGGAAAGCACCAAAGATACACATTGCTGCCAAGAAAGAAAAAAATGTAGCAAACAGGCAAAAAAAATTACAGTTAAGAGAGTAACTAATATTAGTATTGAAACCTCTTCTGTTAAATTGAGATGGAAGCGCTTTCTAAGGTTCTGTATTGTCCGTGGACCACCTTTGAAGCAGGGGAATCCAGAGTCCTGATACCAACATTAGAATATTAGCTCAGAATATCTAGCATGAATGGGAAAGTATTTCCTGATTTTCTCCTCGCATGCCCATCCACATGCATAATAACAATAAGAGACCCACAAATGTACACGCACAATTGAGTCTCAAGAATACCAAAGGTCAGTTAAAATAGGTGAAACTCCGGATCATGTTATAAGATGAGGCTACAATCAAGCATCTAAAAAGGCAGGGAAAAATGGAAACCTCAAACCTCTATTTCTCTAACCTCTAATCAAACAAATGTAGGGCCCGTTGTCTAAGCAGCAAAAAAAAGCGATCTGTGATCCAACTTTTGGAGCCACTGTTTAGAAATAGCTATTTTTAACTTCAAAGAAAAATACTAAAACAACTATGTTTTAGGCTTTTGCCTTTTTTATTAAAAAATACTTATATAATATTATAATGTTTTAAACATCTATTTAATTAAAAATAACTTTACTTTTTTTATAAAAAAAAAGCACAATACAACGGGCCCATAGAGTAACCTTTTGCACAAAATGATTAATTAAAAATAGGTTGCTCTTTCCTTCCAGAGGACACTACATTTCCGAGGACACAGCAAACTATTTTCAGACATGCTCTAGAGAAAATCGCAACCTCATCAATTTTGTATACACTGCCTGTTATCTAAAACAACTATGGTTATTCAATGGGCTAACAGTCATGCTGGATATCACGGATCCACCATTTACTGAGAATTGCTTGTTTTGATTGTCATCCTCTATCACAAATTTCTACATCTTCTATTGATATTAATTGTTTATTAATTGGTTCTAGGCATAATATATCATTAGAGATTGTCTTAACTATCTTAAAATGAAAACAGGCTCGTCACAGTCTCCCACCAATTTCAAAATCAACAAACAAAATGCTTCACAAGATTTAAAAAGCTACAAGTTTTAAAGGAATTTGCTATGTGAGCATTCCACTGATTGGAAATACAATACACTATGCATATAAAGATTAAAGAAGGAAAAGACATAAACATCCATCATGAAATAGGTAAGTTGGACTGGTCACTGAACATTAAACAGCTAGCAATGGTGTCCAATAACTAAAAATGGAGGTGGCATAGGAAAGTTAGGCCACAACACAGCCTGATGTTCTCTTATGAGAAATTGGAACTAATCACAACCAAACAATGAACAGAGGCAGGGTACATAATGGACGACTGTGGGCCACAGTAGGGAGCTAATATTTGCATTACCTGCAACATCTCAACAAGAAGAATAATACGCTCAGCATGTTTACGGCAAGTAAGGAAGCCTTGAATGCATAAAACCTGGATTACAGGAGATGAGAGATGAGACAGAGCACCAGACAAATTTAGAGCCAAGAAAAGCAAAAACCATACATATATATATATATGACTTTTATCAGGTGAGAGATGAGGGCGTGAGGAGTAAATCTTGACCATACAATTAAAATGGATGGTTAAGATTAGATTTAAATAAAATAATCTTAACAATCCATAGGCCACACGAGTATATTACCTTGAAATAATCAAAGAACTCGCTTGGAATGCCCTCAGCATCCGAATCCATGACCTGGCATGATCACATTATTTCCGTTATTGTATTGAGAAAAGCTCGTAGATGTCTAAATGATCAACTGGATACTAAAAATTGGTACCGATAAACTATCTCAATTTTACCTCAAGAAGCTCTCGGGTTAATTTGAAAGGTGCACTTTCAAAATTAACACCACCAGGTGAATTAGAAAGCATGAAGCCAAAATCAATATGTATAATATGGCCTTCTTCATCCATTAAGAGGTTCCCATTATGCCTATCCTTCACCTGGATTAAATAAAAACAGAAAAAAGAGAAGTGGGTAGAAAACCTTCATTCCCTCAATAACAATAAACAGTAAAATAATATGATTTGAATTGCAATTTAAGCAACTAATGCACCAGTTATAGAAAATGCATGCATGTGCACAGTGAGATGTTTCACACCTGCAGAAGGTAGCAAACCAGGGAATATCCGGCCATACTTTCAACGAAGTTCCTCTGAAACAAAATCATGTAAACAAATCATCAAATTGTATCAAATGATATTATCTTCTCTATTTTTAACATAAAATAAAGGTATTCTTCACCATATAACAAGTTTATTAAATGATGAAAGGAAAACATTCAAAAGAAAAAGGGGAGTGGGGGGATAACCCTTTAAATTCAAAACCTGCAAGAAATCACACTAGATTATGCCAGAAATAAAGGAAGTGGAGATGGGGTAGAAGAAGTAGCAAATCACAGTACATTGCATTTTGCTAGTGAATGTACTGAAAGAAAACTTACTATAGTACATCCCAGACAGGAGTACCTAGGAGAAGGAGAAAAAACGAATACAATTGGTTAATAACATAAATGTGATTTTGTTTTGGGATGCTTGCCATGTGTCATAAATATGGGATTTCAGAGATTATGCCAGATTTCGGTAGAAACCTTTTTAGAACAAAGATGTACATATGTTAAACTATGCATTTATGCAATGTTAGTACTTTGGAATCTTTTTATGTGGCCAGGTTTTCTAGGTTGAATTATAATTTGGTATTTAGACTATGTATTGGTAATGGGTCATGAGGTGGGTTGGGATCTTGTCACAAAGAAGGACAAGAAATCCTCCTCAAATAAAGTGATAGGAAAATAAACAACCATTATAAACATATTTCTATTCAGCTATTTTCTTTATGTCAATGTTTTACATTACCTGGGCAAGTTTAAAACTCGGAGAATTTTCTTGGTATTTGGCAATGAAAAATTCACGTAAACTTGAGATGTTGGGATATCGACTCTTGATAGAATGTACAGAAGCCTACAAATCATACACATTTAATAGTTAGTAACGACAAAGAATGTAGATTTTTAATAAATTTGAAACATGTAACCATGGAATCACCGTATCTGGAATTGTTTCAATAAGAGCAGTGTAAGAAGAAGTACATAACACTTCATATGGGCGCAGCCAGAGAGGTAGGCCAGCTTCTTGGAAAATATCTGGCATCAAAATGTAATGATAGTAAGCAACATGACAAGAAACACAGAGAAGAGTCTGCTGCATCCTACTAGGGTAATCTCATCTGGTATCAGAATATAGTAAAACAAGATTCAATCATGCCCCATCAATAAATCTTAGGTGCATCCTATCTGTTCACTAGATAATTACATTCTTGCTTTTACATACTTTCACTTCAATTCACAACTACTGCATTGAAAACTATAACCAAGCAGATTCAACGTGTCATCTCAATGTTCACATTCAAGATGGAACTTAAACAGAGATAACAAAAACATACATTTGTTCTGAGACGAATAGGATCTTTCATGATTTGTGTTGGCCTGATTTCCCGTTTAAAAAACAGTGAAATGGAAAGCGAATGAAAATTCAGAAGTAAAACATGCTCGGCTGCTTTACAAAAAAGGCTTGCTTTGGATCCAGAAAGGCAAGTGAATAGAAAGGAAATGAAAGAATAGCTCAAAATGCATTTTATTGTTTAGACATTTTCACATTCCCCTTTATCTTCCCTACATCCCAAGGTCCATTCACAACTCATGCCATGCTCATAGCGAATGCAGAAGGCATAACCAATGAAATACCTGGTTATCAGAACTCAGAAGAACATACACATGTGAACCCATTTTTAACCTAAAATATCACACTTCTGTCATCCAGTTCATACTCAATATATGAATGCATAAGCAAATTATAAACCAACATTTATTAAAAAAGGAATTTAATCTAAAAAAGGCACCCTGGTGCTATAAAGCAATCACTATGCAGGGTCCAGGGAAACATAAGAAACATCTTCTATGACCGTAATCATAAATAGATATTATTGTTATGGAAAACAAAATTATTTGCACCACTATGAACAACATTGGAACAAGAATTGTTAAGCTCTGAATATGAGGGGGCAAAGGAAAAGTCTGAAAGAGACCACCTACCATAGAAGTGTGAAATAAGTTGAACTGCCAGATGCTCCTGCCTACAATCATCCCCACTCTTTACAATAACCTATGTCAAAGGGGAAATTGTGCTATCATGCTCAAAAGATTTGTGATCTTAAAGCATGCATCCTCAAACAGAATAAACAAATAACTCATCTAGAACAAAAACTGATTATAATTTATGCTTTACAAAACCATAATGATATATAAATACATGAATATGATAGCGCAGCTTTCAACAAATTAGAAAAAAACAAGGTCTTGTTTGCTAAATATATACTCTCATTTCTAACTCTATTATGTGAATTCTGTCATAATATGAGTAAAACAGATGTCACAATCTATAACAAAACACAAAGACTGAAGGAAATATTTCATTGATGACAATATATAGAAAACATTTTCAAGGTTAGCCCATTGTCCTAACAAGAGTCTTCAGTGTCAAACTGAGTTCTTTGTAGTGAAACCATGCAGTATGTGGTGCAGTAGATCATTTGTCAGTCCATATAAGTAAATAATCAATTAATCAAGCACCTTATCACCAAATTGGTAAACTAAATTTAAACAAAGGATGGATTTGGCATGATAAAGTGCATAACTATTTGCTTATTGAGGTTAATAAATAGTTTATCACACTGAATACTGCATGATTCTACTGCAGAGGAGCAGAACTCTAAACCCAAAACACAATGTTTCCAATAAATTGTGTTGTACTTTCTGACAGTAGCACAGCCATAGAATATTCTTTCAGATTATTCTTTCATTGATAATGCTAAATCAAATTTTACAAACCATTTATTTGGTCTAGGATCACAAGTATCCTCCATAGGAAGCTATCAAGTTCAAGCTGAGAACATTCACAGCATGGTGGGGGTTAGCTCTCCAAGCAAAGATTATTCCGTACACAAGACTCAAACCTAATAATTTGCTCAAGGGAAATCAAGAATTTTAGGGAAAAAAAGGTTTCAATATTTTAAAAATTACATTGACTGCAATATTTTTCAGAGAAGGATTTATAAAAATATGATTAACAGTACAAAATCCTCAACCAATGTTAGCAAATGTGAATCACAAAAAATGGCAAAAAAGCCAATAATCCACTATATCATCTAGTGTATAGCGTCACAGACAAATTGCAGAAGTCACAAAGCAGTTGAAATATATCATATATATCTATTATATGTATAAAAAATTAAGTTGTACGCCAATAAAAATTGGCATAATGTTAACTCAAAAGTTCAATTAGCTGGAGACTTGCCAAAGATGACAAGAGGATGCAGGACACATGCCACAGCCACGACACCATTAGCAGCCACAATTGCAATCGCAGATCTGAGCAATTCTGCAATGCAATAGCACCACTGTAGTGGCTTTTTAACAACACTGTCCTCAACCTTGCTAGAAATGATAATCCGTACATAATTACAATGCAAAACATTATTTTCTGACTTGGATATATAGTGCCAATAAAAAATTAGTGTGTGTGTGTGTATTCCATTTTTATTTTATTAAATTTAGATCTTCATGACATTCCAAAATAATGACATATAAAGCAAATTCTTGGATTGATAAATATACTTACAGATCGCAAGTCCCAACCAGGTAAATTCCCATGGATAGAAGCCTTACGTATCCTCTCTTTCTTCACCTCCCAAAGTTCACCAGACAAGGCATCACTAGCTTTGGGGATAATTCCATTAGCCTGTTTGGAGGAATCATGTCATGTATAAACTTCATATTTCTAAGGCTAAACAAAACTGTAGTTGCATCAATATTGTCTTACCCTTGGTGGTGCATCTGATGAATCTTGACCAGCACCTTTCAAAGGGAGTCCAAGGGGTGCTTCTCCCTTTGCTGCCGCAGCCTAGCATATCTAATATGTTAGCAAAAAGTAAATAGTAATATGAACCGGGAAATCCCAAATAAAGACATGAACAATCAATTTCTCAAAAGATATATGCTTATAATCTTGTTCTCTCTTGTTTGGTAATATTGGTGAAAATTATATTATATCTTAGATTATTACTATTATAAAGAAAAATAATAAGCAATAATTTGGAGATTAAGATTAAAAGCTAACAGATTATTTTCTAACTATGCTTTTCCATTTTATCAAACAATTGATTAATTTAAATACATACAAATAACTACGCGTCCTTTTTTTTAATTTTACAATAAAAAAACATTATTTTAGACAATCCAAACAAAATAGATTATTTAAAACTACTTCTCACCAACATATTTAAACATATAACTTATTTCATATGATTGATCATTGAAATAATCTCTAAACACACTACAAGTCATGGTGATCTTTCAATGAACAGTATGACTATACATAACCCATACAATTGGATAATACCAATAACCCGGGTCCTGCATGTGAGCATAGTTTAATGTTTCAAGTTCTTGATTATACTATCATGTAATAGGATAGTAGCATCGATATCACTAAACGACACACAGGCTCACCTTTACTTCCTCTATAGCCACTGTACTTGGAACACGACGATGTTCCTTCCGCCGTCTTGGTGCTTGATCCTCAATATCTTCCATTCTAACCCCAGGATCAGCTTTCAACACTACCCGCACCCACTCCATATTACTGTCATGTCCTGACCTTGCCACTTCTTGTATACCATCTCTGTAGGTTGAAGCAGGATATCGATAGCCACCACATAGATCTGCTTCAGTTCTCTCTGGGCGACCATGTAATTGTCCTTCCACAGAAAGATTTACACTAACAAATTTGACTTTTGTGTCAGACGCATGGGTCATTGCCTGGTCGATAGCCTCAGCAGTTAATCTGGACATTCTATCATTGCTATTGCGATATGCTTCTTGTGCTGTCCATAAGGGATATGCCCAGGGAGGTGGTTTTTGCAAGAAAGCATCTCCATTTGCCAAAGGAATTCCACCTTTTGAAAGTTTCTGAGAACTAGATGTCTCCTTGGAATGGCTATAACAAATGTTTTGCAGGAAGGGCAATATATCAGAAATATGGTTTGCATTTTACTAAGTGCACTATTTTCTACAACGCATGAGGATTATTATCCAAGTAATACCTTGGCATTTCACATCTCAATACTTCAACACAAATCAGGTAGGGTGCCTTCTCCCTAGAATTCAAGAGAACAGCTTCATCTTCAGGTATATGAAGCACACAGTACATGCCCTTTCCCAACGGAAAACAAACTCCTAGGAATATAGAAAAAACAACATTCATATACAAGCATGAGGATAAATGAAAGCAGCAAGCAAACTAGCAAAGGGAATGCAGTGAACAAAATTGATGCACCAAAAAGTGCATATTTTTAGGTAACGTTTGGATATCTAATGGTGAGTGATTGAGTGGAACGGAATATGGTAAGTTAGATATTTTGTCATTTTGCATATGATAATTAGGTTCAAAGATGGCATTTCATGCTTAGTAATTACCTTTTGTCCAAGTTTTCATTAGTTATTGTATTTGTTTGCTTGCTTTAATTTTTACTTTCTAGTTATTTTGTTAGTATTTTCTTTATCATAACTTAGATCATTAATGCTTTGAATTTAATACTTGCTATTGGGGTTCAAGAAAGCTAATTATCAAAGAAAAGGGAGGAAGCAAGATCCAATGCCATAAGCCTGGCAATGAAGACTTGATGTCATAGCATATTGAATTTGAATTTAAAGCCTGGGTTACTCTTTAAATATTCAATGCCAAGGTGTTGTAATTGCAATGCCACGGCACAGGAAACTGGGCACAAAATTTCTCTCTAGAGACACCTAGTCTGAGGCTGAGGAACAAAATTTCAATGCCATGCAAAGGGTCTTTTAAGCCTCCCAAGGGATCTTTACAGCCTCCAAGGCTGAGGAACAAAATGGAACAAAGTTACCATTCCATTGTTAGGATATTTTCATTGTGAAACAGAAAATGCTTTCACTCTATATCCCACTATCCCCCAAATTGGAGGGAAAGAAAAATAGAATGCATTACATCATGTTCTGCTCCATGCCATCCTATTTTATAAAATTCTAACAATGGAACTTAGTACCGTTCCATTCCATTTCACTCCTTTCCACCAATCCAAAGTCCAAACATAGCAAGTAAAAACTATAAGAGACAACTATTTCCAGTACATAACAGAAAAATGTATATCACTGGTTCCTCTAAGAAATGGGCTCCTAATAAACACCAAAATGGTAGCTTTCATACATTAACTACTCCAAGAGAGATGATAGATGTATGGAAATTTTCACCATTTTCTTCACCACATAAAAAGAAAAACACTGCCTATCTGCTTGATTTATCATAGTGATATTTGAAGCAAGGAAGAAAATTAAACATGTAACCTCTTTGATCTTCACCTTGAAAGGAGGTATTACTGCCTCAAAAAAATTTCAGACAACTCTCTCGCAATAACATGTAATTGTTTAGATGAAACACATGACAAAATAGTGGAATCCATTGAGTCCAATTAACATCACTAAGATACTACCATTAAGAGTTAAGGAGTACCTCCAGTATTCTGAGACTCTGTTAAATGTATATTGATCTCTGCAAGCGACTTGAAACGCAGGAATAACAAAGAATGTTTGTGTCAGAAGCAATAGAATGAAACAGATTATAAACTATATATTATAAATACATACATATTTCCATCTCTAACCATGTCAATTAGATAAAGAAAGCAACAAAGAAAAATGTAAGGAAATAACCTCATGCAGGGCATGTTTGCGATCATCAACTGGAAATACATCCACTAACCCAAATGATGTATCGCATAATGTGAGCACAAAATCCAAAGACTCATGGTAAGCTCCTTTCCGGAACTGTGATGGATTAATTGGAAGTGGGGGCTTTGTTCCCGTTTTCTGATGTCGCTGCTTTGGTGATATATGGGAAATTGCCATGAACATAATTAATATTAAAGCCAGCAAAAATATGAAGAATATGAAAACAGAGTTCAGGATGCATTAATACTAATATCACCCTTCTAAGTTCTAACTCTAACCGACAACTACAATCATCTCTCATGCATCAATCATGTGCATAATATGTCATTTATTCATGATCATAATATGACTGTTATTAATAAGAGTGCGCAGGTAGCCAATAATTTGGTTGTTAAAAATGTAACCACTGTTGAAATCTAGATGGATACTTTAAAATGGATTTGTATCATGTCATAGTGGCATTAAGCCATTTATATAGTTGGAAAAAAAAATTTGGTGTGCCTTAACATATATTGTATTCACGAATTTCAGGTTTACATTCAACCAATACACAAATAAACTAAATGCTAATTGTTAATAAATACTCAACTTACCTCTTTCTGCTTTTTCGATCCCAATAGCTCTGAATCTTCAATTGATCGGTCACGGTCTCTAAATAATTTGCGGAAAAAATTCTCTGTACCTGGACTACTTTCAAACAACCCACCGTTGTTTTCATTGGCTGAACTACTTTTACCATCTTCAGGGTGAACACGAAAAATTCTTTTAAACAAAGAAAAATCAGAAGGCTCTTCTTCCTCAACATTGGTTGTACCATCATCAATTTTGTCATTTGTATCTTTCTTGTCATCAAACTTATCCTTAAAGAATTTCCGGAAAAACCCTTCTTTTTCATCCTCTTCAGCAGGCTTTGCACATTTCTCTTCAGAATTTGCTATATCTCCTTCATCATTCCCATCCTTCTTATCCTCAAACTTCTCTCTGAAAAGCTTTCGAAAAAAACCCTCTTTTTCTTCATCCTCCATTGTCTTAGTGTTTGTTTTATCATCAGAATCATTCTTGCTATCACGAAACAATCTCTTAAAAAATCCCTCTGAACTTGAGGCCAAATCCTCATCCTCAGCTTTACTGTCTCTCAAGAGCCTCCTAAAGAAACCATCCTTTTCAGATTCTAGATCATCCCCTCTACCATCCCTCAAGAGCCTTTTTAAGATATTGTCCTTTTCAGAATCTTCGTCATATTTCTCAGATGACTTACGGAAGAGAAAAGCATCACGAATCTTCTGACCGAACTCATCATCACCTTTGCTATCTCTTAAAAGCCTCTTCAAAAAACCATCCTTTTCAGAGTCATCATCATCTTTTGCCACCGACTTCCTAAAAAGCAAAGCATCTCTAACCTTTGGACCCGGCATAAATTTCTTAAATAACTTGTTTTCCTCAGGAGACTGCGGACTACCATCCTCCTGCAAATTGTTTCCTGAAGAAGGTGAGAAAAACAAAGACCTGTGAGGAGGCGGTGAAGATGTTAGAGACAACAATCGCTGTTTCGATGACAAAATCTTATTCAAAACTTGGTTCTTGCCCCCAGGACTTGCAGGTGTACTTTGAGGCCATATCAAGGGTTGCCACTCACCCATCAAGGTGGCTGCAATCTGGCACTTCTCCTGAACCCTACTAATCCCTTCATTATCATCAGAGTCCTCAAGTTCCGCCAACAAGAACCATTGCACCTTCAAAGCAATCTTAAGCGACTTGGAGCAAATGTCTATGACAAACTTATCCAAAGATGGGCTCGGTTTGTGTATCATCATGTAACACACTTGGAACAAATAACTCTCAATCCCCTGCAAGGGAAGTGTGTACATTCTATTACAGAGATAATCACGCACCCCGGCGTGATCATGCTTGTACAAGTAGCTAACAGCAATCCACTCACAGAAGAACGATGAGTCAAAGAACCTGATGAGCCACCCATTTTCACTGGACTCACTTGTCAAATTGGACTTGGAAGCAATTTCCCTGGGTTCGTCAACCTCTCCACGACTCAATCCTAAAAGCCTCACCATTCTCAACCTACCATAATCATTCCCCCCAAGGGGAAAACACCCTGATTTCAATTAGATCACCAGCTACAGCATACTTAAACCCTACAAATCCCTAAAACCTTCCCGGAAAACCATATTCCTCACACAAATCAAAATCTCCACCCTCATCGGGGGTCTGCAGCAAATTCCGAGAAACCCTTGCATCAATCAGGAAAACGACACAGCACACAATCCAAGCCTTTTCGTGATAAAAGTTAATCAATGCACCGAAAATTGAAACTGTAGCAGGTACAATCGGGGAATTTCCCCCCTAAAATCGCAACGAATCTTCAATTGGAGGAAATGAAGGTATTTAAGTTGCGTGAAATGTGAATCTGGCGCTAACTGCACGAGTGCGTGGAATTGAATCGCATGCCACAATGAATTTCCACGCGTTGTTCTTAACGACGGCGTTTTGGTCGTGGCGATTACGGTGGCAATGATGCGGTGGTGGTGGTTGTCGTCGTTTCTTTCTTTGATACGGAGAGAACGACAAAGGAGAGGTACGAATTATTAATTAAAAAGAATAAAAATAAAAAATCTTAAAAAAGGGGGGGAAAATGCTAAATTGCGCTTAACTGTAACATGCACACTCCTTATTCCTAAGGTCGTGGGGCACTAAATTATTTCCCTCCATTCCCAATTGAAGTGAAGCTTACGAAAATGAGGGGGCTCTTTGTTCATATGTTGAGTGTGAAAGTATTTATTCCTCGATAATAATAAAAAAAAAAGTGTGAAAGTATTTTTTTGGTGCTTAAGGTTGAAAGTGTTTAAATATAGTATATTTTATTAAACTTTAAACTACTTTAAAATAGTTTTATGATTTAATATAATAAATATTTTTAAAAAATCTATTTTTATTACATATTATATATATTATGTAACTGTGAATACAAATTATTAAAAAATAAACGCACTTAATTATTTATTATTGATGAATGACAAATAGAACTAACAAATTTGTATCGTATCAATGGGTTGAAGATCTTATTGACTCAAGAGAATGAATCAAACTCATGTACTTAGTGCGTGAAAAATGATATTTTTACATAATTCTGACTATATGATGATCCATTTTCTTGAGTGAATAACATTTTTTGGACAAGGTGTTGGATTTTTTTCTCTGTGGGGGATGGAATTTTGAAAAGTAGTATTCTGAATTACCTGCTAATGTTTGTAACATCATTAGAACTATCATCTTGGTTATGAGATGGGAGCCTCCTTTGATAAATGAATACAAGTTGAATTGTCATGGTTCCCTTTGCTAATGGTAGTCTTGCGACTTGTGGGGGCATTTGCTCTATTATGTTTGTTGAACTGTGGGCTATTGCTATCTCTCTTACACAAAAAAAATGTACCTACCAATTTAAGTAATCATATCAAGTGCTTACCATTTGTAGTGACAAGACACATTTTTTTATAACTTGGTTTTTTATGTTAGTGATGATGCAATCATTGAATAGAAATTAAAAAATAATAATTAATTCAAAATTTGGGCTTCAATTGCTTAAGTGTATTGAGAAGGTTAGCTAAATTTCTTTTAATATAAAAGAGAAATCAAATTACTTTAAAACTGACTTTAAAATAGTTATTCTTTATTTTTATAATTTATTTTTTAAAATCTAATAGTTAATTATTATAATCGTTAGATTTAAAAAATATGACGAGGATAAATAGTAATTTTATTGGAATAACTTGATGTTTCTTCTTTAAGACATGTTTTTTTTATCTTTCATTCTTTTAATTTAAAATTAATGTGGGGACATTTTAGAATATTTGGCTTGAATAATACTAATCTCAATAATTTATGATTAAATGATAATAAAAATACCTTTGAATTGTTAATATATTATAATTAAACAATAACAATAACGACAACACAATAATAACAAACAAACATTTGTTTATACATACTTATTACTTAACATATATTAAATAAATTTTTATCTCCATAAAAAATAGATATTGCCTTCAAAAATATTTTATTAAAATAAATGTAGAAAGTTATACGAGATAAAAAAATTAAATGAATTGAAGTTTTTATAAAGATCATGTATATATTTTATAAAAAAATTATAATACTTTTCTATGAAAATATTATGTATTATTTTTTTGTTCTTAATAACTAATTTTTCGATCCGTGACTAGTTCTAAGTATGCAACTGTTATATTAAATACTCATAATGAAAATTTTGTCATCCTTAATCATTTTATTTAGCTCCAACATGACATGATTGTGAAACATAGTGTAATCTATAAAAAAGAAAATGCATTCTCCTATCAGTTTTACTTTTTAATAACCCTTATAAAACTTCTGTAAAAAAAAAAAACGCTTACAAAACCGTGACCGAAATATTTAGACCATTACTTAAACCAACCAATTATTGTCTGGATGTGGATGTAATTGAAAAAAAACGGTAATCTTAAAAAAAAGCAAGAACTACCAATAAATACTTTTAAAAATCATTGCTTATATTTTCAGCAACATTAAAAAAAAAAACTTATACAAACGATTTTGTTGGTGTTTTCATAAAAAAAAAACTGTTTATCTGGTGTGATTGTAGCATTATATTTTTTTTTTCTTAACCTTCAAATTTATCAAGAAAAATCATGATGATTAATCTAAAGTTTATAGAAAAATAAGTAAAATCGGATAAAAAAATTTATTTTTGTTAAAAATTAAACTTGAATATTATCTAAATAATTTAACCTTAATTCAATATATTAATCATTTGTGTCTACTTACTTTTGATGTGAAGATAGTATTTTATGTTTTTTCCGATAAACTTGTAGTTATATTTTGCAACGTGACCAACGAGAATTATTATTACTTATTTTTTCCCTTATCGACAATGTGTTCAATTATTGTTGATTTATAATTCTAAATCTTTTTGTAAAGTCGCAACACATGACGATGAGGCATTCTTGATTGGAAGAAAGGAGAGGAAAAAATGAATTTAAAAATTATATGTTGGCACAAACGGTAAAAGATAATGATCTAAGATGAATGAAACAATGGGTTGACCCAATGAAAATATGATAAATTGGTTTTTATCCCTCTTATGTATGTTTGGGAAAACCTAATTAGCCATGTTTCTTTAGATCTAATTTAATTTAAGAAACAAGTCATATACTTTAGGGCCCATTACAAATAATTTTAAACATAAAAAAAGTGAGATTCAGACATGCATAATCCATTATCAGAGGTTACAAAAAAAAATTAAGAGTAAAAAACGACATCTGATTATGTCCTCTAAATAATTGATTATGGCCTCTCTTTTTTTCCCTAGTGCAGTACGGAAATAAAAAAACGAAAGATTTTGTTTCATTTCTAATTGTTTAACAGAATGAAATAATTAATATTATATTGTTAAAAAAATTAAAAAGTAAAGATAATATCAAAATAATTGATTAAAGGCACGGAACAATCAATTATATTAACTTAAAAATATATTTTCAAAAGCTTTACTCAAGAGAAACAGTTTAATATAATTTAGGAGATAATTAAGAAAGTATGAAGAGAGTATGTGAGAACAAAGATTATAAAATAAAGTCATTTTGTTGAGATAAAAATGTTTTTATGTGAGAGTGTTGTAATTATTGAGTGAAGTACTCGGGTTTGTAGAGTGATACACTATTTAGGGTGTGTTACAATCTTGTAATCATTTTTGTGATAATAAAATACTTTTTTAGACAATTTCATGGACGTAGGCAAAAGATGTCGAATCACGTTAAATTCTTATATTTGTTATTAATTTTTTTATGGTGTAATCTTTGTTGTGTTCTCACAATCCTTTGTGGGTGGAAGTAATTTTATTTATGAGAATGTTGATTATCCAACGATGATAGTAGAGCTATGGCCAGAAGCACACAAAGGTTCAAGATATTGTTGTTTGATGGAAAAATAAATTTTATGATTTGACAGAGTACTATTGAAGACCTTTTGGTGCATCGAGGTCTTGATCAGACATTAGAAAATGAAAGCTTGACTTCTATAAAGGAAATCGAGTGGACTAAGATCCAAAGAAGGGTTGTGAGCACAATTTGGTTAGTCCTTGCTCCCGAGATAAAATACAGTGTGTTGAAACAACATAAAAGACTTTGTGGAAGAAGCTCGAGAATATTTATGCATCAAAGTCGCTAATCAATCGCCTTTATTTGAAGATGGAGTTGTATCAACTATGAAACTTCTTGACATGGTTTGCACACCCACATCAAGCATATTATCAATGGCAATATATAGAATAATAGTTTTTTTAATCCTCTCTACATATAAGGGAAGAAAGAAAGCGATTTAAGTACAAAGAATTTGGTGATTTTTATGTTAATGTTGTTTTGTTTTGTAGTATTTTTCCGAATGTAGATTGATTTTATTTATAGTTCATCTCATATCTTTAGGGTGATTTTGTTTAAACTTTAGAAAAATAACTTTAAAATATGCACTTTAAGCATTTTTTTTAAGAAACATATATAATTTACTTCTTAAAATAAGTAAAAAAGAAAATCATTTTTAAGCATAAGCAATCAAGAAAACACATTAAAAATAAAAACTACTAATTTTATCAAAAAAATATTTATTTCAAAAAATAAGTTTATATAAACTTAGCCGTAGTGAAGAAATTTAATCTTTTAAAGAGACGTTTCATGACCCTCACATCTCATTACTCTCAGTGAAGAGTCATAACTCCTGACCCTTGACGAAAAATCACGTGTCATGCCTCTTAATTAATAACCACATTTATTCATACTTGCATCTTTGTATGAGTGGGCAAGTAATTTCATGGAAGCATATAACCTTTCATTAATTTTGATAATCTCTCACAAAATTTAAGAAAAAATTGTTCAAAGAAAGTGGAGAAAAATGGAAGCTTATCTAAGAAATTTATAAAAAATTCAAACAATTGAGAATGATTAAAAAGATGAATCAAAATAAACTAAGTAATGTAGCATACAAGGAATGAAATAGCCTAACATTTAAAAGGAAAAAAAAACTTATTTTAAAAAGTAAATACAATAGGTAAGATATCTTTGGGATCCCTCTAAAATTTGAAAAATTTTAATTTCATTCTCATAAAATTGTAGGTATTAATTTGATTCCTACAAAGATAGAACAAATTTTTATGTTAATGTTGTTTTGTTTTATAGCATTTTTTTGAATATAGATTGATTTTTATTTATAGTTCTCTGGGATGCTTTTATTTAAACTTTTAAAAAATAACTATAAAGTATGCACTTTTTATACAAGAGTTTTTTTTTTTAAGAAACAGATATGATCTACTTCTTAAGATAAGTAGAATCTTTTTTTAAGTATAAACAATTTAGACAAACACATTAAAAAATAAAAAACTACTTATTTTATTAAAATAAATATTTATTTCAACAAATAAGTTTATACAAACTTACTTTTATTAAAAAAATTGAATCATGTTGAAATGTCATATCTCATATATCCTTGACGATGTCATATCTCCTAATTAGTAATCTATTCATGTTTGCATCTTTGTACGAATATGCAAGTAATTTCACGAAAGGATATAACCTTTCATTAATTTGGACAATCTCTCACGAAATTTAAGAAAAAATTATTTAAAGAAAACAGAGAAAAAAATGGAAGCTTACCTAAAAAAATTATGAAAAAATTCAAACAGTTCAGAATGATTAAAAAAAATATAACAACCTCCATATTATGTGAGTTCATATTGAAAAGGGAAATAAACATTTTTCCTTAGAAATTGAAATAATTTTTTTCAAAAAATCTTGTCAACTTTTTTCATCAATATTCACGTGTGTATATAAACGTTGCATGTTTTTGTTGCTATGAAAATACAAAACTATAGTAATTCATTGTTGAGTGTACTACTCCTTGTCACTAATCAACAATATGGAGGAAGTATCAGTGATAATCGTAGGTGCAGGTCCTTCTGGACTTGCAATTTCTGCATGCCTATCACAAAACTTTATCTCTCACATAATACTGGAGAAAGAGGATTGCAGTGCCTCTCTTTGGAGGAAAAACGCTTATGATAGATTAAAGCTCCATCTTGCTAGCGAGTTTTGTGTTTTGCCTCTCATGCCTCACCCACCCTCAGCCCCAACTTACCTATCCAAAGATGAATTTGTTCAATACATCGACTCGTACATTGCATGTTTCAACATAAACCCTCTCTATTGTCGTATGGTTGAGTTTGCTGCGTATGATGAAGTTGAAAACAAGTGGAGGGTCGAAGCGAAGAAGACTCTTGAGGGCACAAGTGAAACTTATGTGGCTAAGTTTCTTGTGATTGCCACGGGTGAAAATAGTGAAGGGTATATTCCTGACGTGCCTGGACTAGAAAGCTTTGAAGGAGAGATAGTGCACTCCAAATACTACAAATCGGGTTCAAAATATGAAACCAAAGAAGTTTTGGTAGTTGGGTGTGGTAACTCTGGGATGGAGATTGCTTATGATCTCAATGACTGGGGTGCAAACACTTCTATTCTCATCCGAAATCCGGTAATAATTTTTTCATCCACTATCTGTGTTGGGATATTATCTATCATTTTGTGTCATTAACCAAACTAAAAATCGGTTAAACAATCTCATCTTATGTGCCTCAATAAAATTAGAATAACTATATTAATAGTTGAACCCACTTGTTTAAATTTTTTCATACACAAAATTATGAGTAATTATATATTTCTTCCATTATTTTTATTAATTTTAAATTTTACCCACTTTTCAGATTTGATTTTTTTTTTTTGCAATTTTTTCTACACCATCTCTTTTAAGAAAATGTTGATATCTGATTTTGCAATATTGACTAAATTTTTTTTTTTGGAATGCAAGAGTGCAATTCGAATTATATTTTGTTTTTGTTCTTCTGGGAATGTTTTTCCATGATTAAAGGATGGTGATGTGCTACTTGACAGTGGATAAATCTAAAAGAAGACTTGCCTTTCCTGTTTCCATGCTGGTACAATGACCAAAGATTATGCATTGGTTAAATTGTGGGATTTCGGGGTTGCAGATTAGGGGGATTCAAAAATCATGCATGATTGAGATTTTTTTGGAAAGAAAATCATGATTGAGATTTTGATCATGCAATACATGGGATAATTTGTTTCATTATGATGGGATGTGTGTAGCTATTGGAGGAGACATGCAGACATGTTTTCAATTGGGTCCGTGTGTATTATGCAGTATAGATTGGGTGTGAGAAATTATGCACGGTATGCATTATTATTTTTGCACTTATTGTCAAGTGGTGAAGGATTTTCATGCTAGATAAATATGTAGTTAGTAAAAAATAATAGGAATAATATATAATTAGTCAAAGATTTATGTAAGAAAAAACTTAAAAAAGGGTCTAACTCATAATACAATGGTTTTAATTTTATTGGATCACTTAGGATGAGATTATTTAATCCATTTCTACTTGGGTTAACTAGACCACCCCATTATTTATATATAAGTTTGTAGTTTGTAGACCATGTTTTAATTTTTTTGGATATTGTTTTGTGCCATATATAGTTTTTCCCTTTTTCTTTTAGTAAAAGGATTGGTTTATTTAAATTTCAAAAGAAGAAAAATGATTTTTGTGATTGAATTAAAAGTGTTATTTTTTATATATAAAAAATTATTCTTATTTTATTGTAATTATAAAAATACTTCTATAAAAACATATATAATTACAGTTTTTTTATTAAGAATCAATAATTATATATTTTAGTATATATCTAACTTGAGTCTTTTAAAGAATATTTTTAATGATATTAAATTAAATAGGATAAATTATATATTTTAATATAAGAGGAGGAAGCAATGTAATCGCATCTTTTGGAGGAAATGTGTAATTTATTTTGTATTTTACATAAGAGAGAATTAAAGACACTATAATACTGATTTATTTGATGAGAGATGATGTATTTTAACATAAGAGAAGAGAAAACAATATAATTTACTTTCAATGAGTTCTATCCCACTAATGATGATAATGTATCCAATATCCTTAACTCAAGGAGTGTTTTGCAAAAGTGTGAGAGATACGTCATTACTTTTTAGATTGAACATATTTTTCATCGGGTTGATAATCTAATTAATCACTAGCCCACAAAATATAGATTGAGTTTAGTACAATTTCATCCCGCTAGTTATATTTGGATACCAAATGGTCACTTTTTTTTTTTTAATCTGGTGAGGATACAGATACATAAGTTGTATGCAACAACTTTTATTTACAACAATTTATACACTAATTGTTTATGAAAATAAAAATGTTTCTGATTTGTAGGTTCATGTCTTCACCAAAGAATTGATCAATGAAGGCATGCGAATGCTGAAGCATTTACCCGTTCATGTTGTGGACAATATCATTACCTCTTTGGCAAACATGGAATATGGTGATCTATCTAAGTACGGAATTTATCAGCCCAAAAAAGGACCCTTTCATCTTAAGTTTATAACTGGAAGGGCTCCAGTTATCGATGTTGGAACCATTGAAAAGATTAAGGAGGGAGCAATTAAGGTACTTACAACCATGTTATCCATATGCCTTTTATTTTAACAAAATAAAATTATATCAATTTTTTTAATATTTTTTTTCATAGTCTTAATTTTACAAATATTATACATTTGGGTATTTCTGGAATTTTCTTCATATTAATTTGTGCTCCCAACAGGTAATTCCTTCTCATATAGTGAGAATTGAAAACAAGAAGGTCATATTTGAAAACGATGCTGAAAAGGAGTTTGATGTAATCGTGTTTGCTACTGGCTACAGAAGTGTAGCTAATAAGTGGCTTAAGGTATGAATAGAACTTGTAGGACTTTTATTTAAATTGTATTTATTAATACGTTTTTGTGCATTTTATTTTCTTTTTTCACATCAAATGAGCTTTAATCTTCTACGCCTTATATATGCTGCCAAAACAAAGAATATATGTATATTTCTTCAAACAAGAAGATAAGTACAATTTGAATTCACTAAAATGATTGATTTCTATTGCAGGATTACAAATATGTTCTAAATGATGAGGGGATGCCGAACAATGATTTTCCAAACCATTGGAAGGGTGATCGTGGATTATATTGTGCAGGACTATCAAACAGAGGCTTATTTGGAGTCAAAATGGATGTTGAGGCTATTGCTGATGACATCAACCAAACTCTCAAGTTACATTAAGAATTATATTTTATACGAGCATGTATCCTTCAATTTCAATATATGGAATTATAGTTTATTGAACAAAATTTAGATGCAGTTCTTTAGTGGATTATATTTCAAGCTTATCTTTAATCTAAATTGGAGTTTATCTCGATAACTTAAGTGACAAAAATTTACATTAAAGATTGTATTAAATAGATTATCGAGATAATATTCTAATTCTCATTAGAAAAAAATATGTATGAAAAAACACTAATGCAACTGCATGAAATATATCCCATAGAGTGGAGTTGAATAAGTGTATTACTGTGATTTCCTCTCTTTGTACGATAAGTTTTTGGATGCTGAGAAGATCTTGATTCTATTGAACTTCCAAATATCCTTCAATTACTCACTTCCATTCACTTCATGGCTAGAAAAGCAATTTACTCTTATCAAACTAGGTGGTTAATTAACAGTTTATGTGTGTTTGTTTTATAATAGAAAACAATTTATTCTTATAAGAATTCTGTTTTTTAAAACTTAATAAGTTTTAGTGTGTTTAGAAAACCATTCAAATCCTGTTGAACGAGAGTTTTCCATTTTCCAATGTAGAAATGGAGAAGCAACTAGTAAGTGGAGGCTTGCTTCGAGTTAAAATGGGCAATAAAGGCTTCAAAATGAGCAAATTTTGTAAATTTCAACCGTGTATGACTTACCAAGAATTGTTTGAGTTCATGCTTGATTATTGCCAAAATATGTTTGAGCATAAAATTGTGTCTTGATCTTCATTTTAAAAAAAATAAAACTTGAGATATTTTTACAAATTCAATTTACAAAACTTAAGTTTCAACCAAACTTAAATTTAAAAACATTTATTCAAGTATTAATTTAAAAATTCAAATCAGTTGATGTTAAACACATAAATTTTTTTAAATATCTAATATAACACGACATAAGGGGCTGCATCTGATCAATAGCCAAAAACCAAGAATAAAAGGGAAATTAAGCCCTTTTGAATGGGAAGATAATCAAATGTCTATGAGAGCACCCCGTTGCTCCTCTGCATTCCATCATCAGTTCATCACTTTTCCATCTGAAAAATTAATTAAGGATAAAAATGAAAATGAACCACTAGATATAAATATACAGCTAATTAAAATTAGAATAATTCTTAAAAATAGAAGGACAACATGGTTGACCGTTGCATACCACAAAATAGTTGAAGATGAAGTGCAGTTCCAGAGCAAATAATGATGCTCAATCATATTGATAATTTTGTACTGCAAGTCCTGCTATAAGGAATGTTCATACTTCGTATACATGTATCCTAGCGCACATATTAATTTGAATATGAAAAAAATATACTTTGTTATATGTAAAGAAATGTGCTATAAAAAAAGCTGGGTCTTGCTATAAGAAATTTAAAATAAAAAGATTTTATTGAAATTCACACTAAGAATTCATTGGATATATATACTAGTTCTTTTTTTCAATGTTATATGCAACATTTATAAATTAAATTATTTCACTGCACTATTGTCAAGATTTATGTATAATAATGTGACTCAATATATACGATATATAAAATATCTTATGAATTACATAATATATATGGTTTTAATTGTTCATTTAATTATTACTTCTAAAAAATTGTTCAGTTATCTATTTTAGTAAAAGAAATTTAACTTACTTTATTATATGCATAAGCTAAAAATTTACAATAAGTAAAAAAAAATGATTAGATTAAATCAACTGTTAACTTATAAAAATATATAAACAAATTTAAAAAATATTAATATTTAAACTATGTTTTATCAACAAATATAATTGAAATTAAATATTTTTAAATACGTAGTAAATTTTATAATAATTTAGAGTAATTTATTTAAAATAATATTTAAGATTATAAATTAAAATATGAATTATTAAATATATATTTATCATCTCTTGTTATTATATATATTTATTGAATTCTACATATTATATTAATATATTTAAATTTTATAAAATATATTTTTAATATATATATTTATTAAATATATGACTATTGATATGAATCATGAATGTATATACAATTAAAATATACTTATATTTATTAAATAAAATTATTTAGTACAAAATTATATGTGTGTGTAATTCCAAATATATTGTTTTTTACTTCAACAAATAATTTTTTTTAAAGAACTAATTTAAAACCCAAAAGTTTTAAGATTTTTTTTATGTGACACCATCTGAAGATTCTCAAGCCTGAACCGAACAGCTACACAAAGTTCGCGTCGGTTGGAGTTAAACGTAATAATTATGTTTATCGACGAATGTTAATTATTATTAGCGAGAAATCCAAACCTTAACTAAGACAAATCTTATATCTCCTGTTAAACATAACACTGAACACCTATTACTTTTTTTTGTTCTTCTTTCTTTCCCCATTTTCCTCACTATCAGATCTGAATCAATCTCAGGTTCTTCAATTTCATTTCACTCGTAATTCACTTCTCGTGATTTCCGAATCTGACCGCCAAATCCTTATTACCTTTGTATATATAATATATCATCTCTACTTTGCTGCTCAGGTGATTTCTTCGTCTTCTTTAGTCGCTGTCAAGGTTCGTTGTTGATTGTGTTCTGTGTGCTGGTTAGTGATCAGTGTTTTTCTGTGTTTCAGGAGAAAGACCAAACGAAATTAGCGGAGGAATATCTCCGCCACTGACGACAATTGACAATCGGTGAGTATATGCGTCTCTATTTGTGCTTGTTACCAAGATGAGAATATGCTTGTTGCTAATAATTAAAATATGCTGTGTTGTAGTTCCTTTGGGTATTTGTATTTTGAAGTAATGGATTTGAGTCATTTGATGTTGCGGGATGTATTTGTATTTTGTTCGTTAGTAGTTGCTCTTTACTTCATGAAGTTGATGGTTTGAGTGTTCACGATTTGTTTGATTCGTGGTTTATTACTGTACGAGTTTGTTAAATAAAATAAAATAAAATTCGAATCATGAAATGAGCCCTGCAATTCACTCTTTATCTTGACATGTTCAAATGCTGTTAATGTGTTTGAGTTCAGATGTGGACAACAGAGCAAGTTCCATGCATGCTTTGAGTGTCTTTGCTACATGTGACTTGTTGGTTACTGGTTTAGCTTACTTAGTATTAATGATTTTAGGACTGTGTGTTTGAAAGGATGATTGCTGATTTGGTTGTGGAAAGTGATAATCACCTTTACTCCTATGCTGTTCAGGTGTTGTTTTATTCCTTGTAATATGAGGACTGATGAGTATTGTAAGTAATTGAATGACTATTTGCAAGATTAAATTGCTTCTAAGTAATAAGTTCTTGCTTCTTTTGCTTTTTTTCTCTTGCTTTTGGGTTCTCAACTTGTAGGCTTCATAGTGGAAATAATATTACTAATAATTAACCAAGTGTCATGTAGCTTTTGAATATTTTTTGTTTTGGTGGATTAATTTTCTTGCTTTGATGTCCTTCAAGATTTGAGTGCTTGTCTACAATTTTTTTTTTGTAATTTTTCCTATATATACCTTTTAAGTTACTTTTCTATGAAATATGCAAAAGGTTTAATTACCCATATAGTCCCTATAGTTTTTAAATTTATCCCTTTTAGTCCCTATATTTAATAAGTGGATCCTTTACATTTTAATTTCCAAAAGGTCCCTGCCGTTAAAATTCTCTAACTAACGGAGTTAAAAAAAATTTAACGGCAGAGACCTTTTGGGAATTAAAATGTAAACTTCACTAAAAAATTCTCTTATTAACTATAGTGATTAAAAGGGATAAGTTTAGAAACTATAGAGACTAAATGGGTAATTAAACCTATGAAAAAAAAGAAAGAAAAGCCAAGCCAAAGAACAAATCCAAATGAACTTATGAACCTGATTTTGATCCCATTGGTTAGTTTCATACCGAACAAGCAAAATTTCCAAAACCAAACCAAACAGAATTGGATGTTTTGAATTGTTTGGAAATGTTTTTCCTTAACCTTGTGCCCACCCCTAGATAACTCCATGACAACCATAAAAAGTCACACCAAAGTTTAACATGTCATATTGGCTGGATCACCAACTTAAATTGATGAGCTAATGGCTGAATCAATGTAGCTGATTGGCTGACCACTGATAAGTTCAAGAATAATGTACACCAAGCAATATTAATTGGGGGCAAAATAATCATTTACTCATGCATATTACTGGGAAACATCATCATTGAGGATTAGTGATCCTAGTACACTTTTAAGCATGATATAGTTTTTATTTGTTCTTTTTCCTGAACAGTAATAACCCTGTCAGACTTGATTCATACAGATGTAGGTTTATCCCTTTGGGTAAAGAAGATAAAGGTGAGGGAAGAGATGGTAAGCAAAGTCTCGTACAGGTCCAGCAGCCTCTTGACTGGTAGATTTCATGCTAGAAAGCTATCTCCTAGCATTATCACTTTCTACACCATGTTCATATTTTCTTTCTCCGTCTTCGTCTTGTTCTACGTGAGACACATCAGTGTTGATGAAGATCCACCACACCCTCTGCTTTCTCAACAATCTAAATCTCACCAGGTACTCTGCTATTCCCTTGTTTATTCTTTCCATCATTTTCAATTGAATCAAATTGAATCAGATTTAGGGATCTGGAAGGAATTCGTGGGTTTCCTGAATCCTTGTTGATCTTCTGATCTGATTCACTTTACTGTTAGAGATCCAAAATCAGATACTGATTTGTGTAAATTGAATTGGCTTTGTTAAATTGTCTTAGTGGATTTCTGCATCCAAGAAATGAGGAAAAAAACAAGAATTTTTCTGTGCAGAGAAGGGAATTTTTGAAGTTGTGGAATTTAACAATTTTGATAATTGATATGTTGTATGTGTGCTAGTCATTTTCTTTTTTTTATGTAAGTCTTCCAATATTTTTTTCTCTCAAAAAGCATTGCATGCAGTTATGAAAATGTATGCCAAGTGGTTGTTTGCTTACATATTTAAGAGTATCAGTTTTTATTATTGGAATGGTATCAGCGAGTTTTGTTGGTTCTAGTATATTATTAACTAGCACTCTGTCAGTTCAGGCTTTGCTTTTCTTTTTTTCTCCCTTGTTCACACTCAATAACTGCTCCATATTGTTGCATATTGCTACAGGTGCCAGAGTTACCTGTGCACTATAAGCAACTTTGGGATACTCTGTTCAATCATGGCTTACACCAATGTGTCAAGCCGACTACTAAATATAAAGGTTTCAGATGCTTACACCTATTCTTGTAATAGCCTGTTTGTTGAGTTTTCTTCTTGTACTTGGTTCCACTCCTTTTATTTAAGCTCTTTTTTAAGCCACTTCTATAATTGGTTGTCCGTCAACCACAGCAGTGTCATGGTCATTGTCTTGTGCATTTTTTGTCTCTTCTCCTTTCTCTCAAACATGTTTTGCACTTTTACTTCGTCAGCTGCCCAAGGATTTGATCGCTACCTAACTGTGAGAAGTAATGGTGGACTAAATCAAATGCGCACTGGTGTAAGTCACTTCTCCCTCTCTTGCACTGTCTTGTGACTCCTATATAATAGCTAAATCCGGGATCTTATGCTGGTAACTGCATGTATAGTCAAATATTTAATATCCAATTACAGTTTCAAACTTCAGTACATGAGAGTTACTTGCATCTGTCTAGGTTTATGAGTTACTTCTTTTGACATCAAAGGCAGGGAATTTAATGTTTTTTTCATTATTCTTTTCCTTTTGGCAGTTGTGAACATTTTGATTTTGACTTTGTTTTCCCATTCCTGCAATACTTCATCAGTTCATTGTATTTGTTACATATGATGCATTGGATATGGTGAAATGCTGTTCAAGTTTTTGTTTTGTCTTGTGTACAAAGATTTCAGTTTGCATTTATCGCACCTTCTTGAAGATTGGTAGTCACTTTGTGTGAAGCCAATTGTTGTATTACTTGAATTTTTTCATAATTTATTTGCATTGTAAGTAATTATTCCTTTTTTCTTATAGATATCAGACATGGTGGCTGTGGCACATATAATGAATGCAACTTTAGTCATACCTCAATTGGATAAACGCTCATTCTGGAAAGACTCTAGGTATTACTGGATATACTCTATTTTTAAATACGTATTGTATCCTTTTTCCAACTTTATCTTCTTATTGGGTGTGTGCACAGTGTATTTTCAGATGTATTTGATGAGTTTCATTTCATCGAATCCCTGAAAGGAGATATCAGGATTGTTAGTGAGCTTCCCAAAAACTTGGAAGGTGTCCCCCGGGCCAGGAAACACTTTACTTCCTGGTCTGGAGTCGGTTACTATGAAGAGATGACAAGATTATGGAGTGACTATCAGGTTACTCAAGCTTTTCCTATATGATCTTCAACTTCTTGTGGTTCTCATTTTCTGGAGAAGGCTTTGTTGTAAAACTCTCTAATTGGCTAACATAGTTTTACTTGCTTAAATTTGAATCTCAAATCAGAAACCTGTAAGAATTAGATGTAACAGGAAAATGGGTAGTAGGTATAATCATCAGGGATTGTTAATCTGAAAGTTTGTAATGCTGTTAACCAGAGAAATAGAAAATGGAGAAGTTACTTCCGAATTCCAATGATCACCATGCAAGATGCAGGTTTATGATTATAGAGAAATGAGTGAATTATGTGCTTTGGTAATGTGAATAAATCCCCCTTTTGTATAGGGATGTAGCTGAAATTACAATGAAAAGAAAATGAAAATTTGTTAGATGGCATCTGCGAAGAACATTGTCCCTCACCTTCAACTGCAATGACAATTTCCATTGCCATTGCCAAACACACTCATTTGGACTTGTTAGAGCCTAGAATTAATTCCATTACAATTAACTGGTGTATGATGGCCCCTTGCTAGTATGCTTTCATCTTTTTCTCCCTTTATTCTGTTACAGTCATCCTTATCCTTAATGGCATGTCCATTCCAAAAGATATTTGTTGGCTCACTTTTGAAGCATTTGCATCAATACAACTCGAGGTGAAAAGTAACACTTCCCCAACTTTCAATGTCAAGATTTTCTCTCCCTCTTGACACTTCATCAAGTTGCTTCAGGGAATATTGTTAATTCTCCTGAGATTTAGAGGTTTTTGCAAATAATTTCATCTGTTTATGGGCCAAATCTTTGTAACCATTTGCTACTATCATCTTAAGGAGATCTCACATTTCACATTGCTAAATCTCTCTGAGGGTTCTGAACCTGGCACCTTTTGTCCATCTCTCTAAGATAAACTGTGATGGAACTTCTGTTCTGTTCATATTATAAAGAACTATTCTAGGCTGCACAGAAATCCAACATGCTCAAACTTCAAACTACTGCGGTTAACTGTTTCATTTGGAGAATTTAACATGGCACTGTATTGGCTATTATCTTCAAATGCATTTGCTTTGTACTCAAACAATGATCCATTACCACCATATAGTTTAACAAGAACATCAAATAAATTGAAAATAGAACACCATCATAAAGATTAGCACCAGGATAAAAAATCAAGACAATCTTAATTGTATCAAACCATATCCATAACTGATTCTGGTGTGCCTTGAAGATAATGACCAACTAAGTACCTCTAAATAATTTTCTTAATAATGCTAGTGCTTCAATTTTCATTTTCATGTATTTGATTCTGAATAGTTCCGGACTACCTTATGAAAGTTGCAGTATGACTGAGCACTGCCACTGAGACACCTTTATGCTTGCAGTGTTATCACAAGAATTAATAGCTATACTTATACCCAAGCAGTTAATAGAAAATCTTGGTGAGATTTTAGTATTCAAAAAACTTTAGTCAGAGAATTCTGCACTACATATTTTATGGGGGTTCAGTCATATTTGAATTTTGAAGGATATAGAATGATCATCCTTTACTAGTTTTTGAAAGATGTCTGTTTTTGGCATTGAGGACCACATGCTGACAATTTGTTGATTGCTTACTTGTGGGGTGTGTACAAAGTACAAACTTAATACCTCTTCTCAGTGAAAGGCATTTCTAAATTCTAATTTATGTTCATGCTCTGCAAGTATTTTCATATTTGTCATTGTGTTTCTGTGATCATTAAAATTCACTTTTTGGCTTCGGACATTTTTTCAATCAAAATATATTGAACAAATAATGATTTGATCTTCTAGGTGATACATGTTGCAAAATCAGATTCTCGACTGGCAAACAATGATCTTCCTCTGGACATACAGAGGTTGAGATGCCGTGCGATGTATCATGCACTTCGATTTTCTCCTCCTATAGAGAATTTAGGAAAGGTTTGGCTCTTTTTTGTTGTTCTAAATATCTTGTAAAAATATTATGTGTACATCATATTGCGATTTAGTTACTGATAAAATGATGATGGACTGGAGATTAAAGAGGCAATAACTGATTCAATTTCCATGTGATTTTTTTTCTTCATTTAATGAAGCAATTTAGAGAGAATGAAAAAAAGTATGTGAAAGGATAAAAAATTGAAATGAAATGGGAATTTTCCTTTCAATTTGTGCCTAAATAACTGAACTTTAAAGGCAAAAGGTTGGGACTTTAAAAGATGAAAGAGAGATGGATTCAGTCTATTATTGCTTTTGTATTTGAAAAAAGAAGTTATTTTCAATTGTGGCAAACAGTGACGCATAGGAAAGTTTTGATTTTAGAGGATTTGCTTGATGGGACAGAGGCATGACAAATTAAATATTGTTAGTTTAAGATTTTGTGGGAAATTTTGGTATATGGGGCTGGGTGACACATAGTTGTCTCATCAGTCATCAGTAGATACTTTTAGTGATATAGTATTAGAAATAATAGAGTATAGACTTGAATGTTGAAAAGTTGTTAGGTTCAAAACCTTGAGAGTTTCAAGTCCAATATTTTGTACATCATGCTAGAAAGTGATGCATGTGATCCCAGGTTTGAGCTGTCCTTTTCACTTTTGATGCATTTAAGATATGGAGCTCCCTGATAAATTAGGTTCTGAGCATACATGACGGTTACAAAACAGAGGTTGGTGGATCGGCTGAGATCACACGGAGGAAGATATATTGCTCTCCATCTGAGATATGAGAAAGATATGCTTTCTTTTACTGGTTGTGCATATGGTCTGACAGATGCAGAATCTGAAGAGCTTAGAATTTTGAGGTGAGAGAGAATAGTTAATTATGTGTTTGATACATCTATATATAGAAGTACTTAATCAGTCGACTAATATTCTTTTAAAAAAATGTTTCAATTCTTCTAGGGAGAATACAAATTATTGGAAAGTAAAAAAGATAAATTCAACAGAACAGAGAGTTGGAGGATTTTGTCCACTGACTCCAAAGGAGGTGGGCATTTTTCTTCATGCTCTTGGGTATCCCCCATCTACACCAATATACATTGCAGCAGGAGAGATCTATGGTGGTAATACTCATCTTTCGGAGCTCTCATCCCGCTACCCTAATCTAATCTTTAAGGTTTGTAAATCGTTTTCTTTGTCCAATAAGTAGTCCCATAGCACATAATCTGTGAGTGAGGTGCAATGACAGTGATTAATTGATTGGTAAATGGCAACAGGAATCCCTTGCAACTCCTGAAGAGCTGAAAGATTTTGCCAATCACGCTTCCCAAACTGCTGCACTTGATTACATAATCTGTGTAGAGAGTGATGTATTTGTTCCATCATATTCAGGAAATATGGCAAGAGCAGTTGAGGGGCACCGCAGATTCTTAGGTCACCGCAAGACAATCAACCCAGACAGGTACCGATTTCAATAAATTGTAATTATAATTTTTTCTGTGGACTGTTGATACATTTCAACCAACTCTAGTTATCTAGTTTTGTTTTTCTTTGTTCTATTTCTTCAATAAAATGATGTGTAAATTTTCTTTCAATGTGTTGTATTTATCACTCATCCCAAAAAAGAATGCCCGAGGATTGTATTTAGCTTTTTCTCAAGTTTTTGTTATCTACTTTGTCATAAAGTTGATAGGGTTTCCCTTCCCTTTCCATTTATGCTGATTCAATGCCTGATCTAAATATTATTTGTTCTACATGTAGAGATGAAGTACAGATGAGAACATTGCATTGGATGAGTGAACATACTAGACAAAATGAGATTAGGAATGAATGCATTGGAGAGAAAGTTGGGTAGTATTTATTGTTAAAAAAATTATATAATCTCCTTTGGACATTTGTAAAGAATAACCGTAGAAGCTCAACTAAATACAGTAGATCAGATAGAGGGTATCCTTATTGCTAAGGAGGAGGGACAGAAAAATTATAAGGAAAATCATTAAGGATTTAGATGTTAATGATGTCTATAGGCATGATTCACAATAAAACATTATGGTATCATTTGATTCATGTAGCTAATCCCACTTAATGAGAAAAGGCTTGGTCATTGTTCTCTGTTTCTTCCAGTGTCATTTTCATATGTATCAGGCTGGTGCACCATGCTTATGCAGAATGTTTGTTATGCCTTGAAATTTTGAATGATCTAATGTCTCATTCTGGATATCACTTGCTTCTGTACAGAAATACTTGAATTTCTGATAATTTGCAAACCGGATGACCAAGAGAAAATACCTTTTTATGCTTTTGATTCCTCATTTTTATCTCTCTCTCTTTTTTAAATTTTCTTATTCATTTGATCTTCAGGAAAGGACTTGTTGGAATTTTTTATATGCTGGAAACTGGAGAGCTAGAAGAAGGAAGGGAACTATCAAATATGGTGCAGCGGATGCACAAGAACAGGTTACTTTCTTGCATAACGTTAACTCATGTTTATGCAAGTAGACCATTCATTAGATTCCTCTCCCTTTTTTCCTTTTAATATGTAATTATTCTTCTTTCCATTTAATATACAATTACTTGTTCTTTCCCTTTGCACCATAGTTGACTTTATTTCCCCAGTTATCAAAATCAAAGAAGTTACATGTTTTTCATGATTATACATAGGCAAGGAGCTCCAAGGAAAAGGCACGGTTCTCTACCGGGAATTAAAGGCCGAGCACGATTTAGGACTGAAGAGCCCTTTTATGAAAATCCATATCCTGAGTGTATATGTGGTTCTAAAAGCAAACTAGATATAACATGACGACAAACCAACCTGCAGTTCCAATCTAGAATTTTCTTGAAGGACCGGTTAATCTGTAAATTTTTGGTTTTGATAAACTGTGTAATTCTAATTGGCCATTTCTGGTGTACTTGGTTTGCCTGTGCCCAATAGCTATACCCTTGATCACAATATACATGATGTTGGCTGCTTAGCTAACAATATTTATTTAGCATTTCTTACTTCATAGAACTCAGAAAACGAATTACTTTATTGTTAGATTGTGCATGATTTGTACATTATATTTTAATTCGTTGATAGAATATATATTATTTTTTCCGCTTACATTATGAACTCTAGTATCTAGGTAAGCCCAAGGATAGAAGATAAAGGCGAAAGGGAGAGTAATTTTTTTTATTTGAAACAATACCAAATTAGAGACTAAGAAAACCAAATTAGAGAATAGTTTATTAAAAATAAAAATATTATCCTTTTCCATTTTCTTTTTAACTTTGTTTCCAAACACCTTAAATAAAATAAAAACAGATTTGGCCTTTTTTTTTGAAGAATTTAATTATAATAAAACACTGATTTTTTTTATTTGTAGGAATTGAACTTAAATATCAAGAAATTTATAATATTTCATGTATATTGTTTAATCAATTCAGTTTTACTTCTCGGTAAACATTGATTTATTCTATAGTAGAAAGATGTAATGCTTTCATAATTCAATGGGAGTTAAATGGTTAATATATTATTTAAAATTCAATTAATAAAAATATAAATAAATAAATAAACAGACAAAATAGAAGAAAATTCAAGTTTGTTACGTGTTTTCCATTTAGATTTTTCTAGGGTAGAAAAAACCACTAATTTTAGGGTAAGCAATTGGTGTCACAACGACTGGAATTCTTCAACTCACCTCACTTTCACCTACAAAACTTAATACATAGATACTTTAGGGTGCCTTTGATACACCCTAAGCTACATGGATAAGGAGACAGAACAAATCTTTGAGTGATAAGATAAATTTTTATGAAGTGTATCATTTGGTAGACAATGTATGTTTAATATACAAAAGTAACAAAAAACGTATTAATAGATGTATAGTTGGATGTGTCATTTATTTAACTATTATTAGTCTCTGGCTATTTTATTTTATTTTTGTCTCATTTGATTACATTAAGAAATGAATATTTATAGTTAAATTTAAAATATTTATTTTATATTTTAAATTTGCTTAGTTACTTAACAAGTCATATATTACGAGTAAAATTAGTCTATATTTAATAGGCTGGGAGACCCCTCAAGATATTTGACCCATAACAAAAAAAAAACTATAGTTTTATACTAAGAAAATATATTATGTCATTTATGCTTATTTATATAAGGAAGCATAAAATAATGGAAGTAGAGAAAAAATTGAAGTAAACAATAAAAAAGAAAATTTGATTAAAAAGTTGGAAAATTTTCTTTTTAACTTTATTTATTTTTCCTTTTTCTTATTTTTCTTTCTCTCAGCCTATTTTTTTCTTTTACAAAAACCAAAGAAGCCATAATCCTCTCTTCCCTAAACCCCCAGCATGAACTTCAAAATGCAGAAAGCTGATAATGATAACCACACTGCTATTGCGACATTCTTCACTGAGCTGAAATGAAGAAGTGCAACAATAACAAGAGATGAGCATAGTGAAAACCTGAAACTCTTTCTCTATTCCTTATCATCGTCAAAACATGAATTCTCAAATTGCAAACACCATCGATATCAGGCTCCAACTCCCAAAACCCTTCTTCCCTCGCAAAATCCCTTTCCCCTTATTTCCTCACTCTTCACCTCGCTTTCTCACCACCACATTCCCCTCTCGCAACTTCTCAAATCGATGCAAACTCAGAATCACCGCTTCCAATTCTCTTTCCGACTCAACCAATCCCAACCAAGAGCAAGACGCCGAATCCGCTCAACTATTCGAGGTTCCTAAAACAAAAAATAATAAAGAACAATTTTTAACGAAATTCTGGAAACTGAGAATTCAGCGTTATCTATATTGTCAACAGTTTTTTTTTTTTTGTGCAATGCAAATATGCAGTGTTTGTTTTTTACGCACGTGCGAATGTTTGGTTTGGAAGTTGTGAGTTGTTGAGAGAAGTGAACTGTGTGCAGAAACTGAAGGAGGCGGAGAGGAAACGGATGAATGAGTTGGAGGAATTTGACAAGAAGGCGAATGTGCAGTTAGAGAGGCAGCTTGTGATGGCTTCTTCATGGAGCAGAGCTTTGTTGACTTTGCGTGGAAAACTGAAGGGAACGGAATGGGATCCTGAGAACTCACACAGGATAGACTACAGTGATTTTTTGAGACTTCTTGACTCTAATAATGTCCAGTTTATGGAGTATTCTAATTACGGTCAAACAATATCAGGTTGTGATTTTTCTTTTTTATTTTTCTTTTCCAGGATTAGAAAAAGAATACACTTGTTAAATGAAAAGAGATTAAGTCCATAAGTTGGTTTTAACTTATGTGAGAGGCTCAGTTCGTTTTAACTTCTTATTTTCTTCTCCTAAGTGCTTATGGAGAAATTTATCCAAACAGGGTCTTATGCTATGCTTGACACGAAAATAGTTGGCTAGTTGTTAGGAAGATGTTTAGTGGGCGTTAATTTGTTTATTGGCTTGCTGATGTGAATATGTTGTAGGAGGATTTTATGATAGTTAACACGGATTATGAGGGTACTGAGTTTAGAAGTTTAGCTGAAAGAGATTAGAGAAGGCTCTGGTTTATATTATCTTTGCATTCTTGTCACTTTTGAGTTTGATTTGTTGCGTTATGTGAAGTTCTTAATGTTGGGTTGCGCATATTAGTTAGTGGATGAAATTAATTCGTGTTTATTGCCATTTTTGTGCATGATGTGTCACTGTCTGTTGGAGAAATCTAGCTTTATTTATGGTGAGTTAAGTAATGAAGAAGGGGAGATATGATTTTTGCCATTTCCACACCTAACAAAAAAAGAAGGTAGAAAAAAGGGGGGTCAGAAGAATAAATCTCAGAATGGCATAATAATATCAATTGTTCCTCAATGTGCACTTTTCTTTTGGTGTTTACAGTGGCAAGAACTAGGTGAAAGTAGTGCTCTAGTGGCAATATATTTGTTTTCACTGTATGCAACCAGGGTATTTTAAATTTTAATAACTCAATAATAGGAGGAGAAATAGAGAAGGTAGTTCTTTGGTGACTGTTGACTGTCGTAAGGCTCTAGTGACAATTTTGACTGATTGAGTTCGTTCACTGTTGTAGAGCTTGTCTCATTTTGGTGGACTTTGTTAAAATTCTGTTTTGTTGGGGTTTGAAGGTTACATAAATTTCATAGTGGGCAATGTAAACTGAAAATATGTGCTATTTGGTATTTTAGTCATTTTACAGTATGTTCTCCTTAGACAGTAATTCAGAAAATTATTGAATTGCTGTGTCGCACACACTGGTCCGTGCTTTTGCTTTCAGCTCAGCTACATAAAGTGTTCAGTCTGGTTGAAATGTTGTTTTGCTCAATATTTGTTTGTGTTTATGCAGTTATTCTACCATATTACAAAAATGGGAAACCGACGGGAACTGAAGGAAATACTCAGGGTATTATTTTTCGGCGTCATCCAGTCAATATAATGCCAATTGATAGTTGGAATGATGTTTGGAGAAAGCTACATCAGCAAATTGTAAATGTTGATGTCATTAATGTGGATGCCGTGCCTGCTGAAATATACTCAACTATTGCAGTTGCAGTCATATGGTCTATGCGTCTTGCTCTGGCTGTTGGATTTTATGTGTGGATTGATAATTTGATGAGACCAATATATGCCAAGTTGATACCTTGTGATTTGGGAACTCCTAGCCAAAAAACTACACAGCCACTAAGAAGTCGTGCACTTGGATCTCTAGGCCAGAGTCGGTAAGTGGAGCAATTTTCTGTATGTTTCCTGTTCTATTTCCTATTGGTTGTCGGGAATTTCACTTAAATAGAACGATGTAAGGGGAAAGGATTTCATTCTATGTAGTATCATTTGTAAATTGTGCATTACTTCTTTGTGAGGGGAAACCTCTGGAGGAGAGATTGATCTTCTATTCCTTGTTCTTTTCATTCTATTCAATAAATCTTTATTTTCTTTCCAATTCCTAATTCTTTGTTGTCATTCAACTAATAATTAGGATTTGCAAGAGAAGATTTCTCCTCTTTGACCTTACTCAAACAGCTAATGCTTTTGGGTTAGGCGGTTTGTTATTAGAGATTTAGAATCAATTTGTAGGGAAGGGAAATATGATTTTCCTACCTTTTTCTTCTTTTTTTTTTTAAATAAATTGAAATTCTAGTAGAATCTATCAGCAATGCCCTTTGCCTTTCTAAATTTTGTAGCTAAAGAGGGGCTAGGCTACTTACTACTGCTGTCAGAAACTTATCTACAATTTTTTTTGTTTCATAAATTATGTCCAAGTTTGGATTAGTTGGCAGAATATAACTACTTTCTGTTTAAATCCTAAACACTTTGCAACTGCTTCTCTGTAAACATGTGGGTTTGCATTAACTTTACTTATAGCATAAACTATTAAGAAGTTAGAAGAGATATACTTTTCAATTAAACTTTTGAGGGTTTAATTTGTCCTTGTCAAATTTTCTTTTAGATATTTGTACGGGGAAACATAAGGCAAAAACATTGCCTCCCCAGCTTGGATTTGCCAAACCATTTCTGTCTATTACTATTTCACTAGATATATGGAAAGTTGCTGTTGCTTATATAGTCGTGTCTTGGGTCTTTGCTTTGCTTTATCTTTATGATATTTAGGGCATGTTGAGTTGAGTGTTATATATATATACAGTATTGCAAACCTTATACATTATAAAAAATGTGGTTTTGTGTGACTGGTCCATGACAATGGGTTAAGCATTGAATATTGTTGAGAAGTTTTAATTTGCAACTTCTTCAAACAAAAAGAAAACAATAAGATTTTGGCAACCAATTTCTTTACACCCAGAATCTAATTATTATGCTTTTCCCTCAGGGCTAAATTTATATCTGCAGAAGAAAGAACTGGTGTTACATTTGATGATTTTGCTGGCCAGGAATATATAAAGAATGAACTACAAGAGATTGTCCGAATTTTAAAGAATGATGAGGAGTTTCAAGACAAAGGTATTTATTGTCCAAAAGGTGTACTTCTTCATGGGCCTCCTGGAACTGGTAAAACTCTACTGGCTAAAGCCATAGCAGGTGAAGCAGGGTTGCCTTTTTTTGCAGCTAATGGCACGGATTTTGTAGAGGTGTCACCTCATCTCTAGATGTTCATATTCATTGAATAGAAATTTGCAAGTAGAACTTTGGAAAACTTTTTGTTCAATATCTAAATCCAAAGTCATTATATTTTTTGAAGAATGGGATTTTAGAAAAAATTTAGATAAACACTAATTTTGGCCCTACAAAACTACCAATATCATCATTTTAGTTCTATAATAATAGGTTAAAATGGTCATTCAGTGTCTATTTTTACTTCAAATTAACGAGGACCATTTTGATATATTTGTTATTAAAGGACCAAATTGATGACACTTGTATCTTTAGAGGACCAAAATGTGTTTATTCTAAAAATTAACTAGGGACCTTGACTTATTAATCAATAGTTAATGATATGGGATTTATTATTCCTCTTTCAATCAATAAACAGTTACACACAGATAATGAGATAAATATGACACTAATTATAGTGTGCTAAGTGCTAACTATTTATATCTACACCATGTGCTTCACAATATTCTTTTTGTCTAAATGAGTGGAATGTATCATGACTTGTACCCATGAAATGTGAAATGTTACATTTATAAGGCTTGTCCTAATTTTGTTTTTACTTTATTAATTTGGAACTTCAAAATTAAATGAACTTGGCTCATTTAATCTGTCCTTTCTCCCCAGATGTTTGTAGGGGTTGCTGCATCCCGTGTTAAAGACCTTTTTGCAAATGCAAGAGCATTTTCACCTTCTATAATCTTTATTGATGAGATAGATGCTATTGGTAGCAAGCGTGGAGGACCTGATATAGGCGGAGTAAGATATGAACTACTTTTACATTGGTTTTCGTAATCCTTTTACAATATTATACTATATACAATATTAATTATTAAATACAAGAGAAACCATCTCCTAAGTTATATCTAATAAGTATTAAGTACTAATCACCTGAGCTAGTTACAATTAATACAGTAACACTACTCGTTAAACATGTGCTTAATTTTAACAATTTATTCTAGCAATACAAAGAATCACAACTTCTTGGGATCATCAGCATGATAAGTAACAAAGAAAAGAAAACTACATATTTTCATTTTTTTTTTTGCACAGCAAAAATATGATATTATTAATAGTTGATCAGTACTAGTTGTACTGAAATATATCAAAATATACAAAGGCAGAAATCTGCCATCCCCAACTACATAAGATATAACCACAATAGGTGGATACCCATACAGCAAAAGAAAACCCCTAGGACATTTCCTCCTTTAAGCTAGTAGACCATTGATTAAAATGTGTATGGAAATCTTTCTCCATGCAGTTGATCCAAGACCAAGTGTGAAACAAAGCTTCGTCCATGACTTTTTCGGTGCTGAAATTCTGGTTGTTAAACACCAAGGCATTTCTATGCTTCCAAATAGTCATGGATAAAGCTATCCAGAAAGCTTCCCATCGGTTGTCTACATTCCTTTTCCCACTCCATTGAGAGAATTGCAGAAAATGGCATTTGGGTTCAATAGGGAAAGGACCCACCCTATTGACCCATCTCAAACTCTCCCACCAAAGATGTCTAGTTTTCCTGCAAGAATACATGATATGGCCAGCAGTTTCCTCATCCTGATCACAAAGAGGGCAGTTATAAGAGGGCAGCTCCACATGTCTCCTCCTTAGATTATCCCTAGTAGGTAGTCTGTTCTTGAAGATTCTCCAAGAGAAAGCACTTGCTCTTGGGGGAGTTTTCAGTCTCCAAATGATCTTGTAGTTGCTGTCTTCAGTAATAGAATTGCCCTCATCCTTGAGGAGATTGTAGGCTGACTTTGTGGAGTAATAACCAGCAGGATCAGCTCCCCAGCTGAGAAAATCCTGACTTGAAGGTTGGATCTGAACAGCCTCAATGTCAGCCATGAATGCTGCCACCATATCAATTTCGTGGTCAAAGAAATGTCTCCTCCATTGTACAACTGCATATTTTCATGTGTTCTGATTTGTGACATATTTATTGGCTGTAGTGCAATGAATTTTGAATATAGACATGTTTTAGAAGGTACTGAAAAGTTTTGATTAGCTAGAAATTTTATGAAGTACTGTGATATTGGAATTTCATCCAATGTAATTTAAAGACCTTGGTCCTTTTGGGGCTATCCTGATGATATTATGTCATGCATAATTGTTGATAAACGTTCCATCCAGAACCTGTGCATCATTTTTTCTAGGTTAGGGCATGTCTTGTTTATTTTCTTGCTTCCCAGTTCTCTATTGTTCTTTCTAATGAAACCTCTGGAATTACATTATATAGGGAGGTGCTGAAAGGGAACAAGGTTTACTTCAGATACTGACTGAGATGGATGGATTCAAAGTTTCCACAGCACAGGTAAGTTTTTAATTGGTTGCTGGGATCATAAAGATGTTATTTGATATGCTGAACTTGAATTTCAGGTTCTCGTGATAGGTGCCACAAATAGATTGGATATTCTTGATCCTGCTCTATTGAGGAAAGGTCGTTTTGACAAGATCATTAGAGTTGGTTTGCCATCGGAGGATGGAAGATTTGCCATTTTGAAGGTATTTTACCCCTACAACTGTTGTTTGCTGACATCCAGTTTACCTCCAGTATTTCATCATCTTAAATTTCCTTTTTCTCATTTCCTTATGATGCACACTAGGTGCATGCTAGGAATAAATTTTTTCACTCTGAGGAGGAAAAGGAAACTCTACTTAAGGAAATTGCTGAACTGACAGAAGATTTTACTGGGGCAGAGCTACAAAATATACTGTAAATAATCTTTGGGGGATATATTGCTTTACCAATCTCTTTTGAGAATATAGGATGATATTATCATGAATTAAATGACAGGAATGAAGCTGGAATTTTGACAGCCAGGAAGGATTTGGACTACATTGGGCGAGATGAGCTGCTTGAGGCATTGAAGAGGGTTGGTGGTTTCTTAGCTTCTTTGTGGCTGGGCAAAAATATCCTTTCTTATGACATTTTCATTTTTCATTCTTCTTTGGTGCAATTCTATACTGTCTGATAAATCATATGGATTTGCAGCAAAAGGGAACATTTGAAACAGGGCAAGAGGATAGTACTGAAATTCCTGAAGAATTAAAATTGAGATTGGCATACAGAGAAGCAGCTGTTGCTGTTCTTGCATGTTTTTTCCCCGAGCCCCACCGTCCTTTTGTTGAGGTCACTATTTCTATGTTGTTTAGCAAGTTTCAGGTGTATGTGGATACATGATTATTTCAACTGTATCACTGTGTTGCAGACTGATATAAATTCTATCCGCAGCCAGCCAAATATGCATTATGCTGAAATTTCTGGCCAGGTTTTTGCAAGGAAATCAGATTACATAAACTCTATAGTGCGTGCTTGTGCTCGTAAGTTTGTTTTGAGTTTCAGGTCATTTTGGAAAGTCTTATTCAAAATCATTAGTAATTTGATTTATGAGATTTTCATCATTCAGATATTGTTCTTTAAAACATTTCATGTTCCATTTCTTGAATAATAATTATCTTAGATTAAATGACAAATCAGTAGTATGAGGACTGCGGTTTGATATCATGTCATTGTTATACAGAAGTCTTTTTTTATTTTTGGTTTGTAATGTCCTTTTGTTTTTATTGTGGCACCAAATTTATATCATAATTTTAATCCTCTGCATGATTGGTTTTAATGACTTTTGTTAAGGATCCTAGCAGGGGGTACAACATGAGAACATCCAATGTAAAATAAATTATTTTGTTCATGAAAACCAACAGAGGCAAGGTTCTTTAATGTAAACTTAAATTTGTATTTTGTATACTCTTTAACAGAAGAATACAAAGAACTTTCTGTAGCTAGCCACAGAGATGATTATCTAAGATTGGTACTTTGGTTATTGAACTTTTTTGCTTATTGAAATTTGTTTGTAGCAAGAGTAATTGAGGAGGAGATGTTTGGGATTGACAACTTGTGTTGGATCTCTGCAAAGGCAACATTAGAAGCTTCAAAGCATGCAGAGTTTTTAATTCTGCAGACAGGCATGACTGCTTTTGGGAAAGCATATTACAAAAACTATAGTGACCTTGTGCCCAATGTATGTTTGTGGGATCTTACAGCTTGTGCTTCAATACACATTCTTTCCCTTAACAAAAGTGTTTTATGAGTATAGTTGTATCACAACTTATGTTGAAGAGTTTTGTACAGCTTGCAATGAAGCTTGAAGCACTTCGAGATGAGTATATGCGTTATGCCACAGAGAAGTGCTCATCTGTGCTAAAAGAGTACCATTTGGCTGTTGAGACAATCACAGGTCTGGTTCTCTTGTGAATTTTTTGTTAACAAATGAACTATCCCTTCTGGGAGTTATTTAGATTAGTTCATGATAATTCAGACCTGCTTTTAGGATTTAAGTTTTACTTGTTTTGCAGATATTTTGCTTGAAAAGGGGCAAATCAAAGCTGAGGAGATTTGGGACATTTATAAGAGTGCTCCTCGTGTAGCTCAGGTTAGATCTTAAACTAAAGTGAAGCATGTTGTTCCTATTTTATCAGTAGCCTGCCATTAATATTCTTATGTGTGGTTGTGTGTGGAACTTTGATATTTTTTCTAATGACACATTTTTGGTATTTAATGCATGATTTGAAAGTATTCTCACATTTCAAGATAGTGATTTGGCAGATGTTTATTACTTGTAACTTGTAAGTCAGTCATATGTTGGATTTTTTAAGCATTACAAACTTAAAAAGTTTTTGTATGGCAGGCTCTACATTTTTTTTTTTTTTTTTTTGAAAGGCAAAAGATAATTTATATATTATTCATATTAGAACACAGCAGCACCAGAAGTACTACTGGTGATTTACATAGATGTAATGCATCTAATACCCACCCACCAATACAGGATTAGAACAGCATATACCCCCACATATACTAAGAGAACCTAATTTAGCCAAAGAATTCTCCAAGATTAGACGACCAATAGTTAAAGGAAGTGCAGAAGTTTTTGTCCCTAGACTTCAGCCATGACCACATAAGGAATAATGCATCGTCCATAACTTTTGGCGGTTCAAATCTTTTGCCTTGGAATATGAGGAGATTCCTATTCTTCCATATTGAGCTTGTTAATGCAATCCACCATCTGTGCCATCTGTTTTGATTCTTCCCAGCTCCAAATCCATCACAGAATTGAGTGTAATGAGATGCTGGAGAGACTGCTAGGGGTCCAACCACTCGCTTCCACCTCATTGATTCCCGCCAAAGACCATTAGTCAATTTACAGTGAAAAAATAGGTGACCAGCTTCCTCTTGATGAGATCCACATAAGGGGCAATTCTGCTCCTGAATGGGAACATTTCTTCTTAGGAGATTATGTCTAGTGGGTAGTCTATTTTTGATAAGTCTCCAAGAGAAAATCGCAGGCTCTACATAATTTTTTATTCTTTCTTTTTCTAATATCATGCTTCTTGGTTTGAATAAATGATAATCTTTTGAGATTCAATTTTTATCTTGGGTCTTGTTTAGCCTCCTGTCAGTCCAGTTGATGAATTTGGAGCACTGATTTATGCTGGACGATGGGGAATCCATGGGATCAGTCTTCCCGGAAGGGTTACATTTGCACCAGGCAATGTTGGATTTGCGACCTTTGGTGCACCTCGCCCTACAGAGGTATATGTCAAAACCTTGTTTTATATAGGTTGCCATAATTTGTCATACAACTGATTTGTGCTCTTTCATTTTTCCTTGTTTTACTGCAGACACAAATTGTTAGTGATGAAACTTGGAAATTAGTAGATGATATCTGGGATAAAAAGGTTCAAAACATTAAAGATGAAGCTTCAATGGTGATTGAAGAAGAGAAGGAAAAGCCACAGCTTTTGATGGCGAGCCATTTTCTTTGAGAGGAACTTAAATATAACTTACATACAGGTTTGTTGACATTTTATTATATTCCAACTTCAATTATCTCTAATGTTCATAATTTTTGTTTTGGTTGTATGGAGTAATGGAATAAGGTGACGATTGAGCATGCTTTATTTAACTTTAATTGCCATTGACAGATGCATCTACTGGGAAAAGAATACAAACATCAATTATGTTGCAGAAATAGCAACAATGGGTCAAACTAATTACACGCTTGTTTTCGCTCACATGCTTTATTTAACTTTAATTGCCATTGACAGATGCATCTACTGGGAAAAGAATACAAACATCAATTATGTCACAGAAATAGCAACAATGGGTCAAACTAATTACACGCTTGTTTTCACTCCTCTGATCTAATTTGCACTGTAAAATTTCATGCTGCCCTTCTATTTGAGAAGCTGCACCATCAGGATGCTACCCTTCCCTTTGCCCACAGCTCTTTTTCCGCATGGATGTCAACTTGGAATGCATATTATCAAAATGAAGATTGACACATTCTCGAACAAGCTGAAGGATACTTAAAAGACTTATTCAAATCATTCAACTTTGTGAACGAGACATTTTTTTGCCACAGATGAAGCACCGAGGGTTTTAGTCTGAGCTGTTAAGTGAAATTCATTACTACCCGCATTGTAATTTATCACAGAGGGATACTTTATTGAGACAATTGTAAATGTATCAATTATATCAAATGTTTCTATGTAGTTGTTGTTACTTTGTGATCGTTGTTAATGATAAATTAAAGGGTGAAAATTGTTGCACCGCCTGTCCTTTACATGCTTTTTTCATCACCAACCCTGCACAGCAGACAGCGGTAAGCCCTTGTAGACCCCCTCATATTATATCTGATGATGTAAAAGATAGTGATGTACACCAAAAGTGATGTTCCTAAATTATTACTCTGGTATTGATTGAGTTATACATCTTAGTTTCTTGAATGTTGAGTTGAGGATTGTTAGAATTGTCTTGTCTACATGCTTGATTTGTTGCTATGCCTTGTGTAATTGTCTGCAAGGGTCTTTGGCCACTGCAGCCCTGCACTGAGCTGAAGCCAGTGTCACTTAAACTATTGCACCCGCTCCTCTTTAGCATTGTTTTTACTCCTTACAGGCGAGTTAGTGCCTTGCTCCTGAATCCTAGATGTACTCACTGTTTGTAGTCTAGACTAATAATAATAACTATTACTACTATTATTATTACTACTATATAGCAGCGTAAAAAAGACACTCTGTGTTTAGACTTAGAAGTTACCAATATATTTAGTTAGAGGTAATTTGTTTTAAAAGATCTAATTATTGTTAGAAGTTAAAATAAAATATTGTTGTGATTTATAATAGTTGAGAATAAAAATATACAAAAGAAAGATTACATCAAATGAGATAATTTCCTTTATAATAGTTATAGATTATTATTTTCATTATTATTATAATTTAAGATAACATTTAATTTATTTTTATTATTATCATTGTAACAAATATTTACGATAATTTAATAAAATCATGATATTAAAAAAGTTACTATAATTATAAAAAATGTATTAATGTTAATTAAATTTAAATTAGAATCAAAATGTGTTATTAATTTGAATAGAAAATAAAATTATTTTAGTTAGAATATTCTAGTTATGATTGGTTATTATAATTAGAATAAAAATATATAATAGTATTTTTAATTAAATTATAATATATAATTATATTATTAATTAAACTCTTTTAATAATTAATGATTATGTATGATGATGTTTGTCACGTGATAAAACCTTTTTTTATATAATATATTTTTATGATTGTGTAAATACCTTTATACTATAAATTTATTTTAATTATTTTGTTTTAAATTCATGTTTTTAATCAGCTATTGCCTCAGCAACTGATTAAGTATTACAACTTACAAGTGGTTAAAAATCAATTTCATAATTAGTTAATGACACATTTACAAGACGTAGAGCTGCCTGTCAATGTGTTAATTGGTTTAAAAAGGATGTTTATATCGTCATGCATATCTCTGAGGCATTTTTTAAGTGTTACTTTTTAATATTTCATCCTGTTTATTTCGCACTTTTCTTCTTAAAAGAAACATTTTGTGTCAAATCGAATTTTAAGAAAATGAACTTTTATTAAAAAAAATAAAACAAATTAAAAAAAGAAAACTTTTAAAACAAAAGTTAGTTTTGGCAGTTTTTCACTTTAACTTTTCTATTTCTTGTTCTAATATTAAAAAAAAAAACATGCTAATTAAAGATATTTTAATTTATTCTAAACTTTAAAATTTTATAAAATTATCAAACAACTTTAAATTTAAATCAACACTGTGAACTAGAAGTTCGTCCACTTGGTAAAAATATTGAACTTAATGTAAAGTAACTGGTTGCTAATGTCAGCGATGATTTATCATATAAATAATTATTGAACTTAATTACAATCACACTATTACATCTATGAGCTGTTCACGCACTTCTTTTCTGACATTGTCTTCTGAGAAGTGCTGAAATTCGTGTAAAAAAATTTTAACTGGCGTATCATGGCCCCAAAAGTGCGAAATTGTCATCTTCTCATTATTTTCTATCACCATTTCATGTGTAGTTTTTTTTGTTTTTCTATCTTTCTCATAGTAAAAGTCAACTATGACTTATAATTAACAACATTAGGCCTTACAAGTTGCATCTAATGTTATGTTATGTTATTCCGTTAGGCCCCATGACAACCTGCAGGTTGACTTGTTCAATTTCGATCAAATTGAGGCCTGTAGAATTGAAATTTTGGAACATGTACGCTATCAGCAATTTGGTTTATTATTATTATAAATGTAACATAACATGTCATATATATAAAGTTCAACCACCAGAAACCAGACACTAGGAATTAGAAAGACCAAAGGCGCCGCAGCTTGTAAGCTTGTGTTGTTAGTCAAGGGAACCAAAACCAGTGGATTCCATGGTTTTTGCTCCTCTTACAAGTTCCATAATTTTAAACCTTGGATATGACAAGACAATTCTTCTTCATTGGTGCACTATATATATTCCACAGAAACCAAACCCATTTCGGCACAGCAAAAAGAGAAAAGTACTTGTGTGTTTGTGAGTGATTACTAATCAAAAAGTCAATCAAGGAGTTTAAAAGCAAAGTATAAATGGCTTCAACCACTGCTGGAAAGGTCATACGCTGCAAAGGTATTTTATTTATGCTACAATTGTACTTGTTGCGACGGTTTTATTTTATTTATTGTTGCTCTTTTTCTTTTTACTGCACAAATGGTCCAACTAAGGTATCACATCCATTGCCTTTCCTTGTTGCATGCCTATACCTTTTTATGAGTTATTTGTGGAGAGTGTACTTTAGATGGTGAAGTCTAGAATTATAATTATTGATTAGAATTAGATAATCAATAATTGAAATTTTAACTAGTTTATAATTTGTTATGTACATGCATGTATTTTACATAATATCAATTTTTCAATTAATCATTATATCTCTGCACTTTACCCTGTACAGTTAGAAAAGCCAGATTCATGTATACTAGTTTAACGTGACCATATTCATCCGTTGCCATTAGTGAAGTTAAGCAGACATTTGTCTACAGGGAAACACAACACATATCACAAAATATCCTGAAAGTCTAAGTTGTGATTATCTTTTCACAGTTTTTTTTTTTCGAATTTTCCTCCATGTTTTCTTTACAACCTTGTGCAGTGACGGATCCAAGATCCTAAGTTAGTAGGTGTAAATTATAAAAAATAAAATTAGGGGGTTCAATTATATAAATATAGATAAAATAAAATATAAAAATATAAAATTTTATTTATAAATTTGATAAATTTTAAAAAATGAGGGAGTGCAAGTGCACCCCTCAAATGAACCTAGGTCCGCCACTGCCTAGTTGCTACTGTTGTGCCATGCAAATATCAACTTTCTTCAATTGCATGCATTGGTCTTATCTGCTTCTTCATAATTCACATAATGTTATCTTTCTGTGTAACTTTTAATGTTGATCATATAAGATTAAATAGTCTTCTTTAGTCCCTTATAGCAAGATAGTAGTGCTATAAATTTGTAGTTCTTCATAATTCACATAATGTTATCTTTATGTGTAACTTTTAATGTTCATCACTATAAAAAGTCATGTAACTTTATAATCTTGATCATACATTTTACTCAATGTTACCGCATTTGCAGCTGCGGTAGCATGGGAAGCTGGAAAGCCATTGGTGATAGAAGAAGTTGAGGTAGCTCCACCACAGGCAAATGAGGTTCGTATCAAGATCTTGTTCACCTCACTCTGCCACACTGATGTCTACTTCTGGGAAGCCAAGGTAATCAATTCTTCTAATTTCTCAATATTACTATTTCTCTAAACTATAATTAAAACATATGCTGAAATTGTTAAATTGGATATTTTACAGGGACAGACACCTTTATTTCCACGGATATTTGGTCACGAAGCAGGAGGGTATGCACAATTTCCTTTTGTAAAACAACAGCATGTTTCTTAATCTCAATGTTGATCGTATATATATATATCTTATGTTTTCAATTCAACCTTTGTTTTTTTCTCTTTGCTTTCAGAATTGTGGAAAGTGTTGGTGAGGGTGTGACGGATCTCAAGCCCGGTGATCATGTGCTTCCAGTCTTCACTGGGGAGTGCAAGGAGTGTGATCATTGCAAATCAGAAGAAAGTAACATGTGTGACCTCCTAAGGATTAACACCGACCGTGGAGTGATGCTGAATGATGGCAAGGCAAGGTTTTCAATCAATGGACAACCAATATACCACTTTGTGGGAACCTCCACTTTCAGTGAGTACACTGTAGTCCATGTTGGTTGTGTTGCCAAGATCAACCCTGCTGCCCCACTTGACAAAGTTTGTGTTCTGAGCTGTGGAATCTCAACAGGTTAGAATAATTACATTTTTCTCTTTTGGTCAATTGAAGAATTTCTCTTTCAATTAACAATGTCATTGGTTTTAACTTTTAATATTGAAGGTCTTGGTGCTACATTGAATGTTGCAAAACCAAACAAAGGTTCATCAGTGGCTGTATTTGGATTGGGAGCCGTGGGGCTTGCTGTGAGTTGTCTCTTCCTAAATAATATGAAATTTTGGTGCATACAAATTTATTAACTGTTTTTTCTTTTACATTTTCTGTAGGCTGCCGAGGGAGCTAGACTTGCTGGTGCTTCCAGGATAATTGGGGTTGACTTGAATTCTAAGAGATTTACTGAAGGTGAGGGAAACAGTTAAAAAACCTTGCACTAGCGCACACATACACCCATATATATGCGCTTGGAAGAGTTTATTTGAACTTATATGGAAGTTGCTTATAATCTTTCTAAAAGCTATTTTTAGCTTTTTCTGGTAAATAACATATTTTGAAACTTTAGTTTTTAACTAAACCAAATGGTATCGCGTGATCCATGTTGCTGAGTTCACCTAGTGGAATAAGGCTTTGTTGTTGTCTAGTAAGCTTGAAAGCCTCACATTTGATAAGAATTTATAAACTAAATGCTTAATTAAGCTATCTATCCAAACACATTCATAAGCATCATTATCATCTTGCCATTAAAGATATTAAATAACTCTGCATTAATTCTTTTTCTGAATGTCTTTAATCTTGTCTACAGCTAAGAAGTTTGGAGTTACCGAGTTTGTGAATCCAAAAGATTATGACAAGCCAGTTCAAGAGGTTTGTCACCTACTATTGACTGACTATTCATGAAATAATACATAGTTTTTACAGTAACTTGAATCTCTTCAATTCATTTCAGGTGATTGCTGAAATGACTGGTGGGGGAGTTGACCGAAGTGTTGAGTGCACTGGAAGTATCAATGCTATGATCTCTGCATTCGAATGTGTGCATGATGTAAAGTTCCTCAAGCTTCTTCTCTAGTCATTTGACTTTTCATGATTTTAACTGCAGTGCATCAATGCATGTCTTCAAATGCGAAGTCCTAAATTCCCATTCTGACTTCCTCTGTAAAACTTTGTAGGGATGGGGTGTTGCTGTACTTGTTGGTGTGCCAAATAAAGATGATGCTTTCAAAACTCATCCAATTAATGTCTTGAACGAAAAGACTCTCAAGGGTACTTTCTTTGGCAACTATAAACCACGTTCTGACCTTCCATCAGTGGTGGAGATGTATATGAACAAGGTTAGTTGGTTACAAGTTACATCATCAATGAGAAGAATACTATTTGATTTGGAACTAGTGACTCGCTTTTATTTTATACGCATCCACACATTAGTTGAGATTGGAGATTCTAAGGGGCACGAAATTTGGTTTATCTGTGGTAGAAAACCATCTTAATCATGACAGCATGTTACATGTCACATTCTCACCTGATCAATCTCACATTCTCACTAATTTCAATTTTTTTACCTTGTCATCGTGGTTAATGATTGCAGATAAGAGTGTTTCTTTAGTCAAAACATGTTGGAAAAATTGTACATTGATACTAATTTCCATGTGAAAAGTAGCTTTTGTTGACTAAATGACACTTTTGTTGGATTTAGACAATAATGAGAATCGTCAATCTTTTCTCATTGCTCATCAGTGGGAAACTTGTTTTTTCTACTCAATACTTCATGTCAACCTTTTTCCACCGCTCCTCACTAGGAAGCTTACTCTTTTTCTTCTTTATTATTTCAAATGTGACAGGAACTTGAACTGGAGAAATTTATCACCCATGAAGTACCTTTCGAAGAAATCAACAAAGCTTTTGAATACATGCTTAAAGGGGAGAGCCTGCGTTGCATAATCCGCATGACTGAATAGAATTTATATAAACAACTACTTTGAGTATTGGAAATAAAATAAATTAAAATGAAATATACTTGAGCATGTATGTAGTTGTGGTCACTGTAACAAAACATTCTTGAGTTTTGCTTTAAATTTCATAGGGAAGTTATTGTATCTCTTGTAAATCTCATGCGTTTGTACCAAATAAAACAAGCTTCTCATGTATGCTGTATTTTTATACAAGTATGTATGCATAATACTCCTATTGTAACAAAACATTCATATAGTACTTCATTGTTGAGTGGATTGAAGTTGAAAATATTTATGTTGGAAAAGTCTATTAAAAATCTCTTGAATCCTATTGTTACCTATTATGAGTTGATTACTGCTTTTTTATGCAAATAATAAAAGTTTTATTACTTTTTACCTCTCTAAAAATGACCCAATAATTGGAAGCTAAAGCTTCTTCCAGTGGCCAATGCACTGTGACTGTCCAAATGTTGCGGCGTTTTCCAATTGCCAAAGCAAGAACATTTCACTGTTTCAGACCATGCTTATATGGGATTGAGAGTCTAAAAATTCTTGTTGGTTTATGGCCCGTGACTCTAGGCTATAAAATGTTTGCTACCAGACAACGAAAACATTATGAGTAGCACACTTTCCCCTTCCAAATAAAGCATTGAATCTCTCAAGAGTAGTAAATACAAGAAGAAAAAACCAACTCTTTTTGACAACTTAAGGCTATCCCCTCAAAAAATCATAGTCACAGCCAAAAACAATGTCCTATTAGGAGAGATTCTTTCATATGAACAGGGTTTATCACGTGACACTTGATCAAACCGTGTACACCTGTTATACGTTACATACAGCTACTAGTTTTACATAAAATATTGTGATAATTAATTTCACGTCCCTTTGACCCTTACAAACCTAAAGAATAAAGTAAAGAATACATCTAATCATGAAAACACAAGACAAAGCAGATCTAAATAAGACCTCAAGAAGAAAGGAATCATGCATATAACTCTGCTTCTTGACTTTATTGCCCCACTTTTTCTATATACTTTGAATTGTCTCCTCCCTTTTCACCCCTCTCCCCCCTCAAAAAATCTCAAGATACCAATTAGCACCCTCCTATACTAATCTATAATGGCTTCTTCTAAGATCATCTTCATATTTCTCCTCTTTCTAGCACACCTTCATCAACATACATTTGTGAAAGGAGATTCCAGTTTGATAAAGAGAACTTGCAAGAACACCAAGTACTACAATCTATGCTTCTCTTCCCTCAAATCTGATCCTAGCAGTCCAAACGCAGATCCTAAGGGCCTAGCTGTGATCATGATTGGGATTGGAATGACCAATGCCACTTCCACTTCTTCCTACTTGTCTTCAAAGTTGCTTAGCCCCTCCAACAACACAACCTTGAAAAGGGTCCTAAAGGAGTGTGCAGATAAGTACTCATATGCTGGTGATGCCCTCCAAGATTCGGTTCAGGATTTGGCTAATGAGGCTTATGACTATGCTTACATGCACATCACTGCCGCCAAAGATTACCCAAATGCTTGCCACAACGCTTTCAAACGGTACCCCGGTTTGGCTTATCCTCGTGATCTTGCTAGTAGAGAAGATGGTTTGAAGCATATATGTGATGTGGCAATGGGGATTATAGATAATCTTGATTGGTAGGTGCATGCATTTGAGTATATAGCTTCCAGTTTGTTGTGCAAACCATGTTATATCTCTGGTGTTATGTTTGGTTACTATGTATTGTTAAGTTCTTGGTATAATATATTAATGGGAACAAAATTTTAGTATTTGTTTAGAAAAATGAAATATTCACACTTTTTTTTTACTGCAATCATCATCACACTTGTATACTCACTTTTACAAATTTTAACATCCTTTTAGTATCAAAACAATTGCAATACATAAAATAAATTTAACTCATGGATGAACAGAATACATATGTGAATTATTATAGATGTATATGTCGTCGATTCGTATGAATACAAAAAATCAATGCAATACACATGCACACATAAAAAAACTCAAACATGTTTTAATATATTGTATTTTTTCATGCACAAATGATCAGAGTATCATATATATTTCATTTTTTTTTAGAGAATTTATATGTAAAAACACAATAACATTATACATATGATCTAACAAACGCAACTTTGAATATCATCAAACAATAAACAATCATATACGTTAATATTCTTTTTTAAAAAAGTGTTACATGCTTTTATAACATAATAATATAGAACGAGTGCTGAGCAAAAATTGGTATTGAATACGTCCAACTCAAAGACACGTTTTTTTTTATCAAATATTAAAAAAAGAAACAATCAAAATTATGAATTTGCTATTTTCTTAAATTTTTTAGGATACTATTTAAATTTATAAAATATTATGAATTTGTTTAATATATTTTAGGATGTGTTTCCTCTTTTTAAAATTATGATTGGTCCATAAATAAAGATTCTTGATATGAGAAAAACCATCAACCGGAAGAGAGCCAACACCTTAGATGAGAGGGGGTCATACCCTGAAGAGGGAATCATGTAAAGAAAGGATTTACAAGTTTTTTCATAAAACTTGTGATGAAGATGTCCAAGGGTTTACAAGTTTGTTCATAAAAACTTATAATGGTCATAAATAAAATATTAATGAAGCTTTGATACCACTTACGAGGTTTTTTTTGTGTGTGTAGAAATATATTTATAAAAGAATGTGATATATTATGTAGAGAAGCTTCTTTCAATGCTCATCCAGCTTTGATAAAAAGTATATGTTCTCTCCAAGTGTCTAATTCTCTATCATGGTCAGTGAGTGAACTTTGATATTTTAATTAAATTGAAGAAAGTTTTCTTTCTTTGTTAATCCTTATCAATAAACAAAAACACCAAGTTTTTGCGTACATTTGTTGGTTGTATGTCATATGATTACAACAAACAAATCCATAAAAAAAAATTGATTTATTAATAAACGATTGACAAACAAAAAATATTTTTTCAATCTAATTAAAATGTCAAAGTTAACTCACTGACCATGACAGAGAATTGGACACTTGAAAAGAACATAGCTTTTCTATCAAAGCTGGATGAGCATCGAGAAGAAGCTCATCTATACAATATATTTCATTCTTTTACAAATATATCTTTACACGTACAAAAACCACAAAATAAAAAGAGACCATCAAATCTATTATAATATATACAAAGATTAATTAATTATACAAAATAAATTTAGGTACTTATATGATAAGCTTTCCTCAATATAAATTTTTACTAAAAAGGAAAAATAAAAAATTGAAAACTTCACATGCAATAATTAATATAATCAAATTTAGACTATCAACTACGTAAATCAATTAACAAGCTAGGAATTGTTCCAACTTAACATGTGATTTCTAATTCAAGCCTTAACATGTAGTTGTATCAAATTTGAAACAAGGATTTTATTTTCATGATAATCCTAGCTATTTGACTCAAATATGATTATTTATTGTAAAAAATACTTGTAATTTATACCAACAATATATAAACAAATTTAGTAATGATACATCGAAACTCTAATGTGAAATATCATTATGAATTGTTTGATCTCTGTTCACATAAAATGTAACACTATATATCAAGTGAAATTTAATGAAGTTTAATAATAATACTTAATGAATGAATAAACTTTAGCTTAAATCACCTCAAAGCATATAAGACTTATTCTTTAACTTTAATCACACTATTCTTATATTGTCCCACTCATTTTTTTTTAGTTTCAAATCTAACAAATACAATAAGGACTTTTCTCTAATAAAGGATAAAATAGATAACATTACAAACAAATTCACCCCTTTCCTTACCTTATTTTAAAGGAATGATCGATAAACCTATTGTTAAACTTTGTAGTATATACTACAATCTCATGTGAGTCATGCACAATAATTGATCCAGAAAAAATGCCCCAAATATTATCATTACATATGTATATAAAAAAATTGATTAATGTTCCTACATAAATTGATACATTTAGGTTATGTTTGACAAAACTATTTGAAAAAATAATTGAAAGCTGAAAAGTGAGTTGGTAGGTGAATGTTGAAAGTGGGTAGCTAAAAGCAAAAAAATTAGTTTCTATTAAAATAGTTGAAAAAATGTAAAATGACAAAAAACTAATAAAATCATGATTTATTTAAAAAGGATAATAAAAAAAATTTGATAAATATATTAAGAATAAAAAGGAAACAAAATATTAAAAGCTATAAACTATAAGTTAGCGTTTTAAAAAATACTACTTCAAGTAACATTTTAAAAAAATACTAAAAACTACTTTAAAAACTTGTTTACCGAATACTCAAATAAACTTTATAACTAGTTAAAAACTATAAATTAACTGAAATATTTTATCGAACATACTTTCATATATTAAAGCTATAAATCTACTTGATGAAATATTATTATACTAAAAAAAATATAAAAAAAAACTAAAAATAATATTTAGAATATTGATCATCTTGATGCCTCAACAACCATAAATTTTTAACTAAATATTGCATGTACTTTTACAATATTATTCAATGATAAATTATCACCTATAATATTTTTGTTAATTTTTATAATAATTACCTTTAAAATATCATAGTTTATAATTATATTACACTAACTCTGTATGTTAAACTCTAATCTTTAACTAGCATAAAAAACTCTAATTTTTAACTTGTTTATAATGTAATAAGTTTTTGTTGTAAGAATGACCATGACAAAAGGCTATTAAAATTGACATTAACATATATGGTTAATTAAGAACACTACTAGAAAAAGTAGTTTTCACGACACAATAACAACATCAATAAAAAATAATCATTCTAATATAACACACGATGGTAATTTCGTAATTATCAGTTAAAAAATGACAACAGTATTGTAGAAACTCGTACTCAAACAAGAAAGCTAAAACTTCCATAATGTATGTTTCGTGATGTGGTGTGTGTGACATGTAACTAGTCACGTGACACTCAGTGACCTCACTTGTTTCAAACACTCGCGTTACTTGGACCTCACTTGCATTTATGTATAAGGTTAAGTATTACTAAAAAGAACATTAAAAAACACTCATTAATTAAGGTGTAAAAATATGTATATATTAATTTATTTATGTAATTAAGGGCTTGTTTGATATTAAGGATAGGATTAATGTATGAGAGCATGATAAGAACAATAAAATAGGATATCGTGATAAATTTTAATCCAATCCATTGTTTTGGTGCACGTCAAATAATGATAGAATATAAAATGAATTCTGTTCAAAAATGAAAAAAAAATTAACGTTTCATTAAAATTACTTATAATTATCTAAAAATTAACTTGTAATTTTTTATAAATTATGAAAAATTATAGAAAAAATATAATTTTAACTAAATTATATTTTATTTATTTGATTATTTTTCTTAAAATTATAAACAAATTATATAATTTTTTAATAAAATAGGATAACTTGATATGATTAACAACAGAATAACACTATATATCATATTTATTGGTGTAACAAGCAACAAATTATAACTTGATATGATAATTATTTTATCTTATCAAGTCCTATTCTGACCATCAAACGAACTCTCAGCGACAAAAGTTCATAAATATAGGTAACATTTAAAAAATTCACGCCCCAACTTTTATATACAACAGATAAATAATTAAGGTATCGGGTTAATTTGCATGATTTGTATAGCGCTTGCTCACTTATTTGGCTAAAGCAACTTATGGTGCTGCCAAAAGGTAGATAAGGATTGTGCAAATAATTCATCTCCCACTAATGAAAGTGTGTGAATTATTTGAGATATAAATATATGCATAGGTCACAGTGAACTAAAGAAATTATGGAAAAGCTTAATGATTGTTTCAAGTTACTGTATCACGATAGATATCCCTGTGGAAGCTTGTGGAAGATCTGTCCTTATTCTCCTGAGAAGAATCTAAAGTTTAGAGAATTTGATTGAAATATGTAATAAAAATGAATTGAGCCTAATTTAGCCCAAATTTTATTTTAACTAATTTTTTTAAAAGATATTTCAGTATAATTAGTGTGTATGCGTGGATGACTCAACATAAAAATTGAATAAATTTTAATACGAGACTGTCATAATAGAAACATTAGAAAAAAATATGCATTATTATAATTTTTTTGTATTATCATCTAATTACAAATAATTATATATAATAAAATTATTGATTTTGATAATAATCATGCATTTTAAAAATTATATCAAAGTTGTTTTTAATTAATTGACAATATAAAATCGTTTAGACTGTATATCCATTAAATTCTATAAATATATTGGATAATTCAACTATAAATCTCAAATTTTAATTCAAAAGAAAAAAATTATTTCAAGTCTTATAAAATACTTTAGTCATATTCCTAAAGGATGAAAATATCTTAACATGTTATAATTTATTAAGATGAGAGTTTAGTTATGTGTGTCTATAATTGCGAAATTTGAGTTAAATTGATAGTTAATTTTAGTTAAGAATTATTACAATTTCTTGATTTTACTTTTGTTTTTAATGAAATAATGAAAAAATTAATATCATTGTAATTTTTTATCTGTAGAAATCAAAAGAAGCGAATTTCAAGTGCTTTGGAGAAAAATTGATGCAAAACCTTGAAGAAAAAGTCTTGAAGAAAAATTAAAGAAGGGACATCTCACTCAGTGCATAAGTCAAGCTCAGCGCACACCCTCGCTTAACGAATAAGCTTAGGCTTAGCGCGAAGAAGGTCCATGAAAAAGTCCAAAGACGCACTTAGTGCAAAATTTAGCGCTAAGCGCGTGACTGACTCACTAAGCCCAGACGTGTCGCACTCGGGCGTGATCACCCGTTAAGCTCATAAGGGACACACTTAGTGCAAAGTCAGCGTGAAAAGTAAGTACCTTAGGCCTATAAAGACACACCGAGTCTCAGAACTCTCTATTAAAAATATCCAAAGTTTGATCATTTCTAATAGGGGAAACCTTTATTCTTTAGTCATTCCTCCCTTATTTTCCTTTAACCATCCAATCCCTTCTTCCATCCATATATATTAACCCTCCATATTAGCCTCTAAAGTGTAAAGCCTCTTATGGTCATGAGAGGCTAAATCCCCTCTGTTGGGAGCCTAGCAGCCAACACCCTTGTAATATAACTTCTCTTATCATGCAATTTTTGTTTATATTGTCTCTTTTCTGCTCTTCATCTTCATTGTATGGTCTGATCATCGATGTATTTGTTTTAGGAGTTATACATTGAGAAATGATAATTTCTAAAGGACTGAGAAAGAGAATTTAAACAATTCATTGTTAGGGATAAAGCGACTTTGTTTTTCCTTTGCATACATCTCCATACTTCATGCAATTTATTATTTCATCTTTGGAAAAGGATTTGGGAGAGAGAATGGATAAATTAGACTCTTCATCGTGAGAGATCAAAGTTGAGTGTCTTAATAAATGTGGGTGAAAATTAGGAAAACATTAAATAGAGAAAAATATTAATATTGCATTAGGGGTAGTTAGGTATGTTAGGTTCCAACATATTTAAATTTTGAAGTTATCTTTTGCATTTAATTTGGTTTATTTTATTGCTCTTACCTTTTTAATTTCAAATTCTTTATTTCTTCTATCCATTGCAATTCTTTATCTCTTGCTTACAAATTGAGTATTTATCAATGCAAGTACAAGTAAAGTCCATGGGAATTCGACATTGAGACTTCTGTTTTAAACTTTACTACTTGTGAGAAATTGATATACTTCCCAACGAGTTAATAGTCTCTAATTAAAATATTAATTACCGTTGACATTAAATTTAAGTAGAATAATATTAATTATATATATATATATATATATATATATATATATATATATTATTTAATAATCTTTACTACCTATCATTTGATATGCTTCTAAGTGAAAATATGTAAGATTTTTTTATATAATGGTGACATTGAAATTAAAATTTATAATTTTATATGTATTGCGTATACTTATTACCATTAGGTCAATCTTAATAGTTTTGTATGATGTGAAGTTAATATTAACTATCCAGTCATATATAAGTATATAGCTACATCGGCTTGCTAAAATCTAATGTTAATCATTTTATCATGTTCAATACACACATGCATACACATATATAATCTCAATAAAAGTAGCATATTTTAATTTTGGTTTTTAAAAATATATTATTTTTTTGTCCCTCCAAAAATATGAAATTATTCTTTTAAACCCTAACATTCATTTTTAGATAAATAAATAATATTTATTTTAAGATTAAAAAAATTGAGAATCACATGTTGACGTGATAATACATATTATTGAGAGTCATATGATGATGGTCTCGTAACTTTTCATTAGACACATAAGCATTACTAATGTTATGATGACTGATGAGAATAGGGAAGTATTGATATTAGATTTTACAAAGACAAAACTAGAAAAAAAAAGTTTTATATTAACCAAAACCAAATCAAATTTACTGATATAAAACTAGAGAAAAACTTTTTCCTTGCTAACTCAAGACTGCAAAATTTTAGTGGTGGATTTTTTTAAAAAATTACATTAGATTGTTTGGTTACTATTTTTTTAATTTATTAAAGGAAACTTAATTCATTTAAATGAAATTGGTTAGTTAGTTCGTTAATTTTTAGTTACCACTTCAAACTAGCTCTATAAAAGCATTGTAAACGATCCAATTTTGTACATTATTCAATCAAAGAATCATTTTTTTAATCTCTATATTTTAAGTCAAACATGGTCAAGATCTCTATTTTTATATTGAGAAATTTTATCCTTAAACTTTAATATATATATATATATATCGATTTAGTATCTCCTCTCAAAGAATTCATCATATTTTGTCAAAATTAGGATGGTTTAAACTCATATGTTGTTTTAAATTACACATTAAAAAAATATACTTAACAAAGATGGATTGAGGGATGAGAATAAGCTCAGTCCCTCCCCTTTTTTTTTCATTTTCTTCTTTAAGTTTTAGACTCTTGTTGTTGGGAAGTCACTTTAAATCCTAGGTAATTTAAGTTGATTTAAATAAACTCATTTAAGGGCGTAAAATTTTCTCAACACCATTTTTTTTCAATTCACAAGTAAAACCACTTGTTGATCATGACTTTAGTGGCTCCATTTTCAATTTTTTGTAAGTGAATTATAACAATTTTTTCTTATAAGAAAATTTACTAATTTTTTTTTTGGAAGGCAAATTTACTAATGTTATTATATATGTTAAAATTGATTTATTTTGTATACCTTGTTATATACTACTATCTTATTGATTTAAAAAGTTATATTTACAAAGATTATTTATTTTTATACTCTTAACGGGGGAGGGGATGCATAGTGTATACCTTACAAGAAATAGGAAATAAGAAGAAAAAAAGTTGAAAAACGAGAGATGTGATGATGAGAAGAAGAAAACTAGAGAAAAATATCGTGTGAAAAATTAGATATTAAAAAAAACAACATTTTAAGTTTTATTTATTTATTTATGAAAATCAACACTGTGAGTTATACCATCAACTATAAAATAAAAAAAGGCTACATGCACTCCTACACTCTCAATAGGATGTTTAAATGTTAGGTGGTCATCTAAGCACATTAATTTAATATTTTTCTAGTAATTTTGGGCCGGTCCAAATCTCTCAAGTCTGAACTAACCTTTGGTTTGGTTATTTCCAATCCCTGTTTGCTAAGTTCACATCCTTTTTACTGTTGTATTTTTTTTCTTATGAAAATACCATGATGGAAACACATTTCCATTTTGATTCACAGTATAACAAGAAAATATATTTCCATGTATTTGAGGGGTATATGAACTCAAAATTGCAATTTTTATCACTCATTTTTTACTTTTTCACAAATTTTGTCACTAAACTATAAAATTTGTCCATTTCGCTATCCAACTTTTGAGATTTCACGTATTTTTTCACCCAATTTTCAAAACAAAAATGGTTAATTATAATATAGGGATAAAATGTGTAAAAGTTTGAAAATTGTAAGGCAAAAATGTGAAGGAAAAAAAAAGTTGAGTAACAAAATATGCAAAAATTTTAAAAAAATGATAGTATAATATTTAAATTTCATGATTTAATGACAAGATTTATAACAAAAAAAAGTGACAAATAGATAGTAAAAGTGCAATTAAGTATTTTGTTTTTGAGGAAAACGTATGCACTCTAATTAGAAAGAAAGAAAGCACATGCACCCCAATCAACAAAAAAGACGTACCTCGTGACCCGTAACAGACACTTTTGTATTTATGTACTGATTAATAGAAGCATATTGTAAATGCGTGAATGACTCAAACTATTGTCTTTGTCTGGCCATGTGATTCAGTATAATGAAATGAATGAACGTCATACAGTTTAGAGATAAAAAAAAAAAAAAAAACAGGTAACTTAAATGCATTGTATTCGACATGTGGAGTTTTCAAGATCAAGATCAGACCGAAAGCAATTACACAGGGCTTAATTACTATTATTTTAATTGTTAATTAAGCTGCCTATAATTTGAAGTCCTGTCTATTTAGACTTAATAGATAAAACTAAAACATTTTCTTGTACAAACAAGGTTTGTAGTTCTGGATGAAGATCAGATCATATATATACAGGTTTCACTACAAACTTTCAATATATATAAAGGGACAATTATAATATATATATATATATATGATTCACTCTATGTGACTTTGATGCCTTTTGGTTTGTATTTTACGTAAACTACCGGAAGTTATAGCTCAGCTTCGCCTCCTTTGGCAAGCAGAGCATCCCATAATTTATGTTACAGTTGCAACTTGAATTTCAAACTGATTTTCAGGTTTATTTGCAATAATATTTATATCTCAGCTCTTTCCAAAATGAACCCACATTATTGATGGGTTTTTTTTTATTTGTTTGTTTTGTAGATATATATTTGTAAAAGGAATGAGATATATTGTACTTGTAGAGAAGCTCCATGCACATTTTATTCATGGTCATTATAAGCTTTTATTTAAAAACTTGTAATTAAAAGTTTTTTATAATTACAAACTCATCCTTTTTATTTAAGATATATTGTACTTGTACATCATTTTTATTACAAGTTTTTGTGGAACTTACAAATTCATTTTCATTAAAAGTTTTTGTGCAACTTGCAAAATCCTTTATTCATGTGTGACTCCAGCTCAAATAGGTGATTTCTCTCATATTAACAAACTTTATAATTATAGACCTCACATCCTAATCTTAATAAAAGAAATAAATATTAAAATATTCTAAACAAATTCATAATATTTTTAAATCTACATAATATTCTAAAAATTTAAAACAAATAATAAATTCTTAAAAGATAAACTAAATTATTCTTTCCTATACTTAAAAATATTAGACATATTCTCAATAATTATTGCGTTATTTCCCTTGCTACACTAAGTGTTATTTATCTCATAATTATTACTACACTAAGTGTTATTTATCAATTGATAATTATTTTTTAGGATTTTTTATAATTAATTTATATTTAGAATTGAGCATGAAATTAATTTGACGCCCCTTCACATTTCCCAGATCACTAACAGCAAGTCGTAGTAATATTGGTTAGATACTATACAAAATACTTTTTTTTAATGACAACAATAAAAATTTAAATGCTTGTGTATTTAATTACTTCATCACTAAGCCGACTTAGACACACATGCATGGGTTTACTTAAGAGCTTAGACGCTTGACTAGCATATGTCAAATGCCTGGCAAGATTTTCAATCCATTTATGAATTGGATTGTAGCTTATCTCATCGCATGTCTGTATACAGAAAATAAAATAGTGAACACAGAAGCATAAAATTAACTAAACCTTCTATAGTGAAAATAGCCATGTCCCTTATATAGAGTGCCTAGAGCAGGAGTATGTTCCGGATAGAAAATGAATTTTTTACACTTTTTCTCCGCACCTTATTTTAGAACAATTTATAAGCATTGAATAAAAACCTTTGGCTTTGGAAACAACAACAATGGGTGGAGTCTTATTTCCACGAGCGGCAGTTATTTCTAGGAGCTCTTTTCCTTGAGGTAAATCATATATCTTATTATAAACATCACATTGGTGAAGCATTTGCAATTGTAACCGTAGAATAATATACATGGGATCGGTCATCAGCAATTTTTTATTTTTTATTTTATTTTATAAATGAAAACAAGTTTTAAAAAAGGGATTAATACAAGCTTAAGGGGTACTTACAAAGAGGATCGATTCAGCATTAAGTTAATTTTGTCTAATATACGGGGCCTGAAATTTTTCTTTAACCCGTCATGGCTTTCTCTCATGAGACTCTATAAAATTATTAAAACTCATTCCCATTATGTTAGTTATATTATGAGAAGTATTAGCAATATACATGAATAAACTTTTCATAATTAACTAAAATTTATTAAAAATTATAAAATTTTATAAATCTTGTTTCATTTTTAATGAATTTTATTCATGATTTTATAATATTATGAAACCAAAAAGACTTTTTATTTAGGTTTATATGAAGAGGAATTCACTTACTCCAAGAATAAGAGTTACTCTTTATTCTTATTATTCATTTTATTGATATCTAATGATTGTAAAGTAATTAATTTTGACCATTACATCTCAATAAAATGAATGATAAAGATAAGGAGTAACTCTTTATTAAGATAAGTTATTAATCATATTAGTTAGATTTCAATAAAATGAATGATAAAGATAAAAAGTAATTCTAAAATAATTACTTTTAGAGTAAGTTAATCTATCCTTTTATATATATAACCATATTTTTAAATATTAAAATTATCACACACCTTAAAAAATTATGTTTAAGTGTGACTAAGTCTCTTGTCGAAGATGAGTCTCATAATTAGCTTAAATGATCGAAACTTATAAGAATATCTTAGGGCTTAACGAGAGTGCTGAAGACCCTAATTTACCGTTATTAAAAAAGTATGTTTATTAGAAAGAAAAAAAGAATGGATTAAAAATAAGATGGACAAAAATAAAGAAAAGAAAAATAGAATGAATGAAAACAAGTAAAAGATAAATTGAAAACATAAGTGGGGAGAACTTTAAAATATGATTAACTCTCAGGTTAAAGATTACTCAACTCAAATGATCAAAATTTGCGGGGAAATCCTGGTGTTCCACAAAAAAATTGAATGCCTTAATTATGGTGGTTAAACAATTATATGTTTAGTAGAAAGAAAAGAATAGATGAAAAATAAGATGGACAAAAATAAAGAAAAGAAAAATAGAATGAATGAAAACATGTAAAAAATAAAGTGAAACATAAGTGGAGAGCTTTAAAGTGTAAGTGTGATTAAGTCTGAGACTCATAATTAATTTCATAATTAGTGCAAATGATCAAAGGTAAAGAAAGACATGTTTAGTAGAAAGAAAAGAATACATGAAATGAATGAACAAAAACAAGTAAAAAAAATAAAGGAAAAACATAAGTGGGTGTGTTTGAAAGAGTTGTTAGAGATAGAATGTGTTTTTAACATTTTTCTAGATGAATAAGATAGACAAAAATAAAGAAAAGAAAAATAAAATAAATAAAAACAAGTGAAAAAATAAAGTGAAAATGTAAGTGTCTAGTTTAAGAGAAATAAAGAAAATGAAAAACTAATAAAAAAAAAATCATGGCATTTTTACTTTAAACCACGGCCAGCCATCATCAAATTAATTTACCACTGTTTACATTTTCTCTGTTTTAATTAATTTCTCTCCCTCCTATCTTCTTTAATTAATTTTCTGCCAAATTAAACACACTACTTAATTTTCTATCTCCTTTTAATTTCTACTCCACCCTCCCTATTTCTTTTTTATTTCTTCGTTCCTACAACTAAACACATTCTTAATCATGATCAAACCTGTAAATCGTGAGAACTAATATCAACTCTGTGTGTGACGTGTCGTATATATAAGATAAGAGATCCGGAGAAAGTGAGAAAGGAGAAGCAGGATTTATGAGCATAGATCGATGGTGCCATTATTCAATAGCTTCTCACGTCACAGTTTAAATTATTCACTGAAGAGAAGAGACTCGACCAAACAAACTTTCCTGCCAACTCCCAAACTGCACATATATTAATATTATTCCATTCTTTATACTTTTAAATAAGGATATCTACGTAATCCAACCCAACCGTTATGATTATTCCTCAGACACTTTAGTCAACAATATCCTAACAAACCTTTTCCCTCACGATATATATATATGATGCATGAATACAAATTAATACCGTACTGATATTTTTCAGTATATGATCATTTTTAAAATTATAGATAAAATATTTTTTTAAATTTCACAAATAAAAATGATAGATAAACAAACATGAAATGCGGAAAAATCTCAGAACGTGCTGCATATATAGTTGTCATTTTTTGTGAGAGAATACCTTAATATATACCTCAAAGTACACTTGGTCTCATTAGTTAGACTAAAACTAGGTACATTTTTTTAATAGTGCGTTTCATCACGAAATGAATTACTTACGTTTCACACACAACCCTTCCTGAATATATATATATATATATATATATATATATATATATATTACACCAACCTCTTACACTTCAATCCTTTTCCATTTTTTGTTACATAAAATAATAATCATCAGCATACATAAATTAAATATTATTATGCGCGCACATACCAATCCTAATAAAAACACTTAGCCGCTAAATCATCACTAATAACTAGTAATTACCTCATGATTGTCTAAGGTGGATCGAATCACCGGCATGACCATGGCTTCTGGTGTTGAATTCCATTCCAATAACCGGCATGTCAATAAAGGTGGTGGTGGAACTATGCAACATATTTGGTGCAAAAGGCCAATAATATTCACTATTAGGAGCAGCACCAACATTGCAATTAATTGGTGGTGGTGGTGTTGATTGAAGAAACCTGATTTGCCTCTTCAAGAACTTAACATAGCGAATGGCTTCATCGAGCATGGAAGCAGTGTCCATTTTTGTTCCACCAGGGACCAGTCTTTGCAGTATGCGAATTTTCTCGCTGATCCTCTCTCTTCTGTGTCTCGCAGCAACACTCTGAGGGTCATCGCTTATGCGCACGTTTCTCCTCTTTGGTTTTCTCACGCTTGCAGGGTCTATGTCCACCGGTTGCATCACTGCCATTTTGTACATCATCTCCTTCATGGCTCCTAGCTCTTCTTCTTCTTCATCTTCTTCTTCTTCAAAGTGGACTCCTAGAATATCAGTGAGGAAATTACTCGAAGAGGGTGCCACATTTGATGAGGATGAGGGTTGAATATTGTGAAGAGGGTAGTTGTAGTGGGGCCAAATTCCAACACCCTTTGGAATTTGGTGATGATCATGGAGGATGATGTTATGTTCTTCTGTTCCCATCTTCTCGTGATTCCAAGTGCTGTTAACAACATTGCTGAATGTAGAAGTGATGCTTTCGTTGATATCCATGTTGTGGGCACAAAATATGGGGCAGCTTCTGCTCTAGTACTTTCTAGTTTTTTTGTTTCTTAAGGTTAAGTGGACTAATTAAAAGTCTAGAAGAATTTAAAGAGGAATAAGAAAATTACTACAAATTAACGTAGACCAATTATAAATAATCTAACGATATCTCACCGCATAATAATTAAAGGGGTGCTAGCTTGCTAATTAGTTAGTTACCTTGCTTGATGTAATTTCTTTGGCTTCAACACCAAACAATGGTTCCAAGGAAAGTAGCTAGTGAGGGTCCAAGGAGAGAAAGAGAGAGGAGAGGACAAATATATTTGAAATGAGTTTTCACGGAAATGAGAGTGGCTGCAAAAAGTACATGCATGGATGAATGAATAAAAAGAGAAGGTGGAGTTGCATGTTAAAGGGATTGAATTGAATCTGCTACATATTGGTACTACAATATTGATGAATCCCCATATCAAGCGTTGGGGAGAAGGTGGGGTTAAAAAGAAAAGAAAATACACGTAAGGAAAGATTAGCTGGTGTAGTCACATTCCAAGATTTCTCTATCTAATTTGTTCTTATGTGTGCACTAAAATCAAAAATCCTAGCTAGCTACTAGGGCTGTTTCTCTCCTTTACCATTTGATAGTTAATAAATACTATTTTGATTTTAATTTTTTTTATCTTAACCTTCTAGTTTATTAGAAGAAATAAATATTGATTAATTTAAAATTTAATCAAAAAATAAATAAAATTTGATCAATAATTATTTTCATCAAAAATCAAATTTAAATATTATCGAGATAATTTATCTTTAATATATTAATTACTTATAATCAATTACTTCATCTTAATTTATGCATTCAAAAAGATACCTCTCTTCAGAAATGGAATAATCCTGTAGAAGAAAATAAAGATTAATTCACACTAGTTAATATTATTTAATTTTGATAACTTCAATTAAAAAATAATTTTTTTGAAATATCCTTTATACTTAACTGCATGGAAAAATAAAGAGAAAATTCTTGGAAATAAAAACTCTAATCAAATAAATATTATTTTAAAGATGATGTCATTAAATAAAAAAATTACTTAAAATTTATTTATATTTTAATCTATGACATGTAGATTTATCTTTTTACTTATATTTTAGTAGAGGGGAGTAGTAAATAAATTAAGAAATTTAATTAATATTATCATTTATATTAAAATTATTTTTAACTTATGATCTAAACATATTTAATTAAAAATATAGTAATTAATGTCGTATACTTTTAAAGAAAAGATGAAAATGAATATTAATTTTTAATATTTTATTTTAAATGTACGGGAATAAAAAAAAGTGACAATCCACATAATTGAAGTAAACATTAATATGAACAAAAACAGCATTTGCAATTTATGGATTGGATGACAACATTCAAATTATTAATAAATGTACATTTAATACATATATACATATATATATATATATAAAGAAGCTCTTACTAAAGGTCTCTGATCTCATTAAAAAGACAAGTACAAATAGAAAACGTAAATGCCGTTGACTACTTCAAAAACTCATTTACTTCAATCCCAATGTTACGAGTACATTTTATTTTTAAACAAAGCAAATATTAATTAATGTTTTTATGATATTAGTTAAGGAATTAAAAGTAAAAAGGAATTATTGGAATATGTAAAATTACTTATATATTTTTTACACTTGCCTATAATTTTCATAATAATTTTTTAAAATTTTTTAACCAATAACTTATGAGTACCAGTTAGTAATATCTTTCAATGAATACTATCTCCTTCTCGTATTTTTGATATCTAATATTATTTTTCTTTGCTGAATTTTTTAAGTTTAAGGTTATTGCATATAAATTAAAAAATATTTAATGAAATTAAAAATTATTATATTTGGACTAAAATGACCTTATTTAATATTTTTTTAATATTAGTACTTGCATAACTAGTAATGGATATTAGATAAGGATATATTTTAGAAAAATATATTAATTAGATTTTGAAATTCTAAAACATCAAATATTTTGGAAAAAAATAGAAAAATAAAATATTAAAAAATATGAGAAAGAGGTGGTATATATACTAGTATCTTTTAGTCAAGAGACTTAGAACAACTGTATCTTTGCTTATAAGTCGACGGTTGTAACTTCTATTTGTTTATTTATTTTTAAAACGAAAGGTGTGTGAAGCTTGATTAAAAGAATACTTGAAAATTTGATCGAGCATGAAAAGGTTTGTGAAAGTACCTGGGAATTCATTGGAAATATCCTTGTATCTTTCAATTGTCTCAGTGATATTCTTGACAGTGTAATAAGGACCGGACTAACTTAGGTTGTAGGGTAAAATATTTGTATAAATATTGTGTTAATTCTCATTCGTTATATCTTTATATCTGTTTTCTAACTAGAGAGAAATTAAAATTGTGAAGTATTTTTTTCTAAAAAAAGTAAGAATTTTCTTCAAGGGTATTTTCTTTAAATCGACCTGGTTCTAACTTCAAAGACTAACCTTTCTTATAAATCTTTTAAACTTTTATTTAACAATATCTTTTGATATATCGAATTGTTTTAAAAAGAAAACAAACAAAAATACGCCCTATTTAATGCCCCTCTCGTATTTTGCAGTTGTCTTTTTCAATACTAACCTTTGTCATTATTTAATATTCTTTCTCCGTTTCTTTTAGTCTATATTATTTAGCATTATAATAAATAATAAATAGATTAAAAAATGAATAATTTTTCTTTTTATTATTAAAATTAATTATAAGTTCTAGCATGTTGTATGTCTCATATTTATTACTTTGACATTTTACATGTTAATAGTGTTTATCTCTTATCATAAGGACATAATTGAAAAATATAAATTATTCTTAGAATTATAAAAAAAAAATCTTCAATTTTTTTTTGTCAAATTAACACAAGGAAATATATATAAATTCAATGGTAGAAGGAGTACCAACCACATTACAAGTAGTCAGGGTGACAAAATGGGTTCAATCCGACGAATTAACCCACTAAGCGGAACATATATGGGGGTGGACTTGAATTTTCAAGTAGCTAGGATGGACCAATTGAGGAGTCAACAATAAGACAAAGCAAATTGATCCATTTTGGCACCCCTGCAAGAAAGGGAAGCACGGTGACAAAGATGAGAAAGAGGTTAATAGCTCCTATCTCAACCGTAACTGAGCCCTTAACCCACGTTTACATACATGATTAAATCAGAAAAGCATATTGCCCAAAAATAAATAAGCACTGGTTGTTTGTAGAAACAACCAATGCTTCTACGAACATTAGAAATTAAACATGAGAGAGAAATTTTGATAATTTTTCCAATAATTATCCTGACAACCGAAAAATATAAAGACCATTCATCCATAGATTTAAAACCAAGAATCAAATCAAAATCATCATAATAGAATTGTCGATTGCCTATGGAGTGTCCCAGCAAGCTTTTGTGAATTGCTAGGGATAGATTATAATTTTGCTTTGACAGCTTTAATTTGTAGTCTGGTGATTACTTTCTGAACATCAATTACAAAAAAAATCAATAAATTCATAAACAAATGATTAAAAATATGGGTTTCATAACTTTTTGGTTGTTGCATGAACAATTCTTGGAAAGTTCATCACTTTCTCTCTAGATCATCCATGAATTTACAACCAAGAATTTAATCAAAATCATAAATAAATTGCAACAACTAGAAAATGGGTGTAAAAACCTGAAACAAATTAAAAGAGACTCATCGACAAAATTACTTCACAATTTTCTTTAAAATTATTAAGAAATCATGTGTTAAATAAGGTACGTTGGTAAAAAAAATTATGAAATACAACTTAGGTGAGTTGCACTATACATAAGTTATGAAGTCATTTGTTTTTGGTTCCAAAAATAAGTGCTCATTTCTTTTTAAGTTAGGAAGAATTAATTTTGAGCTATTAATTAAACGTAGTAATTAAGATTTGTGTCTAAACTCCTTTAAAAAAAATTGCGTCTAAATTATAATTTTTATATTAAAATATACTCTCTGTTTGTTTTTATATGTAGTTTAAGGTCAGAAATTAAGAAAAAGTAATAAATTTTTTTTATTCTAATAAAATAGTCATTGAATTTCCTTTTTTATTATTTTTTTCTCACTTTATAATAAATGTATGTGTAAAATAATTAAAATATTAGAAAACAAGTAAAAGTATAATTGATAAAAAAAATAATTAATGTGATATTGAATTTTATAAATAATAAATAAAAATATTTTTTTAAAAAAAATCTAACACTTAAAAAGAAACGGAAGAAATATACATGACGTGTGAAATTGAATATACCTAACGAGTACTTTGGAGCATAGCCTTTTGCTTTCAAGAATTGGAAAAACCAATTACATGTGTATTTACTAATAAATGATCGATGTCTTATTTTGTTAATCCCAGAAAGATATATTGAATATAGTGTAGATTGTATACCACCATTGATATGGAAATGGAACACTAGTTCCCTTTAATTTGATCCAACTTCTTTTTCTGTGTGCCGGACAATTAGGGTAATTTATCGACGTATAAGAAGATATTTCCAAAGTCATTATTAGTTTGACATCACCCTGCCGCATGTGTACTCAGGTTTCTTTATTTCTTAGTATTTAATTAAAATATATTAAAAATGTAATATATACATATATATATAGTCTATCTAATTAAAAATTATCATATATCTTAAATTTATTAATTGTTATAATAATTATTCAAAAAGTTATATTATCATTTTAATTGAAAGACAACCATACAAATGAATCTAAAAATGTTTTTTTTAAAACAATATGAATGTTTTTACGTAAATTTTCATGCTAATTAAAATTGATTTTTCTTTAAATAATATTAAAATATATTTCCACATTTTAGTTTGTAGCTTAAAGATTTTGAGTTTAAGTTTTAGGTATGAAATTGCGTTAAAAAAATTTATTATCCATAATAATCATATATCCAACTCAAATATAATGGTCTCTAATAAAACATATTTACATATATATTAATAAATTCATATAATAATAATGTATTAGAAAATAATTAAATTTATCCAGGTAAAATAAAATTTTAAATAATTTACAACAGTGATAAGATAATAAATAATAAATGAATAATGATTATTGCTTAAAATTTAATTTTAGACATTAATTTTATTTATATAAAAATTATTTATATATATATATATATATATATTAATACTATTATAAAATGAAATAAATAAATTTAATTTCACCCTAGTCATTTAGATGTTAATGTGATTTAAGGTAACTTGTTAATCCATGTAAGCTAAATATAAGATCTCTTACATGATTTCACAAAAAAAATTCACTTTCAAGACTTTTATTTTACATGTAATTTTTATATCAATAAAATTATATATAGATGTCTATGTATGAAAGAAAATTAAATTTACATAAATGGCCCATGGGACAAGAAGTCCTAAGGACCAAGTGGGTTATGGCTAACCGATGGACAATCTCACTTCTAATAATTAGGATTTAGAAAACAAAAATAAACTTTTTGTGACAGGTACCCATGAATTGAAGATGTCTTCGTTGAGATCGAATAAAAGATGACTTGATTGGCTTTGGACAGAAGATGCCCCAACTAAGGTCGACTAAAAGATGACTTGATTGAGGTCATTCGAAGATGCCTTGGTAGAGACCAATCCAAAGATGCCCCAATTGGGATTGAGTTGAAGATGGCTTGAATGAGGCTAGTTGAAGATTCCCTAGTTGAGGTTGAGCCGATGATGCTAGGCAAAGCTAACAATACCTAGGTTAAGGCCAACTAAAGATGACTAGACATGACAATCCCCATAGTTAAGGTCGATCAAAGATGCTTCATCCGAGATCAAGCCAAAGATGCCATAGCCAAGGCTAATCAAAGTTGTTTGGAAAAGGATGGTCGAAGATGTCTTTTCCTATGCTGGCTAAAAAATGCCCTAATAAAGGTTGAGACAAGATTCCTCGATTGAGGACAACCAAAAGATGCCCTAGCCAAAACAAAGTTGAATATCTAATTTCTAAAGCTCAAATACACATTAACTTGATTAAGATACACCTTTGATTCTCAACATATTTTTAAGATTTATTTTAATCTTTTTTTTTTAAGATTCATTTTAATTAGTCTCTTAACTTTCAAGTTTAAGTCATTTTGGTCTTTTCGTCTAACTTAAAAGTAACATTGTTAGTCATTTATATAATTTGTGACGATTTTAAATCAATGATAAGCTAAAGGCCCAAAATTTCTAAAACTCAAATGTAAATTAATTTTGTTAAAATATACTTTTAATCCTTTATCTTATTTTTAAGATTTATTTTGGTGTTTTATCTTTTAAAATATATTTTTTAAATCTTTTAACTTTTAAATTTAAGTATGTTTGTTCTTCTGTAATCTTGAAAGTAATGTTGTTAGTATCTTATATTTTACTATGGTTTTAAACCAGTAATAAGCTAAATTACCAAAAATTCTCAAATTTAAAGGTTGAAGGAACAAAATGAATCTTTTAAAAAATAAAGAATTAAAATAAATTTTAAAAATAAAATAAAAGAACAAAAGTATATTTTAAATTACATATTAACTTTGGATCGAGTTAGATTAGTGAAACAAAACGAAAAATGAATGCTTTTAATTAGAGAACATGAGATAAAAGTTGAAAGAAAGAAAGAAAAACTTTTAAATGTGTTTTAAAAAACAATTGCTCTCAATTACATTAGATATTGATCTTGCTTCTTCGGTTATTATCTCGGTCATTTTTGGATATTTTTCAATGTGCCAACTATTCATGAAAGTGAGAAACACATGAATAATCGTTTGCTTTATTCACCTGCTTCTGCGAAAAATCATAGAATTTCTTAGAAATCTTGTCAGAGCTACTCAATGTGAAAACTTACATTCTTGCTTTCAAATTAAACAGTAACCCAAAGATATAATAATATGGTGAAGAGATAAACACGTTATATATGAAAAAAATCAGTTATTTTATTTTACATTCTCTGATTTCTTTTTTTTATTGTATAATGTTTTTTTGTTATTTAAATACAATTTCTCAATATGAAAATACAGAAGCAGCAGTTTGGGCAAAGATAGGTAGCTGCATTAATTGCTGTCTTTCTGACAATAGAGGAAGAGGTTGGTTCAGCCTGTTTGCCTGGTTACAAATGAAATACTGTACTCAGAAGATACAGTCAGAAACATTAAAAGTTTGATGCAAAACCACAATACATCAGCCTCAGACCGGCCATGATCAGAGGGTGGGACAGCACACTACTGTGTTATCATTTCTTTTCCTTTTGCTTTCTTTCTTAATTTATATTCATTCTGGAGTTCTCAAGTACAACAAACTACACCTGCTCATGATGTTCACTGTATCTATGTTATAATGTTTTGTTGTTTTAAGCTCGCGCATGCTCAAAACAATCATTCTGTGCTTTTGCTAGCTAGGGTTTCTATTGCCCATCTCGAATTCTCGATAGCTTACCTTCTCACAATTAAGTTTAAGTGTTCTACTCCACACACATGACAATATTAGTAAAAGAATGTATAGGTCAGATTACAAATAAATGTATTTTTAATGAATATTTTTACACATAATTCACTGCTAAATAAAATAGTTATGATACCGGATTAAAATTTCATTTCCGATATCTATTTGGCTTCATGTCATCACTTCGTGTGTTAACCTTTGACTATCTTTACTCAATTTTTTTTTTGTCGACATTTCTTAATCGGCAATTTTGCTTTTCAACAAATGCAATAGTAGTAAACTAAATTAAAGGAAGATTTTAGGAACCATGATGGGAGATGAATTGATTCTTTGAGTTCAATACAAATGAAACAAGACAAATGTGAATTTAGAAAAATAATAGATGATAGAGATTTAGATGTGCACAGTCAATTAATTTATCTTGATTAAATTATACTATATACATTTAATTCGTTTTAAATAAAAAATATTTAAAATTGTCATCATATATTCATATCCCATGTTAAGCACCGATCCTTTGCATCAAATTTTAGAGTTGTTGTGCATGCATTTTGATTAATTAGTATAAGCTTCGATTCTATCTCGTCAATATTTTTTTGTTCCCTAACATTCCATTATGAACAGGCTAGAGTAATTAAGTATCAAGAATAAATTAAAGGATCAAACGTTTAGCAAAATAGGCCAAGTCCTGCCTACATAATTGATCCGCCAAAAATAAGGTGGGGTTACCTATATTGACAAAGTGGGTCGAAACTTCTAATTCACTCCCTTTAGTGGCAGATTAGTATCAACTCATTAAAAATAAAAGAAAAATTAAAACTCATGCATATAAACATATTATCTAAAATATTTCTAATAAAATTCATACACACCATAAAGGAAATCATAAAATCTTCCATCATTGGCATTTAAAAGTGTATTATCAACTTATTATGACAACCAAACGCATATAAATCAGTGTTTCTATAAATTAATTACTACCCATTTTCATGTTTAGACCAATAAATATTGACAGTGACTTGACAGGATGACCTATCCCCACGGTCAACTTGTTTTCTTAATTGGTCAAGTGATGATAATAAATTGAAAACCCTAACTCAATCTCAACCCGTCAAAAGAGATGAATTAAATTGATTAACCCAACTAATCAAACCTGTTTAGTGGCCCTAATTATGGAAGCCAGATATATAAAATCCACACCATTTTGTAACTAATCAAGATATTCATGTTTTCCGTGATTTGGCATGCGAGGTTCTAATTACCTTGCTCCCTTGTGCAAGGTTTTCCCCTTCATGCTAGACCGGTAGACCTCCTCTTGCTTTCTTTTCTTATTCTTTCACATTTATAAATTAATGATTCCCTTAAATCAATCCCACGTTTTTTCTGTCAATTCTGTGCAGTGTTTGGTAGAGTAGAAATTGTTGAGACATCAATGATATTTATTAATGTACCATCCATGTGGATCTAATTTTATTTTATTTTATTTTTGTTTGTGGAGCTCAATTTTATACACAACGACATTTTATATTAGCATATTAAAATGAAAATATATATGTTTGAATGCTTTTATTCTAAAAGCAAACTAGTTAGTAGTAAAATTGGGTCTAATTTTTTTTATTCAATGTAAAAATTATTTAAAATCATTTCAATTGAAAATTAATTTTGGACCTGAAATAAATTCATCAAAGTAAGAGTGTAAGACTAAATTAAGAAGTGAAATTTTATCTAAAATTATATTAATTAGTATTTCAAGGTAATTTTACATGACCCACCAATACAAACATGTCCATAATCATGGGGATATGAGGGTATAGGATCTTCAAAAAAAAAAATTACGGGTGGTGACTAAATATAAATACCAGTATCACATTTCCGTAAACGCACTCTTGGCAAAAATTGTATTGGAAACTAAAAACGTACAACAATCACATTGGAGTGTTGGACCTACCATACACGTCAAACAATTTGTTTGGTTTCCTCCATGCACAATTAGGGAAGTTTAGACTATAGCTTAGATGCTTCTATGGGGAGAAAAAGAATACTTAAGAGAAATCTACTATTGTAGTGATCATGAAACTGAAAGAAATATATATAACTGTAAATATTTAAAGATGGGCACTTAAAAAGATTTCCATTCTGTGCGTTTTTGGATAGCTAGGTCCCGTTGAATTTCGGCTTCAAATTCTAAATCGTTTAAGAATTAATCAAAGGCATTTTTCAAAAAATAACACATGTATTCAAATTTAAAGAAATGAAACTTAGTTCAATTCCACAACAAACTAGTCAAAAACTGCGGATTTTATGTATGTGGATAAAACGAGTGAGTGTATAAACCCTTATTTCACAAGAATACTCACTTTGAAGAGATATATAGCAAGTATGGAAGAATATATTAATTTACGAGGAGGATTATATTGGGTTCAGATCTGACACCAACACATGCATGCATTCACTTTCCCACCACCATGCTAAAGAGAGTTAAAGGATGTCATGGAATTCAATCCATCTCTTCAAATGGCCTCCTCAGAGTCAGGACAACGGTGACTTGCTTCAGAGTGACGAATTTCAAACTTCCATTTTCGGTAAAAGTGGGGGAAAAGTGTTTCTACTCTTGTTGGGTCTTAGAATGGCCTCTGGAAAGCTCTTCATGGGAGTTCTATACTTGTATCCCAACTATTTTTCTTCTAGTTTTGGATATTTAGATGATTTTTGGGTTGGGATTCTAAATTAGAAGTTTAGATGACATTCAATTCAAGGAGACTATCGAAAGAACGGGGGATGAAAATTTAAAGAGAAACGTATAAACAATATAATTGAATGATTAATAACAAATTATTATTAGTATAGTGGTGCGTGCTCCTTTATAATGTTATTAGCTAAAAAGTAAAAAGTAAAAAGTTTTTATTAAAAAATATAACATAATATTTTCAATATATCTTACCTTAATTTTTAATAAAAACCTTCCTATCTCCCTATTCATTATTCAGATGACAATATAATGTTGAACAATAGGCATGCAATAAAGTAGTAAAAATAAAACTCGTTCTAATGTGTCCACAATCAGGAAAATAAATAACTGCCTAATTGAAGAATGTAAAGCCAAAATCTCTTAATATCATCCATCTTTATTTATTTAACATCTCTACTCTCTAGGGACCAAACTAACTGATTTGCTTGAAGCGTATCTATTTATTGGTAAGTGAGATGTTGTGTGTTGAGGAGTAGCTGACCAACTGCCTGTGATTATCCAGTAATAATGACTTATAAATTTCCTAAAACTGTTGCTCTTTTCTTTTTGGTGAATATAAAACTTTTTCTCTAAGGATAATATTTGAAGAATCAATAAATAAAATTAATAGGATGTACTAAATTATCCAGTAGTATTTGTTAAATTATCGGTTGAAGAATGGAGACCTCTTTAAAGAATACCTTTAGATTTTGTTAGTCTGTTCTTATTGGGTATGGCTTGGCCCTCCCAATTATTTTGTATCTCAATTTATATATTTGAAGGTGGGTTTCTCTGGTGCTATAGGGGTTGGGGTGCCAAACTTTATATATCCTTAACCCTCCGTTTCTTTTGCTTAAAAAAATGCAGACCTCTTTTTACTCGAGAACAAGGAAGGGTCTTGTTAAAAGATAAAAATGCACAAATTTCATTATGGAGCTACCTATCAAAATTTTCCATATGTATACAAAGAGAATTTATTTCTACGTTAAATACAAGAGACATTCAAACCTAATTACAAAGTAAGCATGCTGACAGCAAATTACTAGAACATAAGGTAAAGGAACATTCCCACAAACTGCTAAAAATATTGCGTATTGTTTTAGTTCTCCCTGTTGCAAACAGATCTGCAGTACCATAACAGACCAGAAACTAGACCTGCATAAAATGAGATAAATAAAGACAAAATCCCTTACCTATTCAAGAAATATTAAAAATGTCAATTAATATTTTTCGTTATGATTTTGGGCGAATGACTACCATGCATGCAGGCAAACTCATACATGAGAATTTATAATTAAAAATAGACATTGAAACCTCCTCCGTCCAGTTTGAAATAATCAAGCATTGGACTTGAGCATGTTTTGGTTCCATTCTGTCTCACTGTTCTGAAAAGCAAACAGCTGTCTCCTATAATTACAATAAACTGGAAAAATAAATTAAATCCCACATAACTGCCTAACTATTGTCTAATGGCACAAACACCTAATAATTTTTCCCCAAAGAAACGAAGAAAAAAAAATTAAAGGCCCAAAAAATGCTCCCAGATTGTTTGTATGCAATAGCTGCAAAGGAGCTAAAGTACGCAAACAAATGGCCAAGACAAAACAAAAAAATCCAGAGATAAAGAAGAGAATACATATTGAAGACAACAGTGCTGAGTAAAATATAAACGATAGGGTTGGCAGTCAAATTTCAACAATTGCACTAAGCCTTCTGAACCTTTTCCACATACGCCTGCAACCAGAAAGAGAAGAATTGTGAGACTAGTTGGAAAAGCCACAGCTAAACAAATTGTCACGAGTTTCACACCCATTGAACTATGAAAAAAGAAAATGTTTCAATTGCAGATGTAGATTCAGAAGCTAACATAGATCTCTACTGGCAAAATAGAACTTCGTCATGCATAATAGCATAACTACAACTTCTGCAACAATAGTTTAGAATCGTACAGAGATCAATTAAGTTGCAACAATTTGATGGATTCAGGAAAACTTTGATCTAAACAAAAGTTCAATTTGAAATACTTGTTCTTTCTTTATAAACAAAATAAAATCCCATTAAATTGTTAGATTGACAAAATAAGTAATTCATGAGGGGGGGAAATTAGGAAGTTGCGTACATTTTTTGGCCAAAAAATAAAAATTAAAAACAGATCCCCAGATTAGACAGTATCCTTAATGATGACATTTAGCTACACATAATCTTGGGTAAGCACATTTCTCAGCTCAAAATTAATCCCATATTTTTTTAGCAACTTCCGATAAACATCCAAGCCTTACAGAAAGTTCAATGGTTTCACTTTCATCTACAAAAGTAAAATGGGGGAGAAGACTTGGAATCCTTCAAAAATATAACAGTATGTGTAAGCTAACCACCACTGACCTGTACAAGTTTGTTAAGCTTTGGTTTTGAAAATGACAAATAGTGATCAATTTTCTCCTGTGTCTGAGGAATATTGACCCCCTGCATGGAACCAGTTACTTTATCAACAACTTTCTTCACAATTGTTTTATAATCTTCTTTGGTGATTTGACCATCTTTCCATGTTGGTTTTAGAAGCTCCTTAACAAACTCAACCAATGCAAATTTAAATGCACGATTCCCCTTCATACCCTTTATTTTCTTTGCCTCATCAGGACCATCAGTTTGCTCCATGTTTTCAAAAGGACCACTCTCTTTGGTACTTTTAGGATCATCTTTAGATTTTAGAGTTTCCTCAGGTAACATTTCCTTATTAACCCCAGTGTTTTGACCTGGCTGCAACTGGATTAGAGGATCACTCTTGACAAGTTCTTCTGAGCCAGCAGCCTTGGAAGAATCACCACAATTTTGTCTTCCTGTGTTGGACTGTGACGGAATTTCCACTACATCTGCAACTTTTTGACTTGGAGGAATGGCTGGGGGTACCCCACTTGCAACAGCACTCTTTGGCTCAACACTGTCACACATTGGATCATATTGCTTCAGGAGTCCAACAGTAGGATCTGGCCTGATGAATGTGTTGGAAACAGGCATAGCAGGCACCTCAGTTTTTGCTAGGGAGGATATGTCCTTTGCATCATGAGAATTTAAAGCAGCATAAAGTTGTGGCAGCTGTTGCCCTGTCCCGAGGATATGAGCCAGCGAGGCTGAGAGATTGGTAAGCTGAGCAAGCTGTTCTTTGCCTACCACGTTCGCGGTTGGAGGAGGATTTCTTGAACTAACTTGTGATAAGCCAGCATCCATGATATTTGGTTCAGCAGTGTACTTTTTCTCAGTGGAGACTTCCTGTTTCAGCATACCATCAACAATTCCACCCTTTGAAGGTAGAATGGGAACTGCTACTTGACTTTGTCCAACTGCTTGGCAGCTTGAAGAATGCAAAGAATTAAAACTCACTGCATTCTGATTAAAACCTTGTCCTGGAAGAAACATCAGTAGTAGAAAAGTTTAGGTCTATGCGTGAATCTGTAGATTCGTTTGTCACATTTATCACCACATGTCAATGAAATATCTGGAGCAATTTTAATTTTAATTTTTGGGACTTGCAGGTTAAAAGATTTTTCAATTTACAAGGAATGACAACCATAGGAACATCAAATGGATGAATACCTGGAGCAATTTGTATTCTGTCATGTTCAGAGGTGTCTAAATACATAAAACCCTGCGTTATCCCATGCTTATTCTGTTCATGCTTTTCTTCAATACAGCTGGAAGATCTCACCCTGTAATCCCAATCAGGAGACATTTTTGCATCATCACCCAACCAAATGTCTGTACCTATTGACTGGGAACCATGCATGTTGGCAGCATTATTTCCTGTTATCCAACTGTCAGCTTCCTTCTTATCACTTGAAAATGGTTGTTCACCATGCACTCTGCTCTTATCCAAACTATGACCCCATCCATCCCTCGTAGCCAAAGGGGTGAATCCTTGCTCTGCGGCAACCACATTTTCACTTTTGTCCTCAACCAGCTTTGCTGTATCAGAGACAGCAACTGTATCATTCCGCTTTGGACTGTCCCAAACTTTATCTGCATCAGCCCTGTTACCATCTGAACCCCACCTATCATCCCTTGGCCTTCTATTAGGACTAACTGAATCACTCAATTTCGGTCTATCCAGCATATTATAATCTCCTCCAGGATTGCTTGCCCACCTATCATCTCTTGATCTTCTATTAGGGCTTCTACATGCTTGCCTATCATGAGAAAACCTACAATATTTACCATTACGACAATGTCCATTAGCAAAAAATTTGCAAAGAGTATCACCACTACGGTTTGGCCCATGCCCTCCACCCTGCTCAAAAGAACTGTCTCTGTGCCTTCTATCAATTTCCCTCTCTCTAGCTAATTCATCCACAGAAACTTTACTGTGTCCATCAGAATTGTTATGATGCACAAACTTGCATGATGCTCCCATTCTACACCTTCCTTTTGGAAAATTAATACAGGCTTCATTAGATCTACCACTCTTAAGAGAATAGTCTCTACCCTCGTGGGGAGCAGAATATCTGGGAGCTCCATCTTCCCTGTACTTATCTTCCCAACTATCCTCATGATTTTGATTATCATGAAGAAAATGGCAGTGGCTGCCTCTTCTGCATTTACCAGCAGCAAAATCTCTACATGGTTGTGTCGATCCTCCAGCCCGCATTCTATTTCTGTCATTGACTCCTGAATCCCACCTAAAACCATGAGGAGGGCTCCTGCTTCGACTACTCCTAGTAAATGGCATAATCCAAAGGTAAACAATTAACAAAACCAACTGTATCTAAAATATTATGTGCCGCCACAACAATGACCACAGTATTATCACTAATATCTGAACACAAAATTATTAGAGAAAGAGAGCATAATTTCAAAATAAAGACTACATTTTTGTAAAAGATCTAAAATAGAAAGCAGTCAGAAAGTTCTAGGATGAGCTGGTAATAAAAGCAAATAATAAGAAACAAGCTCTTCAGAAAATACAAACAAGGGATGCATATCTAAAACAAAGAAATAGAACATGGTATAGATACATCTTAATAAGAAAAAGGCAGAGTGCTTTTGGTACAAATTACAAAAAGCTCTTCTATAAAAACTGAAAACTGCACCTTCTGAACATTAGTCCAGAAGATAAATTTTTTAATACTAGACTATTAGATGTTGCACATAAATGATTGAGATTAAAGATAAACTAGATGCCATCAAACGACCAATAAATCAAGTGGTAATGATTGCTTGCACCAGTGTGTCTAAAAAAGAAAACAAAGTATTGAGATGAAAAAAATATATAAGCATTTAAGACATGCTTAAAATGTCGTTGATATCTAAGTAGTGAAATATTTTATCCCAAGTCCCAACAATACTGCTGAGGGCTCAAATGTGTCACAGTATTCTCCCGAGTGTATACAGCTCCTACATTAAAGCACAAGTTCTTCAGAGGACAAGAGAATCATATATTTTAGGACCTTTTGAATATGTATTTTATTTTATTTTATAATGTACACAACCAAGTTTATTTACAGTCATGCTTGCACAACAAACCATCAGATGAACACTTTATACAGTTTCAATCAATATTCAGAAAATAGGATCAGCAAAGACACACCAAGTAGAGAAACAAACCTGACTGACCTGCTCCAACCATTTTTGGGGGATTGACTATGTCTCTTATTATGTTTCCATCCCTCCAACCCAGGAGACATTTCATTGTTGTAACTTCCATCCTCATCCCATTCCATTGTTGCATCCAAAACTCTATAGTCTTTATTCATAATATCGTCCTTATTTGAACCTCTGCCTCCAGAAAAAGGTTCCTTGGACGAAAATCCCATGCCAGGCTTTAATTTATCACCTGCAGAGGACCACCCAGACCGCAATTGCTGACTATCATCAGGTGAAAAATCAGGATCGTCTCTCAAATCCCACTTTGAAGAGCGCTTTTTGCCACTTCCACTCATCTCACTTGCCAAAATCGTAATGCTTCTCTTTGACAAAAGCAACGTTCTCTGAATTAACAAAAACAAATAAATCACCAGAAAACTAGATTATATCGTCATTCTTCTACTATTTTTTCTTCATTAAATGACTACAACATGCTAGGAGACATAAAAAGCACAAATATTGTATTTAAAACAATAAGTATCAAGCTAGAGTGCCATAGTTCTGTTGACGGGCATGTATTGTACCAATGCACTCAGTGGGAAGGATTTAATCCCCTCCCAATGCACTTCTAACTCCCTTCCAGATCCCCCAGGCCCCTAAAGGGGTTCCATTGGTCCATCCAAGTGGAGGGAAGCAAGGTCATCAAACTCGAGAGTTTACGTAGACTCGTGGGAGTTCCATAGATTTGACTCATAAACTCAACTCGTAGACTCGTAAGAGTCCACTTCATATAAAAATAATAACAACAAAGAGTCATTCAGCAAATGGGGAGACAAACCGAAACAGTTTGGGAATGGAATCTTGAGTGGAGAAGACCCTTATTTGACAATGAAGTAGATGCGACTGTCAGATTTATGGATGAAATATCACAGATACCAATCCAAAATCAGATCACAGATTACTGGATATGGAAACCAGAAACTAGTGGACAGTACTCTACATGAAGTGCATATCACCTGCTGCAAGAAGCAACCGCAGGGGACAATCCGGATGAGGCATTAGAGGACCTATGGAAGCTAAAAATCCCAGCAAAAGCTCTAATTTTTTTTGCATGGAGACTAATCAAAGACAGATTACCAACCAAAGCTAATCTGAGAAGGAGACAAATCCAGATGAATGACACAATATGTCCTTTTTGCAGAAGTAAGGAGGAGGAAGCCTCTCACCTGTTTTTTGATTGCCCAAAGACACAGCCCTTATGGTGGGAATCCCTTTCCTGGACTCAAACCATGGGAGCTTTTTCTGTTAATCCAAGACAACACTTCATGCAGCAACCAATTGGCATAAATGGAGGAAAGCAGTATTCTAGATGGAAGTGCTGGTGGGTGGCCCTTACCTGGTCTATTTGGCAGCACAGAAATCGACATGTTTTCCTAAATGAGCCTTTTAATGGAAGTAAGCTGTTGGAAGACGCAATATTTCTAGTATGGTCATGGCTTAGAGGGTTGGAGAAAGATTTTGTAGAGTCCTATAACTACTGGTCTAGTAATCTACCAGTAGCTTCTTGTATATAGGACAGAAATGAAGGATATTACACTGTAATAGTATATCAGGTCTGCAATTTGGATCATAATACTAGTGGATCCAGCAGCATACCTACCACTAATATTGTATTAATAGTACCCCTGGTACTTTCATCCATCTATAATATATTATATTTTGCTGATAAAAAAAAATATAAAAATAATAACAAAATACCTATAAATAACATAACAATTAAATATTTCAACAATATAATTAAGTAAAATAGTAAATCATAAATTTCACAATAATTAAATAACCACGTCTAGTAATGCATCACTACTAGATTTTTTTTTTTTTGCTCAGCTGTATCACTACTAGATAATAATTTGCAGATGTTATAGTAGTGGTAGATCATTTCCATCGAGGATTTGATGTTATAGAGAATAAGGGTTTAATGTTATTAAAGGTGAGAATTTTTGTATTTGAAAATAACACACTAAATGAAGGTATGTTGAAAATACTAAACAGACAAAAAACAATCCAAAATGACTTACATTTTGGTCTAATTTTTTTAACTTGTTAACTCGTTGACTCGGTGATAAACTCAAGAGTCTACCGAGTTTACTTAAAGTTTAAAGAGTCTACCCAGAGTCTACTAAAAAAAGAATTTACTCAAGAGTCAACTCACAAAGGATAAATAGACTCATAAACTCATAAGAGTTAACGAGTTAACTCGAGAATTTGATAACCATGGTCGGAAGAATTAATAAGAGTCCTAACCTAACTTCAAATGAACCATTCAACACATGTATAATTGAGACTGACCATTTTTTGGCGGAAATCAATTGATTAAAACAGAAGAAGAACATGGAACAGGAAGATCCAAATCCTCCAAAAAACCACATAAAAAGGAGACGTGACAAGCATCAATCAAAAGAAACATGAGGAGAAAGAAGCAAAACTATCTATCCCAAAGAAACTTTAGAACTGAAAATTACAGCATTTCATGTGGATATAATTGACTGCAGGAACAGTTTTCAGTTGTATATTCAAGTTCTATAATAAAATCCACTTGATCCAGATTAGGAAATTCTACACAGGTTGCTTTAAAAACTTCTTTCTTTCTGCTTCTAAATAAAGATTACTGATGGCTTCTCAGAAAAAAAAATACTGTTAACAACATAAGTTTTTTAGTGTTAAGCATTGGGTCATGGCCTCCTAAAGTATAATATGTAGATTGGATTAACAAACCAAAGGAACAGCAACAGGATTTTCTACCAATACCAAACATGTAAGCGTTTTTCAGACCATATAGTAGAATGTGCTTGGAATATATGGAAGTAACGAGTGAAAATGAATATGTTTACATTTTTTTCAGAGGATAAATCAATATATATTGCCTTAAATAAGAGGCACTTCCATCCTGAACAATTTTTTTCACCTTCAATTTCATACGAAAATCAGGTATTGTTTTGATGTCCAAACCATTAAACAGTCCGGTGTATGGCTTTATAAATCTGTCCTATTTCCCCACATCTTCCTTCATTTCCTCAATTCAAGGAAATCTAATCTGATGTATAAAGAGTTGCAAAAAATTTTAAAGAACATTGTAACTGCCAGTCGGGGAATTTGGGGATGCATGCATTCCCTGATGACAACAAATTAACAATGAAACAAATTTTAAAGAGCAAGCCTTGGCAGAAGTGATCAACATCAAAAGGCAATACCCATGATAATAGGGATACTTAAAGCTGGGGGGGGGGGGGGGGGGGGGGGGGAGTTGAGATTGAATGAATATCCTATCAGGACATATCAAGTCCTTAAGAAAAGGATACATTTATATGGTTTTTGGGAGAAAAAAAACTTTGCCAATATTCAACTTACTGTCACTTTGATGTGCCAAACACCTAGTAAGGCTTGATACTGTTTGCTTATACTATCAGGTCTTCCTTATGTAATACATCAGACACAGCCTAAGGATTTCTTAATGATGCATAAACCTTTTAACAATGCCACCGGCCTGCAAGCCTCAAATAAGATAGACTCTTCATCATCTGTAACAAATTGGTCCAATAACTAAAGAAGGTATCTGAAAAGGCCTCAAAATTGATGTCAAGTCTATTTCAACAGATATTAATCTTCAAACAGACAAAATACAATGCTCTAGCTCTTCCAAACAATCCTCCAAAGGCTAGGTGTATTATCCAAAAACCTGTACAGCATCTTACAACATTTATAGGATTCAATGCATCTCATAAATTTTTCAAAAAAACACTCAACAATTGGCCACCCAAAAAGTAGATCAAATCTACAACGAGTATTGCATTGATTCTCTTCAATGCTTGTTCTTGATGTAAATTGGGCACAAGTGTATCTAGTGAAACTTAATACATAAGGTGGCACATCCTTTCCCATTCTTGAAATAGTCAACGGTTTATTGCTCTTGTGGAAGGAAAAAATGCCATTGGAAACCAATTTACACCAGCTACTTTGACAGTTTCACTGAACTTGGTAACACCTCCACGCATTACTGCAGAAAAATTGTATCTAATATTAGCACTTGGAATAATTTACTCTTACTGAGACACATAGAACTAAAGCACACCAGGAGACTGCCAACCCAACTACACAACTACCTAATGTCTTGGATCTTGATAATCCAGCTCATTCTATGGGTGAAGCCTAAAAAATGTCAGTTAAATGATTTTTAGGCAATTGTAGCATAAGAAATCAATTTCCCACTATAGTCGAGGCAAGGCTAATAAAACTAATGTAAACTGGTACCATAAGGCTCTTCACTATGCGAAGGTATGGGGGAGGACCATTGTACACAACCTTACTCTGGCACATGCAAAGAAACTATTTCCGTATTTGAACCCATGACCAATTGGTCACCGAGGCACAACTTTATCATTGTGCCAGGGCCCGAGTTGAGGCAAGGCTAAAATACAAAACAAATATTGTGATCAAAGCCTGTAGCCCTATACTAAGAGTTTTTTAAGAATTTGTTGTCCCTGTAACTTAAATGGTTCCCCATTCTCGTGTCTCCGAGACTCTTTCATTGGCAAAGGGAAAATTCTTCAGTCACTACCTAACCTAGGATACTGTCATATTGCATCATAACAATACAACGATAGAGGCAGTAGTGGCTGGCGCGGAAGTAACAGCATGAGGCAGTTAGACCAAGACAGAAAGAGTGATTAACAGTAATGTAAGAGTTAGAAAAAGGGGTGGTTATTATTAGTGTTCTCTGTAAATTTTCTCTTTCTGAGTGTTATTTTCCCTGTCTTGCACTAGTTCTTTATCCAGCTTGTATCACACTTTATAGTAAATAAAGGCTACAACAGAAAAATTCTATTTTCTAGCTTCAATTTCTGTTTTTCTTGCAGGTAGTCACAACAGACACTCATTAGTTTTCCGCCTAAACGACATTGATAACACTATCAATCCTAACGTATGGTAAAAAAGGGAAAAGCAACAAGAACGAATATCCATCACATTCAAATTCAAGCACACAGGCTCGAAAACAAACGAAAAATAACACAAACTAGGTTGAAAAACAACGACTCAAATTAAAATCACAGGAAACATGTTAAACCCTAAAAAAGACATGGAAGGGCAGAAGCATGGTAGGGTTGGGAGAAGACTCACGAGTGAGTGAGAAAGAGAGCTTGGAGAGCGAAACCCTAGAGTGGAGCACGTGATTCTGCCATGTCGAAGCTGCGAGAGAAACTGAGCAGCTTTAGCTTTGCTTGTGTGTTCCCGAACAAATATCTGTGCTGGATTGGATTTGATTTTTTTTTTTTTTCTGTTTTTACTCTCTCTCTCTCCTTGTTTTTCCGATCGATTCTTCCTTTCTCCTTTTATACTGGTCGTGACATTGCGGAATGTGGACCATTTTCTTTTGTTTATCAGCAAAAAAATGCAATTTGGGGTCTTTTAAAACAAAAAAAAAAACAAGTTTCCTTAAAAATAATTTTTAAAAGATTGATTCTTTAAAAAGTAAATAAAAGTTGTTTCTTAAAATCCATAAAAAAAAGAGTTGTTTCTTAAAAAAATAGAAATTTAATTTTTTAAATAAACAATTTAGACAGACACATAAACAAAACAAAAAATTACATATATTATTAAAAAAATAATTTAACAAACAAATTCTTTATTAACTTCCTGTGTTATTACCAAAAGATTTCCTGTGTCCTCTAATTATCCGTTAAAAATAGTAAAGAAAATCAAATTTGTTGAGAGTTGAGATTGTGACTTTGTATTTTTTTCAGAATAAATATAATTATAGGTATTTATGTTGAGTATTAAATTTAACTATAAGATATCTACCTTAATTGATCGAGTAGTTTTTATGTACAAATCTTCTAAATTAGTTTAAAATGGAATCCAACTCATGTTTCCGATTTTTTATTTTATTAGTTAATCAATTCTAAATTTTAATTCAATTTAATTAAAATGAATTTAAATTAGATGAATTTTCAATGATTTTTCTATTTTTTATTTTTAATAAGTAAGAAACAAACCTTTAAATATATTATGAAGATTTTTAAAAAAAACTAAAATAATAAACATCTCATAGTCAAATGATACAAGTCTAAAGTTAATATATTTTGCATCATATAATTTTTTATTAGTAAATTTTTAATATTTAGTTTGAGATTACATTTTATTTGTTAAAAATATAATATAAGAGTAAATTAAATGAAAATATGATATACTTTTTAAAAGTTGTTAAAATTATATTACCTCTTGTCTTATTAGTAAATAAGTTGTAATATATTTTAATATCTACTGTGTCATATGTTGTTACATCATTACTTTACTACTTGTTAACAAATACTTGTTAACAAAAACTAATAATGATAATGAAAAAAAAAAATTTATGAACTTTGATTGGTTAAAATTTAAATTACATACTAAAAACATAAATTCTAAGAAGTTTGGAGATAAAAAAAGAATAAATTTTATTATATTTTAAATTTAAATATGATTTTAGTCTCTTGAATTTTTAAAAAAATATCTTTCAAATTTAAAATTAATTATTTTAGTCCCTATTAAAAGAAAAAGAAAGAAGAAGCATGTTTTAGTGTTTTTGCCCAAATGCCATCTACCTAAATGTGGCCACAGTGAATAATTTTGAAAGGAAAATGTGGTAGGATGTTTGATGTTAAGAATATAAAATAAAATGTAAACGACCTGTAATTTGTTAATTGTATAAGTGAAAATTTTAACGATATATGAGACAGAGAGACTAAAATAATTTTTTTTTAATTATTGAATTAAAAAATCAAAATAAGAAACAAAATTATTTTAAAATTAAAAATTAAAAATATATTTAAGTTCATATCTTAAAACAAAAATGCATATCGATATGCATAGAGTCGTCAAAATGGTTTTCTTCGGTAAATATACATTTTCTCTCCTACTTTTTTTTTTTCTTCTTTTTGTTTTTTTTAATTTAACATATTATAAAATATAAATATTATATTATATAATTTTTTAAATTGGTTTTAAAAATATTTATTTATTAAATGAAATTTTATAATATTTATTTAACAGTTATTTTTTGCTTAACTGATAAGAATTGATATTTTTATTATTTATGACTTGCATATATGTAAAAAAAGATTAAAATATCGAAAGACACTGATAATGGTTAAATATGAATTATTGAAAATATCTTTAAAGATATTTAATTAACAATTATTTTTTGTGCTGCTACCTGAAGCGTTAAGAATATGAACGAGGGATAGGGTCCTAATCCAAGGAGAAAGAGAAGAAAGGATTGTTCATTCCAACTTCATTTCTATCGAGGTGGACGACGAACAAGAAAATGAACAGAATCATTGTTCTAATATATCTTCATATTAAATTTTTTCCTGGATAAGTATAATTATTTAAGTATTTTATTGATAATGCGATATAATGTTATTCTATAAATAAGTTATTAAACAAAAAGTCTTCTCATTTTTTTAATTAAATATAATGATATAAACAAACTAATTATATTTATTAATAATTATATTAGAAAATTAAGATTTTAAATAAAAATATTCACCTAAAAAATATGTTAAGTAAATTAAATAATAAAACAAAAATAATTATATTTAATAATATCATTTTCTTTAAAAAAAATTAAAAAATAAAATTAAAAAATTTAATTTAATAAATAAGTAATTTTAAAACTAATTAAAAAAATTATATAATATAATATTTATATTTGATAAATGGAAAAAAAAAAATAACAGAGAAAGAAGATGTATTTATGGAAAAAAAAATAAAAAAACCCATCAAAAGAGACTATAATCCAGATATCAATCTGGCTTAAGTATATCAATCCTGGCCAGGCCAAAGAAGGGAGAGAGCAGAGATTCATTCAAGGAGATGATTGGAACAGGAGGAGTGATTATATCAGTAAGTGGGGTTTTTTTTTTTACATCCACTTTGGAACTGCCAATGCAATGAAGATGTCAAAAGCCATAGGAGAAATTCAAAGACCATGTCAATTGTGGTTCCAGATACTGAGGGTTGATAATTGATCCTACCATTTTATTGGGTAGTCCCTCCTCGATAGAAAAAGATTTGTATTCTTTTAGCCTGATGGCTGTTACAGAATCTTGAACTGATGAAGCAAAACTAGTAGATTCCTCAAATATTTCCTTTCTTTGTAACATGGGAAAAAGGATACGGAGGTTCTTGCTAGGAAACCTTAATTATGAAAGTTATTGATGAAACCAAGGTGTTACATCGAGTTATTTTAGAGGTGCATCCCTTGTTTCATGTATGCATTTTAATTTTGTAGTTACGATCTACCGACACGATGTACTTTTGTAACGGAGTGGAACAAATCTAGCAAGCAGTCACATGCTGCTTAAAGGTCTTGAGACGTTTTGAAAGCAATGCACGTGTTCACCTTTCGTTGACTGGTATAGTGAGTGATGAAATTGTATTTTTAATATTGGTAGATCGCAGTGGCGGAGCCTTCAGTTTAGTTCTTCATTTAAAAATAAAATCTTCTTGTCTTTACATGGGTAAAATAATAGTGTGGGTTTTGTTTATAAATCCGGTTTACTTATGCATCTTACTGTTTGAACTAACTTAGGTTTAGTTAAAAATAAATAAATCAACCACGTGTACATGATACATGATAGTTGGACAAGACATGACAATTTATTAACCACTATTTTGTCCTGAATCTGGTTCTGTCAATTGTGGGTTAGAAAAGAATGAAGAATCCACCGATTATGATGTAAGAAGAGTGGTATCAAATAAAACCAAGATGAAAATTGCGAAAGATTTAGAGCTTTAAATTGAAAATTCAAGAATCATATGCTGAGATCAAAAACCATGAACAGAGAGAAAGAATCTAGTGACATTCAGAATTTGAATTCACTAGTCTAAAAACCAAAGAATATAACAGGTCCTATTTATATGCAGTCAAGTGATTCATATGTTAGAGAACTGTCTTTATTGTATTTCAGATAATAGTTGGTTAGTTATTGTTTTACCCACAGTTAGCTGCACAAAAAAGAAAGGGACAACTAATTGAAATAAATAAATATGGTTCTCTAATACATGAATCAGAGACTGGCTCCTCTGTCTGCTTTAGGATAGGAAATGATTGGCTATGCATCTTCAAACCAAAGAATAATGCTTGTGACTTGCATTCAAGTATGGCGGCTGCACTGGAATGCAGGTCTGCAGAAATTTCAGAGAAGCTATAGTCTAAATTGTACCAATGTGAGCTGTTTGTGTGAGTAATATCATGCCAATACTAATCTTCTTTTATCTGGATCTCTGTAGTTAATATCTTAAGTACAAAGTTTGTTCCACACTCGAAAGATTGTGGCTAACAACAAGTCACTCATACCCTCTTGGGATGATATTTTTCTTATTATGCTGAATATTGTCTAAGAATGGTTCTGCAATTTCCTTAGATGTATACATTGTTGAATACTGTGTATTCTACCTGCTAGGTCTCTACCCCCATACTTGGATACCTTGTGGTTTGTTTGCATTTGTATTCAAATTTTAAATCAAATCCCAAAAACAGTTATTGTTTAATTTCAAGTCCAAATGTCTGCAGAATTGCTTTTAACTTTTAGCTCAACCTACCACCTAGTTGCTACCTGTCTTGTTGCTTTCGCTCTATTCATTTGCCACATGCTTAGGGTACAGACAATTATCCTTGATTTTTTCTGCTTGTAGTCTTCAAACAAGAAAGCATTAGTTACTCATGCATATCTTGTGAGTTATGACCATTTAACAAAGAAGTATGCCTATAGGTAAATTCCTGTAAAATTGATTTGTGGTGACATCTGTTACTTTATGATCAGAATCAGACCATAGAATAGAATACACCATTTTTATGCATAAAAAATATGTATGAGGAAAAATGTTCCCATCATCCCTTGTTCCTAACACTAGGAAACTTTAACATAAGCAAGGAAAATAGAAAGTGCAACTGACAACTCATAAAGCAGAAAGAGATGCTGTGATAACTGTAGGTGGTGTTGGAGTATAAAACTCATCATCTGTCCAATTTGTCTCTCCCCAGTGCCGCAACATGCTTTTCCAGTTGCACAAATTATCTATACATTTCTTCAAGCGCCTATCTTTAACTTTAATTCGCCAATGCCCATCCGTGTAGTTTGCTATTTCAGCCTGCTTACGATCCCACTCCAACTGTGCCTTCTGCTTTGACTTCAACAGGCAAAACTGCTGCAAAAGCTCAGGCATTGCATCATGCACCTTCCACCACTTTGCATGTGCAACATCACTTGCAAATTCATGAAAGATATCATCATTCCAGTTGCAATCATAGTCCCGGAAGCATAACCATGGCTTCACACCTAGATAGTGAAGGACATACAAAATTGGAGGTTCTGCACCAAACAACAGAGTTTTCATTTGTTTCTTCTCTTCCTCATCGCCAATCCAAAAATGCTTCAAGAAGTTCATGTGTCTTGGTATCCTGTGCCACCATGTAAATATTTCGTTCAAATATCCCTGGTCTCCTCCATTGTAGGACTCAATCTCATTGATATGATCCATCAGGAGCTGGAATGTGCAATTTGATGGCTCAACCACCATGACACCCGAGTTAAAGAGAGTGGCATTGTTTCCAGTGGCAGTGATTTCTGGCATTCCAAATAGGAAATCGATGTTTCTTAGTATGAGCAAATCTGCATCAATGAATATTATCTTGTCATAATCTGTCAGCTGCCATAGCCTGAACTTGCTGTAGTTCCATTCATTGTAAGCATCTTTTTCAGCTTTGGGGTTTCTGATCCTTTGTATTGTTCTAACCTTCCAACCTGCTGCTTCCAAACCACTTCTGTGATAGCTGCTGATTGTCTCATCAACAAGTATTACAAGGTCTCGAGTTGATCCAGACATGCGGATGCTTTGCGCAGCAGCTATAGCCCCACAAACATAGACATGAGCCGAATGCAGAATTGTTGCATAGGCTTCTCTGGGAGCATTTCCATTGTATACCAGTTCTGCTTACAATTAAATTAATTCAATTCCTTTAGTGTCAACTTCTTGTTAAGAAAAATATAATGGCAACAACATGATAGTAGTAGAACATGCAATAATCACATTGCAACGATGACATTTTAATTCTCAGGATCATGGATGAGAGTGTAGTATGTTTAAGCATGAAAGAAAAGGGTGGTGGTCATTTTCTTTATTCCACAAGTCTCCATTTTGGGAGTCTTCAGCAACCATCAAAATACCCAGAAAATATACGAATATGTAAACAAGTCATTGTTTGTGAACAAAGTTTCAAGTTGTGGTTGCAGTTTGGTCAAGATCGGTGCGAGAAATTACAAACGAATATGGTTGATGAGGCCATAACTGTGGTAATGTGGTTGCAGAGAACCCAAAAACCTTGACATTGCAATCGCAGACCGATTTTAAAAACCTTGTTGGTGAAACATAGACATTTGCAACAATTAACTATGCTTTTGAAGGCATATAATAATGATGTTTTGTGTCAAGAATGTGAAGGACACAGAAAGAGAGCATAACTTACCTTTGCCTCTCATAGGAAGTGCAAGTTCACAAGACCCTACAGGAAGCTGGACCTTTTCTCTCAAGACACTCAAGTTTGGTTTGTATAGCCACACATTCCCTTCACGTGCAACTAGTTCTTTACATGCGAACAAATTTGGTATTGGAAAGCAGTTGGTAATGAAGAGCACATAAACGGGGTAGTTGCCTTTGAAAGAGGTTGCTAGTGCAGCAGCTGCAAGCTGAAGGTGCAAACGAGCAACGTCTCTAGACCAGTTCCCTCCATTCCTACAAGGAAGCTTCACAGAAATGAGGTTAAGTCTTATGCCAGGGGATCTTAGACTTGGAAGAGAAGGACAAACAGGAACTTCGGTTTCTTCTTCCTCGTCGATCCATTCCGGGTACAAGGACTCCCACGTCACATTTCTTGCAGCATACTCCAGAGGCAGAACAACATGTGTTGCATCAGGAATAAGATGCTCCCATTGTGCTAATTCAGTCTTGTTGAAATTTACGAGCCCAATTCCTTCAAGTTCATCTTCCCCTGTCAGTTTCTCCGTAATTTTCAGTATTTTATCCCAGTCAGTGGCTACATTGGACATGTAACGAGGATCTGAACCACCCCATATCCACCTGTATGTAAAATTAGACTATTAGAGATACACTCACACATTACACCACTTTCATTAAAGGATATCAAATTAACAATATAATAAAATTTTACTTCGTAGTATATATAAAACTAATGATGATTTGGTTCTTTTCTTACTTTATATAAAGAGAATTTTGTTTCACATTTTGCTAAATTATGAATCTGACAAGAGGTAGTAGTTTATATCAATTTAGCATTATAAGGAAGTTTCATGTTCCCATAAAATTGAGTGTAACTCTAATATTTTTTCATTGTTAATCAATAAAAAAATCATCATTAGCACAACTTTTAAGTTAATTATTAAAAAATCAAAAAAATTATTGCAATAATTTATAATTAGATAACAATAAATATAAATCTTTTATATTATGAGTGTATATATCATTCATTCTACAAAATTTGGGTGGAAAATTTACTGATGATTTTGTCTTATAATTTCCCCTCTCATTTTAAGAGACACCAAACCAATCCTTAATACAATAAAAATTTTAATCCCTGTTAAGTTCACTTTAGAAAATTTTAATCTAGGGACCGAAGATATAATCGTGTTGCATTTGCAAGTGTATGTAGAGGAATGATAGTTATACTTACCGAGTGCCAGAGCTTGATAAATGGTTGGTATTGTAAACTTCCGGAGAGTATAGGAGGGTTACAAAAGTGCCGCATATGGTTATCAATAGGATAAGTTTTAAGAAAGACAATTTGCATCTTGAGCTCCTATCTTGGACAGATAAGTGGAAAGGCTTCTCTGCATCTTTTGCTTTGTTTCTTGGAAGTCTTCGTTTGTATAAATCTTCACTGTACCATGTAATGACTCAGAACAAATTTACTAGATAATAAGAAAAAGAAACAATTGTTGATATGAGTTTTATTGGTTTAGTAGACGTGTCAATCTCAGCCTCTACTCTAATCTTGGATTTTCAAGAGAGCTTTGTTATGGAGAAAATTTTGTGTGCTATTTTTCTCTATAGACATTTACAGATTTTAAGTCAGTAATTTTTTATGTATGGAACGTTTGGTAAGAGAAAAGTTTTTTTATGTTTGAAAATTATAATTTTTTCTCATAATAAATAAAATTTATTTGATTGGTCATTAAAAAATTTTAGATAAATTTTTCAGGAATAAAAGTGATATATATATTTTTACCAATAATTTTAATTATTAATCATATTATATAATTTAATTAATAAAGAATAATATGATATTTTTATTGTAGTAAAAGAAAAACTAAATTTAAAAAAGTAATATTCTCACTTCCTCAATAGAAAAGATTTCATGAAAAATTGATTAAAAAAATATCATTGACCATGAATGTTATTTTTCAAAATGCATATTAAACAGAGAAAATCAAACTATGAATTTTCTCCTGTGAAACCAAAGGCCCCCCAACATTATTGATTTGATTTTTATATGATAACGAAATCATATTTCAGTCTTTTCATGAAAAACATGAATGGATCAGTCCTTACCGTTTACCGCAGTTAATGTTTGCACCTCCATGTGTAATAATAGTTCAAATGCTACGTAGGATAAACACTAAACGTATAAGCATTACTTAGTGTTTACGACAATTGGAATTTCTATTGGTTACCGCATGATCAGTCTCATACAGTAATCATTCTGTTCCAAATCTTATATATAAGTTCGTCATCATTCTTAAGCTCTACGCAAACATAACTAATTCGTTTTCGGGCATACAGATGTGATTTAAGGAACTCGATCAAAAAGGCATTGACAGATTGAAACATCTCATACCTTCTGATTCTAGAGAATGTAACAGAAACATAATTCTATAAAATAGTAAGCATGCTAAAAAAATTTGTTCTTAATTGCAATTCTAAAATCACATGGGTCCCCATAATTTTAAAATATGCAAACCCTCCAAGTGTAGAGTGTAAAACTGATAATTTCACTCTCTCTTGTGACTTGTGAGCAAATTGTATAGTATTTGGTTCATTTGCAAGAAAGTTTAATTAACTCAAATGAAATCGTAAAGTGTCAACCAAGGATCATCTGTTTGTGTAAATAACATTCTTTCATTTATTTTATAACACTAATATCATAAACCTAAAATATTTTGTAAATTGTAACAACCATAGAACGGTGTTATTGGACCAGTTGGATATACTGTTATATATATATAGATAGATAGATAGTTGGTCCGTCCTAGGAATATAGAATATTGCTCCCTACGTGATTTACTGTTGATACAGACTTGATAAACGCTAATAAAGCCAAAGGATCCTTGGCTATATGGATTTGCACGAAAGCATGAAATAAGAGATTGATGGCAGAAAAATATGGAAGTGATTGCCTTAGCTTCCTTAGAATCTGAATAAAAAGTCTTTTGAGATAAAATGTCATTGTCATTTCCAGAAGATATCAAAGGGTGTACGATCCCACAAAATGTTAACATATGCAGGTACTTCCAGTTGTTTGAAAAGGATTTCACAACATTACGATATACTTCAAATCCAACTAGGTGGATGCATGGAATTAAGCTATATAACACGCAGTTCTCTCAATCAGAATTTTGTGCCAATTTTCCTTGGTTACTAGGAAACATGTATAGAAACTAGACATATCATGCATGGATAATGACACACAAAAAAAGACTACAAGTTTTAAAAATTATAGGATATATAACACATGATACAACATATAAAATTAACATAAATTAAGCTTAGATAAAGGCAAGTATCTTTTATTTTCATTTCTTAAAATAACAATAATAATAATAATAAGTTCACATTATTATAAATTTGTTTCATGTTTTTAAGTATGTATTCAGAAAATGGTGAAAACAGTTAACGTGTCAATTTCACAATTACAAGAATAAATAAATAAATACATAAATGCTTAATATTTTAAAACCTAGCATTAGTTAATAAAATAGCTTTTTGTCAAAATATTCTAATATTTTTATTTGTATTGATATTGAAACTCAAAAAATAAAAAATTATAAAATATAGCAATGAAGATCGAAGTGTTTAGTCAAGTGTTTATTTTGAAGCATGTATGTGTGCTGCCTAACCTAGTCAATATCAAATTGAAACAGAAAAAGTAATTCCTACGAGAAAGGAAGAGAAAATATTTAACCTCAAACAGAACTCTATATAATATAAAAATGATGGGTCCTAGTTATAAGGTGAAATGCAACCTTAATGGTTGGCTGAGAGCGAGAACAAATACATTGCCTTTTTAACATGTTGCAAACGCAATGATAAATTTAATTATCATGCTGAGTGTCAAATTTCGGGGCGTACTTTAAATTTGAGAGATAAATTTATTTTTATCCTCAAAATTTAATATTAATTTTTAGCCTTATAATTCGAAAAAAAAAAGTCTTTTTTATTCTCTTTACCCAGCCAGAAGTCCTTTATCTAAATTCTGTCAAAATAAATATTTTGAGGAAAAAACATAAATTTGATAATAAGAATACAAAATTAAAGTAGATTACAATGTAAACACTTGTAAAATTTGTTAGTTAAGTATGTGAAATCTCTAACTGTGTTTTGACGAAAGGAACTAAAAATATTTTTTTTCTCTCTTCAAATTGTAGACACTAAAAAAAATTAATTTTAAATTTGGATGTACAAAAATCAAATATTTTATATTTGAGAAACTAAAAACATATATAAATCTAAAATCTTTTATGATTTTCCACTTAAAAGATATTGAATATATATCATTATTACACGTTAGTATATTTAAATTAAATTCATAATAGATAGTGAACTATACACTTCTCATCTCATTATGATAATAGGTCCCAAAGAGGAAACATGATGATTTGAAGCTTAGTGGGGAATCTTTTATGTTAAAAAAACACCTGATCTTGTTTGTGATCCTGAAAAGAGAAAGAAGCTGCAGAGAATGAAGAAGAAATTAATGAAGTTAAGTGAACTCACATGGATGCAGGCAAACGGTGTCTAGCTTCAACGGCAAGAGGAGAAGTTCCCATTGACATGGTTCCTCTCATTTTAATTAACTATTCACCTACAGGGGCATGCTACCATCTGACCACCTGCACAAACCAATAAAACAAGCTACTTTAATGAATTAATTTATCTTAACAAAAGAAATAATGGTCCAATCAACTAATGAAAAACTAGACTAGTACTCCTAAAAACATAATATATAGAGATCAAGGTGTTCAATAGTTTATCATGTTGAAGTTGCAAATATATCTGAAATGGTTTTCAATGTATGTAGATAAAAGAAGTGAAGAAGAGTTGATAGAATCATAAAAGAAGTGTCATAAGTAGGAACTGACAAGGCCTACATATATAGTAAATAGTACATGGTAAATTTACTCCACTAGGCAAATTAAAAACATAACAAATAACAATCGTGAGAAGGGCAAAACATGGTTATATATATGTATACCAAAACAGGAACTAATTAAGAAGATAGACAATGCTCTTGTTGTTGTTGTTGTTGTGAAGCACAAAGAGAGATAGAGAAATCTGCGACCTTATGGAGAACAGAGAGAAGATCATGGAAGAATAAACAGAAAAAACACTTAATGATGGCATTGTTGGGGCGTTTGAGTCAATATAGACCGAGTAACCCTCCCAATAACGTCCTTCAGAATTTTTCCTTCATCTTTTAGTTTCATTCTAATTTTTGGTACTCACCAACTCTGCCGCATCCATCAACTTCTTTTCCTTTCTTTTTATTACTCTCATTTCTCTTCTTCTTTTTTTTTTTATTCTCCAGTTTAATTGGAGGAGGAAAAACTTACCTTAATTAAAATCAACTTATACATTTAATATGTTTATAAAAGTGCTCTCGTTTAATTTCCCTGCAAGATGAAGTTCATAAATTAATTTTAATTTATGAAAAATTAAATTTATTTTCGTTTCTTATGCAGTTTATTCAAATAGGGCTACAACAACAACAAAATGTTCCTTGGAAGCATCAAAACGTAGAACATTTTTCATGTAGAAACCAAATAGAAGTGTATTGTTGTTAATAATATTGGATTTGCTGACAGATGATGGATAGAGCTTACGGTGTCAACTTAGTTGCAATGGTAAGACTCTGTTTTGATGTTTTGAAAATATGTGTTTATTCTAAAAAGAAAATAGAATGTATTTTTTTTATAAAGACTAAAAAAAGTATATTTAGTTACTTTTATAACAGCATGATAGAGATTAATTTGCAAGTGCTTCTTTACGTAAAGATCAAAATATGCAATTTTTATATAAAATTTAAAACAAAATAATATAAAGAGATGAGATTTTTAATTTAAGCAAACGTTTATTTTACACTCCTGGTGACGTAATATCAACTTTTTTTTTTGTAAGCTATCAACTATTAATTTCTAGTTGACAAGCCACTGTAATACGAGGAGACATTGTAGCACTCGATTGGCTGTGGAACTAAATAGTTAGCAAAGTATGCATGGCCTTAATTTGCAATGGCTTCTAAGATCTTTGAAGTTCTAACTGTACAAAAAGCAGTTAAATTTTCTCGAAATTGTTCACCCCAAATAAGAGAAGCTTAATACTAATTAAGATGCCCAATATGCAAACATTTTGCCCTTTTTAATTTCTTGCTATTTCCATACGGAAAAGAGAGAGTGCATGAGTTTATTATTGCATTAATCCTTTGAGTTATCAAACTTTCTATTAATTAGTCCATGATTAAGTCGGAATTTTGTTATTAAAAACATTTATTAAATAGAAAACAAAATCGAAAACCTAAATACAAAAATTGTCGTTTTAGTGAGAGTTGTTGCTACTTGATAGGGATGATTAGGTTAATGAAAACAATTGTTCATTGGATTTAGAGTAAAGGTGACCACATGTCCCAATCCCATGTGTCGAATAGGAAAACCTGATATTTCTACTTTTCTACCAATATTGGGAAATGCCTTTAACCAAGGAAGCCTGTTAAAACTATAACTTTTATATCCCTCCCTATTAGACTTTTGGCCCTTGATTTTGATTTGTTCATGTTCAGGGTTTGCATTCCCTCCCTAATTTTCTCTTTTATAAGAAAATGCCTTAGTTAATTGCATATCAATTGTAGGTAAACACTCTTATCATTAAAATTTTCTCTTAATGTTTTATACTAATGAAGTTCATCTGCATTTGAAGAAATTGGGTGGCAACATCAAGCACCTAATCAGCTGCCAAGACAACTACACATAACACGAGTTTATTATTATTTTTTTGCTCTCTTCATTCGTATAAAGCAATTATAATGAAATTGTCCTTCAGATTGATGACATTCGTTTAGGTGTCCTTTCATAGACTATTTCACCAAACCCATGGTCTGGGCACTACCAAAATTCGTCAAAACTGCCATGAAAAGGTTAATGAACTGAAATAAAAAAGATTTCTTATTAATCAAAAAAGGAACATTGCACTAGTTGACCACCCCTGTTCCCTCCTGCCTCCAGGATTTGTTTTACTTTTACGGGTCTTAGTCTTTGAACATAAAGACATACAGTTTTAAAAAATTAAAAAAACAAAATTGATTTTCCTACATCCTTGGTTCTGTAAAGTGACAGTAAATGTGACTTACTTGTCAACTTTTTCATTATTACACAAAAAAAAAAAAAACTAAATTCTACCTTACATAAAATTGCCATAATACACTTAACCTCTTGATTTAAAATTACTTTTTATATATCCTCTTGATTTATGTAATATGTATTCTTAGGGGGGGAGTTTTCTTTACACATTCATTTTACACTCACTCTTTCTTTTCTAATAACATCTTTCATTTTTTTATCCTTTTTATTTCTATCTCTTTCTTCTCCACCCCACTTTCACACTATTTTTAAGGGTTAGGGGAAATAATAATTTTTTAGTTAGGTAAACAGTATTGGGAAGAACTCCCATTAAAAAGGGATATTAGCTAATTCAGTGTTATAAACAATTTCTGATAGCATCATCCACTATGATTTAAGGGGAAAAAAAGGGAAAAGAATTCAAACTCTATGTTAAAGTCCAAGGCAGAACAGGTGGCAGAGTTATAACCGAACAAGCTTGTACTTTAATGCTTGGGGAAGACTTGCTATAGTAATAAGGAAGCCTTGCACCCATCGCTACGTATGCCTAGTGTTCCCATCCCATGTATTACAATTACAATAATAAAATAAAATAAAATATATATTGAAACTTTGATGAACATAGAATTCTTTATACTCTATACTGTGATGGAATGAGATAAGGAAAATGAAAGGGGATATGGAGACGTGAGGAAGTGCGTATACTGTATTGCAAGCAAAGCAACGGTAAAGGTTATCTTCTTGCACGCTTGTAGCAGATTTTGTACATCCTAGTTCTATGCATGTTCTTTTCCTTGGAAAGGTTGAGTTTTGACATCTGAGAGTGCAGAGGAGTAAGGGACCACTTTAAAAACTTTGTTCTTTTTATTCATTGTCCGTTAGAAAGGATAGGAAACTTGTTAAACAAAATACAGAAAAATATGAATCAAAGAAGCTACATGTTATCCCATAATTATGAGTGGGCATACGAGCATGCCTGGGCTGTCCCCCCGCACTTTAAAATAATATATACACTAACAAAGCTAATTTTAGAGTTGTAACATCAAACTCGTTACAAAATAATGCAGGTTCAACCGTTCAAAAGTTATTAGAGCTTGGTTATCACCCTTAAAAAAATGTCTCATGTTTGGCTTCCAATTAATATCCGAACTGTGTTCCTGAGCATGCAAGCTTCTCTCTTCCTATTGACAACTGCTGTTCACAAGTGCTTCCAGCGTTACACATTGCCATGCAAGGCAGTTAGGATTATGGAAATCCCACAAGCAAACAGAGCACTGCATTTGCAATAGGATTTTCAGCTGCCAAACGTAACAGTTCAATAATCCTTTTCGCACAATAAGGGAAAGGGGGGTAACAGTACAACTACGAGGTTAAGATATAAGTTATTGATTTAGGCCCGCTCAAGATACCGAAAGAGGGAGGGGGGATAAGCATTTTTCCAAGTTCTCAAGTCAAGGACAAGTTCATTCATTTAACTTTTTAGTTTTTACCCCTCCACTTATTGATTTAGGCTTTAATACAATTCATTATCTTTCTGGGATTACAATAAAACTATCAAGTTCCAATTAAACAAAAAAATAGCAAACTCATCATCAAAACTCGGAGATAAGGGTGTTCTGAGATTTTTCTTTTCTTTTCCTTTCTCAATTACAAGATTCGGTCGAATTATTTTTACACATCAATGAATATTTTCCTCTAGTAGAAAAGCAGAGAATAGTTTTATTTTTCAAACCATGTGTAGATAGATTCAATAAGCAAAATCAATATTCAGATATCTCACGCTATGGGGAGAAAAACACAGTACAGCATTAATAGAATCACAAATCAGATCCAGATTTATCCTCTTTAGGAGGTGCAAATTGCCTGCTGAGACGAGAACGTGCCCAGGGATCAAGGGGTGCTCTCTGTGGTGGCTGAGGAGTTGGTGCCTTTGCCTGCCTAAGCTCATTTTCTCTGTCAATAAACCTGTTTCAAAGCATATAATTTTTTTAAATACGAAGTTTCAAATTCAACCTCCTCATTATAAGCAACTTCGAAGGTTTGAAGTATTAAACTATAACAACACAACATATTAGGCAGCAACATCAAGAAGATGAGAAAACAATCACTTAAGTGAAATCAAGTGGATACCCAAATAAACCTAAAAAATGAGTCTAAAACTAGACTATGAAAAGTAAGTGGCAATGTACTCACTCAATATAGGCCATCGGTGCAGCATCACCCACTCGAATACGGGTCCGAAGCAATCTGGTGTATCCTCCAGCTCTATCCCTGCATAACATAATCTCTGGTCAGTGTTACAGCTAACTACCATAAACTGACAACTGAAATTATATCAGGTTTATTACTTACTTGTACCGATAAGCCAGTTCTGTAAACAGCTTGTGAAGGACATCATCTCCTCGCACAAAACTAGCAGCACGTCTCGCAGCATGTTGGGATCCCTAAAATAATTTATAATGTAAATTATAAGCCAATGCCAGCAATGAGCAATCAAGCTAAATTAAAAAAAAAAGGCTACCCAGACAAGTTCATTCTCAAGGCCAAGGTGAATTTTTTATTTTTTATTTTTACATATAGGGACAAGTTCACTTCACAGTTCACAATACAAAGTTTGACAAAATCAAATTAATAAGTACTAAAGGGAAAGAAAACACAAATGAGGAGTCCCTCCCCCCTCCCCCAAACCCCAACTAGCCATATGCCCTGATTGAGGTGAAAAACTATAGAATACTGAAATGGAGGGGGGGAAAAGAGGTCATACAGGTGCAAAAACAAAAAAAACTGAGATGGACTCATAGACCTAACTTGTCCTAAAAAATTAAAAAGTCAATAGATAGGTTTAAAAGACAAGTAATTTCTCATCTGTTGCTGCCAATAAATGGCTCCGATACCATAGCACAACAAAGAGAGCTTCCACACCTGTAGGAGCGAAACTAACATTAAAATTTCTATTTTACCCCTCCAAACCATATATTCTAGTTCAACCATGGCATACCCGGAAATCTGGATGGCATCAGCACCAAAACGCACCTACCCATTCCCCTAAAACGGCAAGTGGCAACCATACTAGCACTTCAACAGTTGCCACTAACAAATACAGAGCTCCAATAAATTTAAAACTGCATATTAGTAAAAGCACCAAGTACAACTTGAACAAACAGAAAAGGTATTCACAATTTCACACATAAACCACCCACCCCCAACTTAACAGATTCATCCCTGTTTTAAAACCCATCTTTGAACACAAATCAAAAGAAGCTGCACAAAGAGTCAAACTCACAGTGCAAATCAGTTGACCCCAACATGAATTAGAATTAGAATCATAAAGAAACCCATACACACCTCCTTTCCAAGCTGCACCATATTATCCGCGAGTCTTCTGATCTCTTTCGCCTGCGATCAAATTACAAACACGTTAAGTACAATCTGAAATTCACAGGGTCGTAAACGACGTCGCCATGACTCGTACCTTGGCGACAGTAGTTTCGATGCGCTCGTGCTTCACCAACTGCGAGACCATGGTTCTAGATAAAAGGGAACGCACGATTCAGCATCTCTGCAAACAAAACAAAACAAAACAAAAAACGAATGAAGTGAAAGTATGAACTAACCTGAGCATGGACATTCGGTGACCGGTGGGTCGACCCAATTTCCTGAACTTAGTCATCTTCGCATAAACGCAGAAACCCTAACCCTAACCCTAACCCTAGCTAGCGAGCTAGCTTTCTATCACTGCACTTTGCACACACTGGAACTGGCGCACAAACGAGGTATCCGCTTCAGTTCGGATGCTGGGCTTGTTGAACAGCCCAATATTTTGTGTTTTGAATAGTGTGTGTACAACTATTATTATTTGTTTTATTTATATAATTAAAATTTGTAAAAAAATATAATACTTTAAATATATAAATTATTTTAAAATTAATTTTTTTAATAATTTTTAAATATAAATTATATTTTAATTTATGATAAATAATTTATATTATGATAAAATAAAATTATTTTTAATTATTCATACTTTTTTTAAAAATATAATTTATCAAACTCATAACTCAAGCATAGAAGTTCTACAAACTCTTAAAAGCACCCCCTTATTTTTAAAAAAATATAAACACATATTATCTATTATTGTTATCTTTTAGCCTCTATTTATATGATTTGAACCTATTGTTCGTCATTTTCCTCCCTTGTCAACTTTTGTGTTTTATTTGCTAGCTTTTTTTTAGTTTACTAAATACTTTTATGCCCATTGCATTTGATTTTAATATTTGTATTTTTATTGTTATATCTTTAAATAAATTATTTTTCTTTATTTGAGATCTTGGATTCGTCTTTGATCACATATATTCTCAATTAGAGATAATTCTACTCAAGACAATAGGGTTATTATTTTGAAGTTTGGTCAAAACTCAACCACTAAACCCAAGGGAACAAGAGAATAATTTGTTCAAAGAAAAAACATATGATCAAAATTATATAGACTTATGTTCCTTCAATTTTTAATTTTGATATAAAAGAAGTTTAGGTCAATTACATCTTAAAGACTCTTTAGAAGTAGGACAAACTTCAAAGATTCAAAGAATACTTATAAAAATGTTTACATTTTACCAACCAATGAGATTATTACATGGATAATGAGATTTGAATTCAGGTACTTGTGAGTTACAAGTTCAATCATTACTAAATGGACCAATATTTATTTCTTCAATTGATCTAACAACCTTATTATGATAAAGCTCTCCATCTTCGAAGACAATCAAATCTCCTAAACTTGTTTTTAAAGATTAATATTAGTTCTTAATTTGATAGTGGGGGGGATTTGAATTGACAATCTCTCCCACATTCCTTCTACCTTCAATCACCAAGTCAACCTTACCACTCTAAATCTCTCAAACTTAATTGTTAGGTTTACATCAAAATGGAAAATCAAAGAACTGCCATTTCATGTTTAAACAAATAGAAAGATGTTAATTTTCATTATTTATATTGTTTAAAACATATAAAATGAACTAAAAATAAAATGAAATGTGTTTTTCTTCCTAATCCATCTAATAACCCTTTTTTCTCTAAGATTAATTTGTATGCACTATTCGTATGCATTATTATTGCAAAACAAAAATTACACTCTCAATTTATTATAAATCATATAGGTATAACTTTTAAGATAATGAATAAAAGTCAGCAAGTTTATCATATATAAAAATAATACTTTGTAATTAGATGAAAATATAAAATATATATATATATATATATATATATATATATATATATATATATATATATATAAAAAGATTAAATTATACCGGTATAACTTTGACAAGTATTATATCATTTTTATATCTTAATATAAAATGTGATTTTTATTTATTCAACCGTTGAATTATATGTATATATTACCAAGATCGTTTGTATCAAATTTTTTCAAAATTAAATAACGAAAAAGTAATCAAATGATCTATATTTTTAGTATATTTTGAAATGTTTATATTGTGTCGATTTTAATCTATACAAATGAGCTAACAAATGATTTTGGATTAATATGAAATTTTGGATATGTTATCTATGTGAAAGGAACTTTCCATCCAACGGTAACTTTTTTAAAAAATATTATCATGTTAAAAGTTATAGAATGATGTAATAGTTGTTAAAGTTACACCGGTATATATGCATGTGTGAAACAAGAAAATTTGCATCTTTTTTACTAATAGGGGTAGTTTTTTTTTTTAATTACCAAATGGGGTAGTTTTTGGAAGAAAAAAAAAGTCCTCAATTAAGGAAAAGTTGTATTTCATGAATACTATTTTAGTATGACAAAAAATTCAAAAGTTGTGGATATACATGCGACTTCAACTTAAAGTGACTTTCAATGACTTACCTCTAATTGATTTTTTTTTTCAAAATGCTTAAATATGTTTTTAATCCTTTAAATTTGAATAATCATTTTTTAGTTCTTAAAAAAAATTGCTTTTATAAGTTCTTCAAATTTTTGAAAAACTACTTTTAGCTCGTTTATTTATTTGCGCTAATGGTGTCACAATTGTAGTGGTTTCTCAACACTAGAATTTTTATAATTTAATCTCCTCAAAAATGATTTGTAAAAATTTAAATTCATAAGGATATAAAATCGTCACAATTCAACATCTATGTTTTTATTTTTCTTCTTCAAAATTGCCAAAATATGAAAAAAATGACCACCAATTCATATGAGTCAAATATTTTGACAACTTAAAATTGTGAGAAATTGTTTTAAAAAAAATTAAATTAATTTTTTTTGGCAGTTAAAAACGGTCACAAATTGTTAAATGATAAACATATTGAACAAAGAGGGACTAAAAATAGCTTTTCAAAAATTTGAGGGACTAATAAGAACAATTTTTTAAGGACAAAAAAACAACTACTCAAATTTAAATGACTAAAAACATATTTAAGTCTTTAAAAAATTGCCTCCACTTGATAATTTTAAAAAAAAAATTATCCACATTAGATAAATAAGCTAAAGATTTGAACTCCCAATGCCTTTGTTGATCAAAATTGTAGACAAAAATAGTAATTTGTCCTCACACATAAAAAGAGTAACGATAAATGAATTATCTTTTGTTTTAAATACTCCAACATTTCTCATTTTTTTTCTTTCTATTACGTCATAAACTATCATATATTTTTTTTCTTTATCTCTCTAGATGTTAGATAGCATATGAAATGTCTATCAAACATTTTCATAAAATAAAATACAAAATAGAGAAGATGCAATTTGTTTTGGAAAGAAAAACATTCCGAGCATACACGAATTAGACAACCTTATAGACAATCTACCAAATATAGCAGCAACCTATGAATCTACTAAGGAAGATAGATCTAAAACAAAACAAACCTAGAAAAGCCTAGAAGAAAACAATATTGTTTAAAATCATGCTAAGGGGCCTCAAGCTTTTGCGTGTGGGGCATTATTTACATGTCTATATAAAATAAACATGGGCAGTAATGACCTAACAAAGGATAAATGTATGGATGCCCAATCCAAAAATAAATAAATGTAGTTCTCAACGAATAATTTTAAAATTCCCAATTAAAAGGTCCTTATAATTATAAACATCGAAATCCAACGTGAAGTAAAATAGTTATTCTATTCTCTCTAACTCACGTGTGAACAGGAAGTCAAATACAAAGCACACATGTTAAACTACAAGTCAATGTGCTATCCTCAATAGGAGAGCATGGTATAGAGGGCATACAAATCACAATTATAATTTTACTAAAATGTATCTACACGCCCCCACGAAGTCTAAGCAAAAAGGGCAATAAAGAATTCAGTATAACAATTACTGAATTTCCAACATGAATTTCATTCAAAAATCGAAACATGAGAATACTCATTGCATCTGATAAAGGTACCTATGCATATAAAATTTAGCAAACACATGTCCAGCCTTTCTTTTAAATACAAGAAAAAACATTTAAAAAAGGATATCTATATATGTATTTTCAAGTGTATTCAAACCACTCATCTCTCACGGTTAGGTTGGCATACAAAACAAAATCCACCAATATTTCATTCAAAACCAGTATTTAAAGAAATAATAAAAGACAAGGAAAGGAGAATAAAGATCGAATGCTATCACTTCCAAGTAAAATCTGAGAATCATTTAAATTCCTCGAAACTGTATTGAAAAAAATAATGTATATATCCCATCTTCTGAGACATAACCTACATGAGCAAGGTTTTCCTAAGGTACTCTATCATCTCTAAAGCCACATAATTGGGCAGCTCTACAGCATAAATTACAATCAATGGCCCATGGCGATAATTTAGGGGAAACATTGTTGAATCTGCAACAATGAGTTGAAATTTTCAAGAATATAAATAAAATCCTTTCCCGAGGATCTAAAATTGTGTCCCAACCACACTAGGTTGTAAAATTGCGTCCCAACCACTCTAGGAGGTAATTGTCTTCCACTTAGACAAAATGATGAGTCGGGTATTCATACTCATGACCATTATAATCATAGTATAGCCTCTCTCCCTTAGAAATATCACGAGTAGCAACCAAAAAGACCCTGCATTCACCATTAACATTGTATCTCACACACTTACAATTCTGCTTCTTCCTACCTTCCCTGCATCAGAATTGGATAAGTTTTAAATACAAGAAACTTAAGAATTAGCAAATATAATAGTACGTGAAAAATAAAAAGTAAAAGTTGGAATATTAAAATATCAAGTTCTTTAAAGAGCAAGGTAAAACCAAACAATTTATAAATTGCACCGCAAGAAATATGTCTATGTGAAAGGAGGAACCTTAAGTGAAATGATCCGTTTCATTCTTTCCACTACCCTCCTATTCTATTCTTTTAATTGAAAATTTGGCATGAGATAAACAAGACAGGCTTACTGTGTGTGATTATTTATGCCACTGATAAAGCGAGCAATGTTTCCTCGTTTATCAGCACAAATAACAAGACTTTGAGAACTTTCTGCTCCAAGAAGAAGGGTCATGATACTGTCACAGTCATCCTGTTCCCGTTTGTCAAGGTAATCCACATCGCCAGTGTATTCAGCAATAATTGTCATGTCCTTGATTAGGTCATCAGCCTCAACAGTATAGCTGCATCACAGAAAAATCCACTAAACATTAAGTTACCGTAGGTTGATTTCCTACTTCATGGTGATGAGTTCAAGATGGGTACCCTTCACGTGAATCATAAACAACCATAAAGGGAGGGAATTCGCCTCTTTTAGACATAGCAATGCATTTTTCTAAGGTCTCCATGTCTTCCTTGGAAAGAGTCTAACAGGAAACAGTATAAAACACTATCAAATAAGAACACAATGGAGATGTGAATGCTAATTAATTAGCCTGTTTGTTGCAGGTCCATTTCTAGGGGTTAAAAAAACTGTACAAGAAAAATAATTAGTTGAAACCTGCATGCCGCCATTTTCAAGTGAGGCTTGATTTGCAGATCTAGGAGCCATTCCAGGCAAGTATGTGAGGTGATCACTGAATTCCAAATTTAAGGCTGTTAAAGCAGAAGCAAGAGAACCCATCTGTTTCAATCTCTGGGCAGGATCTTTTGTAGGAACAAATGGTAACAATCTCCTCTTTTTCTTATGTAATACCAGAGGCCGTGAACGTTTCCGACGCTTCTTAGCATCTAGAAGTTCAGAACAGATAAATCAAGAAAAAAAAGTTCCAATCAGATATCATATGTTTAGTATTATATGGACATCCCACAAAGTTGAGGCACGAGTATACTAAAGAGTACCCTTTACAAATTAACTGAATATTAAGAACAGGATGTCAAAACATGATCATTTAAGTTTAAGGAAAAAAAATATCTAAAAGTTTTTTCTTTTTCTTGCCTATTTTACCAATAAAAAATCATCTAAAGATTCATGGTACATCCGCTGTGCAGTAAAAACAAACATGAACTTAGAAGTGCTGGCCAGCCTAGGAAAACAAAAGCATACAAGAATATATTTCATAAAAAATCTGAAGGAACAAATACTCAAAGGGAGATTAACATGCATCATTTATTCTACAGCCTTCATTACTTGTAACAAAGAGCTCATGTAAATGCAGAGTGTAACAAGCATTTTCTCAATTAAGCCAAAATCTTTTTAGTTTCCATGAAAAGTTGCTATAGTAACATCATTTGTTGCCAAATGATAGATCACTTTCAAATCAATCTATATCTACAATTCTACATTGATGTCAGATTTTCCTTTTCTACTTCCAAAGTCTCCAGCATAGATTTCATTATTCTTGTTCCTTGGAGACATCAACTTGACTATTTAGTATTTGTGCTGTTAAGATTGTTTACAGCCTATTGCTGTATCTATTCCAAACATAATTGTACTCTCACTTCTCTATTTTCTAATACTCAAGCTGACAACTAAAGTGTTCAGTGTTAGCTGCGGTTTTTATACAAACATTCACATAACTTTTGAGTTAAATGGGGCATCAGTGCATTCTCATACAAAGCCAAGGGAATTTAGACTTTAGAGTTATTCATGAAAGAAAAAAATAGGTCCAGTACACTTCTCTACAAGCATGAAGGCATATATATGCTAAACAAGTGGATGTGACATCCGCATAGAATTTGCAAAGACATAATTTCAGGTGAAGATTATCAATTTTACTTTTTAAGAACCCCATGAAAAAAAAAAAACAGCTATGATGACTGCTAAGCCATTAGACATTTGATTGACCTCCTTTGCCTTCAAACAACAGATTAGGTTTCATAGAGTCATTACACCAAAATCTGCATGCTAACAAAATGTGACCTAGCAGCCGCCTGGCACATAATTTTCCAATTGCCATGCAACTGAAATTAAAAAACAAATCTTTTATTCAATTCAATCTTAATGTCTAGATCATGAAAAAGAAAGGCATATATATAAGGAATAAAAAAAACAAAAACAAAAACTTTAGTAGCCATCAGTTGATTCAACTCCCAACCACAATAATTGCATTTGGCAATATCTATCATTAAACACGATAATCTATTGCAAATCAAGCCTAAAATTTGCAGCACCCAGTGATGGAAACATCAGTACTCCCATATCCTGCATAATCGAAAAGAAACACTCCACAATCCAGAAGGCTCAAGAATATGAACCCCTCAACCACACACGCATGCTGCATTCAGAAAACGTTAGTACAAATTCCGAAAGGTCATTACATGAACTCATGCATATCTCTAACAACACACAAAACACACAAGCAATACAACACATAATTCACGAGCCACACTCTGATGTCCAATTATTTTTCTCATGAATCCACAATACTTTTCACAAAACCAAACGCGAATTTCAAAGACGATTCACTCGACGTGTTTGTGTTCTCAAAATAATTGTTAAAACAAGTTTTTTGAGAAAAAAATAATAAGAGATTAAAACGTATAAGATAACAAACATGTCTGAAATTTTATTTTTTTTTGCTCGGCCAAAACATGTCTGAAATTAATCATCACCCTGAGAAGAACGCTTGTCATTAGCATCATCAGAACTCCTCCGAATCCCGAAGAAATCAATTATCTTCTTCTGAGAGAAAGCTGAAACATGCAGACACAATGTCATATTCATAATCGCAAAAGGTAAAATAAAATTAAAAAAATACAACAGAAAAAAAAAAACACAAACACGTTTAGAGAACGAAGCGAAGAGAATGAGAGAATGAGAGTCTCTTACTCCGCACTCTCTTCCCTCCCTGACAGTTAGGGCAAAGCCACGACCCAATCGGAACCCTCACGACGATAGGCCTGACGCATTTCATGTGGAAGCCTTTATCGCATTTGTCGCAGAGAAGCAGCTCCTCCGGCAGCTCGCCGGAGCCGCATTGGTCGCACAAGAGGTCGCTGTATGTTTCTCTCTCCAGCACCGCGTACGGCGCGCGCGCCATTATCTCCGACAGCAGCCGGTACTTGTTCACCGGCGGCGAGTCGTCGTCCAGCTGGCGCGGCGCCTGCGTGCGGCGGCTGAAGCCGACGTGGCGCTGAGCCGAGGGCGAAGAATTGGAGGTGGCAGTAGCCATGGCTCGGATTGGTAAATTCGCGGAGCCGCGAGGGGCAGAATTGGAATTCTCAATTCCCGAGGAAACGGTTTGTTGGAGAGGGAGACGAGAATGGTGTGAACTGTGGAGACGAAGCGAAGGGGAAAAGAAAATGAAAAAAAATAAATAAAAAGAAAGAGAAAAATGGGGAAAAGAAAAATGAGTTTGTTGGTGTGTTGTTTTTATTTATTTATTTTCGTTTGCGCTTCTCTTTTTTGCTTTTTATACGCGGGAGAGTGTGGTGGATGAATGAAGTGGCGCGCTGTGAATGGTGGTGCTATCGTGCGCCAGGCCTGCGCACTAACTTTTATGCGTGAAACCATGCGCACTGTTCCGGGTTTCCTTACCGTCACCGAGTCCTAGCCGTTTCTGCTTGGTGAGACGAAAATGGCCCCGTTGATCGGTCAACGCTTTGACGTTTGGCTTTTGTTTCAGGATTTTTTTTCAAATTTTACACTGCAACCATTGGAAGGTTTTGAATTTTAAATATTTGATATCCAATATGGTAATACACTTGGTAAAAAATTAATAAATGGAATATTTTACTAAATATAATGAGAGAAATTAATAATCATTAATTTTTAATTTAATTTTCTCACTCTATCTCTATAAAGAATTTTCTGGAATCTATGTAATATATTTTTCAACACTTTTTTTAATACTCATTTTTATTAATTAAATTTTGTTTCAAATTACAATTTTAAGATTGAAACTCATTAAATAAATAAAAAGTGGGATTTACAAAATTCGTTTTCTGATTTTCAATAAAGTATAATAATCATTGATAAACAATGTGATCACTGTAAAAAATAAAAAAAAATACAAAGAATGGGCTCGAAAAGTATTATTAATAGTTATAGAGATTTATAGAGTGTATTCATATTACATAAGATAAGACTTTTAATATATATATTGGATATATAAGACTTTAAATATAATAAAAAATATTTAATCTAATGCTACATGATAATATATAATTAGATGATCATTAAAAAAATAAATATAATATTACAAAATCTTATTACATTTTACATGTGATAAATGATATATTTAACAGAAAAAACTCGCATAGGGTGTTAATTATTAATTATTCTTTAAAAATATTACCAAAAAGAAGCGCCATACAGTGATGATTTTGGAAAATATTTATTCACTGTGGTCATATTAATTATCTTCATTTTTTTTTAATTTGTGAGTGACATCGTGCCGTAAGAAAGGGCTAACAAATTTTCAGGAATCTACGTAGTACTATATTTTCTACCACTCTTTTAATACTTTTTATTAATTAAATTTTATTGAAGATTGTAATATTATGATTATAATTCATTAAATAAGAAGTTGGATTTACAAAATTTTCGTTCTATTATTTTCAACCATTAATAAAAAAATGTAATTTTTTAGAGGAATAAAGAATGTATTTAATGATTGAAATTCATTAATGGTTGAAATTTCAACCATTCTCAAAATTTATACACCCATGTTAATTTAGATATGACTTTTTAATATTTATTATAAACTAAACTATCATATGATAAATGACAATCTATAATTAGATTATAATGTAAAAATTATCCATGTATTTAAACTAAACTAGATAATAATATTAAATATTATACTTTAAAAATTACTAATATTATACAAATTACAAATTAACCAAGTTATCCAACTAAAAAAAAACCCATACAGTGATGAAGTTTGGCAAGCATTTTGTATTAATTTATTGTGTTCATATTAATTATCTTAATTTTCTTAAATATCTCGGTGAAATCACGCCATTTTAGTATATTATTTGGAAAATGTATGTAATTTTAAAATTAAAATTTTATTTTCTAATTTTCATTTTTAAATAAAAATTTAACTGTGAAGTGTAATAGAGTATTTTACTTTTGGATAGTATCTTTATACACAATAATTTTTTAAATATTTTTAATAGTTTAATTTTTATAAATTGTCACTATAAAAAAGTATACATTTTTAATCAAATTGAAATTATTATTCATATAATTTTTAAGATAATTATTTTAAAAATTAATAAAATTATTATTGCTTATTAAAAATTAAAAAATTCATTATTAAATTTTATTATTATTTAATTATATTTTTATTAGTTAGGAACACTAAAGAATCCAGAGTCATATTTTAAAATTCCCATTAATATAAGCAAGAGTTTAATTGTCATGTTTTGTTTGTAAAATTAATCTTACATTTTCTATCAATTACAAATCATTTTTTGTGATTTAATTTTATGGTAATTATTATAAAATTTAATAAATTCATAAAATATGACCCTCTATAACTAAATGGCAGTATATAAATTATTTTACATTTTCAATATATTTTAATTCATTTTTATAATTTTTTATAGACAAATTAAATACATTTTTATGTTACTTGATTTTGTAGGACACCATTAGCACTAATAAAAAAGGTTTGACTATATTTGAGATTTACTATAGTTCAAATTCAAATATTAACCCACAAACACCCTTATTTACAAAAATCATACTTAAATTACATTTAAGCTCCTACAAAAGAATATAAATTTATAAAAATTAACTAAAATATCACATCAAATATAGCGACTATAAGGAATTGATAGTTTTAACATTTCACAGCACAGGACTTACAACCTTGCAAAAAAAAACAGGACTTAAAAGTTATAACGAATATAACCATTTAAATTAACTGCTGACTCTAAAAAAAAGTAAAATTACACTTTTATCTTTGATTATAGATTATAGATTTGAATCTAATAATAAGTGTTTGATCTAACAAGTAATATCAAAATAAAGTCATAAATTCAAAATTCTCCAATCGTATACCAGAAAAACAATAAGATTAGATTGTTGACTTTACTCGATTAATCTCAAAAACGTACTTAGTATTCCATCTTCACCCCATAGAAAGTGTTTGATTCAACTAGTATATTTTGAAGACAAATAAAGAAAAAAATCAACCTGATTAAAAACTTCAATTAATCACGAACCTTTCTTGAATTTACTAAATTACCACATTACAACACAAAAATGGGGTTGGAGTCAACGACACCTCGCCTCAAAAGTCAACAAATGTGCATATATCTATTTTGTTCCAAAAGTAAATTACTCAAAAAATTCAGTTCCAAACTCCGTTTAGTTTCTCTTCCAATTTTCTGTTTCTTCTCATTTCTCAACCTCACACCGCACTCTCTCTCTACGCCTCGCCGCTCCAGATTATTTCTCTTCCTCCGAATGAATCCGCCGGAGATTCCCTTCGGCGGAGCCCCGCCGCCGAAAAAAGAGGTTCAGCTCCAGGGCCCGCGGCCGCCGCCTCTCAAAGTGAGCAAAGATTCGCACAAGATCAAGAAGCCGCCGCCGCACCCGGCGCACCACCACCATAACCACCCCCACGCGCTGCCGGAGCAGAACCTACAACAGCGGGAACCGGTGATAATCTACTCCGTCTCCCCCAAAGTCATCCACGTCACCCCCGGCGACTTCATGGACGTGGTCCAGCGCCTCACCGGAGCTTCCTCCGGCGAGTACCCGCCGGCGGGTCGCGGCGATGTGTCGCCGGCGGCAAGGCTGGCCTCGATCGAGAAAACGAGCCCGTCGGAGAGAGAAAGGGTTTTGCACTACAAAGACGACGACATCGCGTGGATGTTGGAGGAGGGAGTGGAAGTAGGTCAATTTCCGGGGATACTGACGCCAGAGCCGGGAACCTTGCCGCCGATTCCGGCGGAGGTGTTTTCTCCGCCAATTTCCGGGGAGGACTTTTCGCCGTCATATTGGTCGGCGAGCAGCTTCTTGGCGAGTCCGTCGGGGTTTCTTTCCGTCGCCGTGGCGTCGCCGCAGCCGTCGCCGAACCTCTTCAGTCTCTTCGACTTGTAATAGGGTTTTTTTTTTTCTCATTCCACTTTGTTTAATTTTGGTGGTTATTAATTATTGAGAATTTTCATTTTCACATTATTAGTGGCGATTCTATCTTGTGCCACTATTTTTGTATAATCAGTAGAAAAAGATGACAAAGACTTTTCCTGGTCTACTTCCCCACAAAACAACTATTATTATTGTGATTTGTAACTGAGTTTCTTTTTCTTGATTCAGCTCTTGCTAATTTTGTTATTAAATTGTACTTTTAACATTAGGATTGAACAATTTGTATTTCAGAGTTTTCAGTAATGGATATTTTTACTGTTGTAATAAATATTGTTTATAAGTTTTACTTAAAGAGAATATATTGTTTCTCAATTATCTTCGTCAGAAAAGATGGTATTTGTCTATTTGCCATTATTTTATTTTAATTATATGAAATGCTAAAAGCTTTGACGGAATATAAACTACACTAAGTCACGTTTTAAGTGTGTTTTCATTTTCATTCATTGTCTGGTAAGATTGGGACAGATTTAGTTTAGTCTTTATTGATTTGAATTTTTAATATAATTGGAGTTATTTATTTAGGAAAATTAGCCAATTTGGTCTTTAAAATGTGTTTATGTAATGTCACACCATCCATTTTCATCCGAACCAATCTTGGAAGATTTAACTTTAAATTTATACACTCTTAATTAAACTATGAAGACACAATTTTTGGAATCTTGTCAAATAAGTAAACGTAAGAGCCCAAAATCGAAATAGTTGAAGTTGAATCATTTTGATCAAGGAACATTGCTTGCCCAAATCGTGCATGACAAATATGAAGTAAGCATGGTGCTTTGTCACAAAGTGAAAGAGCAATTTTGGTAAAGGAGATTTGGACAATAGTTGTTGTAGCAGAGAATAATTGATCGATGAGACGGTGAGGGGTGAAATGAGTATTGAGTAGCAAAAGCAATTTAATGAATAAATCAAACGAATCCTGATTCAAATCTAGTTCAAGCACCATGGTTTTGGCACCAAGATCCCAAATAGTAAACAAGCTAATCTAAATAATAAAGCCAGTGATATGAAGTGTCACTTAGAGGTTCCATTTTTCTTCGCGATCTCTTACTCTATGAATGTCTTTTAAGTCTTCTTAGCATCATCTACTTTTCTTAATCCTGGAAATTTTTTATTGATAAACAAAAACTTATCCTTTGAGATATATTCAAGGAATTAACTTTTTTCATCAATGTTTTTCATACACAACATGAAGATCAAAATCTTGTTAGTAACAAAGTTATCTACTAACTATATCACATGTTAGTAACACAATCTATTATTGCATCTTTCAAATCCCCTTTCAAATTGTCAAACTTAAGATCCAAGGATTTAGGATCAAGGTTGAGAAATAAACTAAAAGAAAGGGTGTCTTCTAGCGTAGAGTGAAATAACAGGAAAGAGAAGCAAAAACTCCTTTGCCATACAATGAATTGTTAAAAGAAGAAGATATTCATTGATGCAAAGAATAATGACCTTTTGAGCATATTGCTCGCACTATAACTCTTGAAATCTGATCTTGTTAGTGTCAATGGTGGGCAATGGCGTTATTACAAAAGGGCAACGATGTTATCATTAGTAACTTTGATCCATTCGATAAGGTAATTTTGTACTTTGATCCAATTTCCTTACTTTCCATAGGCATGGAAAATGAGTCATTTTGAAACTCATTAATCTTGGTCTCTTGGGTGGTGACTATAAAGCTACTTAGAGCTTAATCTTCGCTAAACCTTTTAACCAATTTTCCATCTTTGCTTTCTTCCAAATGTGAGATATGATGGGGTTATGGTAGAGGACATGAGTTGGATGGGCGGTTTAAGTAGTAGAATTTGTAAGATGTGACAATGAGATTAAGATGATAGAGAGATAAGAAGCCTTGAAGTACAAGATGAAAAAGCTCTAAATGTTGGCAAAGGAGGTGGATAAACAACCAAGGCCCTCTAAATTATGCACCAACGTGTAGAAAGGGTTGGTTATTCACTCAACACTTTTCCCTTTCCAATTAGCATGATTGAAAAGAGAAAAACCTTGTTAGTTTTCTCGCTCACAATGTTTTTTCCCAAAAGGGAGTGTTTTGATATCAACTTTTATTTAATTATAAACCTTTCAAAATGGAGGCTTAAATTGAGAAGAGAAAGTGTTAGTTATTCACTCCAACACTTTCCCTTCTCAATTTTCACAATTTAATTTTTTTAAAAAAATTAAAAATAATATTCAAGTAATAACAAGATAGAACGAAATTCAAACACAATTTTAAAACAATATTTAAACAAAAACAACTTAAAACAAAATTCAAACATACAATTTTAGCATCAAAAGTCCATAATCAATAATCAGACCACAGCGAAATTACATCATCCATATTCAACTAGGAAAAATGTATACAATTCCAACACCAAAATTGAACTAAGAACGATATCTAAAAGGTTAAATTACTAAGTCCCTAGATTAGTTGAGAATTTTCAAAAAGGTTCCTAAACAATATGTTTTAGTTGGGTCCTCCATCTTGTTAATTATTTTTTTTATTAAGTCCTTAAGGTTTTTTAAAATCACTCTAAATTGACTGAAAAATATTATAATTTATGCTCATTGATTTATAATTTCTAGAGTTCAATTTAAAAATGAATTGCAGGTGAGTATTGAGGAAAAAAATCATAAGTCTCACCTCAACTAAAAATAATATCATATAAATTAAGAAATAACTCTCACCTCACAGAATATTAAAGTTTTTTTCCATACACCCCACATGCTTAGCACTTTTAAGTTTGGTATATGGATAAAAATATGTCCTTCCTTATATATTTTATCTTAATACTATTTATAATTAATGTGAGACTTAAATTTTTTTTAATAGGATTCTTATATGAACTTTAAACTATATAATATGAGAAAAAAGATTATATAATAATAATATAAAAATTTACATAATCATTCAATCATAATTCATAAATATGATAAATTTGTTAACTTTTAAAATAATTATCTTAATTAAAGTAATTCAAATCATAATTTTATAATTTTATAGCAATAGAGTTGATAGACATTAAACTCATAAAATATAGAGAAGACAAACCCAGTGTTGAGCCGAACAAATGGGAGCTTATACCCGGAAATGGAATTTTAAACGTGAAAAATGTTGTTTATTTTAATGTTGTAACTTATATCTCAAACTGGCTTGAGTTCAAGTGCCTTCCAGGGAGTGGTTTCAAATAATTTCAAATCAGGGACCTTTATTTCCCAACAATTAAGAATAGGTCAAAGAAATATTGGTAAGTAATCATTAATGGCTTTAAAATTAAACTAATGAAGATATTGATTTATGGTTTATTATTGTAACTATAGTTGAACTATAACCGAACTAATTGTTATTAAAAGTATGCTGTTTTAAAAAAAATTATATAATATAATAATAAAGTAAAAAATATTAAAACTTCGTGTTAAATGAAATAATAAATGAACATAGAGAACTAAATTTTATGATTTGTAAGAAAAAAAGAGCTCAAAGTAAATCAAGTAAGTGAATATTACGAGAAAAATAACTAAATTAGGTCAAAGATGCATTTGAAAGAGTTTATTTATTGTTTATTTGAGTTTTTCTTACGTTTATAATCATTTATGTAAGTGTTTGTGAGAATTTATGAAAATAACATAATATATTTATAAATTATTCTTAGTTTATTTCAGAGTAACTAAATATGTTTTACACTGTAAAGATATAGCAAGCAACATGACGGAGGGGTTGTAAAGATGCTGGAGAGTATGCATAAGTCTTCACTTTATACCTGGTGGACGTTTTTCATATTTGTCAAAATAAACCAGAATCATACTTTAGTCAAACCGCAACCTATTTGCACCGTTCAGACACTTCAAAGACTGATTTGCAAATGGGTCTTGCTAATAAGTATTTTAGGACATTAATTAAGGAAAAACTAATTTTCTGAGGACGTAGTTAGTATTTATCTTTGCAAATTAGCGTTTCAAAAAGCTGGACTGTACCAGCCTAAGGGTAACAAAGTAATTTTGTTCTTTATAATTTTCTTAAATATTTATTTTTCTATTTATACAAGAATTATTTGGATGTATACATCTCTCACTTGCATAACTATAAAACATGATACAAATCTAGTCTTCTATTTAAAACTAATCATATATATTTGAAATTTCATTTAAATTAGGTTATATGATTACAAAAATAAAAAAAATTCAACAATTAATTTTAAAGTTGATACGATTCAAATAATTTTTATCCTTAGGGAATGATGTGACAATGATAAATGATGAGTTAATTATCGTGTGTAAATAAAAATGACAAATTAGATATCTTAAGTTTTTCACATAGTAAAAAAAAATAAGAAGATTTTTAAATTAAATAAAAGGATAAAACAAAATTTTAAATAAAATTGAGAACACAAAAAGCTAATAGCTTCTAAGCTAATTTATTTTCCATAAACTAATTGAGGTAATTTATGGAAAATAAGCTACTAAAGTAAATTAGTATACCTAACAGTTTATTGTAGTTAAAGTAACTTATGAGCTGGTCAAATTATAAACTCTTCAAAGGCTTCATCAAACATAGCCTTTAGTTCAAATTTAACATTTTTTTTATACTTAAAATATACCTTAATTTCAAAAGGTCAACTTATATGCCATGATATGATTTAATCGGAAACACTTTAAAGGGGAAAATATAAGATAAATATGTTAGTTGGTGTATAAGAGGGGCTGAAAACCATGTAGAACCAACTTCTATCAAAACAAAGTAATACATCCAACCAGATTTTAGAGTATACTAGTTTTACTTTGAGTTTAGTTTTGGACAGCTGTTAGTACATCTGTCAATACTATTTTTCCCGTTAGTTACAGTAACTAAACTAAGGTTAGTTAACTGCCTTAGTTCACATCTTACCTCAGCTGATTTCTCTATATAAAGAAAAACACAACTCATTGTAATCAACTTTTCATTATTCAGATTCAATAATAGAAATTCTATTTTCCTTGTCTTTACTCTCTCGAATTCTATGAAGCACCAAAAAGAAAGAATGTGAACTATTTTCCTAAATACATTTATTCCTGAACATCCTTATTTCGCATGAGCCAAAGATACAAATGACCACATGCCAAAACATTTGACTAGCTTTTCGAGCTTTTTGCCCTATAAATAAACCTCGCCTAGAATGTAATGGTTCTCTAATATTTCAGGGGGAAACAAATTAGTAACCCAACCAAACAACACAACAACTGAGTAACAAAGATCTCAAAGTAAAGCCTGCTAAAATAAGAGAACATTTTTCTCAAAATAAATTTACCCTTGGTAGGATTCAATACATCAGAACATGACAAAAAAAGTTAGAACTTCATTGAGTGGCATTTCAAAAAATCCTTATGGATTGCCGAATCCATAACTACACATTTCCATTCTAGAAGTTGGTTATAAACTGATCGAACAGAAAGGTAACTAGAGCTATCAAAGGTGGCATTTTACAGCTAATGTGATATACAGCTAACCTGAAATAGTTACTTGAAAACACACAAGTAGTGTTTTTTACAAATTCTTGGAAATTAGATATGTGATTGAATCGAATAACTATCATAACATGTTTTCTAAATTTACAGCAAAAGGATAAGATTTCCAACATACGCCCCTATAGAGAACCGTGAAAATATGCCAAGTCTGAGCTGATATGAGATTTCATAGAGTTGACACGGCAGATTAAGAAGCAACCTACTATTTCTGTTTAGAGGATTAACTGGACTGAATATTCCCACTCATTGGCTTTGGTTTGAAAGCACCCCACAAATAATACTTTTCACAAATTCCTGGAAAAGTAAATAAGTGAATGAATAAAATACCTAACATAACAAATTTTCTATATTTATAACAAAAGCACAAAGTTTCTAACATACTCCTATCATTTGGAGGTAATAGATGTGAAGAAAAAATGAGGAGCTCCACATTGTTAATGACTGCCTTGAGAGCAAATTCTTGTTCAATTATATCATTCAGCACACGATCAAAGCTCAACTCATCCCTTATTCAGGAAAGAGAATATCAGAAACAAAAGGCAATATAGAACATTACATTACCACTTATCAGTCAGAAATGCAGAATATAATCAATTGAAGCATACCTTTCATACAGGGGGAAAAAATAGAGACCAATATTGTCACTATTAGGAGGAAACATGTCGAAACTCTTGGGCCAAATAGCAAACCTCGATAATATCTCTACATCAAGCAGTGTAGGAAGCACTGTTACGGCTGAAAGCACTTTTGAGCAAGCTTTGCTTGATGCATAAGCAACTAGACCAAAATCTGTTGCTTTGTTCAATATAAATTGTCCCCTATAAATGAAAAAAAAAAAAGAAATGTTTATAAAGAAATAAGGTGCATAAATAGCCCTCAAAACACAATTCAATAATATTACTTGAGAACTTTAGATCAACGATTAAGGACAGGATAAAAGCAGCATCAACACAGAAAAATAGAGAAAAAATCTCACGTCCAAACTGGATCACTAAGTGGGTGAGCACGACTATGCTGGTCAAATTCAGGATATTTAAGGTGCGGAGTCGTCAAGGCTTCATATTTCTCATGCTCCAATGCTTGCTTGTCAGATGAAGTATTTAAAGGACCTTTAGGTGATTCAGGCTCCTTATAAAGGATGTTTTTATCTTCAAGGATCGGCTGTCTCTTTTCAATGTCATTTCTCCTAAGGCATTCAGCATGAAAACCTTCAGATGATCTAACAGATTTCAGTTTTCTAACTGCAACACTCTCCTTTTTCATTTTCATCCTTTTATATTTGGCTTCAGCAGCATGACTTATGCGCTTGCTTTTTCTCAATTCTTTGGATTCACATTTTTTGGGATAATTTGGAGCACAGTCCTCACATCTCCAGATAAGTGTCCCATCATCTTCTGTATGGAACTTATCTAGACAATAACTGCAAACATATAAACTATCTGAAGAGCACATTTTACATATATCAAGCCAGAAAAAGAAGTACACAACATCTTAGGTTCCATTTTTATCACAGCAAGGGCCAGCCAATTTGGGAGCACCTTCGTTTCTCTACTCGAAACGCGAGTATGTGGGAATTGTGGGTCTATTCAAACTACACATCAATATATAAACTTATGCAATGTAAATCAGAATCCTAATTAGAAGAATATTAAGCTCCTTGATCATTTTACTACTTAACTGTACACATATACAATATTAAGCACATATATTGTATGCACCTAGTTTATCATATATAGTTGCCTCAAGAACCTGAAAGGGATTTAGTGAAATATTAGCTAGTTAGTCATTTGAATTTACAAATGCAGCAACATTTTTCTAGACTAAATCTTTTCTGTTATGAAATAATAATAAATCTCAAAGTGCATAGTCATCTTCACAAAATAAGTGATTGAAGGTCATATGTAGATAGGCTTGATAATCACACAAAGCTGCATTGGTTGTGACTTGTGATCAACATATGTTCACCTTTTTCAGTGACTGCATTGACCATAAGATTTCACATGTTGTAGCTCCCATGTTTTAAACTCAATGGGAACCGCAATATTTGAATTCATACACTGAAGATAGATACTTATAGAATTGAAAATATGTGTCATAGTCAATGAAGATCATAAAGTGATAATTTATAATCTATAATCTACAATTCTATACATATAGCTTCTAAATGTAGTCATTCAATAAAAGACCAAGCAAATTGATATTGTTGGTAGATTTATAAGGGGTAAAACTAAAAACATAACTCCTGAGAAATTCCTGCTGCAATTTTCTGGCAGATATTTTTGCTAACTCCTCAAATCAGCTATATATTTTACAACTTACAAGATAAAAATAATTAATATATATGCTCCAGCTTGAGAAAATGTTAGAAAATATAATGTATGCGTACAGTCAGTCAGTTCATTAGTTCTAGTTTTCAAGTTTTCTCTTATTCAATGCCAAATTAACACATTCTATCCCATATTATAATGCAAGTCTCAATATTTTTACCTTATTCTTGAAATCTTGTTGGACAATAAAGAAATTAGTGTAAATGTTGAAAATTAAAGAGTAACCATGACTTCCTACTTTTTTTTTCCCAATATATAAACACTGGAGAGACAAATATGTCAAATTCAAATTCTGTTCTGCTATATCACATAATGTGAAAAATAATACACTAAAAAAACATATGGTATTATCTGATAATACTTTTAGTTTTACATTTTTTGATGCCACAATAATGTAACACCTTCTTGTTTAGCAATAGTATAGATTCTAACACCAACACTGGATCAATTTTAAATTTTATTAATACATAGATATCTACTTTTTTTTATAAAATGTAGACAACAGCATACTTTTGGCCGAACAAATTATGAACATTTCAAAATCAAATAACAGAAATAGAATCCCAATTAATTATTTTAACCCTAAATCAAAGTATTATTAATGATTTAAAAGTGAGGATGACAACTCACAGTACACATACCTATGCTCAGCACAAGCTTTACACTGGTCGCAGTATATGAGGCTCTTCAAATCTCCTTTATCACCACATATTAGACATATATTTGTCTGTCAAGTTCATTGAAACAATTATAGACACACATTCTAATATTAGGCCATGAAACAAGCTATAAGTTGAAATGTTCTTAAGATAAAGGAAAAACATTGTCTATCAATAGTCATAGATAAATTCTAATTTGAGTGAATATTTACAGTGAACTGCACACAAAGTCAACAAAACAATCACAAGATCTAGTATTCATTATTGCTTACATATCCACTAAACATATTAAGAAAATGGGGTCAACACAACAATCAGCAAAATGTAAAATCAGATATTCCTTAGCATATCTCCTATTGGAACACGTTAACAAATAGGGGCATTGACATTCTCTTGTTCACCTAAAGCAACTGAAATGTGTGTCAATTACAAGTTACAGCAAATTTCTAAGAAATTGCAACTTATAGCTCACAAAATTTAAAAGGATTTTGAAAACAAGCTACAAACATTCAGAAATCAAAACTATTTATAGAATATTTGTAGCTTATTTTACCTTCAAAGGGTTGACAACATTCTTCAAAATCCGTATGTAACTTTGTTAAAAAATTACAACTTTATACAAAATTATTGTAGCTGACACATTTGCATGCTGCTTTTTGGGCAACATACATGGGGAATTGGGGATGCCCCTAAAAAGTTGTCATAAAAGTATGGCTATTTATTTTTTGCTGACCATGCTAATGCTATTGGTCAGAAAAAAACAAAAGATACTTGTGTACTGAGAATTTTAGGAGGGTTTTGAAGGGAGAGAAGATGGTGCATGAGCAAACTTTTGTCTCTTAGACAAAAAAATATCGAATCATTCAAGTTTGACTACGACTATTTGGTCAAAATTCACAGTAACTCCACTGTTAAAATTGACTGAACTAGTTTTAGTCTTTCAGAAATTGTTTTTCATGAGTAAAATATTCTGTATAAAAGTTACAAAGTTGTCTAAAAGAAGTTCACAGTACATCCTGAAATTCAAGGGTTAGAGGTAAGGAGAATTTCGAAAAGAAAAAAAAAAAGGAAGAAGAAGAACGAAACATGGGGTGTACCTTTTCAACTTCAATGGTAGTAAGCAGTGTTGGTGAATGATGTACACCAAAATCTTGAGGAATCATCGTTACAAATCGCAAAACCTTGTACGCTGAAGTTAAACCGTCTCCGTTCTTTTAAAATAAGCTTAACGTTGTCTCGTGAATGAAATAGAGAAAAAAATATATTATCATTTAAATAGATAAATAAAAAAGAAAGAGGTAATTAAATTTCACCATATTTTTCCAGGTGAATTTGTTTAAATTTATTTATTGAAATAAGTGTTTATGTTTATTTTAAAAAAACAAGTAACTTTTTTTTTATAGTTTGTTTGTCTTAAAAAATAGTTTTTTTTGTGTGTTTACTATAAGAAGTAAATTTTATCTACTTTTCAAAAAACGTTTATTTTAAAATTTATTTTTAAAAATTTAAACAAACTTACCCTTACAAGCAAAAAAGAGAATAAAAATAAATGAGTTTAAATAAATTTAATTTTAACTCTATTAATTTTTCTTAACATAGCATTATTTACTATCTTTTGATTTGTAGTATTCACTTAATCTGCCTTCAATTTCTTCCCACTTAATGCCATCACCTTAAAATTCAAAGGAAGCCAAATGAATGTTTTATTTGTATAAATAGTTTAAAATTTGTCAAAGTATTTACAAGTTTGTGTAGGAAATAATGTGGAAAAAAAATACTAGTTGCTTCTACATTACGTCACAAATATCCTTTATTAAAAATGATTATGAAATAAAATTGAGTTTAATGATTAATAGTATAAATATCATTTAATTCCAAATCACTTTTGATATGAATTTTAAATTAAATATCATAAAGATGTATAAATTTATTATATCGATGAATTATGAATAAATGATAATTATTTCTCATAAAAATTATAGGTAAAATTAACTTGAAGTAAACTTTTTCACAGAAAACTCAAATCAAGACATAGATTAAAAAAAAAACAAGTATTCAATTATATACCACTAAAATCAACCACTCATTAAAATACTTACATCACACATTTAGCCTTGAACTTTTTAATTATCATATTATCTTTATTTAATATATAAAAAATGTTCCATAAGGATTAGATGCAGAGCTAACATGACATCGTTAGTAAAGGCAACTCCATAAACTAACAAAAGCTCATATTGGAACAAAAATCAAATGGGTTATCTTCCTTTTTTTTAATCTATACCTATCGTATAAGTTAACTAATATTCACAAAAATAAATGTTACAATAAAAAAAAAGGCTTAGGATTCTGGTGGCCCGACTCTACAAACAGACCACTCTTAAATCGGTGACATACTAAAAGTGTAAATGTACAAACTCGCGGAACATCATGTGTCAAGAATGTTTGACATCTATCATGAATTTAGTAATGATGCATACTTCTAGGTGAGCAGGATATGGCTCAGATTATGCATCTAACTCCATGCTTCAATCTTCTGCATGTTATTCTAGGAATCCAAGGCCTTGAAATTGTTTTATGAATGTCCATTTTGTACCAGACAAAGCCCCTATGTTTCTGGCAAAGTCACTCATATAACGACAAAACCAAAGAGCCTTGAATGCTAAGTACCAGGTTATTCTGCTCCCATAAAACCATGACAGTGTCCTAAAGCCTAATGGGAAGTCCAAAGTTGTGGAATGTCTTGATGGTTCCATCACAACCAGCTGCCACAATGGATAGTCCCCATGTTTCTGATACATGTTTTTCATGGGAAGGATCTTTGGTACATAGCTTCTGGTGATCAAATTCAACTTCTACAAGAGGTAGATCCCAACTTGGAAGCTTCTCCTCGGGCCATGTGACTGAACCGCGGCATGAACCATCAATCGAGAACCAACTTCCGAAAGAAAATCGTTCCGACTCCCTAACACCATGAGAGGCCTCTAGTTGGTGTTGTGAAGAATAGTGGGTAAAATCATTGGAAGAGCCACTTCGTTCTTCTGCACTCATGCCAGACCAAGGTATTGCAATAGTAACCCCCTCAGAGCCAAAGTGCTCACAGGAATAATTGGATTTTGTCTGTTTGGAAGAGGCATTTCCCGAGTCATTGAAGTTCCAAATATACACCCGAGAGTCCCCTCCAACTGAAATTATATGTTCTCCACCAGAGGTAAATGAACCAGACATCTGGCTTCCGGATCTTGAAAGGCCTGCAAATAGTAGCATGATCAACCAACTTAGAATGTTCCATGTAAACTAAGTATCAGGAATGTAATGTAGATAGTTGAAACAAGTTATATCTTAAATTCATTAATGTTCTAGTGGGTTTTGCAATCATGTACAAGCCACGAATTAGTATAGGTTAAGTCAAAGATCACATAAGGAACACAATCAATCCACAAATAAAACCTAAAACACACCTCTCAAGATACTAGGTAAAGAATGCATACCAAATTGGTAGTTTAAAACATGGAAAGCATGTTTAGGGATCAAATACATTTTTCTTAATTGGAGAAATTGAGTAATGTGCACAGGGAAACAGCCGAAAGTAATCAAACTCACCAGGCCCCTAACTACAGATTAGTAAATTATAGTACCTAATAGAATGACAGGTACAATGCCATACTGCTGTAGTTTAACTTCAACTTACGAATTTGGATTTGTAACCCAACTGTAAAAGGAAAATAAAGATTTTCCATACTGTTTGACATGCGCATTACTTTTGATTAGATAGACAGGGTAGGCATTCAAATTAAAGTGATTTGTTTTCCAATTTCTATAACAATTGCTCAAGTCTAAAACTAGCAGTGTGCAACAGTATAAAGGCACCAGATCAGCAGATCATACTCACAAATAATGCAACTGTTTAAAGATACTAACTAATTCAACAATCATGTGGTTGATTATTCATTGCTTAGTGCCCTACCTTTATATGTCTGAACAAGTTCAATGCCTTCCAATATTCTAACTTTGGAATCGTCAGATGTAATCATAACTCTCTGATGGTTTTTCTGAGAAAACTGCAATTAATAAGGGTGTTGAAATGTTAACAAAGTAAATGAAAAAGTACTTGTAGAATTTCAGCAATGACAAAGTTTCAAGAATAAAACCTGAATGCCTGTAATCTTGTTGCCAGATGTTCTCTTCTTTCCATTGACACGAATCTTCGTCTCAAGCTGGAAATATTTGCCTGAACCATTAGAAATCCAATTTAGAGACTTTAATTCATGATATCTTCCGTTTTTCCCCCCTACTAAAGGGAGTTCATGACTTTATTAACTAGTAATCCACAAGTTAATACCTGAGGCAACATAAAAACGGCAAGTGCCTGTGAGGGAACCGACTACAAACCCCTGCACGAGTAAATAGTCATAGGTTCAATATCTTATGAAGAAAAGAATCCAGAAATGTGATTAGTAACAAGAAATATAAAATCACAGATTCAGTCAAGAATTCACAACATACTTTTGCATCTGGTCGGTAACTTATAGCACTTATCACATCTCTTATGTCTGCCCAGTCAACAACTCGTTCTTCATGTATCCCCCATATTCGAACTTTGCCATCTATGGAACCACTGATGAAGTAATTTTCATCAACGGGATTGAATTGAATACAAGTCACTGTTTCCATGTGAAAACAAGACAGAATTATTATTATGCTTGTTTGATAAAGATATTGCAATATTTCACATTCTAGCAAAGTAAGAAAATGAACAAGGCATATGTTGTAAATAATACTTACCATAGTCTTTGTGATAGAAAACACTTAGACATTGACTACAACCAATTTTCCACAAGCGAACAGTTTTATCCGAAGAAGATGAAAGGAGAGTCTGCAAGAGGAACTCGAGATCAGATTTAACAGAATTTGCAAACAGAACAAACATAAATTATAGTATAAGTGGGTGCAAAAATAACAAGCTTCTGAAAGTTAAACTCACATCTGAACTGGACCAAGCCAAATCCAAGACATCACTTGCATGACCATAAAATTCATGCAACGGTGATTCCTCGATTTTGAAAATCTTATTTGGAAGAACGATGAAGGATGATTGGCTTGAGTGTTTCTTCTGAGAACTAGAGAAGTCATGTTTCACTTTGCTAGCTGCACTGTCTTCTGCATTCAAGCAAATACTAGATGTATTCAGTGTTTTTACACGCCATATGCGTATGACACCATCTTCTCCTCCACTAGCTAGATATTGGCCATTGGGACTAAATTTCATAGTCCAAATTAGGCCTTCGTGAGCTCTAATCTCTTGTCCAATATACAGTGCACTGAACTCCATCCACCTCTTCTTATTCTGCCTTACATTTATTCTTCGAGTTTTATTTGTCGTTGAATTCAATTTTGATCTGAATTTACCTCCACCTCCTTTCTTGCTGCTTATAAAGTGCTTCCACCAGTTTTTCTTCTCCTTTTCACCCATATCAAAACCAAGACACTTTTCTGGAACCTCGACTTTTCTATGTCTAACCTCTTGATCTGTACAAGAAACCTCATAAACCTTCCCTTCAAAACATGATTCATCTTTGGGGCATCCCTTATGTTCATCAAACAAGGCTTGTGCCTCAGAAGTGGCTTCGCTGCCCGAGAGAACCAACTCAGAAACTTGATCATCAGGCAAAATACAACTACAAGCATTTGAAGCTGCCCCACTATCCCTGATCCTCTCTAGTCCCAATCTCACTGATGAATCATCAGAACTCATCATATTATTCTCTTGAGAACAAACCTTGGAAGATGATCCATCACCCAATCCCAACCCCTGCAAAAACTTTTCCCTTCTTTCCATCACACTCACAGGCTCATTCACCCAAATCTCATAGCCAAACTCTTGTTTTGTCAAAAGAGACTCTCGGGTTGGTGAGAAACAATCCACTGAGTCAAAGAACAAATCACTATCTCCTTCATCAGAGATCAGCATAGCGAGCACTCAAACACAAAAGTCCCACATAAGAAGAAAAAAAAATGTGTCCCTTCCCCTTACTATAAAATTCCCTGCTTTTAAATACCACACACCACCCCCAAAAATCAAGGGACCGAGTTTCACTCGCTGATGGAGCAAAACTCAACAGAATATAAAATGCCACAACCACAAACAGGGACCAAGTACGAGGAACCTCTCACCAACTCAACTGAAACAGCCAATGACAACTCTTGTTGGCATGTTGGAAACTCTCTCGAAACCAGGATCCCAATACTTTAAAAAGCAAAACAAAAAAAAAGAACAATAAATTATTCCCCAAACCCCAATAACACCCCTATAGAATAACCAAAAACCGAGAAGATACACAAAAAGAAGCCAAAAGCTTTTGGAGTTGAAACACTATACCCGTCTTGAATCCCAAGCTACCACCCCGAAATTCAACACGAGCACCGACCCTCCAGCAATGTTGGCCACAACACCAAGTCAAGGTTCATAAAACAAGTGCAGTGAACCAAACCAAACCAAGGTTCAAGACACAAGAGAAACTGGCGGAAGAAGGAAAGTGGTGTCACCCAGAAAACAAACCAAACAAGTAAATTTCTTTCTTTCACCTCGAGATCTAAGAGTGAAAACTGCACGCACGAGCGACAAACACGAGCGGCGTGGCGCGATAAACAAGATGTTACTGTTCTCTGCACTCTGCTGCAACTACAACAACAACCACTCTACAACATCTTCATGCTTTGCTGTTATGTAATGTACTGTAATGTAGTAATCCCCACCTATTCTCTCTCTCTGTGTCATCATAAATAACCAAAGAGATAAATTTCAGCGTTAGCTTATAAATTAGTAATCATCAAATAGTGACACAGGTTTAACATTGACCGCATTATAATAATAACATAACAATAACAATAATAATAAAGTTGTGGTATTGTTACAGCATTACTACTACATTAAAAGTGAAGAGACAAAAAGTACAGAATTTTTAAAAAGCATTTCGCTTTCGAGGGAAAGGACCTGCTACATGAAAAGAATATGCCTACATCAAGCATAAGTGTTGTGTTGGTGTGACAACGCTGAACCAGAAACCACAGATCCAAGTTCAGATTTCAGACAAATTCAATTCAACCACAACAGGATCCAACTTCATGGTCTTTTCATCATGGCAAATGGTTTTTTTTTTTTCTTTTCATTCTTATAATAATAATAATAATAATAGAAATCTTGCTCTGAGTTTGTTGTTGGTGAAGAAAATAACAATAACAAAGAAATAACTAAGGCGTGCCACTAATTTTAAAGTGGGGTTAGTGACTGTACAGCTAGATAATTCCATGATTGATGGCTGCTAGCAATGTGTGTTTGACGCATTAATGGCTATAAGAGCACTCCTAGAGATAACAAGTGAAAATAGAAAAATGGTGTGTGTATGTAGTGTTGTAGTAGTAGGCAAAAGTAGTAGTACTGGGGCTATGGAAGTGCCCTTTTACCCTTCACAGAGAAAGTGATGAGTCGAAAGTGTGAGGGCCTAAGAATGATATAGATGCCCACTTGGAGCCACCATAGGGGTTCCTTATTACAGCATAACATAACAACATTATATCAGCTACTCTCTTCCTCCTCTGCGATACAGTTCAGATTTTAATTTCTTGGCCTTTGTGTAATGTTTTTCCTTCTTTGCACCATTAATGCTAGGTTGTTGGTAGTATTCTATGCCACAAAACTAGTTTAACGCAGTAAAAGCTATCACATATTGATTAAAGAATTTAAAAAATATTATTTTTATTAGAAGGTGTAAAATTATGATATTTATAATTTTTATGTTTTTCATAATTTTTACAATCAATATATATTTTTAATTTTCTTAATTAAAGTGTTTAAAATACTAATTAACAAAACTTTTGTATGAACACTCTCTTCATACCCTACCTCTCTTTTTTTATATTTCCTTTTTTGTAAGATATAGGTTTGCACAAAACATTGCTACTATTCTTAGCTAGGTTGGTTCACTACCTGCTAACAAGCTGGTCCTGTCTGACCTTCTGTTCTGCGTTATTCGGTGTCAAGAAGAATTTATTACTATGGAACATGATTCTTTACTGTTAAAATTTTAACTACAGAGATCTGAATTTTTTAAATATTATTTATATTTTAAATTCAAATATTAAACAAAATAGAGGATCCTATTTATTGATTATGGGAAAATGTTAAATGTACATCCATCATTTTGTCTCTAGAATAGAGGGTGTCAAAATCGAAGAAAAGAAGAGAAAAAAAAGAATGATAAACATGAAAAATGATGTGATAAGAAGTAAATAAAAGAATATAAGATAATATAATAATTTTATTGTTTAAGTTTTACAAGTAATTAACTAATTGTTATATTAAAGATAATTACTAAAACATAGCAAGTTTATTATGCAATAGTTTATAATTAGATAATAATATAAGTTTTTCAAACGCATAGACTATTTATTTGTAACATATTGGTATTATTTATATTCCTTGACTTCCATGCTAATGACATGGAAAGGACCTTTCTCTGTTATCACTTTCTATCGCCCCGAGCAATCAGATCTCTGGAACTGGAAGCCAATCCGGATTTTTCACCCCTTTCTCAAAAAGGGGTTCATGACTTTTTTTAAAAAATATAAAAAAATAAGAGAAAAAGAAACTTCTTTGAAACTGGGCTAACTTTTCCAATTTTGGGTGGATTTTTTTAGCAACAAGAAACTCACGTGACTAAGTTGAAGGACCCATCATTCATTTAAGAAGCAATGGAAGAGCTAGTTCTCACGGTGTGGTATTTAGATAATATAATAGCCATTGGAAGGACTACCTAAGGAGAATGTGGCCAAACAATTCCACTGTCACAATTTAGTTTGTTTATGCAAAAGAGTTTCGAATCCCTCTTTAAGAAACGAGGACGCTGTGGTGTCCGGCAAAACAGAATGGAAGATGGTGCATGACATGTGTCTCAGGAAAAAAAAAAATCGGTAAAAATTAAAATGCATATGATAAGATGGATCATAGTATACATCATTTTCACCACTTAGCACCCTTCGAACCTTCCAAAACCTCCCTCCAATGTCACACACGCTTTCACTCACCCCTTGATTCTAGATTTTTTCCATTCACCTTCTTCCAGGTAGAGTTTAATTTATATATATATAAAAAAAGTGCTTGTACACTAGTATAAAGTATTTTATTTCAACCATACATTAATAAAATAATTTCGTTAGTTTAAGGGGATTACTTTGGAAAATTAAAGTGAAATGTTTTTAAAATGTTACATATTTAAAATACCAAGAGAAGTGAAAAATATTGGACAATGTAGAGATGAGGATAATTAAAACGATGAATTTGTTTGAGAAATATCATGGACCATGGTAGGTGTATGACACTAATAAGTGTGGAGCCACTGCCACTGGAGTGTAGGGTGAGAAGCCCCTTTCAATTCTGAAATTTTTGCTTCATTATCTGTTTAATGTTATCCCAAACCGCACAAGCACTAGCTGTAATATAATGGATGTTTCAGAATCTTGCACTCGTGTTGCTTCGTGCCAACTTGTGTGTTGTGTTCTACGTGCGTTACCATGTGCCCGCAATAATTAAAATTAATTAATATAAAAAAAATATTGTGAAAATATATTGTAGGAACTCTGACACATATCTCTTCTGTGTCAATAAAACATGGATTTAGTATTCATTAGCGAATCATTCACATGCTCAATCAGGTCCTTTTTAAGTATGCTTTTTTGTTGGTCAGTTGTATTTTATATGTGTAATATGTAATTGAAAATAAATAATTAAATAAGAATGTGTATCACTAATTGAAGATAATCATCAAGCAATCATATCTACTATTTAATACTATTGATGTGTGTGTTTTGTGTTGCTATTTTTTTTTTTTATCAACTACAAGAAAATGAAGGTGAAGCCTACAACTACAAGAAAAATGGCTAAACCCAGAATGAATGAAATCTAACATAGCCGCCACTAGCTGCAAATTAAAGTTCGATTTAACTGTTGAGTGCAAAGACAAGAGAAGTGAGAATTCCCTCACATGCATGCTCGATGCCTTTTTATTCTTGAATGACAAGACGAGAACGAAGGCCTATTTGAGCTTTAAGACCTAAATCTATGTCGCATTTGCAGATTAAAAAACATAAAAATCAGTGTACTATAGCAGATTTGATGCTACGAGGACACCTTTCGGTATCATTAAAATGACCCTTGTGATCTTGGCAGTTTGTATATATAGCATTAGTGATTTTTCACGTGGATTTTTTCAAAAAAAAAATGAACAATTAATTCTACTTAGTTGGTCGCCAATTTCAATCGCAGACAAGCATTGCTTACCATGAAGCAGTAACAAATTTTAAATTATTAGGCGTTTTGCAATGCCAATCATGGTATTTGATTTCCCTACTCTCTTGTGTCGCATTCACTTTCTTGTTTTGCTTTACAATAATGGTTTGCAAATATCACAAAGCTAGAAAGATCAGAGGGAAAAAAGATGAGCAAGAAAACAAGATAGGTGATACCACTCCAGAAAATAGTGAGTTGCACTTCCAGAGATTTCCTTTCTATATTTGCTTTTATCCCACAAAACAATAAAGTCAAGCAAATGGAGGGAGACATAGCGAAAATAGGCACAGGAGGAGCAACAGGGTATGTGAAATTGACACAAATTAATAAAGTTTTTCAAAAGCCAGAGGAAGCTTCATTCATATTTCATACTCATGGAGCACAGAAACAGAAGAAATTAAAAGGCATACTATAATTAATTAAGAACACAAGAGATTGGAGTAGTATGAGATGAACAGTGTAGTGAGCACTAACCTCTAGGGACCCAGCACTCTTTGGGTCTTGAAAGTTGAAACCCTTTGTAGTAGGACTCAGATTGCAATCAAAGACACACAGGGCAAAAGCAGTGTCATAATTGATGTCTTTTTATACATAGGAGTTATGTACTCTGTCGGTATATATAATTCGAGTTTGCAAGAAGGAACTAGGTCAGTTTGGTTTTCTCATTCTCCCATAAATTACATTGATATGGTGTTGGGATGGAGGGGTTTTGAAAGAGAATTGCATTTTTCTTCAAGTGGATTTAAGATGTTATATATCAAAATAATTTACTTGAATGTTAATTTTTTTTAAAATATATATATATATATATATATATATATATATAAAGGTTTTTTTAAAATAAATTTTTAAAATAATATAAAGTTATATGTTTTTTTGTAAAATATAATAAAATAATTTTAAATAACACTTGCAACTATTTGTAAAAAAAATACTTACGTTTAAAGAATTTTTTTTAAAAAAAATCTTCTATAATCTCACTATATATTCTTTTCTTCTAAAATTTAAGATTTTTTTATCATAATATTGATGTGATGTGAAGGATCTATAAATTTAATTAATAATTAATCTTCATATAAAAACTTAGTTGATTTTCTTTGGTGAAATATTTTTTCATAATTATTTTTTTCATCCATAATACTTGAATATAAGATCTTATTTAAGGAATTCAAGCACTCAAATCATCATGGACATGATAGTGAGTTTTTTCTTTTAAGTACTTTAAGTGTTTTATTTAATTTCTTTATTTTTTGAAAAAATATTGTATGTTCTTTTTTCAGTCTTTATTATTATTAAATATAATGGCATTCTTTTTTTAGACAAATATTTTTTTCATATTGTTATAATATTATGTTTCTTTTTAGAATAAGTATTTGAGTATTACTTATTCTTATTTTTAATATTTCTTTGTTATTTTAAAGGTTATAAAGAATGCAACTAGTGTCTCGTTTAGGCTCGTCATTCATAGATGTCCCAATTAACTACTTGGGATACGTGTCTTCTTCAGCTCAGTTTTTTCATACTCGCATATGCGTCAAGGGTATCTTTCCTTCAGGTGGTGTTTGTTTTTGTCACCTTTCCTACTGAAAAAAAAAAAGAGTTATAGATTACTACATTTGCGATCAAATAACTTTATTAGTCTTCTCGTTTATATAGATTTAATTACAATTAATCTTATTATTAAAGGTAATTTATTAACTTTTATCAACGGGACAAACTTATGAACACCATACAAGGGATTGGAATTTTGAACTTGAAGACACGCCAGCAATATTTTCCCTTTCTCTCACTGTTTTTCATATATTACTTTTGGTTTATTTTCCCATGTCTATGTTTTTTTGTATTGTTTCTGAGGCTCTAATATGCTTTTAATCTCAAGTGCATAGATCTAAACCTATTTTTTCAGCCAAAATTATAGTCAAGACTAATTTAAGTATAAGACAATTTTTATAACATGCAGGAAAGACATTCTGTATTTCGGTAGATTAATGATATAATTAATATTTTAAAACATATAATCATTAATTTTAAATTTCTTAAAATTTTAATATATTTTATCCAAACACTACACCAGAGATTGGAAAAACATTTGGATATAATAATTCATAATCCCATAGTACTAGCATTATTAGGAAAGCGTGGAAGTGTGGAAGCCTGATAGGTTGTAGCACTGTAGCATCCCTAGTTGTTAGGGACAAATCTCTTCCCAATCTTCTCTCGATTTCTTTTCATTTAAAATTAAAACCAAAAAGTTATAATACTAACCCCATTTTCATAATCCACAGTCCACGGACCATCCTATCCTACTACTATGAGTTAAAATTTAAAGGGGACATTTTTTTCTTGCAACTTGATGTCTTTGACTCGTTGTTTCGTTTCCATGCAAATATTGAAACTTTATATTAAAGTAAAAAAGAAAGCATCAAATATAATCTCAAACTTCATATTCATATTTGTTAAAGTTTATGTTACAGTCTTGCTAACACATTGCTTAGTGCATGTCATTTATTAAATGGTTCTAATCTTGTAGAAAATAATTGGGTTCTTAATTTATTAATTTATGTTTGACTTTATTTATTTTTCAACTTAGGAAATTTCGTACAAATTTTCTTTAGAAAGAATTATTTCACTGCTTTGAAATATGGAAGATAAAGATTTGATTTGTTACAACATGGCTTCAATAACATTCTGTAATTCCTATACCAAGCCTAATAGTTAGTCCAAAGAAAGATGAGTGAATGCATGATTACTCTTATTATAGACGTGTCGTGGAGTCACAAAACGCTCTTGATTTCTTTTTTTTTTTTTTGGAAAAAATGTAAATTATATTAAACTCAAAATGATACAATAATAAATGGGACATATCTCGCAGTTAGAAAAAATTAAAAACCTTCCTAATACAAGAAGACCTATATCAAGATATTAAAACAAATACGCGCTTGTCTATACATAAGAAACTTAATCTTACTAATAACCTCTATTACAAAAAATTGATAATCTTCAAAAATCAGCTTGTTCTTAGACAGCCAGATGTAGTAGACTGTAATTGTTATATCCAGACAACAAATTTTCCTTAAATACCTGATGTGGATCTGCCCCTAATTAAAGAGTCAGTAATACGCTGCAAAATAAAACGTTATTGATTTCTTCATATTATGGATGAGTGACTAAGGTAATGTTTGGTAAAGTAAAATAAAATGAAAATGAATGTGATAAAAAAAAATTAAAATAAAGTATAAAAATGTAGATTCTATATTATTTTACTTATTTTCTGTTCTTTTTCACCCCTACCAAAAATAGAGTAAAGGTTAGAGCTATGTGGACTTCTTAAGGATCTTTTGAAATGGTACAGTTTTGGTCTAGTTTGGGTGGCACTGGCATGAAAGAAATGTGTTCATCTATGGTCAAATTGATAGAGCTTTATTTTCATAAGTGTCAAATAGCTGGAGTTAAGGAGGAATAATTAAATCCTAGGCATGTGACAAGATGTTGGCTAATAAGAGACTTTTGGGTTCTCTAATTAAGGCTTCTCGACTAAGCAATATATGAGCAAATAGTCTCTCCTTTCCTCAAACTACTTTAACTTGAAGCATAAAGAATTAGGCAAGGGTGTTATATAGGCAATGAATGTTAGCAATCTTAGTTGGTAATGATCCATCAATCATCTTTTAATATTTTTTTAATGAGAATTTTATTGGTAGATAATCCATCTATAAATACATCTATAAACATTTTTGTTTAATTGTAAGGCTTATTTTGATTTTGACAAATCTTGAATCTAATTCATCTAAATTTTTCATTTTAAAAAAATGATCATAATGAAAAATTCTCTGGAGTGACATGAAAATCTTTGAAGGTGATTATGAAATGGTTTTTCTTTCAATGAATAAATGTGATATTGTTGGCTTCAAATATTTACTTCAGGATATTATGATCTGGACATCAACCATATATAACTTTGCTTTAAAATTCAATTCAACATTTAACAAAATTTATTAGATATTTGTTCTCTCTACTCTGTCCGCAGTTAGGCTGCGTAGAGAAAAATCTAGAAAGTATTTAGAATTGAATTAAATGTCAAGCAGGGAGAACTAAATGCAAAGATAAAAACTGATCTTAGCATTGCACAATCGAGAGGTTATGCACTTGATGATTCATGAACAATACCCAACAATTAATTTACTAAATGATAGTAAATGCTAAATTGTTACTAATTGTTCTAAACAGATGTTTATAAAAGAAGTTGTATTTGATTTTCTCATGAATGTTATTGTTACATTTTAACCTTATTACTTAATAATAAGGACCAATGATAAAAAAAAAAGAGTTTAAAAATTTGTTCGACCAAAATTTAGATTAGAAACTTAAAAAAGTTTTCAAAAAATTTAGAGAATAAAAAGATAATAAATCCTATATGTAACTAATTAATATAATAAACAACTACTGATGTAACCATATTCCTAAGAAGCATGCATTTGATCAACTACATATGTGATCAAAGGTTTGGTAGAGTTGGATATGTATATATACACACTAGTTAAGTCCTTCATCCAATCTGTGAGAGTTTTAAAGTTCATTTGTTTTAAAGTTAAATAAAGTTAATCTAAATTTTTTAAATATACTTAAGATGTGTGTTTAAATTAATAGTAATGATAAATTCTAGGTTAAAACGTGATAATTAATGAAGAAAAAGATCAATCCTGTAGATAAAAACAAAGAGTCCTCTCTATTTGATAACCGAATCACAGCTTGAAAAGTGGAGAGGGAGATGTAGTCCCCTAGAGATCGATGAATCCACCCATGATTTAACTTCAAATAAACACAGTCTCAGACAGTGCTATATAGGCAGAGCTCCACTCACGAGACTTTGGATTGTTTGATAAAATTACAAACTACGTCCAAACCACTTATCGCTATATAAAGTCTAGGACTACAATTCAGCTCTATATAAAGGATTGATTAATAAAGTGTACTTAGTGCTTACATTAAATGTCTTTTTGTCCCCTAAATCCTCATGCTGCATTTGTTGAAATATAGAATGTTTTATTATTTAATAGTCCCAGTAACAATGGTGCTTCCTTTTCTGTTCTTAATTAATACATTTGAGGAGAATAATTTAATAATTGTCCATATGCATGTAAGGGGAAAGAGAAGGAATTTGTGGAGTAAGTAACAACAAAAAGTCAGGAGGTGAAAACAAATAAACGCCAATGCAGCGGGCAAGGACAGCAGAGCTAAAAGTTTATGTTTTCATGTTAGTTTTCATGGATCGAAGATACAAGGAATTCTTGCTGGCTTACCATATCTATGGGGTTTATAGGGATTTTTTTTATTATTATATGTTACATGCCAAAAATCTAGACCCCACTCACATGCCCTTTTGTTTTCTTATGAAGCTCACTTGATTGCATTCTCTCTTTTTTTTTTATATATAGAAAATTTTAAATTATACTTTTTTTTGTTCTCTTTCCGCTCTCTTAATATATAACATCTTTTGTTTTCTTAAAAGACGAATATATGTTACATGTGAATCTCTATCTTTTAATACAAATTCAATGGTTTTTCCCTCTCGTTATTATTTTCCACGTGATTAACATTAATTTTTAACTTTAGAAAATGAAATGGTGATTTTACAAGTAGTTTTCAAGCTAATGACACAGATAGATATGCTTCAAACTTATTATATTTTCTTAAAAAAAGTTCAAATCAATAATAAGATATTCAAAATTAGTTGACTATAAATTAATTAAGCTACAGAAAAAAAAAAGATTTAAAAAAACATATTTCTAATTGGTTACCGTTATTAAGAAAGGATTAAAGTGTAATCTTAAGAGAAAAATATATTTTAAAAAAAAAGTATAAACTGTGTAATTTACATATTTTTTAAGAAAAAAAGTGTATTTTTTTTAATTGCATTAGAGTTTTGACCTTTGACTGAATCCCAACAATACTGGCCTCCGATTCTCCCACTTAGTTTTTCCTTCCTTCAGCTAGAAGGTAATAATGGTACTCGTAGGTGTTCATTATTTTATTATTATTTTTCTAATGAATATTCCAATAGAACCAATGGATCATGTAACCAAAAAAGACCAATATTGAATTGCTCCAAGCTGGCATTTGGTCTTTCTCATATAGCTACCTTCGATTGGTCAATTTATATATGATTTGAGACTATCCTGAAGATACGAAGATCCTCTCCTGCTTAATCTGCCACTTTTGAGACTTGAAAAGCATGTGAACACGGATTAGGCCTACCAAATCACCCATATTTATCACAAAAACTGTTGATAATCGTGGCTTAATTCCCAATATAATGTGCAGATCACGGTAATCTATTTTGAAACTTTTTTAAATGATTATGTAATCAACTTTTTATATTAATAAAAAGTGCATACATATTATAATTATCATCATCATTCTACTGACAATGATCTTTGTGGTCCCTAAATTAGGGTCGTTTTGAAATTGTCATTAAAGATATATAAATATACACGTAATATATGGTCGTGCACCTTATTTCATTTTTTATATAATTTCAAGAAGTTTGTTGAGTGTAGTAAAAAAAAAACAAAAACTTCGCATTTAATAGGTCACATATTTGAGTTTTTACTCCTCTGAGGGGAAATAAATGAAAATGTGTCTATTAGTATCGGGAGACTTTCTTTACCTAGATTGTAACGAAAAATTATTAAATGATTTCTAGACTATCACTTAGTTTATGCATGATTTTGCTTCCGCAAAAAAAAAAAAAAAAGTTTATGATTTGATTAATCTTTATTATGTAATCAAATATTATTAATTGTTTTATTAGATAAAGATTAGTCGGGACGAACGAGCAGGTGGTTGAGATTCACTAAATAATTTGTCAGTTAGTATTTTTTTAGTTGGAAGACTTTCTTTACATTAGATTATAAAAAAAAAATACTAAGTGGTCTTGAATTACCGCTTGGTTTATGGTTTCAATTAAAATTGACTAGTAATAAAATACTATTATTTGTTTCTTTTAATTAAAAAACTTAAATATGCATCAGATAAAGATTAATATATAGAAACAATAAATTACCTGATAATTATATTTTTTTGTTGAATAAAAGGGAAATTAAACCCCAAAAAAACTAGCTAGAACCCACGATGGAACAGCGTTATACAAAAAACTGGGAATAAAATAAAATAAAAACTCTAAGAAAGAAATTAAGAAGAGAAAAGGTTGTGTGGAGAAATTATTCTTAGAAAAAGGGGGTACGCACGTCTGTTCTATGTTACATGAGAAAGAACAAAAACAGAAAAAAGTAGATCACACACACACACTACACTACTGTTTCATGGTGGTTTGGCTATGCATGTGGGCAATAGAAAGAAGAAAATAGCTTGCGGATCGTGGTTGAAACACATAGGTAGGAACGTAAGCATTTTGATTGAAGGGTAGCCATGCATAGTTGAGGTTGATGTGATTTGCTCGAAAAGAAGAAAAGTACAATACCTGAGATAGCGAGATGTGTGAGTGTGGCTGATCAAGGTCAATGGCTATCTAAGTCTGACCCTACTGCATGCAGTGCAGTGTCCATACAATTGCCTCGTTGTCGGTTACGAGCGGAACATATTTAGGTATCGAAAACAAAGCGTGGCGTGGCACACAGTACTCCACATTCTCTCAACTTTGGTGTGCCTATAGTTATAACCTTCTTCCTTTTATAATAGGGAAAGGTTGGTTCTGGATGGAATTAATCATAAAAGTTTCATTTGGTCAAGTTTTCTGTTGTTGACCCCCTAGTGAATGGAAAGAGGGGAAGGGGAGGTAGCACCTTACTTAGTGTTTTGGCAATATGCAAATCATAGTGAATGGCATAGATAATTATTTTTTGCATTCTGTGTCCCTTCCTTAATTAAAATGGTTACATTACTTCATTCAGTGTCCCTTCCTTTAGATTAAAGTTTTAATTTCACATCATTTTCATGTTCATTTTTCTTCTTTTTCACTCTATTTTTCTCCAAACTATCGCATATGCAGTGAAGTAATGTAACATAGTCAAACATCAATTTACAACACCTATAAATTTCTTTGGAGTGGACTATATAAGAATCTAATAAGAAATGTAATTCCTTTCTTGAATTAGTCATCTGAAGTGAAACAACTTCTTGTTACCAACTGTTTCATGGTTGCTTGCTCAAATTTAGAACCAACAACAAATTGTTATAAATTTAAAAACAAAATTGTGTAAGAATAATACGAGTACAAGAAAAGATAATCTGCAAATAACATTGAGTGGAAGGATTAAGTCAGATACATGCTATTTTTAAGGATCCTAATCATTTCATATTATTTTTAACCCTTACCTTTAAATTTCTCGAAAAGGAATCTTATTTTAACTGTCATCTCTATATATCATGTTACTTGATGTTTTACAAGTTAGTCATTAAAATTATGGGTCGAATATTTTAGTTTCTAGATTTTAAAATCTCCATCAATTTTAACGTTATAAAATGACAATTATTTTACTTTTTTTACTGTGTGAAATAATTGTAAAAATAAAAATACAATTTTTATAAAATTACAAGTAAATAAAATATTTTTAAAATTCCAAAATTAAAATACTCCCTCGTACGAGTCATGAGTCACTAGTAGAAGACTGTTTATTGGCCCACGATGTACGTAGGATAAGCCCGAAGGACAAGAAGGGCTCATATGGGACATGCTAACAGCCCTACTTCTTGTCGAGCCGAGAAGAATTTAATTAGTTGTGGTAACAAAATTCAAGCAAATGTCCTTTCACTATTCACCTTTGATTTAATAGCAAGGACGAGAACAAAAAGGTAAACAAGTTTGGTGTTAGTATTTTTATTTTTTTTTCGAATCCTACAGTAATTTCTTAAATCAATTCATGTTTTCTTTTTAACTTAACATATTTTTCTACTCAAAGCCAAGGAATAATATCCAAAGGATTCATTTAAGGAACTCTGTTATTTAATATACATGGATTTAGTGATTAAATCTCTAACTATACTTAAGAAATGTTTTTTTGTTAATCATGTCATATCAATCTTTTTATTTATTATTTTAAAATTAAAGCATAAATGGGTTAAAATAAAAACAAATAGAAATAAAAAGAAAAATACGTATGTGTGAAATAAAAGAAGTTAAGAATTAAAGGAAAGGTATCCATAAGTTCTTGCACAATTGGTAAATGGCTTAATTTGTTAAGTATGCTGATAAGGGTTTAATTTTCTAATCATGCGTGCGAAAAAAAGACTTTGTTGAAAAAAATAAAACTCACATAATGATCTCTACGTCTTTAGAGTTAATCTCATAACTTTTGACTATGAGGATACCTTCATTAAAAAAAAAAAGTTTTCCACCGGAAAATGCTCTCATCATGATAAAAGAAAAAAGTTGATGATAAAATTTGTGGGGAGGGGGGGACTTCAATGATAAAATATGCAAAATAATGAAAATTGAATGTCCTAATGAAAATTGAAATCTTGATATATGACTAAAAAAGAAGTTAAGAATTAAAGGAAAGGTACCAATAAGATTTTGCACAATTAGTAAATGGCTTAATTTGTTAAGTAGGTTGATAAGAGTTTAATTTTCTGACCATTATGAAAAAAAAAATTTTGTTGGAAGAGACAAAACCTAGATTGTAATCTCTCCGTCTTGAGGGTTAATCTCATGACTTTCGACTATGAGAATACCTTACTTAAAAAAAAAGTTTACACCTGGTCATTACTTTAAAATATGCAAAATAATGAAAGTTGAATAATAAAATTCATGAAAAAAAATCTTAAATGGTAAAATTTATAAAATGATAAAATTTAGGTGGTAAAATTTATAATTAAACCTTTTTTACTAGTAAAAATAAAAGCTTAGAAATTTTTTCAAACGAAAAATTAAAGCAGAAAAAATCTAGTTCAATTATACCAGTCAATAACACAATGCAAATGAATTTTGTATATTTGTTAGTTTCTCAAGAACACAAGTATAATACAAGGAATCAATGTTAGGATGTACTCATTCAATTTTTGTATCAATAAATGTTAACTTTTGTTAGATTGTTAGTTTTATTAGTAGAAGCCTAGAAGGGATCCAACCCATGATATTTTTCCTCTTTCCTTGAGTCTTAACCATCAAACTCATTTTATATCTTTGGGTGTACTCATTCAGTAATTGGTTGGATGAAAGTCATAAAAGAGTACAACTTACCTTAATTTATTCCCAGAATCCCAACAATGATTTGCAAGAAAGTTTAGGTTATGGAAAAAGTAAAGTACTTGGGGGAGGGGGGTATAATATATTTTAAAAACTAATTAAAGAAAAAAAGAAGAAGAGATGAGTGTGAAGAGAAAAAATGCAGATGCAAATTAAAATGGGCCATTAATTAAATAGTCAGGTGACGCACCAGGTGGAATACAAGGCGCACCACCTTATTTTTATTCTAGCAGAAAAAATTCACAAAAATTCTATATTTTTTAAAATTAAGTAAATTATAATAAAATAATTAAGTCTAAAATATTTAAGATAAATTGCGTTTAGTTTTTAAAATAGGAAGACATTATAAAGTTAAAAATTGAATTTAACATTTAAAAGAATAAAAAGATTAACATGTCTTGTTTAAGGAAGAATAAAAAGATAATAAATCCTATATTTAACTAATTAATTTAATAAACAACTACTGATGTAACCATATTCCTAAGAAGCACGCATTTGATCAACTACATATGTGATCAAAGGTTTGGTAGAGTTGGATATGTATATATACAAACTAGTTAAGTCCTTCATCCAATTTGTGAGAGTTTTAAAGTTCATTTGTTTCAAAGTTAAATAAAGTTAATCTAAATTTTTTAAATATATGTGTTTAAATTAATATCAATGATAAATTCTATGTTAAAACGTGATAATGAAGAAGAAGATCAATCGTGTATGTAAAAACAAAGAGTCCTCTCTATTTGATAACCGAATCACAACTTGAAAAGTGGAAAGGGAGATGTAGTCCCCTAAAGATCGATGAATCCACCCATGATTTAACTTCAAATAAACACAGTCTCAGATAGTGTTGTATAGGCAGAGCTTCACTCACGAGACTTTGGATTGTTTAATAAAATTATAAACTACGTCCAAATCTGTTATAATTGGTATTTGAGGCCCAAGTAACCTCCAGCACGCAAAGAGAAGAAGAAGAGTGTAGTGTATCTTATTTATGCTCTTAACTATTTGTTACACGATATTTATAAGTGAATAGAAGCTTCTGGACACACTCTAATTGAAACTAACAGAAGCTTAACAAAAAAGATTCCCCCTGCGCCCTAACTCCCTAACTCTAGTGGCGCTAACCAATCCTACCTTCTACGACTATGCGCCCCATTCTGCATGGCTTCTTTCATAATCTTCCAAGTATGCTGGCGTGGTCTTCTTCCTGGCAGGCCTTGCTCCAATTTCTTCCTGCACCTCCTTTGCTAATTGGAACCCCTCAATTCCTTCCGTAACACTCCCGAGCCCATCAAGCAACACCTTGTCCTCAAGGTGATGACGACATTTGAAAGTAGACCATTCTTCCCATGAGGTCTCCTTCGATGGGAGCCCTTGCCACTGAACCAACACCATGTGCTTAGGGCCTGCCTTGGACGGAATGAATTTCGACGCCACAATGGCTAGAGGTGTGACCACAGGGTGATTATCGAAAGTTAGTGGGGGAAGGTCAACTGTGCCTGGAGCGGTAGCGGATGCTACATAAGGCTTGAGAAGGGAAACATGAAAAACTGGATGGATGCGCGAGTGTTTGGGTAGTTGTAGTTTGTAGGAGACCTTACCCATGCACGCAGTGATTTGAAAAGGCCCATAGTATCACCTACCTAGTTTCGAATAAGTGGCCCTCGTCGCCGATACTTGTCTATGAGGTTTAAGTTTGACCAGAACCTAATCCCCCACCTTGAATTCCTGATCACGGCGGTGACGATCAGCATTGGCTTTCATACGCAACTGAGCCTTAAGCAGTTTACGGCGCAACATTTCAAAAACAGCTTCTCGTTGACTGAGCATCTCATCAACTGCTTCGATGTTAGAGGTGTCGGAAATGTACTGAGGAAAGGTGGAAGGTTTCCGGCCAAAAGTAACCTCGAATGGGGTCATGCCCGTGGTGGAGTGACACGATGTGTTGTAGGACCACTCTGCCCAAAGCAGATAACGCCCCCAAGTTGATGGTTTCTCATGCACGAAGGCCCGTAAGTATTATTCAATAATGCAATTTGTCACCTCCATTTGCCCGTTGAACTGTGGATGGTAGGCAAAACTCAGGCAAAGCTTCGTGTCACTCAACGCGAAAAGTTCTCTCCAAAAGTTGTTGATAAACAATGGATCCCGGTCTGAAACAATGCTTTTGGGCATGCCATGGAGTCGTCCCACCATGTCCATAAACAGAAGGGCTATAGTGTGCGCAGTGTGTTGAGTGGGCAGCATGCCTAAGTGCAACCCTTTAGAAAAATAATCAACCACAACGAAAATACATGTATTACCGCGATAAGCTGGTAGACCAGTGATGAAGTCCATTGACAGATCCTCCCACGATCGCACTGGAACTGGAAGAGGGCACAACAGCCCTACCGATTTCCGATTATCATATTTGATGTGTTGACATGTCACACAACTTGCAATAAAGTTTCGGGTATCTTCCCTGGTTGAAGCCCATGTGAAGTTGTCTTGCAGACAATGCAAAGTCTTCTGTATTCCCATATGGCCACCCATAGGAGATTGATGGAACTCTTCAAGTAAAAGCTTGATGAATGAAGAGTTGGAGGGAAGCCAAATGCGTCCCTTGTGCAAGATGAGCCCCTCTATAAGTGTGTGGAAGGAAAGAAAATAAGAAAGAATGAAAACACATATAACGATGTATTTTCTTTTGTTTGATCGGAGAGAAAAAAGAAAAGAAAATTAAGAGAAAGATTGATGATTAGAGACACAAATTTTTTAAAAAAAATTCTCTTAATTCAAATTTTAAATTTTTCTTTCCTTCAATCCAAACAGAGGGTTAGTGTTGAGTTCAATGAGTGAAAAGGGTTTAAGGTTGCGGAAACAGGTTTAGAGGTGGGAGGGAACAACAAAGATAATGTTAGATTTGGAGATCTAGGTTGAAGGAGATGAGATGTTTTTTTAGTGATTTATAATGTTTTAAGTAAAATAAATATAATGACAATTTTAGGTGTAACTATTTCAAATTTAAGTCTTGACACAAGCATGACATCAAAGACACGGTTAAAATAAGATATTTCAAAAACAAAATATCAAAATAAGAATTTTAAAATTTAATGTATAAAAAAAATTAAAATATAAAAGATCAAAAGTAACATTTAACCTTAAATATTAAAGTTAAGATTAATTGTTTAGAGTGTGCTTGGGATAACCGCAAAAATTAGATTATTTCAACAATTGATTATATGTATAGTTGATTGTTGTTACAATCAATTATAATCAAAATCAATTTTTGTTTTGTTTGCTAAAGAGTGATTTGAAGATAATTAATTTCTTTTGGATGCAACAAAAAATCAGTTTTTTTATGATAAAATAGTATAAAAATAATTGAAATAGAAAAAAAAGTTGTTGAAAAATAACGTTAAGCTACAAATTTTCATATTAATAAAAATAACTTATTTTTTTTTAGAAAAAGCTTTTTCTAAATTTAAGCTAAAATATCCAAACAAGCTGAAATTTTTTCAGCAATGCAATTGTCCAAATATCCAAACAAGCTGAAATTCTTTTTCTAACTTTTAACAAAAATAGCTAAAAACTGAAAATTTAAGGTGTAGCAAACATGTAGGCTTTGAGGAATTAAAAATTAGAAAATATATTATTTTGGAATCGATCAATTCATTCCACATTTAAGTGTTTCATTTTAGGATAACATTTTGTATCCGTATTTACATTTAGTCATTTTCAATGGATAATTATAAATTGAATTTTAAGAAATAAATATTAGGTTTAATTGTCCATTTTCAATGGATAACTATGAATATGAATTTAACTGACCAGTTGGAATGATTTTTTGAATTATCATCATACTCCTTTCATGAGATGAGGCAGTTAAGAGTGTCTCATTTTCTTCTCTAGCATTATCTTTATTGTCACCGTTTAGCTTTGGAGTTGCTGCAGATCCCCTTTCATCAATCTTAATGCAAGATGTTACCAATTCTACAGCATTGCCCTCAAAAGGTTTGAGGGATTCTTGGACCAGATATACATGAAAATTACCATCACCTAAATCCTTGAGCTCTACCTGCGGAGTAGCATATAGAATGCTAGAAAATTTTCCATATCCATAAAAACTTTACCAAAATGCACATTATGATTCTTCAACATTTTAGGAAGATCTCCAATTAAGATTCCTTTTGGATGTGATCTCAATATAGACCAAATCTGTCTGCTTTTGGAATAGTATGTAAATCGAGGAAGGTTCATATACATCCACTTCTCGTGAAGATTTCCACTGCTCATCAGCCGGGAACGGTTTATCAACAAACACCTTCTATTTTCCATACCAAGAACTAAGCATACCATTAGGAGGATGGTTAAAATATTTTCCAAAACGATATTCCTCTCTAATATTGAAGACCATTGACATGGAAGACTTCAGAAGTAAACCATGGGGTAAGAAACAATATAATGTAATTATTCAGTCTTAACCAGTGTAATATTTCAGCTGTATCACCCGATGTAAAAAAACAGACGTGAAGGCGGAGAATTTTGAGAAACTCAATCTATTTTTTTATATACGGTGATACAAACTTTGTTGGAATATTACAACTCAAGAAGAAAATAAATTTATTTCATACTCTTTACTGATAAAGACAATTAAAAAACTTCTTTTACTTATTATCTTTAGCAAAAAAAATTGTTGATTGAAAAATTTAGGTGAATTGAATTTGGAGAACTTGATAGGATCAGGTAGGCACAAGGCTCAAAGAGCATTTACATGTAGAGATCATTTACGCACCAATAATGTCCTCATCCTTAGCAAAAATTAACCCGTCTAAAAGTTTAACTGAGGCAATGTGAGAGGGTCAATCAGTTAGATGTTAGATGTCATCTTGAGGTGAATTTATCATAGAGGTAAAAGTAATTTTTACACAAATTATTACACCATCAACACAAAAATGAGAGGGACTAAAAACAATTTTTAAAAAATTTGAGGAACTAATAAAAACATAATTTTTTAAGGACTAAGAAAAACAATTACCAAATTTAAAGAACTAAAAATATATTTAAATAAAATATAAATGTTCAAACCTTGATTTTTACGCATAATCTCTGGTACGGATTATTAAATAATACTGTTTCCGTAATTATTTCATAATACTTGTGACTATAACTTATTATATTTATTATATATATTAATACTATTGCGTTAAATACCTTAAAAAATATTTATTATTGTTGATTTAGGTTTATAATACTGTTTTTTTAAAATATAATCAGTCAATCATTACATATATTAGCCATAAAAATTTATAAAAAAATATATTATTATCTTCAAAAGTTATATATATATATATATATATATATATATATATATATATATATATATATATTAGTCTTTAGTTTATTTAAACTTTTAACAATGTTTTTTAACAGCCAATCAAATTTATTAAAAAAAACTTTTAAAAGCACAAAATATACCTCTATAGTATTAAAAAAAAGTACAAACTACATTAAAAAAAAAAACACGAAATGATGATGCACATTGTTACCCAACCCTTCATGCACACACAAAGAAGCAACAGCACCCTACGATTCAAAACGCATGAAACAAAGATATAAACTATGCTTCCATAGTAAATAAAATAGGAAAGAAACCCCCTTGCACTCCAACATTTCAATCCCACAGAAATTTACTCACGCCTGTTCCTATCGACACAAACAACTCAGATCACCCTTTTAACAATTTTAATTTGAGTATTCTAATAAATATATTATTGTTTAGATAGTTAAATAAAGATTAATTTGAATCAATTTATAAAAGATTAGTTATACTGTTGATCTAAATATACACTTACAAAGAGAAAAAAATTTATGCATTGCATCTCTTCGGTACTCATATACAAACAAATAATTATACAAAATTATTTAAATAACATTTTTTTTACCATAAAAGCATCCAGACCTTGCAAATGAAAAAAATTATGCTAAGATTTTATCATTGATGAAAATATATCTCTTTATGAATATTAGATTGAAATTTAATCACAAAAAATATTTATTTATTTTAATTATCTACTATAAAGATATCTTGCTTAAAAAAAAATTCACACTTGGAGATGCTCTAATCATGATAAAAGAAAAAAGTTGATGATAAAATTTGGGAGGAAAAACATCAGTGATAAAAATATGCAAAATGATAGAAAATTGAATGATAAAATTTATGAAAAAAATTTTGAAGGATAAAATTCATAAAAATTACAAAAGTTAAGTGGTCAAATTTGTAATTATTATTTTATAGACTCTTATAATTTTAAATGTTTTCTAAAAATTCATGAAATTCTTTAAAATCTTAGAAATTCACAAAGTCTTTCCAAATCTTCAGAATTTATATTTTTTTATAAATCTATTAAAATCTAATTTGTATAATCTAAATCATAAAAGTCTTTTAAAATTTACCCGATCTTTTTATGTTAATTTTTTAAAAAATCTAATCCAAATACATCCCTTAAACAATTTTTGGTGTAGTATATCGCGCAAAAAGTGAAGTCATTTATAAGTAAAGTATTGATTGATAGAATTTTATCAAGATCTAATGTATTATGAACTAAAGGGAATAAAATTTTGTTGCCTTTTACAAATTTAAAATAGTATCAGCCTAACAATCATCCCTCTCTTGTAATATTTCACATAGTATTCAACAAAGGTGCTACTCACCACTAGGTGCATAGTACTCCAATACCTGCTGAAGTAAAAGTTCTCTTCCAAAATATCTGTCTCTTAAATCACCCAAATCAAACATAGGATTAAAGAATAGTACTCAACAGGGAGTAGACAGAGTTCTAGAAACTTATTTGGATGTGAATTATGTTAATATGGATGCATAGAATTCAAGTATGCTTTAATTCTTCTCAACTAAACACAAATGATGTGATGGAATTGATAAAGGCAAGAAGCTGTTATACTATGGATTAAAGTTAGGATAGAAAATATCACTATGTCATTTTAGGAGTGGTTGTCTCTAACTCATTACTAAGCTGGTTACATGATGCCTTCTAAACACACACAAATAATAAAGATTATAGAGTTTATTTATTTTGAAGATTTGAGTACCCAACTTAATCCAACATGTTGAGTATACATGACATATATATTGTAAAGTTACACACACAAATAATAGAGATTATAAAGTTCCTTTAATTTGTTTTATATATTCAACTGTCTGTACATGTTAATCCAACAGATGCTATATTGGGTTGATTCAATTTAATTTATAAATTTAAAATTAACTTGCCATGAAATCCAATTAGATCTATTTTGATCAAGTTGATGGTTTTTCCTTTAAATCTAACTTTTGAATAAAAATAACTCAATCTGAGATATATGCAAACATAATCATATCAAATTAAAGATGGACGAGTTCCATGTCTTGATTTAGGTTTCTATGTTTTTCTTGTATATGGTTCTGGGTATCCCATGTATCATTTCTATTTAATCTCTTTATTCGCAGATTAAAAAAAAGTGAGTTTGAAACATGTTATTATATTTTATTATTCAAAAATATTTATTGAATAATTGTTATAGTTTTAAATATAATAAACACTTTTATAAAATATTTACATTTATTTTACTTCTTTAAATGATAATCAGAGTTATTAATATGTGTCATTAAAGGATTTGGATCTCTGCCGTAACTATTTTCTTTAGCCTCTTTTAGTTATCTGTCTCTTTAGATTTTAGTTCCTTTCAGTCTCCCTATTATTTGCTCATTCTCTCTATCCAAAAACTATGATAAACATAAGAGGGCACATTTGGGAACCATGCTTTCCCTCCCATCTTTTTTTCTTTGTACTGCTTCGTGCGGCAATCCACGTTCTTCTCCCAAATCAAAATTCAATTCCCAACAAACAAACTTCTGCCACGTTCCAAAATATGGAGAATTTTACATATATTAGGTGCATAGGTGTATGTATTACAACAATACACCAACTAACTAAAAATTCGCCTTAAAATATTTTGGTGATGCGGATTTAATTTATGCGCTGCCATAAGTCACTGGTAAATGATTAGGTGCATCGTAGTTTTCTTTACTAAAAAGAAAGAGAAAATAAAGGCTGAAACATATAATGCTTGAAATCCAGTAGCGTGCATTTGTTGTATTTGGATCAGAAATAAAATTAGAGGGAGCTGAATGGAGCAAACAATTAATAACTTTATCGCAATTGACAAACTATAATTTGATGTAGATCTGGTAAACTATATGTTCACTTTTTCTCAATTATTATATCAAGATTTAACAAATCTGATGAGGTTATTCAAAATTTCATAATGGAGGGTGGGCATTGTTTAGAGCCCTATAAGCATTAATTCCTATTTGCATGTATGCGGTAGGGATTGGAGTGATCAAACCTATAATGTCTCCCTCTCTATTCTTTTATCACATTTCTTTCTTTTTCAATTGGGAATCCCATCCTTTTCATTCCTTTCTAGCAAACAAACAATTTTAATTGAAAGAGAAAGTTCCATTACAGTCAGCAAAGCAACCCTATTTCAGCATTTTGCGGCACTCTGTCTCTTTCTTTCTCAACAAATTGTTTGCTTTATGTGCATTAAATTAAAATCCTAACCCGAAGTCACTTCTCCCTCCGGAACTTCATACCCGCACAGTTCCGGAAGCTCGCTATTATTCTATTAGCATCATTAAAAGTGCAGGTACATTGGACTAGTAGTCTTCACTTAAGCACCAAATTGGTTTATTTATAAAAACCGCGTTGTTATTGCTAAAAAAATGACAAACGACCTATAGCATGTTTCGAAATGCTTAGAATCATGTTGAATGAAAAAAAATACATTTTCAAATACAAAAATTACAAAGCAGGATAAGAGTTGTTGCATTTAAGAGAACATAGACACAAACACACTAGTGCTAAAACTCAAACTCCTAACCGATGCATTTAAGGTGAAATTCATGTTCATTCATTCTCACTCAAGTTACACGTTTTCTTAGGTTTCTATTTTTTTATGTTTCTAATTTAGTTTCAAATATTTGTTACAGTATTTTAAAATGGATGTTACTAATTAGTGTTTTTAAATATTGGTTGAAGAATTAAAAATAAAAAGTATTTATTAGGTAGATTATGAGAATTTGTAAAAAAAAGTTATGGACAATATAATTTTATATATCTAATAATTTATTTTTTAATTTCTTAATGAATATTCCAAGAACACCTGTTAGTATTTAACTTTTAAAAATTAAGAAAGCAATACTACACTTTGTATAATTAATAATTTACAATTAGTACATTATAACTCTTAATAAATATATTTTATTAAAAATAATTATTTTACCAATATAATTTATATAATTAATAATTTTTCTTAAAAAAATATAGGAGAGTAATGTAATGAGGCATTCTCTTTGGTCTCGAATATAATCAACAAATCTTTTTAAATTTTTTTCTTAAATATAAATAAATCTTAAATCTTAATTAACAGTCTTATTTAATGAGGAATAATTTAAGAAAAAATGTTATTTTTTAATTAAAAATAACCCAGTTTAATGAAATTAAAGAATCTCCTTAATAGATATAAAATGTGTCTATTCTTTTCTTATAATCGAGGAGGGGTAAGCTTTTTTTTTCTTCTTGAACGTAATGAAGTAACTAAACAAAGGCCATGTTTGAATTCTTCCGGATTTGGATACAGATAGCAGTCGCAGCTACCGAAACCACACTCTTTTTTTAGTACAAAATATTTTTCTATCATTGTAGAAGAGGAAAAGCTATTCGGCCCATTGCACACATTAGTAAGAGTGCAAGACCATTGAGATTCACCTTATACAGCAGAAGAATCATCGATCCTTCGTTACAGCTAGCCCTACTTTCACGCAAGAAACTGTGGAGAAACTGGAAAGTACGTTCATATGGTCTACCTTTCTTATTATCATAATTATAATACCTAAACCCTAAAACAATCTCACAAAAAAGTAGTAAAGAAAAAAGTTAGCTGAACAGAATAAAATGTTACAACTATTTTTTTGAAATACTCTTGCATTAATAATTTTAAGACAAGGATTTTTAATCTTTGATATTAGAGAGCACATAAATATCTAAAGAACGTAATTCAGTTAACAATAGATACTGAATTTATGAGAGAAGATTATAGATTCAATTTTTATCGAATATATTATCCATGAGAATTGATAAATTTTAGGTCTAACTAAAATAGTTTTGATGTTAGGTAGCGTAGAAGCAGCAAATTATTGGTGCAAAGACCAAAATTACGTAGATTTGCATGAAAATGACACGAGAATTATTCGGATTTGGGCGTGCAAAAGTTTCAACGACTAGGACTTCTATTGTGAAATTAATTTGACCAAACATAACCTTGGGTTTTCAGCATTTGCATGCTTTTTCTTTATAATAATATTCGTTTCTTTCTTTTTTCTATCAGTCATGCTACCTATGTTTTAGGTTTAAATTCAAATTTATCCTCTATTTTATTAAATCTAACGGTTAAATTTTAAATGTTGACTAAATTAAAAAATTAATCAATATTTTTTTTATTTTTTTAAAGAAAATACTTGAAAAATACTTAGAATCATAATCCTTAGAGTGAACGACACACTCCTTTAACACTATACACATTACCATTTGGAAATTTATTGTAAAATATAATATTAATATAAATTTTATGCGAAAATAGTTTAAAATTGAAATTTTATTCTTTTTTAATTTATTATATTTTTATAATCTTATATATTATATTTTTATAATATTTTCTATTTTTATCGCACTATTCAAAACTTATTTTATACAATAAATATATAATATAAATTTTATCTTTAATGTATCTTTTATATAAATTATAATTTCATAAAATGAAAGTATTTTATTATCTTTTAAAATATTTATATATGTGATTTAATGGTAATATTTTTTTTTACCTGTACTAAGATATTCTTGCTATTTCTTATAATAGTATTTTTTGTTTATATTTTACTTTATTTAATCAAGTACATATTTTTTTAAAGAATTAAATTATATAATAAAGATACATAACTAAATAAAATGATAATATTTTTTATTTTTAACATATTTATGTATGTGATTTATTATATTATTTTTTTATCCACATTACAATAAATAACATAAATATCTTAATATAGATAAAAATAAATATTGTCACTAAATCACAAGCATTATTTTAAAATATAAATATAATATATAAAATAAAAATAAAATTTATATAAATGTACATATTGTAAAAATTAAATTTAATCTTATATATTATATTTTAAAAGATAATTATAATATTATAAAAATAATAAACTTTAAATTTTAAATTATTTTCACATAAAACTTATATTAATATTTTATTTTATACAAAATATTTAAATGAATACTTAAGTATAATGATAAAAGAGTACACTTCTAACTTCATGGACCAAGGTACTAGTTCTTCCTCAATGAAAATCAAAGATAATATAAAAAATTTATAATAATTCATACACTCTATTTGATCAACTGAATTAGATCATTGACATATTTATTATTTTGATATTTCATATATATATTATTGTTTGTTTCTTTTTTATAAGATATAAGAAAATAGTAATAAATATTATCTTTGAAGTTTTAAAAAGAAAGTAAATAATAATAAAAAGTTTATTCAAAAGTGACAAATAAAAGGAACATATATAATATTTAGAATTTAAATCGATCCTCTACGTGTGAATTGTGGTATTAGGTCAATCCTACAATTGTGGATCAATTTTTTTTCACAGATGTAGGTCGATCGACCCATGAGAAAAGTTGTGTATTATTAAGCCTTTGTTTGATAGCGAAAAAATGCAAGAGGGGGGAATCCCTTAAAAAAACACAAGGAAAAGGGGGAGTAGATAGAAATTAGTAGTGTTATTTGGTAAGAAAATTTAGAAGAGAAATAATTTTAAAATTAGTGTAATTTATTGTATTATTTTTTATTTATTTTTATTCATTTTTCTTCATTCTTCTCTGTCTCTCATCTTTAATTTTTACTTTATTTTTCATCTACTTTCATTTGTCATTTTTTTTATTTTCATTTATTCTTTATTTTTTTTCATCTCTACAAACATGATGTAAGGGTCTTCTCTCAACTGATTGTATAAGTTATAGTCCTCAATCAGGTGATCCACAACCCTCCAAGTATCAAACTTAAAAGACACAAATAGTTACTTGATCAGACGAATTAGTATTTGTCCTTATTATTCTCTTTATTCTTCTTTTTACAATTAAATTTGTGGTACAAGAACTAAGAAATATAATTAATATTTTAGTTTTAATAAAATTAGATTCAATATAGAATCTATCTTTATAATAAATCTTAGGGTAATACAAAAACGTGTTAATTAAATTGTATAAGTTTAACGCCGAAAAGTTGAAATAAAAGTGAGTTCAGTAATTTGCAAGTTGCTTCTTACGTAACCAATTAACGAAGTGTAAACTGACAAATTTTGGTGTCTTTAATAGTAACTTGATTTTAAAAAATGTATTACAAAATAAATTGAAAATGTTGAAACATCAATATGATTTTTTTAGTTTATCATAGTTGGATAGAGGTCTAACCCTTTGAACATTCAAGAGTAGACCAGTTTAGATTCCTGTAATCATGTGGTACATTTGCTTAAGCTAATTGTGGTGAAGAAAATGAAATTGAAAAAGGAAAAGAACAAAAATACATGGTGCTGGTCACAAATTCCTTGACTTGAGACATCATACAGGCTGGTATTAGACCCAAGCACTCAATTCCAGTAAGACTAGTGCACAAATTGTTCACATATTCCAAGCTTTGTTCAAAGTCATCATTTCAAATTCAAAAAACGTGTAATTCTTCTTTAGCTTACTTGACGGGGAGGTCTAGTCATTAGCTAGGAACAAGCAACCTTTCTTAATTTGACTCAACGGTCTTCAATTCAGTTTCTAAACAATTCTTATTTGGGGTTAAACTAAATGAATTATTGTATATTTGCTAATTGCTTCATCAAACCAAATTAGTGAAATTACCCCTTACTTCGGGAACGGCCTTCAGTCCCCGGCTCCCTCTTCTTTCTTTTTTTTTTTCTCTTTTTTTTTTAAAAATAATTTGATGTTCATAAGTAAATCATTTCCTGTATTTCGAACAGAAAAAAAATGAAACAGGGTCATATTACCTTTGGATAATAGTAAATATTGATATATATAATTATTCAAAGCCTAATAAAATATAGAGAGAAAATAAATCAAATTATATCGATATAACTTTATCAACAATTACATTATTTTATAACTTTGAATTGAATAATATTTTTTTAAAACTCATAATTGAATTGAAATTTTTTTTTCATATAGATTATATATATAAAATTTCATATTAATAAAAAATTAATCGTTACCTTATTTATATAAATTAAAGTCAACGTAATATAAATATTTTAAAATATACTAAAATATAGATAATTTGATTATTTATTGCTTAATTTTGATAAAATTTGACACAAACAATCTTGATAATATATAGATATAATTCTATGATTAGATCAATAAAAATTATATTCTATATTAAATTATAAAAATGATACAATAATTATCAAAGTTACATTGTAATTTACTTCATTAAACTTGTTGGTTTTTGAATGCTCATAATCATCACAATGATTAAAATAATACTAAATCCCCGTCCATCATCTTCCTACATTTTTTATGGGAATGTTTATCAATTATTTTTTTTACAACAAAAAGATGTGTGTGTTTTAATAATAAGGTTTGGAATAACGAAAAAAGTTAAGGAAAGTCAAACTTTTATTCAGGATTCGAATTTTGAAGTAGTTAGTTAAAAACTTAATTGATCCGATTTCCAATGTTTTGGTAAGGATTTATGTTAAAAAAATGGTAAAATATATTTTTGATCCTCTAAAATTTGAAAAATTCATTTTTTCCCTCTAACTTTTTTTTTCCATTTTTCATCTTATGCACGGTCTAAATAACCATTTATAAGTAGTATCTAAAGCATTTTAAAGTTCAAAAAGTGGTACATTTTTAATTAAGAGAGATGAAAAATGAATATTTTAAAATTAGAAAGACTAAAATCAAATGAAACTTTTTAGAGAGATTTAAAATGAACACTTCAAATTTTAGAGAGCCAAATACATATTTTATCAAAAAAATGGAAACATTATATTATCAGAGGAAAAAAAGCATAAAATAGTTAAAATAAGATTTATTATTATTTGTGCATGATCTAAAACTCAGTTGTTTGGCATAACTCATAAGGGCTTTTTAAATTATTATTTTTTAATTTAGTTCTTATAAAATTTATTTATTTTTATTTCAATTCCTAATGTTATTAGATTCTGCTAACCACTTACATGGATAACGGTGACAATGTCATTATGATGAGATCATCACCTACATCAATAAATAATGACATTGTTATTTGATGATCTTATCAAAAGCACTACATCACAATAACATAATCAAAGATTGAAATTATAAAAAAAGTGACATGTTTTTTTAGTGGTTAGAATGGTTATTAAGAAAGTGACTAAATCAATCCTTAAATCTTACATTTGTATCTTTGAATCTCATTATCAAAATGTTTTTTTTCTCATTTCAAAGCCAAGTTACTTTGTGAGCCATTAGTTATCAATCATTCTTGGTTAGTGAAAATAATTTTTTTTCAGATTTTATTTATTTTTTAGTTGAATTTTATATTAGTCAAAGTCTTTTTTTTCCCCTTAACAAATAGGAGAATTAAGAAAAAAAAATTAACAATCATTGTCAATAATTGTTAAATTTTAGTTGTTAGATTATTGGTCATTAATCATATCAACTATCAATTAAGTGTTAATTTAGTATTTAAATATCTTTTTATAAATATGTCTTTGAAAATATTTTATTTATTTATTTTATTTTTAATCCTTATAAATATCTTATTTTTTGTTTTTAGCTGCTGAAAATATAACACTTTAATTTTACTTCCTAAAAGTATATCATTTTTTCCTCTCTTACTCACTGATAACATCATTATGATGAAATGACAATTTTGTATGAGAATGTAATACAATGATGATATCATCATGGTTAATTACTTGTGCCAACACTTAACATAGTCCATGACAACATTGACTAAAATATTTTATTTACAGGAACAACATTAAAAAAAAAAAATATGCTTGTTCCACCGTGCTCCAACTAAATAAAAATCCATCTTAAAATTGTAATTTTTTTTATTGATCACATAAAAGGAGAATAATTAGTTAATAATATGTGAATGAACACAAAAGACAAAAAAAAAATACATAATAGCAATGGCTCTATTATTATTGTAGAGTTCACCGTTGATGACATATACCACGAGTATTCGGTGTTTTATACGTGTTATATTCCTTCACCGACTCAATTATAACATGCTAGCAGGCCTAATAGTGAAAATATGTGAATTAGCTTCATTTAATTTCATGAATTAAAATCAATTTGATTTAAAACATCATTTTTAACATTTTTATTAATCCAATGCCGATCCAGTTAAATAAATAAATAAAACAAAACCATCAATTAAAAATTGCTAGCATATACTATTTGTTACGAATCGTCATAGGGCTGCTTACTTGCTTCCATTTAATTTCAACCAACAAAACTACCTACAAGGCTACAATTACAAGAACAAACTATGATGCATGTTCTATGTATGTTTTCCTTCCCTCAAACTCAAAGGCATGTCACCTCTTTAAACAATGAAGTCATTAATTTATCTCCGCAAAATCTGATTAAAGATGCTTTCCACACAATAACTAAAAGCCAAGTACCACACAAATAAATGCTGAGTGGCCAGAAATTAAATTAAGTCACAATCATACCGTTCATCAGACAATTAACACATTTTTTTTTTATTTTCTGGCATGGTTATCTTTAATTTCTCACTGTCTTAATGATCTTAGGCACATAGTTCCATTGTCAAGGGTAGATGAGGGTCTGAAACTTTTTCCTTGAAAACGTACTATTCCATGAATCCATGAAAGGTAAAGGAAAGGGAAAATGTGATGCAACACATTATAATCTTCATAGTTAGCTTTGCAACTTGGTGGGGTTTAATCTTAGAATGGCATCAAATGAATGGTACTCGAAGGAGACTTTTTTGGTTGATGTGTGGCTAGTTAAATACAAAGTCTAGGGACGTGGCCGTGCATACTTCCCCACGATCGTCCTTGTCCATTTTGAATTAATGTTCTTTTTCAACTTTCAAGTAGGAGTGTAGGACCCTCAAATTAACTTCAGTTTGTTATTTGGTTAAATACAAGTCTATGATTGCTGGATTGGTTCTAAGGGCCAATTGAGAAACATTCGAAAATCTTAATCTGTGAATTGTGATATATGGCCAATCATTACTAGAAAACAAACTTTTTATATCGGTTATTTTCATCTTTCTACATCGATTTTGACGCATCATCTAACCTACCTTCTAGCTAAGAGTGCGATCAATTTGACCCACAACATATGAAGCAAGTCCAGAGTCATCAGCCTGAAAGGATCATGACAAGAATTCAATTAGCGATAAAGAAAAGAAAATTAACCTACATAAATCATTCTGTGATGACTCATCTTACTTTGTCCATCTTTCCAAGGTCCAATCCTTCAAAGTTCTTCAATGTCAAAAATGGTGGCAGTGTGAATCTGTAATAGACATTTTACAACTAATTTTAATTGCAAGGATAAGGCTGGAACTTTAAAGAAAAGCTAATCATATCGATGGTGAAAATGAGTACTCATACTCTAACCAAAACACCCAGTATTGACCTCACCTAATGGCATAAGGATATAAATGTTGTTGTAATGTATATTGCTAGCCATTAAAGTTGAAAGTTTTCAAGCAAGAATCTGCAATATAGAAGTCATTCAAGAGTTTTATACTTTCAGATCGTGTAACATGCATAATCATCGTAAAAATACCGGAATTAATACTTGCCATCTCTAAGACTTCACCAATTATGACCCGAATTTCCCTACTTTTAATTGTTATATGATTCCATGTAAGCATTCATGTATACAAGTGTATGGTTCTAAACACATCTCAATGTGTGCATCAATGTAAGCAGCAGAAGGGAAGATACTGAAACAGTATAGTACTCATGTCCAAATTGGAACTTGATTTGGTATAATCGATATAATTACTCCTTTATTTGAAAAATAAAATAAAAAATAAAAAGGACTAGCTGAGCTAGATTTGCATATAAGGAAACTGAAGGCCTTCAGCAAACTACCTGAAGAATATTCAAAGCCTTTCTCATATCACCATTGCTAAGCCGAACAAAAGCTGCTAAGCCGCTGTCCTCAACATCAAGCCTAGTCAAATTACAAAATGGCAATCATCATATTGGAAGTTATTAAGTCAAAAACTGAATTACAACGTTGCAAATGTTTATAGAAAATTAACAATGTAGTGGAGTGATTATCCAATAACAAGGGCACAGATGTGAGATGCATTAGAGGAAGGGGATTAGCATGTACAAACAATTTAATATATGTTTCACGGGAATTAGCACCTTCCAATATCATAATTCCATTTCCAAATTCAGAGACAATGTCCTAATCAAATGGTGAGTTTTACTGCATGTATAGCTTATTGGTTTCCTTTCAAAATTTTATCTACAGGGACAAGGCTCCTCAATAACTTTAAAATCTAAAGTGAACCATAGTTTTGTGTTAAAAAATTGAGCACACTAATTAACTAAAAGGAATTGATATGATTCAAGGATTTGGAACACTTGCAGTTGAACTGTGCAAAAAGTTACAGAGACATGCACACACAAGTCAGGTCTTATATTTTTAGAACTGTTGGACCTGCATGCGCTTTCTATATCTCTGTCTGTACCTATGATCTAATTATCAGTATTAACTATTGAATATAAAATCCCTTTTTCCTGGAGTATTTCATTATACATACACAAATCAACGTAAGCATCAAGACTTTTATTCACTAGAATCTCTAGAATTGACCAATGGACAAGTATAGAAAGTAGGAACACACTAATAAGAGCAGAACCTTGAAAGCAGCAACACTGATAAGCAAACACGGGTAGCATATTCAAACAAATTTCTGAAGCTTTCAAGTTCAATTATAGTGAATAACATAGATGGCCACTATAGCTAAGGCAATCACCACATAAAAACAAAGTAACTCAAAAGAATATCAAATTTGACAGCCAAGTTAAACATAGATAAACCAACGACACAAACTACAAAGAACTATTTACTACAGTAATAAAACAGTACACACAACTATATAGTAAGAAGTTACAACTAGGGGGATAAAAGGCAGAGAAGACAACCCAAATGATAAGCTGAGTGCTAGCAAAATCTTGAATCTGCTGGCGCACGACATCAATTCCTCTATCATCGGATGCATTGAGCTCCAAAATCATATTTTGGTACTGTGAACCATACAGTTTGCGTGCCACAACAAGAATCGTTGATGTTTTGCCCGTGCCAGGAGGGCCATACAACAGAAGATGGGATAAAAAAGGTCAAGTTGTGAAGGCAAAACAACTCCCTTGCAACTGGAACAAGGGATTTTAAACACATTTAAATAGTTGTTTGAATACACAGGCAAGCTAGGGATGACTCGTACTTACCAAACGTGCAAACTCAGGCCTAGCTAATGAGGGCGAGAGGCACAACACAGGGCAACAACTAGCAGTTTGATGTGGTTTTCGATCGGACAAGCGCGCGTGACCTAGGGCACTTATTTTACTCACGCAACAAAGACGGTCATTAACAAAGACCGTCGTTGTCTTTATTGAATATTATTACAAAATTGTCACTAGGTGTCATTCTATGACGGTTTCTTTTGACCATCGTAGATTTTACAATGTAAATTTAAATTATAATTATCTTAATTACAAAATTGTCACCGTTTGACATTTTAAGGTGATTCTACAGAATCGTTGTAGATACTATCTTGGAAAGCTGTTTTTCTAGTAGTAAATGTTATATGGTCACATGGAGCCCCAAGTGTTTCCTTGTAGACCGCCTTCAATTTGATCTTCTATGGCAATTAAACTTCAAGGGAAGAAAGATGGTGTGGTGAGGAAGTAATAATATAGTCAAACATGGCAGAGTGATGTGTCATAAACTGCTCAACTAAGAAATAGAGACACTTAAATAGTGTTAATTGTGTGTAATAATGTGTCAGATACACATCTATATTAGATATTGTATAAAGAATTTAAACTTACAATTTAAAGTGTGTATATGTTCTTGTAACCAAATCGTGTTTTAGTGTCTGGAGTTCTAGTTCAAGAACATTCAAATAAAATAGGTATGGAAATCTAGTTCAATAACATTCAAATATTATCATACGTGATATTCTCGTAACAGTCTATCATACGCGATCCCAGTTGCTGCTCTAAGATCCCTGGATTTGTATTGCAAGCAATTAATTAAGTTCGCTTAAGGACTGAGGATGGGATGCTTATCTGGCAACATGAAAGGGTCGGCATGCATTTAAGAGAATCTAGTATCGAAGGAATATACAGTCCCACAATTTTAAAATTCATAATTACGAAGAGACTAAGCATAAAGTAAGATCATCCGTAATACGATCAAAAAGATCCTAGGGGTACAGTATTTGAATAATGAAGAAAAAAAATTAATTTTCTGTCAAAAACTTCATTAGACAGATTGAAATCTGCATTAGAATCAATGGAAGATTCTTGCCCCCACCCAAAACAAAAAGAGTAGTGGGGAAAATACTTTGAAAGTTGCATGTGTTTATTGAGGCAGTGAGCCCCAAGGCCTCCACAGTCCACAGTAGCTTTTAATGAAGGGCTGAGCTTAGATATGGTCCACCTCAAAGCTCTGTCATTTCATTTAATTATTATCCGCTTGGGGTTTGACAATACACTTTTGTTGTCCTTTTTATTTGTTAAATCACTGGCAAACTCACGTTCAAACTTCAGATAATGTATGTTGAGAAAAGTACTCTCTGAATGTTAAAAACTGTTTATGCAGACTTCAGAAGTCTTCCAAAATAAATAAGTATAAACAAACCCCTTGTATATTCTTTATGAAAGAAAATTTTCTACGAGTAAGGGTCGAATTATTATAAATATAAGTATTTTCTTTATGAATATTTTATACAGTTACATAATTATAACTCAAATTAAAAATAATTAGTTAAAATAAAACAACCTTACACCTAATGATTTTTCTCATTAACAAAATGTGAAAAATAAACTGTAGTGGAATCAAATAGGAGCCGTAGCTGTTGCTGATGATCGGAACAGGGAGGGGAGATGGAGGAAACCTTGAGGTCAGAATCCGAGTGTACGTAAAGTTGGTAGCTAGTAGTTTACTTACTGTAGGTGCACATTGACAAGGCAATGCAGTAGCACCTTTAATTAGGGGAATGGGTTGAGAGCTTCAAAAAAAAAAGGCACGATCATTAGCGTATGGACAAGTTCTTTTTCCTATATTGAGCGGGTCTAAAACTGTTCCTAGTTATTATTTATTTATTTTCTTTTAATTTTGTTTTCCAGCAAACAAATGCACCCTTGACCAGGTCATCAATACGGACTATGGGTCCAAAACATTCACCTAACCACAAAATAGATGACATAATGTGATAATGTTAATACAACCCCCTTTTGCTTTCCTTTGTTTCTATTGGTATTCGATGTATATGTCTTTTCCTTTTAAATATAACCTTTTTTTCCTTTCTTTTCATTATAATAATCACTTTATCCCATCCCATGAGGGCCCGTCCCAAAAAGCTTCCAACATTTGAAGAAGCATCCGAATTCCTTTGACTCAATCTCTTTATTCTTAATCTTCCCCCACTGCTTTTTTCTCTCTGCCAAATTACACCCCACATGAACTCTCAAACAAAAAACCAACCGGCTCTTCTCTGACATTCACAGTTTTGCATTTAATTGCCCACGTTTCAAGCCATTCCCTCCTCATTTTCCTCAAAACGTAGTTATAGTCACCACCCCAAAAACTTCATCTTCACTCTTCATTCTTCTTCACCACTTTGTTACATAATGGTAGCTCTACGTAGTAGGAGACGTAAAACTCTAATGCTCTTGCTGGTCTTGTTTCTCTGCATATTGGGGCACGGTCATGGATCAAGAACCACCAACGTCTTCAAATTGAAGCCAAAGTCTCAGCACACGGGTCACTTTTTTGGATTCTTGCCAAAGAGGATACACATACCGTTCTCCTCTCCTTCAAAGAAACACAATGACATTGGCCTACAAAGTTGGAGATCACCCTAAAGGTGACTTTAGGGTTTTTATTTCAAATTTCTTTTCAAGCAAACTGGTTAATTAACTGATGTACACTGGGGCATGAGGGAGTTTGATGATGACATGTTATTTTTTTTCTAGGGATGGTATTAGAATGATGATATGATCTATTAGCTGCATTTCTTTGAAGGAGATAATGTATGTTAAATCTCTATATTTTTTGGGGGCACTTTTGGAATATAGATAAATTATTATATATACAATGATGAATGATCAAAGCTGCAGAGTTTCTATACCAACATTCTTGATGTACATTAATGAAAACGTCTAGTATTATACTGTATAGCATTACCACACATGCATGCATTTGCTGTATTAATTTCTTGTACAACTATTCCTCTAAATCAGCATTCTGCAAGCTTCTCTTCAAATGAATTGGAACTTCTTTTCATTATTTTTATGCAATGTGGAGAATTAATTTTAAGCTTAATCATGTAAGTGATCAACCACATCAACGTTTACACTAGTCATTGAAACAAGTAGAGTAGACTGACACTAAATACCAACTCCGTTGAATTCACCTTTATTCAAGTAAGTTAGTATCTGATGCAATTGAATTTCAGAATTATGTGGTCCGCTTGCGTGTCTTACATTCTTTTAGATTTTTTTCTTAGTTATTATATATATATATATATATATATATATATATATATATATATATATATATATATATATATATATATATATATATATATTAATTTTTCAGGAAATTATGCATATGAATTAGTTCTGTATTTCAGTTCAATAATTGATCTAAAACTTTCAAGGAGGATTATTATGTATCTTCCAGACCAGTGGTGTACTGTATTATAGTATATTACTACATGAGGCTTTTATCATTGACAAATATATACATATATATATTTTTAAACAATTGAAATATTTATGTTTGAGTAGTGTTAATTAGACAAAAAAATTATTCGGAATAAAAACACTGAACTAAGTTCAAGAGTTAATATCCAATACATAACGCCCTAAATTGGCTATGTGATAAGTGTAACTATTTCATATCATATTAATGAGAACATTTAATTAACTTCTATTTTATAACAAACAAATTTTATTAGAGATTTCCAAAATAAATAAAAAAATCATTTGTTGAAATAATTAAAATAGGAATACAAACAATTGAATATTATATTTTGATTATAACCAAACAAAACTGACCTAATTAAAATATAAAAAAAAGTCTTATAAAAGAATTAAAAAAAACATAAAATAACGAATTCTTTCTATGTATAAAGAGAATAAATCCTAGAAATTTTATTATTTTCAAGTTACAACGGCATATTAATCCAAATAAATGGTTTATTTAGTTTAAATAAAAATAATTTTTTCAATTATAAATGTTAAATATTAATTATATGGATTGTGAATGTCCTATTTACAACAAGTTTTAATTTACTGTATTAGTTACTAATAAAAAACAACTTTTTTAATTAGAAATAAAATAAAACAAGTATTTTTAGCGAGATTTAACCGCCTATGAGCAATCATATAAGTAAATTTGACACCACACTTTAATATAAAATTTTATGATTCGGGTTTATAGGTTTTATTCTCACTTATATAGTACTCAACCTTCCCATTTATACTTGATGCGAGACTTCATCTTACACATATAATCTAATAATCTTTCCCTTAGGTGCGAGTTCCTTCGACATTACTGTAGTCTCCCTTACCGTGAAAGTCATTTTCAATTCATGAGTATCCAATAATAGCCCTTAGAACTTAACCATGACTATCTCGACTTGTCTAACCATTGCCGCCAACATGCTCTAATACATTGCACCACTCCAACACTTGTGGAACTTGCTACTTGACCTCCATGTATGGATTCACCCATGAGGAAGACTTTCGATATAAAATATCTTTATATCTATAGATTCACCGTTGTCATTTCCTATTTGAGTCAGTCACCAAGTCAAACTTGACTCTGATACCAATTGATGTGAGATTGAGGATCGTGGAGAGAAACCAATGGATCTCGAACAATCATATAAGTGAATTTAACACTATATTTTAACCAAAAACTTTAAGACTCGAGTCTATGAGTCTTATCCTTACTTATGGTGTTTAATCTTCTCATTCTTATTTTTTTTAAAATAGTTTTTTTAAATAGTATATGTGGATCTATTGTGCAAATTATTATTACTAATTTTAAATATAAATTGCTAGATTATGATAAATAAATTAAAAGGCATATTTAAATTCATTGATCAATTTGTTTTCTACTATTCTACTTTTGATAAATACTGGATAATTAAGTTATTTTTGTAAACTAAAATTCAAATTACCACGTGGAGAAGTTATTTCTCTCTCTTTTTTTTTTTTACTGATGCTGCTTGTACTTCTTTTCATTAAAAAAAGTAATCATTTTTATTTAATTTCTTTACTCGTGAGGAGTTTGTCATTCTAATTTTTAGTTTAGTTTAAATATGCTTAACTAAAATATATTAAATTCAAAATCAAGTGAAATATAAATTTGATGGACTTAAAACTTTGTATGGTATATTAATAAATACATTTTTTCTCCGTTTATAGTTCAACCAAACAAACTTTGCAGCCTCTTAAAGCCTTTTTTTAAAATAAATTGATGTGAGTTTTTATTAACTTATTGAATGATTTTCATTCCAAAAAAAAATGTAAAAGAAAAATTTTATACGTATCAAAAGTTATATTAATATTCCAGCATACAGTTTTTTTCTTTTCTTTTCCTTTTTAAAAAAATTACACGTTGAAGTGTTTTTATCTCTCGTATGCTTCTTTTTTTAAGGCATCTCGTATGCTTCTTTGGTAGAAGACATTCTATTATAATTAAAGCCAAACGTATTATCAGCGTTATAGATACCTTGCTGAGATAATGACTACTGATTGGAGTTTCATTGGATTCCACTGAAAAAGACATTGGAAGGAACATAAATGATAAATATAATACATTTTTGTCCACCGCTATATATGTTGCAGTATTTTCATCATTGGACTTCTCATTTTAATTTGTGTGGTTTTCGCCAAGAAATATATTTTCAATCTGAAATAATCATAAATCAATTAACGAATCCCTAGTTAATGCATGTTTTACAAATAATGGAGTCCCAAACCCCAAATAAACATGATTATTATTGAATCCTTGAAAGGTTATGTTCATAATATTGTTTCTTTCTTCTTCTTTGTTTGGTAATAAGGTTATGTTCACAATATTGTTTCTCTTCTATATCTAGAAAACAACCTTTGAATGAATTATCCCATACCCATTCCATACCTCAACTGATACACCTATGACGCAATTATCTTTAAATTAAATCATCTTCATACTAGATTTTTTTTACCTTTTGGATAAAGTCACCTTTGCTCGGTATTCACTATTCAATTTTCATTTCCAAAAATTACGGTCCCTTTGTCCATGACATTTTATTGGCACACTTAAACATATAATTGTTCCAGTTCCACCACAAGAATTTACCAAAAAAAAAAGTTCCACCACAAGAAAAAAGAAGATATTATTGTAGACACAGATAGTTTTCTTGTATATTTAGGGTCGATAAGTATTAATCAACGAACAATATGAGCCGCGGGATCGCTTCTAATTAGGAAGGCCATCCTTATCCTCTAATTCGGTGTCTGATATCGAAATGTCTATGGAATATTTTAAATTCAGGAAAATGAACCCCGAGACTTGCCATGATAGTATGATACTGCCCACACATGTTAGTTTATTATTTTTCAGTATATAATTTTTATAATATACTAATATTTTTATGTGTTAGTTTAATTTTTATTATAAATAAATACTTTTAGTAATTGTATTTTTTATCATGTCGGATATAAACCAATATGGTCCAGATTAAGCCAATCTAAGGATCCTATTATGAGATCAAATAATACATTTATCTGAAGGATACACGTACAACCTCCTATAATTTATACCATGGTTTTGGCCGGTCCCTATCACAAGATAGTCTTCCTAGTTATAGGTTCAGATAGCCTTCTCTCATGGGTTCGGTTTATGTCCCCCATGTCTCTTTGTATTTGGTTCTTCTTAATATATTTTGTGGCTTGTTTAGTTTGGGCAGTGGAGGGGGTGCTAACCTGGTTAGGATGCCTTTCACTACTCTTTGCTCTTGTAGGTCTGATATTGTTTAAAAAAAAGTCCCTATCACAGGATCCAAATAATATACAATGTGGTAGTTTTTTTCTTTTTTAAAAAAATTAACTGCTTCCGATAACTAATTAGGTATTGCATATTATTCGTATTTAGAAACTAAAAATAAGGTGTTACTAATTTCACAAGCATGGGATTAAGGAAGGTATCAAACAGATTAACTATTATTGGTATTTTTCTTTGCAAATGATTGTACCGACTGATTAAAATTTTGAGTCCATGCAAAACAATTAAGTAGCGTAAACATATGAAATTGATCACTTGGTTCAACCTCATTAGGGATGATTTTCTAGCTTTACTTTCATATCATGCATCTGGCACATGTTAAGATGACATTAGGGATAATTTTCAATAGATTTTTGCAAAGGAAATTGCTTGCCACAATAACTAATAAGTGAACCTTTTTCATCCAGAACGCACTACTTGCAATTGTTACTTAAAAGGATATTGAGAAGGGATGAGATACTACTAGTTATTATTACATACTAGAAAGGCAAAAGTAACTATTTTATGCTTGAATTGTTTTGTAAATGCCTCCTTGTAGTCTCCGTGATGTCCTGCTGTTTTCTTCTCAATAAATCTTCTATTTCATCCTGGTATTGTTGTTCAATCATCTCTAACTCTATTCTCAACTCATCCCCAGGTTCAAAGAAGGAGGAAGTACTAACGGGATGACAAGAGAAATTCATCGTACCATTGCTTTCCACGCATGGAAAACTCCTATAATTAGATGATGCCCTGAATTCAGATGTAAGTGAGCTTTGACTACTAACTTTAGGCAAGTCAAAGTCTGTAAATCCTGATTTAGCAGACATGAATGAAACTGTCGAAAAATGCTTATCATTGAAGTCAGATGTTGCAGAACTGTATGACCTATGTTTCTCAAAATACAAATCATTTGTCTTTGTTTCTCTTCGAAGACCAATGTTTGCACGAGACATAAACTTGTCACAAATCACATTATCATTGTTTTCCATTTCTGCTGGTCTTCCAGGCGAGGTAGAGAGACCTACATCTTCAGCCACAATTTGGCTAGAACCTTCTGAGCTATGCTTGTATTTTGCTAATTTTGAGTCTCTGTTGACTTGAATGAGTTAGTTTACCATTAGAAGAAACTAAATGATCAATCTCTACACAAGGTTTCCAATCAGGAAGCGAAGTTATCAATAACAAATCAATTAACTCTGCTATGAATTTAACATTCTGCTCAGCAAGTTCAAGTTGCTCAACCATTTCACTTGAAACTGAGATGGCAGTATAACTGTTGATGCAGAATATGAAATGAATATTTCTTGCCCGCCCTGCATTTTATTGCCAGATAACTTAACTTTCTATCAATATATTATAAACATGGTTTTGTTAAGAGTAAAAATCTACTATAAGTTATACTGACCATTCGGATCAGCTATGCGGAGAACTAATGATACAGACATTTCATCATTTTGTTCACCTTTTAGAAAAAATGTCACCTTCCTTCAACCTTCGTATCTCAACACATGGGGAAGGCAATGCATCATCAACAGAATCAACAGAATTATAAAGTAAAGTGGTCAATGGCGGCTCACTGGCATCACCAAGATCCATTGAAATGGATCTAACACGTGTACTGGCAGGACCTTCTGACATAAGACAATGATTTTCGAAGGTTCCATATTTAGGAAGAAGGATATCTGGTAATGGAAGACAACGATTCTTCAGTGAACCATTCACTTGGAGAAAATGGTCCATCAGAAGCTCCTTTGCTGACAATCTTTGAGATGCTGGGACAAGACATTTCTCAATAAATGATTTTACTTCTGGATCTTTGAGTTTGGAAAGACCAACAGACTTTATGCCCTGCAGTATTAAATATTATATGACCATAGAATCCCAGTAATAGCTTAAAGAAAAAGAATATTATCAATAAGAATATGCACAGATGAAACTTTCTTGTATATCCGAGCTGAGTTTCTACATTCACTGTAAGGATATTCAGATGTAACCAACTCAAGCATGCACATCCCAAACTAATATATGTCGGCTAATTCCTTATAATGTTCATCATACAGTTCAGGTGCCATGAACTCCGGGGTCCCTACTAGGATTACATATGTGTAAATATAACTGGTGTAGAAATCAAACAGCATCGAGGCAAATAAGTCAGAAAAAATCTTCTACTAGTACTCGTTCATTACAGCTATGAGATGGAAATGAAAAACATTTAAAAGGGATAGTGAACACACTTTCTGAGGCTCCCTGAGGTGAACAACTCAGTAATCAAGTTAAGAGTTCTGTGCTTGTCAACAATCCAGGAATTGTAGAAAGTTACTATGCTGTCGTGCTTCAGTGACTTCAATAGACGCACCTGAGTAAAGCCTCTCTAAGCCACCTGAACTTGGCTCCATGCAACTTCAAGTCCATTGATTTCATCAAACGCCTTGTAACTAATTAACCATAGATAAAGGGAAAAAATGCATATCTTGAATCAAATTTCACTAAAACAATAAATACTTGATGAAAATCACGAACCACAAAATGCTATGCATTATGTTCTAAACTGAGCAGGGCATTTCAAATGTCTTTTCAATTTTACATATGAAAAACAGTAAACCTTGAAGTAAAAGAATTAAATTACTAGTGAAGTACTGCAATAAAAACCAAAATAATAAAGAAACACATTGCTAAGAAAACAAAAACAATGGATACACAGTTTTGAAAGCTCCTTGGCCGATAACTTCGTTATACTGTTATGAATACAAAAAAAAAAAAAAAAAAAAAAAACCATCACTTTAATGCATAGTTAGGTTTTATGTTAAAAAACACACAAAGGTAAAAGGAACACACAATTACATACCCTAATTTAGCGATTAGTGGGATCAATTTCAAGAACATCGGGATCAGGAGGCTCTAGAAGGCCTGCACTCCCTTCTGAGCTTTCTGTTTCCATCAAACTCATCTATGCTGTGAATATACGATTTCAAACTTTTGGAATTAAAAGTATTAGGCAAATGTTGACTAGTGCCCTTAGGGCATTAATCAAGGAACTAAAAGGAGAAAATTTTTCATTTAAATTTACAAAATTGCGTTAATCATAATTTTTTTGACATTGTCCTCAGGGCAAGAAGACCAAAACTATTAAATAAGCAAATCAGATAAAGGAATTGAAAAGCCAAAATGTTGCAGGTCTGAACTGATTGAGGCAAATTAGATAAAGGAATTAATGCGTTTTATTTTATTTTGGTGAATAAATGAATCGCAAGCCACAACCTCGTCTTCCTCTCTCACTAAAAACAGCTAAATTTTACAAGATATTCATTTCTAATACCATCCCTATTTATATACTACTTTTTCTCTTCTTCAATCATCTATCCCTGTTATCATTCTCCTCTCGTATTATGATATTAATATTTCATAAGCCCTCTCAAAATATTATTGATCTATGACTAAACTCTGGAGTATATGTTTTTTGTGAGAATTATACGCTCACTCTTTCTTTCCTCATTAATATAGGCAATGTTGTTTCGCAGCACAGATGTCTTACTATTTATTTGAAAAATTAATCCCGGCACTAATGTAAATATATGACTTAAAGTAATTTAAACATATCTTGCAATTACATCCAACAATTCAAAATTAATTCCATTAAAAAATTCTGTAAAACTCTAAACCAAACGAAAATCAACAAAAGAAATAAATATATTAAATCATTCCTTGTAGATAATTCTACTATGACTTTATGACACTTAAGACTCCTCCTTGCTCTCCAATAATGTGTGTTGTGGAGATCAAATCCTTAACTATTCCTGCAAAAACTCATTTGGCAACTATAAATGTTAAGGGATTATAAGTCATATATATGATATTCAACACACATAAAGTTAACACTCATCAAATATAGCCACTAGCCAGCATAAATCTACATGAAATTGTCAAAATATATAAAACAAATACACCACTCTACACTGCAACACTGCCAGAGCAATAGTAGTCTTCTAACGGGAAAATAGATAATCACATATTCTCTGGCTGCACTTATTGTGGAGAAAGCACAAAGAAAAACACGTTTTCATTTTTGTCATCACTGCTGCTTCGAGACTTTATCCAGAGCGTCAAAAACATATTGCTGGGTTACATCTTCCACGATCACTGTCTTATCTCGTGACTTAGAACCAGTGCCTAAAGAAACTTGTCTTCGTTTCACACCTAAAACCTGCCACCACCGCAACTATCGTTACAGAACATTTGATTTTGCTACAAATTATTTTAATCAGAACTTACAGAACTGATGTAATCGAGAAGAGCCGCATTTGCTTCGCCATCCCTCGCAGGTGCGTCAATTTGCACTCCCACCGCTTCATCGCTTATATCTGCTTATTAAGAAAAGAAAATCCACAATCGCATTTATTAATTATAATCGAAGAAACGCGAAATAGAGAGATGGAGAAAGAGAAAGACCAGTTACGGATGCGGATTTGGAACCAGGTTTGGCGTGGATGGTTATAGCGACGGAGGAAGGAGGCACGCTCCGAATACAAGACGGAAAATCATTAGGTTTTTCCGACGGCGTTGTTACCTTAGGCTCCGCCTTTGCTTTTCCCCTCTTCGCCGGCGGCATAATTTAAAACGACGCCTTTGCGTGCAAGGAACGCCGTCGTTCTCTGGTTAATCAATAGCACTTTATGATGCGCGGGAGTACCTATTTTAAGATGCACTTTGTCACATAGGAATAGTATTAAAAAAAATTTTAATTGATTTTATTAATTTATTGATCGGTAAAATTTAATGTACTCTTTTGCCAATGAATTATTATGATTATTTCTAGTGGTTTTTAAATTTATGAAAATTTCTTTCACGATAAAAAAAAAACCATTATCTGTTCAGACTTATTCAATTCTTAGTGACCTCTAACATGTCTTGATAGTTTAATTGAATTGTTGAAAGATGTTTTTTTTTTTCTCTTATTGGGTTTTCTAATATTTTTTATGAAACTATTCATATTCTAATATAGAATGACGGTTATATTATTACCACTATTCCTTGATCTAGATTCATCTAATGTAATTATTAATACGATTTCAAATAAATTATGTGTGAATCAATGCATGCAAGTGGAATTTGAGAATGTAATAGGTGGGGTAAATCATTTATTTATTTTTAATTGTTGAAGAAGTGTTTAATGATTTAATAATCAATAGAATTTGTTTATTGTAGTCTTGTCAATAATAATGTCAATGATGTTAATAACAATGTGAGCAACAGAGACAAAAATACGATAATTTGTTTGTCTAATGACTAAAACTTACAATAGGTGTATTTGTGTTTCTTAGGAGTCTATTCTTGTACAATCCTCTAATAGTTTTAATCAAATGACTATTTCGTCTAACTAATAGTCTTTTTCTAGACCAATTTCCTTCCCAGTCGTTATACTGAAAGTAAATTCTATAAGTTGAAGCGGTAGGTTACTTAATAAGGGTTATACAGTAGAATTCTTAGTAGGAATTCAAATCCCATTATCAAGCCTTGAGTTGTCCTATTTTGGTCTTGGAAAGTAAGTTACAATCAAATTATTAAGATAGTTTCCAAGCATTCTATGAGTCAAGGGGGTGACTAAGCAAGTCCTATTGTAGTCCTAAGGAAGTCCTAATGTGGAAGAGCTGTGACTCTGGTGACTTTTTTCTAAAAGACACCTTCTATTCAGTCAGAACCCGAACACTTGAAGTTCTTTGGGATAAGGCCATTTGGCTCAGAGGAATAGCTCCTTATAAATCCTTTCTTCTTTGGCGCATTATTCACAATAGAATGTCCACTGATGAATATCTTTGGAGTAGAGGTTGCATAGTGGTGTTCATGTGGAGCCTTTGTAAAGCCAGTGTTGAAACTACACATCTTTTCTTTGATTGTTGTTTTGCGCAATCTTTTTGGAGCTGGTTTGAGGGTATTATCCAGCAAAGCATTGATATTTCTTCTATGCTATAAGTTTTGCAATGAAACCAAGAGAAGAAAGAGATGTAAAAATATGATTCGTTTAGATGGTAAAAACTAAAACAAACGCACTTCATGTTTTATTTCTTTTCCGCTTTGGCAGTGTTTTCTACTGTAACAAACGAAGTGTAAGCGTTCTTTTGATTGTGCAGAAGATAAGGGGTAGACAAAGTCACAGAAATCCACCAGAGTTCTTCTTAGCTTTTTTTTTTTTAGAGGAGTTCTTCTTAGCTAAGGGAGCGGAAGAGGGATAAATGGGCATTGCTTGAGTGAACCACTTGATAGATGATTTATTATGAACCATTAATAGTGGTCTTTAGATTGATCTGATATTCGTAGTATTACAGTGCACCATCTGCATAATAGTACTATCTGTTTTTTTCATTGCAGTTGCTATCATGTTGGCAGCCACTGTTCGTTGCCACAAAAGATGATTTTTGACAGCAACTTTTCATTTATTTTAATCTTTTTCTTGCATTCCAAAACCAAAAATAGTTCCGACACAACCGCCTTTGACCACCACATTGAGATCACCATCGTTGAACAAATCCAACAATAATGTTTTCTCCAACAGAAGTCCCTTGAACCTCGCCGCACACAACCACTTGCTCCGCGCACTCAACCACCACTCAACAGAACACATTGACATCAAGTAAGCAACACAAATGCAAAGTTCCACCAATGAAAATAAATACACAAGCAAATAAACAAAAATTCCATTATTAACAAGAACTGAAATGAATGCAGATTGGGCGTCATGCATCTCAGCTCCGACGAACTCGACAACGTCATAGATCTGGGCTCTGATGAACTCGACGACGTCATGGATCGGGTGCAGATCTGGAATGGAACGCCGGAGAGGAAGGAGGAGATCACAACAACTGGGGGAACAAATATAGGGAGGGATGGGAAGAAGAGAAAGAATGAAAGAAAAAAAATGAAACACTGCTGTCGGAAATCACCTCCGACGGCAGCTTGCGGCAAATGACAGAGCAGACCGAGAATAAGCTTGAATCTGGTGGAAGAGTTGTAGGATAAGAGAAATAAAGTTAGATGAATTTAATGATAAATAATAGTGATCCATAAATTGACCTATAAAAATCAAGGCAAAAAGTGAAAACCGCAAAGTACACACAAGTAAAAGGAATAAATTAATAATCCAACTAATTAAAAATTATCAACACTAATGGTGACCTTTCGTTGTATCCAACGGTCCCCAAACACGCTATTTAAATCGAGAGATCAAGATTTCGGATTAATTTAACAAGAAACTACCAGAAGAAGCTCCAGAACATTGGAGAAAACTACATCCGATTTTCGCGAAGCAACGCAACGACGGCGATGGGAGCGTCCACTTCGGCGGAGCCGAGAGTGTCGGCGGAGCAGAAAGAGGCGGAGGCCGTCACAGCCTCCACCGGAGCTCTCCCCCTGCTTCAGAAAGCCTTCTCCAAGCTCGCTAATCCCGAGACCAACGCCGTTCCCTTAGAAAATCTCCAGGTACTACTCGAAAATCTAAAAAACTTTCTCATTTTCAATAATCTTTATATTGATGACGTGCAAGCTCGCTGTTTTCACTTTTCAGCAATGCTTCAGTTTCGGTCGCGAAGGTCGAAGTTATTCCGGAAGCAACGTGCCAGATTCGTTTCCGGTGTTGTTAGATCACTTAGCCTCATCCCTAGTTGATCAATTTTTCGTGCCTGACAAAGAGGGAATAATTTGGGTTGAATTCGTGAGGGGTTACAACAAGTGCTGTGCTAGGGTGTCCGCGTCGGTTTCTTTGAATATGCTCATGAGAGTGTTCGCTGCTATTTCACAAAGTGCGAACGTGCCTTTGCATTTGGAGTTTGAATCAGGGGATGATGATTGCAAGGTAAACGGGCACGTTCTTCCTAGCAACGTGTTTCTGCTTCTCGCCCTGTGTTGGGTTATGTCGTGGGGTGGTTCTAGAAAGTTGAAAGGGGAAGGGAATTTGAGCTTACCTGATCTGAATCATTTGGTGTTGTCGGTGATCGCATCGTGTGGTGAGGTTGAGGGTGGTTTGAATGTGTGGGACTGTGATATCTCGAGCTTGGAGGTTCAGCTTCCTGCAGGGAAGTTTGTGACGTGGGTTATGAGCACCGTGCCATGCCTCCCGGATTGCTTGAGGCAGTATTTTCATGCTAGATTGCTAATAGCAGCATCTGATGGGGTAATTTGTGTGTTTATGATCAATGGATTCAGTGATCATCGTGGTTTTGTGTTTTCTAATAGTTTGCTGATTTCTTTACTCTATATGAGACATGATTAGTATCTGCTGTTCTTGGTTGATTACATTCTTAGTTGAAATGTGATTTATATAACTATGCTCAGTTGCTTGTGATTTAATTTTGCCTGCCGAATGTTTTGTTTCTTCTGCCTTGACCTTCATGCTGAAATTGTCGTGATCTGAAACTACTTTCAAATGTGTTTTCCTAACATTCAACATTCACCCTGTAATCTATGATTGAGTCTTTTTCCCTTTATGATTGAAACGTGAAGGTTGCTTCATCTTACGAACAAAAAGCTCTCAAGAAATTGTTTGCTATCTTCTATAGCCCATCAGCATGGCATACTAAAATTGACCTATGATCATTGCTTTACCATTCCTTTGGGTGTTAAGTGACCTTTTCAAGCCTCTGCTGGATTTCCTTATTGAGATTGTTGTTATTTGGTAGTAGGGAATGATAATTGATTTGAAGTCCTGTCAACCTTAAACTTTATGCTTTCTTATTTATGCTCACCATTATAGGAAATCAATTCCCCAATTCTACCTTTTGGTGTCCATGTTTGAATTTTTTTTAGAATCCAAATATTTTGCTTTACTGTAGTTGAAAACAGAGGTGAAAAATGTCATTTTGAACCAACCAGAAAGGCTATACAATTCCTACTTTTAAGGAATATTTCAAATTCTTTTACACTTATTGGGTTTTTAAGTCATTTTTCCTTCAGTTTTTTTCCCCTTTAAAAATAGACTTGCAACCACCATGATGTCATTGAATAATTTAACAAAATTAAGCATTTTTTCTTATAACTGCACTGCTGGTATCTCTTCTGGTATAGCAAATATTCCACATAACACTTGAAGTAATTATGTCCCTTTCTAACTGATTTGCCATTTATGTTTTGTAAGCTCAGTTCAGTTATTAGTTCATTAGTTATTAATACATTGGCATGAAGAATTATAATGACATTATTTTACCTTCTTTCTGCTGAAAATTCTTAGGGTTACAGTCTCTAGTACACTTTATTATTCATTTATCATTTGCTGAGAAGAGCAATGTACTCATAAATTATTTTGCATTTTTTTATTGTTATTATTAGATTCTTGTGTCATTGCCATTTTTTTAATTCACTAATAAACTATATTTGTTTGTATATTATCAACTAAAACAGCGTAGCAGTATTTTCTTATCTTTAGTTATTATAGGAGAAAAATATGTTGACATGGTGTTTAGGTGCTGTAAGATCAAATAATTCCTTGACTGAATGGCAGGTTGAATTGGCATCCTCTAATTCCTCCTCTGTTGGAGATATTTCATCACCTGCTGCATATGATTATATTTTGACCCAAGGAAGGGCATGGGCAATTTCTATCACACAGAAAAGTACAAGAAATGAAGAGATTTCTAGAGCATTTATAAGCAATGGAGGTGGAATGGATAATAACCTTCTTTATCGGTTTGCATCTCTGACCCTCAAGCATAGCTTCATCATGTTATTGTGCTTTAAATAGTCTTGGACACTTGTCAATTTTCTTTTTTTTTTGTTAAAATGAGGCAAAAGGTATCATTGTCGTCTATTCTGATATTTTCCTAATTTTTTGTCTATTGACATGAGTAGATATGTTGCTTGAACCGCAACATTCATAACTTTGTTTATGTGTTTGCATGTCTGACCCCTCAATCATAACTTCATCACACAATTGTGCTTTAACAGTCTTGGACACTGGTCAATTTTCTTTTCAATTTTTTGTTGTTAAAATTAGGGGTTAGGTATGCTTTCATATTTATTTTTATTTTTTGGCATAGAGTAGATATGTTGCTTGAACTGCAACATTCATAATTTTGTTTAGACTTACCTGTTGGAAAAGGAAATGCTAATGGACATTGAATGTCTACTGCATTATAGTTCATCCACTCATGGAAGAGGCCTTGGCAGATTTTGGTCTCATGTTGAAGGTTACAAAGGTCCTTTGTTAATTTTGATAGCTGCAAGTTCAGGAGATGCTCACGAGGGAAATTCCATTGATAGGAAATGGGTTATAGGTGCCTTAACAGATCAAGGTCTTGAAAATAAAGATATCTTCTATGGAAACTCTGGATGTTTATATTCTATTGACCCAGTGTTTCATGTGTTTCCACCAACTGGTAGGTAGTAGAGGTGACAATGTTCCTTTTCCTGTTCTCTCTCTTCTTGTGGGGCTGAGATTGGATTTTGTGAAACCCTGAAATCAATCATGTATGTTACTATTGACAGGTAAGGAAAAGAATTTTGTTTATAGCCACTTGCATCCTACTGGTAAAGTATACCAACCGCATCCAAAGCCGGTTGGAGTTGCATTTGGAGGAACTCCAGGAAATGAGAGAATATTTATTGATGAAGATTTTGCAAAAGTGACTGTTCGCCATCATGCTATTGACAAAACTTACCGGAGTGGATCTCTCTTTCCAGATCAGGTATAAACCTATTGCTGAAAATACTCAGTGAATATTGAACTTGTAACCCTGAACTGATTAGTGCATGCATAAAAAATTGCTGATCCTGTAGGTTCTCTGATGGAAACCTTTTTAAATCATTATAAAAGTCTGTAATTTTCCAGAGAACTCTTCCATGCTGGGTGTGATATTTCCTGTCATTATTTCAAGATAATGCATTCAATATTTGGCTGATGTTAAAAACATTAGAAACAGAGAGTTTTGTTTAGAAGTATCATGGCCATAGACCAATAACATACTACATACTGCACTTGTCTCCATTTTTCTGAGCTGTTGTTGGCTTATGTTTCAGGGTTTCCTTCCTGTCGAGGGTCTGATTTCTGAAGTTGAAGTTTGGGGACTTGGTGGGAAAGTAGCAAAGGAAGTGCAGAACTCTTACAAGAAGAGAGAAGAGCTTTTCACTGAGCAAAGAAGAAAAGTACCCTACCTTGTCCTGTTCTCCGATTAGTCATTACAAATATTAACTTTTGATAAATCAAAGAACAGCAATAACATTTTTTTGTCATTCTATTGTTTAGGTTGACTTGAAGACATTTGCGAGTTGGGAGGATTCACCTGAGAAAATGATGATGGACATGATGTCTGATCCAAATGCTGTACGAAAGGAAGACCGCTGAGTTGGATCATCTCTAGTGTTGCATTGCTTAGTGCAATACTTAACAGGCATAAGCGTGGAATATATTTCATGCTTTATATTATGTTTTGTCATTACTTTTCAGGCTCGTGATCCTTAAGTAGCCGTACATACTACAAAAAATGTATATATTAACAAATATATCGCTTAATGCACTATACGGGGTTTGTGTATGTTTGCTGTAAAAAATTGTCCTCAAATGTGATCAAGGCATCGCATTAGGAATGGCATCCCTCTTTCTCATCGTTCCACACCATTATGTGCATTCATTATAAGAGAAACAAGAAACATGTCAACCAGAAATCATCGAGCGAGATAGCAGCCTTGTGTTCAGTGCAGTATATTAATAAGTGGAAAGCTTAGGTGTACCGTCATTGTTATTCACCTCACCATTCGTGCTGGTGTATTACCTTCACTTAAAACAACGTACTCGTCTACACGTTATATATGATTTACATGTTTGCGTGCAACAATTTTTCATTTTATTAGTATCGGCATGTTTTTGTCCATATATATAAATCTGAGGCAGCAGATGAGGATGACATATTGACATTGCGTTTGCGTGACAAAGACTTAAACCATTTTTTAATATCCTCTTGAATCATTGGTTTAATGGCTGGCAAAGACACCAACAACGTGTATTAGGAGCGTCGGCACACAAACGAAGTTTGACAAATAATTGGGTTCCTTAACATCTTGTTTATTTACGTAGAAATAAGATACAGTGAATTAGAGAGAATAACATAAGATTTTTCTTTTCTTTTTATTAATCAAATGAAAGGGAAGAGAGGAATCCTTTGTAGGTCTTGCATGGAAATGTCTTCCATCCTTCGCAATTCGCATGGAATTGGTTCCGTCTTTAGGCTAAAATAATTTTTATTTTATTTTTTTGAAAAATATTAAAAAATTAATTTTTAATTGATATATAAATCATGTAATTCTTTTCCACATCTCCTATTTATTTTCATCTAAACAATACATTTTTACATCCTATTTGTCTTTTATTTTTTATCTGTTATTTTTTTTGTTTTCTCTCTATTTCAGGCTTAATCCAAACAAAGGTTAAAAACATCATGTTAAGAGTTTAATTTCACAACCTGACCTAACATGGGGAATATATGGTTTAAAAAACAGTAACAATAGAGGGTGTTTGCCTTGACATCTTATACGTGCATTAAAATTAAAAACCATGTAAAGAAAGATCAAAATATGGGGAAGCAACAAATGATAGCCTCTCTCATACCGTCATCCGTGGATCAAGTTGGATGTGATGAGTTATCAATCACACCCTAAAATAGAGGGTGGGATCTGAGGTCTGAACACAACTTCTCTCACATTTAAGATCACTAAGTCATTTGAAAAGGCGGTTACTAGTGGAACTGGAATTAAAAAAAATAAATTCCAAAGCTGCTGAATTTGCAGGCAGTGTCAAGAAAGAACTCATAGATTATATCCCCATAAGTAACGCACTTATCCAATGTTCAGAAAGGAGAGAAATCAAAGATGGGAAAGAAACGGAAATGGCATTAACTTTTACAGATGAATTTGATAGTTTTGAAGATAACTACCATGGAAAGATCGTGAACACTTCAAATCCTGGTATAGTTATCATGTTCCCATCAGTTTTCTTTGTAGAAAGCTATGCCAATAAAATTCATCAAAGGAGAGGCGCTCCACTGTGATAGGGTGCAAAAACTTTATAAATAATTAGATTTCCACATGAAATTGAGCAGATATGTTAAAAATGTAAAATAGAAAATGTGCAAAACCTGGATTTAAGCGTAGTAGCCTTGAACAAATATCAAGACAGTCAGGATCCAATCCTGAAAGAATCAGTTGAGAAAATGGAAGACAGGTGCAGGATCTGATGTTTCTCAACACCTGAAATCAGCATTTTTCATTAGCATTGATCACAGACAGACATTTTTTTTAATATTAGCAGTTCAAAGTTATGGTGCTACCTGAACATTATTTCTGCCATTAAAAGGTGGGTAGCCATTTAGAAGCTCAAAAAGAATGGCCCCAACACTCCACATGTCTGCCTATATTAATTAAGTAAATTTCAGTAAAACCAGTTGATTAATGTAGAAAGTAAGAAGAGTTGATACCTTGTCATCATATCTCTGGAACTGAAGAACTTCTGGAGCCATATATAATGGAGAACCGCAAACTGTCTCAGCATATTCACCAGGACATACAGTCCTTCACATAGTCAGAGTAATAAATGAAAAACGAAATAAATAAATTGTCTTCCTCTCAATATTCATTCCCCTAAACCAACAACTACCTTGAGAGACCAAAATCAGCTATCTTTAGCACTGCTTCAACCCCGTGGCTTGATAGCAAAATGTTCTGATTCAACAACAATAGCACCAAAGCAAACAAGATTTTGCTACTTGTCTCAATTCTCAAAATGATAGTTACTACTAATAGATTTTCAATAAGAGAAGAGAAAGGTTTCTCATGCAACTTGGGCAAGCCGTTATGGGAAATGGGCTGCAATTTTCCCTTTTTCTTGTTTGCCCTTAATGGACTTACCTGAAATCATTTTGAGTTTTGACGCCAGTTTAAAGTAGAATATTTACAACAGTGCTTTTTAGCAAAATCTCTTGTATGAAATTTGTTACAAATGCCTCACAACCAACCATGGTCGTATAGGAAAAATAGTAGAATCTAAAAAGTAAATGGGTAACTAACAAACACAACAACTTATTTTACTTCTAACTATCTGTAAGTTGTTTCATAGAAACGCATTCCTAGCAATTAGCATTTTTCAAAGATTTAAGAGGCAAGGTAGTCTTTAGTTCTGAACTACTCCTAAGTTTGCATTGCTGCTACTTGCAGAATAACAAAAATAAAGGGCCTGCTCAACAGAAAAATACAAAATTTAAATCTAAAGTTACCTTAACTTACAAATTCAAAACTCTAAGCAAAAGCACACGAGCTAAATTTTTAACTTAACTTGAGTTTCCTTGTCTTCTTTTATTCTAGTGAGAGACTAGACAGGAACTAATAGGACTCAGTATTTAGTATTTACCCAGAGATGAAATTAATTACTTTGAAACAATGCTCTTCAGTCTTCAATAAATGCCACTGTATGAGGCAATTTGCATTAAAGCGGTGACATAAACTAGTGAAGCTTTCCATTTTCAAAAGTTTACTGAACTCAATTCTATGTCCGGAAAACATATATAATATTCCTACCTCTGGTTTCAAGTCTCTGTGAATAATGTCATGCGAGTGTAATACTTTTAGACCAGACCCTGCATCACACAATTCAGTTTACACTAATTGCCATCAAAAGTAGTATTACAACACAACAGAAAAAACAAATAAAAGTTACCAAGCTGCTGCATGAATTTTCTGGCTATTTGTTGCTGAACTCTCCCATGATTCTGAATATAAGAAGCAAGATTCCCTCCAGCACAAAACTCCAGGACCAGGTACACACATCCATCATCCTAACCACAAAACAAAAACAACTAACGTGTAACTATACAAGGTGGAAATCAACCCCCCAACCCCAAAGAAACAAAGTTATAATTTTTCAAACACATTCCATTTCAAGATCAAAATTAACAAAGAGGGTGGGAAAAATAAAACGGAAAACCATCTACCATGGCAATGAAAATGGGAAATAAGCGAAATGAAAGGAAAAAGAGGAGAGAACCTGGAAGAAGTGAAGAAGGCGAATAATATTGGGGTGGTTAACGGAGGACAAGAAATTGATCTCGCAATCCAAACATGCCTTGAGGCGAGGGTTGAGTTTGGAGAGGAAGACCTGCTTCACCGCCACGTCAACGCCGGTTGGTGGTCTCTGCTCCGCTCTCCACACGGCGGAGAATGAACCCTCTCCGATTTTGGATTTCAAAAGGTAACAGTGATTTCTCACTCCCACCACCCTCCTCGGCAATTTGCCTTCGCATTCCATTCCGTTGAGTCCAACATATTTCACTGTGAATTTGTGACCCTCGTTGTTTTCTTCTCTATTCGCCATTTCTAAAAAAAAAATAGCTGGTTTTGTCTCGGTCTAATGTTTTTATAGCTTCCATGTTGTGCTGTCCGTCTCTTTGAAATACATGTGGTCGTCACAATTCAACCACTAGGATCGCAAGTAGAACTCGACCAATTAGCAGAAGATAAAAATTGTTCGTGGGACATGAATGACTTTCATATTTTGCATCGGTTATACATTCCACCGATGAAAAAAGTGATTGATGTATTGATTTTAATTATAATTGATGTACATTGTACACCTTCTATGCATTCACAAAGACTCTAACTCTAATTTTTATATCTCACAAGGATCTGAAAATTATTCAACATAATGTAAAATAATAAAATTTAACAATCAACAAAATTATATTTTCAATCAATCTCACATTTTAATCTGATAAAAAAGAAAGTAAAATGAGATAATAATTTTAATCTACTCATAGAATTAACATAAGATAATATACAAAAAAATTACTACATAACTATATAAAGTTTATTTTTAAATTTTTTTACATCCCTTCTAGTTTTAGCTTTGGATAGTCACACATTTATTTTTATTGATTTTGATTCTTATAAGCGTTATTTTGTCATTATTTAATAATGATATATGTATTTAACTATGTCACGTTGATAATTACTTCTAAGTTGTATATAATATGATGTGTTTTAATGTTTTTTTGTTTGTGTGCGTTGATATGTTTTAATGTATATTACAACATTAATAAATAATAAGATTAATTTTTAAAATTTTACATTTTACGAAATGAAAATCAATAAAAAGAGTTTAAGTAACAAAATTGAATTTAATTATATTTAAAAAAACAAAAAATATATTTTATCATGTAAACATCCTGATCCTAATAGATGACAAAGCACGTGCATCACATTGATTAATTATTTTGGTACCACAAAATCAACTGAAAATAAATAATTTAATCACTCTTCAATCCTCATCTCATAATAAAAGTATTTAAATGGATATTGTTTTGCTGTTGAAGTGACATCTCCTCCTCTCGGCCTTATCTTATTCTGACCCTGGCCTGGACGTGGGCCCACAACAACAATGATGGTAGTGAGATCCAACTCCCAAAGATATGCATCCAGGTAATGCTACTTCGACTATGCTCCTATGATCCGATAGAAAAGCTCGTTATTCAACTTTTGTTGGTCTAGTTAGAATTACAAAGTTTATTTTTCTTTATTGCGTTTCTTTTATTAAATAATAGGAGAATAATCTTATTAAATGACAATTCATAATTAACAGATGGTGTAATTTTTCTTATATATTTGGTGTATTTTTTGAACAACTCAAAATTCAAACCTAGTATGTGTAATTACATTGAATAACAAATACTCGGAGAACAAGTTATAATAATCCTGCAATCAAAATAGTTTCTCCTTTCTTGTTAGTTTTTGAATTATATTTTTTTTTTATATTTAAGGATCATATTTTCTAATATCGTTAAAAATATTAAATTGACCCCAAGTGTTAGTCTATTAGGCACACATATGATATTGTCATGTTAAGGGGATGGATCTTCTCTAATGTCTTTGTTCTTCCTCCGCCCATTAGCCTTGTATTTTAGTCTTTTGGTATACCTATTAAGGAAATGTCACCATAATGACTCTTAAAATCAAGTTGTGTAAAACATGTATGATTAAACACGGTTAGAAATGTTGAGTTACTCCACACAACTTGATTTTAGAGGGGTTAATGTGTAACATTTCTTCAATTGATAGATAAGAGTATTATTTTTTGGAAGGCGATAGATAAGAGTATTAACGCACAACTAATGGATAGGGGAACAATAAAAATATAAAAAAAGGAAAAATCAATTATTATTTAATCAAAATTTCATCTAATAAAGTAATAAGTATCCAAAGTCCATTACCCGTTAATCACAATATATGTGCTTGAGTATCATCTAATCAATCATAATATTAATCTTTTTTTTTTAAATAAAAAAATGAAAATTGATTGTCATCTACAGAAATTTCAAGCTTAATGGTAAAAAATGTCCTCTAGATTATTTTCATTTCACTAAATTTATGTTTTTATTTTTTAATTTACTATCGAAATTTCCATATTTTTTAAAATTCATTATCTGAGTTTTCAAAGGAAAAATTGAAATTTAATTATCACGTGTTCATATATAATTGATCATTTAAGATGTATTTATATATTTAGAAAATATTATTATTGATAACTAAAAGAATTTATTATTTACAATATTTTCAATTTATTCTCACCAGGAAGTAACTAATAATTCTCTACAAACAATTATCCCAATCACAAATTGTAAACTTCATCTATGCAAAATTCTTAATTTTCACATTATCAAAAATTCTTAATTCCCAAAACAGAAACACAAATTTAAATTGAGCAAAGAGAACATGAGATACGTAAAATAAGTTAACGATTAACGTTTAATTTTTCCACTCATGACTCATATTGTGAAATTTTAAAAATAGGATGAATCTGATTGAGAATTAAAAAAAAATAAGGGAATTAGTTTAGTAAAATGAAAAAATAGTAAAACTCTTTTTGCAATTAATTAAAAATTTATAGGAAAATTCTAATTAACAATATTAGCTAACTTTGTTCCATGTTATTTATATTTTTTATTATCTAAGTATAAATATAAAACAAAGTTAAAGAATCAGAATTAAATTGTAATTAAGACTGAAACAATTGTTTTTAATTCATAAAAAAATTCTGCAAACATTATCAAGTGACTAACTTCCGTACAATTAATGACTAGAGAATCTAGAGTCGTATTTTAATCCAAAACAAAGCTAACCAAAAGATAAAATAAGAAAAAAGGAGGAAGAAAGTAGCAGTCCCCATGACTTGTCTCCGCGTATCTTTCTTCATGAATTTTATAATGGAAAATCCTATCCCTGAACGCAATTACTTTCCGCCTTTAATACATGGTTTTTAAGCCCAAAAAAAAGTATAGTTAGAGACAAACAAAATCAGATTGAGATTAAATTTGGCCAATTAATTAATCAATTTTTATCGTTAAGGATGTTGCTTTAATTTGGAACCACAACAAGGGAAGTCCAAGAGATTGTGATTCAACCACACTTGCACACCATGTAAAGATTGTAAAACAGTTTCTTGTGCCAACGGAAAAACATACGGGACCATTTCGGATATAAATTTCTTATGATCTGATAGATAGAGATAGATCACTAACAGATTGCAAGCATATCACTCATTATGTGCAAATACAAAAGATGATACGTACACAGATTGAACTTACTACTTAGACTATGTTATTTGAATTTTTATACACGAGTAGGCCTATCAAGCTTTTACCAGATATCTGGTTTGAGATTTTCGTGTATGTTCCCTATTATTCTTAACTAGGAGTATGCTGACAGCTAATGAACCACTAACAAGTGATCCATTGTGATTCTAAATGTTGGAAAATAGCATTCTTGTACAGCAGAAAATGTAGATGCCACATGCCACGTCTAGAATGGAATGTACAAAATAAGATAGAATTATTTCCATCATTTTGATCAAAGTTGATGGGATCAAATAACAAATTTAAAACAAAGAAGTTCTTTTTGTACATCCTTGTCTTTCATCTTGCAAGATTAGAATTGTTACGCAGGATGATGCTTAAGATTAGAATTTAGAGCCTCCATTTGTGGTATTTCAAGAGTACCCTCTAGGTTGTTGCACTTGAGCTAGGCTCAACCAAAAGGAAGGTGGAAAAAAAACAGAAGATCTTTCACATGAACTCTTTCCTGTGGGCAAGTACAGATAAAACCAATTGGCTAATCCTTTTTATTATGGGGCCCAAAAGATGGGACATAAATGAACATTTGTAGCTCATCCTTTTAGTTGGGACCCAAAGGATGGGACATAAATGAACCTTGGAATCGAAAGCATATATATTTTTTCAATTTTGAACTCATCTCCAGGAAGCTTCCTAATTCCTTCATGTGCTCGTGGGTCCCTTGGGGAACAGCATTATATTGTTTATGAAGCACATAAAAAGAAAGCCTCATCGTGGGATTATCTTAAAGATATATTCATGCTTAAATTTAATAAGATGAACTATCCTTAGTTAATGGGAAAAAATTCAGAAAAACCTCCTTCCTCGTATGTGTAACATGCAACTAACCTGCCACGTGGCAAACCATGCTGCTTGTAAGGTGGGATGATTGAAATTGAATGGGCTCATCTTGATTGGGAAAGCCAATAATAATTCACAAAGGGTTTGTAATTGTAGTGAGTGGAGGATCCTTGTGCTAAGACATCTATTTACAACTACAAGAGGCAACAACTAATTAAAGACAAAGATAAAAACCTTCAACCTGACCACAACCCTTAGGAATATTCTAATTACCAAGCAGCCACTCTCCAAATAATAATAATAATAGTTTCACATTCCAATCAAAGGGAGACACCAAAATCTAACCATGTGAACAACTTGCCTATATATAATCCCCTCCGAAAACCAACCCCAAGAAGCTCTAATAACACTTGTATTATTCATTAACACCACACACCTCAAACTAAAAAAAAATGTATTCTGCTGCTTCCACTTCCTTTACTTCACCACTTCTCCATGACCTTGAGAACTTCCACTACTCAAGAAGGTTACTCCTTCACTCCCCATATCTTAACCAATCAGAAAAGCCCCCAACAAGCAGCCATGATTCAACAGAAACATACCTTGGAGATGGCAATTTCGATGCAAATGTTGTCATGGTACTCTCAGTCCTACTATGTGCTCTCATATGCTCACTGGGGCTAAACTCCATCATAAGGTGTGCACTAAGGTGTTCAAATTTTGTTGTGAGTGACTCAGTGGCAACCAACAACAATAACCCTCCAGCAGCAGCAAGAGTGGCCAACACAGGAGTGAAGAAGAAAGCTCTCAAGACTTTCCCCACGGTGAGTTACTCAGCTGAGCTAAACTTGCCAAGTTTGGACTCAGAGTGTGTGATATGCTTATCAGAGTTCACAAGTGGTGACAAAGTGCGCATTTTGCCAAAGTGCAACCACCGGTTCCATGTACGCTGCATTGACAAATGGCTAAGTTCACACTCGTCATGCCCCAAATGCAGACAGTGCCTAATTGAGACTTGCCAGAAGATTGTTGGGTGCAGTACTCAACAAGCTAGCTCATCACAACAACAACAACAACAACAACATGTGTTAGCAGTGCCAGAAACCATTGTGACCATAGTAGCCCCACTTGAGCCAGAAGGTTTGGTGCGTAACTATAGGGAACTTAGCTAAATTATCTACTACTACTCATTAATTAGACCTTATCGATTAATGACATAACGGTTGAAGTGGATGAATGGAATGGAATGGACCCTAGTCAGCCATAGTTGGTTAAGACTAGTCAGCCACCCACCACTCAATCAATCATAATTAATGTAGTGGTTAATGATGAATCATGAATGTATATAGCGTGGAGTCTCTTTTTCTTGTGTTGTTTCAATTTTACCCTCCTCACTTAAATGTGCAAGACTACATCGTTTCTTCGATAAATTTAGACTCAACCCCAAATTCTTTCTTAAGGATTACTCTGTTTTATAGATAATCCTAAAAAATAATATATAAATAATCTCTTAAATATTAGAAACTATGGCAAACAGTCTTTTAGGTATTGAAAACTTCGTTAAATTGGTCTGTCTGTTGTAAGAAGAAGATTTTATTTCATTTGTCACACTAAATACAAAAGTATGATCCCCTATTTATACTAGAATAGAGTGACTACTCACATAATTGCTTATTCAAGACTTTGTAACCTATAACTTTACAATTTTCATCTTCCACAATTTAAGGCTCATAAAACTTGTTATTATTATTTTTCTAATTAATATCTAACATTGTCTTTAATAAAATATAATATTTGAGAAATTACTTATATGATTTTATTATTTTAGAGATTATATAGAAAAGAAAAAGAGTAATATTTAAGTAACTAAATTGATGGTTTCTTTCAATTTAAGTTGAATGGCTCAAAAAATCTACTAGACAATTTAGGGTGTACTTGTTTTGCATTTTCATTTCTTGTCTTTATTTTCTAAAAATTGTTTTCATTTTCAAAATATTAGAATTCTGAAAACATGTTTGGTTTAACTTCTTATTTTCTGCTTTTAAGAAATAAAAACACTGAAAATGTGTTTTCAAAAGGAAATGTATTTTTAGATTCGCTTAAAATTATATTCTTTGCCACCGCATTTTCATTTTACCCAAAATGAGATTCCTGATTTGAACTGAAAATAAGATTTTATTGTTTCCAGTTTTTGGTTTGTTTGGGAAAATATTTTTACTAAAAATGAAAACAGAAATCCAACCAAATACATTTTCATCACCATTTTCTATTTCCAGTTAAAATGAAAATAGAAAAAATCAAACTAAACACCCCCTTAGCCAACTAAATTAAGATGATGAGTAGGCCAGCACTATAGCAATTCCATGTCTTTTAAGGAAATTAAATGTATGTTTGCTTGACATTGTGATCAAATGATATTTTATTTATAGATTTTATTAGACAATAAAAAAATAATTCTCTTAAGTAAATTGATGCAGAGAATTGTTAATCAAGTTTTTTTTTTTCATTGTATGATGTGCCTCTATACTAAGTGTGTGACTTTCTCCCCGTACCGTGTGTAATTCTAACCACATATATTAGGAGTATGACTAATTCCTTACTTAAACTATGTGTAATTCTAACCACATGTATTTTGGTCCGCTCTTGCATAACATATGAATCTGTTGAAAAGACACAATTTTAACTAGTGAATTTAACAACCAATCATGTCAAATTTTTGTATAATAAAGATAATGTCTTTTTCAAACAAGACCATATCTCATTTTTAAAAATAAAAAAAAAATGAGGAGAGGCTCTAAATCTATTTAAAAATCACTTTGCCAATTGAGTCATTTCTCATAATTAACTAGTGTTTTACCTATGCCTGCAAGAGATACGATATCATATTATTTTGTTTGAACCAAAGCTTCAAGTGTCATTATTTATTTAAGTTTAAAGCTAATATGAAATGAAATTGTGTTCCGACATCAGAAACATGATCCAGTAAAATAAGTAGAAAATTGAATGCAATTAATCTCTTGGAATCAAGTTCATGCATGACCACAAAGTTATGGGATAAATATTTCAAAATTTCAACACCATACAACTCAAACGGAATAAAATATCACAAGAAAAATATGATTTGGTGGTATCGCGGCCCTGTGCCATATGAATAATGTCTCCATATTCCGGCTCTTATTGCTAACTATACACCAAGAAAAAAGAAATTAAGAAAAAGGAAGCAAAAATCAAAGTGGTGTACTTTATACAGTCAATGGAGCATATAATGAATGGAAGCTGAGGCTGAAAGCACTAATCAACTAAGAAATCAAATAAGTGTACTAAAAAGTGAGACGTTGTAGCATAGTAGGTGACAAAGTGTTTCAATATTTCATTGCTAACACTGACTAACCACACTATCCCGGACGGTTGAAATTTGATTTGTTATAAAGCTCAACGCATTAAGTATATACTATGTTTGTAACATCATACGGTAAATGTGTGTGCCTATAGGAAACCGATTGGTGAAGCACAGCATTATCGTTAAAGCAATTTGTGAGGATATTATTGTACCAACCGCAAGAGCAATTCAAAGGGAAAGGAAACTAGGAAAGCTAGATAGCAATATAAATACATACACAATACAAGAGAGAGATGTCAAAAGCAAGTTCAAATTAAATTCACCAATAATTCATGGCTTGATTTTTTTTTTTATCACAAGATCCCAAGCTTCCTCAGTTAATACCGGGAAAAAAGGCTAGCTAACTACATGCAAATCAAAAAATTAAAATAAAAGAAAAACAAGCACCTATGTGACTATGTACTAATGGCTTCAACCAACTTTTGAGGGTAAAATGAAATACTATGCATCATCTTCGTTCGGCCTATCCTAGGTGAGATAGGGTGAAGTAGTGGCGGCAGTAAGTAGCTTATGCTTGAGCCTTTTATAAATGAATAGAAGTATAGTGGAATAAAAACTTCATATTACATTCGCTTTTGCCTTCTTTTTTTCACTTTTTACATGTGAAAATCATAATCACTTAATGACACGTAGCATATATATAGCATCGGTAGATGTATAAAATTATAATCACTTAATGACATATAGCATATAGTAATTAATTATTATAAAACAAGACCTATGCAAGCATATGTAATGTGGATAAGGGTTGTCATGACTGATACCTGCCTATTGACGATCTTGCAGTACAAGTTAAAAAAAGGTACAGTATATTTTAGACAAAAAATAATAATAGGGTAAACCGATTATTCAATGAAATAGGTTGTTAAGTACAGGGCAAAAACAATGCATAAATAGACATGAAATGGCAAAAAGATGGGTATCCACGCCTTTGGTTGACACATAGTACAGATAATATAATCATATTATTGATGCGCAGTAAGATTCTCAATAACCGATCACCTTATAGTTATAGGTTTCACAACTTCTCTGCACTATTCATCTTGTATAATAACATGAAAATTATTATTCCGGCCTCTTGAGTCTTGATACTAAAAAGAGAAGATGTTAAAGCTGAATGTCCAAGTGCAGAAATTTAACTGAGCGGAGTCTTTTAACACATTTTTTAAAGAAAAAAACTCAGTTATTGAATCAGTTGAAACATTCTCTGTTGACACTTACACTCGTCAGCACCAAATCATATAAAAGAAAACTCAATCTTGATAAATAAAAAAAAGGTTAAATATGATTTTTGTTCCAACAAAATATTCATTCGTTTTTAATTCTTGTAAAACTTGTCGTCTGTTTTTCATTCTTTTGAAATTAAAATATGTGATTTCTTGACTCGTTAGACTAAACCGATCCTACATGTCTGATATCTGTCCACTCAAAAAGTTTTGAAGGAGAGGATCCGCACTTCCGTTTCTTATCCAAAAAAACACCCTTAAATATAAGGTATTATCTTCTAAGGTATACCTATGTATACTCAAAAAGTAATTTCGAGTCTCAGTCAATAGTTATTTTTTATATAATATATGATGATGATAAATATCATATATATTAAAAATATATTATTAAATCATGATCAAATGATTATTAAAAAATCACACACATGTATTTAATCATTAAATATATTAATTGCAATATTAACTAAATGTGATATATAATTAATATCATACACACTTTTTGTTATATTAAACGGGGTTAGAAAGTCCAAAAAAACATTACACACAGTTTATTAATGAAGTATTTATATGAATATTAAATGATATTATACACTTGTATGTATTTAATATATGTAATTGATAAATACATTGCACACAATAATATTATTAATTATATTTATGAAATATAGTGCACACATAAGCATAGGAGGTAGGGAGTGTGTGGGTGAGATTGAGATGAGAGTGAGTTTTGTGAAGATTCAAAATCTCACCTTCAATGGATGAAAATTGAAGCTTGAGGCTATGAATTTTGAGGCGGAGCACACAGAAAAAAGATTCATGCCTTACGAGGTTTTGGATGGGAAATAAAAATATTTATTTTTATATTTTATTAATATATTAGTTGGGGCCAGAAACAGGACTAACCCTGGGCCTAGGTAAGGGGGCGATGGCTCATCTCCTTATTTTGAATGTATGAAACTATAATTTGCAATTGTTTTGCTGTATTTTTCAATATGTTACTTTCTCGTTATTTGTTTTAAAAAAAATATTCTATAAATATTTCTCGGGAATATCAAGTTTTTACACAAGTGAATTTATTTAAGATTTAAGAAATATATAAACGACGTATATGCCAAAAACTGTGGCTACATTTTTTTTATATCATTTTTAGAGTAAAAAAGAACCATTGACCATTATTGACAATTGTGTGTAGTAGGATATGATTTATCATTTTATTTATTTATAGAAACCGAGTTATATTATTGCTAAATCAATATTGGCAGCAATACAAGAAGGAAACTCAGAATAGAAATGGGGACCGGCATAAGAAGTGGATGCCCTAGCAATACTATGAGGAAGAGAGTCGGTCTCTTTCCTTACAAAACAAACTTTAAAGTTTGGTAAGCTTTGCAACAATAAACGACACTGCTGAATAGTAACACCAAATTCAGAGAAATCAGTTATGTCCTCGATGTATAGTACCCTCCCACACAATCTCATTCCTCCTACTCCAGAGACTTCACATAATCATATATAACTCTCCGGGAGAGTATTGCACACAGTAAAGCATAGATTTACTACTCCATCATAAATATATCTATGTAGTAGGCTATGATTTATCATTTTAAGTATAACATTTATAAACTATGAGAGATTTTGTCTAAAAGTTTCCGAAACTAGAAGCTTATATAAATACAAAATTGAGAGTGGAATTTTGTTGATAATTTCCAACATTGCATAAAATATGCACATAAGCTCGACAAGACAAGGGCTTTGTAATTAAAAATTGAGAGCGAAGTTATCTACTTTTTTAAAAAAAAAATATTACTTATGGGCGGGGCGGTCCACGGGACATAGTCTTTTGAGGCAGTGGCCGTTTAGGATATTTCCTTATTGATACTTTGCACATTACTAATAGTACCTTTAAATTAAATTTTAAAGATAACCGCATTATTAACAAGTTTCATATAACTTCTTAATTATTTTATCAGATCTTACCTATCTTACTATCAAATTTTCAATTAGTCAGACTTTTTCCTCTCAAAAGGATTAAGATAAAAAAAAATATAACTTCCTAATTTATTATTGACACAAATTATTTGATACTTAAATTTTTTTAATTAAAGTGTGGAGTATAATTTTTAGTTTCTGAATGGAATCACAATTAAAAGTATTATTATATTTTAAAATGGATCAATTCAATAAGAAAAGATTAATTAAGTGTTAAATAGAAGTTCCAAATTCCAATATCTCTTTATATATATATATATATATATATATATATATATATATATATATATATATATATATATATATATATATATATATATATATATATATATATATATTCCATTTTATAACTTTTAACTTAAAAATCACTATTTAATTAAAATCTCATTTTACATAGATCACATATATAAAATTTTATATAAATTTAAATCATTTGTTACTTTATTTATATAAATTAAAATCAATACAATATAAATATTTTAAAATATGTATTTTTTTATTACCATTTGGTTGTTGTTCAATTTTGACAAAATTTAACACAAACAATCTTGATAATATATAAATATAATTCAAAAATTAAATCAATAAAAAAATATTTTATATCAAGTTATAATATATATATATATATATATATATATATATAAACTTGGTAGTTTATTATTACCTTCAGTCTTATATATAAAAAATAAAAAAAATATTTTCTTAATCCTAATTATCAAAAATAGATGAGTACTTTATTATTAAATTTTTCTTTCATTCATAATTAGTTATAAGATGTATTAATGATATATCGTCATTTTTCTATAAAAGTTTATATATCTATTGAGCTATCAATAAAATAAGATATACTCATTACTTAAATAATTAATTTTTAAAAAATAATCACCACTTAAATTATTTAATATCATGAATAATCTTAAAATAAAATTAAAATTCATGTCAAACTAATCAATTTACTCATCTTTATTGATCATAATAGATTAAGTAATTAATTAATTATGATGTATAGGATGGGAGGTAATGTTATTCTTAACTAATAAAAATTTCAATTTTATGTGAAGCACACAATAATATTTGAGTGGGTCCTGCAACTCCACTCACCACAGAAACTGGAGTGCCCGAAAACCAGCTAGCATGAAGAGCAAGATTTGCCAATAGGAGCGAGGCAATCTCACCTTATCCACACGCCCACCACAACCTTAAATTACATCCATCATCCATAGCAACAAGCCAAAGAAGAGAAAATAATAATATGAATAACAACCCACAAAACTTGGGTCTTGCAAATTAAGTTCATTTTTCTCCTTTTCACTCTCGTAGACATCACAAACCTTCCCTCCATTCATCCCACGCATGGCTGCCATGAACTCTAGCGTATTGGCCTGTAGCTATGCCATATCAGGTGCAGCGTGTTCGGAGCTCAATGGGAAGGTCACTTCCGTGGCCTATGTTGCATCCTCTGGCTACAAGTTGCCATTGATCAAAGCTGAGGCCAGAGTTCCTAAAGCCAAAGAATCTGAAGGAGGAAGGAGAGGTGCCCTTGTTCTCTTGGCAGCTACCCTTTTCACCTCTGCAGCTTCCAATTCTTCTGCCAATGCTGGGATCATTGAAGATTACCTTGAGAGGAGCAAGGCCAACAAGGTATAATCAACCCCTTTTCTTAATTTTGTTACTCATGATCTTAGAATTTGAGTTCGGACATAACTCAATCTTACAAAAACCCGATTTTTTTTAAGTGAGAGTTATCCCTCGCTTTTGTACATTATCGACCCTGGGATTGTTTTCTGGTGCTCAGGACCCATGACCAAGGGGGGGGAAAAATTCAGACAAAAGCATAGTGTGAGGAGAAAAAAAAATCAATTCATTTTAGTGACTATTTTATCTTGTTGGCTTTTCTAAATCTCCTTTAATTCTTAAATTTTAACTTTTCAAACATTAAATCTATCCAAATTTCAATTTTTACAAAAAACAAATTAAATATTTATTCACATGTAATATTTTATATTTGTATGCACTCATGAGTAGAAAAAATATTTTGTATGTAGTAGAATTGTGTGTCCATTTTTTTCATGAAATATATATTTTTATCATTCTTGTACATGAAGGACTCCCAATACATGACCCTTTACCCTTTAATTCTCATTTTGTACTTAATTTTGCCTTCATAATGTAGATTAGTTTGTGTTATAGGAATTGAATGACAAGAAGAGGTTAGCTACTACTGGAGCAAACTTTGCAAGAGCATACACCGTGGAATTCGGTAGTTGCAAGTTCCCTGAGAACTTCACTGGTTGCCAAGATCTTGCCAAACAAAAGGTCTAGCTCCACCTCTGATATTTCACTTGCTTTCCCAAATCCTAACTCTTGCACTTGCCTTTTTCTAATTCAGTAATTCTCATGCTGTTGTTCTTTTTTCTTCTTTTTTTTTTCTCCTTTTCGTTTCTGGGTTTTTATCTACGCAGAAAGTGCCATTCCTTAGTGACGACTTGGAGCTTGAATGTGAAGGAAAGGACAAATACAAGTGCGGTTCTAATGTTTTCTGGAAATGGTGAAAGGAGGCAACATTTTATGCCTAACTGCGAACTTTTCGCCTTGCAATGTACCTAACTGCTTGAATATATATCATATTTTTCTGCATTGATTTATTATTATATTGTTGCTGTTGGATTTTATTTGTTGAAAAAAATGTGTGCATTAGGCGGCTATTTACTCTAGATTCGTTGAAATTACATTTTGCGATATGTTTTGATTTCCCAAATTCATGTTAGCTTTTACATCATTGCAAAATCATAGAATTGGTTGATAATCTCTTTGCGTAGAAAGAAATTAGTCTTCAATTATCGGTCAGGCCAATCAGTTTTTCAAGCATCCATGCATTCAGCCTGTTTATACCGGGTGTTTGATTAGATATCAGAGAGAAATGGACGTGTCTAAACCGTGAAGTTAGTAATATTTGCTTCTGCTAAGAATTGAGTGAATCTAGAGACAAACATGCGCTCGATGCAAATCTAAACACATACATAATCGTTAGATGAACATTAGACAACTGACAAATGTGTGTTTTAAGTTGATTTACCAATAAAATATGAGTAATCTGATCTGCATCCAACCATTCTGAATTACTGAATATGTGAATGTGTTGAAAAGCCAATGCAGGGAATCTGGATTCCAAAATCATCAATCTATCATTGCGTTCTTGCAAAATGATCAAACCTTTGATAACGGGATTATATTTGGCACTTGAAAGTTGAAAGCTTGAATCAGTTTTCAGCCAAAGGAAATTCCATCTATTTTCCACAGCTTTTTCAATTGCAATAATTGCCGCCATTACCTCAGCAAAGAAAGCTGAATTAATTGCTATACTGTATGCAAAATTTCCCAAGAACCTGGCATTGCTATATATGAACAATTTGCCACAACCTGCCAAACCAGGATTCCCCCTAGCTGCACAGTCTGTATTACATTTTATCCAAGGATAATCAGGAAGCTTCCTTCCAAGAAACCTGTTTGATAACCTGAGCCTTCTGTGGGTGACTGCTAACTGAAAAGTTCTTCAAAGTACTGAAATCTGTAATGAATTTGTCATAAACCAGAAGAGATAGAACCAGAAAGCTGAACACTGACAGATATATAAATCATGTGCTGATTTTAAAATTTTATAAGATTCCTCCGTTTCCAAATAAAGAAGAATGAAAAGGTAATCGCAGCAAGAACATTATGGATGGAGGAAAGATCAGAACAACAGTTGAGCATAGAGGAGATCCAATTTCAAATTTGGCGGGTAAAAGGACGGTATAAAAAGAAGTGATCAACAGTTTCAGAATCATGACCAAAGTTGGTGCAAACAGAAACAAAATGAATGCCCCTTTTCCACAAGTTGTCATCGGTTGGAAACTTATTGTGAAGAGCTTTCCATAAAATTTCTCATGCCCATAAAAAGGGCAATCGTGTTGCGGATTGGTTGGCTAACTGGGCTCATCATGGTCATGAATCACCTTTGATTCTGCATAGTCCCAGTGTGGGGTGTGTATCCCTTCTTTGGGAAGACTTTATAGGAGTTGCAACTCCTAGGTTCATAGTTATGTAGTGGCTTTGGCCTCCTTTAAATAAATAAAATACAATAAAATAAAGCTTTGACTGTTACTCGCCTTAGCTATTGATTAATCCCAATTGACTAAATCTTCCATTAGCTAGCAACATCTAGTTAGCTGATACAATCTTTGGACACAGACACTTTGCCCACTACATCTTTTGATAACTCATCTAGGAAGTTGAACGATGTAACATTTTATCAAAAAATCATAATGTCAAGGTTTCAAAGATGCTTCCTTATCCTAACTACTTACATGCTCTCTTAAAGCAAACTTGTCACTTTTGCAACTGATTTAGTTTCACCTTATCAACTATGGCTTTTAAAGCTCAATCTTTATTTTCTTCTTCCTTTATACCTTCAAGTCTCGATCAGTTATATATATATATATATATATATGAGGTATCTGGAGATTCTATTTGGCAGTGGCACCCAACTAATTCTTTTTCACTGGATCAACCCATTTTGAGGTAACCAGTGTACCTGACCCTTTTAACTCCCACAACTGCAACATCTCTTTGGGCTGTGGAGACTCTTCTTCAAAATCTAGGTTGTGCAATTTAAGTTCTATCTCTAAATCAAAATATTCTTCCCTGTTTTTGTCTCCATCAGAAACAGAAAAGATATTGCTTGCAACCTAACCATCTCACCTGATCTCTAACTTCTCATCCCTATTCCCACCAAAGACACCTCTGTCAACCAATCAGGCAACAAATTTTGCTTGGATATTCCTCTTTCCCTGACAAGTTAAATTTGCAATGCATCTCAATCAACAATTTTTTTTAAGACTAACTTTTGATAGTAGTTATCGGCCATTCTTACAATAACAATTTTTTATAAAACAGCTAGCTGTCTTACCTTCCAGTGCACTATTTTTGTTTTAGAAGAGCGATTTCTTTTGTATCACTTTGATAAAGAAATCCTATTATTAAAACGTTACTAAAATTTACTTCCAGCATATATAGTATGGTAAAGTTAGAAAGCTAGTGTAATTAAGCTTGAGGTAAACCATGTAATCAATTCAGCAAACGTTGTATACTAAAGATTTTTTAGTTTGATGAGAACAATCAAGAGAATAGTAAAAAGAATACTATTTTTCCTTTTTGTGTATAAAAAATACATGAAGAAACTAATCTCTATCTCCTTTTCTATCCTATTTTAATTAAAGAAACCCAACTTACTATAAAGGACTAAATAAATCATAAATAATGCAACTTTATCGAAAAAAGCTATAAATTTCAATTGCCAAAAATATTTATATACACACCCTATTCCAAATACTATCATTCCATACTTCTGTTGCGAACCCAACTAAATACCATGCAACGGTATATATCTAATTAGAGCAAGAAGGACATGTCTGCCACTAGCATGTGCAAGCTTTTAATTAAAAGTAAGAAAATTTTCTTTCCTTCGACGTGATGTTTTTGTACCTCACCAATATAAGTACTCAATTAGAACACTAATAACTATATTTCTAAAACTTTAATATTGCGGGTTAAAGTTGGTTTGCCTTTTATGAAGATTGCAGAATAACTTTATTCACAACATTAATCATTTGTACAAGCATACGTGACTGTCTGGGTTTCTGCAAGTATCACAAAATTTTATTTAAAAAGCTAGAGAAAAATGAAAAGAGAATACTAATGATGGAGACAACAAGCCCAATGGTAATATATATCTTAAAACATATTGTGTTTCCTCTGTTGTTCATTTTCAGTTGCTTTGAGATCAATTTGGTATTAAAAAAAGAACAAGATAAAAATGAAGGCAGGCACACTACGCTACCTCCAAGTATTGGATCATGATTTACATTTACTGCAATCAGCATTTTCAATTTTTCACACAAGGTCAACAATAAGAACTGTTATAAATATCAAATGACTCAGATTTAAATTTAATAAATTAAACTTAAAAGAAACATTCAACATTTGAGTCATCTAATATTCATACAATGTTATCGATCATGAATGCCTGAAAATATTAAAAGAAGCCATTTCACTGTTAATTTTTTCGAGAAAAAAAAACCAGGAGCTAGCTCACATTGTCCAAATAATGTCTATTTATTTAATAACACTTTTGTGTAATTAGTCTCAAGATAAAATTGTGCTTAAACATGGGTGTAACTAAGATTAACACATAAATTAACATGAAATTGTTTTACTTTATTGAACGATTTTAAGTTTGAACTTCGATAAACAACTGAGTTATATACTCGAAAAGAGAGTTGTCGTCTACATATATATATATAGAGTGCATCTCATTAAATTTTGCACATGGTCCTAGATCACCTCCATAGTAGTAGGTAAGTCTGTCTCTTCTTCAGAATGGTTGATGTGTCCAATGCAATACATGAAACCACATTATTAGATTCAATTTGTTCTTAATAAATTATCTCTTCAAATGCACAAGGGGTTAGAGTACTTTTTGTACTCCCATAATATAAATTGTCCAGCAAAAACAAAAACTAGCTAGAGACAGAAAGTGGGAGCTTCGCGAAAAACTTGTTTATAATTTGATTTAGTAATCACTCACTGTAGTCCTTGGAAAGCTCTATTGTGCTAGTGAAAAGTTTAGAAGAAGTGTAGTTTTTGAGAGCATAGGTGGCTTTATTTGTAGCTTTATCTAAATTAAGAATTTTCACCGTGATATTCCAAAATCAACTTTCGACTAATTGGAATTAAGATTAAGAAAGGTATTGGTATGGCATGAGGCATCATGTAAGGTAGGAATCTTAATCTTATAAGGATCGGAACAGAACCATTCTACTCTGTGATCTTGAATCCTTGATGTCATTTTATCATGTTTGCCATTGATGGGATTGTGAGCATATTAACAATGCCTTTTGAATCTATTTTATCCAACTAGTAGGTGCATATATGCGTTCATTCGCTGAGTTATGAACAAAAGAAATGAAAATAAAGAATAAAAAAATCAATTCATCGATTTGTTAAAAGCTACTTCTATATCAAAAAGCTTTTTTTTTTCTAAATGAAGATGGTATGTTTGACAAAATTATGAAAATATTTTCTAAAAGCAATGCAAAAATATGAAATTAAAAAATAAAGAATCAATTCATCAATTATTAAAGGATAAAAACTTGTTTCTAAAAGATTGTATGTTTGACAGAATTATTAAAGTGATAATTTTTTTAGCATAAATAATATTAAAAAAATTCAAATATTTAAAAATTGATTTAAAACAATATAAGTTTATCTAAACAAATTATATTTTTTATGAAAAAAAGAAAACGTATAATGAAAAAAAGTTATGACTGTTTTTTATTATATAAAATTATCAAATCTTTATGATTCTTTTATAAAAAAATTAAAAATGATTGTCCTAATTTTTAAGATGAAAGTTATTAGAAGTAAAATTATGTGTTTGTGTGTAATCCAATAATTAAATATTTCATTTTATATTTATCAACTAGTTAATTACACAAATTTTAATTCAACTAGTAAATTTATGTGTTTGTGTGTAAGTTATTTCAATTAGCTTAAGCTATTTTTTTCATTTTTATCTTACTAATTTACTTGAAATCTATTTTTATCTTTTTTATTTAGAAACTCTTTTTGTCTACCATGCCACTCTCAATGATATCACGTCTTTCACTTCTTCCACTTTCACATTCACACAACGTCAGCATGGTTTAATACAATTGATAAATAGTTAGATATCCTAAACATGTGTTCTATGAATTTGATTCTTGACTATATGCATGAAAAAGATTATTAAAATAAATAAATAACCAAAGTCACTCTAATTATAAATTTTCAGCTATCTTTTAAGAAAAAAAAAAATCTCAAGCACATTCTAAATAAATTTTTAACTAATTTTCAGCTATCTATACACATTCACAATGAAGGAATGTGAGAATTGTTAGAATATTTAAGAATATGAAAATATTTAAAAAAAAAACTAAGAAGCCAGAGTTTCCACTTTCCAATATGCACTTAAATAAATAGTTCAATTAAGGGTATGTTTGATATAAATTAAATTTTATTTGTAACTTTAGCAATAAAATAAAACTGATTAAAACATGTTAAAAAAATTAATAAGTGTTATAAAATATTTTTTTTAAATGAATATTTCCATAAATTTAAATAATAGTATCTTTCAAATATTGACCCAATAGAAACTAGCCAGCATATAAATAAATAAATAAATATGAATTAATGTTGATTTAATAAGGGAAGAAAAAAAGGTAGTAGAAGGGTGTGAAATGAAAAAGAAAAGGCTGTCATCCAGGTCACCCTAACCCTCTTTTCTCGTGGTCGAAATGATTCCTTCTATTTCAATTTTTGGTCCCAACCCCAATTCTAATTTCAAATGCATTACATTACACTCTCTCACTCTCACACCAACCACACACTCTCTCTCTCTCCGCATATATATACCCCTCTTCTTCATTCTCCTCTTTCTCTGTTCTCATTTCTCTTTCTGTAGCCCTCAATCACCGGAGAGAGAGTGAGTGCAAAGCCATCGTCTTCTTCTCAGACAAGGTATTCATCTTAATCGCTTGCATCATAGCTTTGATGCAAAGTACGTTTCCTTTTGCTCTTTGATTCAGCGCTTTTTTTTTTTTTTTTTTTTTTGCAATCTCGCATGTTTATTCTTAGATTTGTTCAACAGTACTACTCTTTATTTTTTAATCTGTGTGACATTGCTACCTACCTCATCAAAATCATATCTGGATGTTTTTGTATCTGATTATTTATATTCGTACTGCCTGATCTATACTGAATGAGATGTAGTGGATTGTGGCGATTTGTAGTTTTAGTGATGCGGATGGCATATCATAGTTCCGATCTTCTAGACCTGAGATCTTCGATCTTTTTAAACTGTACTTTTACTTATTTATTTTAAAATGGGGATAGACATCGAATCCATAATCTTGTGTTGGATGGCTTTATGGTCTGATCTGTTTTTTATGTGGGAATCTCTCACTTTTTCTTTTTTATTTATCATTGATCTTTCTTTGTTGAAGATCATCTAGTGTTTGGGAACTTAAGATATCCTGATGAATGTTGAGATTTTAGTAGATATCCTAGTAAGTTTGAGATTACTAGCTGCACATACTCCCTTCCTATGTTTATTTTATTCGCCATTTTCTGGACGTTTTCCATTCATTTATAAATTTTGGCAGTTTTACTTTAAAAAAAATGATCAGGATCGGCTCCTTTGTTTGTCAATTTATGTACCTTTTCTTTCTAAGCAATCATAAAGTAGATTATATAATACTGAATTATTTCATTTGCTTGCTTTCTTCCCATTGATTTTTGTGTGTTATATACAATGTACTGTTGCTGTCTCATATAGAAAATAAACGTAATCTTCAAAGTCTGTAAGTGGCTGGGTTCTGCAGATTGTCTATTCAAACTTGTTAATACTGGCAATTTGTTCTATGCATACAGTAGTTTGGTAAAAGATGGCTGATGCTGAGGATATTCAACCCCTTGTCTGTGACAATGGAACTGGAATGGTGAAGGTTAGTACTTTGCAGTTTCTTCTGTTATGTGTAATTGCATCTATTAGTCTCGGTTTCGTTATCAAACGATTTATTTCTATAATGATCTGTGTACAGGCAGGATTTGCTGGTGATGATGCTCCTAGGGCTGTGTTTCCCAGTATTGTTGGCCGACCTCGTCATACTGGTGTTATGGTTGGGATGGGTCAAAAGGATGCCTATGTAGGTGATGAAGCCCAGTCAAAAAGAGGTATTCTTACTTTGAAGTACCCAATTGAGCATGGTATAGTTAGTAACTGGGATGACATGGAAAAGATCTGGCATCACACATTTTACAATGAATTGCGTGTTGCTCCTGAGGAGCACCCAGTGCTTCTGACTGAGGCTCCACTCAACCCAAAGGCCAACAGAGAAAAAATGACCCAAATCATGTTTGAGACCTTCAATGTGCCTGCCATGTATGTGGCCATCCAAGCTGTCCTCTCCCTATATGCAAGTGGTCGCACAACTGGTTTGTATTTGTATCCATCTGTTTCAATTCATAGTTTTGTCATCACATTGTTCTTTCCCTGAATCAAATACTTTCTGAAACAGGTATTGTTTTGGACTCTGGCGATGGTGTTAGTCACACTGTGCCAATCTATGAGGGCTATGCACTCCCTCATGCCATTCTTCGTTTGGATCTTGCTGGCCGTGATCTGACTGACTCTTTGATGAAGATCCTCACTGAGAGAGGGTACATGTTCACCACCTCTGCCGAGCGGGAAATTGTTCGTGACATGAAGGAGAAGCTTGCTTATGTTGCCTTGGATTATGAGCAAGAACTTGAGACTGCAAAGAGCAGTTCTTCAGTTGAGAAAAACTACGAGCTTCCTGATGGGCAAGTTATCACCATTGGAGCTGAGAGATTCCGTTGCCCTGAAGTTCTTTTCCAGCCTTCTATGATTGGAATGGAAGCTGCTGGAATTCACGAGACCACCTACAACTCCATCATGAAGTGTGATGTGGATATTAGGAAGGATCTGTATGGTAACATTGTTCTTAGTGGTGGCTCAACTATGTTCCCTGGTATTGCTGACCGTATGAGCAAAGAAATCACTGCACTTGCTCCTAGCAGCATGAAGATTAAGGTTGTGGCTCCACCAGAGAGAAAGTATAGTGTTTGGATTGGAGGATCAATCCTTGCATCCCTCAGCACCTTCCAGCAGGTGATTGTTTTGTTTATTGCAAATTATCTCTTCCACACGTGTACCAATTAGATTGAACTAAACATGTTTTGGTTTTGCAGATGTGGATATCGAAGGGTGAATATGATGAGTCTGGTCCATCCATTGTCCACAGGAAGTGCTTCTAAGTCCAAAAGAAATGCTTTAATGGTGAGTTATGTTTTTGCTATGGCTTTTTTGGTGTCTGTGTCATGTCGTGCGAACTATGTTGTCATGGATAAGAGGTGGGATAGGATTGGAGGGTATATTCGGAGAGCTTGATGTATCATATATTGTGTGGCATCCCTCTGGATGTGGCGGGCACAGAATTGTTGAGAAGCATTTTTCATCTTGGAATTCATCTGTCTTCGTAAGTAGGTTTGTCTGTAGCAAAGGAGTGGTGATGCTTATTTTCTTTTTGTACCCTTTTTCAGAGTTCACATTTTTTTGGCCTTTGGAACATTAATGTGAATGTCTATAGCTACATGTATCGAGAATTTTTATATAAGATTGTCAGTTCGCACTCATAAATTATCAAATTTTACTTTATTCATGAATCACCTGCCGGATAAGTTGAGTTTGCTATTGGCATGATGACACACTTACAAGTTGTAATGGTGAGGGTACCTGCACGATCCCTGATTGACGAGGAGTACCAAGGGAAGGAAAAAATATCTACTCTCTAATTTTGCAATTGGTTAAATTTAATTTTAATATTTTAGTATGAATTTATTAATGTGCATGATTATGCTCGGTTACGTGTTGTGTTTTTAGTTGAGTAAATAATTTCACAAGAATTTCAGATAACAAAAGAATAATTTTACATTCTAAACTAGTGGATACACGATATATGAATGAAAAAAATAGTCACATTCTAACCTATCCCTCCTCCATACCTTCGCATAGCGAAGAGCCTCTGGGCAATGGAGTACGAAGTTTTTATTCTAACCTAGTGGACTGAGCATTTGTGTGGTCATGTTTTGGGCATTGTTACATGCAGCCAGCAAAATTGCTTTGTGATTTTTTCATTTGTGTGGATACAGGATATATGAATGAAAAAAACATTTATTATTAAAAAATTAATTTATTAATAAATTAAAAAACATACGGATAAACTAATTATATGAGTTATATCAAAATTAATTATCACAAAATTTGTTATTTAAATTTACATGCGCATTAAATATACATTAAAAAATTTAGTATTATATATAATAACATTATTTATTTTATAACATAATTGACTTATTAGCTCAGTTGATTAGAGTATTCTGTTAATGATTTGAAAGTTGCAGACTCATTAAAAAAATCAATGATTCATATTGTGTATATAATAAATTATGAATGAGTTGTAATGCTATCAAGATTACTTAGTTGGATCCTTGTTGATTATTGACGAAGAAATTAACGGTAAGGTAATGACCCCTTGAAGAAAATTTTGTCTAGTAAAATGGCAATCAACTTCAATAAGTTTAGTGCTTTCATGGAAGAGTGAGTTGTGGGTGATTTGTATGTGTTGTGAATTTTTTTGAAAGGCAATAGGAAGTGGAAACATCTGTCTGAAACCTCTTTTAAGTCAATTGATAAACAAGATGGAAAATATGAAACAAAGTTATTGAAAGTGATTATCTTTGAATTGTTTGCTTCCCAAGATTCCAATTCAATTTTATATTTTCGATCATGTTTGTCTTTTGGCTTAACAAAGGTTTCCATATCCTTTTGTTTTTCAGAAAATTTCGTAACACAACTCACATAAAGATGATTTTATTCATTCAACTGGACACTAATAGATTGAAGAGAATCATCTCTTTCATTAGTTATTGCTAACAATCACAAGTAGAAAACAATAAAGAACCTAATTTGTGTAAAACCTTTGGTGCAAAGCTTCAAATAGGATCAATGAAAAATTGCAAATGGGTTGTTCGAATAGTTGTTACTGCAAACAGCTGTTGTAAATGCTCACAAATAGGAACAAGGTGAAAACCCCCCAAAAAAACAAAGATTCTATTGCGAAAAACATTTCTCCTTCTCTGGACCTTTTCTCGATGATCCAACCTTACAAAACGTTGATTGAATCTGTAGTTGCAAATCGAAGAATTGTTGTCTGGGGGAGTGTGAATAGTGCGAACTACACTATAAATAACTAATAATTGGATCCTCAAAAGTTGTGACTTGAATCGAACTTGGTATATACCCCGTTAACAGTGCACATATAAACAAAGAGAAAGAATAAAAAGAAGAGTATAAAGGGAAGATAAAAAAAAAAAGTTTCGTTCTATTGATGAAAAGATAAAGTCCGAATGTACATAAGAGACAGAGGAAAAGATATAAAGCCAAATAAGTAATAAGACTAAACTATTTGTACAAATAAGTAAAATAATAAAATTACAATTTTTTAACATGATTAATTTTAATATTTTAGTATGGACTTATAATGTGTGTTTATGCACTTTTACGTATTACGTTTTTAGTTGAGCAAAAGAAACTTTGGACAGCATTAACTTTGGACAGCAGTTATTAACACGCTAACGATTATTAAATGGTGCCTAAATTGGCGAAAACAACCCCTAGATTTTTGTTTCCCTCCAACCCACATTCAATGATTCAAACCTTGGGGATAGTCGATACAATAGTAAATGAAAAAACAGTTACTGAATGTTGAACAATTGCAAAGATCTGTGTATTTGGAGCATGAAACATAATGTGTTGATTACTGTTGGTGACAAGCTTGGATGGGAGATTGAAGGAATAGAAGAGGGAAGTCTCACAGGAGAAGAAAAGAGGGAGGTCTTTCACTTTTGATGGGATTGAAATTGGGAGGTAAAAAAAAACCTGAGAATTAGATTTTTTTTCTTTTGTAATATTAAAAATAAAAAGAAAGTTAATTAATATTACATATTTAGTGTCTTTAGATAAATTCTATTTACATGCATAAATGTGTAAAGCAATTAAAAATGGCTGAAGTTAATTTTTCTCAGCTTAACTTGAGTTTAGAATATAATGTTCTTTTTATACTTGAATGAGTGAATACTTAAAAATCAACAATCCTCCAACTCCATTTGTATTGAAAAAAGAAAAATATTATATTTATTTTGTCTTCATTCATTCTTAAATTGATGGATATAGATAGTTAGGCACCACATTCAATTCAACCAAACATAATGTAGAGGTTAAAAGTTATCATTAGTATGTTGCTTTTTTCAGGTGAGGTTGCTACGTCACTAATAATCCAGATCTTATTGTTCCCACGATGCAAATTTAAATGCTAGAATAAATTATTTGTAATGTCACTGATTTATGGTAATAAGTCTCATTCTTTGGGTTCAAATTTGAATTGGAATATGCACAAGAAAAAATAAAAAGTGGTAGTTTATTTATTGAACACGTTTTAAGTTTTGCAGAAAATATATGTTTAAAATTTTCAATAATTAAATAATTTTAAAAGATAAAAATACCCAAAGAAATCTTAGTGTTACTCTTCCAAGTTATTTAAAAAAAAACGCATGATAAAATTAGTTTTTGAATTAATTTATTCAAACACGTTATTCAAGAAAGTAATTGTTTTTCTTCGATTTTTACACCAACCAAATAAACTCCATTCTCACGAGAACGAGCACACATGTCGATTTGGTTTCAATCTAAGAATGAAAAAAATACAATTTTTTTTTACCAACGCCAAACTAAACCCTTCGTTTAGGTTTCACACACATAGCAGAATGCTCATTTCGGTTATTTGATTTGGATAACTATCTTTTTACCTAAAACATCATATTATGCATGTAAAAAAAATAAAATTAGAGCGGTTTAGCTTTTTAGATGAAGCAATGCTCTATTGTGTGTATAAGCAAAAAAATGAAAATGAAGATCAAGTTATTTGAACGGATTCCAAATTATATAATGGATATTTGAATCAAAGATTATTAAATTTAATTTGTTTACACAGTAACCATATTAAACTAACTTAATTGGTTGGATTTGTCTTTTTAGGAGTCTATGAGCTAGTCAAGAAAGTCCACTCAGTTAGTGGAACAAAATATATGTATGAGTTAATATAAACACTGTTTTCAATTCCTATAAATAAATAAATAAATAAACTAATAAAGACACTCAACAAAAAAATGAAGGATCCGTACCATAGAAAAAAAAATTAAAAAACCCACTGTAATTAATGAGAAACAAGACCAATAATAGACACAGCATTAGACCAGCCAAGCGCATGCTTAAACATGAAAGAATCAGCATCTTCATGCATGTACCAAGGGCAGTAAAAAGACAAGTTTTAAATGAAAATTTAATAGAAATAATATTTTCAAGTGACAAAATAATTGAGGTAATAAAAAAAGTTAAACAGGAAACTTTTTCGCTTTTTCAATAATTGGTTGGAGACAAGAACTATTTTTTGTGGAAGACATCTTAGACATGTATAGTTTAGTTTATTTTCAATTTTTCTTAACAGGAAACAATCATTAGTAATTACTCATAAAATTGGTGATGCCAGCAACCAAAATTTTGGTGTTGACTGCGATGAGCAGTAGTACATTAGGCCTCATTGAGGTTTATGACAATCATGGCCGTGCTTACCCTTGCAAAGGAAATGAACATGAGAAAATCTTAATCTTATAGATCCCTAGAAAACCTTAATAAACTCATCTACAAAATCATAGAAATGGACTCATAACTTCGTAATTTTTCAGCAGATGCATTATTCTTTTTGCCCCGAACGAACAAGAGCAGCTCCCTTCAACCACTTATGCATCCAAAGCCTGTGCTGCTGATAGTTGGTGTAGACTTTCTTTTGTTCTGTTTTTTCCTTGCTTCATTAGCTCTACAAACTCCCTAAAAGCTGCATTATCAACAACCATTTTAAGTATTTATTAATCAAACCCAAATTTAAAAATCAAGAAATGAAAAGGCAAATTAACTGCAATAAAGATATCCTAGATAACCCACAATTCTGCTCCTGAAACTAACATTTCTCGACATAGTAATGACTACATAGATTTTTCTTTTTATCCATAGGAATCGAACTCAGGTACCAGCTCCCAGAGGATTTTTACAACAACTCATGCTCAACCAACTGAGCTAAACCCCCTTGGTAATGACTAGATAGATTTATGATTATATCAAGTTTTTTCTTTTCTTTTATTAAATAAACTGCAAGGTTCAAGTCTCTCACCATAGTCAGAATCATGAGGTCCAGGGGATGCTTCAGGGTGGTATTGAAGAGACATAAGTTGTTGAGCGGGGAAAGCAAGACCAGCACAACTTCCATCATTTAGATTGATATGAGTAACCTCCACTCCTTCCGGCAGTGTGGCAGGGTCAACAGCATAGTTGTGGTTCTGCCAATTTACATATCACTTCATGATGACACAGGTCCATGAATAAAACAACAAAATACTAATACAACATGGAAACATGTTTCCTGATAAAATAAAATAAAAAGACAAATTCAAAACAAGAAAAAGATAGTGGAAGCCATCTCAAGTAACTGCAATTTGTTTCAAAGACATGATTGACACAACAAATATAGGAATAGGACCTGCATATGTTATTTCAGTTCAACATGTTTGCTGCTATATGTAGAACTTGTTATGCTCATTTTCACCTCTCATCACAAGACTAAAGGTGCAATGATGCCACGAGTTGCTACAACAGGGACATGATGGAACTGGAACTGATGATATCAATTACAAATTACATTTGCTTTTTCACACATGTCACTATTATAATAAGTTGATTCAGTTCTGGTTTAATTTTCTGAAGTCAAGGGGCCAGGTTCCAACCCTCATGATTTATGAGGCAAAAATGTAGGTCTAAAACAAGATTCTATTTCTCTCCCCAGCACATGTAATGGACTGAATTGAATTTAACTATTTTAGTTATGGCATAACACTTAAGAAATAAGAAGTTACAGAAACTTTAGTTCACATACCTGGGCACTAATTTCAACATGGCCACTTCGAAGGTTACGAACAGGGTGATTTCCTCCATGGTGACCAAATTTCATCTTGAAGGTTTTACCTCCTAAAGCCTGGCCTAGCAATTGATGGCCCATGCAAATTCCAAAAACAGGCACCTTTCCGATAATATTCTTCACTGTTTCAACGGCATAAGGAACAGCAGACGGATCTCCAGGGCCATTGCTGAAAAGAACCCCGTCTGGCTTCATCTTCAAAGTTTCTGATGCTGACCATGTACATGGCACAACAGTGATTTTGCAGCCATAAGATGCTAGGCGCCTAAGTATATTATGCTTGATTCCAAAATCATAAGCAACTACCTGCAATTTCATTCATCAGCATGTGGCATTAATTAATTATCCAATAATCAACATAAAGTTTTTTGCACTACTTACATGGAAAGCCTCTCCAGGCACTTTACTAAACTCCCATTGTTGTTTTGTTTTATCAACCCATTCATGTGGAGTTTTGCATGATACTCCACTTATTAGATCCTTACCTGGAAAATGAAACAACATCCATGTAATTCCATTTTTAGAAACATTTACACAACCTCAAAGATTTGTATCCTTACCAACAATGTTCCATGACTTAGACATGTGAAGCAGTTCCTCATCCTTTTTGGAATTGTCAGTGCTCAAAACACCAATAAGACTGCCATCTTGCCGCAATCGCCGCGTGATTGCACGAGTATCAACATCATCTGTTGCATCACAAAGCACCCACAAAATCAAAAATTGAAAACTTCAGTCATGCAGATTGCAGAGAGCAAGCAACAGTTGTTCGCAACACATCTTTTTGTATAAACTACTCACAAATTCCCATGATATTCCTTTCAGCTAGGTAATCCCCCAGAGGCTTCTTACATCTCCAGTTAGAGGTACTGAATAAACATGCATTGCAAAGAGACAGAAAGTGTAAGTAGATTAATCAAACCTCAATCAACGGAAAAACAATTCCATAGCACGAGAACAGAACCTGATACTCAAACTTCTAATTACAAGTCCAGCAAGGAAACACTGTATTGATTCCTCATCATCTGGAAAAAGTGAACAAAAGTAGAGTTTTTCAAATGGCTTCAAACCACATCGATTCAAGACTCATTTGAATTAGAAAGAAACACTAACCAAAATTTATGCCAGTATTCCCAATATGTGGGTTTGTCATGAGCACAAACTGGCCAGCATAACTAGGATCAGTCAAAATTTCTTGATACCTGATAATCACACACACAACACAACAAAGAAAACCAGCCACATATTCAGCATGCAAGCAAAGCCATGAAAAAGAAACACACATCCCAAGATTCATAGTTTCCTCACCCTGTCAATGATGTATTGAAAACAACCTCGCCAACTTGGGTCCCTGAAGCACCAAACGATTTTGCTCTCCAAATTGAACCATCTTCAAGCACAAGTCTAGCATCTGAATTCTTCCAAGGCCTCTCTCCACTACCTATGTCACATGCAACAGAACTGCATCAATTAACAATTTTAACAATACCCTCCAACATTAAAAGCGAAAAATACGACATTCACACCAAATGGGCGGAAAAAAAAACAAATTTTCATGCAGTGAACAAATGGGTACATGAAAAAATAAAACTTTTTTAAAGGTATTGCGAAAAAAAAAACCGAGAGAGAGAGTACCCGAAGAAGAGCATCTGACGGTAAAGACGGAAACTTTGGCGGCAGCATGTGGCGTATTGGAAGAGAAGCGGTTGTTGGTGAGGTCATTGAGAGACAGAGCGAAGGACAAAGCTTTTGTCTCCATTGATGCCTCACAGAAGAAGCAGCGTTACAGATATGTCTGAGGGAACCACTCCAGTCGCAGTACCTAGGTTTCCGCCACCTAGGTTTTTATTTTTGCAATTTCGCTTCATGGGGCTCTTTCCTTTTTGTTTTTTTTAATATTTTTGTTTTCCTCCATGCAATTAGTGACGCTACTTTAGTTGTTTTCTTGAAAATACAATTTTTTCCAATTGGAGATTGGGATTTTGATTTGGGATATGATATGAGTATGAGGGAAGAGTAATAATTTGTGTTTATTTGTTTATTTTTTTAGAGGATGGTTGTTTATTAAAAATCAGCATTTAAATATGTAAATGATAAATATTTATTCTTCTACATAAATAAAATTTATAATAAATATTTTTTATAATAAAAAATTATAGTAAATAAATATTTTTAAGATATAACTTTTGGAAGGATACAATTATGTCTTATTTAGTCTTTAAATTAAAATTTATACTTTTTAATCCTTCAAACATACAAAATATTATTTTTAGTCTTTCTTAATTGTTTTTTTTTTTCGATTTGAATGCACAATTTTTTTGTACAGTTTTTTATAGCAGTAAAAACTAAAAAAAATTCATCAATTTGAGAAATTAAAAAATATTAAATTTAATCCTTCAAATTTATGAAATATTATTTTTAGTCTCTCCTAATTATTTTTTTCAGTTTGAATGCACAATTTTTCTACAGTTTTCATATAGCAGTAAGAACTAAAAAAATATTTCATAAATTTGAGGAATTAAAAAATACTAATTTTAATTTAAGATACTAAAAACGGCATACCTCCAACTTTAAAGAATTTAAAACATATTTAATTTTAAAAAAAAAACTAATACAAATAATTATTTATGGTACGTTCTTCTTGAAATGATAAGATTTTATTTGTTTTCATTTGTTTTTAGTTAAACTTATAATAATTAAAGTTTTCACAAATTTTATAAAATCTTCGATTTCTGTCGAACATAAAAACAAATTATACTGCTATTTTCTGAAGATTTGATGAGTTATCATTTATCTTTTAAAAATGACATCTTTGTTTTTTTTAAGCAATTATTTGGTGAGTAATTATTAAAAAATAATTTTAAACGACAAATAATTAGTGAATAATTATTAGTCGTTTATACTAACATCCTATTATGTGCTAATACATTATGTAAATAACTAAAATGTACCTCCTCTAAAAAAAACTAAAATGTACCTAAATTACATAAATAAATAAAAAATTATTAGATTGTACCGTGAGTGTGAAAAAAAATAAATCACACTATTATCTAATATTAGATTATTACAGATGGTAAGATTGCTAAATTTTACAATCAGAGTTTAATAGGAATGCACTTTCATTATAAAAGTTTTAAACTGTTAACTAGTCAAAAAATAATATTAATATAATTTTTAAGATAATTTTTATAAAATTTATTAAATTTATAATATATATTAATTTTTAATTTGGCAACAACATAAAAACTTTATGTTATCATGTATATATTATTTTTTAATAATAATTACTTAAAAATCATATATAAAATCATTATTAATTGATAGATAGTGTCAAAATATTTACACTAATAATTTGAGAGAAGTAAAATGATGTTTGAGAATGACTATTTTAATAAAAATAATTATTTTAAAAATATTAAAATTTAATAGAAAGGTTAATTGTTTGTTGAAATGAACTAAGCAAACATGCACCAATTGTAGAATAATAACAAAGAATTCAAGTACTTTTTATGGAAAATTGTAAGATCCAATTGTGATGTCTGTATTGTATAAAACAAAGAGGTATCATAGCGTGAAGATTGCACCAAAGATAGATACGCGAATGATGCCCATCGCAATCTAACACCACCAATTATACGCGATGCGAGACCCACATACAACTACTCACTAACAATTAATTTGCTGGGCTCCAGTCAAATGGTACCAATCTACTTTAGAATCTCTGGGCCCTTATAAGAGATGAATGTGATGGCCTGCAAATTTGGATTAAAGTTAGGGAGTATATTGTGTATAGTACGAATATTTTTTTCCATTTTAGATGGCTTTCAAAATTATGTTAAAAATAAATATTAGATATTATAAATAATATAGACGCATAATTAATTTGGATGAAAATTTAAAATACATTAAAATGAAAAAAATATTAAAAAAATCTTATATAATTTAAGGCTCTTCTTATTCCCACTCTTTTAGTAGGCATTTTATATATTCTTTTCTCTTAAGTGCATTTTACATACTATTCCCATAACTAACAAAAAAAGTTTCCATCTCAACAATCTTAAACTATCCTCTTTATTTTTAACCAACAAAAAAATCATTTTCAATCTACTATTTTTTTAACTTAAATTTCAATATTTTAAAATATTACCAGTCATTAAAAAATATATCACAATTTAAGTTGTTGGTTGTAAGTTGCATTTTTTTTTTTGGAATTAGCATTAATCAATTATTATAGAGTTGTATATCAACTATGAAAATAATTAGTTTAATTTTTTGCCTGATGATAAATAATGGATATTATGTTGGATTCTTTTATGTGAGTTTCTTTATGGTGGATTGGGCCATTCATTGTGTAGCCTATGAAGAGGCGCTTGGCTATTGCTAGTGAGTTAGTAAATTGACATCTCATTACTCAATTTTCACACAAACAAACAACTCACTAAAAAAAATGGGTAGTTTGCTCTCAAGATAATAACATAAAATTTTGTCATAAGATAAAGTCTCTTGGACCCAAAGATGAATAAATATGCACTTTGTTGATCTTTTTTTATTACATATAATGACTACAAACAATATTAGTCATCATAAGTAATAGAAAGATCAAAAAATTACACATGTTATGGGTATAAGCCCTTGTAAGGTCTTATGGGTCTTATCTCTTAAAACCTAATTTAAGTATGATCCATTATCCATACATCACAGACAATTTTCCAAACAAAAAAAAGTAACTTAATTTCTTTATCTTATTAACCCTTGTTAGTCTAATTTTAGGGATGTTGGATTTCTCCATTCCATGGATTTTTTAGTCCTAAAACATGTAGTGTTAAGACATACCTGACATGAAGAGTTAAAGATGAATTAATCTCATGTTGTCCTCAAACTCCTACATGGCATCCTCAAAAGTAAGCCCCTTCTAAACAACTTTAACTAAAGGAATGGTCTTGTTCTTTTTTAAGTTTACACGTATTGATCAATAACCAATGTTAATTTTGACTCAAATGTAAGATATGGACTTAATTGTATTGACCTAATTCTTATGACATAAGAAGGATCTCTGACATATTTTGAGTTGGGAAATATGGAAGACATCAGGAGCTTGGAAAAATAGGGAGATAAATCAATTTGATAGGCCACTAACCTAACTTTTTAGAGGATTTGGAATGGACCAATGAAATAAAGATTTAGCTTTTGAACCCTAATCTATGGTTTGAATGGTTCTCTTGGTTTGGCCATTTAGCTAGGTATGGTAAGCAATGTTAAACTAAGCTTAGTTCCTAAAGCCTAATTGAGTGTCTTACAAAATCTAAAGGTAAAACTAGGATTTCTATTTGACACGATGTTAATCGGCACACCATGCAACCTAACTTTTTGTTGAAGGTAAAGCTTCGCTAACTTTTCTAATGACAAAGTGGCTATAATAGATAGGAAGCCCATAACAAAACCAATGGACACATTTTTCTGTTTCCACTATGGAATCTCTTAGGGTTACAACAAGCTTGACGAAATTTGATTCCCAATCTTGACTTGTTGACAAGTTAAACGCTTGGATACAAACTCAATTATGTCATTTTTCATGCCCAACCACTAAAACACCTTTTTAGATCCTGGTACATCTTAGTAGTTCTAGGATGTATTGATAATTTACTTCTATGGGTTTCTCCTAAGATTTGGTCTCTCAACCTACCATCGTTAGGGACACATAATTTTTTTTTTTGGAAAAAGAATAGTACTACTTTTAGCTTAAAAAACCATTGTTTCTTTTTGTTTTTTTATTTATAGTCCTAAGTCTATACCCCATGCCTTCTTAATATGCTCCCAAATCATATGAAATCTCAATCCAATGCAATTCTATAATATGGTCATGCAAGGACATATCTAGATTGAGATTCTTAATCTCTTTTATAAGTTATATCTCATGCACCATCATGGAAGAAATGTGTAGAGATTTTTTACTCAAGGCATCTGCCACTTCATTTACTCAACTTGGGTAGTACTACAACTCAAAGTCATATTTTTCAGGAACTTCATCCCCTTCCTCTATTATATGTTAAGCTTTCTCTCATCAAAAAAGTATTTTAGGCTTTTCTGGTCACTATAAACTTCATACTTGACACCATACAAATGATGACTCCACAACTGGTAGCTTAAGATCATGGATTGGATAATGTTTCTCATGTAATATTAGTTGTCTATTAGCACAATAACAAATATTTTTTCAACAATTATTATTTAACATCAACTATGAAGGCAAGTCAAAATTTATAAAATAAAATATTAATGACATCAATTAGTGTTGATCCAGTGTCAGAGTCATGTTGACACTAATAGCGCTAGTTTGGAGACTATTTCTAAGTGTTTCTCACTAATTTGTATTTTTCGTGTAATGCATATTGTCACCTACTTTTATGTCATCATATTTTTATTCATAAATAAATTCAGTTATATTATTATTAATTGTTATTATTGGTGAAATAAAAAATGCATATCCAATAAATACATTTGATTTTCTTTTCTTTTATAAAAAACAAAATTAAAATTATTGTATGCAAAAAAATTAATCATTTAAATTATCCAATAATAAACATAAAATCATGTACGTGTAAGTATCATGATTAAACTTTTAGTTAATATATTCTCATCGGAGAGCTTAGTTGTACTTGTACATTGTAGTTCATGGGGATGAAAAAAGAGGTGATAAAGATAAAAGCGAAAAAAGAGTTTAAGAAAACGACAAGACTGGACCTTGCGTGAGGAGTGTTGGAACGGTTTACGTAACTCAATTACAATTAGGATGAATGCTGTCGTTTTCTACTGTAACAATGGATAGCATTTTCAAAATGAAATTCCAAAGTTACTCAACCAACCAAATAACAATAGATTACGATAAAATTATATTAAAAAAAAAGCATACCACGCCGGTAAATTAGACTATCAACGATAGTCACAGATAAGGATGGTCACAGTTTTCAATCTCATCTGTAATATCTCCACTTGGTAGTAAATTCCTGATGATCTTATGGCAATAACAAAACGAAAAGCTTCACTTTCACGGTAATTTAATTTCAATTTTTTTTGGTACATATTCTAGGTTTGCTTTGCACTACTTTTTTTTTTTAATCTCTATCAATATTCAATGTTGTAGGAAAAGAATTAATATAGAAAAAAATTGCCAAGCATCAGGTATGATTAGACTGGGTGTCGCCGCTTTAGCTAATAGCTATAAATAAACATAATTAGTTGTCCATTGGACCATTCCCATTATTTTATCAGTTTATAATTCGTTATTAACAAACTCAACCTTTAATACAGTCACTCTTTTTGTGAGTGAAGCATGTAAACTCTGATAATTTCAAAACAATATATTTTTCAAAACACAATTATTTATTACTGTTGGTCAATTATATTATCCTATCCCACAAACTGAAAGAGTGATGCGTACTACCTGAGACCCAATTGTGTGCCCTAATTGACGCAATATGAAAAGAAAAGAATTAATATAATGTAATACAATCGTTGAATAATCTTATTTTTTAAATAGGTGATTATAATTTATTCTTATTTTATGTATATGAAAAAAGATTTATTGAAAAAAGGGAAGAAGAATGAATATTTTAGTTTTTTTACCGACAGGCAAAAAAATACGGTCGTGGCGCGCAAGTTTATGGCACACGTAATTGTGATTTGTGTGTGGCGTGGGGCAAAGGCAGCGGTGAGGCAGAAACGGGCAGAACAAGAATGTGGGCTCTGTGGGCCTCCTTCCCCTTACGAACCCAATTCCATTACCACACAATAATAAAAAAGAAGAAGAAAGAAACTGACTTTTGCTTCGGCCACAAGTGTCCTTTTCCTTCTTCCCTCTTTCCCCGTTTTACCCCTTCCACACCCAGCAAAAGGATAAAAAAAGCCCACAAATATTGACCGTAGCTGTCAATTTTTAATTTGGCTCCCTGCGTGCAAAAGGTCAACAAACTTAGCACAAGTGGGTAAAATATTGTAATGACGTGTTGATAGGAATCTATCTGATCTTCTCACTCTCCCCCATTTCACTTCTTTTTATATTTTTAAGTTTTTTTTTTTTATAAATAATATATAATGTAACCCCCTATTATTATTATCATTATTCACCTTTCAAATTTCAAAATGCTCTCTCTTGTCTAAACTTGTAAGTAACAATAATGGTATGGTAGAAGTAGTAGTCGCCCTTGAAATAACACAAACAATACGAACTCTCCCCAACTCAAAACAACACACAAACTCCAGTTACTGAAATTACCCTTTTCCATTTTTTCCCCCTAAATTTCACCGACGCTGTCTTTTTTCTCTTTTGCCCTCACCCTTTTGAGAGTTTCATAGCTGTAACTTGGGTGTAACCGATGCTGGAAATCTCAACTTCACAGGAAACCCCGCTAGAGAACGCGGACGGCGGCTCCGCGGCGGTCTCGGACGGGTCGAAAGCCGAGCACGGCGAGGACGATGACCGGAATCCCGCCGCGAACCGGTGGCCGAGAGAGGAGACAATGGCTTTGCTCAATATAAGGTCCGAAATGGACGTTGCTTTCAAAGACGCAAACCTCAAAGCCCCTCTCTGGGAACAAGTCTCAAGGTCAGTTCCTTCTTTTGTTTCCCCTCTTTCCAACTAAAACCCCTTCTATCATTCCTTAATTAGTAGTACTAATAATAATAATGTTACACATAAATGTATAATGTATGTATAGCCTAAGCTGAACAATTTTATTTTTGAATGAATTAATTAGAGGTTTGTATGTATGTGTATATATTCAGGAAATTATCGGAGCTAGGTTATAATAGGAGTGCGAAGAAGTGCAAGGAGAAATTCGAGAACATTTACAAGTACCATAGGAGAACTAAAGAAGGTCGTTTTGGAAAATCAAACGGTGCAAAAACTTACCGATTTTTCGAGCAATTGGAAGCTTTAGACGGAAACCACTCACTTCTTCCTCCGACAACAACCGACAACAACAACAACAACAACGTTGGTGATGATGTTGTCCTGAACGCGGTTCCGTGTTCGGTTAGTGCGGCGGCGCACGAGCATTCGAGTTCGACGACGTCGTGTTCGGGGAAGAAGAAGAGGAAGCTGACGCAGTTTCTGGAGGGGTTGATGAGGGAAGTGATAGAGAAGCAAGAGACGCTGCAGAGGAAGTTCGTGGAAGTGTTGGACAAGTGTGAAAAAGATCGAATGGCGAGGGAGGAAGCGTGGAAGAAGGAGGAACTCGAAAGGATCAAGAAAGAACGCGAGCTTCTGGCTCAGGAAAGATCAATTGCTGCTGCCAAAGACGAAGCTGTTCTTGCTTTTCTTAGAAAGTTTGCAGAAGCAGAAGACACGGTGCAGTTACTCGAGAAAATTCAGGTTCAAAACGACAAACAGAAAAACATGAAACAAAATGGCGGTAATGACAATGCTAATGGAGGTGGTGGTGTCGCAGTTGTCACTGATATGGATAAACAAGAATGTGGAAATACTAATGTTCGTGTTAGTGTTGGGAATTTTGTGCACATGAGTAGTTCTCGTTGGCCGAAGGATGAAGTGGAGGCATTGATAAGGTTAAGGACTCAAATTGATGTGCAGGCACAATGGAATAGTAATAACAATAACAATAATGGGTCTAAAGGGCCTCTCTGGGAGGAGATATCTTCAGCTATGAAGAGCCTTGGTTATGATCGAAGTGCAAAGAGGTGTAAAGAGAAATGGGAGAACATAAACAAGTACTTCAAGAGGATAAAGGAGAAGAGCAAGAGGAAGCCTCAGGATTCCAAGACGTGTCCTTATTATCATCACCTTGAGGCTTTGTACAGTAAGAAGCCTAAGAAGGTGGATCTTGGGAACGAGTTGAAGCCTGAGGAGCTGTTGATGCATATCATGGTGAGTCAAAGTCAAGAACAGCAACAAGAGATGCAGACTCAGACTCAGTCACCATCTGAAGATGCTGAGAGAGATCAGAATCAGGGAGATAATGAAGATCAAAGTGAGTATCAGAATCAGATGGTTGATAATAATAGTCCTTCCATTGCAATTATGAGTTAAAAAGCTTGGTTTCAAGAGATTCTTTCTTTAGTATGCTAAAATTGAACATCTTCTCTGATGACAACCAACGTGGGTTCCTTTGACTTTCCAACTATTCATCAACAAGAGCAGGAGAAGATTTCAATATTTCATTTTGTTGCTGGGTTTAGGTGGTAGTAAATACAAATCAATCTCAAGGGTGTTGTTTTTGTATGTATTACAGTACACTGTATTTTCCAATTTTCAACTCTTCATCGTTTTTTTTTCTTTTCTTTAGCGAACTTGGTAGATGATACCAGGAACACCTGCACAGAGAAAGAGAGTGATTTACCTCTTAGTGAAAAACAAAGTCACTGGGCGTGTTATTTTAATATTATAAACTTTTCTTTCCCTAGAAGTTTGTAAACCCATGCGTGATCAGGTGGGAAACGGTTGGATTTGTTTGCTTGTGACAATAAACAATGGCACAGTGGTGAACAGTGAACTGAATGATAATGAGAGTGCGTTTTTGTATTGAGTTATAATAATAGTTTTACAATAAATTTATTTTTTAATCTTCTTTATCAATTCATTTAGAAAAAAAATAAGAAATGTTGATAAATTATAAGTAAGAAGTGTTTAAAGGAAATGGATGTTTACTCGTCATTACTCTTTATCTTATCTTGCACTTTTTCTCTTCCTCTTCTTATCTTTTCTTTCTTGTATTGTATCTTTTCAATTGTAAAATAAATGTATATAGCATGTACAATGATATTTCTATTTTTATTTAAAGTAGCGAAATGGACGATTACATCACGCGCGGGGCATTGGCTATCGTGTTGGATGGATATGTTTGTGCATCTTACTTCTGGCCAAAGTTGTGCTTAACTCCTAACTTTTAGGGGTAAATGTAATCACTTAAGCATTATTGGCTCTGGCAAAGTAATAGGAAGCTCAAGTACGTAATGAATTGAACGTCTCCAAGTTAAAGTAGAATGGCCTTTATCTTTCGCGAGAATATTTGGGAATTTATACACGAGTTTATACTCTAGTATTGACTGAATGATCTTGTAGACTCCAACTATCACGGTCGTTGGAGTAAATTTTGAGAAATGATTATACATTTATTCTTACATTTTTTTTTATTACTACTACAGTACTGTAAATTATTTTTATTTTATAAACTAAAATTAATTTATGTACTTCCATTTTATAAAATTTTTCTCATTTGAGTTTTATAAAAACAAATTTTAACTTATATAAATTAATTTTGAAGAAACTTAATTCAATTTATCATTTTATTCAAATAGAACTTCTTGTAAAGGACTTAATTATCCATTCCAACTTATAAGGAGCATTTCATGTCACAAGCTTGGAAGAAAGAAGAACCCCTAAGCATTAAGATAGAATATATCTTGACTTCATTTATTTTTTATAGGATTTGATATATCACAAAAAAAATACTTCTGTAAATGTAATGAATCTGCTTTTTTGTTAAGGAATAATGAAATATATGATAATAGACTTGAAGTGGTTGCTTTTTAAACAAAATAAAAACTACAAATCAAAACTTGACGGTAAAGAAACTAAAGAGTAAATAGATATTTTGGTTCTTGACTTTTGACCCATTTTATAAATTAGTCCCTATCTTTTTGAAATATTAAAAATAATTTCTATCTTTACATAAGTTTTGCTAAATAATTTTTGCCATTAAATTTGAAAGTAATACCATTAATGAGGTGCATTGTTGGCAATTTTAATGACATATAGACTATCCAACGTGGCAAAATGACAACAATTTATATATGAAGGATGAGAAAAATGACAAACGGGTTCACCAGAACAAAGACCAAAACGAAAAACAAAAATGCAAAAACACAAAACAGCCACGAAAAAAAATCCTTCGCACAATAGGGCGATGAACACGAAAATAGGGCGATGCACATCTTCCATTGTGGCATTGGCAAATGGTTCTACTAAAAAATGTTGCTACTTGCAGACATGGAGAAATCAAAACCCATTAGGAAGAAGATGGAGTGAGGGGAGGAAAAAAATGGAGCGAGGGGTACAAATAAGACTGAGGAGAAACACACACTTAAGACTCCACCATGTTTGAATTGAGATGAGAGAAGCTTTAGAAACCCTAATTTGAGGAAGAAGAAGCAAGTGAAGAAGAAAATATTTAACAACTTTTTAGATTTTGCATCAAAATACAGTCTACGTGTCAAAATCTGGGACACTTTGTCATGTTAAATAGTCTATGTGGCATTAGAATTGTCAATAATGCACCTCACTAACGATGTTACTCTCAAATTTAACGGCAAAACCTATTTTGCAAAATTTATGCAAAGATATGAACTATTTTTAACATTTCAAAAAGATAAGGACTAATTTATAAAAGGGGTAAAATACCTATTTACTCGAAACTAAAACTAAAAGTTACTATATTTATAAAGAACAAAATTATGAGTAAGATTTAATATGAAATACTTTTTCAATAATATACCATATCGATTAACTTATAACATTTTTTTTGAGGGCCAAATATAAAATTTAAATTATACTATTTTTTAATTAGCATATTAAATGTAACCAACCACTAAAAAAATTTATAATAATTTATCACAAATAAAAAAATCATAATTATATAAATCATAATAAAACAAAATAAGATTATAATGATGTCGAGGAAAGAAAAGAGATTTAGTTTTAAAATTCATTGGAGCAATTCTAATGATACAAATATTTATTTTATTTAAATATCATATTTGAAGCTTTAAAAGTAAAATTGACACTAAAGTTTGGCAAGGCAAAATTTATTTTTTTAACCTAATAAAAACAATACATTCTCTGCTTCAAAATATGAAACAATATTCTTTCAATTCTTTTTTTTTTTAAGAAACATTTAGAAAAAAATAGAAAGCTTAAAATGGTTTATACTTTTTGGGACCTTATCTATCTTGATTTGTGATGATTGCTGCTCGTATTTTCATTGTGTAAAAAATAAGAAGCATCGTGGACATGTCTTGAAATGTAGTGCCAGCTAGAGGAAAATGCACAGTATGCAAAAGGTAAAAAAATATATTTTAAATAAATAAGTGAAGATGAAATTAAGAAAATAATAAAGCCAGCAATCTTATTTCCATGGTAAAAAAAGGTAAAAGAATTTTAAGTAACTTCTGAAAATAAGTTATAAATTGTATTAAAATAAGTTCGTATGCTTAGAAAAAAGAGTATATTTTGATCAAACTAGCTTACGAACACCTAGTCAAATAGTTCATAAGCTACTTTATAATATTTTTTTTGGAAATTTTAACATGTCATAAAGTTTTTTTCACCGTGAACAAAAATTGACATCACGGAGGAGCATTCGACCTTTGTTGAGCAAAAGTGGATCCTGGACAATGTTTTAGTGGCCACTGCTTCAGAAGTGCATTGCAGAGGACCAATCGGCCTTTGTTGAGCAAAGGTCGATCCTGGACAATGTTTTAGTGGCCACAAAAATAATTCACTACATGAAATGTAGGAGGAGGTGGCTCTGAAAATAGACATTAACAAAGAAAATGACCATGTTGACTAGGGCTATATGAGAGCGATTATGCTTAAGATGGGTTCTGATGTGAAGTGGTGAACTGAATGTCCATGTGCATTGAGTCAAGAAGGTAGAAGCTTGTGGGGATCTCCATGGGGTTGAGGATTTGTAGAGTTGCACCCGTGGTGAGTCACTTGTTGTTCGCGGATGATAGTTTTTTATTCTTCCAGGAAAATGAAAAGGAATGTTTGGCTATGAAGAATATCCTTCAAACATATGAGTGCTTTCTTATTGCCTGAGTCCATTGGTGATGAGATTCAGCGGATGCTCAATTCTTTCTATTGGGGTTCTAGACAAAGGAACAGGAGAGGGATAAACTGGATGAGCTGGATGTTGGGTTGTCTGGACTCACTATGTGGAATAAAGATACAAATGAAAAAATTCATTTTGTTTCACTTATTTAAATAAAAAAGAGTCTAATTAAGGTGAGAAAGGAACTCATCTGAGAGAGAAAAATAATTAAAAACATTAAAAGAGAAAGGAAAGAAAAATTATTGTGATTTTTGCGGAGAGAGTTAAATTGGATGAGGTGAAAGAATCTTACCAGAGAAATATGAGGTTTCAATAATCTAGCTATGCTGGGTAAGTAGGGGTGGAGGTTACTATCAAATCCTAGTACTTTGGTGGTCAAAACTCTAATAGTGAACCAGATGGTAGATGGGGTGGAGTCTGAAGGAGTTAATCTTTAAATGTGCTAGAGCCTTTTCTGACCAACATGGACAACTTTTCTTGATGATTTTATGGAGCATATGGAAGAGCCATAATGTTAAATTGTGGGAGAACAAAAAAGTGAGACCCCAAGGCAGATATCATGCATGGCAAATGAGGTTCTGGATAGTTGGAGAAAGGCAAATTAGCACATTGAGCATGCCCATGCTAGGAAGGAAACAGGAGAGATCCTGTTTGGAGAGCTCCTGAGACAGGTAGACTCAAGTGTAATGTGGACGCTTCACTGCATGCAGATCATGGGAGTATGGGGATGGGAATGTGCATTTGAGATGATAGAGGAGAGTTTGTTCGGGCTTGAACGAACTTCAAGAAGTTTCTACCTCTTCCCCACGAGACTGAAGCAGTGGCGCTACTGGAGGCAATTAAATGGTTAAAATAGTTGCATGTCGTGATCGAGCTAGATTGCCACCCAACTTCTAGTTTATGCAATAAACAACAGTAGGGAACATTTATGAGAGTTTGGAAGCATTGTTCAACAATGTAAACCCCTGTTAAATGTTGGTTAATTTGAAAAATCGAGATGATACTGGATAAATCTGAAGTCGTGTATAAACACTTTCAGATTGAATCAAATTTCGGGGCTCAACCAAAATTGTTCAATCGGATAAAATCAGAAGATTATAATTCAAGAGTTTTGTTTTGGTCTTGTATGTTTTTCACTCGTTATGCTTTCTGAACCAGAATGATTATTTATAATCAAAGAACAGGTGGTTTTTGGCGGTTGATGGAAGTTTTTTCTATTTTAAAAACTTCCGTTGATGGAAGTTTTAGTAACTTCCATGTAACTTCCAACCGTTGATGGAAGTTTTAGTAACTTCCAACCTTTGCCTAAACCGAACATTTCGTTATTACATTAAAACAAGCGTGCACTCTTATTTTAACATAATAAAGAGATCAATTACACTAAAATGTCCAACAAACCTCCCCCATTTTAGTGTAATTACCGATCAAATCACCAAAGTCATAACATACCACAAACTACTGCATAGATGAAATATCGTGACGATTGAATTTCATCTTAGCAAATTATACGTTTCAAATATTCGAATATCAGGGTGTCACTAAGGATTGAACCCTTTCTATTCATAATGAATACATGAAGATAATCTGCACAATAGTTTATAACATTACTCTTGCTCGACACTAGTTTTACTAGCCTGTGTCCCTATCCTTCATAAGCATATCAAAGCCAAGTCCCAGCTTCTTGAAGCGGCTAAACTTCATGCTTATATAGGTAGTCCTTTTCTTTCTTGCACCTGCAAATGCAATTTTTCAAAAGAACCATTGAGAAGTTATACTTCAACCTCCTTAACTTGCAGAACCGAACACATTCCTTTTGGGATACTTTCGATGATGTGTTCCAATCTCTACATGTTAAGCTTTCCACATTGAATTCAGCACCTAATGTCATATTAGATGGGAATTGGGTATCTTAACATAAGAGATTTCAGATGGACTTTAATCCTAATCCCACAGCCGACCTTTTCACGAGATCTCTACTTAACCCTTTGGTTAAATGATCGGCTAAATTATGCTGAGTTCTCACAGCCCTACATCCCCAAATTTTGAGATAACTCAAATTTGGTGTCTTTTTGTGCCAAAGTTCATATGGGGTAACCTTATTCCTTTTATTAGGAATTCGGTTCAACAAGTAACAGGCTGTCAACATAGCCTCACCCCAAAATCCTTCACTTAAACCCAAATAGGATAACATGGAATTCATCATTTCTTTCAAGGTTCTATTCTTCCTTTCGGTTACACTATTCTGTTGTGGTGTATAGGGAGCTGTAGTTTGATGTATTATTCCAGTAGATTGAAAATAAACCGGATCATAATACTCACCTCCCCTATCCGTACGAAGAGTTTTTATTAGCCCATTTTGATGAAGTTCTACCTCTTTCTTATAAATTTTAAATTTATCAAGAGCTTCATCTTTTGTATTTAATAAATATACATAACAATACCTTGATGCATCATCAATAAAAGTAACAAGATATTTTTTATGACCTAATGATGGAGTAGCATGAAAATCACACAAATCACTATGAATAAGGTCTAAGACTTTAGTCTCACTTTTAACATCCTTAAAAGGTTTCCTAGTGATCTTGGTCAACATGCAAGTTTTGCATTTTTCAATGTTCATATCAAAAGGAGGAATCATACTTGTTTTTGACATATCTTTTAATCTTTTGTAATGAACATGTCCTAATCTAGCATGCCAAATTTCTGATTTTGTCATATTAGTTATAGAACTACACGAGGCCATACAAACAGATTCATGAACAAAAGGAACATCAATGTTTAATTTAAACATTCCATTACAACGATAACCAAATCCAACAAACGAACCATGTCTTGACAAGATGTACTTGTCACTTTCAAGTACTTGCTTGAAACCACAATTATTTAAAACCATACCAGACAATAAGTTCTTACGAATACCAGGTACAAATAAGACATTATCCAAATACAAACTTTTTCCGGAAGTAAAAACTAAATTCACACAACCTAATCCTAGGATTGGTTCAGTTGCAACATTGTCCATCTTCACAATAGAGCCATCATCGATTGGTCTAAATTCCTTGAACCAACGACAATTATCTTTGCACACATGGCTTGTTGCTCCCGAATCAAACCACCAAGCAACGTCATCATCCTTGTTGCTTTTCAGGATCATTAGACCCACTTGGACCAGCCTTGTTCTTTCCTTTGAACACCCGGCAATCCCTCTTTAAATGACCAGGTTTTCCACACTTCCAACATGACAATTTTGTCTATTTGTTTGGACCTTTGTTCTTATTTCCTTGAAATTTTCGTTTGTTACCTTTAGCATTGTAATTTTGCTTAATTGTTCCACTTTCCTCTACCATATTAACGAAAGAGGAACCTGCTACGTTTTTATCATTGACTTTGTCAATTTCCTGAGCCCTCAGCGACTCCTCAATCATGAAATGACTACCGAGTTGAACCAGAGTCAACTCTTCCTTCTTATGTTTCAAGGTATGCTTGAAGTCTTTCCAATAAGAAGACAGTTTATCAATTATAGATGAAACTGCAATGGATTCATCAATTTTCAAATCATGTTGAGTAAACTGACCCAAAATCCGCAGCAGTTCATTATATTGCTCCATAACAGGCCTCGAATCAATCATTTTGTAATTAAAGAAATTACTAACTAAGAATTTGTTACTTGAGGCATCTTCTGCCATATACTTGGATTCAAGAGAGTCCCATAATTCCTTAGCAGACTCAACATTTTGATAAATATCAAAGAGAGAGTCAGACATACCGTTCAGAATGTGTCCACGACAAATGTAATCGTCGTTCTCCCATTTCGAATGCTTCCTTGTTTGATCCAGAGTTTCGTCTTCCATATACACCGACATTGGTGTACTCAGCACATACACCACATTCAATGTTGTCAAGAGAAAGTGCATCTTTTTCTGCCATCTTCTGAAATCCTACCCTTCAAACTTGTCCAACTTCGCAAACTTGCTTGTCATCTTCGAACTATCGTTCGTCATCTCGAAAGATTTGATTCAATCTTTTGTTGGTTAAATTTGAAAAATCGAGATGATACTGGATAAATCTGAAGTCGTGTATAAACACTTTCAGATTGAATCAAATTTCGGGGTTCAACCAAAATTGTTCAATCGGATAAAATCAGAAGATTATAATTCAAGAGTTTTGTTTTGGTCTTGTATGTTTTTCACTCGTTATGCTTTCTGAACCAGAATGATTATTTATAATCAAAGAACAGGTGATTTTTGACGGTTGATGGAAGTTTTTTCTATTTTAAAAACTTCTGTTGATGGAAGTTTTAGTAACTTCCATGTAACTTCCAACCGTTGATGGAAGTTTTAGTAACTTCCATGTAACTTCCAACCTTTGCCTAAATCGAACATCTCGTTATTACATTAAAACAAGTGTGCACTCTTATTTTAACATAATAAAGAGATCAATTACACTAAAATGTCCAACATTAAATTTGTTGCCAAATGTTAGGATTGGCATTGGGAGGAGACAAACAAACATGGTTGCTCATAGTTTAACTAGGATTTCATGTTTACATGCTAGTCCCAAGGTTTTTAGCAGGATACCCAATTGTATTGCTGATTACATTTTAAGGGAAATGAACCAAGCCTTTTGATTAAAAAAAAAAAAAATTGGCATCACGAAAGTAAATTAACTTTCAAGGAATCAACACCTTGCAAATAATTTTAAAAGGTATGTTAGTTCATTAATTTTAAAAGGCTTAATCACTTTTGGTTCATTATGTTTTACACATTTTTATTTTGGTGCATTAAGTTTTAAAAGTTTTATTCTCATTCTTTATGTTTTTAAAATGTATTATTTATTATTTTTTCAATTTTTCATTAAAAATATTAGTATTCTGTTAATTTTTAAATTTTAAAAAAGGAGAAAAATGATACATATATTTCAAAAATATAAAAAACCAAAATGAAACGTTTAAAACTTAATGTAGTAAAGTGAAATAACTACAAAACATAATGATTCAAAAGTGACATTAAATCTTCTAAAATAATTAATTTTACGTAGTGACGACTAAAAATCATCACTATCTTTATTTTATTTTTTAACAAAATAAACAATTTAAAAAAATCATCATCTCCTCGAATCTAGTCCAGATATAAAAAGGTTAAAAATGAAGTACCACACAGATAAAATGATGTCAATACATAATCTTCCTAGAACCATCGAAAATTCTTATATTCTTCACTGAAAAATCAAAACCTTTCATATGTTATTGGGAATAGAAATAGGAGACATTAGAGTAAGAGTTGTTTTCGATAAAAAAAAAAAACAAAAGCATGATCCTAAATTGTCAAATAACCCAATTTAGAACCAGAAAGTCACAATGTGTCTCTTTGTGAGGTCTACGACCAAGATCTCCACTATTTGTGCATGGTTGGGCCAATCTAACATCCACAATTGGGTCGGACAAAGACAAACAACACAAAGAGGGGCCAAATGGTGTATTTCATTGCAAGATGATTTTTACTAACCCGATTGGTTAAACCTCATCCACAATCGGATATTGTTGGTCTTCTTCTTGACCTTCATCAACACGCTGCTACTGGATGCGACAATGAGATGATTGTTGTTGTTAGGTGAAACGATAATTCTAGATGTGTAGGGAGGTTGTGGGAGAGACAAAAAGAGGGTAGGACAACAGTCTTTTTGGGATTGACGGGAGGAAAAAGTCTCTTACTAGTGTTAGAGAGAATAATTGGTGAATGAATTTATTATTGTTATTAAACTATTAAATTCAATGAATGAATAAATAATGATAATAATAATAATACCAAGCGAAGTAATTGCAACATAAATGGATAAAAAATGACATTAAACCATTTTAAAATTTTAAAGTTAATAAAACACTAATGTTTCTAATATAAAATTGAAAAAAAATATTAAAATGATGTATTTCAAAAACATAAAAAATCATAAAATTTTTAAAACTTAATATATCAAAATAAAAATAACTACAAAGTATAATAAACTAAAAGTGATATTAAGTTATTTTAAAACTAAGCTATATTATTTTTGTAAATAAAAAACTTATATTAGCTAGGTAAGCATGGATATTTAATCACCATTACTACACGACCGTGGTGCCAAGTGATACTACTCATTCACGGAGTATGCTCATTCACCCCTACTGTCAAAAAGGTTTTAACTTCAAAAACAGTGCCCTCACCTCACTCCTCATTCTCCTCTCATTACTCTAACCGTTCGATTATTTCAGTTTGAATATAGAATCTAATCAACCTATTGATCGAGATCCCCAACACTCTTTTTTTATTCAACACTAACATGCTTTAACATACTCTATTTGCTCTCATTTATATAAAAAATTTGTTTTCATATTTATTAATAAAATTAAAACTTTGTTAAATTATATCATTCCTATTTAAAAAATAAATATTTTATTAAACTATCTTTCATTCTAACTTGATATCAAACATAAGTTTCCTATTAAATTAAAGATATTTTAAAAATAATTTTATTAAATAAAAAAATAGTTGAATTTTGCTTGTATCTCATTCTCATTTCTTTTGATATTTATGGCCACTCTTCGTTGGACATGGATTAAGAAAATTTAATGGAACTAAAAATTATTATATTTAAAGGTATATCTAAAAAAATTTCATAAAATAAAGAATGTATACATATAAGTTAAGATAGCTTGAATGAGAAAACTACATTTACATTATTTTAATAGATCAACAATACTAAATAGATAAAATTGATTTTTTCTTCCTAGTATATGATCTGATCCGATCAGACATACACCCTAATGCATGTTTCTCAACGCTGAAGCATCCCGAATAGTTGAAGATTTTGTGATGTTTTGGGTTGGATTAGACTTTAAAATCCTAAAATATCAATTATTTAGAGAAAAAAAGGAGTTAAAACACCAAAAAAATATAAAAAGAATATAGTATTTGAATTTTATTTTTTACTTATAAAAGATAATGAAAGAAGTAAAGCACCTCACATCAGTCAACAATCTTTAAATATAATTAAATTAAAGCGAAATAAAAATATAAGTAAACACAATTCTAATAAATTAATTCTATTTCATATTCTCAAGTTAAAAAAAGTAAATACTAGTGCTAAACAAAATGAGGTCAATCAAATTTGAGATAATTCATTACACCGTCTATGTAAAAGTTTTTTTACCAACCCAAGTGGCTAAGTTACCGAGACCAGTGTTACCGTGACAACAAGCATGAGTAAGACTATATTTTAATTTTTAGAATCTTAGACCATTAATTAAGTTTTTTTTTTTTAAAAAAAATATTATATAAAAATGTAAAAAAATCATAAACAACATAATATTTTACCTTTCAATAAAAATAACATATGCATAGCTTAAAAGCCTATGGATTGGGAGGTAGTAGTATAAGAGTATAGGAGAAGCAATAATAACCTGGGCGAAGAAATGTGGCAACGTTGTTGTCGGGACAAGGACAAGGGAAGAGCTTAGCTTCCATCCATGGCAGAGTACGAAAGCAGCATCCAGCACCAGCACCACTCGAAAGAAACAGCCTTCCAGGCCCTGAACACCATAATCCAGCTCCACTTCGAGAAGAAGCGTGCCATCGACCTCCAGAAGAAGGAGCTCTACAAGCTCTTCCAGATATTCTTCATCTTCCTGGCCCTGGCCCAGTCCCCCTGCCTCCAATGCCGCCCCTGATACCTATTTCGGAAAGTTTAAGAGGAATTGGGCTCTGCATTTCGGCTTCTTGATCTTGATCTACGCTTTTATGATCTCTTCCTCTGTCGTTCTTCTTTGCTTTTAATTTCCACTTCAGTGTTAGTTCTGGAATCAAATCCATTCTCTTATCATTCGTTCTGTGCATTTTTTATTTATTTTAGTCATTAACCGAGAAACGGTTAGATCCGTAGATTGCTAAGGCCAGTCAAAAGGTCTATATTGCTTTATAGTAAGTAGCCTATGATTATGAGTATATTCTATTCTCTTTTGTTTGAAAAGAATGCATCTTTGAAACTTGAAAGTGTTAAGGAAGAGAAATGATTTTTTTATGTGGTTAATTTTGTTTAAAATGTCAATTGCGGAATTCGAATCCAGGACTTCAATTGGTATTTGTCAAAAAGATTGAATCAGCTTCTGTGGTGAGATTCTTGCTGCATTACACCGTTCTGTGTGGAGAGTAATAGAGCACATAAATCCACACACTTACTGCATTACACAAGAAGGAACTAACCCCACGCCCCATTGGTTGTCCCCAAACACTTTCTCAAGAGCATCTTATGATCTTTCTTTTGTAGCCTTCAAATATCATAAAAAATATATCTTTTGTGTGCTTGTCTTTTGCCAAACTAGTGCAACGAAACGAGCAATGAATGAGGCAATCTATCTCAAATTGGTGTAAAAGAAACCACTTTTTAAGCTATGAATCACTTCAACTTCCATATCGATACATTTAAGATAGCGTTTACTCAATCTGTTACGAATTAATGCATAAATTCTGTTCTATATTTAATACATTGAAAATAGAATTTAATTTTAATAATTTCTCGCATTATCAATCCATTAAAAAATATTCTATAATTTTAAAATAATTGATTATAAAAATCAACAATTTTAAAAAACCTTTACACTATTAAATGAGTGTAAGTCTGTAACAAACCTTTATATTGTTACTATATTCTAATTAAGTTTTTAAAAATAAAACAAAAATAGACATGAAATTATTATAAACATAACGAAAGGAAAAACATGATTGTTCCATTGCATTCCATCCTGATTCTGTTAACAAATCCGCATGAGATGATCATTTTGCTTTGTAGTAATTACTCTTTAAAAAATGTCTAATGATCATCAAATCACAAGATATAACTCTAAGGGAGAATCCCATAGTCGGAAAATTATATTTGCGTCAAAAAATTAACTTCTTTTCCACTAAGAGAGTGCAATTATGACCTTACTGTGAATTAAATGCCAACCCAAAATAATAAATTTAATCGTACAACATTGATCAATTGAGATGGATATCTTTACTGACTTGAAGCTGTAACAAGCCACCTAAGATGGGGCGAGAGCATTGCATAATGTTTTGTATGCATTTACACACAGTTTGAATTTTTCTTCAGCCATTGCCTGCCATCACATAAAGGTAAAGCGCAAACATGAGACCAGATAGCACACTTACAATAACCCAAAGATGAAGAATGAAAGGTGACTTTTGTTGTGCTCAAAACACCTGATATAATTTTTTACAATTCGCTATTCAGAGTGTAACCTATATTTGTCATTCATCCTTCATATATGAAAATAAATTTTCAGTTGTCCCTTTGCAAACATAGAAAACCATTGACCATCAGAGCTGCCTACAATCGATGGAAAACCAGTAAAAATGAACTACATTCTCAAGTTTTGTGCTGAATTCAAGCAATTTGAATCTTCTTTTCATTTTTTAATAAAAGAATGTGCATATACCACAGTCTAAACAGAGATGCACAATACCTATTTGCTGAAAAACCCATCAAAGACATTCGTTACTTCCCATTTTTTTTCCTTCTTTTTTGAAGGGCTGGTTAACAATTTCCAATTTTTAGGGAGACTTTTTATCAATATCAAATTTTAAAAATAACCTACTAAAAAAATTATAGGTAATGATCAGTGAATATTATCCATTGATGCAAAATTCATTTTAATCAATGCAGATATTAGTAGGACTAGTAGTGCACCCTTTATGAGAGGGTGCACCATAAAAGCCACCAGACAGACACAGATGGCTATTTATCCATTGTTCATAAATGTCATAGAAAGTATATAATGCCAATTCTACAGTACTTGTCAACTACTTTTGTGCCTAAAATATATTCATCAAGAGGGTCAACACAAATGGTAGTTCTGGATGGATTATACTTTACACCTACACCCAAGAAGACAGTTTGTAGGTGATACTGAGTTTCGAGTAGGGAGGGTTGGCTGTCAACCTAACATATGAAGTTGTCAATTGTCATACATAATGCCCCTTTCAATTCCAAGTTTCTAACATGTATTTAAGATGCAAATTGGTCAAAGGAATATTTCAAACTCACCTGGGAAGGGCCCTGATGCTTATCAGGATGCCATTTTAAAGCTGATAACCGGAAACTACAAGGGAAATAAACATATATTAGCAGTTTATGATGTATATATTATCTTTATGTCTGGTAAAAGGTCTTGCACCGAACAGAAATGCTGAAGCACTTACGCATTTTTAACATCTTCAATCTTTAATGGACCTGTTGGAGGCAGACCCAGAACAGTTCTATCAGAACTTGATCCTTCACAACAAGAGTCATCATCTTCATGCTCAGTATCACTTTCATTTTTCCACTTGTTTGTCCTATTTGAATGTTCCCTCCATTCAAACCCAGATGTGGAATGTTCAGAGGAAGAACTTCTCCAATCGTTGAAGGACCATGTATACCATTTGTTACCAAATGTTGCCTGGAATATTTGCTCAGTATGGCCGTCAAAGTCCTCGGAGAAACTTTCTCTTCTGATTTTTCCTGAGCATATAATGGAGATCAGTGGTTAGGAAAGTATGCAAATGTTATTTTAAAGAAACATTCACAAGGAAGTCCCAGATGGCATAACAAAACATCTTCAATCTATGCTCAGATTATTTAGTACTCTGCAATGATGAAATAATAAATTGTAATCACTACATGTGCCAATTTTTTTTTACTATAATGACTATACTTTAAACCTAAATATATTGCTAGAAAAGTGTACTTTCCTTCATAAACATCCATTAAAAATAATTGAATGAAATACATATATTTCCTGAGATTTGAAACATTACAAATGTAACTCAAAATGGGGTAAATTAGGAAAACAATCTTTGCCTACGAAATAAGGGTTGGCCTTTTCATTTTAATCTATAAATGTTGGTGATGTTGAGGGTGGGTTGGGGAAGAAGTGATGGGGAAAAAAATGAAGGAACAAACTAAAAATGTGAACTACAAAGAACTCACGTTTACTTTTCTTTTGTGGTTTTCCACCAGAATGTTGACCAGATTTTGGTTGACCAGACTTTGGTTGATCTTTATTGGAAAATCTACCTTGGTATCCATACTTTTCCTAGGAGGAAGTATAAAACATTGTCATTGTCAATTGTTGACGGTTAGCAATTCCAATGCATACAAATAGAACACAATGTAAGGTATCAAGTACAAGCAAAAACATCTTAGAAATGTGTGAAAAAGAATGAGAAGCATTTTTAGATAAATGTGATTTAATTCCTTAACATCTCTATGATTGTTAGCTGGAGGGGGAGAGGATAATTCTCCAGCCATTGCTCATGGCATATCAGGGAGACAAGTCTTACTCTACTTCTAAATGAGATTGAAATTGATTGACAGGCTATACTCAGCATGTAGGTTTTAGTTAGTTTTAATTGCAACTAGAACAATAGGCAACACTATGCATACAAAAAACCACAAATTATCGACACAAAAATACCTATCATTCATACAAATAGCCAAAAGGCAATTTGACTCATATGGTAAATGCTTTGGATCCAACAATGAAGTTTGTGATAAAACTATGTAAGAGTGATTTGACTCATACCAGTATAAATCAATCCCTCCCTCCTCTTTCTCTCTCTCTCTCACACACACATGTGGGGTTCGTTAATATACTCTCACTCTTTTTTCATAAAGAGTTTGTTATCAAGCTATACACATGTACTCTTTGGATTTCCCATCCAGCACGTGTTGTCTACAGGCTATTATTTATCATGAGTTCATGAACAATTCATGGAGAAAGTCCCATCTAAATAGTGCAAAATTTTTACTCCAAAAGCCACTAGTTCACACACTTTTAGTCCATCTCTGTTTAATCCACACACACAAATCCTCACCCAGAATTTTTTTAGCAAACACAGGGACAGTAAACAATATAACAGGAATTAGTGATCATAACATAAAATAACAAAGTTTCTCAACATTAAGATCTTAAAAAACATACCTCAAAAGAAAATTTAGAGGCTCCATTATTGTAAAGAAGACTATTGAGAGCTTTCTTTGCGTCAGCACGCTTCTGACGTGTAATAAATTTTATGTGATTCTGAAATTCACATTTCCATCCTCAGTAAAGCAACAATATTAATAATTATATTGATGTCAAACAAGCAGCAGAGTTTTCCCCATAACAGTTATATGAAGTAAAGTAACACATGGGAAACATAATTATGTCAGTCCTAAACTACATGCTAAACAAATTTCCATCTGAATTTCTTAAGAATACAATAGATATTGCACATCAATAAAAAATCTTATAGCATCTAATAGTTAAAAACTCCCTTGAGCTTGAGAAATGAAAAATCAATACAATCTGATCATAGGAGTGCAACCCACTCTAATACATGCAAGACTAAAGATTTGTTCAGCAATAAATGCAAGCTTGCACATAATTTTAGTACTTGGCAAAAAAAATTCATGAACCATAACAGTGCAACAATTGATTCTGAAATTCCTTGTATTTGTAAACAGAAACAATAAAAGATGTCATATGTTAACTAAGCACACTCAATAGTCAAAGAAAACAGGAAAAGATACCGAATATAGTACAAAATGTGAATATATCTTTCCTTCTCTCAACCCTTCCCTGATTTTCTTTTAAATTAGGGCTTGAATCCATTATCTACAAAGGGAAATAGCAGTTTCACTGCATGTCTAATTTAAGGGGTAGAAAATCTTCACCATACAGAAACAGCTTAACAGGTACCAGCTAACTTAGGTGTTGTCATGTGTGAATGTGTACAAGAGGCATTCAACTGGACGTGCCCAAATTGCTGCCCTCTCTCTTTGTTTTGTTCGGACATCAGATATTTTCATATTAGGAAATTCTGTAGAAATTTTGATCTAAAACTCTCACACTGTTCAATGATTGTCCTAGATAAGGATCATTAGAAAATAATTTGAATACTGTTCACAAGTGGATTTTGAAAATAATTCACCACAGACAGCTGGAAGCGTGGACAAATTGAATCTATCAATAACAGCATAGCATATATTTCTCCAATTCAGAATGCATGAGGCTTCATGATCAATTGATCATCAACATATACTAGTTTTCCTTGTATAAACCGGTTTACATGATGGAGAAAATTTAAATTACCAACAATACAATGTATGGTATAATACTTTACAGTGTTAGAACCCATATAATGATCGGTTTGATAAGCTTCTTATATTTATATAAAAAAAAAGAAGATCAAAACATATGTGCTAGATCACCTAAGAAAAAGAGCCTATATATTACTTTTTTTTTTCCCTTCAGTTATATGCTCCAATGCATACCTTAGATGGTTGTTGACCTTTTTTTACATCCTGCAAGTAAAAAAAATAAAAACATTGTATTAATTTCCAAGCTTTGTCATAGTTAGTAAAAAAATTAATCACTTATCCAAGAAGAAATGAGAACATAAACAACCCAAACTATAAAAGATGATAGACAAACATTTGTTTGTATATCATGTAATGTAAAAGTCTCTCATCTTGTCATATATTGACACCAACACGAAAGCAAATGACCTTTTGGAAATCAAAAAATTTTAAAATAGAAAAAGAAAAAAAAAAAACTTACGGAGTTGAATTTGTTGTTCCACTTCTGACAGGAACAAGGAGTGGAATGAAACTGGGAGAAATGCGTAACAGAGGCAATAACGTGAGTCTTTAGAGATGACAAGTTTCGCCATCGTGCTAATTGCATATTGAAGGAGGGAGAAAGCGCTTGCTATGGGCATGAGTCAGGATGCAACCAAATTTGAAGGGATCTGGAGCTAACGTCGTCGTTTCGAAAGGAGTTTTTTCGGGGGTTGACGTAAGGCCACAACTACCTTCTCGTTTCTTTCTGGCTCTCCTACATCATAGGAATCATGGAATGAGCAGGCTAAAGCCCACAGGATATGAGCCTTAAAATTGTATTTTTTGTTGGCAATTAAAAGTTACACCCTTATTACTAGAAACACCCACTTTTCAATTTACTTGCAATTTTATTTTCTTTTTCAGTATAAACAAACATCTTAACACTATATGTACCCAAAAAAACATCTCAAAACTAATGAATAGTTATTTCATGAATGTTTAACCAATGATATTTTTTTACTTTCTACAACTATTAGTGTCAGCAGCTAAATTTTTTTCCCCAAAAACCAATTAATTAATATTGAACATTTTATTATTGATTTTAATATCTTATAAGATTGAAAGAAGTTCCAAACACCTCTAAAATTGGTTTTAAAAGAGCATTATAAATTCAAATGATACGAAATCAATTATAAATATTAAAAACATTTTACCTTTTTTAAGAGAAAAAGTTTAACATGTTAAAGTAATATGATATGTTAATGTATTAATCAAATATTCCTTTTAAGTAATCAAAGTTTTAAGCAATAACAATTGAATTGTGTGAATAAGCAAACAAAACTATATTTTAATTTCAAACATTTAAACGTTAGAAAATAAAGTATCATATTTAAGTGTTTTTTTATTAGCATTATCTACAAAGTACTATTTTTATCAATTCAAGGTAACGTACGCTAACTTTCAACAAAAATAATTTTTAAAAATATTAATTTAAAATACATAAATTTGTAGAATTTAATATAAACACACGCATAAGAGAACTCTCTTAATTATCAATATTCATTCACTCGTTTGAACGGAATACCTGAAAGTTCGCATGTGTTTCCAAAGAGTCCATTTTGAAAAGGTTGCGGGGAAATTTGCAATATTAAACTATTTCCTTTTGGTAGAAAAATCGAAAGATGAGATTCTATAATACAGATTTATTTAAAAATTAGAGTGCTTAAATAATAGATACACCACTGAGATTTCAAATCCATATGCAAGTTCATCAAAGCATAAATATGTCACCCCACATTTCTAATTATGCCCGTTTTCATTTTGGCGAAAGGATTGAGCAACCAACATTAGACTAACATATGCACTTAATTAATGGAATAAAGAGGTGCAATAATCCATATATTCCATTTCATATGGTTGAACTGAAGCCATAACTTGCAATGTTTGTAATACAATCAAGTGGAGCTACTTTTAACAGGGGAATGAATACCTGTGTGTTTATCTTTTATTTTATAGACAGCTGACTGGAGCTGTTATTCTAGCCTTGATAATTGAAAGGTATACAAAGGATATGATTTTTCTGCCTTTTTTTTCCCTTTCTTTTAGACTTAATTCCGCTTTTCAGTCCCAATTTTGATTTTTTTAAAGAATTTTACGCTCCAATAAATTATACTGATACATTTTACCCACATTCTTAAAAATATTGTGGATTTTACCTCCTCTCAAATCTCCTTTAAATTTCAAACGACATTAATAATTTCTTAACGATATTTAACTGCCACTAAACAGACATAATTAACATGAGTGTTTTTAACATAGTAATAGGTAAAAGCCGCCACTATTATTAATGACGCAAATGTCTCGAATCAAAGCCAGCAGATGGCGAGATTCATCCACCAGGAAGTTGAGGAATAGGCGAACTAAATTTTTGCCTCTGCTTAAGAGGTATTACTACTACAAAGATGATTCTACATTGATTCTAAAATACTTTTAACAACAGTTTTGTTCACGGTTTCATGGGTTTAATATATTTTGTTTGAAATGCTTTTAACTTTATCTTTCTGTTAAATTTAAAATACCTTTAATATTTGTTAGGTTTTAATAGGGTGGTAACAAGTTATATTAGATTGGATTAATTCGGGTAAGGTTTATTTTTTTATGACAATTAGAATCAAACTAATTAAGATCATATTAGTTTTGTTCAAGTTATCGGATTGTAATTAAAAAATATATTATTATATTTTTCAAATTTTTATCTCTACTCAATAAATATTTTATATAAATATTGAATTTTATGTTAACGAAAGCTAAAAGTATATTTTCAATAAATAATTAATCATCTATTATATGAAAAAATTATAATTATTTACTGCATGAGTATCACTAATTTCTGTTTCCAATATATAGTGAAAAAATGCATAATAAACATGACCAATTTATGACATTTGGTAACACTAAATAAAATCATAAAAAAAAGACCTTATGACATCAATAATAATCATATATATATATATATATATATATATATATATATATATATATATATATATATATATATATATATGTGTGTGTGTGTGTGTGTGTGTGAACAAAATATAAGAAAAACAATAATCAAATGAAATTTTGTGGTAGCATTCAGTTAGCACACGTATCAGGGTAAAGTGATAAAATTAAGTGCGTGGAAGTAAATGATAAGAACTGAAATAAGTGGGTGCAAATATATAAAAATAGAAAAAATAAAATATAAAAATACAAGCTTTTATTCAAAAAATTTATTAAAATAAATAAATTATTGGTCCTTCTGAATTTTGAATAACCTCAGGAGCCATCCAAAATGGTGTTCCTCCAAAGGTCTGTAGTTATCAAACAATTAGCATATCCAGCCAAAATGAAGTGCACTAATTAATATTATCATTAATTAAATATGTTTACCTTTCTCCTTCATATAGCTCTTGTTAACTGTGCAGATAAACCAAAATCTGCAACCTGTAAAAAAGTCATTAAATCTAAATTTACACTATGCAATTACCATTTCACATTTATGGTAAAGTCTAGTGCTACAATATCAAGATGAAGAAGTTGCTCGATAAATAATAAATAAAGAATTACAGAGGTTAAAAAGGAAGATGATAGCTAAATCAAGTAAATAAGCCCAAAACCAATCGAAATATAAATTTCCTACGTCCACTCCTCAAGAAAATTAACAATAGAGTTCAATCCAGCATGGATAACAAGTTCAGGTTCTGAAAGCATCCAATTGAAAAACCTAAGATATGATTTCCATTCTAAATTGACAAATTCCATGTACAGAGGGTTTGATCATTGAAGCCTAAAAATTGTACAAGGCAGTTGCAACCACAATAATATTTGTGAGTGTACACATTTTGATTCCCTCCAGAAAGAATACACTCAATGATTAATTCATTATTTATACATGATTGTTATAGTTTAAAGTTGTAGAGTTGTCGACACAGAAGTCAACAGTGCATATAGTCGATAGATATAATACGAATACAATATTATTTATATGCTCATTTCTCACGCAACATGAATTCAGATGGAACAAAAATTATATTATACCATTATTTTCCCTTACATGTTACATCTCATTTTTTTCCCAGTCATTTATAATCACATCTATCATTCTCTGCTCCTTTTATTTGTTTCTTTTCATTTCTCTCTTTCTACGGCTCAGATAAAAAAATGAGATGTATTTGGACCATTTTCTGATCAATTTGAAATGTTCAAATTTCAAAGTCAAGGTCCTCGATTGAGACTTAACCAACCCAATCCACAGCCATGTGATCAGTTTATTTACGTACACCACAATCTAAGTGACCAAACCCACAACAAAGGCAGCTAATATGGCACTTCAACCCATGCAGCCTCACTTTGTGGTGGTTCCACTATTTGCTCAAAGGCCACATGATCCTCAGATATGACCGAGCAAGCTGTTTTTTTTTTTTTTTTAACTTCTAGTCAAATTATTGAACTTTGGAAAATCAATATTACTTAACAATAACAAAATATATTTCCTTTTTTTGCTAAAATCATATTTGACTTGAGACAAAATTAATACCAATATTGACAATTAAAATAATGTATATTTTCACCATGTTAGAGTGCTAAAAGAATTAAAAAGCTATTGACAATTAAAATAGTTTCTCAAACCACACCAAACTAAAAAGATATTGACAACTCAACCAGAAAATACCGTATATTTTGGCCTGACCACTTTGTCATTTGACAGTGCAAGGCACAGGGAGCAGCCTAAATTTACTAATTACTACTAATAAGAAAAGGAAGCCAAACCATGTTGAAAATATTTTTATTTAAATATCATTTTGAGGATACGACAATCATTCTCTCTCACCCACCAATGATATTACCTTTTCTTCCTAATTGAAATGAAAACAATGTTTAAACAGAAATGAAAAAAAACTAATAACTTAGTTAGGAAAATGATTGGCACAGGAATTTCAACAAATAGGTGGAATGCATAAAGTTTCATGAAAAAGTGAGAAAAAAAACTTATTCACTTGAAGAACTCAAAGGAACTGAGAGGTCCTCATCACCATCAGGGGGGCCAGCACTGGACTTCCTTCCTTCTTTCAAAGCTTTTCTTATTTCGGCGGCTTTCCACACTGCATATTTTTGTTTCTGCTCTAGCTGTAAAAGAAACTCAAAAAAGCATTAAACATACAAACGTAAATAATGGGAGAATAAAAAGCACCTTACGAATGCACCTTACGATGTCGTCACAGGAGGGGTTCAGCTGCCAAAAAAGAGATCTTAAGGCCCTTCCTTGAAAGATTCACGTTTGTGCATCAAAACCACCTCCTTCATCAGCCTCGTCGTCCCGGAGAACGGAAACGTCACCGCTTTCTTGGTGCGGGAAATCGCGACATAGATGGTGGGGAGGCGTGTCGGGGGCGGTGGGCCAAGCCAGGGGAGGGGATGATACTGGTGAATGGGTTTCAAGGTTGGAATTGGGAAAAAAAGTGAGTTTGGCTTATCTTATCACTTTTCATTGATTGGTTGTTCAGAAACCAAAGCATTAAGAGTGGTGAAATCCGAAGCGTACGAGTAGAAGATTATAGATTTTATCTATTTTTATTTTTAATAATTATGTAAACAATTTATCATTTTTTTATGTAATTGTTTTTTTTTTTCAACTTTCCATTTATATTTCAACTTAATATGATATTGCATATTAAATGTATGCATTAAAATTTATTACGACTCCCCAAAATTTTAGTTCAAGCTCTGCCACCGCAGTAAAGGGCCATTGCTTCGGCAATCTGAGGTTGGAAGCATGAAAGGGTCAAAAGAGGTTGCAGCAGCCATTATTACCTCTCCTAAGTTAAGGAATTGTCAAAGACTAGAGTGTTTCTGCAACTCCAAATCATATACAGAATTTCAAAAACCTTGACAGTGCTGTGAACATCACCAACTTGCATAATATGGCTCAACCAAGCAGGAAATGAGTCTTGTTCATCTGTTTCAATTCTCACGGCAAGGGTTACCGATTCAGCAGTTTTGGTTTCATGGTTATATATATTGGTGGAATCATCTAAAAATGACATGAGACTTCGAATAATTGTGTAGTATTTGATGAATATCAGTGCTTTGCACTTTTTTCTTCAATTGACCAAATGTGATTTTCGAAATAAACTATTAACCTGTGACATTATTTCCTGTTTCTGTCGCCTCCAACTTCCGTGGTTTATACAAAACAAAGCGAAATGTAATAAAAAAAAATATTGTGTGAGGATATAAATTATTCAAAATAAAATAACACCTTACAACCCTATATATTATGATGGAAAGATAATTCTAATTAAATTCTTATAAAAAAATTTGTAATGAAAACATATTGTAAGAGAATATAAAATTATTCAAAATAAAATAATGCCTTACAATCCAATATATTGACTCCTTGTTTTTGGCCTAAAAGGAGTGAGTAAACATTTACATTTAAATTCGCTCTTTCGCACATTTCCCAGGCTTAAAAGAGCTTTGATGTTATGATGGTATTTGTTTTTGGCAAAATTTTGACAACACTCTGGAAGAATATATTTCCTCTTTTCGCATATCATCGCAATCTCATGACTCTAATTAATCCGATGATGCTTGCTCCATGTCTAATGTGGCTTTTGGCATGTGCTCTCTGTTCTTTCCCCACAATACGCTGTATAGTCCTAGAATCAATACGAAGCCTCCTAGAAGACTGATCAAAGCAATAACTGAATTAATTAATCGGTAATTTTAATTTAAAGGAGAGACTAATACATTGTCACGTGTATTTTTAGATTGATTATATTCCATCACAATAACATATTACATATAACACATGATAAGTGCCTTGTGCAGGAAGGAATTAGACCGATCCGAGTATTGAATTAGAGTAAAACTTGATAAATCAATTTGCAATTTATAAATAGGAATTAAACTTTGAAAAATTTATTAGTGGAACTAAGTTGTACCTTCCCAAACTGATTATCTCACCCAACACAGCTACAGACGCAAAGATTGTAATAATGAGAGCCAATGGAGTTGACATGACTAGAAACACGGGTCCTTTCTTTTCAATGACCCATGTTTATAAATAATATGTGACACCCGTCACCATAATTCCCTATCATGACAAATTAATTGCGATAAGTCTAGGGATTATAAATCTATGTCTACCACATATGTATATAGAGAGATAAAAGTCATGAATTAATCAATTTAATTGGGAAGATTAAGAGGATTACACAATATAGTACGGCGAGGAGCGTGACATTCCAACCTAACTTCCATTGGTCAATGTCCCTTTCTACAACCTAACTTTTGTTGATATGGCAAAAATGTGTTAACTTTTGTTGATATATCCACTGTGTGGAGCGTCATGCTTTACAAGTAAATTTACATGTGTGAGGTGCACCTATTTTATTCTAGTACGGAAGCGACTCCTTTATTACTCTTAAATTAGATTTAGATTTGTTTGTTCTGTCAATCTCAACAACATGCACGTATGTGAAGGATGAAAGCAACGACAGGAACAGAGAAACTCCAGTAATTAATTAAGTTAATTGGTTTTTCACCTGTTAACATTAAAATGGAAAATCTCACCTCTCCAACAACCACAGCCCGCATGATTAGAAAAGGAATTAATAATTCAATTTGATAATCCCCACAAATCATAACCTGATTCTTTAACATAAAGTCATCATTTTTCCACCTATCATGTTTTGCAGTAGGAGTGGAGGACGTTAGTTTCATCTCTATTGTTTCCTTCTCTTTTTCCTTTATAATAACAAAAAAAAGATACGGAATTGACATTGGATATCTCTCAAACTAAACTCCTCGTTCCTAATGAATTCTTCTCAATTAAGGACAAAGCAAGACAAAGTAACGATCCATTTGAAAACACTCGTGATTAAAGGCATACGTGCAAGAACAAAAGATGAAGGCAAGTAAACGGTTGTTGCTGCAATTGATTATTGGCACATGTACGAAAACACTAGAAAGAGGTGTATTTTGAGAATATTGGGGAGATAGGGTGTGTACGTTAGTAAAATATCCACAAAATATTATATATCCTCCATGCTACTGGCTTCAGTTTTCACCTCTGCACATTCTTTGAATTCTGATAAGTCATTTTTTCTTTGCTTTTTGCCCACAAAACACTTTAGAGACTCAAAACCAGTAGAATCCCTCTCAGAACTCTGAATTGAAAAGCAGAACGTCCAAAATTCAGAGGATTAGCGCAACCGAGTATAAAAATAGTTTACATGTCATTTCTTTCTTTTTCTTTTTCTGACTTTGGATCACCATGCATGTACGCATTCTTTTTGTTGATTAAATAAGTGATGATGTGCATGAACTCTTTTAATTAGGACGAATGTGAGTTGCGTTTTACAATTTCATATAAAATTATACTGATGTTTAAGGAATTAATACGACAAAAAAGAACCCTAAAAACCCATCAAACCGGTTAAACTTTGTTTTTATCACTTATCTCGAGCAAACATTTTTCACTTTCTAATGCAAAAAAGTAAAAGTAAGAGTAGCATTTCCTAAACCAAAAAAGTAAAAGCAAGAGTAGTAGTAGATTGGCAGTTTGTCCAACATAAAGGAAATAAAAACTCACCTAAGTTATAAGGATACTTGATGATTGAAGAGAAAACGAGATATAAGTGGTGAATTCAAATTTTTCCTATTTACATTCTAATAAAATTAACAATACATTTTTGTTGATAAAAAAATAAATAAACACACAGTGTGCTTGAAAACAAGTTAACAAAAATATTTTCACAAGATTTGTATTCTTTTTTAATGAGTAAAATTCATTAAATAAGATAAAATTAGTTGATATATATTTGTTTATATTTGAGATAAAAAAATAAGAATTTTTTGTTGTTTATATTTGAGATTTGAAGGAGTTAGTTATATATCAATTCACATTTAAAAAATAACTTTTTTCTAAATTATGAAAGTCTTACTATATAAAGAAAACAAAATCAGAGTTAAAAGAATAAGAAAGATGAAATGTGCCCAGTCCATATGGTAATTATCTTACAATTTGACTGGGTTCGATCGGATACAGAAGCATTCAACAAAAGATGAAAGGTGAAAAACAAAGTTTCAACAATAATGAAAGTGAATAAATTATATATATATTTTTATATAAAGAGATATTTTTGGTAATAAAAAATATATAAAGAAAGAGAGAAAGGAGTGGCCTTAGTAAACCAGGAGGTGCAACAAGAGCCAAAATGAAGGGTTTTAGTTTGAGCAGCTTTCTTCTCATGCGGAATCTTAAAACCCTCCCGTCGATGTTGGCACAAACACACCCATAGAGTAACCGCAACTTCAGTACTTTCATTTCTCATTCGATGAGGGCCCTTCTCCCGAATCACCTCTTGCATTTGTCACGTTCTCAAGCTCGCACGCTTCTGGTTCGGTTTCAAGCGTGCGAGCTGTCATCATCATCTTCTTCTCCTCCTCATAACTCCCGAGACGTGAGGGTTTCGGTGTGGTGGGATTTCAAGAGCTGCGCGGTGCCTGATGACATGGATGCTTCCAAGGTTGCGCCGGCAATCGCGCAGGCGGTGAGGGCCAACGGGATCAAAGGTCCAATTCACATCAACGCTTTCGGGGATGTTAGCTCCCTCTCCAAGCGCCAACTCCAGGCACTCGCTTCAACCGGCATTCAATTCACCCACTTTCCTCATGGTTCTTTTCTTCCCTCTCTCCTTTTTTCACCGTCCCATTTAAAGCTTTTGACCGTTCCGTTATTCCAATTGCTAGCTTCTCACACTTTTTTTTTCCTTCTACTGGCTAACTAAGATTTGTTGGAGTCGAAGCTTAGACAATGGACGGAGTAAAGTGTGATTTATTTTCTTCTTTTTGAATGTGAAAGATTTTTTTTTTTATGTTTTTCAATGAATAATCAGAGGGAGCATATCAGTGAGGTACTTATGTGTGTTTGGTTTCTATTTTTAAAATCTGGTTTAAATTTTTAAAATGTAACTACTCAAAGTTGTTCAGACAGCTGGTTGAGGGTGGATAAGGCACATAATAGAGTGTGCAATTAAAAGAGAGGTTGAAGAAAACAAAAAAAGAAGATGAGAAAACATCTTCCCGTTATTTCTCTCTTTTTTTTATAGTATTTGTTTTGGAAACAATTTTCAAAACCTGATAGATTTTGGATGAGGAATTGATTGTTGAGTAAGGTGGAATTGTTTTAGAAAACTGTTTTTAATACGAAAAAAAGGCAAGGGAATTATCAAGCAGGCCCTTATTTTTTTGTTTTAGGGTTTAGTTCCCATCAAAGATTAAGGATAAGTTTTGATTTAAAAGGTAATGAATAAGAGTAGTTTTCTAAATGTGTTTGGGTAGGAGTAAGACCAAATGTCTTCTGTTGCGTATCTGTTACATAAGTGCAGTGTCTTTGTTTTTTGTTGCATGGCTTGATTCTTATTAGTCTAGTAAAAATTCATTAATGCATAATCTTGAAATGGATGTGCAGCCAGCTAGTAAATCATTGTAAATGTTTGACAGTTCCTTGAACTAGTATTTATGCTCCATATAGCTTTACGCTTTCTTATGGTTCATTCATCTACTTTTTAGCTTTTCGAATCATAATGTTTTAACAATTTGCTATAGGTGCAATAAATTGTTTCAACATTCTGGTTGATATCATGTTTTGGGTATCACAAAATCCTCCACCTGCACATCTCTTCCTGATATCTAGTGATAGAGATTTTGACTGCTTACTACACCGGTTAAGAATGAATAATTACAATATTTTGCTTGCTGGCTCAAGGAATGCTCCTGGTTTTCTCTCCACCGCAGCAACTATAATGTGGCAATGGTATAAATTGCTTAAGGGAGAAAATCTAATGGGAAAACATGTCAACCATCCTCCTGATGGTCCATATGGTTCTTGGTATGGAAACTTTAGGGTGCCACTTGAAAACCCTTCCCCAGCTACCGAGCACTCTACATCTTTAGAAGATGTGGAGATCTATGAACCTTCCTTAGACTTAAAGTTGGGTGAAGTTCCAAAGTCAGTTGTACAGAAAGTTAAGCACATATTGACTTCACATTCAAAAGGGATCTCCATTACAGATCTTCATGCAGACTTGGCAAAATGTGATGTGCATTTGGATCAAAATTTATATGGATTTCAAAGCGTTTCATGCTTCCTATTATCAATCCCACACGTACAGCTCCAGCCTTTAGGGGATGGAAATTTTTGTGTATGTTTGGTCCCCTCAGGGTCCCCTGAACCTTTTGACAGCAGTGTTGTCCCATCAGCTTCATCTGTTGTTAAGAACGAGGAGAGGGGTTATGAAAATGAGACTCCCTCAATTTCCACAGTCCATGCAAGGAGTATGAATGATGATTCAACATCATTCCAACCAGTCCCTCCCCAAGTCAAAACCATTGGTGAATATGTGAATAGTAAATCATCCTTTCCTTCGTTGGTTGAAAGACATGAATTTCAGCCCCAAAATGAGTTGCAGAAATCTTCTCTGGCTAGTGAGAAGATTGTGGATGTGGCTAATGCACAACTACCTGAGATTCAACAGCCATCCAAGGAAATCAAGTTTTCCAAAACTAAGACAAGTTCCTTTAAATCTAGATCTAAAAAGTCATCTGACAATGACAATGTTAAGTTTGAGGATGCAAGTCATACAATTGTAGAAAAACATACCACTTCAGGGAATCACCATGCTAGAAATGATCACAAAACAATGGAAAACAATGGTGTTGCAAACTATGAATTGGGAAATTGTAAAGCAAAGAACAACTATGAGAGTCCAACTAGAAAGAAGGCTGATGAAGTTTGTTGCAGCCCATATTCTCCACCAGTTGATGACCTTCTGGTTGACAAAAGACTCAGTGGAATTGCTGAAACTTATAACAAAAGGCCAACATTCTTTAGCTGGACTAGAAGTTGGTGGTCATTCTGGAAAAGCAATGCAAAGTCTGATGATTTGGAAGCTCATCAGAACAAGGTGGCTAGTCAGTTGGAGGATCCTAAGGTATCTGAAGTGGACCAGACTGTCAGTCATTTTGAAGAACCCAAGTTATCAGAACTGGACCAGAATGTTATTTGTTCTGGAAAGGTTGAGTTGATTTCTAGTGGTTCCTTTTGGAAGGACTTGGAATCTTTTATTTTCTCGCCCGAAGGATCACTTCTTGTTTCCCAGTCAAAAAACAGGTTAGTGTGCATTATAGTTTTGCACAGATCTTAAAAAAAAAACCCTTTTGCTATGGATATTGGATAATAACCAACTTTTGACCTCTATTTATTCCTTGTTTTAATCTGAACCACAAATTCCAAAGAAAGGAAAACAACCTAACAAATAAATTATACAATAAAATCTCTGCTGAAAATTGTGTGATCTTTTTGATATTTTATGATGAATTGATGATCATTATGTAGATGTTCTTGTTGAAAGTGTAACTCTATAACATTCTGCAACATGTTACTTGTATCAGGGAGGAAATGGCACATAAATTACAAAATGATGGACCCCTGGTTCTTAGATCTCTCTCTCAAAAAGATATCATTCAATTGGTGGAATTGTTAATAGCAGAGAGAAAGTTGTTGGTGGAGATCCCTTCCCATGGTTCAAAATCAAATGGCTTGAGATCTGTCTTTATGAGCAGAGCATCACAGTCAAAGTTGCCGAATTCATCTGAACATGATATGGAAAAACAAAATCAGAGTATTCCTCATACTAGAGTTTCCACAACTTCCACTGAAATGAAATATAATGAGAGGTCTAGAAATGATATATTAGAAGACTTGCAGCAACTTGTGAATGAGATATTGAGGGACCACCCAAAGGGATATAATATATGTTCTTTCCGAAGAATATTTCTTCTTAGGTATGGTTATTATCTTGATATAGAGAAGCTTGGTCATCAAAAGTTGTCATCCTTACTACAGGTAATGCCTGGAGTTAAATCAGAGTCCAATTATATTTTTCCATCTGTTCCTGCTGTTAGTGCTTCTGATGGGGAAACTTCTATCCTCAAAACTCAAATAACCAATGCTACTCATGCAGTCTTGAACTCAGATAATGAAATATCTGATTCAGCACTAAAAGATGATAAAATGGAATCTCTGTTGGAGGAATTAGGTTCTGTTTCTGTCATGAATTCCAATCAGAGTGATCTCGATTTAAAACTAGGTACAGTTCCACAATCAATTATAAGACAGATTAGGTGTATATTGAGATCACATCCAAAAGGAATCTCGATTACAGGTCTTCGTGAAGAGTTGAAAAAATCCAATGTGTGTTTCTATCAAAGCTTTTATGGATATAAAACATTTTCTCGCTTTCTATCATCAATACCACATGTACAGCTCCAGCCTTTAGGTCATGGTAAATTTTGTGTACATTTGGTTTCCTTAGAATCCCCTGAAACTTTTGAGAGCAATGATGTACAATCAATAACATCTGCTGCTAAGATTGATGAGAGCAATGCAAAGTCTGATGATTTGGCTGCTCATCAGAACAATGTGGTTAGTCACTTGGAGGATTCTATGTTATCTGAAGTGGACCAGATTGTTGGTGATTTAGAAGAAACCAAGTTATCAGAACTGGACCAGAATGTTATTTGTTCTGGAAAACCTGAGTTGTTTACTAGCAGTTCATTTTGGGATGACATGGAATCTTTTATTTTCACGCTCAAAGGATCACTTATTGTTTCCCAGTCAAAAAACAGGTTAGTGTACACTAGTTTTGTACAAATCTTTTAAAAATCCATCCTTTTGCTATGAATAATAATCAACTTTTACCCCCACATGTTCATTCTTTCCTTGTTCTAATCTGAGCCTCAACTACCAAAGAAATGAAAATAATGCAACAAATTAATTATATCACAATGTTTATGTTGAAAGCTGTGTGACCATTTTGGTATTGACTTAATTATATTATTGGTTCCTTAATTATAATTAAAATTTCAACTTGGTTCTTCAATTATTAGAAAATTCAATTAGGTCCTTTAATTATTTAAAAAAATTCAATTAGGTCCCTTAATTGTTAAAAAGTTCAATCAGGTCCTTTAATTATTTTAAAAAGTTCAATTAGGTTCCTCAATTATTAAAAAGTTCTATTAGGTCATTTAATTGGCCCCTCAATTATCAAAAAGTTAAATCAAAACATCTATATTTCATTATACAAAAGGACCTAATTGTAGTGTTTTAAATAATTAAAGGACCTAATTGAACTAGTAAATAGTTGAGGGACTCAATTGAAGTGTTTTAAACAATTGAATGATTTAATTGATTTTTTTAGTAATTGAGGGACCCAATTGAACTTTCAATTATAATCAAGGGACCAATTGTATAATTAAGCCTTTTGATATTCTATTATTATTATGTAGCTACTTGTTTAAAGAGTTACTTGATAACACTCTGCTACATGGTATCAGGGAGGATATGGCACATAAATTACAAAAGGATGGACCTCTTGTTCTTAGATCTCTCACTCAAAAAGATATCCTTCAATTGGTGGAATTGTTAATATCAGAGAAAAAGTGGTTGGAGGAAAGCCTCTCCCAAACATTTCCTTTTAGGCTAATTCAACCTGTTCAGAAGAACTCATTGATGGGCCGATCTCATGGTGCAAATGGCTTGAGCTCTCTCTTTCTGAGCAGAGCAACACAGTCCAACTTACAAACATCATTTGAACATGATGTGGAGAAACACAATCAAAGTATTCCTCGTACTAGAGTTTCTGCAACTGCCACTGAGACGAAATATACAGAGAGGTCTAGAAATGATGTATTAGAGGATTGTCAGAAACTTGTAAGTGAGATATTGAGGGAGCACCCAGAGGGGTATAAGATCAGTTCTTATCCAAGATTGTTTGTTGATAGGTATGGCTATCATCTTGATTTTCAGAAACTTGGTTACCAAAAGTTGGCACCCTTGCTACAGATAATGCCAGAAGTTAAAGTAGAGTCCACTTATATTTTTCCTTCTGTTCCTGCTGTTAGTGCTTCTGATGGAGAATCTTTTATCCTCCAAACTCAAGTAAACAATGCCAGCCATGCTCATCATGCAGTCTTGAACCCAGATAGTGAATTATCTGATTCAGCCCTGGAAGATGATAACATGGAATCTCCATGGCAGAAATTAGGTTACAACCAGAGTAATATGGAGTCAAAATTAAGTCAGAAAGCTGAAGAACTTGATACACCAAAGCTTCCTGATTATGAACCCATAGTCTCAGATTATGACTCTTCTGAATCTGAAGGAGATTCTCAACCTGAAAAGCAAGGAAAACTAAAATGTAATAAGCATGACATTTCTCTTTGGCAAGCTCTGGATTTGTGGCACAACAAGAAGGAAGGAGAGAATAGTGTCAAAAAGCCAGACAATGTTGGCCACTTGAACAAGACTTTGGTGGCTGATATTTTAAATTCATCTGCCAAGTCTACCCGGGGTACCTAGGGAATTACCAGCAAAGATCTCAAAAAAACTAGTTTGTTGCTGACCCAGAATTCATACCTGACAAAGACAGGCTGGTTGATGGGATGTTAAATGGCCTCAAGAAAGCAGATGAGTAAAAAATCCAAAATTGAGGAGTTGCTAGTGTGAACTGGACCTGGGACCTGGGTCCTAGTCTCCTAGAATTCCATAAATTGGGATTCTCATCATTCAAGATTACACAGATAGGAAATATAGAACTAGTGATATAGTTCTTTATATCAGTGAATTGCAGTTTTAGGTGAGTGTGATATAGTTCTTTATACTGCTTGTCTTTGGTTTTCTATAGGCCTTTTCTTTAGCATGTAAATGGAGAAGTAATAATTAGTTACTTTTAAAATTTACGTTAGTTTCTTTCCCAACAAAAAAAAAATGGAACAGAGACACAATGCACCACTATGTTCCATTTAAAAAAGAAGATTAATTTTATTTTTAAACATGTTTTGTATCTATTTCTTCCGTCTAGTTCTTATGTCAAAGAAGATTAATTTCTTATGTACCAATCTGACGAGAATAAGTGTATAATTTAAGAGAACAAATATCTAAATAAATTAAATTGTGGTCTTTAGGTAGTGTTTGACTTTTTTTTTTCTTTTTGGTTTTAATTCTTAAAAGACCAAGTTGAATTAAGCATATTTGGAAAGAAGTTTTAAATAATTAAAAATCTTACTTCTCATATAGGAAAATGGGAGAAAAGTAGCTTTTGATAGAAAAAAATACTAATCGAAGTAGCTTCTAAAAATAAGTTGTATACTTTCTTTCACAGTAATGATATTGTTTTGAAAATATCCACCATTGTTCCCCCCCTCTATTCATGCCGGTGAGGATAGGAGAGTTTGGCCAGGTGAAAAGTTGGGCAATTTCTGTGTGTCAAGTGCCTATTAGTTGATTACTGCTGACAATTTAGTGCCTCGGGATGGGGATTGGAAAACCAAAGTGACTGAGAGGATGAGATCCTTCGTGTGGTTGGTTAAAGATGGCAAGCTGAGTACTGATCAACGAATTCCAAAGTGGAGTGTTGCTTGTCCTATGTGTTTTCATTGCAATAATGTCGAGGAATCTATCCTTCATGTTCTTCGGGACTGCCCTCTGGTTTCTGAAATTTGGCTTCATTTGATCCCTTTAACCACCGTAGTAATTTCTTTGAGGTGAGTTTTTCGATGTGGGTGAATCAAAATTTGAATAACAGCATGGGGCAAGAATTTACTCCATCTTGGACTGAGCTCTGGTCTATTACTTGCTATCTGCTATGGCAATGGAGAAACCACCAGATTCATGATCCTCATTTTTGCAGACTGTATTGTCCTTGGTGTGTGGTAAGGGATAGATGAGAGGAATGCAGAGTTGCGAATAACACTAATCCTATGAATAGTGTTAGAAATCAGCATGAGATCCTTGTGGGATGGAAGCATCCACCTGATAGGTGGGTTTGCCTGGTCTCAAGGAGCATGGTAGCAAGCAATTAAGCACTAACTCTGCCTTTGTTGCTCAGTTGTGGGGGAATGTTGTTGGGAGTTCAAATGGCTGGAGACGGGTATCAACATGTCATCTTGCAGGTTGATTCTGAATCAGTGGTGAAGGCTTTAAATCAGAGTGGAACTATGATGTTTGAACAACTTCCGACTCTGTTGAGTCCGTTGCTTGTTCGAGATGCCTTGGACTGTTTCTTGCCCAGGCTGATTCCTGTGTAGTTTGGGCCTTAGGCCCCTTTGATTTCCAAAAAACAAAAAAATTATCACACAACTTCAATTTTACTTTTGTATTTCCAAAAGTTCTTTTTATTGTTTTATACAGTTTTTTAAAAATAGAAAACAAAATGAGAACAAGCAAGTAGTGAAAAAAAATTAAAAAAAAAACATTTTCTCAAATTAGAAGTCTTTTCCTTTAATTACCCATCAAAAGGTTTGAACTAATAAATTTAATATGAAGATTTGAACTAATGAACACGTTAGCCCATTATCTCAGTATAATTTCATAAAAAAAATATAATATATGTATGATATGAAACTTTATAAAATATCTTATTTTATTAAAAGAATTTTGAGAGTAATTATTCAGTGATTTGATTTTATCCAACTCAAGGCTAATCAGGTTGGTTCGACTTCGAGTTATGTTAATTGAATTTTTTTCCAAGTATAATCTAAATCAAATTTAACTGACTTATTTTTTTATTGGACTCCATGCGGCTTGGTCTCGAGATCACCCTTAATATTCAATCTCATCGAGTTTTGTAGGAGAGATTGTACTATGGGTTGTTACACAGATTTTTTTAGCAAAAAATGATGAATACTTCACGTTAATATTATATTTTTAAAAAATAAAAAAAAATAAGTTTTTTTTAATCTTTCTGTTCATTAGTGATTTTTTTTATTAATTCAGAATTTAGTTGAGAGAGATAAGTAAAAAATCAAACTCAATTAAAAAATAAAATATATTTTCGTGACATTTTCACCTTTTACTTTGCATTAAGAAAAAAAAAAAATAGGTTGGATTTTTGGTTCAGTTGTTGACCGTAACATGAGCCCAACACAGTAGCACATTTTCGGCATTTGTTTTTGTTTGCAGGATTCAAATGCCCACATTTTCAGTGCAGTCTAACCGCGAACCGAGATCAAGGGTTCTAGCTTCTTTTCATCCTGCGAGTCCTAAACCCTCCCCACTTTGCAGATACCACTAACTAACTGTAACCATTTCCGGCTATGAGGTCCTTTCTCCGGAGGTACCACCATTGCTTATACGTGCTTCGCCTGGGGACTCAGGCGCGTGAGTTGTCATCATCATCTCTTCGAAACGTGAAAGTTTCGGTGTGGTGGGATTTTGAGAACTGTCAGTTACCGGCGGGGTTTGATCCTTCCCATGTTACCCCGGCAATCACGAAAGCTGTGAGGGCGAATGGGATTAAGGGTCCTCTTCGAATCAACGCTTTCGGTGATCTCCTCCTCTTCTCTAAGCCCAAACTTCAGGCACTCGCTCACACCGGCATCCATTTCACCCACATCCCCGGTCTCTTTTTCTTTCACTCCTTCTCATTTCATTTCAAGTCTTTTTAAACTGTTTAGAACATGTATTTAAGTTAATTACAAATTTACCTGTATGATAAATTTGTTGACTTTAAAATTCAGCTCAAGATGACATCTAATTCATTGACAGTTGATCCACCGACATTGCCTGAACTAAACTTTAAAACCTTAGACTCAGTAATTTTTGCTAAAAATGCCCAAATGAGAACCTTATTGGTTTGTAACTTATAATTAACTCAATGCTCTTTGAGCGTTGTGCCGACTGATAAGTTTCCGAAATAAATTTTTTCAATCAGCAAATATTTTTTCCTAAAGACAATAAGTAAAATATTTTTTTAATTGCCTTTATCACTAAAGAGTATGATGAAATCTATTCTCTTTTTCGTATCTGTTAGATAACATCTGCTGGTTGCAGTTTTGAATGTATTGTTTTCGCTTGTTTGAGTTGTAGGGTATGATTTCCGTTGTTGTGAAAATTTGTCGATAGTGTATCATCCAAGTGTTTTAAGCTTATGGTTATATGGCCTTGGACTTCTATGTTTCAGTAGATTTTCAAATTATAATATCTTTATGTATTTTGTTGCAGTTGGAAAGAACAGTGCTGATAGATTTCTTCTTGTCAACCTTATGGATTGGGTTTCCCAGAATCCTCCGCCTGCACATCTATTTTTTATATCTGGTGACACAGACTTTGCTGGAATATTACACAAGTTAAGAATGAATAATTACAATGTATTGCTTGCTACCCCAACGTTTGCATCTGAAGTCTTCCACAGTGCAGCAACGATAATATGGCAATGGTCTTCAATATTAAAGGGGCAATGTCTTTCTGGAAAACATTTTAACCATCCTCCTGATGGTTTGCTTAGTTCTTGGTATGGAAATTATAAGATGCCTGTTGATAAACCGTTCTCGGCTTTGACATCTTCACAAAAGGTGGATATATACGAACCTTCCTCAGATTTACATACTATTCCAAAAGTAGTACATGCTATTCCAAACGTAGTTGTAAGAGAGATTTGGTCTATATTGAGATCACATCCAAAAGGAATCTTAATTGGAGATCTTCGTAAAATGTTGAAGGATCGTAATGTGCATTTTGGTACAAGATTTTTTGGATATCGAACATTTTCTAGCATTCTATATGCTACTCCACAGGTAAAGCTCAAGGATTTAGGTGATGGTAATTTTCATGTATATCTGGTCCCAAAATCTCTCAAACCTTTTGAGGGCAATGCTGTAGAATTGGTAACATCTTGTACTAAGATTGATGAAATGGGATCTGCAGCAACTCCAAAGCTAAACAGTGAGGATAAAGATAAGGCTAGAGAAGAAAATGAGACACCCTTAACTGCCTCATCTCATGAAAGTAGTACGGATGATAATTCAAAATCATTCCAACTGGTCACTTCTCAAGTCAAACCCATGGGAGAAAATGTAGATGCTAAATCATCAATTTCATTGGTTGAAAGAAGTATACCTCAGCCCCCAAATAAGTTGCAGAAATCTTCGGTGTGTAGTGCGAAGGTTGCTGATATGACTACTGCACAACTGTCAAAGATTCAACCACAACTCAAGGACGACCAACTTTCCAAAACTAAGCCAGATTCCTTAAAAATGAGTTCTAAAGGCTCATCTGATGATGACATTGTTGGGTCTGAGAATGCGAGTCGTAAAAGTCAGGAAAGATACACAACTTCAATGAATCGCTCTGCTGGAATTGATCAGACAGCAGTGGATGACATTGGTACTGCAAACCATGAATCTGGAAATTTTAGAGCAATGTACAAATGTGTGAATCCAACTAGAAAGGAGGTTGATAATGTTTGTCACAGCCCATATGCTTTTCCAGTTGATGACTCTCTGGTTGATAAAAAATCTGGTGGAAGTGATGAAACTTATAGGAAAGGTCCAACATTCTTTGGCTGGATCAGAAGCCAGTGGCAATTTTGGAAAGGCAATGCAAAATCTGGTGATTCAACTGCTCATCAGAACAAACTGGTTAATCATTTTGAGGATTCTAACTCATCTGAACTAGTAGACCAGACAGTCCAGACTGTTAGTGATTTTGAAGATAAGTCATCAGAACTGGACCAGAATGCTATTTGTTCTGGAAAGCCTGAGTTGTTTTCTAGCTGTTCCTTTTGGAATGACATGGAATCTTTTATTTTCACCCTCAAAGGATCACTTATTGCTTCCCAGTCAAAAAACAGGTTAGTGTGCATCCTAGTTTCATTCTAATCTGAGCCTCAACTACAAAAGGAAGGAAAACAATGCAACAAATTAATAATATCACAAATTAATGACCATTTTGATATTTTTATTATGATCATTATGTAGCTACTTGTTTAAAAGAGTTACTTAATAACATGCTACATTTTGTTGGTTTCAGGGAGGATATGGCACATAAATTACAGAAGGATGGACCCCCAGTTTTTAGATCTCTGCCTGAAAAAGATATCCTTCAATTGTTGGAGTTATTAATATCAGAGAAAAAGTGGTTGGAGGAAAGCCCCACCCAAACATTTCCTTTTCAGCTAACTCAACCAGTTCACAAGAACTCATTGATGGGCCAATCTCATGGTGCAAATGGCTTGAGATCTCTCTTTCTGAGCAGAGATTCACAGTCCTCTTCCCAAAAATCATCTGAACATAATGTGGAGAAACACGATCAGAGTATTCCTTGTACTAGAGTTTCTGCGACCACCACTGAGACGAAATATACAGAGAGGTCTAGAAATGATATATTAGAAGATTGTCAGAAACTTGTGAGATATTGAGGGAACACCCAGAGGGTTATGGAATCAGTTCTTTTCCAAGACTTTTTGTTGATAGGTATGGCTATCATCTTGATTTAGAGAAGCTTGGTTACCAAAAGTTGGCAACCTTACTACAGATAATGCCGGAAGTTAAAGTAGAGTCCAATTATATTTATACTTCTGTTCCTGATGTTAGTGCTTCTGAAGGGGAAACTTTTAATCTTGAAACTCAAGTACCCAATGCTTGTCATGCTCATGCAACCTCGTACTCAGATAGTGAATTATCTGATTCATCCGCCAAAGATGGTAACACAGAATCTCCATGGGAGGAATTCAGTCCCGTTTCTGTCAACAATTCCAACCAGAGTAATCTGGAGTCAGAATTAAGTCAGAAAGCCATGGAACTGCTTGCATCAAAGTGTCCTGATTATGAACCTATAGTCTCAGATTATGATTCTTCTGAATCTGAAGGAGATAGTTTTTGTTTAAATCAACCAAAAGAGCAAGAAAAGCCAAAATGTAACGAACAAGACAGTTATTTTTGGCAAGCTCAGGAGTTGTTACACAGCAGCAAGGAAAGAGAGAATAGTGTTAAGAAGTCAGACAATATTGACATCTCTGACAATTCTCTGGTTGATATTTTTAATTCATCCACTGAGTCAACCCGGGTTACCCTTTCCAAAGAGAAGCCAGGATTTCAAAAGAACTATTCATTTGTTGCTGAACCAGTCTTAACAAGCAAGGACAAGCTGGTAGATGTGATAGTAGATAGCTTTAAAAAAGCTGATGAGTCAAAGACGGAACACTGAGGAGTTCCTGGTCTTAGAATTCCATAATATTTGTGATTCTCAGTGGATTCTCTGTATCAAGGAAGTGCAGTTTTAACTGGCCATGGTTCTTTATATCAACGAGATGGTCAGAATTACTATTATATTTTGGTTTAGTTATTATTTGCAACTATTGTTAAGTCTTTTAGTTGTAGTCTGATATTTCTAGTTTCTCTTTTATATTTTAACATATAGAAATTAACTCTCGAGAAGCATATTCTCATCTTGAATTTTTTTTTTTCTTTTTTTTCTTTCCAAAAGGGCACATTGACTGCATTATCTAAAACAATAAGGTGGTGTTTTAATTTTCTCACTGTGTTTTGGGCTTTTCTTTTTGTTAAAAGGAGAAATAGTTTCCATTACAATTCTAAAATAACTTACTACAGTCAGACGCTTTAGTTTAAAGGAAGGGAGGAGAGGACAGAGGAGGGAATTTTAAGTTTATAAGTGGAGGGAAGGCCAAGGTAAAATTGACATATACTATTCTATATTTAAAGTTGTCAAATAAAACTATGAAATAAAATTAAAGATAGTTTAGGGCCGTTTGGGGGTGGCTGAGTTTTTATTTTTGGTTTTTAAATATAATTTTCAAACAAAATATGTTTGTCAAAAAATAAAGTTGAAATGATTTTTAATTCAATTTCAAAATATTTTCATTTGTTTTTAAAATCAAGAAAAAATATTTGTGAATTTGATTTTTAATTTTAAAAAAACCTTCCATCTTTTTACATTTGACGATGATGATTTTCCTATAGTTATCACCAATAACGTAAATCATTTTTTCATGTGTATTTACTTTGGACAAATGATTCTTGTTCTTGATGAATATTTAGACCATTGCATTGCTGACAAATTTTTAAGTTTGTATAATATTTTTTTTATGATGTTAAGTTTGTATAATATAACATTATATATATATATATATATATATATACATATTATAAAATTTATTATATATATTATAATATATAATAATATGTATTATTTTATAATAATAATTATTATATTAAGATAATTAAAATTAAAAAGGATATTATAGTGAATTTTATATTTTTTTTTGTGTTATTCATTATCCACCAAACAATGTCCAAAACAAAATTGTGTTATAATGTTTGTCTTATGTTGTTCTCCTTATGTTCAATCTTAACAAATATCAAACACATTCTAATAAATAAATTGGTACTTCCAATGGATGGAAGTGAAGTTTCTAAATCTCTGTGTTTTGGAACCCCTTTAGAATAGGATGCCATTGACTTGGATATATTGATCCTTAAGCTAGAGACTCAACAAAAATGCTAAAAAAGGTTAGTGATAACTTAATAGACATGCATGCATGATTAGCAACTATTTCAAAAATAACATGCGACAATTTCTCCGTGATATCACCAACAAAGATAGAGACACGTGATCCCTCTGCCTCAATCCTTTTGTAGACTAAAAACTTTAATCTACTCCTATTCCACATGATTGAAAGGGAAGATGTTACACAATGCATGATAGGCTTCACCATCTGATGTAAAAAAGCACAATCAATCAAGCTAGACTTATAAAGTCCAATCTACATTGTCATAGGCTTTCCCCATGTTTAACTTAAAAGCAACAACTTCATGATTCCTTTTGGATTTATACATATCACGTAAAATTTCTTTAAGAACAATAGCATTGGCATTACTAGATGTTCCTCTTCTCGATAAAAAAAACTACTTATGAGTGTTATATTTTATTTGATTAGTTAAAATCTATTAAAATCTTTAAGAGAAAGAATCATTAAATATGATTCAAACTCATAAAATTTTATCATTTTGAATCAATTTTAATCACGAGAGAGTATATTTAAAAAAATGTGTTGTTGCTAAAATAAGACTGTTGTTTCCTCTACCAATCATTCTCGTCCATCACTTCCTAAAGTGCATCTGTCCAATCTTGAGAGAAATTTTCACTTTTTTTTTATCATCTCGCTCAAGAATCTATTTAAAATCACTAATAAGAGCCCAAAGATGGACAATTGAGATCCAAGATCAATAAGTAACTCTAAATTGATCTCGTAAAGAAGTAGTAGGATTAACATTAAGGCAACTACAAGTGCACATCCTCCACCCACTAAGAGGTTAAAAGTGATGGAAAGAAAACTCATAGCAACAACTGATATCCTTATATTCCTCCCCATTTTCATAAGAACCCAAAGATCACCACAATGTCCTTGTGTAATAGCAACATATTCATATTTTGTTTTTCGTCAAATGATATCATCCTTCCAAAGGGAATATGGGTTTCCATAAGGATGAGAAAGGCTGGTTTGAATTTCCTCACCTAGTCCATCATATGTCATTTAGCTCGAGCATTATTTGATCCTCTAATATTCCAAGAAAGGAGAAAAACATCCTTGAAAACATTCATGGGAAAACCATAACATCTTTGAAAACATGGGAAAATCATAACAAAAAAATGACTCATCACAACATTCTTTTACGAGATCCTTCCATTATAACCACGATAACTGTTTTATCACCATCTATCAAGTCATATTTAAGCTTAATTACACATTTTATCATCCAACTATCACTAATTCATAAATTTTAAAATACAAGTCTTTAACATTTACACACTTCATAAAAAACTTGAATTGTAAAATTAGCAAAATGATAGAAGTTTGGTGGTGAAATGGACAATTAAGCCTAATATTTATTTCTTGAAATTCAATTCATAGTTATCCATTGAAAATGATTAAATGCAAATACGGACACAAAACATTATCCTAAAATGAAACACTCAAATATGGAATGAATTGATCGATTTCAAAATAACTATATTCTCTAATCTTTTATTCCTCAAAAGCCTACCAGTTTGCTACAACTTAAATTTTCAGTTTTTAGCTATTTTTGTTAAAAGTTAGAAAAAGAATTTCAGGTTGTTTGGATATTTGGACAATTGCACTGTTAAACAAATTTCAACTTGTTTGAATATTTTAGCTTAAATTTAGAAAAAGATTTTTCTAAAATAATAAGTTATTTTTATTAATATGAAAATTTGTAGCTTAACATTATTTTCCAACAACTTTTTTTTTCTATTTCAGTTATTTTTATACTATTTTATCATTAAAAAAACTGGTTTTTGTTGCATCCAAAAGAAATTAATTATCTTCAAATCACTCTTTAGCAAACTTACACAAACAAAAATTGATTTTGATTAGAATCGATTGTAACAATAATCAACTATACATATATTTGATTTGTTGAAATAATCTAATTTTTGCCGTCATATTTCAAGAACACTCTTAACAATTAATCTTAACTTTAATTTTTAAGGTTAAATGTTACTTTTGATCTTTTATGTCTTAATAATTATTTTTTGTTTTGATACATTAAATTTTAAATTTCCTATTTTGATATTTTATGTTTTTAAATTTAAAATAGTTACACCTAAAATTGTCATTATCTTTATTTTACTTAAAACATTGTAAATCACTAAAAAAAGCATCTCATCTCCTTCAATCTAGATCTTCAAATCTAACATCATCATTGTTGTTTCCTCCCACCTCTAAACCTGTTTCCGCAACCTTAAACCCTTTTCACCCATTGAACTCAACACTAACCCTCTGTTTGGATTGAAGGAAAGAAAAATTTAAAATTTGAATTAAGAGAATGAAATCCAACGGTTTTCAGCTACGGAGGTGGTCTTTTCAAGAAGAGTAAGAAGATGTTGAGGGTTAGGTGTCTAGCTCCGCACAGATGGTGGAAGAGGCAGCGTCGGTAGAGTCAAACAGGATAACATTTGAGATTCTTTGAAGCCTCACGTAGCCTTGCACTTTTGTTGTGTACCGATAAAAAAGACATTATGCTACTCTGACTTTTAGATCTAAATTGACCACAAATTCCAAATTGTTTCTTGTTAGATTTGTCCATGAGCTTGATTTGGGCTTCATATGACAAAATGTGTGCTATTCTTGTTTGAGAGAAGGTGAAGGCCGGAAGGGGAAAACTAGTTTGAAAGGAAGGGAAATAAATTTCTGGCCGTTATTATAATTAATAGCCAATATTATATTAAATTATTTATTTTAAAATTTAAAATTTAACCAAGCACCGTTATTACAGGAAAATTGAAAAAAGAATCAAAAGAAAGCATAAAAACATAATAAAACTAATAAAATAAATGTATCAAAATTTAACAAATACTAAAATATAAAGGATAAAAAATAACATTTAATCATTTTTTAAAAACATTACTGAAAATGAAAGTGTAACACATTCAAGAAGCCCAAAATGACCAGTCAGCCCAAAAGGAGGACATAATTAAAAAAAAAAATACTTTAAGACATTTTTTTTGGGTAAAAGTGCAATATTTAATGCAGTAAATGATTTATTGGTCATACAAAATTACTTAACCCGTACCTCCACACCAAATTCAACTTTCCCACATTAAAAGTATAAAATAAAACTACAAGGTATGTAGCTGATTTAGTGTTATAAGGAACTGTTACGTAACTAACTTGTATTACTAACTAGTGCCTGACAAACAATTTGGCAATTACAAGAGTTTTCTTTTGACACAAGTACCCCCGTAAAACTTAAGACTTTTGTCCATTTGTTGTGTTTCAATTATTAGACAAAGGGGAGGTAAATGGCTTGCTGCACCAAATAAAACACTTTCTTTTTTTTACGGCAAAGGATTCGAGCTCATTAAGCAAGGACAAGTTTTGTGAACGTGTCAACTTCCTAAGCTTACCAAAGGCCCCAGTCATTAATCCCCACCCACACAACCGGAGCAAAATCATGAAGTTGTGATCACTTCTTGACTTCCGTTTGTTGCTTTTCTTTAAGCAAAAAGCTAAAATGCAATTAATGGAGTAATGCATCCATTAAACCTAATATACCAGAATTCAAACTTCACCCTAAAAAAAAAGATGTTTTATATAAGGAAAAACCTTTTTTAGCCCTACCCCTTCCATCCCATCCCCTCTACCCTGTTTCCTGAAATCACGTGCTCCTCAACAAACCGACAAACGCGGTTTCGATAGGTACCCTTTCAAGAAGAAAAGAAAAATTATATTGAGTTCTTTTCTTCGGTTATTATTAATTTAAATAAAAACCACAAGGAAAAAAAGAAGGTTTATGGAGGAAAATTCGACAGGGATGATGAAGCAGGGTTTGGGACTGACTTATCCGAACCCCTCCCACAAGGCTTTTTTACACGCAGAATGGCACCAACAATGGAAAAACATGCATCATCATCATCACCATCACCAGTGCCTTCCCTGAGAACCACCACCACCACCACCTTTGTTCTTCCCAAAGAAGGCATTATTCTTGGGTTTTGCCTTTGGTAAGTCATGGATGTCCATCACCTGAATCGTTCTTTGCCTTTTGGCTATAAATACACCGCACAAACACCACAAATAACCCGTCAGTTATATATATATATAGAGAGAGAGAGATGTATCATCAAAAATGAAAATTTTATAGAAATGAAAATTCCACCAATTTCAGCCTCTTTGTAGTTCTCTTGAAGCCTCCTTCTCGCCGAAGCAAGCCTCTCCGCGTCAAAACTGCTCTCCCTCTGTCTCTGCAATCATTCAACACTGTGTCAAATGACCACTCAATACACCTTTTACTTAAAAACCCCACCATCACATTAATATTTTCAGACACACCAAAATGGTTGTGAAATCTGAAATCATCATATCCGTACGTTTTGAGTAGCGGAAGCAGGGGTTGAAACTGACGGTGATGGCGCGTGTTTTGGCCTAGGTTCACTGCGGGGAACTACTTTGGGTTTGCGTTCTGCTTCTGAGTTGTTACGGTCAGACCCTGAGCTCCCATCTGCGTCAGCACAACAGAGAGCATATCAACCAAATGTGAACAACAGAACAGTACCAAAAAGATTTGATGAATCAGATGCTAATATTATGCTATACTCACTGTGTGGATTGGGCGAGTATGCAAAATCAGGAATCTGCAAAAGGAATAGAAGAATGAATATGTTAGCTTCAACTTTCCAAAGGAGAAAAGCACTAAGCCAAAAAGGTTATTATTTCTTTGACCTCAACCTGCTGATGATGCCCATTTTGAGTGGTTTTCTGCACAGGCGACGAGTCTCCATCAGCTGCCAATTCCCACACCAACATCATCATTAATTACCATTAATAACTTCACATGCGCTTCATAAAATCCCCCAATATTATTAACTTAATAATTAGTATTAATTAATAATTAAGGTTATACCCATCAGAGTGTTGCTTCCTCCCCGTGGATTCAACTTCACCCACTCATCCACAATTTCCTTCCACTTCCTGCAAAATAACAAATGAAATGAACCAAGTCAATCAATTTAATTGAAGCTCACGCAAAACACGACAACCTTAATTTCCGCATAAAAGATTGAAATTGAAGTTATATATTTATAGTTATATCTCTTCCAAAACCTGACAAGCAACTTCACCAATCGCCGAAGGTCGTTTGAAGGATGCTTCCGTAACCGATTCACGTGCCTCCCGATGTCAGTCTCCTACAGGAATCAAAATACAAACACCGTTAATTAAACCATCAAACAAAACAAAGAACAATTCCAAAATGAAATTATTTTACCTTTAACCCTTGGAATGTTATATCCATGTCCGCGAGGCTTTGCAGCAGCTCCACCAAAGAATCTTCAGACTACAAAGGAAAACAAAACAGAGATATTAATTAATTATATTATTTTCTAATCTGAATTCAAAAAAAAAAAAAGGCGTTGAGTTGAATTGAACAATACCTGATCAGGCTCCTCCAGTTGTTCTTTAATCTCCAGAATCTTCTTCTGTTCGTCGTCCAACAAGCCACCATAAGGATCTAAATCCTCGTCGTTGTCTTCGTCTTCGCCGTTGTCGAGAGACTGCGGCGTTGCCGGGGAAGCTGTGGCGGTGGAGCGGTGCGGTTGCCGTTCGGGGCTGGGACTATGGCGACTCTGTTTCTTGATTCTGTGGCCGTTGAGGCGGTGGCCGCCCTCGTCGCAATTCCGGCACCACGGAGGAGCCGCCGTGGCGGCGTAGAGGCGCTCGACGATGCCATCGCGGCGGCGCTTCAGATCTCCGGCGGAATCCGAGGAGGCAACGGCGATTGCGGCGTCGATGAACATCCACACGTCGACGCCCGCTGTGTCCAATATGGATCGGAAATCGTCCAAATCCATGCCCGAAGAGCGCGCGTGGATTAGAGTGAAAATAGAGGTTCCGAAAAAACCGATCAATCAGAGACTGTATATAAATATATAAGACGGGTCTAAAGAAGAAGAGTTTCTTCTTCTGTTTTCTCTCTCTTCCAGAAAAAGAATCTAAGAAGATTCCTTGTTCTGTTGCATCAGGGATCTAAAATTATTATTCTGAACAGAAGATCGACGACGACGACGTAGATCTGAGGTGAGGTATGGCGGAAGAGTTTCAAGTTGTAAGATGTGGATAATGGAGAGTAGAGAGGGGAATGAGGAGGGAGTATATTCCAGAAGAAAACCCTTAATTAATTTTAATTGATTGCAGATTAGTTTTGTTAATTGGGATTTGGTTGGAAGGTGGTGTATGTGTGTGTACAACTACAATATACAACAGTGGTATGGTATTGGTATTGGTAGGGTAAAGGTATGGTTGCAGCGTGTGTAGACCTGTGGGTGACTAACACCACCACCTTGACCTTACGCGTTTGGTTTTGGTGCCAAACTGTTGTTTTTTTTTTTTAATTGATAATGTTAACCGATACTCTAACCAAACTCTTTAAAGAATTTAAAATATTTTTTTATTAAAAGATAAAAAATTATGTTGTATATAAATTTTGTCGACACTAATTATTAAGACATTATTATTATTTTGTTGTAGAACTAAGGGAGATGAACGGACTAATACACAATCATTTTGAATCTTATACTTCTCACCACTTTGGACCACGTTTCTGCATGTAATAAAATAAAATACAATTTTATTATTTAAATAATTTAAAATAAGATTTTCTAACATTAAAAGGGCATAAATGTTAGATTATGTTGGATTCACATAGGTAAGAATAATTTAGTTAATGAAAGAAAAATAAGTTAAAAGATAGGTAAATAATTACTTTTATTCTTAATTGTGTAATTTGTTGATAAATGTGTTCCTATAAGATATAAATGTAAAATTTTAGTTCTCAAAAATATTAAAAGTACGACAAATATATTCGACGTCAACTTTTGTTCATTATTATTAAAAAAGTTGTCTATGTGGCACAAAGGAGACAAATTTGTTACAAGATTGATTGTCAACGTAAACATACTGATTAGATTTGACGAAAATATTAGTAAGATATCATTTTTTTACGTAAATGTCAGTAATATTTTATTAGACGAAAATGTCCATAATTTTTCTTGAAGGAAATTGACAGTAATTTTTTAACCTAAATGTCAGTATGTTTCGTTGAACCAAAATGTTAATAAATTATCAATTTTGAACGAAAATATCAGTAATTTCATTTTATTTAAGAGTAAAATATAATTTTATGGTAGATTTTCATCATTTTTTATTGTTACAAGTATAACGTCACAATAATTATTTAAAAAATATTTTGGCAAACATAATTTAAAACAAACATAATAATATCAATAATATTAATTATGAACCATAATTTGTCTATCATAATATAAATTACCCAAAATAAATATTGTACCATAATAAGTACCAAAATATAAATATTGTATTTTGCAACTTGAACTTGTTGTCTTGTTGGTTTTCTTTGTTTTGCATACCTCCATGTTCTAGGGAATGGCAGGTTTTGTACTTTTCTCTAGCTTTATACCAACATAAATTTTCTGAATGACATATCTTGCAGTAAGGAAAGGGGGTCACGGGTCACTGGCAATCTTCTAACATTGATATTCTTTTCACTATCTTTTTCTTCTTTATTTCCCTTTTTCATAAGTATCATCCTTCCTGTTTGTTGCTACATTGCTTCTCTAAGAGCTTGGAATGAATAGATCCTTCAACAACTCATCAATAAATACTTAGTGGCTATTACCCTCTAACGCTTGATTGTAAGGAATATGCATACATATTAATCTCAACCTCTCAGATTTATTGAGGGAGAAGTGTGAGGTCTTTTCAAACAAGCGTGAAAAAGAAGAACAACCAACGTTTAGGAAAGGAAGCAATGGAAGTGTGTGAGAAGAAGAACAAGAGAAGAAGAACTACAACCAGTGTTACAAAAAGGAAGCATCTTGGGGAAGGAAGCCAGAAGAAGAAAAAGGAAAAACGTTTGGGAAAGAAAGCCAGAAGAAAAAGACGCATAAGCAAGTGTGAACAATGAATTTTTATTTGAAATTATTAATGTCACAAATATCCCTACTCTCATAGTGTGGGAATATCAAAAGTCAATAAAAAGTTACATGATATGTTAGAAAAGTGGTCTCAGTTATCTTAAGAAGGGGGATTGAATTAAGATACACAAGTTATCCCCTAATTAAAATTTAACTTTCTTTTTTATTAACAATGCAACCCTTATTATGAATTACTCTAAGAACAATTCAAAAACAAACAAACTTCTTTTAAACAAAATATAAACAATAATAAATAAAAGAAGTTTAAGGGAAGAGAGAATACAAACTCAATTTTTATACTGGTTCGGCCACGGCCTGTGCCTACTTTCAATCCCCAAGCAACCCGCTTGGGATTTTCACTATCTTGTAAAATGTCTTTTACAAAGTCTGAGCCATACAAGGATAACCCTTCCCTTGCGTTCAGAAATCCCCTTACAACTTAAGAGACCCTTGGTCCCTTAACCAATCTCTTGAAGAAGAAGAAGAAGAAGAATTCTCTCTTTAAGAGAAAGATATTATAATTGAATATCACTCAAGATTCCTTATTGAATTTGCAAGTATTTTGGCCAAGGAATTCTTTTTGAGAGTTATAAGACAATTTTATATTGAGAGGATAAGACAATTTGTTCAAAAAAACTCTAAGAAATTTCGTAACCCAAGTCATCTATTTATAAGTCTTTGATGACCATTCAAAAAACTCTTGAATAGTTGTGACTCTTGGGAGTTATTTTTGAAAATTCCTTACTGGTAATCAATTACATAAAAGTGGTAATCGATTACACAGTTAGTTTCTAAAGAATTGTGACTCTTCAGACTTGAAATTTGAATTTCTATGTCTGGTAATCGATTACACACAAGCTGTAATCGATTACAGGCTTTAAAATTTAAATTCAAATTTCTAAAGGCTTTTACAAAACGTCTAAAACTTCTGGTAATCGATTACAAGCCTTGTGTAATCGATTACAGACTTTAAAATTTAGATTCAAATTTTGTAAGAGCATTTCAGAAATTAATTTGGTCACTGGTAATCGATTACATCCTCTAGTAATCGATTACCAGAGAGTAAATATCATTTTTATGAAATCTCAAAAAGCTTTTGAAAAATATCCTTTGGCCAAACCTGTGCATCATCAATTAAGAAACTTTTCCTTAGATTCTAAGAACTAAGTTCATCAATTATCTTGAATTTCTGGATTCTTAACTTGGATCAAACGTGAGAAACGCTTATCTTTGACATCATCAAAACTTCATATCATATTTGTCTCTACATGACAAATATGTCTCTATGTTGGTAATTAGAGATTATCAAGTTGGAAATATTTTCAATGACAAATGCGTCCCTTTGTATCACATAGGTAACTTTTTTAATAGTGATAGACGGAAGTTGACGACCGAATATATTTATTGTATTTTTTACATTTTTGAGAATTAAATTTGTATTTATATCTTTTAGTGACATATTTATCAACGAATTACACATTCCGAAACAAAAATGACTATTTACCCTAAAAGATATATAAGGAAAAAAAACAATGTTGTCTACATATTTTTTAGTTAGTGGAATAATAATTAGTAATAAATCATAAATAAATTAAATAATAAAATAATTAATATATTATATGATGGTTGTAAAAACTGAACTTTTGTAATAGTTTTTTTCGATTTTTAAATATATATTTTTATTTATTGAGGATGTTAAAATGGATTAGAGTTGTCAAATTATTTAGGGATTTTAATTCACCAGTTTGTTTTGACCTATATTGTTTAACCCATTAAGAAAATTGGACGTTGTTTTAACCTATATTGTTTTAATTAAGACACGTAATCGGACTACATAATTCAACGGAGTTGGTATTTAGTGTCAGTCTATTCTACTTGTTCTAGTGGCTAGTGTAAACGTTGATGCGGTTGATCACTTATATGATTAAGCTTAAAATTAATTCTCCTTTATGCATTGCATAAAAATAATGAAAAGAGGTTCCAATTCATTTGAAGGGAAGCTAGCTGAATGCTGATTTAGAGGAATAGTTGTACAAGAAATTAATACAGCAAATGCATGCATGCGTTTTTATTATTTTTTGAAAAGAGGTATTTTTCTTGAAGCTTTTGTTTTCATTTTCAGTTTTTCTTTCAGATGTACTCTTCTTCTCTATGAATTAACTTAATCTGATTAATTGCTTATTTTTGTGTTGAACGATAATATATAAGTTATAACTCCTTATATAACCTCATTTCTTCTGCATCAGAAAAATATATTTTGAATGACATAGTGCAATCTGTGCAGTTTAACTCTCATGGCTCATCTGTTTCTTCTCAATCTGGTATTGGACTCGGGGTCCAGTCCACAAGTCTCGGTGGTATTTCTTCTGCTTCACTGCAGCAGCCACCCAATCCTGTCCATTCCCCCTCTAGTCAACAGCCATTGATGCCAGGTATTTCTAAAGATGCATCTATGTTGTGTCTCATATACTAGTTGTGTTTTGCTGAATAACTGTGTGCTTAGATAGTATGATTGTTGTTATTATGAGATAGTTATATATCATATTATCTGTATTATGCAGATGTTGGCAATTCTAAGATTGAAGAACAGTAGCAGCATATTTCACCTTAATTGGCCATTTTTTGCTTCAAATTTCTTTGTTTTCTTACTCATTTTGATCATGAGAAGAGTACTATTTATTGACCTTTGGGTTTTTGTCAATGATATCCAAAGTTTATTTGGTGCAACCATGAATGTTATGACATGATCACTCATGTAAGGTTTGGGCTACCGTGGAAGAGCTAAAAAAATTCCTTGTGACTGATTCATTGGAAGAAAGAAGTGAACCGAAAATTGGACAATGGTTTCTACATGGTCCTCATCTTGAAAAACTTATATATATATATATATATATATATTTTGCTGGGTTTTTGTAAAAAAAAAACATAGTTGTTGGGTTTTCTATCTTCTATTATATTCTACAATAAATGCATGTGTAAAATATATTAAAAATTAAGTGATAAGTAAGGGTATACTTGACCCCAAAAAAAAAAAAATAACCGAAGGAGAGTTAAGGAGATATAAGAAAGACAACTGTGACAACAAAATAGTTCGGTTCGGTTAAAAGATAGTTCAATTTGCTTCAAAACATTTTAGTTCTGTTCAGATTTCAATCCAATTTGTTTTTAAGCCCATAATGACTACAATAGTAACAGAGTATGGCTACAATAGTAACAGAGTATATATCTCCTTCGCAACTTTCAAGAGAGAGTATGCAAATCAATCACAAGTCTCAAAGATCGGGTTAACCTGTGGACTGTCCCCGAACGAATCGGATTTTCTCCTCCTCTGAAATTGAAAATTGTTCACCTGTCATGCTACATCTTTTTATACTGTATGAGGTAATTAAAGAAATAAGTATTATCCTTGTAGATATATGTTTTTAAAATAAATATAAAAAATATAAGAAATAAAAAAGAATACAAATTAATATTAATCTTACTATTATATTTAATTGTTTGTAATATTGATAGTATAAGAAATTATAAAATATTTTTAAATTATGTAAATGCATATAAAAAACAATTATAATTTATAAAAACATAAGTATTATCTTTTGTGAATGAACATACACCTATTAATTAGATTAGAACCATGTACCTTTAGGTTGAAAAAGCACAATTGTCAATGTACACACTCAATCTTTCAATATATATATATATATATATATATATATTATTTTAATTTATATCAATTGGTTATTCTCTAATTTGATTTAATGATCAAATTGTCAATGACACACCTAGTGTTTAAAACTATGACTAAAAGAAAAGTGTATTTTATTGGAAGGTTAATTCTCACTATTCAAGTAAATTATTCTGAATTATAGTTGATATATCTATGCTTGTTGTATCAAAACTTGGAACTAATGAAACAAAAGCACTAGATTTCTATTTTCTTAAAATCTTGATATCCCGCCATTGAGATTCCATGTAGTTGGAAGCAGCACCAGGTTGTGCATAAACCCCAAACTTGAAGTAGTGAGTGCTAGCTCCACGGCCAGGTCCATTGTACCTGGGAGTATTCCCCCCATTAATATAAATCTTCACGTTGTTAGCACCCACATCATGGATCACGTTAAACCGAATCCACCTATTGTAGATGTTTTGTTCCAGTGTAATCGATTGGTAATGAGTGAGAGAACCACCATAGACTCTACTCTGCGAGGTTGTGGCTGAGGATACTCCACCAAACACTTGTTGGATGCACGTCCCGGTTGTGCCACTAGGCACGTAAAAATACCCTTCAAATTGCCACACACCAGATGTATAATCGTATCCCTACAAAGTCAGAACATAGGCTTGCAATTGCTTCTTGATGTAAATGAAGAGTAATTTTCATAATAAATTCTCTAATCTATTTTCTTCCAATATAATTTTTTATTATTGATTTACATTTATTGATAATTAAGAAGAATGATAAAAAAAAGTGTGAGTTGAGGCTTACAGTGATACGAATCTCAGTTCGTGGCTCCGTTGCACTGCCTTGCATGTGAGGCTTGTCCGAGGAGTATACCAAAAATCTGTGCACTCCATTTGAAAAGCTGTAGCGTTGGCTGACTGGAACGTCGTAAGGCCTTTGGACTTGGAAGTTTGAGTTACTTAGTGGAAGACGGGTGAAGCCATATGTGGGATCGGCGGCAACCAAGGAAAGAGTGGTCAGAGAAATTATTAATGACAAAAGGGTTACACACAAAATGGGTTTCGGCACCATTGTTTTGTTGTAGATAAAAGATGATTACTTCTTTTTCCTCAAATATTAAGTGGTTCGTGAGGAACGCTACTGTTATTTATAGAAGATCAAGTGCCAAATGGTTGACGCACATTGAGGGTTTATTTGATTTCTCTTGTCTTGTATGTTTTATCTCATTACCCGTCTACTTTTTGAAAGGTTTGAAGGTGACAATTAAATTCTGATGTCGAAGTCAAAATGCATAATTTAATTGTAATTTATAGAAGTAAAAAAGTGACTAATCATATTCTTTTATTTTTTTATCTATAAATACTTATAAAAAAAATTTATTTTAATTAAACCTCTCTCTATATAAAAGTTATAGATTTATATTACTGATAACTATTACGATATACCTTCGTACCTTTTTATATTTATCTAATGAGATTTAGTGTAAATTGTTAAGTAGTGTGTTTGAGTTATTATAATTTTTTTTTACATAGATTTGGTTCCTCTTTATAAAAAAATTATTACCACTAAAACTCAACAAATTTTAGAATGCTCAACACTCATATTATATAAAATAAATATTGTTATATATATAATATTGATAAAAAAAATTTGTTTATCATTAAATAACACAATATACTATTTTCAATTATATATTTATTTTTACATGTTAAATGTTTTCAGCTTAAATAATACTAGTAATCTCGAGTTCAACCAAATTCTAAGTATATATGCAGTTGTGTTTAATGTGCATATATAAAACTTTGTCATTTATAAATAATAGTTTTTATCCAAAATGAGTAATTGTTTGCGCTTAAATATTTTCCTGGTCTCTAAAAAATGTTTTTAGTGTTTCAGTAGGTATATGAAAATTTAGAAAAAAAAAAGTGCAAGTATGTCCTTTATCATGTAAAAAAATGTATGTCATTTTATAATTATATTATATAATAATTTAAAAATTGTTAATAATAATTAATATATCAATTAATTTCAAGTACTTGCAAGAAAAAGATGAAAATAAAAAAATAATATTTAACTGTGTTTTGTTCATTATAAACAAGTAACTTTTTTATTTTGTTTTACTAAATCCCATCCCCTTGCGTCAAGTAAAATACCATTTTTCAAAAAATTCATATTTTTCTATTTAAGAAATATATCAAATATGATTTATAAAAAAATATAAGATAAAACATATAAATTATGTTAATCAGACACTCTTTCCTTTGGTATCATAAGTAAATAAAAAATAAGATCAATTCTAAAATATCCTAGATTAAAACTTACTATCATATATAAATAAAAAAATTATTGAAAATAAAATTAAAATTAAATAAAAATATTTTATAAATGATAATATTAAATATAACAAAATTGATTATATTTATTTATATTTAACTTCAATATATAACATCTTTTTTATTTTTTTTATACATGAGTTCGCAAGAGTATCACATTATTATGACATATTTACACGTATATCTTATCTAAAAAAATTAGGCACCGTATGACCACCTAATGTTATTAATCATCTGGACCGTTTACAGTTTCAAAAAGAAACTGCACGGTGCATTGTGTATAGTTGAAAATTTAATAATTAAAATTAACAAAAAAAATGTAAAATAAGTACACCTTATGTTACACGTTATATATGACATTTAAGATTTTAACATAAATATTAAAAAATATAATTAATTTGTTAAATTTTAAACAAAATATTTTATATTTTTTTAATATATTTTTTTATCTCTTTAATTAATGACTCATTTATTTTTTACATATATTAATCTCACTAAATATTGATTAAGAATAGTCTTGAAAAAAAATATTTAATGTAATATTATTTTTATAAAATAACATATTTTAGAATATTTTTTCTAAATCTGATCTGAAACGGTTGGGATAATTTATTACTAATGAAATAAATTGAATACGTTTTTTTTTTCTAAAATAAGTGTTATTTTAGGATATTTAACACATATGAAGAAAACTAATAAATAAAGTAAAAATAATGATAATTTTACAAATTTATAGGTAACCATATCATTAATATTATATTCAAAAACTAAAATAAAACTTGTTAAAAATATTAATAAAAAAATAATTAATATTATATTAAAAAACTACCTACACCCAACATGACACTTATTTTAAGATAAAATTATTTTTCAATTGTGACACTTATTTTAGTAATTTTAATGAGACTTGATGAAATTAAATTAATAACAAAAAATAAATTAGAGACCCCTTTCACATATGAAATTGAAATTATATTTCAAAAATTAAATTTTGATTTTAACTTTATAAAAAAAATAAAATTGTTTTAAAATCATAATTCTACTATGTTTGAACTATGAAAAAGAAAGATGTAGAATAATAGTAATTTCAATTTTGTTCATCTACTTTCTACTGAATATTGCGTTTCATACTGGAATTAAATGATGGGAGTTATCACGTATAAAATTCAAAGACAAACTGCAGTTCATGAATCACCAATCTCTTTCTTCTCAGTGCACCGGATAAAAAAGCCCACGGTCGTTCATACCGCGCGCACACGGCAGTTTATCAATTACACCAAAGGTAAACGTCAATTTTGGCAAGCTATATTCCGCCACAATAATAGGTTTATCTTTTAGTATTTGACCAACTCATGAAACGAATGCTTACAGATTAATACAGGTTTCTTATCGTTATTTTAGTCTCTTCATGAAACCACACGTTGGTTAACTAAAATAGATAAGATGCTTTTTGTTGTCTAGGTTTTAATGTAGACTGCTACTCACACGTACATTTAATAACAAATTTTCAGAAATATCTTCGTCGCAAAGTTGCCTTGACCAATCGTGCAATGGATCGAGAAAGTTGATTCTTAACATTCAACATTACCTAATCAATGATCTGTGCCTTTTACAAAAGGAAATCTATATTATTGCTGTATTAATTATCTCGCGAAATCGAAAGGACTCCAACATGTTTTCAATCATGCATCATTTCATTTCTAGTTTTCCTTTGGGCTAAAGCTTCCAACCATGCATATATGTGCAGCATCTTCTACATGCATTGCAATATTTTGATCCTAGATGTGGTCTAATTATTATTATAGGGGAGCAGCTAGACACCTTGTCAGCTCTGAGGGTAGTGAATGAGACTAACATACAAAGTAGTTGAGAATGAAATATTTGTATATTAATTATATTTAATAAGATAAGAAAAAAATAACTAACATACAAAGTACTTCAGAATTAGATGAGAAAATCTTTAAAAAAATAAATCTTTACACCTATTTTCTTCTCTCTTTTTTTTATATAAATAATATTCACAATTATAAATATTGTTTTAACAAAGAATGGATTTTACTAGTATTATGCTTAGAGTGCATATCATTAAAAAGATATAGGTACTTAATGACAATTATTTTTTGGTGGTTACAATAAATTACTAGAAATATTATGATTTCTATCATGCATTTAAACCATCACAATTTGACACATTTTTTTATATAATTTTGGGATGACATTGAAGAAAAAGAAGAAGAAGTGAATAATTAACTCTTGATCTATATAAGTTCGAAGACTTTAGATATTTTGATAGGTAGTTCAAGAAGCACATTTGATAAAATTGGTTTAGGATATTCTAAAATACCATGTCGATAAATATACCTATTGTAACAAAAAAAAAAAAAGACACAATGCCACTAAATGTTATCATAGGAAAAGAGTTCCAAGAAGAGAACTCTTTAAGCTAAATGGACCCAGAAAAACATAGCTACAATACAAAGATCTAATTCTTATTATGCAAGATCATACAAAGGAAAAGAAAAAGAAGTTTATCTAAGGCAATGATGGTATCAACAAAAAGTCCCCAATATCAATGGAAAAAAAAAGAAGAAATAAGAGTTGTCACCAAGGTGACAACTACTAATTGGTAGAGACATTAACAAGGTAAGATACTCTACTTAAAAAGGTTATCCTACAATCTTCTAGCAGAATTGTGATTAGAAAGAAAATAGGAAAACCGCCTAAAAATATACTTCTTAAAGAACAAAAATTACCAATAAGTCTTGAACAATCATTGCAAAGATTTTTTTTTTCAAGAAATGCTACACGATATTCTTTTTCTTAGAAGCTATTTGTGAAAAAAATGTGGCAACAAGAATTTGTGAAAAACTTTTCATCTTGGTAAAGAAAGTTCTCTATGATCATAAAGTTTGTCATAAACATTACAAAAGTAAGCTCCTAAGTAAATCAAGAAGCTAAATCACTTTTGTGAGAAAAGGTAAGAAACCATATATTTTAGTTTGGTTAACAACAAAAAAAGAGAGGAGAATTTGCCACATTGATCTAAAGTGATACATTACATCATATAGGTCTTCATTTTATTCAAGACTTGCTTTTGGCCGTCACTTTTGAATAAATTAAAATTAAAGGTCAAATCTACACAGTGTGTTTGATTTAAAGGGTGAAAATAAAAAAATATAAATAGAAATACTTTAAAGTAACATATAAAAAACGTCAGATTCACATGGAATCATATAATTTTCTTATTCCTCAACTAAGCACGCCCTTATTATTTTGCACACCAACAATTCGTAAGATAATTAACTCTTCACAAATTATTAATCAATCTTTTATCAAAATTCATCATGCTATTTTTTTTATCAATGCCATGCATCAATTGTAACAACCAAAAACTTTTTTTCTAAAATTTTAGAAAAGGAATTCGAAAATCAATATTTTCAAGAATTTTAATTTTAAGATGTTAAGATTGTTTTTTAAAAAGTATTCTTAAAACTCAATTGAATAAATTTAGGATAATTTATTAATTAATATTCAAAAATAAAGAAAACCTTCTTTTAAATTTGAAGCGTTAAAAACTATTTTTTAAAATCTTATAAATTAAATTTTCAGGATGGCAAATTAAAATTTTAATTTTGGTGTATCATAAACTATGCTAGAATTTATTTTCATGTTGCATATATACATACATATATTTATGTATAAATTTCATGTGTAAATATATGTATATGGTGAGTTTCTATTCGAGCCATCCCTAAGCTATAGCAACGTTTTGGGCTTTGTAGCAATAATGATCTCGCTCCATCTTGAGTGTTGCTAGGTGCACCCAACATTTTAAGAAAATGACAAAATTGTCCTTACTTGGTTTTCCTCTTCCGGATCAAGTTGATCCAGAAGAGGAAAAATAAAATTTTTATTAATTATCCAAGATATTTAAAGATATTTATTTCATTAATTATAATATAATTAAATTTATTTATTTATTTTATTAATTATAATATATTTATAAATATTGATTTATTATAAATAATTAATGCTAATCAATCATAATCATAATTCATGCTAATCAATCAATCATAATTCCCTAAAAGAGGATATAAATAATTTCAGAAATTATTTATATCTTCTTTTAGGAAATTATGATTGATTAGCATGAATTATGATTATGATTGATTAGCATTAATTATTTATAATAAATCAATATTTATAAATATATTATAATTAATAAAATAAATAAATATATTTAATTATATTATAATTAATGAAATAAATATCTTTAAATATCTTGTATAATTAACAAAAATTTTATTTTTCCTCTTTCGGATCAAGTTGATCCGTAAGAGACTTTCGAATTAAGTTGATCCGGAAGTTACGGATCAAGTTGATCTGGAAGAGACTTCCGGATCAACTTAATCTGAAAGAGGAAAATTAAACAAGGGTAATTTTGTCATTTTTTTAGAATGCTGGGTGCACCAGCAATAATGCTGGATGCACCTAGCAACACTCCTCCATCTTTCTTCACGCAAGACACACACAGTATATATGGGCCCAAATTCTACTGGGTTAGACTGCCATCACCATTGATTTGGAATTGAAGAAAAGGAAAGGGTGTTACTATTGACCAAGCCCAACTACCCTTCCTTACCCTTGTCTTCATTCTCCTCTTCCTCTTTCCCTTTTTTCATTTTTCCTCTTTTCATTTTGCACTCACATGTTGTAAGGTATTTTTTCCATTTTCATAGTCAAAATGCTTTATTTATTTTTTTGTTGCTCAACAGTATCATGATTCTGTTGTCCAACAATTGTTTGTTACACAAGAGAATCAAAATTTTGTTTGTGCTTGTGCAGTGCATTTTGTAAAAAAAATAAAATCATAATTTTATTGTGTTACACAAAAATATTATACAACAAAATTACAATTTTATTGTATTATATATGTATTTTTTTAAATAATTATATTTTTATATTAATTATGTAGGTCAATGAATTGAAATAGGTTTATATCTAAGAAATGAAAAAATATCAATGATAAAAGACAATTGTTTTACCAGACCTTTTATACGGAGTTAGGTCTAATTTAATGATCGTCACATTAATTTTAACGAAAAAATAAATAAATAGGTCCACCAAACTCAGTCCAATACATAAGTAGCGTTCCAAATTTTTCCAAGTTCTACCAAAGACTCAAAAATCAAAATCATTGATTCCATGACCATGACTAAGGTCAACACGATATACATGACTGCCAACCGCAACGGAATACGGCCGGATTGAACAACACACACAGAATCAATGCGATTGCATTCACAATGTATAAATAAAAATAATTATTCAAAAGCATAAATATGACCCGTTAGATTGAAGACTAGTTAAAAGCATAGCCCTAAGTCAACAATATAACTTCACAATTAATCAATGGTTAACAACTTATTTTATAGAACAAGAAAACACAGCATGATTGAGATTGCTACCTTAAATAGAGAAACACATGCCCCATTACATATCTTCATAGAACCAACCTCGCAGTTTCTCGTTATTTTAAAATCAGTCTGACTCACGCAATACACGTAATAACAAAGTGAAAAAACACACGCACCAATAGAGAGAAGGGAAAGGAAAAGAAAGATGATCAATTAAGAAGTGTTCAATATTTGAGATCTATTTCTTCTCCGGTTCGTTGAATCAAAATCAGTCTAATGGCTGAAGCGTCTCCTTCACGTAAAAGCAAACCTCAAATGATGGAGTCAGACATGGAAGTTGCGCAGCATCTTATTCAACTGAGCGAAGATAGCAGCAGCGACGACATTGCAGGGAAGAGGAACACAAGCTGTGACGGAGAAGAAGTTCATCAAAGGCTAAGTGATGACATATCTGTAGAGAAGAAGATTCGAGAGATTTTCGGGGATGACGAGGTTTCTCAGCCGAAGAAGAAGAAGATGAGGAGGAGATATCGGTCTCTTGTGAACATATACATGGCCACTGCATCCATCTCAATGCTTCAAAGGTGAGTGAGTGCCTAGGAAAAGGAGAAAGAAAAAACCCTAAGCCACATAGGATTAGGGATAGGAACAATTTGCTAGCTAGGATTTAGGAAGGTAGCTGATCTTAATTGCTTAACTGAATAATATATATATCTATCTCACTCCCAGGTTTTTCTTTGTATAAACATGAATGAACTTTCTTGTTGCTAGCTTGTAATATTGAGAATGAAGTCAAGGATCTCAACTCAACCCTAGGCTGGGTCTTTTAATTATTAGTTACCTTGTTCATTCTCAGTCTCTTGATGATAAAAGTGTGTGTGCATGCATATTGAGGTTGTATGAATTCTACGCGGTTTTTGTAATACTTTTTTATAATTTGTTTTCTTTTCCATCTTTTTCTTAATTGTAAAAAATTTATATCTAACTGTTATCAACATTTATCTTTAAAATAATATTTAATGCAATATATTAAATGCTTTTACATTATATCTATATGAGTTAACCCTCGTATACTTATTAGGAATATCCTGTTATGTCATAAAAGAGTTTTTTTTAGTGTCATAAGTATATGATATAAAGGGATTAAATCTTATTAAATTTATTAAAAATATTTAATGCAATACATTTAATGTTTTTACGTTACTTCATCCTAACTTAAATATAAGGAAAAAAACTTGATCCACCCTAACTAAAAAATTTAGTTAATCAAATTAATTATATCAATTTTAATCAAAAAATAATCTTTTTCAACTTATCATTGATTGAAATTCTATATTAGTAATATAAATGAGTCATTAGAACTAAAACCTTAATTAAATGAAAGATATTTTAGATATATTAACATTAAATGAAATAAAGTTATTTGGGATTTTTTTATTTTAAGACTAAGGAAAATGATTTGTAACTTTTTTTCATGTCTGAGACAGGAGGATATATAATGCAATATATGTAATTTTTTTTAACAGCAACAATATATGTAATGCAAAAATTAAATATATTTAATGTATTATATATTTAATGAATGAATGCATTATATATTTAATGTGAAAGAATATTAAATATATTTAATGAATAAATTAATGCATTAAATATATTTAATATTTTATATTGCAAATATTGTTGTTGAGAAAAAATATTAAATATATTACATGTAATGTAAAAGTATTAAATGTATTGCATTAAATATTTTAAATAACTTTAATAAGATTTAATACCTTTATTGTGTTGTGATAAGTATATACGAATATACTTTTAATGCTTTTTACGTTATAATGAATATATATATTTCTTGATTTCATTATAATTATTGTTTTAATTTATTTTACAGATTAAAAAAACTAATAAATAGATAAAAGAAAATAACAATTTTACAAAACGAACCTATTATTATTAATTTATTTTTAGTTATTGTAACTCATTTAATATTATAAGGTATATAAGTGAAAAAAATAATTAATATTATATTAAAAAATTAAAATGACAATAATTTTAAAACAAATTTTTTCTTGTCACATAAAGATTATTTATTATGGTACGGAGGGTGTGATGTTTTTTTTCTTTCTAAGCAACAATATATCTAATGTAAGAGCATTAAACATATTTAATGCATTATATTTAATGAATGAATTAATTGTATATTTAATGTAAACGAATATTAAATATACTTAATGCATTATATATTTAATAAATAAAATAATACATTATATATTAATAGCATTAAATATATAATGCATTAATTCATTCATTAAACATATAAAAACATTAAATATATTTAATGCTTTTACATTACATATATTGTTACTTAACAAAAAAAACATTAGATATATTGTATGTAACATAAAAGCATTAAATATTTTGAATAACTTTAATAAGATTTAATACTTTTATACAATAAACTCCTAACATGTTCTTTTTCTTACCAACTCCTCATAACATGTTCCATGACATATCGTAATAATGTTCCTAATAAGTTTTACAAGGATTATTTGTGGTGTGCTTATACGGATATAATTAATTGGAAGGATATATGGGTAAGAAAAAAAAGTTCAAAATACAGTAGATTGTAGACTTAAATGTAATTTTATTATTTTTATTTTTGAAAATCTATAATTTTGATCTTTTCATTTTAAAATAGAGATATTTAGTCCTCTTATTTTTTAAAATTTACAACTTTAGTCTCATTGTTTTAAAATAAAGATATTTAATTCTCACTTTTATAAAAGTTATGATTTTAATCCTTTAGTCAAACCAAAAACATTGATTGTTATCATATTAATGTTAACTATGAGGTAGATTAAACAAATAATTATGTGTGATGTCACTAAATTCAAACCACATCAAATTAATTTCTTATAACTCAATGCTTTTTGAATTTGATGAGATTAAAATTACAAATTTTATAAAAATTGAGGACTAAATATATCTATTTTAAAATAGGTTGATTAAAATTATAGAACTTGAAAATATAAAGACTTAAATGTTTCTATTTTAAGATAAAAAGAATAAAATTAGAAATTTTAAATAATAAAATGACTAAAATTATATTTAAGTCTGAATAGTATGGGTCTTAGAACAAAAGCAGTGTAGGATAGGAGAGATGAGAATGTGCATGGCAAGGCGAAAATTGTGTATAAAACGTAAAATGGAAGGGGTTAGTTTGAATGGAAAATAATCTGCTAGAAACCTTCATGCAAGAAATAAACGCAGCAGAGCTGAAAATAGAGAATACATACCGCTGGATTTGGAAGGTGAAAATACAAATGCATATTTAGTAAAAGATGCGTATATCCTATAAGAACAGATAGGTTCAACATAGAGGTCTTTTTATATATAGATGCTTCTCGGGAATACCTGTTTGCTTATAGTGTTGGGAAGGAGAGATGAAAATAAATTGAAGATAAATTTTGTATTTTTTTTATAGTGAAACGTATATTTTTTATACTTTATTTTTTTTTTCTATTTTCATTTTTTTTATTTTTATCCTCTAAATCACGTATATTTTCAAAAGTATTAGCTTTTGCTTGGAAAACGGTGTTGGATAGAATACAAATAAAAGGAAATTAATCTAAGAAAAACAATTAATTATAGAGTTTGATAACAGAGATTCAACTTGCCTTTTATGCAGCCTGGAAGAGGAAGCTAGAAGTCATTTCATGTTCTCATGCTTCTTTTCATCATCAATATGGAAAATATACTATGATTGCTTGGGGTTCAAGTGGTATTGCCTATTATGTCATAAAAATTATTAGGAATATTTTATTGTCATAAAACATAGTAGGAGTTTTTTATTGTGTTGTCATAAGTATATGATATAAAAGTATTAAATCTTATTAAATTTATTTAAAATATTTAATGTTTATACACTATATCTATATGAGCACACCACAGAAAACCCTATAAAACTTATCAGGAATGTTCTATTATTTTTTATAGGAAAATATATTTTTATTAAAGATAAAACAATCTTACCATTTACGCCAAAAAAAAAAAAACTTACCATAAGGTATGCTAGGAGGAGTTAAATACCCACCCAATTGAACAGTCAGACTCACGTAGACGGCATTTTTCATTTGTCTTGTTAATTCGTTTACGATTTAAACCACTGTGCATATAGTTTATTTTGTTTCTCAAAACTGAAGATGAATAGAATGGGGTAGAGATAGCCATTATATAATTCTAATGTACGCTGGTTTGTTTCATTTAAACTGCTTGGTAGGTATATATATATAGTTCTCTTTTTCATGCTGAAATGAAGCATTATATATGGACACACACAAATTAATATTCGATATCCTTACTTGAATTCCAAATTTCCAATAACTTGAAGAGATTTAAATGTATATTTTCTAGTTTGATGTTTCTGCATTCTGCTTCTCTGCTGAAGGGGGGACTTCATTATTGTATCTATCCTATGGACATAACGTATTTGCAATTGCGAGAAACCTAATTCCTTTGAAGAATTCAGATTTTAATTTATAGAAACTTTAATTTGAAGAGTTTCTTCCTGATCAATTGCGAGAAACTTTAATAAAATTAAAATTTTCCATTTAAAAAAAACCACAACGCATATCCTTTTTTTCATGTCTTTTTATAAAATGTCTAAGTGTGTGGCTAAGAAGCTAAAAAAAATCCAAAGTAACTTCGTATAAGAAGGGGAGGAGGGGTAACATGGGTACAGTAGGTAAAGTATGTTGCCCAAAGGAGAGAAGGGCTAGGTATTAAAACATTGAAAATTTCAATGAAACACTCCTCCATAAGTATACCAATTTGTGATAAGTAATAAAGTTTAAAATGAAAGTCTAAATACCTAATTTGTAAGCAAGAGATAAAGAATTACAATGAAGTAGAAGAAAAAAAGAATTTGAAATTAAAAAGGCAAAAACAATAGAATAAACAAAATTTAATGCAAAAGATAATTTCAAAATTTAAAATGGCTAAAGAAGGGTTTCCCGCTTAGACTTTGAATAGCTATGAGACTCCGTGTATTTTTTCATTTCTCTTACTTCTTTTATAGATTTAAAGTAGCTTACTTTTTATACTGACTTCGTGTTGAGTGCGAACTTCCGTGTTAAGCGTGCTTTTAGGCATCCCGTGGGCCTTCTTCGCGTTAAGCCTGGATTTCGTATTAAGCGAACCGTTCAATTCTTTCAACTTTTCTTTGAAATTTTTTCTTCTAATTTTTGCACCAATTTTCCTTTTACGCACTTGAATTCTTCATCTTTTGACTTTTGCTGATAAAAAATTATAAAAATGTTAATTTTTTCATTATTTCCTTAAAAACAATAGTAAAATGAAGAAATTACAATCATTATTAACTAAAATTAACTATCAAATTAACTCATATTCCACATACACTCATAGGAAAATGGGAGTGGAAGCCATTGACTAAAAATAATAGCTAATGGTGCAAGGTGTTGAAATCTAAATATGGGAGTGAGAGTATGTAACACATTGCTAGCGAGGTGAACGGATTAAGGAAGATACGAGGAGGTTGATTGAAGAGTTGGGTTGGAAATAATATTAGTTGGAAAGTCAAAAATGGATTGAATGTTAGGATTAGGCATGAAAAAGGTGTAGAAGATGAATGCCCGTGCAAAAAAATACAGCAAAATATTTATGAATTCAGATAAATAAAAAAATGTGTTGTGTTAGAGAAGTGGGTAAATGGTCGAGTGGAAAGGAGGTGGGAGTGGGAAAAAGGGTTGGTAAAAGATTTCATGTAGTTCATTAATATTGCACAACCCAAAGAAGGCATTGATGACCAGTGGGTTTAGAATATCAGGGCACAGTGGAGTATATTCTGTTAATCTGCATGTGCATTTCTGCAAGGACCACATGATCATGATGACACATCATTAATTCATTGCTTTTAGAAGATAAATGTATCCTTTAATGTTGTTGCATTCAGGTGAAAGGTGCTACAATAGACAGGATTAAAACTAAAGATAATATGAGGAAGAGAAATATTTTGTTACAAAATAGGGATTTACAATGCTTGTTCTGCCAAATTGAAGGGGAAAAAACTATACATCTTATGTTTTCTTTCAAGTTCTCATCCTTTATTGAAAACATTGTTATGGGTAGCTAGGAGTCAAATGGGTGCAGCATATGGTGCCTAAGAGTCATTTTCTACCGCATAATGTGGGTTTTCTGAATACAGGATCAATATGGCAGAGTGGCTCGTATGCTGTGCTGATGTATGGACTTTATTGTTGCATAAAAATTATATTGTTTTGAAGTTCCAAATTTTGAAAGTGTTTTTGAATTGATTAAATTTAGATATTGTGTTAGTTGTCTAGTAGGGTGAAGAACTTCTCCTTTTCTTTTTATGATTAGCTGCTAAATCTTTTGAAATGCCTAAAAGGACTATACTATTATTTGTATTGCCAGTGTTGTAAAATAGCAGTACTTTATGTGTGGACAATATGTAGGATCAATATCTATTAGTAAGAAAAGAAGGTTATCAATAGCTTTTATTGTGCCAATTGGTGTTTGTGTTAGCAGTGTTATTAATTAGAATTATTGATATTCAACTCTGTCGAAACATTAGGTTAATATGTCATTGATTGAAATAGTAAATTGCTTAAACCGTATAAACTATTATATATATTAAATTTATAAATTATATAATAAAGATTTAATATATAAAATGTTTTGCATTTATATGATATAAAATTAAATTAACTTGAGGAGGGATGAATTTTTCAAAATCTCCCTATGAAAAGGGACTATGGTTAGTGATGGGTCCTAGGTAGGCAAGCAAGGATCTCCTTCCCCCTCAACCCTCAAGACTTCTTGTGAGAAGAAGAAGAAATAATAATATTAATAAATAAAATAGGATGTGAAATTGATGTTTACTTAATATTTTTCTAATAATAAATTTTATGTCTAATTTTATATATAAAATTAATAATAAATATTTTTATTAAAATCATAATTTATCAAATAATTATTTATTAGAAATTAAATATTTAAATAATTGTATAAAATAATTTTGGTCCACCTTTTTATACATCTTTGGATCCTTCCCCGACTATCATGTTTATTTCGGGTGAAAGCAAAGATTGGATATGTGCAACTAGATGTCCTTAGCAGGAGAGATTACAAAGTGCAGAGCTTCACAAGTTTGGCATTTGCAAAACAAAAAAAGAAAATGTGAAAGCTTTGTAGTATAATGAGGTCGCGTATATGTGCACTAAGTCTTATGTTATATAGTACCATAAAATGAAAACGAGGAAAGGTAATGGGAGGAGAAACAAAATAATAATAAAAATATTAAGAGGCTTGGGAATTTTACACTAACACATTTGTGGAGGGACTAACTTGTTTCTACAATCCAATGAAATCATTGTTACTTGTTAGATTGACATATATGGGATGCCCATTCTTAATTCAAGAGTCTGCATGGGTTCTCTATGGCAGAGGAACATAAAATAGAGAAGAGAATGATTAATAATTGTTGGGTCGGGAAATCCACGAGGTCCAACCTCATGGGCACAAGCCTTTCACCCGCTTAAAACATAAAATGGTATATACAATTTAAACAAAATTATTCTAGACAATGTACGACGTTACCTTTTAGAATATCCTTCAAAATACAACAATAAAAGGAAAAATGGAGGAGTAATGTCTAAGGTAAGTGAAGAAGTGGAACAACGGGAGGGAATTCAAAGGGATAAAGAGGGTCGGCAAGGGCTATTCACCTAGGATGCATCAAAACGGAACAGAGACATATACGGAAATAGGGATGAGAAACAGTAATTCAACGCCGTTTATAAAATGTTTTATTAAATTTATAGTGCAGAAAAGGCATTCGGAAGGTCTTCTTAAAAATTGGTTCATAAGGGGTGGCCTACCCAGTTATATAAGCACTCATCATGTTTGTTAAATATCCGATGTGAGACTATTCTCAACACGTCCCCTCACGCCCCCTCGAGTCAGGGCTCGTCACCACAAAGCGAGAGCTGGCGACACCCACCGGGCAGAATATGGCTCTGATACCATATTAAATTTATAGTGCGGCAAAGGTATCCGAAAGGTCCCCTTAAAAACCGGTTCATAAGGGGGTGACCTACCCAGCTATATAAGCACTCATCATGTTTGTTAAACATGTTTTGCATTTATACATATGCATCAGTAAGTCAACGCCGTCCCCATGCCACTAGCAGGTGTCCCTGTGCTTCATAGCTATTGACTGAAAGTTCTAACTCTTCCCTTTACTATAAGGTTTAGAAATGCTTGGAGCATTATAAAGTAAAAGAGTTGAAGAGAGGAGATAGAGATTGAATTTAGCTCCAATGTGAATAGTATTTAATATCAAGAGTACGTAACACTCTGAAGTATGTATTTGAAGTTGTTCCTGATTGTATTGGTCTTCATTACTAGCTGGTAAATCAGCTATGGCTTTTTCCAGAGGTTTTTAGCATTCTTTATCTCTCTTAGTCTAAAAAAAAGGTTTACAGATTGCACACTGTGGCTAATAAAACGTGAAGGAAACTTTTCCTTTGGAGTGTGCAGAAGCAATCAATTTAATTTGGTGTCAACGCTAGCTTGAGAGAGATTGTTACATTTATAAAAGATATAACTATTCTCCTATTGCTGTAGGCTGTCTAGATAAAATCTTTATTCTTATTCCCAAATTATTACATAGAAATACACAAAAGCCCCCGAAAAATGTTCCTAAAGTATGCACAAAAGGATATACGACATAGAGTGAAGCTCGTGCCCAATTCCTAAATTTGTCAGTTAATCATAGATTAAAGGCCCGTTTGATTCAGTTATGTGTCTATCCTTTCTCTCGAGAAGCACATACGATCTAACTTCACTTTCTGGAATCTCAAGTTGTTTGAAGGTCGACCAGCAAAGAATATTAACCGATTCCATTGTTGGACAAGGGTATTCATAACCACACAATTGGCTGTTTTCACCGTCATAAACATGGGATCATCATGTTCGAGATCCACTCCTTTAAAGTCGGCATCCATGAAAGGGCCCAAGAGTAGCAAGGTAATTATCTCCCTCTCTGTAACCCTTCTACTCTAAGGTCTTCTTCTCTTCAAGTATTTGATTGTTCAGTCCTCCTCCCATGTGAGATACCTAAAAAAAAAACATTTCAACATATTAAACAATAAATGAGGATAATAAATAAAACATTAAGATCTAGTACAATGAAAAATCTCTTCAAGAAAGCATTAAGGGTTTTTTTTTTTTTTTGTGAATTAGAAAGCTTTAAGGCTAATAATATTTATACAAGATTTACGGTTATTTGTTCAAGTTATAAAATATGTATGAAACAATATTTTAAACGAATATTTTTTTAAGTTGTTAGTTTTAACTTATAAAAGTATTTCAACATTTTTAATTTTATTTTAAAAAAACTTACATAGTTATTATGTTTTTTTGTAGACAAATTTTTAATTTGAAGACATTTAAAATTATAAGAAAATATGATCCATTACAATTTCTAAAAATTATTCTTTTTTATAATATTTTCTATAATTCATTTTTTTATTTCTTGTCAACACGTCACTAGTTTTATTTAGCATTTTTTTTCTCATGTCGCTTTCTTGGGTAAACATGAGTAAAAACAGAAATTCTCTTTTATTTGGCACTGCCTATATAAACAACTCTTGGACTGTCTTGTTCGGTTGCTAAATCTTAAAGAGTCAACCATGGGATGGAAAAAGAGCTAATGAACATTAGAAAAATGTTTCTAAACAAAAACTCATATCTTACACTTCTAATTGAATATATGAAAAAGCCCACTCAAGGTTATTCTCGAGTCAGATATCTACGTATTGAATGCAATTGCTAGAAAAACCACGAGCTAAAAAAGCACTTCATTTTTACCGGCAAAATAATTTTCTTCCTTTCATTCAATAATAATTAATACTAATATAACTCATATATAAGTAAAAAGTTATTTTATATCTTAAACTTAAAAATAAGTAAATGAGACATTTTTTAGATATTATCTGTTAGTTTTGCCCTAAACAAATCTAACTAATTTATCCTTATTTAACAATATCATTTCTAAAATATTTTATTTAATTGTAACTTTATTTTTAAGAATTTTATTTTATTTATAATATTGAGTTCTAAAATAGAACGTTTTAAAAATAAATTTATTTTCTTACTTAAGATTAATAAAATTAAATTATTTCAACTATCTTCTTAAATAATGTAAAAGTAATTATTTTTAGTTATATATGACTTAAATTCATATGAAATCTTTGATGCTCGAAAACAAAGGTGATGGTAGAATTCAAAATTTCACCTAGCCTTTTTTTAGGTCCATGACTCCTGCACAAATTTTCAGTATACACAATAGAAATGAAACGTCCACTATTTGCATGTTTCAATTTTCATCACTTTCTTTTTAAACGTTCTCTTAAAAATTGGCAAACAATACTATTTCTTCAATAAACTAAACCAATCATAGTAAATCAAACTTAGCTTACTGCAACAATTCCTATTAAAAAATTTTACAATTGTGATTTTTACGAGTCTTTAAACAAAGAAAACATATCTAACTTAACCTACCCAACGTAGCAAAATTATACAGGTTACAGGGGGTAAACACTACATCAAAACTGCAGAAACATGGCTGCAACACTGAACGCTTCAAATAATACCAAAAATACAAGTAAATCTCACAAAGAACTAAACAGAGAGGCAACATCTAACTTAACATATACATGATAAGCAACAAACACTTGATCAAGCAGCTGGTACCTGGTCCCTTCCCCGGCCACGGCCTCGGCCTCTTCCCCTTCCACGGCCACGGCCTGAAAAATCAACAAACAAAAAATATACTAAGATGTCCACACCATCAAATAAAAATTATATGAACATGTCCGCTCAGGTAGTCTAGGATGAGAACTCTAAAAGGCTGAAGCAAGAAGGAACAAAAGAGAACAGAGGAAATTAAAAAGACCAGAAAAAACTATGAATTCTAATTTTCTTCTGTTTCTTATGTACCCTGATTTAATAGGAAGCCCCATGTAATGCAAATAGCACAGCAAAATATAGGACTTAAAATCACAAATTCAGTCGATATGCTCGAATAACTTGTATTACTCAAAATGTTATCAGGAAAAACAAAAGTTATAATTTAAGCACTAACAATTTATCTTCATCATCATGAAATCTAAATTTTGTAGACTTGCATGCTTACCACGTGGTGGAGGTGGAGCATCATATTCACCATAGTCATAGTAACCAACTGGCTGCACACCATAGCCTCGTCCTCGTCCTCGTCCCCGAAAAGCATGCCCCCTTGCACGACCACGCCCTCTTCCACCATAGCCACGTCCACCATCCCAACCATCACCATATTCCATACCCCCATTGTAAAATCCTAAGAACAGATTTTGTTCTCATAAGCAGCTTTTACATTTTAAAGAAACCACAACAACAACAACAAAAACAAAAGAGTCCAAGAAAGCATTTATGAAAATTCGAAAACTACGATACAGGCATCTACAGTGAATGAGTGAAACAAAGTACTTAGCAATACCTCTACCCCTGCCCCTTCCACGACCACGCCCTCTTCCTCGTATCCTTGGTGAGCCTTCTACATCAGATCAAATTACAGTCAACATGCTACAAAAACCACACAAGACATTCACTCTTGTGAAGTATTAAAAGAAAAACTTATCAACTCACCTCCTTCCTCATCATATTCATTTAAAGGTTTTACTTGATCAACTGGAAGAGGAGGTTGGTATCTGCATGAGAAAAGAAAAATTAAAATCTTGAAACCAGTGAACATAATTAAAAAGAACTCGATCAATCTCAACGGTGGATCTCCCCACTCCCCCCAGGACTAATATCCCAGTTTCACTCCATGTATAAAATACAGGTCTGATTGTCTGCTTAGATAATGTAACAAACTAACTGAAACACAAGAAAAATTATCTTTTGCCAATTTTAACTAGTGATTTAGCTGCTTGTCTCATACATAAATAGGCCAGTTAAAATACAAGTCATCAAACAACTACATGCAGAGATACAGATGTCATACAATATCACACATATTCTTACCCTGTGGATGACATATCCAATTCTTTCTTTGACAAGGTAATTGTGATCATTGAAACATGGCGAGTAGTCTCCAAACTGGGCAAGTACAACACAAAACCAAAACAATCACTCCCAAACACAGAAATTTAGTATTTGATAAGGTTGCATAGAAGAAACAAAAATCCATACGGAAGAAGGCCTTCTTCTAGTGGTTCCCATGTGTCAGTTATATCAGTTGATCCAATTTGGGTGTTTTGATGCAGACCAACAATCCTTCTCTGAAACAAGGAACAGAACCATCACAACACATGAACATAAGATGAACAAATGCAGGCCAACATATTCCATAAAGATATTGATCCTCCCACCTTGATCAGTTCAGCAATCATTACAGTCTTATTTATTGCACGTCCCATTGCTTTGAGAACAATTTCACTAGATCCTTTCTCCTGTAGAGCAAGATAAAATGTTAAAAAATAGTAAAATATCAGTTGATTCTAGATAAATTGATACTTGAATGGATGGATCATACTAAAAACAAAAGGGAGAAATCCTACCACCAGCAGAAAATCAATGTAAATGATGAAGTACACAAAGAATATAAATATAGAGATAGGCCAAAGCAACAATAAGGAATGAAGATGATTACCCTGACAATATGATAACTTACAGAATATAATTTCTTTTTTCAGAGTCTATGTGAAATGAAAAGTTATCAAGCATCACAAACAAAGTAAAGGATTATCATATTGAGGATTAGTTTGGTATAATCTTAAAAACAGGTGAAAATATTTCTACAGAGATTTGTACATAGCTCTTTTGTTTTATCTCTTACACATCATTCAACGTTCCTGGTGGGTAGTTGGTTTATTTTGGTCACGTTATTATCCTTCTTGGTGGGTACAGTATATAACATTTATAGACGTTGAGTTTGTTTGGGCTGGTTATTTCTTATTTTTGACAAAGGTAGTAAAAAATAAGCTCTAACCAATCCATTAGCTACAACAGGGGTGAGTTCTCTCTTTATCTTCTGTTGTTGTTCCTTCTCAACTGTTGTTACTGTAGGTATCATCTCTTGTACCTTTTATTTTATATATATATATATATATATTGTTTTTCAGACCAAAAAAAAATATACCAGAAAATTTCCTTCACTGATTTTGCAAATTCTTGGTTTTAGTCGTGGTTTTCTACAATTGGTTTGATTGCCATTTGCCAAAAGTTCAACCCCCACCCCTTCTGTTATCATCAGATTCTTTACCTGATAATTGATTGCCAATTCACTGCCGTTTTGGTTTATGATTTTCTCATATTTTCTTATAATCACGTTTCAATTACCTTGTTTCAGATACACATTTGAGTGATCTAGCCACTCCATTCTGTGACACGTGTGTGTGAGAGAAGAGAGAGAGAGAGAAGAGAGAGAGATTTTATTTGTGAACCAAGCGCATCTAATACTAAGGGTTCATTAAAACTTAAATGTTAAAAATCACTGCTCGTTACAATTAATATTCCAAATAAATTTTCAATCCACTAACACACAGCATTAATCCGATTGGACCTACCCTAAGAAAAACGTATCGACATGGAGGCAATAAAATAAACGGCGAGTTTTGGGTTAGACAAAAACATGAAGAGTTATTATTATGTGAAAAAAATGCACGGTAACCTGAAGGAGAGTGGTGGCGTAGGTGATGTAATTCCTCGTCCTTCCTTGAGAAGTAACGCGTATCTCGTTCTCGTTTATAGGGCTCTCTGCCTTGGGCTTCTCTACCCTCTGATACCTATCCATCTAAAATAAAACACAAATTTCAGAAACAGAGAAAAATGAAATCCGAGTATGCTAGGGTTTAGAGAATAATCTCATCTCACATACAACAGTTGTTTTGTCTGGATAAGATGTGATATGATATGGTATGAGCCACTCTCACAGATGACAGAGGCAGGTTTTGGGGATATGGGTGGGAGAGAGAAAGAGGGCGTAACTGCTGTGTTTGTTTTTGCACTCTCTGTGTGGAATAGTATATCTTCATGTTGCGCTCGTATCGCCAAATTAAACCTTCTTCTTTCCCAAAACACAATGGGCTTTTTCCCTTGGGCCTGCCTTTCAATTTGTAACTTACTCTTCAAATTATAATTATGGTATTAGTCTTGGTGGCCTGCACCTAAAGACACTAGCTAATTTCAATAACTTAAGAATCAAATATTAAATTACGTATTTCTAACTCCTAATATAAAAAAAAGCTAACAAAAAAAATCTTTTATTTCCTCAATCAATATCCAATAGGAACTTATTAGTATTTTTAGTCATCCACTGATTAGTATTTGTTTCATGTTATTTAATTACGTAGTCAGTTAACTACATTAAAGATTTTTACAAAAAAAATCGTTTTCTCAAAAAACACAATGAAAATGACAATGACTACTTTATAAATACCTTTACACTTTCGTGCTACCTGAAAGCTATTTTTTTTTTCCTGTATATGAACTAGAAAAATGACAGCATACAGTTGACTGCTAACTCAGATCAAATTTGATTTCTCATGCATCTGTATCTCGAACAAAATCATTTTTTTATACCATTTGTCTTTTAGATGGAAACCACTCCATCCTCAACATCCTTGTTCATATTTAATCTTTCCAGGATCTTTTCAATCATTAAATAATGTTTTAAAACTCAAACCGATAATTAATTAATAAAAGTACTGTTTCACAGATTATTAGTTTAACTACAGTTGAAGCATAGTCATGCTAGTAATAGTTAAATTTATGGTTTTAATGTTATACGCATATTTTAATTGATAAAATCATAAAAAAAATTATGTAAAAAATGCAACGAATTAGAATTTTTATCAATTTTCATCAATTTTAACCGATTCTAGATTAATTCAACATGCTCTTTAACAATTCTCACCAGTTCCGAAATGAGCAATTTTTTCAAAATTAACTGACCGGTTTAACCAGCCAGTCAAATTTGGTTTTTAAAACTATACCAAACACAGTTAATAGCTGAATTCGTATCGTACAGTTCGCTATACTACTTACATTCCCCAGCACAGTTTAGAGTTCATCAGTCCAACAATAGCACTCACCAAGAAATGAACAAGATAAAAAGAGGAGGCACTATGGTAAAATAAAATCATTGAGATGGGAAATAATTACTGATCATGAATATCACACCACCTGGATAGTAAAATTTCGGTAAGCATACATCTAATAATCAAAATTTATAAACTAAACTCAATTTCTGAAACTAATGTGAGAAAAATAAGTAGATTGTCTTCTCTGACATAAACACTTCTTCAAGTGTCACATTTTGTTGGAAATAATTTAAGTTCCACATCGGTTAAAAATAATCCTACATTAGAATATACAAATAAGGGGTAACCCCCCTCATCCCTTAGCTAACTTTTGGAGTTGAGTTAAGTTTCTCACATTATTCATTCTCATATGATATCAAAACTAGTTTTGATCTTAATTAAACTTGTAAATTAATAAGTGAACACACGCTGTCTGTGATTTAAAATATTTTGCGTAGCGTACATATTTATAAACCCAAGTAATATATATATATATTTAACCATTTAAAATATTTACTTGTAAATTAGAAAATATTAGTTTGACTATAGTTTATAAGTAATGTTAATTGAAGAAATTCAAGTATTGATTTAAAATATTAAACAATCAATTAGATAACTTATTTAATATAAAAATATTATGTTAATTTATTATCAAAATTCAAAAATATATGTACCATAATAAAAGTTTGTATGAAAAATAAAATACAAACATAAATTTTTCTTTACATATTAGGATTTTTTACTATTTCATGTTAATAATAACATCCCAGCCAATTTGAACATATATGCATTATATTGGTACTTGATAGTTCTTCTGTCAGCCAGAGGTTGGGACTTGAGTGGAAAGGACATGTAGAACAAAACCAAGGGTATACTGGGTTACAAGTTTACAACTACAGCGTTACAAGGTATATCACTCTCTCATTTGAACATCGAACACTGTAAAGAACTTAATATTGAACAACAAATTTCTGTATAAAAATACATATTCCATTACAAGGAGGTTTAGACTGTAATATTTTCCAACACCCGCATGATCCGCAGGAATAATCCCTTATCCAATTCTGTTCAAAGAGACTCTTTCATTCGGTCGAGTGTCCCTTTCCACTGGAGATATCAACTGTGGCATAGTCATTCCTCCGGAAACAATGATTTCTGCATCAGCATCAAAAGACATGTACACCATAAAATTAGAAGAAATGAAAATAATATTTTAAGAATTTCAACATGCAGAAGCCAAACGACAAAGTTCTAATTTGCATTCATTGAGGATAAACGAATATCATATAGATACAATATCTCTCCATATACATTGTTAACGAGCATAATAGGAGATACATAAACAAGGTACTTGGCAATGAATCAACCGAAAGAGAACCTACCAATGCCTTCTCGAATGGAAAGATTTGGTCTTATAATATCTTTGGAATTAACCAAAAATATATCACCAATATATAGATGATTCGTAGGGACAAAAACACTACAAAGCTCTTCATCTTCATTATCTTTCTGAAATGGAGGAAAAAAGATATAATCAATGGTTAAATATATCAAACAAAGAAGAGAAATTAGTAGTTACTCAGTAGGAGGGGAAAAAAACAACAAAATTCAATGGAGGATACACAATATATTGCGAGATTATACACTAAGTTGCATTGAGATGAACATGAGACAAAATGACAAATAAAAGTCCCCTAATGTTTTACAATAAATTAACTATAAAAAAACACTTCAGTAAAACCATCATTAACAAGGGATGTACTATATGAACTCAATGCAAAACTTGTTAGACTTATACGCTGCTTCAAATCTCAGAGACATAAATAAAAGCATGGGGCATAGAGTAGATACTTGTGTGTTTGGGTAGGAAGTATGGATATCAAATATTAGAACCATATTTTACAGAACTATATTCCCCTCTCTTCAAATGTTACTTTTATGATTACTTAACAGTGATCTAATGAAGGCGAATTAATGTCAAAATGGCAGACATCATAATGTATGTGATATTGATATATGCGTGCATTCCAATTTCCAACTCCATAGATATATTACATTTCATGGCAGTTAATGTGTTATAAATAATAGAAATAGAATCTGATGAACTTTGTCTTATCAAAATAAAGAGAACTGTTGGAATATAAGTGTGAGGTGAAGTCTCATGTTGAATAGGAATAGAAAGGTTGAGCATCATATATGTGAAGATAAGACCCATAAACCTGAACCTTAAGGTTTTAGAATAAAGTGTGATGTCAAGTTCTCTTATGTGGTTGCTCATCACACATATTTAATCAATATAAATAAGAGGTTGGTAAACAAATTTATAGTGACACTACACAGTACCTGTAGAATAACAGTTGATGTAATAAAGCCAAATGCATATTCACCAACACGCGGGTGACGGATAATTGCTACCTCTTTAAAGGCAGTGGTATTTTGATCTGAAAAGGAGATTGTAAAAAAATCATGACAAATGGTTACATCCTTGGTACCAATATTTGAAAATCGTCAATCTATCAAGTATCAACAATAACTCACTGATTGGCAAGACACTCTGGCTTAAAAACAAGGCTGACAGGTAAAATTATGAGGAAAAACAATTTGAAGCATGCCTTCAATCTATATATGAATAGCCTAATCAACCTTATTCAGACCAAATGAGTAACATGACAAAGCTAATGAGTAATAACTAAATTCAATTTATGTACCCAATTCAGTTTAGTGAATTTGCATCAACATATTATCAATACTACCAATTTTTCTACAATCACCATCACCAATTCACCTTAACATTATCACATAACTATTACAAATTCCCAACCAGTACAACACACTCATGATGCCATCATTGCCACAACTATCATCCTTTTAACCTCATTGGCTATAAAACTGGAGAATGCCATAACTGACCTGGGTTTGTTAATTCTTATAGTACATGCTATTTTCCATCATCATAATCATATATTGCTTAAACTGAACAATAAACAGAGGACATTCCGCACTTTGCCATAATTTCATTGGATGCCCCTGAAGGGACCACTTTGCCATAAAAGCTACTTGAAAAGAAGTTATTTTTCCTATTGTTACATCACTATCTACCCAACCTACATGTGGCTTACTGCTCATCCATATGAATTCAGAACCCACCATCAAACTCTTTTATGGCTAAATTCTAATTGGACTATGCAGTTATGTAGAGCATACCTGGAGATATTGCAGCACTGATCTGCTTGGATGCAGAGTATATATGCCTAACAAGGGGCATTCGCTTTATGAACCATTCTCCAATCCAGAAAACAGTGGCTCCCATCCACGACGAAACAAAAACACCAATAAGAAATACAAAAGCTAATGATGTAATAAAACCAAGTCCTGCACCAAAAACGAAGAGCCTTCTCATTTTATACATCACATTCAAAAGAAAGAGTAAGGTCAAGTACCAAGATCCAGATCATCCATTGGAGAGATTAAAATATAAAAGAAGGAAGGAATATAGAAGAGGTTTAGCACCACCAATACTATTTGTGTGTGTTGATAGGGAAAAAAAATAAAGAAAGCAGAGAAGTACAAGAATGAGGGCAATAAGATATCTTCTAAACCATTTAGAGCATAATTGAAATGAGTCCTTCCAGATTAGCCACTAAATTCTGATAACAATAATGCCTTCCTGCTTAATTGGTAAAACCATAGAGTAGTCTATAATCTTTGAACTCTCAAGTTTATGCACTATACAGTAGAACAAAAAAAAAAATCCCTATTTGTAACTTTTGAGGAGGGAAAATATAATTATCAAAGCTGTGTTAATTAAAGGCAAATTAAATTACTCACCAAATACATCTATCCCGAGCCTGGAGTATATTGGACTAAAGAAACCATCAACAAACTGAATAAACCACCATGTAATGAAGAAGGTAACAGCAACTGGAAAAAGAACTACGCTGCAGATTCAAAACTAAATGAATAAGCACACCAACAATGATGATAAAATTTAATCATCTCAATAAGTAGTTTTGTTCATTACCATCCAGTCATAAATTTCTTAGAGACCCAACTCTGGAGAACAAAGCAGCAAGCCTGAAACAAGTGCACAGAATGAGTTAATAGCAAGACAAAAATAGATTTTCTCTTGAAAAAATATGAAACTTTGTAATCTATATATATCACACCAAACAGAAGCACATTAGGAAATCATTGAATTATTGTAAACTTTGACTTCATCATTTAGAACTCCTTATCATAAAAAGGAAGGTTATCATTTTTGTTTGCAAAAAGGCTCACACTAAATCGGACTAGAATTCCAACATCCAGCAGTCATGTGTTCTTTACTCCTTTTCAGGAGGCATCTATAACGCAGGGAAGTGTTATGATCACGTTTCAATTTTTATTTATTTTTTACTTCATATTATAGGTAAGGACATTTTAGGACAACAAAGCAAGGAGCAAATCTTGCCCCTCAGGGCAAATAGCAAGCAAAACCCGCAACACCTTACCAAATAAATTAGAAAATCAACTTCAAGACCCTTATCAGTTAGAACTTTACAGAGACTATTGTTACTGTATTGGTCTCATTCAATTTTGTAAAATAAAAAAAGAAATCAACTTCACGAGAGGTAATGCAAAACAAAATAAAAATTGGACCAAACTCTCCTGCTTAATATTGCTGGAAATTTCTCAAAGCTAAAATTTAAACAAAATCCATTGCTCGTCAAGAGCTGCAAATGCAGATCCCTCGCGTAGTCAACATGATTAATTACAAAACATAAGATTCTTGGTTCAAACGGTTTTTCTACTTTCATTAAGATTACGAGCAAAATGGTCTCAACCCATCATAGCCGTAAAAAACAACAATTTCTCAGCCCATAAAAATATGTTTCTTTCGGAGTTCAATTGACGAGGCTCTTGGTTGACTAGTCGTCTATCGATGTCCACCGAAAACCGAATAAATATATAAAGAAAAAATAAAACGATACCAAGAAGCAAGATCCAACAACCTAGCCCTAATTTAAAGGGGGGGAAAACAATGTAGGAGTTTTGAAAATAAAAAAAAGATAGAAATTAAGTGAAAAAGAAAATGAATTGGACCTTGCGAGTGGAGGAGTTGGGCGAGCTTGGTGGAGACTTGGCTGGGTCTTCGGGATCGTCGCGAGATGCATTTTCCCCTTGACTAAGAGGAATTGACGTTGATTCTTTTTCTTCGGCCATCTTCACTCTTCACACTTTCAGATTCTAACGATAACGATAAAAAAAAATAGTATCAAAAACTTGGCAGATAAAATAGAATAGAATGAGACTGTATTGTCTTGGATACTAAGCAACACTCACTTGCACTGGATAAGTCATAATAAATTGATAAATCTCATTACCTACCAGGTGACGTGGTTTTCGAGGACGTGTCCCTTTTCTCTACGGTTTATTATTATTTTCCTTAATATTTTTTTTTTAATTTTCTAGTCTACATGTAGGCTTTTACTTCCTGTACCCCCTTAAAGACCCTAGTGGACACAAACACCGACCATAACCCCTGCACCACCACTACTGCAACCTTTCTTTTCCCTTCCTCACACCCTCACAAAACAATCCTTTGGAACTAATGATTCTATTCCCAAGCTTAGAAGATAATTTGAAGAAAGAAAGGAAAACCAACAATAGGAAAGATAAAACTGAGTTAATGATTCAATCGTAAGTAAAGTCTCACCTAGTGCCTGCCACATGAGATTTAAATTTAATTTGAACTAAAAAAACCCCACAAAATGCAAAGAGTACCGAAGAAGTTAACACCAGAAAAGAAAAGTGCCTAAGAAGGCTTATCTAACAGCCGTCCAAATATTAAAGTCCATCCATCCAACGATCGTAGCGAACCCAAGCCGCGCCAAGACAGAGATGGCGCCTAGTTTCGCACGTATTAGCATTTGGATCGTTAATTTAAAGTTTAAACACCAAGAGTTAATTGTTATTGTCACGACAGGTTTGATACTTCAATTTTTTAATTAAGATTTAGGATTTAATTCTCGTCTTAAACATTTGCAACTTAAAAATATTATTTTACTCTAAAATAAATTGATTGAATAAAAAATATTAATTGAGTGTCACATAAAAAAAATCTAAATATCTCTTGTTAAAAAAAAATTACGAACCATAATATATAGCAGTGGGTCCCACAGCCAGCTCCTCTCTCAATTACCCGCCACCCAGTTCACAAGTCGCAACCTGTTTGAAATAAATAGAGGGAAATATTCAAAATCAAACCCTAATTTGAAACCCCCTTTCCATCCGCTATATATTGACGCCATTGTCCCTTATCTTACACGCGCCAAACCTGTCTGTTTCACTTCCCATTTCAAAACCCACCAATCCATCACCAGATAACACACAAAAAAAAAAAAAAATGTACGTGGTAAAGAGGGACGGGCGGCAAGAGGCGGTTCACTTCGACAAAATAACCGCGCGCCTCAAGAAGCTTAGTTATGGCCTCAGCGCAGATCACTGCGACGCCGTTTTGGTCTCCCAGAAAGTCTGCGCCGGCGTCTACAAAGGCGTCACCACCAGCCAACTCGACGAGTTGGCCGCCGAAACCGCCGCCGCCATGACCACCAACCATCCCGACTACGCTTGCGTTAGTTCCCTCAAATTTCTATTCCATTTGATGAAATTGTGTGTCTTGGATGGATGGATTATTGTAAGTGATTTTGTTTGTTGTTGCAGTTGGCTGCTAGGATTGCCGTTTCGAATCTGCACAAGAACACCAAGAAATCCTTCTCCGAGACGTGAGTGTGAATGGAAATGATAATTGCGTTTTCTTAATTTGTTTTTGTTAGCGTTGTTTTGTGAGGCTTAAACTTGAAATTGTGGTGGATTCAGGATCAAGATCATGTACTATCATTTTAGTGAGAGATCTGGGCTGAAGGCTCCTCTGATCGCCGATGATGTTTATGAAATGATTATGAAGGTACCTCTTGTGCATTTTAGGGATAAGTTGTTATATGTTCCTCTACTACTATGTGTCCACGGTTCCAATTAATTTTTACGAGAAATAGTTAATAAAATTTGATTATGTGATGTTTATATTGTTTGAGATCACGGTAGTTTGAAACCTTGAAATAATTTCTCGCATTGTAGGTATTCGTTAGGATGTTCAACAGGATTCGTAATTATAAAGAAAGTGTGGGCATTGAGTGTAGATCAGTCTATTAGATGGTCGTTTTTTATTTTTGGTTTAATTACTTATTTTGTCCCCATAGTTACAAAATATTTCCCTTTTAGTCTCTATACTTAAAAATATTTCATTTCAGTTTCTATTATAGGGACTAGAAGAGAGTTTTTGCAGCTATAGGGACAAACAAGTAGTTAAATCTTAATTTTTGTGATTTATTTATGCTTTCAAATGCTTGAAGTTTTTGTTTGGCTGTTGTTTTTTCGTATGTGATGAAATAATCTTTTATTATTATTATTTTTTGTTTGGTTGTAGAATGCTGCTCGTCTAGACAGTGAGATAATCTATGACAGAGACTTTGACTATGATTATTTTGGATTCAAAACCCTTGAGAGGTCTTACCTCTTGAAGGTTCAAGGGAAGGTTGTGGAAAGGCCTCAACACATGTTGATGAGGGTTGCTGTTGGGATTCACAAGGATGACATAGATTCTGCCATCAAAACATACCACATGATGTCTCAACGATGGTTTACTCATGCATCTCCGACACTTTTCAATGCTGGAACACCTAGGCCTCAAGTATGATTACATTTTACCATACCCTTTTGAAATTATTATGTTTTCTGTGTTTTATTTTTGTAATAATGCATTAGCGAATTGATCATTGATGATCTGGGGTCTTATTTAAGCGAGTGTTCATGTGAATTTGCAGCTGAGTAGTTGCTTCCTTGTGTGTATGAAAGATGATAGTATAGAGGGGATATACGAAACTTTGAAGGAGTGTGCTATCATCAGCAAATCAGCTGGAGGAATTGGTGTCTCCATTCATGACATTCGTGCTACAGGCAGTTATATTCGTGGGACAAATGGGACGTCCAATGGCATTGTTCCAATGTTGCGTGTGTTCAATGATACTGCCCGCTATGTTGATCAGGGGGGAGGCAAGAGGAAAGGTAGATTATTTATAAGCAATTCAAATGTTTCATGGCTCCTTGTAAGTTTCTTTTCTTACCTGTATGTATGATTATGCTCTTCTTTTAGGTGCATTTGCTGTGTACTTGGAGCCATGGCATGCTGATATGTTTGAATTCTTGGATTTAAGGAAAAATCATGGGAAGGTATGATTGGCTGGGCTTAATGGTGTGGTAACAATGTACTTTGACTGTCATCAGTGAGTTGTTTTAGCATTATTTGTTCTTATTACCGTGTATTGGTGTTATGTAGGAAGAGCATCGTGCTCGAGATCTGTTTTATGCTCTTTGGGTGCCTGATCTCTTTATGGAAAGAGTTCAGAGCAATGGCCAATGGTCTTTGTTTTGTCCCAGTGAAGCACCAGGTTTGGCTGATTGTTGGGGTGAGAAATTTGAGGAGCTTTATCATCGATATGAAAGAGAAGTAAGTTTGATCTTCACATGCAAATATTGTTGGTCTTTCTTGAAGTGCTTTTACTTGCTAATTATTAGTGCTTTGTTTTTACAAAATATGTCTTATAACATGTAGGGAAAAGCAAAGAAGGTTGTCCAGGCACAGAACCTCTGGTTTGAAATTCTGAAGTCACAGATAGAAACTGGAACCCCTTACATGCTTTTTAAGGTGGAACACTTAGATGTCTTTTACTTTCCCCATGAGATTTTGTATTTATTGTTTTCACCTGTTGAATAAATCCAACATTTTTATTTACACTACTAGGATACTTGCAATAGGAAAAGCAACCAACAGAATCTGGGTACAATTAAATCATCAAACTTGTGTACTGAGATAATTGAGTATTCAAGTCCAACTGAAACTGCTGTGTGCAATCTGGCATCAATTGCACTACCACGATATGTAAGAGAAAAGGTATGAAATCTCTTAGATGCTCCATGTATTGGGCTCACATTATTTGGTTTTGGACCAATTTTTTTTTCCTGATCTAAATATTTTTCTCCTTACTGCAGGGTGTCCCGATGGAGTCTCATCCATCCAAGCTTGTTGGAAGCACAGGCTCTGGAAATCGGTATTTTGACTTTGATAAACTAGCAGAGGTATGGTTCTAGTTAACAAGCAGATATTCTGTGTTTAAACGTATGTCCTTTATCTAATTGACATTATTGTATATAGCCAGACTTGTGATGGTTTTATGCTTGTTTTTCTTTATTATTAATGACAGATTACTGCACTGGTCACAACAAACCTGAACAAAGTAATTGATGTTAATTACTACCCAGTTGAAAATGCAAAACGGTCAAACTTACGGCACAGACCAATTGGTATAGGAGTACAGGGTCTTGCTGATACTTTCATACTACTTGGCATGGCATTTGATTCACCAGAGGTAAATCTACTTCTGAGGCTGCTGTTATATTCGTTGTATTTGTGCTTCAGTCTAATAGTTCACTTGGATATTAATGCAGGCTCAGCAGTTAAACCAGGAGATATTTGAGACTATATACTATCATGCTCTAAAAACTTCATGTGATTTGGCTGCAAAAGAAGGTCCCTATGAGACATATAGTGGTAGTCCTTTAAGCAAGGTATATAAACTTAAGTGTCTTTCACTGCCCTCGGATTGAATTCCTGAGCACAAGTATAATTATACAGCATATATTTTATCTAATGTAGTGTGGAACTCGTATGCACATGCAACTTAAATTTCAAGGTCTATAGTTAGTATACATGAAGATAATTTCTACTTGCTTAGGTGTTTTTTGTATTTCTCAGGGAATTCTTCAGCCAGACATGTGGGGTGTGACTCCCTCTAATCGTTGGGATTGGGATGCACTTCGGGAGATGATATCAAGTAATGGTGCAAGAAATTCACTTCTCGTGGCCCCTATGCCAACTGCATCCACTAGCCAGATTCTTGGAAATAATGAGTGTTTTGAACCATATACTTCAAATATCTACAGTCGTAGAGTTTTAAGGTTTGCTTTTTCGCCCGTGTTATTCTGTCTTGGTGTATTATTTTCCCATGATCCTATCTTATTGGGCAACTGTTTGTTTCTAGTGGTGAATTTGTTGTTGTGAACAAGCATCTTCTTCATGACTTGACTGAAATGGGACTGTGGTCTCCTACATTAAAGAATAAGATTATCTATGAAGATGGCTCTGTTCAGAAAATTCCAGAAATGCCTGCTGTACTGAAGAGTATATACAAGTATGAGATTTATGATTTCTTAATTAACCCGAATTTTTCTTCAATGTATTCACTCTAACTAAATTTTGTTTGAACAGAACTGTTTGGGAGATTAAACAAAGGACATTGGTAGATATGGCTGCTGATCGAGGATGCTACATAGATCAGAGCCAAAGTTTAAATATTCACATGGATCAACCCAACTTTGGAAAGCTGACTTCCTTGCATTTCTATGCATGGTCCAAGGTAGCAACACAGTGCTTTTGCTTGTGTGTGTGAAGCAAGATAAATTTATGTAGGATGTACAAATATATAGTTGGGTTTAAATGTTATATGTTGTCTATTTTGTTTCCTTGGTGATTTACATTATTCTTTACACAGTTGGGGAATTTTAGGCCAAATGTTTGCTGATCAATTTTATGCTTTTTGTTTGGTCATGAAAGGGTCTAAAGACTGGAATGTATTATCTTCGATCGCGAGCTGCAGCCGATGCTATTAAGTTCACCGTTGACACCTCTGCTCTCAAAGTAATAAGAATTCATTATTACGAGATTTTGCTTTCATGTGATTTGCACATTTTTTATGTGAAATATTTTTTTGCTGTGGATGCAGGAAAAATCCAATGTAGAGTATGATGATAATACAAAAATGGCACAGATGGTGTGCTCTTTAACAAACCGTGAAGAGTGCTTAGCTTGTGGGAGTTGAAATGTTTCAAAAGTAATGCTTCTTTAGAGATGGCAAAGATAAATGTTTCAAGATAAATCACGTGTTAATCTATAACTTTCTGAACGATTTCAAAGCTTTGTACATATTTGTCATTAATATCATTTGTATCTTTGCTTATCCTTGTATCAGTTTTATTTACTCACTAATATGTTTTTTATTGTCGATTTTTTTTTAGTGTTTTTTACATTACCATATTTTACATGGTGATATTTTGTTAAATATTTTTATTTGTCAAAATTGCCTTCAAAATTATTGATTGTTTTTACAAATTAACACAATATTTTTTTAACTATTTTTACTCATGTTTTTTGAGAACTTTCTGAAAAAGTTATTCGTTCCATAATCAATCTTGGGATAAATAATATCAATTAATTTTTTAAAATCATTTTAAATTTTATAGTTTTATATTTATATATTTTTTAGATTCCTCTCATTTGATGATTAAATTAACTTTAATCCAAACATGTATTCATATTTAAAGTGTATACAAAATACAGGTATTGGGTTGTGTAGGGCTGTGCAGATTTATTTGAACTGACCTGTAATTGAAGAGGCGGACGGTCAAAGATGGTCAAAGATAACAGCACCGTTGGTTTGGCTTAATGGAAGGGTTTGTAACCCGTAGCCGAGTAATGTGTAACCCCAACAAATATGGAGAAAAAAAATGTCAAATTTGTTAATATTTTGAGAATATGAAAATAATGTTTTAAAAAATTCAATAATTTGCATTTATATTAATTGTATTTAAAAAATCATTCAAAAAACTCATTAAAATTTTTATCTTCATGTAAGTTGATAAAATATGAATAGAATTCTTTAAAAAAAAAAAGCAAAATATGAATATGAAAACAAATACTATAATATTCTACAAATGTCCAAATTGCCATAGAAGGCAAAAGTCGTCCTACATACCAACCAAATAGCTGCAATCGACAAACTCTTCACTTGTAGCCACACCAGACCACCACTTGCTCCTTTCAATCTTTTGACTTTTTATATCAAAACTCAAAATTGTTTTATTCGAATCTTAAGTCAAATTGATTTGGGACGCAAAATCATAGAATGATGTGAGCGTCCAAGAAAATTTATTGGTTAATTAAAAAGAGAAATCTTCATATTTATCTATCTACCAAATTCAAAATTAAAACATTACTTAAAAGAATTTTTTTTAATTGAATTCAATATCATTTAGAATTAAGACATTGTCTTATTGCACATCATATATCATATTTTAACTTAAATATTAAAAAAACCATGATAAGAGATATTGATTTTAATTTATTTATAAAATAATATAAGACTCCTTTTGCCGTAGGCCGTTGTTCCCTATGGCATAGGCTCAAGAATCAAGATTAGTCTTATTTACATTTTAGGGAACAACTATACTATTGCTCCCTACCTAGGCTTGAATTGACCATTCTTCCCCCTAATTCAAAAGTCCACACCCCTCCCCCATTCTTCCTCTCACGTTCTCCTCCTCCCCAACCCAATCCTTCCCTTCCCTTCTTTGCAAACCCAACCCTTCCCTTTTCCACTTCTTTCCTTCCGTTCTATTCTTATGTAACAAAATCATTATTCTTATGATAAAGGGGGCAAAATCTGGTGCACTACAATCATAATTTCATGGAAACGATATTTTTCGAAGAAAAAAGTTCCAACTCTTTGATAAGGGTCAAGTACAATTTTAATGTGATGAATAGTAACTCCCTACATTTTAAGGTGCATTTTTTTAAGTGTTAAATATTATTTTGTATAATAACTTTAAAAAAAAGGCGGTTAAGAAGTGGTCACAAAATGTCTTTTTTTGGTTGAAATTCACATTCTTATATAGCGCTCGTCAGCGAATTGGTCACCCAAATGGCATTGCTTTTCTCAAATTTTTCGAAGGCACGGTGCGGTCTACTTGAGTTACTGCACCCGAGGCATAGAAAAAATTAAAAACAAAAACTTAGGTTGACGTATATTGAATTAAATGATTTGCAGTCGCATATTTTTTCAGATCTGCTGGAGCAATCGAAGGCCATAATTGGTTGTCAAATTCATAATAAAGTATAATTGTATAAATCAATTTGCAAACTTTCCTTTGCACTTGTGCATTGACCTTGAATCGTGCTTATTTATTTATTTGAGTTATTTCAAACAAGCCAAAAACCACGTGCAAGTTGAGCGAAAAGGTGTTCGGCTGTCCAAATTTCAACCACATTTTGTTGTTTTGAGAAAACGCTATATCTTGGTTTGGTAGCATCATACCTGCATTTGATGGACTCGAATGTAGAAACTACACAACTTGCGGGGGCTCTTCCATGGTTAAAAAGTAACGAGACTGATTTTTATTTTTTTTATAATGTACAGTGATGTAATTTAATCTGTATATGAGATGTATGTTATAAGAATGTTTCTTTAAGTGAGAATGAAAATATTTAATTATAAATGAGTGATTAAGATTTTTTTTTTCTTTTTAATTTTGACCATTCATGATTGAAAAGTGATAACTTAGGGTGAAGAGCGATCACATATTTAAATATGTCTACCAACATTTTTAACAAAACTTGACATTTGTGATGTTTTTAGGTCATTGGCTCAATTCTTGGGTGTACCATTTTTTTTGTATTTTCATTAAATTTTATATATATTTTTATAAAAATTAATATTGATTCAATCAAGGCATTCACTAATTCAATCGGATCTAATCAATGATTTAATCTAAAACCAATCATGTTGATTTGGGTTAAACTGGATTAATTACACAATCAATCTAATATAAGAGACTCGGATTGATTAAACCACCAATTCTCAATTCAATCAATTAAATCATGATCAGTCAATTAAAATAATACATAAAACTTTTAAGTATTTTTTTTTGTCTTTTTCTCAAACTACACCTTCTCTCTCCTATCTTTTCTCAACCTGTGTTTTTTTGTAAAATTTCTCAATATACATCATTTTCATGCTCCATTAGAAGGTCGGGTTTGGTCACCCTTACTTCCACATGGGCTTTTTTTAAAAATTAATTTGTATGTTTAAATTTTTATTTTTATTTAAATTATTAAAATAATACAAATATTATATTATATAAATATATTTTTAATTGATTTTTAAAATACTTTTTTAATAAAATAATTTTTTAATAAGAAAATAATATTATTAAATATAATTACTTGTCTTGAATTATTTAATTTATATAAGACATTTTGTAGGTGAACATTTTTTTTTCAATCTGAATTTTGTCTAATAATACATTTGCTTTAGTAAAAAAATTAAAAATTTTAATATTATTATGTTACTAAATATAATTTATTTGTTTATGTAATTAGATTTTTTTAAAAATCATAATACTTTTTGTTTAACAATTTACTTATAGAAAAAAATTATAGTACATTATAAATAAAATACATAAATAATTACATTTGGGTAAGGATAAACTTAAGGCATGTTGGGACAATTATTTTTGTTATGGTTATGTGTACGGGCAAATTTCATTTTTTTTTATTTTCCCGTTAATTTTCAATAACAAATATTATTTTAATAATATTAAATTTTTAAATTTTAATAGAAAAATATTATTTTAATAATATTAAAAGTTTTAAAATTTTTACTAAAGTAAATATATTATTAGAAAAAATTCAAATTAAAAAAATATTCACCTATAAAATGTCTTATATAAATTAAATAATATAAGATAAGTAATTATATTTAATAATATTATTTTCTTATTAAAAAAATATTTTAATAAAAAAATATTTTTAAAATTAATTAGAAATATATTTATATAATATAATATTTGCATTATTTTAATAATTTAAATTAAAATACAAATTTAAATATACAAATTAATTAAAAAAAGTCCCTGGTCGAGGTTTCTAATGTAGCATGGAAATGGTGTATATTGAGAAAATTTTCAAAAAATATGTGTTGAGAAAAAAATAGGAAAGAAAATGTGTAATTTGAAGAAAAAACCTTTTTTTTTTTTTGCTAGAGTATTAATTTATTATGTTACTTTCTATTAAAACAACATACGGTTCTTCTGTTAAAACAATTTTACTCTTTTGAGGACTTGGTTTGTTATACCTCTATCATCTTTATTTATATTTAAATATTACATTATCGTGTTTGATTATAATATATAAGTTAAAATATATATTTTTTATAAATATGATTTCACTTTGTTTTACTCCTTTAATTTATTTTTCTAGTTTTGATTTTGATAAATTTTTAAAAAAACTCTCCAAATCTCCATCACCCATTTAGGAATGATATAGCAGCTTAATCCATAATGGATTAGTATGTTGAGTGTTGATTTATTTAATTAAATTTAAGATTTAATTATTCATTTTATTTCTATAGTTATAAAAAATTTATTTTTTAATTTTTATACTTAAAAATATTTCATTTAAATTTCTATACATATTATTTTTAATTTCTTTTACTTCTTGCTGCATAGATATTTTTTTAAGGATAACCGCAGAGGCTAAAAGGATATCTATAGGAATTAAAAGATATTAAAAATAATACGCGTACAGATTAAAATAGACTAAAAATGATATGTGTAGGCATTAAAATTGATTGTTATAAGTATAAAAACTATAAGGTAAACATTTTACATCTTTTTTGGTTAATAAATATTTTATTATTCTAGATATTAAACGAGTAAATAAACATAATTTTAAACTACGGATAAAATAACACAGTTTAAAAGTTTTAAAATATTTAAATAAAGGTTCCTTTAACATTTTAAAATACTATTACATTTTTGTAATTCAATCGAATGATGAAAAAAAAAATGACGGGAAGAGATCGATATATCAATTTAGGGTGGATTTAAAATCTTAGGTCAAGTCAGAATAAATTATAAAAAATAAAATTAATGAGTTTAATTATATAAATATAAATAAAATAAAATATAAAAATATAATATTTTATTTATAAATTTAATAAATTTTAAAAAATAAGACGATATAAGGACATATTTTCACAGCCATGTAGGTTCGTCATTGTAATAATCAACCTATGAACAGTGCTAGAGGTACTTCAGCTGTGTGATAACTGGTACTTTGATTTGATTTGAACACAGTAAAGTGACGTACTTTTCACTATCATTTGCATGTATCGTTTTTGAGTGGAACGTGACTTTCCTTCCTTCCGTTGTCTAGTGAAACATGATTTATTTTGGGTACAAAAGTAGAACGTGGTTGAAGTCAACAATCCTTTCCTTGACTTTTTACAACATGCTATTATAAAAAAGACTAAATTTCATTAAATTTCTTTCCATATATACCCCTCGTGAAATGTATTCCCTTAGGTTATTCTCATAAGATGTATCCTCAACCATGATATATCATGAGATGTATTACCATCAGTTATTTTCATACATTTATGCTGCTGTACTGGCAGTTGCCCATGATTTAGCCGAATAAAATCATCCAATATATTCCTAAAAAAGAAGAGGAAAAGAAGCTGATTTTTAAAAATTATTAATTTTCTTAATAGAAGTTATTAGCAAGATTAAGTTTCTCATGTATAGATAAGTGTACCTGTTACATTTGTTTTAGCATCTTGGGTAGCGATAAATGTGTAAAAGAAAGAGTGTATTAATAAAGATATTTTTTCCAAAATCAAAAGAGCGATTAGGTTGAAAAAAAAATAAAGGATTTCTAACTAGCTTGTTATCCTAGAACAAAAATTAGGTGGAAAAGCCATTAGAGAGAGTCCGTTGATGATTCTAACTAGCTTTGTTTGACTAAATAGACTTCTTTAATTTTAAATGGAGGAATCTCGAGCATATTTAGAACTCCATAGATCTCGACACCAGGACACCCTATACCCTCTTTTTTTCCAGGAATCTATTTACGGACTAGCTTGTGGTCATGGGTCCATTTTTGTAGAAAATGTCGGTTATAACAATAAATTTAGTTTACTAATTGTAAAACGTTTAATTACTCGAATGTATCAACAGATTCATTTCATCATTTTTTGCTAACGATTCTAACAAAAATCCTTTTATGGGTTATAACAATCATTTTTATTCTCAAATAATATTAGAAGGTTTTGTTGTCGTCGTGGAGATTCTATTTTCCCTACAATTTTGTATATCTTCCTTAAGGGAATTCGAAATCGTAAAATCTTATAATAATTTACGATCAATTCATTCCATTTCCCCCTTTTTCGAAGATAAACTAATATATTTAAATCATGAGTGATATACGAATACCCTATCCTATCCACATGGAAATCTTGGTTCAAATCCTTCGATATTGGATAAAAGATGTCTCTTTCTTTCATTTTTTAAGTTTTTTTTTTCTTATTATTATAATTGGAATAGTATTTTTACTCCAAAAAAATGGATTTCTACTTTTTTTTCAAAAAGTAATACAAGATTTTTTTTGTTCCTATATAATTTATATTCAAAAGAAGTTGTTTTATTGCACTCATATAACTATCTGATTAAATTCTTCAATCTGAATGCGAAAAATAAAAAAAAAAAAAATTCAATAGATATATTCAATTTATTTTCCTACTTTACTACAAAGTACTATAAAGAGAGGGGTATAGCAAATAGTATCAAAAAATTTCTGTCTCAACGAATCGCACTTAGAGATATTGATAACACACATAGAGTTAATGGATATAGGTCTTCTTGTATTAGGGGGACTTTTGATTTTTTCTAGGTTGTGGGATGTGTCCCGTTTATTGTTGTATCATTTTGGATTTAATATAATTTACATTTTTCCAAAAAAAAAGAAGAGGAAAAGAAAATGATCATTATGAAAGTTACGTGAATTATTGAAAAAAAAAAAAAGAAAAAATTTTCAGTATAGCATGTACATATGTACTCATTGTACAATTAAGATAGTTAACATCCCTTTAAAGTGACTTTCACGTTTTATGTTTTTTCAGGTGAATATGTTAAATAAATTACGATAAATTAAAAAAAGATGCTAGGATTCTACGTTAATTATCTAAGTATTATTGAATAATTTTTATAAGAAAAAACCAAGAAACGGTAAATTTTCCATGGTTAAAACTTAAAAAAGAGAGAAGTACTTCTCAAATTATATTGACTTCTCAACTGCTTGAATTCAAATGTACCTATTATTCAGCATAAAAAGAAAATGTCATAGATTGTCATATAAGATGTAAATTGTAAACACCAGGATCTTCTTCATTAGAAGACAAGGCAAAACCGAAAACGTTCAACTTTTTTTTTTCTTCCCTTTTTCGAAAGCATTGTTTTATTGTTTCTAGAAACAGAACTGAATCCGTCAAGGGCGTTTAGGCTGGCAGAGGGCAAACGCAGTTTTACTCATCCATCACCATTTTAACGTTTAACGGCGTGCGGCAGTATCGTTTGACTGGATGAACCGTTGACTATATGTTCCTAAAAAGCTATCCAAACGTTGCAAGTATTAGCAAATATTAATTATTAGTTTTATTAATCTTTTTAGTAAAAAAATTGAATTCGTGTTCGTGGATTTTTATTTATTTATTATTTTTTTAAATCATCTAAACAACTTTATTAGTCCCCTTATTAACAAATGACACATTTTTATGGACATTTCAAACATTTATATAATTCATCTAATTTTTTTAATTTATAACAATAAAAATAGAATTATCATAATGATTAAATTAACATGAAACGTTTTTATTTTATTTAAATGATTAATGCTCTTGTTTGATTTAAGAATTATGTTTTATGTTAATTTATATTTAATGTTGTTGTTTTATTTAAAAACAAATTATCATATTTCTTCACTTTGTTATATTATATTTGTATCTTTCTTTAGTGTTGTATCTTTATTTTATAGTGCATCAGTAATAATGTTTATAGTTAAATATTTGTTCGAGCCATATATAAGATCATTACGGTTACAACAAAATTCTTTTTTTTTTTCCTTTGAAAATTTAACAGTTACATATATACCTAAAACTCAATCTGATTAATATTATGAATTAAGTTATAGAATAACCCTATGTTTGATTTTGTTCTAAAAAAATGTATTTTTTATTTATAGAAATATATTATATAGATTGATATTTATCTATAAAAAAATATGTTTGAGCATTTTTTATAAAAGAATACACAGCTTAGTTGTGAGTTTAGTTAAACGACAAAGAAATCAAGTCGCTCACCTTGCTAGAACATCTAAATTTTAAAGGAGAAATTTAAGAAAGTTATTCTATACTTGTGCATTGTCCCAAACAGGTACACATAACTCTCAATTTTTTCAATGGGTTGAAGAAAAAAATTAAGTTTCTAATCCTTCTTCTGTCACAAGAGAATCAATAATAGTGACTGATTTGAACCTACAAATTGAAGCATTGTAGAAGAAAATGAGAGATTTAACAACCAACGAATGCTGACAAACGTTAGTTACTGGCGGAGGGAGGGGTTGATGATGAGACCGACGAAGACCATGAATGAAAAATGAAGGAAATACAAAGAGACGTTCTTGAACCACAGTGAAAAAACCCAATGCAATAGCAATCTAAGGCAATAAAACCATTTTGGAAAAAATGAGTTTACTTAATTTTTAATGGTTTTTATCCTAACTTATCATAATTTTTCAATTCAATCCAAAGACTTGTCACATAGATATATGACTAACGACGTTACTTTCAAATTTAATGGTAAGAACTATTTTGCAAAACGTATGTAAAGATAGAGACTATTTTTTACATTTTAAAAAGATAGAGATTAATTTATAAAATGAATAAAAAATTAGGGACCAAAATGTCTATTTATTTACTTTTTGTGTGTTTAATAAGAATATTAAGATTCGAATCTAGAATTTTATGGAAATTATCTAAAACATTATACAAGATTTTATTTGATAAAATATAATATTAAAAATATTAAATAATACGTCATAAACTTTCTTCTTTGACAAGATATTCTTAACTAAAAGTCTTAAATAAATATATGTACCAAAAACAACATTAGTGATGCAAGATCATACATTATTTGTATCTTTGACCAGTAATTACATAGACTGATGAATAATAAAAAAAAATATTTACCTATCAATTGAATAAAAACATGTCACACAATTATTGGTTGAAATTATAAATGAAATGATGATCTAAAACTCAACCAATAATTTTTCCAAAAACAAAAAACACTTCATGTCTATATAAAATTTCTCTTACTTTTATTCTATCGATGTCATGTCGGCTCTTACATGTATCTCCTTTTTTTCTGCCCTTTTGCCGACAAGCACGAAAGAGTTGCCAAACCGCCACAATGGAGGTTCTCTCCACACACACACACACGACACTTGCGCCGGCAAGTTTATGCATTCACATCTACATTCCTTACACCGTAGTACTTCTTAAAATAAAATATAGTAAAATCTTATTTTTGCTTCCCTAACTTATTGCCACATTACATCATTTAATTAATTTATCCACCATTAATTATGTTACACATAAAAGTCAGGGAAATTAATGATCAAGTTTAGAGAAAAATCAAAAAAGAAAATTTCAAACAGCTTATATATTAATAGTAGTACTATTAAATTAATTACATTTTGTCTGATTATTTCAGTGACTTAGTAAATAAGGAGAGGTTCTAGTTCTACAGCTGCGAGAGCTGTTCAAATAAATCACCACCGACTGACTCGATCTTACTATATGGCGGCGCCTGCAAACATTTTGAACCTTTCCATTTCCATCGTTCCTTATATATATGAAACAACTCACATATGGGGTTGTTTAGATTGAAGGGGTAGTATTTTTGCTTTTGCATGCATCAATCAGAAACGAGGGATTCGATCTAGTAGCTAACTAAAACAAGCTTTTTGATTGCGTTTACACGTGTTTGTTAAAGGTGGCAAATCCTAAAGAGAAGAAGGGAAACGAGGTTGACAATATATTATTCCATGAAGGGATGATGAACAACCCTGCATTATTGTCAAGGCTGTTTCCGGGTATCAATAGGGAGAGGGAGATGTCTGCCATGGTCTCAGCTTTGACCCACGTTGTCTCCGGAGAGGTTCCAACCGGTGATTCTTCTTCAGTTCTTCATCATCAACCTCATGATGATGATGCTGTTACTGTTAAACCAAACATGCCTTCTACAACACCCTTTTCATCTACTTATGTTGTTGCCACCTCTTCTCTCAAGAGAAGTAGACAACATGATACATATACACCATCCTTCTCACATCCACCTTCATCATTCCCTGCTATGCCAACAAGTAAGCACCATATTCAATTCTTTACAATCATACAGTATTTTTCTTTCGTTTTCTCCCATGATTATTAAGCAGTCCATGTTTGAAACATATTAGGAATTAGTAAATACTAATAAATAAATGTTTTCTTTAATTATATATTGTAATATAGAATAGAAAAGTTGAACCTTCAAGATTGCAGTCTAATACCTTGGATTATATTATATATTATATATATACTAATAAAAAATGCTTTCTTTAATTGTATATTGATAAATAGAATAAGAAAACAAGATATACCTATGGGATTTAATTGAATGTATAAACACAGGTGCAGAATGTTCAAAGAGTGGAATGGGAAATGCTGTGTACGAATACAGAACAAGAGGAACAGAGAATGTAAAGAAGGAGGAGGGAAGGAGAAAATATAGAGGGGTGAGGCAGAGGCCGTGGGGAAAATGGGCAGCGGAGATAAGAGACCCATTCAAAGCAGCAAGAGTATGGTTAGGAACATTTGAGACGGCAGAGGCAGCAGCTAGAGCCTACGATGAAGCTGCCCTTCGTTTTAGGGGCAGCAAGGCCAAACTCAACTTCCCCGAGAATGTCACTCTCCGACAACCTCAATTCACTGTTTCCACATCAACAGACCCATTTCAACTCTCGGGTACCAACCTTTATGATCATAGGATGTTTCTGACTTCTAATACCATGGCTTCTCATCATCTTCAATCTTCTTTGCCGCTGCCACCAGCAACCTCCTCTTCTCTAACTTCTCCTCCTCAGAACATCACTTCACTTTCTTCCTTGTATTCTGCCCAGTTGCCCCCATGGTCGGCCTCTGCCTCTGGTCATAGCTCTTCTTCCTCCCCATGATCCTTTTTTGTTTCTTTGTTTTTATTGAGTCTATATTTTCCGTCTTTTATCGTATCTCTCCATTTTTTTCAAACACTAATTAATAATAATAATAATAATTATTCCTCTGTTATTGGTAATTGCATGACGAGAATGCCAATCCATTTGTGAATTGCAATTCATCATAAAAATCTTTATTTCTTAAAAAGAATTATAAAATTTACTCGATATATAGTTAAACAGAAGTCCAACTTCACTAACAAAATTCTAAAATGATGTTTATGATTTAAAACCTTCATAATCCAAAATCTATTTAGTATTTACCCTGGCACTAGAAAAGAAAATAAATTCAATTTATTTACCTTAACTTCAAAACCTAAATAAGGAAGTTCTCAAACCTTCTTTGATTCATTTTATTTCGTCCTTATCATATATGCTTCTTGAAAAAAATTTGTTTAACCAAGACTTAAAAGTAAAGTTGAACCAATTCATAATGATAGATTTTTTTCTCTCCACTGGATTATAAGAAAAGTTTACTTTATTTTACCACTAGGAATAATATGCATTAACGAATCCCTACGCTAAATTTGAAATTATAAATTAATTCTTAATTATATCAATTTTTTTATTTTAATTTGTGATTTTGCAAATCGTCATTTATTTAAGTTCTTTTTCAATTTTTCCACTAAAACTAAAGATTATAGTGAATGATGTCTTTCTTAAAAAGGAATTAAGCAAATGACGTTTTAAATATGCCAAATACAAGGTGAAGTTTTTATGAGGTTAAGAACTAAAACACACTTGGAATCTTACTAAAATCAAGTAAATTATAATTTACAATCATAACCAATGGCCAAGTCCACGTTCGTTCTATAGCTCTTGTAATTTTAACACTCTTTTCTGACATTGCATGTTAGTAACGTGGCCAGAGAAAAATGCCTTTGACAATTTGTTCCACCGAACGGTTTAATGTTTTGTTTTGAATTTCTTACTAGGAAGGTAAACATCTTCCTCTCACAAATTCTTTTCTTCCTTTTTATTATCCAAAAAAGTCCTTATCACAACTTGAAATTCAAACATTCATTCGGCGCATTATTATTATATTGAATTGCATCTTGTTGAACTTCTAGTCTTCATTCAAACCTCCAGGTGAAGTCCAAATGCCTCCTTTAAACACTCATTTAAGTTAAGGTAAACAAGGTACCATAAACTAAAATTTAAAGGAGCAACCCAAGAATTTGACTGCAACGAACCTAAAATTGACTACCATGCGGATATATTCAATGTTGCTCGACTACGTAAGCAACAATTCGTTCGCAAAAGATTCACAAAGAGAATACTAACATATGTACACACACGAGAGGATCATTATAAAACATAAGAAAACAAATGAAGTGTGGACTAAGGTTCGCAGAGCCTTACATTATAATTCTTCCTTGCGTCTGAGCAACGAAATGCGAAAAAAAAAACATTTTAAAGCGCTTTCTTTTGATCTTCACACGTAAGATCTCAGTGGCGTGTAAAAACCCGAAAACAATGTTAATGTTGTGCAAGTAACACAGTCGTTCAAGCAATAATAACTTTTATACAAGACCATTGACTCAATCGTTTATTAAGAAGTTTAAATATTATTTGAAAAAATGGCACTTGCGTTTATGAAGAGTAATTGCGTAGTCATATTTTGACCTTTTTAAGTTATTTTCCATAATGACATTTGATTTGCTTTTAAGATAAAATTTCATTATAATCTTGTACTCCAGCAGTACTCGTCGCACGAATCACCCCATTCCCATTAGTCCAAAGCCGGGAGCCAAGTCCCAATCAGAGTAAAGAAAAAGCTCATGCTCCTCCATATGTTTAGTTTAGTGATAGAAAACAGAATGAAATGAATCAAAATAAATGAAATTGGATAGATTAGAATGGAATGAATAAATATGACAATCCGTTGTTTAAATATTTTTATAATGGAACATCATTCCATAGTTCAGAAAAATGATGGAACAAATGTGTGATAACTTTTTAATTCCTTTATCATCCTTATTTTAAATTTAAATATATTATACTTAAAAAGCTGATAATTAGGTTAAATTTGCAAGGATAAAATTGTCATTTTATAATATAATAACTTTATTCCATCAAATGCACCCTAAAATAGATCGTATTCATCCTTTTCCATTATGTTTCATTCCTATGTTTTAGGAACCAAATAATAGAACAACTTCCCCACTTTCACTTATCTCTCTCTGCTCCATCCTTTACCACCACCAATCCAAACATAGTCCAAAGAAACTCCGAATTTTTGTAATCAAAAGCAGAAAATGCAGCTTGCAAAACGTAATGGGGGAGAATGAAAAGACACCCGCATCCGAAATGCACAAGACACTGGAATAATGAGCCCAATAAATACGGAAAAATTAATCAGACAAAGAATATCAGAGCACTCGATTTCTTCCCACTGAGCTACAAACAAGACCGTTTAGGATCCTGTCATAAGTCGGTGGTAACAGGTAAGGTATTCACCATTAGTATACAACGCTAAAAAGCATATACCATCTCTACCCTAATTGCATCATTGACAGTATCTAAAATGGAAAAAGAAAGCATCGTCTTTTAATCCAATACCTCACCAATCTAATCAGCAATAATTCAAATTAACATCCTTTTACGGCACCTTCAGTCCAAAATCACATCTATATTGGGGTTCACCTGCAGTTACCAGATAGAAGCATTAAGATCGGGCATAAAGGAAAAGTTCAGAAATGAACCATTATCATCATCATGATACTTCCACATATTACAAAATTTACTTCTCGTCGGCGATTCCCTCTTCAAAAATAAAAAAAAACTTCGTACCCCATTGCCCAGAGGCTCTTCGCTATGCAAAGGTATGGGGGAGGGATATTGTACGCAGTCTTACCCTTGCATATGCAAAGAGGCTGTTTCCGGATTCGAACCCATGACCAACAAGTCACCAAGGCACAACTTTACCGCTGCACCAGGGCTCGCCCTCCCTCTTCAAAAATAATTCATAAGAAAATTTAAGATGAAAAGGACAAGCTGTACCTGTAACTTTTAACAGTGATATGGAGCTTCTTAAACCTTCAAGGCAGCTTTATGCACCATGGTTTCCTTGTGTATTTGATGGCAGCTCTTCTCCACAAGATCAAGCAGCCTCTCCAAGTTTGCTGCCCATGAGTTAAGAACGTCATTGCTATCCTTAGCTCTTTGGAAACAAACTATTCCCATGGGTCTATCAATCTTCGCCACCAATGCCTTAGACACAACCATATCTGAAAGATGCTTCTCAGCTTTCTGAAATTTTACAAGGAGAATTAGTTAGGATCTTCAAATTAAAAGACAAACATTTGAACACTTTGCAACATCTATTTTCATATGCAGCTCATTAAGAACCAGCAAAATAACCAGTTTGAGATGGCAAATGAACTAAAACCACCAAAGATCGAGAAATTTTAAGCTGTGGGGCAAAACATAAATGAAATCTGCGCAGACAACATACGGGGATTTATAAAAAATATTAAGGGAAAAAAAAACTTTGTTGAGGCAGTTGCCCTGAAAAGCTTATATGTAGGTTCATTCCTGAATAAAGCAGATATAACCAGGCACTCTTCTTTCCCACTGGTTATTGTGAGAGAACCAGGCTATTTATCTGAAACACTAGAGGCTTGCCAAAACACATTAAAAACAATTACTATTTACTACAGAAAAACTTTCAACACATACTCATAACTAGCATTACAAACCTGAACACTGAGACACAAAAGCTCCGCAAGTCTCTTCAAAGTAATCTTTCCATAGTATTTTGATATAACAATAATATTCTGATAAGGTAACAAGAATACACCACATTAATGCTCACATCCTAAATCAAGAATTGTGAAAACTGAAAAATAAGTCATATCCACAAAATACCTCCCAAGCAAATTGGAGGGAGGAAGGGGGCAAAAGAAATATAACAATGTAAGGGAATTACATGTTCAATTACTCTTTCCCTCAGATCTTCAGCTGCTTTTTCACCCAAATTCTTTCCTAAGTTACTCTCATTCTCAAATTCATCCTTGTATGAATCCCAAAGAGTTGTCCACTGGATAACCTCCATAGTGACCAACTGTTTCAACAGTAACCTATGGCATGATAAATAACAGGGGCATCAAATGAGAAGGAAAGCATAACTAAAACATCTAACAAGACACGCAACTTCAAGATTAGGAAGACGTACTTAAAGTTTGGAATCTCAGACAGATTCTTATCCTCCAAGGTAGAATTGAGAAGGCTTGACTGCATTGGATCATGCGGTGATAGAACCAAATACCAACATATTTTCCTCAGGATCTACATGAAAAGAAAATATTCAGAGAAAAAAGAAACACAATCTGACAACAGATAAACAAAATAAAGAGTGGGGAAAGCCTACTGGAATCCACTCGGCAGGATTTTCTTTGACAGATGGAATCTCATATATTGCCTTGTAGCATCGGCAAATTTCAAGATAATCATTTTTATGGGAATAATACCTTCAAGGATAAAGAGAAACCATCATAAGACAACAAAAAATTAGGATCAGCACACAAACATCATCAGGAAGTAGGCATCAAAAGAATGCAGCACCAAGGCAAATCAAACAACATTCATAAATAGCAGGTTACTGAAATTGATTTTGAAGAATAGCACCAAATTCAAAAAGCTGTGGCCTGTGGGTACTGGGTATCTTGTTTACAAGAATTGAACAGAGTATCAATTTGGATAATGACACAAAATAAAAGTCATTTGATGACACTCACTAAATGAAAATTTGATAATGGAGTTTTGAAAAAGGATCTCAACTTCAGAGATCACAGCATAACATATTTATAGAGTGATAGTCATTCTCAAAACAAAAATCAAGAGTAAAAAAGGCATCTTTACGTTTGTAAGGTAAGGAGAAGTATAACCAGCATGTCTGTTGACTTCAAAAATCATTCCTAATATTTCTAAGGTCAATTAATTCATGACATTTTGATCATCTTTCATACAATTCCAAGTGAAAGACACAGTTTACATCATAACAGGACTGTTAGGACTGACAGTTAACATGACAAACACTATGGTTGCTAAGTTGGTTTAAAGATGGTCAAAAGTGGGATATGCTTTTGATAAGAACACTACCACTATACCCCATAAAAAAATGCAAATTGATTGGTTAAAAAGAAACACAACAACAACAACAAAGCCTTATCCCACTCGGTTAGTTAGACTTTTATGGCTCGTTCAGCGTTGTTAAATAGTGGCCATGGCGCCACCATGGCATGGCATGGCGTTTTTCTTGTCAACCACCATAGGCAATTTGTGAAGGGAGGCCTGCCATGGAAGCGCCATAAGTTGCAATGGCACATTTATATGGCAGAATTTCGGCCTTCCGCCATCCACCATTGATAACATTGCTCATTTGATGGGAGATGATTTTATACGTGGGAGCCACAAAAAATTCCTTCTTTTTTTATTTCTGCTCTCAAACAAATTGTGGAAATTTGGTATTTCCATTCTATCTTCCTCTTCATTTCCTTCCTCTCTGTTTACACTCAAACAAACATAATGTCAAGGAAAAGAGAAGCCTCAAAACTGGTCCAAACATTTAGTGTCCCACAGAAAGTGAAGAGCTTTAAATATATTCTGTACCCTCCACAGTTGTATATCTAGAAAGAGGCACTCTTCAATGCTTCAGCAAATTCCTTTCATTTCTAGACCATCAAACCAAGTACAACAAAGAAATAAACACTTTGGCAAAAGCAATGAAAGCCGGAGATTCCAATTCGTTTTTTTTTATCTATAATAGAGTATCCAGATCCCCATTCCCCAGATCAACCAATGAATTAAGTTCCCTAGATCTAGTTAAAAAGATTGATAAAGAAAGATCAAAACCACTTATTCCAAATATTATGTGGAAGCAAAACTGAAAAAATGAGCAAGCAAGATGGAAAAGTTCTTCTAAAGTAAGTTGGTCTTTAAAGTGCACAAACTAGTGGGTTTATTGGGTTTCAATTGCAGCAGTGGGGCTATTCACTTCTACGGATAACTGTTTGTAACAGAACAACATCCACATTTTAACACCCCTGCCAGGAAGCAGATTGAACAAGCAAAACAAGATAACAAGTAGGGAATTGGTTACCGAATCATTAGTTCATAGTAGATTCGCTTCAACTCCGGTAGAGATGGTATATCAACAGGAGCTTCTTCAACAACATTATCACCTTCTTTAGGCTTTTTCTTTTCCTTTGAAACATCAGCATCAAACACTCTCGTACTAATCTTTCTTGAGAGTATTTGTGCACGAACATAATCCTGGCGGTCTAGACACAAACGAACCTGCACAATTAAATGAAAGAGATTTTCAAATCAGCAACTAAATTGTAACATGAAATTAGTGGCCAATAATTAATGTCATAACTTAAGGAAAAAGTAGAATGCCTAGTACTTGTTCAAGAATGAATGCGATTTTCTCAGTTTTAGCCATGGCACCAAAAGTTTCCACCTGTTAAGGAAATCAATCATGTAAGTCAACAAACAGCTAATTTCACTAACTAGTGACATACAAAAACCAAAGGTGCATAATAAAATCCATCACACGTTTAAAATTCACACTGACCGCAATTTCTTGCATCAAATCAGCAGCTTCAGCTATAAGTCCTTGTTCTTCCTTGATTTTTGCAAGTTTCTTGATCAACCGAGCTCTCTCAATCTCAACGTATATCTAGCAAATGATACAACATATATTAAACATGCATCGATAGACTACATTGGAGGATAATAAAAAGGAATGAAGAGTGAAAACATCATATGCTCACCTTTCCTGCAGATACACTGTTCAAGATTTTGATGAGTTCTATACGAGTTTCAAGATCTGGTGTCTCATCAATATATTGCATAGCCTGCTGGACCATTGCTGTCACAGCCTGTGTACAAAGAATAGGCTTATGATGAAGGATCATATCATGTTTCTTGTACCAATTGCAAGACAAATAGATAAAATCTTAACTCTAAGCAGTTAGATTTTAACCTGTCAAATGCAAAGGTGAAAAATTCTTGCATCAGTTTATAGCTAATAGGGGTAAAAGTAAAACAGTGTGCATAGAACAAGTACCAGATCAATTTTATTAGCAACACTGCATTGCAAACTGAACCAAACTTCTTTTAACCTACCGAACCAACCTCTAAAGGTAAGGGAACTAATACTCTTGTGTTCCAGCATGCCAGTCAAGCATTCATTTTCCAAACAAACCATATGAAATGAAATTATAAGTGGTGAAAGACACATGTTCTAGAGAATGTCTACTGTAACTTTCTAATATGAATCTACAAGGCATATTGATATTTGGAACAAAATTTCCATAGACATTGGTCAACACTCAAGACCCAATACATAGCGAGTAACAAAACACTATAGATTCTGAAGTAGACTAGACGATAACCAATTTTAAAGCAAAAAATAAAAAATAAAAAATCATGGCAACAGCTACTAAAGCCCTAACTAACCTAACACAAAATACACCCACACATTTTATCAAAATAAGATAAGCAAAACTAGATAGGTCATTGTTCCGCATTAAAAACAAAGAGCCATTACCTGCTTAAGCTGGCCACGGCGTTTGGACAAGAGAACAATCTGGTCATTGAGGGTTTTCCAGGCACGCGCTTCGAAGCACATCCGTAAAATTTCAGTGACGGCGTTTCTGGTGGCGGCGACGTCGCCGGCGAGCCTCGCTTGCTTCTCCGCATTCAGCAATTGTTCTATGGCCGCTTCTAAATTCCCGGCGTTCTCCTGAAAATCCAGAAGAATCGTCAACTCCGTCCATCACTCAAAATCCAAATTCAATCATTCTATTTTTCCTTCAATTTTTATTTTTTAAACCTACGCCGAGCTGCTTCATTGGCAGGTACAAATAAAAGTAGAAACACAAAATCACATTCAGTAGTAACAGTGGAAGCATATAAAGAAGTGTTGCGATCTGGAGTGTGAGTAACATTTGGGAAATTCTGTACAGAAAAGCGGGGGCGTACCATAGCCATAACCAGGGAAGTTTGCTACTTTGCGTGCAGGAGGGGAGAAGAGAGGAACTTCTGTAGTACTCTATTGGAAAGAAACCATATAGCAATGAAATATTTTCATGGGCCTAACTATTTCACACCCTGCTAGGCCTGTTCTTGTCATTGGGGTTTTTGGCCCAATTCCTATCTATAGTATGACAAATATACCACCAAATTTATTAAGTGTACCTCCCTTTTTATTTTTTTCTCCCAAAAATATCATTTGGCAACCAAACCCATCACCAGCAACATTGACCATCCTTGTGCACTGGAGGCATGTGCCATGAATATGAGTCACGAAACAACACCCAAAACCAATAGAATACAATTACATATTTGCTGTCAGATTCATCTGGATTTCTCGCAAGTCACTGCCAGGTGAAGAGGGTTTGAGACTAATTTGTCTGCACAAGCACTTGCCTCACGGTAAATGTGAACCCAGGAATTACATTAGTTTGGAATACTACAAGTTCTTGATGATTTGCTTAGATTTTAATTAAAGATAAAATTGGGTTCTTGTCCCTCATTTGTTCAAATGCATCTTAATTGAATGAACAAAGGACATTGCACATTGCTTTGAGGCGTTTTTCCTTTCAAATGGGAATTTGGGTGAACTGTGAGTTCCAGGTTTCAGCATTTCTCATTTTTTCTCAAGAATACTGAAATGTTTGATGATTATTTGCTTGCAAATTTTGTGAATTCAGTTGAAAAGAGTCCATATGAACGACTTAGGAGAAATATTCCAATCTTTGACTGATTAAATTTTCATTTCTCAATACCTTAATGCCTCAATTTTCTGTTAGCACCTTGTCCCTCCCCCTTTGAGGAATCCCTATGACCTAAATGGGTTGGAAATGTACTTGACTAGTATTTGAAGTCTGCAGAACTTCTCGAAGAGAACATTAGTAATGATAGAATAGCATACAAATATGCTTTTTAATTTCATATACCAATTTTTTGTCATGATGATGGTGCTATAGGGACATTTACCATTGATTTTGGATATCATACCATTCATAATAACTAGGGTGGGAGAGGACAAAACCGGACATTAAAGCAACAATGGGACAGAAGAAGTTCTCTGCCAAACCATCATAATCTATTAATCTATAATAGAGAGAGGAATATTGAAATTGAGTGACATTTATGGAACAGCAGAACAGGTGCATTCAGATGATGATGGATTTCATTTCTCTACTGAAATGCAGACAGATGACATTGTGGTTCCTTGTTTCATAAAGCATTCAGTCAAACACACATACAATGCAATTCATTCACAAGGTTGGCATTATTTTCTTGGGATACATTGATGCATGCGCTATGGTTCAATGCATCCTTTGACTTTTATGTTTCAGATTTTAGTGCATCCTGTTACAGAGGAAGATGTTTTGTGCAGAGGCAAAGTTGCTTTTCTATGAGATAAAAAGAAAAAGAAAACTAAAAACCAGATCAGTGTTGTTTTGGGGAAGTTTACCTTTATGGGTTCAGGAAGTTCAGGGCATTATCTGATCTGAGTCACTAGCTCAGAAAGACAGTTCGATGATCCAACGAATTTGTCGTATGGCATTCAACCACCTGCAAATAATGATACCAGGACACAGGAATGTTGTTCCAAAACGCTAGCTAGTCAATAACAATACCTTAAAAAAATTGGACATCTAAACTGCAGTAGTTGCAGCAGAAAGCATCAAAATTTTGTGTTGCAAATTGAATATGAAATTTACATTAGCAAAAGGATATATGGTTTTCGGTATTGGAGTTATATTGCTAGCGATGCTTCTTTATACGTAGAATTGTTCTCACAATGCATTAGATAAGAAATACGATCTTATTTCTATGGGTATATTAATATCTCTTTTAATCCATTATTTTTAACATTTTTTATTTAATTAAAATTCATTGAAAATTATGAAATTATACGAGACTCTTAAATAAGAAATAAGATCTTATCATATGGTGAGTTTCAATTAATTTTAACTAATAAAAAATATATTCAGAAAGAGTAGTATTACATAGCATATTGTTACCATGTAAATACTATGCATGCCTTAGTGTTACATCTACCACTTTCTTTGTTCAGGTTGTATGGATTCCAGACTCAACTATAAGGTGCTTAAACACACAGTAGTGGACGACTGCTTGTATTGTATAGCTAACATGCCCCGGAATCTGTCACATACTATGACATATGCTGACCCTTAAAAGTCCAACATGAAACTTACAGAATTAAAAAAAAATGTCCCGTTGATTTTTCTTAAACGAATTTACATAATTAATTTTCTAAAAAATATTATGATTTTATGCTTTGCTCAATTATCCGTATAGTTTTAACAATTATCATTGTTTTTATTTTATAACTTATTTTCTCACTATATTACTACTTTGAGATAGATATAGGCTTTATTCATAGGGATGTGACCAAGTTCAGCAAATTGAGTACTTATATAAATGGAATTTGAATGTTGAACTCTTTTAACTTATTGATTTTTTTTTCCTTTACCAAATTTTCCTATTCAATAGTTTTTTTAAAATTCTTTTTTGATAATTTTATATTTGACAAATATCTTTATTAGTAAAAAAAATAAAGTATATGATTTTCTATTAATAAAGATGACATAAGGGTAAAGGATACAATTTTGATGACCGAGATAAAGAAATTTTATTTAAGAAGGATAATCCATAATTAATTTAAAATTTGAACTCTTAAAATTAGAAATAGGTAAGTGATAAATATAAAATAACAAAAAGCAAAGTTACAGCTCACCAATTAAATATATAAATAACTCTTTACATGACACGGGTATACCAGTAATGAATTATGAATTTCAAGCCAACAAAGTATGGATTTTACTTATTTACATGATTGAGTCCAATTTCAACCTCGATAATTTGATAGTTAAATTAAAAAGTTTGATCAAATATTTAATAAACTAAATTCAAATAATTCATGAATAACTCAGATGATTTATACTTGGATATGTTAATCTGAATTTTTTTTAATATTATGCGGCAGGGATCTCAACTTCCACAATTAAATTCCATGCTTATACACACTAATTTCTAAGAGATTTCAAAATTAGTGTTAATATACTATTCATGAGAAACTTTTATCGAATAGTATATTAACATGAAGGGGCCTAATTTGGTGTAGTGGAAAACATGAAGGCATGGTCTAAGGGGAAAAAAAGAGGAAAGATCGAGGAAGAAAAACCAATACACATGCAGACATGAACCTATTGCTAAGCAACAACATATAGGACTCAATAAATAATTAATACAGTATAAAGCGCATGGCGAACAGGATTGCTAAGTTGAAACAAACTTCCAGCTTATATATTAAAATATATAATTGAATCTAGAAAGGACATCAAAACAATATACAAAGATGATTTAACTGTTCCAGTCAAAAAAGATGAATTAATTGTTGCTTATACATTAGTCATGTATGTGCCAAGATATACTTATACAATAAAAGAATGATTTTTAGCACCCTTTATAACATTTAACATTTAATTAAAAATTTAAACTTGTGAATGCATTTGTTATTGCTGTAATCAATGGAAGATTAATAGAGCATGTGGATTTGGAAGATTAAACTTTTGAATGCCTTCGAGGAAACCACCTATATATATATATATATATATATATATATATATATATATATATATAGTTTCAAACATTACATCTATATTTCATTTTCTTTTCCTGATATCAAGTCTTCATGTTGTTGAAAGTTGAATTAGGCCAAAAACCCAAATTAAGATATGTTTAAGCAGAATTTTATATTCTTGTATCCATATAAACTTCTTGTCTTCTTCAGGGATACGTTTTAGTTTATTCATATTCAAAACTAGCTATCTAAGTTTATCATGGTTAAAAATCTTAGTCGGGTATATATGAAGGTTATTGATATATCACGAAGGGATTTTGTTTTTCATAATTGATATGTAACAATTGTTCCCGGCCAGCAAAGAAAGATGACATATGGACAAAAGATAAAATTAATAAAGTTGCAATTACTATCTTATGCAGTACACTGTACACATGCAATGTCTGTAGACGAGTTAATGATTATTTAGTTTTCATGAGGGTTTGGTCATTGGTGTTTTCATGGACAAAAATTTAGCAATAAATATTCTATGTAGTTAATTCTTCATAAACATTACCTTTATTTTTTTGTTGTTTTAACTTTTTAGTGATCTTTAACATAAAGAAATATAGAACAAACTGAAGATCTTTCAATCACGTAGTTGAGACTTGAGACCGAGAGTTTCATTGCAGCCAAAAGAACTGATATACTTTATTACCTTAATTTATGTTCTAGATCTAGGAACCTTTGTACAAAAAAAGCACAAATTATTAATTCTTGAATATTAGTACAATTTTTCTAAACTATCTACTTTCTTTTACCAAAAATTGCGAACTATTTAATTGTGAATCGGTGGTTTCCTCGAAGCTGGAGTGTAATCCATGGAAAACACATCACCACCAACGTTAACATCCTCATCTTTGGGCTTAAATACCTTAGCAATCGCTTCCTTATTATGTTGAACTGTGTTGACATCCCCGCTAGTTAGGTTACTTTTTTCTTTCAATGTTCGTGCAGCTGCATATATATACAAAAATTGCAAAAAGAACATATTAATAAAACTTTGCGAGAAACGGGGTATTAAAACATAGGAATATTTAATTTTGAACCCAATGTTCTGATCTATTTGAGCAATAATTAAGAAGTACCTATAGTTTGGGAGGAGAAGAGGCAGAGGATGACGAAAGCCACAAATAGAATGCGCTTGTTTTGTGAAGAAGCCATCTTAGAAAGAAAAAAAAAACAATTAGACTTGTGTTGTTTTGTGCTCTATAATTTCTTAATTCGCTCTTTAGCTGAATATTGCATAAGCTATGCTATTTCACTCCTATATATAGACGCAGGACATGCTAGTTAACTGTCACATGCCACTAAGATTATTAATTAGGTACCAATACAAAGACAACAGTGGTAATTACTAATTTGTACATGAGTGATGAGCGAGCCTAGCTAATGGTCTACGAGGGTGTCACATCAGTGTCTGGCTTGAAATAGATGGCTATGGGTGCTTTGGGGGAAAAAGATTTAAACGAGAAAAACAGAAATCTATCATTTCCATATGAAACTCAAACTACACTGTATACGTGTATTTTGGGTCGTCTTGGTTTTCTTTTCATGGCCATCTGATTCCTATACATCTATATATTAATATTGTTCCCCAACTGTTCCATGCATATTCGTTAGTGATAGCTTCTGTCCCTATATCTAGAACAAAAGCTAAGGATTTTATCTTTTCAACCCGTGTTCTGTCACATGCCAGAAACTCCCATATAGGACTCTTGTCTCTGTCTCGGATTCAATTAAAAGTATAAACAAACTAAACCAAAACATTAGTTTCAGCTTTTAAGGTAAAAAAAAGTATAAAAGTGATGATAGAGTTAAATAAATCTCATATCACACGTTAATTTTTAAGATTTAATTTTATGAATTTTATCTTTACGATGTTTAATATTTTTTTTTTACTTAATGTAGGACTTCGCTCTTAATATAAGATTTCATCTCATTTATCCTATAACATTTTGAAAATACAAATTGCGACTTATAATCTATGCATGGATGATGTGTGAAAGGAATAAATCATAGCTGCATATATTTTGATTTTGCTGCATATATAATAGTATTATTCTGGAACAATAATAGATGATCAAACCCTAGATGCTGGTCTTTGATTTCTCTAACTTGTATGTGAACTAGTTCTTGGAATTTTGAAGTTACGCTCAATAACTAATCTATAGTTTAAACGATCACATACCTCTAGGCCACTAGAAAATGACATTCATGATTCATGCCGATGGCTTGCTACAGTTTAGGAGAAACTACATGAAAATTTGAGTTGGGCCATTGGATCTGTGTGCCAGAATATGCAGACAAGATAACACATTCAAGCCTACAACATTGATGCGGGGCCATAATTGTCAAGCCTGCAACCTCTTTACCCTGCCACTCTCAAGCATCGTACCTCATCACCTTGTCAATCGCTTAATTTACAATGTGAAAAGATTTTAGTTTAGTGAAACAATTTCTTAGAGTTATGCTTCCACCTGCCAACATTGTGGCCTTCTTAATCAACAATTTCCCCCTCTTTTATTGATTAATAATTGAATGATTTACATTTATATATTTGTCGTGTGTCAATCAGTCTCTATGGCAAGGGCCCTTGTGGAAATTATAATTAATTAATTAATTCTAAGTATCATTCAAATGATTAATATCACACATATTTAGAACTGGGGTATGTATTTTCATGCTAATAATTCTAGCCCTTGATAAAGTCACGAGAACTAAAAAGCATTAAATATGCAATTTTGTTTCCCTGTACGTAGAAGAAGTTAATTAACAAATAAAGTATTCAAGTTCATGCATTATTTGGGGAGCTAGTAGCAATCATTCAAATTAATTTCTTGGGTGATGCCAAGGTTGATTTACTTTAACGTACTGCTATTGCTTAGTCATTAGTCACAGATAATGGTGGTTTTGTTTGTTGTGTGTGTTTTCTTCCCCTCGAGTTAGATTGCGTGAACAGGAGATTTGATTAATTAATCATGGAAAATGCAAAGCATTAATGAATGGAGGGAAAAAACGCGACATTGGTGAGACTAAGATCACTTTCAGATAAGACATTGGACAATGTTTTTCTTCTTTGGAAGAGTAAGACAATAGACAGTGTTCGTATACATCACATGGGACGAGTCCAGCGATTATCTACTTGGTAGGCCTGGCTTGTCGCTTGCAAATTGCGCATGGACCAAACATGATTTTGAGGCCTAATAAAAGCTATGTAATGATCCAAACAATGGAGCAGAATAAGCCACCAAGTAGCTAGCCACGACGCTATGGCCATGTACAAGTTTCACCATACAGTTAGTTCATTCGGCCTAACTTATTACGGAATAAAACAAAAGCCAGAACTTGACCTTTGGTGAATAATTTCGTTCTTCAATTTCAAATTAATGCGATTTGGTGGCGTGGAAGTCCACAACATTTATACAAACTCAATGTGATATAGGGGGTTTAATTTCTCCAGTGATATCAATTTTGAGATGATACATCTTGATCGAGTTAGCTGCATTAATTTATTGGCATCTTTGTCACCTCATTTTTTTTTTATAATTATATGAAAATTTTATTATTTAAACATGCAAATGCTTTAGGTAAATAGGATACTAATACTAATGCTAATACTAAAAATTCACTTATTAATCCCTGATGAACACCCTAATTCAATGTTCTCAAATTTCATCGTGAATTCCAAATCAAATGGGTGCATATTGCATAGCATGGCAAATTCTCTTTTGATGCCTTTTAGTCACAAAGTGTTTATACACATTTTTTATAACATTTTATTACAATTTTCTTTTATTTTTTTTCATTTCATATCTTTTTTTTTTAATAAGAATCGATAACAGTATCATTAAAGAATTTATAATAATTTACACATTGTTGAGCAAGTTAAATCCCCTTACCTTTCTATTTCATAATGTTTATCTTTATGTTTCTTTGTCTTCTTTTTCTTATCTTTCTCTTAATTATATAAATAATTATTTAAAAACAGTTATATAAATAAACATTCTATTCTTTGTCGTAGATTTATTGGCCATGCATAAAGCTGAGATTGAAAGCTGTCTTCAGTGGTTAATTTATACTCTTTTCATAGCATGCTTGAGTATGCGTTTTGATTGGACATAATGTGAATTTTCCAAAGCAAAAATATTAGTTTCTCCGTCAACAGGAGGTTTTGAACCGAAAAGAAAGAATGCATTTGTTGCAAACGCTTTTCCAAACACGCGGTTAATTAATTTGGAAGTACCTAGGCTTAATGTTTTTTCGCTATCGATTTTTCTGTTATTCTGGCTTACTTTTTGCTTTTTGTTACGTAGGTTATTGTAATCTATGTTTATATATAGTTAAGAGAATTTTGCTATTTTTATCTATATAAAAAAGAAGAAGAGATTTTACTGCTTTTTTTATATAATAAGTAGTCTTATATTTTATACTATGAAAACCCTTTCGTCTTCCTTTAATTTGTAATAATCTCATATAATTGGCAATAATTATAAGGCAATATTTTCTTTCTAAATTCAAGCTCCAAAATGTTGACTTGAGTTGGCCCATTAAAAATAAATTCAAAACATTTTAACAATTCTCCACCTTGACTTGAATTTACCAAAAATCAAGAATACTGTCCTACGTGCCAACTCACCCCAAAGCGTGTTAAACTATGCAAACATTCACCAAGTCCAAGTGATGCTTGAATTTCTCATAGACAAAAGGCCTAGCCAACTATTAGCTGGATTGTGTGTTGTGATTATCTTCTTTGTGAAGAACAATTTATCTTCAATCATAACTTAAATGAAATTCAACTTGAAGTCAATGTGTTTTGATCTTTCATGATAGATTGGAGTCTTGGTCAAACTTAAGATACTTTAACTATCAAAATAAAGTATAGATATATCTTGCAATTACATTACCCTCTTTATCTCTTTCTATTAATTTTTTTTATCTACAAATATTAGTTTTGTTAGTAGAGTGAATTAAAGCTATAACTTTTTTTCTTTTTTCTTCTTCCTTAATCATCCAACTCACCTTATATCTTTATTTGCTTATATTTATGACACATACTTTGCTTCTATGGTAGACAAAATAATTATAGGCTAAAGTGTTGCTTACCAACGAATAGCACATCCATAAAGAGTAAAGATATAACAAGTCAATGATCTTCTCATTACAAGATTTCCACCACAGTCAGAATCTTCTAACTTATGGAAAATCAACAAAGCTTACGCAAAATAATCCAGCATTAAATTAAGGTTAACTTTATCAAATTCAATTTTACCCAACTTTAAAATAAATAGACATGTAATCTGGCCATCAGTTGAGTTTAATTATGTGAGTTAATTTGAACAATTATAATTTATCAAATTTCGGGCTTTAAGGCTAATTAATAAGATTATTCATCATAAAGTCGTAAACTCATAGTTTTTACGAGTTAAGGGAGCATGAGAATGGCTGCAATACTTTAAAGAAGATTATGACAGATAATATGTTTTGTGATGGCCAATAGGATTTGATTAGTTAACATGCATTATCCATTCACTCTATTATTTGCGCATTGTAATTTTTTTATTGTTTATATATATAGATAGACCTACGTTTACTTTATCTTAATTGAATCAAAGGGAATTTAGTATTATATATTTGATTCTTATAGTTGTTCTTTTTTCCTTCTTATCAACACACATCAAAGAACAGTTGGCTGGGAATGATTCAATAATATAAGATGTGAAATAATGAAATAAACTGATATGTTTGGAATCTTTGGCATGCTCCATAATTTTGTTTCTCCGTTCTCACCAATGCACCAATCTTTTTTACCGCTATGTTTTTTCCCCTCAATTCATATATTCTCTAATTATTATTTCCTTAACAATATTGAATTATGGGCTTATAGTAATTCTTCGTCGATTACCTGTTAGCTAATCAGTATATATTCATGAATTCATCTTGCTATAAATCGTCAATTTTCATCCATATATATTAATTTTTATTCTTACCAATAATTAAGCATACAAATTAAAAAGTTTGGCTGGAGGTGGTTTCTTGTGAGTGATTACTGTTTATACTTCTCCCTTCTTTGACTCCTGTTTAACATCTATCACTGAGCGTTGTTCTACGAGTGTGTATGATTAGGTAAATGATTGATATAGCTTCAAAATGTACTTTCTAGGGTGTAGTAGCATGAAATCATGGGAACCTAATTAAAACTTCAAATGTAAATGCCATATACACGGAGTATAAAATTATTCTTCAAATATATCATTAAAATATGTTTTTTTTTATAAATATCAAAATATTTGAAATTTATTCCTATAAAAAAAATTTATATATTTTTTTATTAATATAAAATAAAGATTTCAATGATGTTCGATTATATTTAAACCTATGCAACTAATAATTATGTAAATAAATTATCCATTAGTGAATATACCAATAGAAAAATTATTTGTATTTTTAAAAAAAAATTCTTCTCTTTCTTTTCTAAGTTTTCTTCCTAAGGATAATATTTATGTTAATTCATTTTTCTTTTTATAGGAATAGAAAAAATTCATTTTTCTTCCTAAAAAAAAACTATTTAAAAAAATTTCCTTAAAATTATTTTTCTTTTTGCTTATATTATATTGTTAATTCATGTTTTCTTATACTCTAGAGTTACTTTATTATTATTAATTTGTTATTTAGTCGGAGGTGGCGACATGGAGAATCTCCGTCAAGTTGTGGATGCCGGAGAAGTCAAGCGGCTCAGCAACGAGTCTGGCGGCGGAGGTCTGGTCGTGGAGCCTCTGGCTGTCGTGGTGGATGCGACCGGCGGGCAAGCGGGCGTTGAGGACGTGGAGAATCTCCTCACCATCTTGTCTCTGCGCCGCTGCCACCACACCTTTGGCAGTGCCAATAGATTTTCTCTCTCCCAAATTCTAAAACCCATTAATTCCTTATTGTATATAAATAATTAAATATCTATCATTTTAATTGCTAAACTCTGCTGTGATAAAATTTCTCTTCTTATTTTCTTTTTCGATGACATTGAAAAATCTTGATTTTGCAGATTGATGGAAGAAAAAGGGAACTTAACTCATTACAAAATTAGGTCTTTGCCAACTCTATTTTATGTTCCTGACTTCATCACAAACAGTGACCAAATCCTTCTTCTCAAGAACGTAGTACTCACCCTCATTCTGCTTCCCTTTGTTCGTCGGAATTAGTAAGTTGTTACTGTGTTGTTCGCCGGAATCGCGAAGCCATCGAAACCGGTGGTGGAGGCGCGTGCCGGCGGAGGTGGAGACATCGTCATCGAAAGAGGAAAAAGCTTGTTGTTGTTGTTGTTGTTGTTCAAATCCCCAATTATTCGTTTTCTATTTGATAAATTTCCTTGTTGCTTAACTTCTTCTCCCTCTCAATCGTGTTTATAGTTAATTACTGAATTCATGCAATTTGATTGTTCTATTGTAGTAACACAATTTTTGAATTTCGAATACCGTGATTAGCGTTTATGTGGGTGGAGAAGAGTGGTTAAACTGATAGAAAAAGGAGTAGAGAGAACATCTGCGGATTTTTGAAATTTTTTATATCGGTTGATATGAACAAAAAAAGTATGTAGACAATAATAATTTTGATTTTACAAAGAAAAAAAAACCGAGAATTTTTTTTTACAGAATTTTAAATATTTTGATATTTATAAGAATAAAAAATATATTTTAACTAATATACCGTTACATTTGTAGACATTGCTAATTGTCTTCATGTGTATTACTATCGTGCATAATTTAAATATAATGGCTGTGACGACTGGTCCACTCATTTGTGTATGTATATATATAACTATTTCATTTACCTTCATGCATTTCTACAGCTTCGAAGCATTCCAAGATGTTAATTAGAACTACAAAAAAACTTATATTGATTAAAGCTTCAAGTTGATTAATTCTCCACCGTGGCTACTAGCTAGTCTTTCAAAAATGTTTATAGCAACTGATCATATATCTTCTTTAATTACATATGCTTCAAGAATATTAACTCCAGTTACTTGAGATGTACTCCATATAGCTAGGTAAATATAATGAGATTCTGGGGAAGAAATAGATGTGAGAAAGGATATATATGATAGGGATAAATATATATTATTCATCTGTTTCTTTGTGACTGGCACATATATATGTCTACAAATTCTATAAACTCTTCTCAGTAATAATATGCCCCCTAACATTCGCTTAGCTCAAAAACTATTTACATATAAGTTCTAACTAAATTTCTAAATTTATATATGATTATGCGCGCTGCAGCTAGCACGTGTGGAACTTCCTAGTTTCGAAGTCCAGAATTCCAGAAAAAGCACCATCCAGTGCTTTTTCTAACAAAAATGAAAATAAAAAAAAGCTAAGAATTAATTATGAATTGGAGGATTCTTTTTTGCAGGAGTGTAGTCCATTGTAGCCAAGTCACCAATATCTTGTTCCCCTCCTTGGTTTGGCATAAATTGATTTTCATGGCTCTTCTCGGTCGAAACTGGAGCTAATTCACCCTTAGTCTCTCTTAAAATTCTGGCTGTAAGAAACACCACAGAACACATAAATTATAAACTAATTATAATTTGAAGAGTAAAATATGTTTTTACTCTTATGATTTAATTAGTGTAGTTTTAATTTTCTCCTTTTTTTAAAAAATTTTGGTATTCATAAATTTCAATTTTTTAAAAATAATTGTTGTTACCCGTTAATGATAACGGGATATGTTATGTTACCACTAAATCGGACAAAAAAAATTCAAAACTTTTATAAGGATTAAAATTAACAAAAATATTTTAAAAAAATCTAACCTCAATAAAGTTAAATTTATAAGCACAAAATAATACTTTTAAGCCTAATTTGGCAAGACACAAGCAAGCTCACCTGTAGCATTAATAGAAAGGAAGCAAAGCAAGAGAAAAGCAACCAGAAGGAAGCGTTTGCTTGGTGACACAGCCATCTTACTTGAATTTATGGTATTACTGAGAAACCTTGATCTTGCTTCAAAATCTTCTAGTTACCCTCTTTTTATAGGCAGAAAGAGAACTAGCTAGTTGCCAATAGGATATGAGGACATGTGGTGCAATGCACTCACTCTTCAAGGACAAGAAAAACAATGGCTACAATTGTGGTTCAAATCAATGTCTCCTGCTCTGTCCTGCCTGAAAATGACACCCTTTTGCTTGGAAAAGAGGATCAAAGCTAAGAACAGGAGTGGCTTCATTCCCTTCATGTAACCAAACACTTTCGCATTCTGTCATTCGTGAATCAGCAAAATCTGCAACCAAAAATATATGGTGCCTAAATAAAAGAAATAAAATAATTTAGAGTTGCGGACTAAAATAATAAACAAAAGAAATATATTATAATCTAGAATTAATTAAGGACTAAAAGAAGAGGCAGACTCCAATTCCTCTTTTCTAGAATACCCTCCGTACGTACAAGTACAAGGGACTTGTGAGTTGTAAGGCTGTATTTACAATAGTGAAAAGAGAATCATCTGGGTGATTGGGTTTTTAGTCCCCAGTGACGAATTAAAGGTTTGAATTCTTAGTATGTTTGGGAATCAATTAGGAATTTCGTTTTGGACTTTCCAAAGCAATTATTCACTTTTTCATTCATTAAATGTGACTAAAAAATTGTTATTTCTCCATTGGCCAGGATGCATCGTTTATATAAACATAACCTTAGTGAAAGCAGTGTTTTCATGTGACAGCGGCAGACTATATCTTAAACAAAATTACTTGTAAAGAAAGATACCGTTAGGAAAAAAATGAAAAGAAAATTGAAGCTATCACTTGTTTACTTTCCTAATATCTTTCAAGAATACAATGTGGTGAATTTCAATTTTCCCTACATATGTATACCGTCAGCCTGACGCAACTTATGAAACTTCTCTTTCTTTCATTTGATGTATATATAAAGACACATTATATATAAAGAAACTTTATATATATCTCCATCATATTTTAGTACTTGCTACTATGTAAAATTAGCTGTTGGAAGTATCTCAAGAAACATTTAATTTATTGAACCAAGCATTAACCATTCATCTACATTTGAGTTCTAAAATAAATCTTAAATGATGTGGAGGAAGGGAAATTGTTAATTATTTCCCTCTTCTCCTACATGGATATACCTGAAACATGCAATGGATGGATTAGATTTTAACATTTGCAGCCTGAGAAGTTCACTGACTTTCCTCCAGCTATTTTATGTGTGCCCGCCACCATTTATAGCTCATGATTGTAGCTGAACTGCAAAAACTGCATCGATTGCAAACTGAAATTGAGAATCTCTTTTCAACTTTATATGCTGATTGATGCATGCTGAGCATGCATGCTATACTAGTACTCGAAGTTCCTATATGTAGACTTTGTTACTGCCTAATATACTTTGTGTTTGTTCTCAAGTTCTTATTTTATTTCATATTTTTTCCTATAAAAGGTTAATGGCTCTATAAAGGTTGAGTGACATATATATACTATAAAGGTTCTTCCTCTCTCTCCGGTTTGTGTGTGAGTGAAAATTTCTCTTCTCCATTTATTCACTTCACAGTATAATCTTGCACCTTTTCAAAATTAGAAATTGTGAAAATTAAATTTCACACAAATATGTATACATGCACAATATGGAGATGATACAGACACAAAGTGCCTATGCACATATAGCTAATTTACATTTAATTTGGAGATGTTAGTGTGATCCCCATCACTATGTAATTGACCATATAAAAGTGAGTTTCTCACTCAGCACAAAACCTGATATTGGGCATTTCACCCAGACTTGGCAGCCAGAACAACACTTTCTTCCAAGCACACGGCACTTTCCCTACCACATGCATAGAAATTGGATAGGAAATTAGGAAGAGCTGCATCCTGCTGTGTAGGCACCCTCTTAATTATCTAATTGATTATGTCCTTTTACAATATCATTTCCATTAATCATGCGCAGTTCTTGACTAAACAAGAGAGGAAACCACATAACGAACCACAATAGATAACCGACATTAATTGATGGTTCGTTCATTTTCAAATAAGGCGACCAACAATGCTATGTCTAGAAAAAAATCACGTGGGAAGGAGTGCTGATATATCCAATTGTGGGGCTGCATTGTCCCTTAATTTCCTATAAGTTGAACATCAACTTATATTAATGACAAGTATTAAAGACAAATATTGATGGAAAAGAATGATTAGGAATAAATAAATTAATAAAGAAAGAGATATACCCTTTACCTAAGCAATCACCAAGAAACTAAATAATACGGTAGTTTTGGACTAGAGCATCTCAAAGTACTCTTACAAAACAAAAATACTTCCATATCTATCCTCTAAAATAACTAGAAAAGAGAACAGTACATTGACAAACAATCACATTATTTTTTTTATATCAGAAAATTAAGACAAAATATATTAATTAGAGGTACAAAACCCAAACTCATACAAATGCATATTTCTTATATAGCTTTTAAATAGTATATTAGATTCATTGACCATTTATAATATGAAAATGAAAATCCCTCCACCAACCATGATAAGATCTAAATTTTATTAAAGTCAACCAGTTCTCAGCATCTGCTGACTCGTTTAGGCGGCTAGTTAGCTATTTAGTACCTAACCCAATTAATATTGTTTTACAAAAAAAAAAAACAGTAGTTTATGTATATCACCCTAGAGGATTATGATTGTTAATGCTTTCCCATGTAGCATCACTTGTGGTAGGAATTCTCGCATTGGATATTAATTAATTATATTGATATATATGCCCCATTGATCAGTCTAAATATTTAATACTATTTGCCAAAATTTTAACAGCAAATGACCATACATGGCACCTAATTCTCTTTAATTCAACAAAAAAAAATTATATTCCAACTATATTTTGTTGGAATTTTTTATTTAAATAATTAATGTGGACTAATATTATAAGATAATTATATTAGTTATTTATCATTAGTGGATTTTATTTTATGTGATCAAATTAAGTAAACATAGGTTAGTGCTGGTCCATCAGGGGATAATGAAAATTCTATTAGGTTAATACGCTATAAGAAGGCTATGGTCTCAATACACCGAGTCGTCACACATAGTTTCTCTTCTTTTCACCTGAAGAGTTAGCTACGAAAGTCCTATTAAGGATAAAGAAGCTCCGACTGAGGAAGAAACATGAAGTCACGATTACCTACGGATTCAGATTTTACTGCGTTTGTTTGATCAATCATTATCGATTCAGGTATTCGTAAAACTCTTCTTAATAATCTAATATTATGTTCATAATGATTATATTGGTATTTTATAAGGATCCTCTAAAAATTTTAACATATTTTTCTATGTTTTTCTGAGTTGATGTGAGTATTCTAGAAGGAGCTGATTTTTCAGAATAAGGTCAACCAATGTTTAAATTCTTGCTGAAAGAAGTACCTAAATTTATTACTTAACAATAACTTGCATAATTGCTTTTGAAGGAGCATTGCCAAAAAACAATCCATTCGTCTGAAAAGTTGAGACCTAAAATATTCAAGGTAAAAAAGCTCTATGACAAGTAACAATTAAAAACTCATTACCTGCAATCCTTTAGTTCAACAACATATCTCCTTGATTAGATATACTGAAATTGATACTTCAAAACATGTGGAAAGATCAGGTTAGTGATCCAAATAAGATCAATATAGTAATTAATTCAATGTTTAAAATATTTTAATTTAAACACTCAAAGGTGAACAAATTGGTGCTCAAAATTTTAGGAAAACAATAATATCCTACGTATTTCAAAAATGTATTTGAATAATATTTATTATGACTTATGAGACATTTGTAATGTTATATATTTTATGATATCTTCTTATTAGTCTTCTTCATACCTATAATTAAAGGAAATATAAAATAAAAAGCAATAAATATATTTAATATGTTTGAAATATATAAAAAAATATTTAACACTTGGTTATCTATTTAATAAGTGGATTTGAAAGAAAATATTATGCTAGAATTTAGAATTATTCATTTATTATTTGTCAATTTAGTGCTCAATGACATACAAAGTTATAACTAATTAATATTGCATAAAATAGTGACAACCTACCAAGTGACATAAAGTACATGCTTTGAACTTTGAAGAAAATCCAATTAAAAGAAATTGAACATATTAATTATTATTACTGTATTTCCTTTAATTAATTGCTTCAAAGATAAGAACTGAATGTACGTTAAAGTCAACTTCTCCTTTTCGCCTATACCCCTATCAAGAAGATTTCCTCATCATTTAATTTACAATTCGGGATTATTAATTACCATGCCTTTAGAAGAATTTTCTTTTGTTTAGTTATTTGTGCTGTTAATGATGTTTAATAAACTAGAGAGGACACCACCCAAACGGTTGTACAATTCAACTTGTACATTTCCAATCGGAATGGTTGTCATGTTAGGCACAAATAACAATCCAAGGAAGGTGTTGTGATTAGGAAGAAAACCCAAGAAAGGGAAAGGGGTAACTTAATTAATTGAGGAACGACTTGTTGGACTAGAGTGTGACCATGTCTCAAACCATTGTGCATTAAGATTTAGGGGATGGGGGCAGTGGGGTCACATCCTTTGGTCCAATCGAAATGCGTCGACTCGAGCCACGTCGTGACCGTGGTCACATGCATACAAAAGGTCATGCATGGTTTAATTTGTTTGAAAAAAAAGTGGTCCCAACTCTTATTTTGGACCTATGACCCCGCATGAGGCTCACTTTTGGTCCATCACGTGATGGCATGCGATATTAATAAAATGCAACTTTGCATATATTGCATGTTAGCATGTGGCTTAGAGAATTAGGAGAATTATAATTCAAGCTTTGGTTTCGGATTTTGCTTGAGTCATGAATGGTGAATGAGACTAATTGCTTTAACTTGTCTTTGCGTAGTTGGACAAAGGAGTAGGGATCGAGGGCACAAACTCACGTGCTTTTGTTGCTCCTCTACGCTAGCTAGCTTAACAGTGTCCCTTCGCATATATAACTCACAAGTATTAGCCTCGTCCTTTCCCTCCCTTCTACTTTCTACCATGCATGCTTCCTTTCATTAACATATTATACAAGTGAAGGATGCACAATATCTTAAAATATCCAATTTGATTCAATTTTAAGTCATTTAAACTTCTTTCAATTGTAGCTTGCCAAAAAAATAAAAAAATAATTCCTTTAATTATTAGTTTACCGACAGAACTACGTAGGAGAAAGGCTGATTATACAGATTATTTTTTTTGGATGACAGGCTGTTTATACAGAGATACATCACTGATGGTCATCAAATAATCGGTTAGATAATATATATGTTATGGCATCCTTCAATTATTAGTTTACGAACAGAACTACTATTAATTAAGAACCCTGTTTTAAATGGGGTCTTGGTGTGGGTTGATATTGTAACAAAACTTTGTACTAGCTATACTTCAGTACATCTTTTGCAGGGTTTGGCTATCAATTAATGATATTTTTTGCTTATACGTACAACAAAATATATGGAGGAAAAGGTTCAAATAACACGAGGGGTCAATTTTTTATTTTATTTTTTTGAGAAAAAGGCTTCAATTTTGTTACTGACACCAAATCTTGTCAATTAATTTTATTTCAATCCAAAGATCAAGATTGATTGATTGATTAAATCACATTAATTACTTAATAATTATTTTCTTCTTCCAACTTGTGCGTAACTGCGTACAACCACAACACCCCGAATGTCGCTATGCTGCATATATATATTGTCGTGAAATGCAAGCTTGCTAAGAAATTAATTTCTGCCATCACGAGAATAGCAACTGGGAAAAATGCATTCAGGACAATTACCTAAGATTGTATTTCTACTTTCTTGATAGTGCAACACTGACTGGGACTTTCTAGATGCTAAGCGAGAGTTGGAAGAAGAAAATAATTTATAGGTCATGTGATTGAGTTGATAAACTATATAATCTTAACTTTCGAATCAAAATAAAATTTAGGAATAGGATCTGATGTCAATATATAAAGAGAAAATCAAGTTTATTATTTTGTAATTCTGGTTTGGAATCGGCACTTCTTGTGCTCTCTATCTACACAATTGTTCAATGAATTTTTTGCCTTTAAAAAAATGAAAGACTTTGATTAGATAAGATTGGATAAAAGGGGTGGATAAGAGTAAAGGATACGAGTATGACAAATTTTATACTATGCTTAATGCTTTTGGTAGAATTAATTCTCTCCAATTTCTCAATGACTCTTTTGGTATTATTCAATAATGCTTAATGATGTAATTGTTGAAATAAAAGATTTTATTAAGTAGATCATGTTTACAATTTTTTATAAAATTTTAAAACTATTAAATCATTCATTAAATAAAATCAATTTAATGTATAGTTATATTTTAAAATATTTTAAGACTATTAAATCATTCATTTAATATGTTTATATACTTTGAATTCAAACTCAAAATTACATCATAACTATATGTTGATTATAAGATTATCAAACTCTACAAACATTTGATTATCAAAAAGTTAGGTGTGAACACGATCATTAGGATAATATCAAAATAGCCAATAGTTGAATTATAGAAATTTAATGTATACAAGAATTATTGTGTGAAGTAACTCTATTGAGACTTATCCTTAAACTTAATCTCCCCCTCTTCCCCCACAGGAAAAAATCTCCATCGTGCAATTCATATAAATGAGAGGTAAAAAATGATTTGACAGAGAGAGACATTCACAAAATCAAAAAATGTTGTACAAACTATAGTATAAGTTGTTTTATAAATAGCAAGTCTCTTTGGTTATTATGAGAAATGAGAATTATACATAAAATCATTAAATTATATTTAAATGATTAAAACGAAAAAAAATTACACATTACTTTTGTAAGTGGTTAATGTCACCACCAACTAATTAACTTATAATATTAATATTATTGATCATTTATATATAATGGTATGATGCAAATTTATTTACTGTTTTCTGCTCTCAGAATAATCAAGTATTATCACAAGTTTCTATCACATCAGTTATTATTATTTTTTTCTTAGTTGCAAGATTTGTTATATGAATAACACTTCTCAAATATTATTGAAATATTTGGTATAATTGACCATTTATCTAATTATTCGTGAAATTCTGTTCTGAATCCGCACGATAATACTGGATGGGCATTGCTTGTAGGGGCTTCAAGGTCAGCATTCCTAAAATTTTGAACTTTTTTGTTTTTTTAATATTTAATGACTCTAATCAATGTTTAGGCCGTTAGCATGATGGATTTTTTTTTTTGGAGTTGAGAAAAAATCCATTTTGGGCTTACTTTTAGTCCTTAATAGACTTCTTCTTATGAGAATTCACAAAAAAAATTCAACGAGACTACAACAAATACTAGGTTTTATATAGGTTTTATTTTGGGCTTACAAGTGGGGGATGACTATATTGCTTCTGTAAGAGGCACTTGGCATTTCCACCGGCGTTTGTAGACCCTCACCAGTCACCACCAACTTTGTTTGCCTCTGTCGTGCATCATGACTGGCCCCTCACTCATTGTCAATTTTATATATACCTCTCTCTCTTCTATCTTTTTTTTTTTTATGAAAATAAATTAACGATAGTTTTTTTTACAGTAAAAATTAACAATAGTTAGACCCTTATTATTATTATTATTATGTGCTTCTATTTTAATTGATATTGTCTTCGCCATCTAGTCACCATTATCACCTTAAACCACCACCACTATTATTTCTATCATATAATGTTACTATCATCCCACCAATATTTCCTATTTAATCGTTGTCAGTACTGCTATAATGCACTTATCACCATTTTTTTCACAACTATCAATATCAGTATATCACCATTGTGTTGCATTCACAACCAACATTATAGAGACAACTATGGATACAAAGACTATATATATTGGCACTTTTTATTTGTCTATTTATACCTATCATTAATCATTTATAATTTTAATTTTTAAATTATTTAAATAGCATCATACAATTTAGTTTTAATTAATTATATTATTATTTGATTTACACACTTTTTTTTTAATTTTAATTACCGTTACATTCTATTATAACCCAAAGCTCTCAATTTGTATATGAAAAAAAAAATACAAAGTTATCAAATACTAAAGTTAAAGAACGGTTGACCTTCGTCTTTTTTATTCAAAACTGGAGAGGGATTTCTCTTTCTCTCTTCTTTTCTTTAAATGTATATTTTACGTACCATTTGCTTAACTAGCCAAAAGCTTTCTCTACCAACCATATTAAAGTACTCTTATTTTATTTTTCTCTTTTATATCTTTATCTCTATACTAAACTGCAATATTTTTATAAAAATTTTAACAATTAAAAATAAATTTATATCATAATTTAAATTATTAATATGATTCATAATAAATTTTAATTATAATACAATTTATATATTTAAATATTTATTCTGTTATAAATTTTAATAATGTAAAAAACAAACATTTATCCCCTAGAATGGCTGGATAAGCAACCTTTTAGTATCTACATTTTCATGCAGATACTAACAGGATTTGTGTGCATTAACATATAATGTCACAACTCACTCATTTCAATCTTGGAAAAGCTTGCTCACTCGTGCCCCCATGCTCCACTATATCATATTGGGCAAGAATGGTGATAATTCAAATACATACAGACCGCACTGTTTTTATTTTTTTTTGCTGGGTACCGCACTAATTAAGTAACCATCAAAGAAATATATACCCCAACCCCTCAAAATAACAATAATAATTAAAAAAATCAGAGGGCAAATCCAATTAATTAAATCGTTGCCCATTTAAATTGGAAATCATTTTTCTATATGTGCAATGTCTTAATTGTCTCATTTTTTGTGCATGAACATGGAGAAAAGCGAATCCTTCTCTTCCTATTGTTCCAGTTCCTATCACGACTTCAGGGCTGGGTTGGAGGATCAATTCACATCTTACAGCTTCAACAGTGGTCCAAGAAGCAGCAAGAGAGATGTTCTGGCCACTAATGGTAACCCAGAGCTCAAAAGGAGGAAAAGGGTAGCATCCTATAACATGTACACCATGGAAGCTAAGCTCAAAACCTCCTTTCGCAGCTTTAAATGGATCAAAAACAAGCTTTGTAGACGACTAATACCACTGTGAGTGAAGTACTAAACCATACTTTGCTTCAATTTAATTTCTTATGTTTGATGATTTGTCGTTTGGAATACTTGTTAGATTGTGCGTAGAAGAAGCATGCGATAATAAAAGAATTGTTGTTTTACCGAAAAACAATTGCGCGTAAGACAATACGAAGTTCATTCTAACAAGTGAAAGGTTTGAGTACATGGCTGACCTAAGGTCTAATGATATATAAAACAATTAAAACTTCAATTTTAAATCCCATTGATAAAAAACTTTTTCTTATTAGTTTTTTAAAACAAAAAACCAACATATATTAGTAAACAAACACAGCATATAGTTCTCTTATTTAAAATAAAATCTCTTACATTTTACTTTAAATTTCATTTATTTTCATATTTGCTTTGTTTGACTACTCGGATCTCTTGATCAATAATTATTCAAGATTTAAATTGTGACTCATGTATAAAGAAAATCTATTTGGAAGGAAATGTATCTACTTGTGAATGCAAACAAATCCCCAAAGATTAAAAATTTCAATTCCTTTGCAATTACATATAAAAAAGACTTAATTATTATTTTGGTATTTTAATTTGATAAAATTGTATTTTTGGTCCCTCAGTTTATCTCTAATTTTAGATTTGGTCCCCCGATAATTTAATTCACGAATTTGGTCCTCCTAATTTGTAAAATCGTGCAATGTTGGTCCCCTAGACCACAATTGGACGTTGACCGTTAACAAGTGATGTTGACTGTCACGTGTCACATTCTTATTGGATGATGACTGTCACGTGTCATGTTCTGATTGGTCAATGAGAACAACAATGCATTTCATTTTTCATGGAGTTGACATCCAATCAGAACATGACACTTGACAATCATCATCCAATAAGAACGTGACACGTGACAGTCAACATCACTTGTTAACGGTCAACGACTAATTGTGATCTAAGAGACCAACATTACACGATTTTACAAAATAAGAGAACCAAATTCGTGAATTAAATTACTGGGGAACCAAATCTAAAATTGGACATAAATTAGGGGACTAAATTTGCAATTTTTCCTTTTAATTTATTTTTTAATTTAATTTGATCCTCTTATGTTTTTAAAATATCAATTAAGTTTCTTAATTTATTTATTAGGTTAAATTTTATCCTTTATTTTTAAAGTTTTAATTAAGCCTTTTATATTTTAGAATGAAATCAATTTGGTTCCATTTAAAACCAAAATTGATTCTATTTTTTGAAAATGCTAGGAACTCATGGAACAAAAATGAGATTGAATCCATTATAAAACTAGCCAGACAACTTTAAAAATAATAGCCATCTCAAAATCAATATCGTTCTGTAAATATACTTTATCTTCTAAAATAACTCCCATTATTTTAAAGAAATCAAATCCTTGCCTTTAAAATTGTTTTGTTTTTAATTCCTAAAATCTTCAAATCCCACTTGAAATATTTTCCTTGATTATATAGTAGATGCCGTGCCACAGCTTCAATCATAAAAAGCAAAGAATTCACGATAAAGAAAAGATTTCCATACATTGGATGCAAACGAAAATACAATCACAGTATCTTTTAATTTTAGCATGTCTCAGAACGGATATCCTATACTATTTATTTCACTCTAGAAAATTATTTCTGTAGAACTGCTAAGTCGCAACGTGTCCAGAATAGGGACTCGTTTATTTACCACAACTTTAGACAAGAAAGTGCAACTCAAATAAATATAAACGCTAGAAGCACTCAAATCACCCTAAGCAGATAATCAAGTTCCACGGCCCAGCTTATTATTTAGAGTTTAATTTTGATCCAAATTCTAATGTTTTTTACATTAACATTTAATCATCTCACATCACATTAATTAAAAGATTTCGACTAGTCAAACTCTTTTAATGATGTGAGGATCATAATTAAAGGATAATGGAAAAAAAGTCATGTTTAAAATTGATCAAAATTAAATATGTTTATTATGTAAGGCATAGAGATTTGATAATAGCTTGTCAGAATCAAGTCGAAAATCCAACGCGGAGAAGGATTTACGAAGCTGAGGGAATTCTTTGCCTTCATTGCGGTTGATCATATCAATTATAGAGGCCTGTTGTAAGAGAGCACTATAGTTCATTATGTTCTTAAGAGCATTAGGGTGGCCCTCAGTTTTGGGGGATTTTCTGACACTACCACTAGAGAGAAAAACTGGGGACATAGATGCATTCATGCTCCCTTCGGTCATCATGAAGAGTCTTGAACCGGATGATGTGCTGCTGGCACTATGCCCCGTTTCTTGACCCTGCTTGTGTTGTTCCATATTATTCTGCCAAAGCCAAAAATGTACATAATTTATTATCTTTATTGTCACTTAACGCCTTATGGTAAGTATTAAGACTTTTATCACCATTGAACAGTACAAGTTTGGCATGGTCTACTTGACAATCGAAAACTAAAAATCATTATAATAAAATATATTTTTCATCCATAATAATAAAAAAATATTTATTATTAGTCTTTTTCAAAGAATTAATAACAAATGAAAATTAATTATCAAGAAATAAATATAAAATTTATTAATTTATCATATATTAAAAAAGTGTCAACAACCACAAATAAAATTTTTGTTTTATCAGAAAACAAAAATAAAAAAAATAATAGATATAGAACAAACATAAAATTTAAATATTTATTAAGGAATACAAATATATTTTAGCCAATGCATTATCATTGAATGTTAATGAGATATTCTTTTAGACACATTTTTTATTATTGATGAGAATTTATTAAAAATTACAAAATTTCTGTATATCTTATTTCTTGATTAATTTCAATAAATTTTAAATAATAATAGAGGATTTGCTACAATAAATATATTAGAAATATGTTACCTACCCTCCTCTTAAAATCACATAATGCATATAGCACAAGGTTGTTTTAACTTTTAAAGGATTTTAGTAAGTGTGATCACCTCTTTTGACGATTCTGTGTCTTCACGGGGTTGTTCAGCAATTTGGTTCTTTTCTGACTGACTAGCATCACTTCTACTTGTTTGAGATGATTGCTCTCTTTTAGAAACCCTTTGCCTACATGATGAAAAGCAACAAACACTTCAATATTTGAAAGGCAATTCTTCATTCAGTTGCTACCCAAAAAACGAATGATTTAGTCCATATGGCGTTCAATGGCTCATAATGTAGAAATATCACATTTAGAAATCCCCTTGTACTGAATTTTGTCCTCTACTTTCAACTCTTCACAAGTAGTCCAAATGTCCAATTAATGAAAGAAAAAAAAAACTTATTTCCAGTCTTGAGGTAATTAATAGCATACCTTTTGCCTCTCTTAGTTTGTAAGCGTTCATCCTCGTCTTTGGGGATTACTGGCAAAGCTGAAGGGTCACATGCTAATGGACTACATTTGAAGAACTGGAAGCAGTAATTAAAAAGTTAAGATATTGCAATTTGAGAGCAATATACATTGTTAGTGCACATAATATTTCATACAATTTGTTGGGAAATTATGAGTTCCAAGATCAGCAATATTCTGTTTGCTGGATTAAAATTAACCTTCAAAAACACCTTTGCAAGATTCATTTTTAGTATTCAATTGCTTGCTGTCCATGGTCACACAAGGTACTTTAATGGTACAAAACGGTGATCAATCTTGCTCCATGTTGTTTCTGCTCCTCCATTCCAAGCTTCATTATTACAAGAAACTTGATTTCTTGTTTATTGAAATGTTCAATTTAGTTTTCTAATTGGCAAAATATATACAATGTGGTCTTTTTTGGGTCAATTTACTACTGCCACATAGACCTGGGTTAACTCGCCAGTGAAAAAATAAATAAAAAGGGTGATGCATATATTTTAGCTACTAGAAAGATGACATTGAATATTTTATTAATTTTTTTATAGATAATATATATATATATATATATATATATATATATATGCGCACACAAGAATGAGCAGAGTCAGAATCAAATACAGAAAAGAATAATTTAAAAAAAAATAAAAGAATCAAAAGAATAATTTAACCTATTAATTAAGGCACAGTAAAAGAAAGAAAGATCATCAATCAAAATAAAATGAAGTTAACAAAAAAGCAAGATGCATAATTAGCAAAAAAAAAACTCACATCACTTTGGAGAGCAGAGGCAGCATTACCACGATGGGCAGGGTTGAGATCAAGAAATGTAGCCAAGAGACCCAGGGAAGAGGAAGGAAACTTCTGGAAGTTTTCATGGAAACTAGGTTTGTAATGTTGTGTAGGCCGGTAGCTTGTTGTTAGCTTCAGTTTTTTAAAATAATCCGGTGAAGGAGAACCACACAGTTTGAATATCATGTGAATCTGTTCAACCTATACACATCAAATGCTTAGTAGAATCAGCATTTCAAAGCTACTATTAGCTGCAAACAAGATATAAGTTTTTCCCTACGGCGATGAAAAAAATAAGGTGGATAAGTTTTCAATATAATTTTACTAATAAAATTAAAACCTATCTGTGAAATTTTCACTTCCATTTTTTCTCCTATATGTAACGATGGCAATGAGAGTGTTTGTAAGGTACATAATTTAGTTTTACCTCATTTAACTAATTCAAATATTTGTTTGAGTAAAATAAAACTATTTGATAAAATAACTTATTTCACTCTTTTAGTCATTTTTTAAAAATGTATTTAGTGAAACAAGCCATTAAATTAGTCAAATAAGGAGGTGTTTGGTTTAACTGTTTTCTGTTTTCATTTTCACTGAAAACAAAAAATGATGATGAAGAAGTGTTTGGTTGGATTTTTGAAAATATTTTCTGTGAAAATGAAAATAGAAAACAACTCGAAAATGAAAACAATAAAATTTCGTTTTCAATGATTTTAGTTAAAAACAAGAACCTCATTTTGGATAAAATGAAAATGCGATAACAAAAAATGTAATTTTAAGCAAATCTAACAATACAAAAAAGATAGGGTATATTTACTCATAGGGATATTTTCATGAAAATGAAATAAATAAATTTAGGTATATAATTATACATAAATAGTTAAAATTTAATATCATTTAAAAGTTAATATAACTTTTTAAAAAACACTCCTTGTTTTAATCTTCACTATTCATGATTTTTTATATATATATACAATAACATGACAATAATGAGGGTCAAATTTAAGTTTTTGGTTATCTATCGTGGTGGAATCCCAACCATTATGCCTTAGTGGATTGAAATATATTAGTTAAATATCATTATTTTTTGAGCACACTAACTTACTTTTTATTTTTTTGAGTCACATAATATGCATAAAACTAAAATCCAAGATCATTAATTAAATTAAAATAATTATATATCAATTACTCTATATGTTTAATAACTTACATTCATTTTTATTAGGGGTCAGCATATATTCTTCTCACTCGCGTAAAAAAAAAAAAAGTCTTCATATACTCTCTCATTAAAATGTCCTATTATATCATTTTACACTTAACTTATCAATTAGTTTAGTAGTTAATTTTAATAAATACTATTACTTCAATTAGTTAATTTATTTGCTTTCACCTAATTTATCTTCCAATTTTACTGAAAACACCACAAAAAAATAGATTCAAAGATGACACAAACAACAACTTGGATCCTCTTGCAACAAAATTTATCGATCTACAGCCACATTCCTGCAAAATCTAGATCATTGATTGGAGTATAATAGTAATTAATAAAGAGAGAATGTGACCAATGACTAAAATTTCTGCTGCAACAGAGGACCTGCATTGCATAAACAATCATGTAAAAGTCCATCAAGAATAAAAAGAGAGAAGGAATAGAATTAAATAAAGACAAGAAAAGAAAACCAAGAATTCCTCTAACATGCATGAGACATGAGCAGACATGAAAACTGTAACCTTCTCTCTCGGAGTCGTACGTAAAAGTAAAGCATCTTCAGCCACAAAAATAGAAAAATAGAACCCAATTTCCTAATTTAAAAATTGGACGGCAAGGTATTTAATTATTTCCTTAAATTATGATGTCCTCTGTAGTTCCTTGTTATTTCCTTTTTGTTTCCACTAACTTTTTCGGCCTTCATCAAATTCTAACAAAAGATCCTTGCAAAATGAAATCAAACACAAGAGGACAATTGATATTTCCGTACAGTATAGAGATTCCAAACATAAGAGAGTTGGACTTTGCAAAATACTATAAAGAGATCTCCGAAATAAATCTTATTTTTCTCAACAAAGTTGTTTTATTACGAAAGTGACCTTTTGCCGGATTTTGTTGGTAAAGACGACAATATCCGCCCGTATGATCGATACGTACAATATATATATATATGCATGGAGTAATATAGTTTAATTTAGTAGACAAGTCACAAGGTTAGATACATAGGACTGGATTCATTTATTTGTCGTATTTTCTTAAAATCAAATTATAGTAAACATCTTTACATTCATGAAATCTTTCATTCAATTCATATGCTCAAACTAACTGTTACCTCTGTCCTGCCAGGCATAATTGGTCTTCCAACAAACATCTCAGCCAACAAGCACCCTGCACTCCAGAGATCAATGCTATATCCATAATCGGTTGAACCCAAAAGAAGTTCTGGTGCCCTATACCAAAGTGTCACCACTCTATTTGTTAGAGGCCCTTCAGCTTCAATGGAAGTTGCAAGCCCAAAATCTGCAATTTTCAGCACCCCATTTCTGTCTATTAACAAGTTAGAAGCCTTAATATCTCGGTGCATTATTCCCTTCTCATGACAGTGCTGCAGGCCAGAAAGTAGCTGCTGCATATAGCACTTGATCTTGTACAAAATAAAAATAATTAAAAAAACTGCATTATATCACCAAAGACAGCAAATCCATAACTTGACATTACAAACTCTTAGAATTTGAGTCCTAAAATTAACTCAATCCATGAGAATTTTCCCTCATTTATATTCACTACTTTAGTTATATTATTTGTTTATGTGGGATCTTTAATATATTCTTTTACATTGACTATCAGATATTTTAAGAGTAAAATTTGTAAGATTGGATAATAAATGATTCGATAAGGATATGATAACTAGTGATTCAATAGGTCCACCAACAATTATCACTAGAATAATATGTTCTAATATTATCTTAAAATTTAAATTTTACACATAATTTAGCTAACTCCAAAAGTTAGTTCATAAATTAATCATATTACCTTCTACTTATATAAACTATTTTAAACATATTACTTCTAACACAAACATCTCAACTTCTAATCTTCTAACTGTGAAAACAAATCAAGTAGAAAGACCCAATTACAAATGATCCAGTAAGCCCAACAACAATCATCATTAACATATTAAAGTTTTAATATTATCATAAATTTGTGCTTGTAAACCTAATTCAACTCCAAAACTTAGCTTATAGATTCACATTTGACAGTTGTTGAACTCAAAAACTATTTGCTTGATCATATCAGTGTTGAGGCGAGATCTCCAATACAAACATCTCAAATTCTAAGGTAATAACTGTTAAGAAAATCAGATAGAAACCCAACCTGTGCTTCGGTGAGTTTCTCCCCGGGTCGCGAGATAATGCGGGTGAGATCAGACTGCATGAAGTCAAAAACTAGATAAAGACTGTATTGCATCCTTGATGTTGCTAGTCCTTTAAGTTTGATCACATTGGGATGATCCAGCATCTGCAGCATCATGATCTCTCTTGCCATAAACTTGATGCTTTCAGAATCCGACGTGTCAAACCTTACCTTCTTCAAAGCAACAATCTTTCTTGTGCCCTTTTCTCTAGCTTTGTACACGTTGCTATATGTTCCACGTCCTATCTGCAACCCAAAATAGAAATCCAATTCGTTTCACGCCAGTGATTAATATAGTCGTTCTCAATGCATGCTACCCAATTACACAAATTCTTCATTATGCAATACAAGTAAGTTAAATAAACCAAATTAAGATAAGCAAAATGAGTAAATCTCAACCAATCACACATATTATAATATATGATCTAGCTATATGATAAGTTTATTGATACCTTAAAACTCAGTTACCGCTACTATAATCTCTGATGGATTGAAATTTGAAAGTATAAAACATTTTTAACTAATAATATATAGAAATTAAATTCAAAATGTGACTAGCTCGGGATGATATTACGTACCTTGGCAAGTTTTTCATAGGAATCAGCACTCTTGGGAACAATATTAGCCAAAACATTTGCAGGGATATTATCGAGCAACCACTTTGGCCACCCTTCCACGAATTCATATCTGGCCATCTTCTCCTCCCTAGCATCCCGATCTTTATAACTCTTATTTTCTTTAGCAATTGGTTTTGCCTTTTCTCCTTCTGCAACACCACCATCATTAACATTCACACTCACTCTCTGTCTCTGAGTCTTCTCCTTCTTCGAATTCACCCCCTCTCCCACATGCTTAGAGGAACGTGTAGTCCTCGAACTTTTGTTGCTCGCAACTCTCTTCACTTGCGGTCTTGGCCTCTCTTCTCGAGGGGGAGAAAACGTGCCACAAACGCAACCCATTGCAACTAGGAATAATAATAGCAGATATTTCTGTTTCGGTAGCAATCAGGTGATGATGTCATACTGTGTTAATGATGGGTGAAAACTAGTATAAACAGAGAGGGGGGGTTGTGATTTGATTTAATTCATCACTGGCAAAAGCATGCATTAAGAAGAAGCTAAATGGAAGCGTCCCTCTAAGCTGTGCTGGCATGACCAAGAATACTGGAAGGATGGTGAGTAGACCAATGCGTTCTGCATCAACGTTGATTGAGCGTGACACTTGAAGTTTAATGATTGGATTATTCATGAGACCAACATGTAACAACTATGGTTGGTACTAACGAACCGGCAGCATGTATGGAAATTGTTTCGCCACAAGCAGGCGTTACATTACACAAAAATTAATTAAGGTTGCTTTATGTAGAGCCCAATAAAATAGAAGGAAAGTAAATTGAGATGATATTTTTGAAATTAAATAGGATGTAAAAATGTGAATTTTATCTCTTTTTTTTTTAATGTTCATTTCACTCCTCTTTAATTCTTTTTCATGCAAATTGATCGTCAAAGAAATTTCTTTCGGTTTCATATGTGAGAAAAAAGAAACTGATTCAGGCTGACTCATAAAAGTTGATTAAACATACATAATTATATCAATCTCAATTAAAAAAAGTAATTTTTTTAACTTATCCTTTTATTGGAACTTGTTAACAAGAATAAAAATAAGTCATTGAAACTAATAACTCAATAAAATGAAGGTATTTTAGATATAATAGCATTAAATAAAATAAAATTAATTAAAAAATTATATTTGAGATAAAGAAAAAAAATGTTTTTTTTATTATATGAGACAGACAGATGTTTAATGGTGTTGGGCATTATTGACTTAGAAAGAAAGAGGAAAAATATTTTATTGGGATGCGCATAAATATATTTCTCTATGATTTTTAATAAAATATTTTTTCTTTTAATTGTGTAATCAATGCGCTCAGACTAATAAGAACACCGGTTAAAAATACCCTAAAAATAAGTATAACTATCCTTTAATTATAAATTATTATATGATAAACTTATTAATTTTTTTAATAATTACTTAATAAAGTTAAATATGATTACTGTCGTTAACAATATAATTTTTTTTATAATATTTCTTATTAAATTACATTTTTTTATTCACATATTACAAGTTAAAACTTGCAGAAATATTACTTACACATTTTTAAAATATATTTTATATCATTAATCAAAATTTATGAAAATTTATAAAATTATGTAGGTCTTAATCTTTATTTAATAAATTTTAAATTATGATTTATATTTATTAAACAAACTAATCAATAATAAATAACCGATGAGGTGTCATAAATGTTAATAGAAGTATATCATTCCTTTACTAAAAGCATGTTTGGAAAATCGGTGAAAGCCCTTCAAACATAATTGTATCTAAAAGTACCAAAGGGATTTTTTGTTTTTCAAATTTAGGTTTGGAGTCTTCAAATGGAGACTCAAACAGGCACTAACGTGATCATACATAATCTTGTTCGTTAACTATATGATTAATATGTAATTCTCAAATATGTGTATATTGAAAAATATTTGTTAAGGAATCTCAACTTTTTAAATAAATCCCAATGCCTTAAGGAAATAGTAATTTATTTTCAGCCTAAAAATATCATGATTTTACCTCACTAATATTCTTCTAAAACGGATAATTACCATTGATCTCATATTAAGTTGATGAATTTAAGGTGAAGTGAATAATTATACTTTTGAAGAGCAATCATTTTCTTCCCGTCACAACCTTCAATTTCGTATGCATAAAATTTTTTGGGGACGTTAGACATGAGATGAACTTCAATAGTGTACTCCTTAATAAGGAATGTTGATGACAAGTACAAAAGCAAAAACAGGGCAAAATGCCTAAAGAGTAGAGTTAGGAGTCCTCGCTCTAAATTTTACACATGATATCTGGCAGTTACTACTGTTAATTATTTTGTTTGCACTCTGCTGCCATTTCTTTGAATGGAACATTTGTGTTTTGGAGGCCGGTGTCCTTCTGTTTTCCATTTTTCTGTTGTCTTTTTCACTATATGTTTCTGTTTATTAATTTGTACAATCTCCACTTCTCCACCTTTTCTAAGTAAGCAACAATCTTCAAAACTCCTCCAATGTATCCATCTGAGCTGCCATCAATTCATCAAACAAATCCAACGATGCTAATAATGTCTTTGCCAATTCAATTCTTAGCTGGCGTGTCAAGATAAAAAAACAATAATTATTTATTTAGATAGCTGGTATACATTCAAAACAGTAATAGGAAAATAAAACACAATGATCATAGGAACAATTTAATTAAAAAAAAAGTGTCCATTTAATTCCTCTTAAGCCCGAAACCTTTTTTATCATAACAATTATGTCGTAGACAAAAATAAGATTAAACAAAAAGAGAATATACACAAGGAATTTACATGGTTGATCACCAATGCAGTGTGATCGATCTAAATTTATGGACAGTCAAAAGATATTAGTACTATTTTTTATGTTAGGATATGAGATGTAGTTATGCCTTTTTTTCTATGAAAGAATATGGTAGAAATGTATGATAGAAATGATGAGAGTAGGAAGAGGATGAGTTTTCAAAAAATTGACACCTTAACTTGAATTGTACTTATTAGCTTCTTTTCTTACATTACATGGTTTGCTACAACTTATGTCTTTATATAGGTTATATAGGTAATTTCTACACACTTCTATACTACTTAGTCCTAGAGTCTTCTAGACTCATCTATCATCTACCATCCATCTCTATAATGTTCTAGGTGTTTCTATAAGATATTTTTCTACATCCATCAAGAAGTTTCTACACACTACAACATCTCCGTTGGTGTAGAGCTCTCTAGATAATGGATCACCAATTATACATCTACACTTTTCTAGATTAATCTTCAACACTCCCCCTTAATCTAGAAAAGTCTTGAACTCCAAGCATGTCTCTGAATTTGATGAACTTCTCTGTTGCAATTGGCTTGGTGAAGATGTCTACTAATTGTTCTTCAGTCTTGCAGAACTCCATTTTGATTTCTTGTGAGTATGAAGATGTCTCTGACTTTGTATCCTTGTGGTTGCTCCACGTAGACTTCTTCTTCAATCTCTCCATTCAAGAAAAATGATTTTACATCTAGCTGGTAAACTTGTAGCTTCAACTGTGCAACTAAGGCTAGTACAGTTCTGATTGTTTCCATGCGCACAACGGGAGCAAATGTCTCATTGAAATCAACTCCTGGCAGTTATGAATAGCCTTTAGCAACAAGTCGTGCTTTGTGTTTCTTGATTGTTCCATCCTCATTATATTTAATTTTGTAAACCAGGCCAATGATCTCCTTGTCTTTTGGTTTTTGCATGAGCTCCCATGTATGATTTTTCTCTATCATTTTGATTTCCTCGTCCATGGCTTTTCTCCAAACTTCTTCTTTCGATGCTTCCTCAAACTTTTGAGGTTCACAGGCAAAAAATCCAACATTTGTGTACTTTGGATTTGGTTTGTGTGGCCTTCCTGATCTTCGAAGTTGTTGTTGTGGGACTTCTTCTACTTCTTCTTGCTAGTGTTGTTGGTCATGTTGTGTTGGTGATGGTGACAGTGTGCACGGGCTTGGATTGGTTACTTCTTGCGTCTCATTGACTTTAGTACTCCATTGCCAACTTGCTCCTTCGTCAAAGATGACATCTCTTGAAATGATCAGCTGCTTTGAATCTGGTTTGAATAATCGGTAACCTTTAGATTGGTCACTATAGCCGACAAAGATGCACTTTTTTCCTTTTTCAGCGAGCTTTTCTCGGTTCTCCTTTGGAATGTACGAATAAGTAACACATCCAAAAACTTTAAAATGATCAACTATTGGTTTTCTGTTGAACCATGCTTCATATGGCATCATATTTAAGACTGCTTTAGTTGGAGAACGGTTGAGGATATATACTGTTGTGCTAACAGCTTCCGCCCATAGATTCTTTGGCAGGTTCTTGTGTTGTAGCATCGATCGAGCCATTTCCACAATGGTTCTATTTTTCCTTTCAGCGACACCATTTTGTTGTGGAGTGTGACGAACAGTCAGCTCCTTCTTGATGCCATGATCATTGCAAAAATTGATGAATATGTGCCCATTGAATTCTCCCTCGCGATCTGTTCTCAAGATTTTGAGGGAATGCCCACTTTGCTTTTCCACTAGGGCCTTGAACTCCTTGAAGCAAGAGAATGCATCGGATTTTTGTTGGATGAAGTATACCCACATCATTTGAGTGTAGTCATCAACGAAGAGGAGAAAATATCTTCTTCCACCAAAGCTGGGGGTACTTGATGGTCCCCAGATATCAGCATGCACCAATTGAAGTGGAGCTTTAACTCTCCAAGATGCTTTTGGAAATGGTAACCTGTGCATCTTGCCATAAATGCAACATTCACAAACTTTAAGGTTAGATGAAATAAAAGAAAGCCCAAGCACCATATTTTTTTGTTTTAATAATTTGAGGCCATTAAAGTTTAGATGACCATACCTCAGGTGCCACAGTATGGACTCATCCATATTCTCACATTTCAATGCATTGTTTTGTCCAAATGGCATAAATAGAGGAAATACTTTATTAGGAGCCATTTTGATAAAAATAATTTGGCCCTTTCTTTTATCAATGATATTACATTTATCATCATCAAAGATGACTTTATAATTTTTATGAATAAGTTGACCAACACTTAGAAGATTTTGAGTAAGACCTGGCACATAAAAAACATCATGGATATATTTTTGGCTATCATTTTGAGTTTTAACAGCAATAGTGTCTTTTCCTTCAATTGTTTGAACATTTCCATCACCAAGTGTAACTTTGGATTTTATTGTCTCATCTAGTTGTGCAAAGCAACTTTTGTTTTTTGTCATGTAATTTGAACAATCACTATCAACATACCATACATCCCTTGATTCTTGAGAAGATAAAGGGAGTACAAAGTATGATTAAGGGAATCTTTATTTTCTAGAAAATTTGCTTCTTCTTTTTGTCGGTAAAAACAATCTTTTTCATAGTGTAGGTGCCTTTTGTACTTTTTGCATTTATACCGACAATCATTTGTATCATGATTATTTTTCTTGCATAATTTGCAATAGGAGCTTGAAGCATTATTACTCCATTGCTTTCCGCTCCTTTTACCACGATTAGTAAATGCTCCTCCTCTTTTTTGAGGAAATTTACCGTGGTTATTTTTCTTATCTCCATCATTTTTAAAAATATTAATTTTAGATTGGAATGCTTGCTCTAGTGGCTGCTCAAATCTTTTCATTCTAGCTTCATGAGCTTCTAAAGAGCTCATTAATTCTACTAGAGTGAGTTTAGATAAATCTTTTTATTCTTCAATGGCAGCCACAATATGATCATATTTTACGGAAAAACTTCTTAATATTTTTAGTATTATTTTCTTGTCTTCAATCGTGCTCCCGTAACTTATAATTTGATTGAAGATATTAGAGACACGAGAGAAGAAAAATTGTATAGATTCATCTTCCCGCATTATTAATGTATCAAAATGCTTCCACAAAAATTGAAGTTTAATAGAAATTACTTTGTTTGTGCCTTTAAATTCATTTTTCAGAGTCTCCCACGCCTCCTTTGCATTTTTTGCTTGCATGATTCTTGGAAAGATCTCTCTACTAACTCCTTGTTGGATGAATAGCATAGCCTTAGCATCATGTTGCTTGTTTTGCTTGTACTCCTTTTGCTTTGATGTTGTCCACATAGCCAATTCTTCTTGGTTTTCTGGGACTAGATAGCCATTCTCTATAACATCCCACAAGTCTTGTGAGATAAATAGATTTTTCATTTGGATGCTCCAATAATCATATGCTTCCCCATTAAATATGGGAACTAAGGTTTGGTTATAGTTGAGGGTTGGTGGGCTAGGTGATGTAGCAAAGGTCATAAGATCAACACTACTCTGATGCCACTGTTAGGATATGGGACGTGGTTATGCCTTTTTTCTATGGAAGGATATGGTAGAAATGTATGATAGAAATGGTAGGAGTAGGAAGAGGATGAGTTTTCAAAAAATTGACACCTTAACTTGAATTGTGCTTATTAACTTATTTTCTTACATTACATGACTTGCTACAACTTATGCCTTTATATAGGTTACATAGGTGATTTCTACACATTTCTATACTACTTAGTCCTAGAGTCTTCTAGACTCATCTATCATCTACCATCCATCTCTATAATGTTATAGGTGCTTCTATAAGATATTTTTTTACATCCATCAAGAAGTTTCTACACACTACAACATCTCTATATGTGTAGAACTCTCTAGATAATGGACCACCAATTATACATTTACACTTTTCTAGATTAATCTTCAACATTTTATACAAAAGATAAATATGAAGTCTTAAGTTTTATATAATTAACCCTACAAATCATAACCTCTCCAACAACCACAGCTCGCATGATTTGAAAAGGAATTAATAATTCAATTTGATAATCCCCACAAATCATAACCTGATTCTTTAACATAAAGTCAGCATTTTTCCACCTATCATGTTTTGCAATAGGAGTAGAGGACTAATTAACTCGTCAAAAATTGTGCGCGTAAAGGCTTTAGGACGTTAGTTTCATCTCTATTGTTTCCTCCTCTTTTTCTTTTTAATAACAAAAGAGAGACACGAAATTGACATTGGATATCTCTCAAACTAAACTCGTTCCTAATAAATTCTTCTCAATTAAGGACAAAGCAAGACAAAGTAAACGGTTGTTGTTGCAATTGATTATTCGCACATGTACCAAAACAAAATTGGGATTTTTTATCCACCTACATATTCTCTCTCTTAGATATTTCCAAAATATACCTATTTCTATTTTACTATCCAAAGTAGATTAATTTTCAGGTACTTTGAAAAGTCTGGACTGATCACCCGACTTTTGGAAGTTGGCGCCTTCTTTATTTATAAATTTTTTATTTTATTTTTAAATTTATGTTTTAATTTAAATTATTAAAATAATAAAATATTATATTATATAAAAATATTTTTAATTGATTTTAAAAATATTTTTTTATCAAAATAATTTTATTTTTTTAAGAAAATAATGTTAATAAGTATAATTATTTTCCTTATACTATTTAATTTATACAAGGCTTTTTTTAAGTTAACATTTTAATTTTAAAAAAAATCTAAATTTTTTCTAGTAATATTTTTGTTTTAATAAAAAAATTAAAAATTTTAATATTATCATTTTACTAAATATAATTTGTTTATTTATGTCATTAGGTTTTTTGTTTAACAATTTATTTATATAAAAAAATATTACATTATATTATAAATAAAATACTTAAACAATGACATTTGTTAAGGAAGAACGGAAGATAAAAATATGTTGAGACAATTGTTTCTATTATGACCTTATTGTCGACACTTCCACATTTTTTTTCTACTTGCCGTTCATTTTCTTCTTGGTTCATCTAAGTAGGAATGTGAGTTGAGTTCGGACGACCCTTTGCAGTCCTCATTCTCCTTGGATCAGGACCCACTAATCTCCTTCATATTCTCGCCACATTAATTCGTGTGGCATTAGAATTGTAGTAGACATGCAAAAAGGTGAATAGCAATGACACATAGTTCATGGGATCAACATTGATAGATTTATAAACAGTCATGACGTGAGAACACAAGTGTTTAACGTGATATTCACCACAATCATAATTTTGAGATTGTGGCATGACCCTAAACCTTCCAGGTGGTGGTTTGTGTGTTTGAAATGAAGATTGAGTCTCTATTACAATAAATTTGTGGTTGTATCTGTCGAACTGTTAATTCATTAATCATGTGTGTATTTGATTCTTGTTAATTGTTATTCATTGACTCGGAGACGACTTTGGAATACGACGAATCGAAGTGGATCATTGTCTGAGTTTGTCGACCTCTAATAACAAAGAGTTTTACGATCTTGAAATACGTTTATTCAACCAACTATGGCATCAACAAATGTTTGTATTTTTTAACATGTAATGAAGTGTATTTTGGGAATATTGAGGAGAGAGTGTGTAAGTGAGTAAAATTCTATTCATTCACACACTTCAATGTGATTGATCAATTAATGACAAAATTATCGATTAAAATTAATGAACATTAACCTTTGTTCTTGAATTGATCAATGTTATTAGAGATTTGTCAAATGATCATTCTTTTTGTCCCAAAATAAATGCTATAATAGGTTGTTTTACATACATCAAGGAGAACTTATAAATGAATGATTTTTTTTTACAAAATTAACTTTATTAAATAAATGAAAGAAAGTAATATTAATATTAGATTGAAAACTAAATGATATTTATTAAGGATATCGATGAAAAAAATTCATGATTATTATATTAAAAAGTTAAATACAAAACTTATTTTAAAATGAAAGAAATAATATAAATAAATCAATTTTCACTCTGTTGTATGGACCAATCATAACAAATTAACCAATTAATAGAAATAGTTTCATGTAATGCATGCCCGGCCTAATTAATGGGAAAAAAATAGGAATAGAATTACTAAAATTAAAGCTTTAAGTCCATTATAAAAAATATTTTTATAAAGCAAAAACATCACAAATGTTAGCAAAAAAAAAAAGTCTAACGTATTACTCTTTTGTTTAAAATTAAAGAATTTTTCTCAAGCTTTAAACCTCACTTAACATTGAACGGATCCTAAAATAAATAATTAACTGTTTACCACCATGGATGTTTATAAACACTTGACGGCAATATTACAAAAGCATGCAGACAGCTGAGATTTTATCATTATCTTCGGATGTCTTCTTTTCCCCTGTTTGGTTAAAGCATGAAGGTCATTAACATTCTTAAGCGACGTCTTTTCCCCAATTTAGGATTAAGAAAAGTTCCATGTGCATAATCAAAGACATTTTTGTTTCCAATTTCTTGTATAGTGTTAAAAGTCAGTACTGAAAAAAACAAAAACAGGAAGCTGTGAAGAAAATGAAAAATTATTTGGCTTCAGTTTTCACCTCTGCACATTCTTTGAATTCTGATAAGTCATTGTTTCTTTGCCTTTTGCCCACAAAACACTGTAGAGACTCAAAACCAGTAGAATCCCTCTCAGAACTCTGAATTGAAAAGCAGAACGTCCAAAATTCAGAGGATTATGGCAACGGAGTATAAAAATAGTTTACATGTCATTTTTTTCTTTTTCTTTTTCTGACTTTGGATCACCATGCATGTACGCATTCTTTTTGTTGATTAAATAAGTGATGATTTGCATGAACTCTTTTAATTAGGACGAATGTGAGTTGTGTTACATTTTCATATAAAATTATACTGATATTTAAGGACTTAATACGACAAAAAAGAAACCTAAAAACCCATCAAACTGGTTAAACTTTGTTTTTATCACTTATGTCGAGCAAACATTTTTCACTTTCTAATGCAAAAAAGCAAAAGCAAGAGTAGCATTTCCTAAGCCAACAAAAGTAAAACCAAGAGTAGTAGTAGATTGGCAGTTTGTCCAACATAAATGAAATAAAAACTCACCTAAGTTATAAGGATACTTGATGATTGAAGAGAAAACGAGATATAAGTGGTGAATTCGAATTTTTCTTATTTACATTCTAATAAAGTTAACAATTCATTTTTGTTGATAAAAAAAAAATAAACACACAGTGTTCTTGAAAACAAGTTAACAAAAATATTTCCACAAGATTTGTATTCTTTTTTAATGGGCAAAATTTATTAAATAAGATAAAATTAGTTGATATATATATTTGCTTATATTTGAGATAAAACAAATAAGAAATTTTAATTTGTTGTTTATATTTGAGATTTGAAGGAGTTAGTTATATATCAATTCTCATTTAAAAATAACTTTTTCCTAAATTACTCTCAATTGAAACTCGATCTTTGAAATAGAAAAGAGTTATTGAAAATACAACATCAATTAAATAAAAAATATTTAAGAGATAATATTATTAAATAAAGTAAAATTATTTAAAATTTTATTATCTCATATAATTTTTGGCTTATATTTAAAATTTGAGGGAGTATATTTTGAAATTAATTAAAATCATTCAATCATATTATTGGAACCACCATTAACCATTAATAATTGGATTGTGGAGAGTCTACAGACTATGTTAATGAAAATTCTCATCAATGGCCGTTATCTATTGGCTTGGGTACTGGTGTTTAACTTGGATAACAATAAAAATAAAATGCATTAGTAATTATAAATAAGGATATAACTGAAAAAATTATAAATTTAATATTGAATTTGTAAAACATTAATATTTTTAAAACAAAATTAAAATGCTAAAACTTATATTCCCTCCATACCTAAATACAAACAAAATTAATTAACTTATACACTAATTACAAAAATTACTTAATATTTAGATGTTTTCCAACTTCTAGATCAGATAAACTTAATCTCACTCGTAATACATAATTGATTAGTTAATCTAATTTAATTTTATTATTTATATTTTTGAGAAATCATTTTTTCGTTAAAGTATCATTTATTGAAACTTTTTCAAGAATAAAAAATTATTAAAAATAAAATCTCAATTAATTGAAGAATATTTTTAAAATAATATAATTAAATAGGCCGAGAGAGTATAGGATCGAGGCAGTACTAGATTATGATAAACTCAGTTAAACCTATCCCAAGCATGATTGTTTCATTGCAACTCGCCTTCCCAAGCGTAGTGGCTCGCCCAAGAATAATATCGAACCTGTCGTAGCAAGTATAAAACTCAGTGGGTTCCACAATACTTGGAAAAATGGTCCTCTCTTTTCGATCACCCAAGCTTGTGTTAGATGCAGGTATATTCTCATAGTAATATTAGACACCATGATCATAGTTTATTTATTTAATGATGGAAGAGAAACAGTAGAGAAAAAGCATACATATAATCATGCATGTCATAAAATAAGTTGCAAAAAAGCTTTTCTAAAAGCACCCTCAATATTTAATTGCACTACAGCCATCACTGTGAAACAATACTCCCGTGATTGTTAAAGTATATATTATACTGCTAAGTGACAATTGAATTGGACATTCAGTTAGCTGCACGAACAGCCAGTAGTACTCCATTTTTTTTCCCATTTCAAAATTCTTTTAGAGATTGGGGAGATTCAAGTTAAACTCGAAACATCTTTTATGGTGTACTAGAATAAAAAGGATCTTGGTGATAAATCAAAATCTATGGCTTTTATAGCATTAATAAACCATTTTTTTTGCAAGATGACAGGGTTTAAAGCAAGAACGAAGATAATGAATAAAATAAGTTGCAAGGTCATTTTTCTTGTGTGAATTTGTGACAAGGCCACATCATTATGACAAAACTTTCCCCACAGTTTAAATTGGAAAAATATAAGGCACTACAATAATAACATTCTTTCCAGCATCAGTGCATCATAGAAAAGAAGTTACACGAATAGACTGCATTAATTTGTTAATTACACAGTAAACAGCTGCAAGCAGTCTCATGTCCCAACCCGACTTCCACCGCTGAATATCTCTTTCAAAAGCTATACCAATACCAAATGACTGAATTGAACTTGGCAAGCACTGAAGGCTCGAGAACTTCAGTTTTGCAGGGTAGCTTAATTTCAAGAATTTGAGCCTGTCCTTTTTTGGATCAGTGTGAGTACAGTCATAAATTCATCACCTGAGCCATAATTAACCAGAATTGTATGTGTATACCATGTAAACACAAAAAGATAATTACCAAAAAGTAGAGGATTCATAGACTAGCTAACACCTAACTCCATCATTCTAGACCCTATGTAGCATAGGTTGGAATACATAGCACAAATTCGCAACATAAGTGGCTAACTGAATTGTAAGCCAAAAACTCCACATAATGATGCGTAAGAACAAGAGTAAAGAATCCAATTTTGCCAGATAAAAAATGGTCTTCATGGTGTAAACGGTAGTGATTGTGGTATCTGGATAAAATGTGATGTTGTGTCCGTGTATCTTCTTATCTTTGTAATTCCAGATTTTATCCTTATATCTACCTTCTCCATTCTACAATCTAAACAAGCAGCTGATAATTATATTTGCCCGTCACTCTAATTAGTTAACCACTGAACCAACGTAATTTATTAGGATGGAATGGAAGGTGAACTCAATTGGAATAATAATGATGATACTATGATATTAAAGAATTCTACCACACAAAGAAAATGTTATTATGTTGATATATTACAAAAATGAAAGGTGAAAAACAAAGTTTCAACAATAATGAAAGTGAATAAATTATATATATTTTTATATAAAGAGATATTTTTGATAATAAAAAATATATAAAAAAGAGAAAAAGAAGTGGCCTTAGTAAACCAGGAGATGCAACAAGAGTGTTAAAGATATACATTTATAACGGTATAATATTTTATTTTTTAGTATTTAAGATAAAATTTAGTAAACAAGTTGATTTTTTATATTTTAAGAGTATTTAGGAGTAAGTCAGTTTTAATGAATTAATCTAGTCAATAAATTATTTCTATTTCTAAAAAATAAGTTAGTTTTAATATTTTGTTTTATTGATATTTTGTTATCTGATTAGTTTATTTTTTACTATTAAATATTGTTAGCTGAGAATAATCTTACTCAAGAATAGAATAATTCTAATTTGCTTTGCATACCTGTCTCTCTTCTCCCCTCTATTTTTCATAATTTTTTTCCGCCACAAAACATCAAAGAGCCAAAATGGAAGGGTTTTAGTTTGAGCAACTTTCTTCTCCTGCGGAATCTTAAAACCCGTCGATGTTGGCACAAACACACCCATAGAGTAACCGCAACTTCAGCACTTTCATTTCTCATTCGATGAGGGCCCTTCTCCCGAATCACCTCTTGCATTTGTCACTAACTATCATCATCTTCTTCTTCTCCTCATAACTCCCGAGACGTGAGGGTTTTGGTGTGGTGGGATTTCAAGAGCTTCGCGGTGCCTGATGACGTGGACACTTTGAAGGTTGCGCCGGCAATCGCCCAGGCCGTGAGGGCCAACGGGATCAAAGGTCCAATTCACATCACCGCTTTTGGGAATGTTAGCTCCCTCTCCATTCACCCACTTTCCTCATGTTTCTTTTCTTCCCTTTCATCTTTTTTTCACCGTCCCATTTTAAAGCTTTTGACCGTTTCGTTATTCTAATTGCTAGCTTCTCACACTTTTTTTTTCCTTCTGTTGGCTAACTAAGATTTGTTGGAGTCGAAGCTTAGACAATAGACTGAGTAAAGTGTGATTTATTTTCTTCTTTTTGAATGTGAAATAATTTTTTTATTTTTTGTACGAATAATCAGAGGAAGCATATCAGTGAGGTACTTATGTGTGTTTGGTTTCTATTTTTTAAATCTGGTTTTAGTTTTTAAAATGTAACTACTCAAAGTTGTTCAGACAGCTGGTTGAGGGCGTATAAGGCACATAATAGAGTGTGAAATTCAAGGAGAGGTTGAAGAAAACAAAAAAAGAAGATGAGAAAACATCTCCCGGTTACTTCTCACTTTATAGTATTTGTTTTGGAAACAATTTTCAAAACCTGATAGATTCTGGATGAGGAATTGATTGTTGAGTAATGCGGAATTGTTTTAGAAATAAGTTTTTAATATGAAAAAAGACAAGGGAATTATCAAGCAGACCCTTATTTATTCGTTTTAGGGTTTAGTTCACATCAAAGATTAAGGATAAGTTTTGATTTAAAAGGTAACGAATAAAAGTAATTTTCTAAATTTGTTTGACTAGGAGTAAGACCAAATGTCTTCTGTTGAGTGTCTGTTACATGGCTTGATTCTTATTAGTCTAGTAAAAATTCATTAATTCATAATCTTGAAATGGATGTGCAGCCAGCTAGTAAATCATTGTAAATGTTTGACAGTTTCATGAACTAGTGTTTATGCTCCATATAGCTTTACGGCTTTCTTATGGTTCATTCATCTACTTTTATAGGTCGAAAGAATTGTGATTCTAGGTGATATCATGTTTTGGGCATCCCAAAATCCTCCACCTGCACAATGAATAATGATAATATCTTGCTTGCTGGCTCGACGAAACTAATGCTCCTCGTGTTCTACTCCACTGCAGAATTATAATGTGGCAATGGTATAAATTGCTTAAGGGAGAAAATCTTATTGGAAAACATTTCAACCACATCCTCCTAATGGTTCATATGGTTCTTGGTATGGAAACTTTAGGGTGCCACCTGAAAACCCATTCCTGCCAAGCACTAGAAAATGTGGAGATCTATGAACCTTCCTTAGACTTAAAGTTGGGTGAAGGTAGGACAGAAAGTTAAGCAACTTTAGGGTGCCACTCGACAACCCATCCCTGCCCAGCACTAGAAAATGTGGAGATCTATGAACCTTCCTTGATATCATGGATTGGGCATTCAACAATCCTCCACCTCTTATATCTAATGATATGGCTTATTACACCAGTTAAGCTTGAATAACTACAATATTTTGCTTGCTGGCTCAAGGAATGTTCCTGTTCTCTCCTCGGCGGCAAACGTGGCAATGGTATAAATTGCTTAAGGGAGAAAATCTTATTGGAAAACATTTCAACCATCCTCCGGATGGTCCATATGGTTCTTGGTATGGAAACTTTAGGGTGCCACTTGAAAACTCATTCCCAGCCAAAACTAAACCAGATTCCTTAAAAATGAGTTCCAAAGGCTCATCTGATGATGACATTGTTGGGTCTGAGGATGCGAGTGGTAAAAGTCAGGAAAGATACACAACTTCGCTCTTCTGGAAATGATCAGATAGCAGTGGATGACATTGGTACTGCAAACTATGAATCTGGAAATTTTAGAGCAACGGACAAATGTGTGAATCCAACTAGAAAGGAGGTTGATGATGTTTGTCACAGCCCATATGCTTTTCAAGTTGATGACTCTCTGGTTGATAAAAAAACTGGTGGAAGTGATGAAACATATAGGAAAGGTCCAACATTCTTTGGCTGGATCAGAAGCCGGTGGCAATTTTGGAAAGGCAATGCAAAATCTGGTGATTCAACTGCTCATCAGAACAAGGTGGTTAATCGTTTTGAGGATTCCAACTCATCTGAACTAGTAGACCAGACAGTCCAGACTGTTAGTGATTTTGAAGATAAGTCATCAGAACTGGACCAGAATGCTATTTGTTCTGGAAAGCCTGAGTTGTTTTCTAGCAGTTCCTTTTGGAATGACATGGAATCTTTTATTTTCACCCTCAGAGGATCACTTATTGTTTCCCAGTCAAAAAACAGGTTAGTGTGCATCCTAGTTTCATTCTAATCTGAGCCTCAACTACAAAAGGAAGGAAAACAATGCAACAAATTAATAATATCACAAATTAATCTGACCATTTTGATATTTTTATTATGATCATTATGTAGCTACTTGTTTAAAGAGTTACTTAATAACATGCTACATTTTGTTGGTTTCAGGGAGGATATGGCACATAAATTACAGAAGGATGGGGCCCCAGTTTTTAGATCTCTGCCTGAAAAAGATATCCTTCAATTGTTGGAGTTATTAATATCAGAGAAAAAGTGGTTGGAGGAAAGCCCCACCCAAACATTTCCTTTTCAGCTAACTCAACCAGTTCACAAGAACTCATTGATGGGCCAATCTCATGGTGCAAATGGCTTGAGATCTCTCTTTCTGAGCAGAGAATCACAGTCCTCAACGCAAAAATCATCTGAACATAATGTGGAGAAACACAATCAAAGTATTCCTTGTACTAGAGTTTCTGCGACCACTACTGAGACGAAATATACAGAGAGGTCTAGAAATGATATATTAGAAGATTGTCAGAAACTTGTGAGATATTGAGGGAATACCCAGACGGTTTTAGAATCAGTTCTTTTCCAAGTTTTTTTTGTTGATAGGTATGGCTATCATCTTGATTTACAGAAGCTTGGTTACCAAAAGTTGGCAACCTTACTACAGATAATGCCGGAAGTTAAAGTAGAGTCCAATTATATTTATGCTTCTGATTATGATCCTATAGTCTCAGGCAATTCTCTGGTTGATATTTTTAATTCATCCACTGAGTCAACCCAGGGTACCGTTTCCAAAGAGAAGCCGAGATTTCAAAAGAACTATTCATTTGCTGCTGAACCAGTCTTTCCAAGCTAGGACAAGCTGATAGATGGGATAGTAGATAGCTTCAAAAAAGCTGATGAGTCAAAGACGGAACACTGAGGAGTTCCTGGTCTTAGAATTCCATAATATTTGTGATTCTCATCTCAACATTATAGACAGAATGAGATAGCGGGACGATTCTCTGTATCAAGGAATTGCAGTTTTAACTGGCCATGGTTCTTTATATCAACGAGATGGTCAGAATTACTATTATATTTTGGTTTAGTTATTATTTGCAACTATTGTTAAGTCTTTTAGTTGTAATGATATTTCTAGTTTCTCTTTTATATTTTGACATATTCTTTTTTTTTCTTTCCAGAAGGGCACATTGACTGCATTATCTAAAACAACAAGGTGGTGTTTTGATTTTCTCACTGTGTTGGCTTTTCTTTTTGTTAAAAGGAGAAATTGTTATTCATTATCCACCAAACAATATACAAAACAAAATTGTGTTATAATTTATGTTTGTCTTGAGTTGTTTTCCTTATGTGATATCTTAGCAAATATAATAAATTGGTACTTCCAATGGATGAAAGTGAAGTTTCTAAATCTGTGTTTTGGAACCCCTCTAGAATAGGATCCCTCTTATGAAAGTAATCTACTCCTATTCCACACTGCATGATAGGCTTCACCATCTGAGCTTAAAAACCACAATCAATCAAGCTAGACTTATAAAGTCCAATCTACATTGTCATAGGCTTTCCCATAACTTAAAAGCAACAACTCCATGCTTTCTTTAAGAACAATGGCATTGGCATTACTAGATGTTCCTCTTCCAAGAACTACTTATGAGAAGTGTTAGGAACACATTTTCTTTAATTAGTTAAAATTTATTAAAATCTTTAAGAAAAAAATCATTAAATATGATTCAGATTCATAAAATTTTATCATTTTGAATCAATTTTAATCGGTAGAGAATATATTTAAAAAAATGTGTTGTTAAGATTTTGCTAAAAGAAGACTTTTGTTTCCTCTGCCAACCACATTAGTTTCTAAAGTGCATCTGTCCAATTTTGAGAAAAATTCTCACCTTTTTTATTACCACGTCCAAGAATCTATTTAAAGTCACTAATAAGAGTCCAAGGATGAATAATTGAGATCCAAGATCAATCAAGTAACTCTAGAATTGATCTCGTAAAGAAGTAGTAGGACTAACATTGAGGCAATTACAAGTGCACATCCTCCACCCACCAAGAGGTTTAGCTCGAGCATTATTTGATCCTCTAATATTCCAAGAGGAGAAAAACATTGTTGAAAACATTCATGAGAAAATCATAACAAAAAAATGATCCATCACAATATTCTTTCACAACATTCTTTTACGAGGATCCTTCCATAATAATCCCAATCATCGTAAATGTTTTCATTACCATCTATCGAGTTATATTTAGGCTTAATTACATATTTTACCATCCAACTATCACTATTTCATAAATTTTAAAATCCAAGTCTTCAACATTTACACGCTTCATAAAAAACTTGAATCGTAAGATTAGCAAAAATGACAAAAGTTTGGTGGTAAAATGGATAATTAATTTTGTAGAAGGCTAAAAAATATTTTCTTCTAATCTTGTGGAAAACAGTCTGTTAAAAACAGTCAAATAGACCTATATCGAGTCATATTAAGTCTGTTACTAGCATCTGTTAAAAAAAGTCTGCTACCAGCAACATTGAACGGGAGAGATAGGGACCAGTTATTTATTGGTCTCTCATTGGGCTCATCTTATTAGCAAGCACAATTGCTTCCTGCACCTTTTTATTTTGCTTTCTCCACTCCCTTATATTTTGGAAAGTCCCATCTAAAATGTAAAATAAGAATGTAATGGAGTCTATGAAGTAAAACATGTAGTGCAGGAAGTTTTATTGAGTGTTCTATAGAATGAAGAAAGTAAATTGATATAAAAAATTTAAGTTAAAGTATAAAAACATGAATGCCATCTTATTTTACGGTTCATTTTACTTTTTTTCAGCTCTCTTTGACTGCAAGCAAACAGGGACTTAATCATTTCCTAGCTCTCATTTTTTACTTCCTGCACCTCATTGGAAATTTTAAAGAACATGAATCGACAATATGTCCTTCACTGTCTATTATTTGGCCCACATTGAAGAAGCTTGAGAGAGGGAGAGAGAATTGACTCACAGTTAATACTTGATGTAGAATCATAAAAGCTTTCCGTAATTTCTTCGTCTTACTGTGAGGTATAGCAGTAGGCTGGTGGCGGTAAATATTTGCTTGTTGGTTTTTTTTTTAGGAAAATTGCTTGTTAAGTTAGAACTCATATACGTGAATTTTTTAAAAGGTGACTTATGTTAAATTTATTTAATCAATTATAAAATAATTTTAAATATATATATATATATATATATATATATATATATATATATATCAACTTCATCGACTTAATAAAATAGTTTAATTCAATATTAATAATTTTATACACAAAAATTAAAAAAAGAAGTAATTTTATCAAGAGAAACTTATTCCTCTTTTATATTTATAATCAACAAATAGTTATCTATTAGTAGCGTAAAGAAATTTTATATTTTTATTAAATTGACATGTATTCTAAATTTATTTACCTTAATGATAAAATTTTAAAAAACATATCTAGTACAATTTTTCTATCGAATAATTATGTAAAACGTTTTACATCAATCAACCGTATATAAAAATCAACCTCTTTGTCTCTCCACAGATGGGAAATTTTCGAGAACTAAAGAGGAGAGGGAGAGAGAGAAATTGTCGTCCTCTTATATCTCTGTTCGTTAAAAAATTCCTCTGGGATTTTATGTTTCCTAGAGAATCTGATTACAAATAGAAAATACACTTTTCTAGGACAAATTAGGAATTGTTGTAAAAAAAAGACAAGATAGGAATTTGACGAAAAGTGTGCTAATAGATCTAGAAGGTGATTTAAAGTTATTAAAAAATAGATATTGAATTGAAGCAGTTCAAAACTAAGCATCCGTGAAAAGGAGATATTTGTGCCATTAGATCCTTCAATCAAGGTACATGAGAAAAAAATGAGTCCTTTGGAATAATTTTTTATACGATGGTTATTTTCTATTTTTTGTTTAGACAAAAATTAAATTTTATTTTTAAAATATTTTTCTTACTTTTAAATCAAAATTAAAATTTCATATCAAAATTACCTATGCTAATTTTTAATGCAAATCTTTATTATATCAAAATTCATTTTGGATTAGAATATAATATTAAAAAGACCTTAGAAACTATATATAAATCTGATGGGATAACATCAAAGATTTATCCTATCGTGTTGACCTTCGGGATCGGAGATAATTGAAACATTTATATTCCATAGTCAAAGATAAAATTCTTGGATTTACGAACAACTAGCATTTGTCAAGGATGTTTTTATTAATCAAGAACAAAAATTGAGGACTTGAAGATAATCAAATTGCTTGTAGGACCCAGTGACACCTTACGAGAAATCAAAGTCTTTGGATTTTATATCCAAATAATAATCGTCTTACATAAAAACAAAAAAAAAATAAAAAAAAAATAAAAATTTTATAAAATTAATCTTATATCATTATTTATAAATTTGATTGTTTATCATTAATATTATAAAAGAAAGACACAAGTAAAAAAAATAATAATATTATATAAAAAAATTAAAATAATAATTAATTTAGGATTTTTTTTCCTCTTAATAGTTGTAACGAGAGGATGAAGGTATGAGATACTTGACGCATTAAAATTTAGAAACCAGTATAAGAAAATGTTGACGCTTACATGATCGACACATAGCAACAACGAATTATTTTTCCCGAAAACTTATTACTAACCACAAAATGAACTCTTCACTTAAACATAAGTGGCAGTTTGACTCCCAACAGAAGAGAATAAATTATTGTGGATAATAAACACCAACTAGACAGACAGGGACGACGAAAGTAGTGGGACTGGGAGAATAACCAAAAAATAATCTTCATGCTAATGCTCACACCAATTGAAAAGACTCGCAAATTTTCACACCAAAAAGAACGATAACAACACTAATAAAGTCATAATTATTAAACCCAACTTAAAGTGGTGGTGGTGGTGTGGAGCAAACCTACATTTACCTTTCTGATGGGCTATCATTTTTGCCCTGACTAAACATAGTACCAAGTAATTAATGACATCATAAATCCCTCTAAATAGTGTTAATTTAATTATGTAAATGCAGTAAAAATGAACAGAAAATGGTAATTTTTGAGAAGGGGGAAGAGAATTGTGTGAAGTGGAGTTGACTAGTAGTATTTATTTGGCGTTGGCGATGACATACCGTTAACTTTGCAGTTGTTGCGACTGACCTTTTCTTCGATACCTGAGTCTGGACGTTACTAAAGCAACCCCAGCCATCCATCCAATTTAAAAAGCCAACACGGAAAGCTCAGAACTACCACATCGTCGCCTTCCTCTAAACGGTGCGTCGTTTAACACCTTCACGTAATTTATCACCATGCTTTTTATTTCTGTCGTTCTGTTCAGATTCCTGTGTTTTGGGGATTCCTGTGGTTTCTTACTCCCGCAGTCTTTAATTATTAGGGATCGTGGATCCGTGCTTGGGATTCCGTTTGAGGTTGATTTTTGCTCCACTTGTTTTCTTCTGCTTTCAGAGTTTTTGCATTTTCGTGATTTTTCTTCACTTTGGAGCTCGAATCTGCTTTGAATTACTGTGTATTGTTGAAACTAGTAATGGATCTTATGAGATTGTGCTGTTCTGGTTTGATTTTTCGCTTGGTATTGGTTTTTATTAGCTGAATCATGTCTTTGAGGATGTAGGATTGTGGTTATAGTTATTCATAACTCACTGTGTAAGTGTGTATTTCGTGAACTTCAATGTTCATGTCGCTGTCCTTGTAACCTTGACTTGTTTCTTTTTATTTTTAGTTCTGTTTTTTGTTTCCTTTTTTTTTTTTTGGATGTTTTGACCAATAAAACAAGTGGCTTCTCATAAGAAACTCAGAATCAATTGTTTTTAACTTTGTATTATCTATCTATATCTGTCTCTCTGTGTGTGTGTATAGAAGATCCCTCTGCTGCAGATGTCAACTTTCTGGACGGAGATGTCAATGAAGGGTCGATAAGATTTTTCATATTTCATGTTGTTTTCCTTTGTTTATAAGTCTCCTTGTATATCAGTATTAAGTCCTACTATTTACCCCTCATCCCCTCCAAAGACAAGTCCATTTTTTTGTTTTATTTTCCCCTCTGTGAAATGTGGAGCAGGATGAGAATTTTACTCTATTTATAGTAATATGTGCTTCTTCTGATGATTTGTTTTTCTGTACAGATAAATTTTTGGGATTCTGAAACTAGTGATATGTTTTCTTGCATGAAGGCTGCATAGTGAGGAATTCAGTTTGTGTATTGGAAGCTCTAGTTCAACATGTCTTCTGTAAGTAAGGGTGATAAGAAGGCTTCCATTGATGCAGCATCATGGTTGTTCAATGTGGTCACGTCTGTGGGAATAATTCTTGTCAATAAGGCACTGATGGCTACGTATGGTTTTAGTTTTGGTATGGCCTCATCATGACTTTTCCCATTTCCTCTCTTGAATCTTTGATCTGTCATGCCTATGATTTAAAAGATGTCATGCTTCTTTTCTATGTCTTGTTTGGACTTTGGATAAACTACCAATCTTGTGCATTCCTTTTTGATGTAATACATGTACATATGTGTGTTTGTGTCTGTGAAGGAGTAAAGAAGGAGAAAGCTTTTTTTGGTACAATAGACTTGCATGTTTTGAGTGTAATTTCACCTTGATATTATGTGTTAGTGTCATTCAGATTGTACAACTTTAGTCTCTTGGATTAAGTCATTGAAGATGTGGATTGATTGTGCTGACTATAAAAATGACCTAATAATAGACTGGATATATGATGTAGCATGTAAGTCAACTAGAAAAGATCCTATAGGGTGGGCATTTGACCTGGTGGTTGATGAGAAACTATAATATAGAGAGACTTTGAATAGTTTATTCCTGAGTTTAATTTCATTCTCTAAATATAAATGATGCTAATACTTTATGTTGATGTGTTGATTATGTCTGGCTTTTATTGATGGTGTAGTGTATAAAATTTTCCTAGGATTTGAAAGAAGCATCCATATGTCTTGGTGGTAGTTGAATAGGGGACAAATTATCATCATTGATGTTGTAAGATACTATTTTGTTCAGTAAAAGAGTGGTAGAGAGAAAATCTGAGCAAAAGGTATGCATTCAGATGACAAGCTGAGGTCGTACAGTCTGTAAACATTTTCTATCAGTGATGTTAAATCCAAAAATATGAGCAAAATCTGCAAAAGCATTTTCTCATCCAAAAATTTTTGTTGTGATGTTCAAGATAGGCACTCAAAGTTCTCACAAGGAAAGATTTTGAAAACAACCTTTTCATTTGCATGTTTTTTGGTTGAGAACTTGAGATCAATAACAGAAGTATTACCATTCACAGACCCCACAACTAAAATAGCAAAGTACTGAGAATAGCATCGGATGATAGATTAAAAATCTCTTCTATAACTAGACTCTATTCAAACAAAGGTTATTTTGGTTTATGATTTCTTTATATGTAACTTGTAAGGCTACAGATGATTGCTTCTGAACTTCTGGACCACTCCTGAATCCTGACATTCTATATCATATAATGCTATTATGCAGCTACAACTTTAACTGGTCTGCATTTTGCCACAACAACCTTGTTGACACTCATTCTTAAATCACTGGGATATATCCAGACCTCTCATCTTCCAGTATCTGATATAATCAAATTTGTCTTATTTGCAAATTTCTCCATTGTTGGGATGAATGTGAGTTTAATGTGGAACTCTGTTGGTTTCTATCAGGTAACTTTAAGGCTTTTAGTAGCCTATAACATTTTGAACCGTCTTTATAATAAACTAAAGATAAATATTTATAATAATTCTTCCTTGAAATTAAATTGTCAGATTGCTAAGCTGAGCATGATTCCAGTATCTTGCTTCCTGGAGGTTGTCTTGGACAATGTACGATATTCAAGGGACACAAAGCTTAGTATTGTTTTGGTTTTGCTCGGTGTTGCTGTCTGTACGGTCACTGATGTCAGTGTCAATGCAAAGGGTTTCATAGCTGCCGTAATAGCAGTCTGGAGCACAGCCCTGCAACAGTATGTAAGAAACATACACTAACATCAAACCCCGGATCTTTAGTTGGGAGATAGAAACCAATCAATTTGAGTTCCATGTCACAAAGGCAGTTCCAGATTTAAATGTTCACTTCTTGGTTCATGATGCTTGTTAGCAACATTCGTGTACATAGCAATTAATTAGCTTCATTATAGAACTAAAAATGACAAATTAGGAAGCTTGCAATGATTTTTCTTTGTTTATCTGTATTCTTATCACAAGCAGAATTCTCAGGTGTTTTTCTTCTAGAACAGACTTCAATAACTATAGTTCACGATAGTTCTAATTATTCCTGTCTTATTTTGGTTTCATTACCTAAGTCTTGTTGGGTTGATATTTAGCACAACTTTTTTTGCAGTACGTGCATTTTCTTCAGAGGAAGTATTCTATTGGGTCATTTAACTTGTTGGGTCACACTGCACCAGCACAGGCAGCAAGTTTGCTTCTAGTAGGCCCCTTTATGGACTACTGGTTGACGGGCAAACGAGTTGATGCCTACGGCTATGGTTTGACATCCACAGTAAGTTTCTCTATTTCTTTTCTAGTTTTTTTATAAAATGTTTTGTTGTGAGGCGGGAGAGAAGCAGAGACTTGTGAAATTTTGTTTATATATCATGTTTAGGCTGCCTTATTTTTTTGGGGGGAAGTTTAAAGTAACTTGCAACCATATGGACTAATCTTGAATGTTAGTGTGTCAGTGTATCTGTTGCATGGTGAATTCCTATTCCTATTTGTTATAGTAGTTAATATTCTGCACATTGATTATCATGGAACTGGGTGCCAAATTCTACTGCCTAAATTCAGTGTCAGGTTGCTTAGTGACATTGAGAAAGAATCTTTTGGTTGACTAAGATTAAGGTTATTTTTTACCCAACTTTCTTTGTTTTACTTAAAAACTACTCTTAAAGCTAAAAATAAGAACTTAAAGAAAAGTAGTTGTTTGTCAAATTACATTTTTTTAGCTTAAAAGCTCCTTTTAAGCCAAAAGTTATTTGGTAACTTTTTAAAAACTTTAGTTTTATTTAAAACTAGTTATATCGTTTGATAAAAAATATATTTATAAAATAATAGTGTAAAATTAATTTAATTTACATAAAATTATTTTATTGACACTAAAAAAAACATGAAATTACAAATATTTAAAAACTTAAATTTTTAAAAATGTCAAAAAAATACTTTAATTATTGTAATAGCTAGAATGTAACATCCCTGATTGTTGACTTCTCAGCGGATCATACACTACGACACTTTACACGATGACACTTCACTCAACTCTTCGTTGATCATAACCCTCCATAGGTAGTCCTTTCTGAGACCTCAACAATTTGTTTCGGCTGTTTCTAGGATCGATGACTATCCAAACAAATCAACACGAGACTTTTCAGCATACTTTGTCCTCACTCACATGCTTTCCGAAAAACTTCCCAGAAGGCCATCAATCCCATAATTTCTCCAAGTCAAGCACGCTTAACTATGAAGAGGTGGAGTTTCACTAATGATAGCAATACTGCAGTTGAGGACAGCAATGCTGCAGTTCCCACCAAGCCCAAGAGGACAACAAGGAGGCCCACCCACCTCAATGATTTCGTGTGAATCAAGTTTAGGATAAGGACAAGGCTGCTGAGCTACTGAATATTCCTTCTTGCACTGGCAGCAGTTGGTTAGAACAAACCTAGGATATTTGCTCAGTTTTGTTATGCTTTATTCCCCTGCAATTTGTATCCTTGTGCAGCTGGCCATTGATTGACAATGCTTATCCTTCTATTGTAACCTTTTAAATACCACCGAAAATGAATAAAACAGTGGAGAGTATTATCATCTATTTCCTTAGTTTATCTTAGCATAGTAATGGCACCTAACAATTTGGTCTGCCTCCTGCCATGTCCAAACACAACACCCACAATACCACCACGGACCGCCTTGAAGAGGCTTTGAACCATCTCACGCAGGGCCAGCATAGCCTCACCCAAAATCTATCCACCATGACCACCAAGTATAAGAGTTGGCTGTGAAGCTTGACATCATCCTTGACCGGTTATTAGCTCTCACAACCACTCCATCATCTCCCAAATCACCCTTGTTTCACTCCCACGTCAACCACATGGATCGGCAAATTGTGGAGACCATGAAGTCACCACTGACAGACGAATCGCGAAGGTCACCTATGGTTTCCGCAACGACAATGGCACCGATGGAGCAACAAAGCACAAAAACCATGCCGACTCTGCCTCCCATGGCTGCTTCCCACCTCCCTCCCTGGTGGCCACCACAATCACCGTTGCAGCCAGTCAAACCCACTATCCACCACCAACCACCCCTGCATTATTACTACCCTCCACAGGCCCTTTTCCCTTCGTTACCGTGCTCACTACTGTTCAACGCTTACTATGACACTACAACTGTGCGACATCTATTTGATGGTTGGGTAGCTAATGCATGACAACTATTTGATGATACAGGCTGGGTAGCAGATGTGACATCTGTGTGCACCTTTAACAAGAGGTTATGTTCTGGTATGACATTTGTGATGCATGCCAACTATTTGATGCTTATTTCTTCCGTGTGAATTTGTGTAAACACAAGAAACAAATGGATCAGTTCAAAGGACTGCCTCGTCTTCTAAAATTCGCCATTCCAAAACAGTATGACATTAGGCTCCTGCCCGACCTTGTCGCTCACCGTTTATTACTATTGTTATGATCACGAGAGAGAGAGAGAGAGTATAGTAGTTCCCTGGTTCGAGGTAGGGACCTCCTGAAGTTCCTGAATCTGCTTGTTCTTATTATTTCATGAAGATTCAGCAACTTATATATTGCTGAGGAATACAAGCTAACTGTCATAACGGCCATAACGGAAATAAAATCCTAACAACCCTAACAGCTTGAACAGATTGTCTACACGTGCTAAACTGGTGCTTGACATGCATTACGTGTAAGTGTGGGTGTGGATCCTAGTTGACATAATCCTGCAAGTATATGGGCTTGGTTACTGTGCGTATGGGTCTTGTTGTGGCGTTATCGGGTCCATTACCAGTCATGGTGCTGCTGTGGGTGCCTTCATTATCCTGGGTGCTAACAATACTGCCGTCCCGGGAAACCACCTTGTCCTCAAGGTGGTAGGCATCGCGTAACTCGAGCCAGGGTTCCCAAGTGGTGTCTTCTGGGGGTTGACCAACCCATTGGGTGAGAACGAGGCGGGTCGGAGGAGTGGTAGAGGTATCAAGCTTACTATCCAAGATACAAAGTGGGCGTTGTAGGGGCTTCTGACCCACGATCTCCAAGTTCCATGGCTCCGATGACGAAGGAGGGGGTCCGTGGTGAAGTCGCAATAATGAGCTGTGAAAAACGGGGTGGATTCGAGACTCCAGGGGAAGCTCGAGTCTGTATGCTACGTTACCTACCTTAGCACTGATCCTGAAGGGGCCGAAGTATCGTTTGGAAAGCTTGGGATGGATATGTCCAGTGACCGAACGCTGGCGTGAGGGGCGAAGCTTTACATAGACCCACTGATTCACGGAGAAGGTGATGTCGTCGCGTTTCATATCGGCGTACTTCTTCATCGTGGTTTGGGCCTTCTTCAGTCGTTTTTGGAGCTTAGCATGCATGAGTTGTCGAGACTCAACCAAGGATTCCACAGCTTCGTTTCTCGTTAGTCCTGGGAGATACTGAGGTATCGAGGGCGGGGGCTTGCCATACACAACTTCAAACGGTGTCATGCCGGAAGTCGAATGCAGTGAGGTATTATAGCACCATTCCGCAAGCGAGAGATAGCGGTACCATGATGATGGCTGAGAGTTGACGAAGCACCGAAGGTACTGTTCAAGGACACGGTTGACCACCTCGGTCTGGCCGTCAGATTGGGGGTGGTACGCCGTGCTTAGGCGGAGTTGGGTTCCACTTAGCCTAAAAAGCTCTCTCCAGAAGGTACTCAAAAATACGGGATCCCTGTTCGACACGATGCTTTTGGGGAAACCGTGAAGCTTACAAACGATTTCGATGAAAAGCATGGCGACTTTGAAGGCTGAGAACCCAGTGGGAAGGGCGCCAAGATGTACTCCTTTGGAGAACCTGTCGACTACAACGAAGATCACAGTGAACCCATTCGAAGGGGGTAGGTGAGTGACGAAGTCCATTGAAATGTCCTCCCATACCCCTGTTGGTGGTGGAAGGGGTTGCAGGAGGCCCGCCGGACGTCGGGTGCTGGATTTGTTTTGCTGGCAGACTGTGCATTCCTTGATAAACCTTTGGACATCGGCCTTCATACCCTGCCAGAAGAAGCTGGCCTCGAGTCGTCGTAGTGTTTTGGTTACCCCGAAATGGCCACCCAAAGGTGTAGAGTGAAATTCGGATAGAAGAGACGGGATATGGGGATTGGTGTTGTTGATCCAGATGCGATTGTTGAACAGGAGACAACCATTATGGACACGATAATGGGGATAGGCTGAAGGGTTGGTCTGAACGTTGGACATTAGGGCTTGGAAATCAGGATTGATGGCAAGGGTTTGCTGAATATCGCTTAAGAAGTCCAGGTTGGGGACTGATAGCACGAGAAGCTGACTGGGCTCTGGTGGTCGGCGGGAGAGCGCGTCTGCGACTACGTTGGAGGCTCCTGTTTTATACTGTATGGTGTAGTTGAAACCCAGCAATTTAGATAGGTAATAGTGTTGTTCAGGTGTTTGAATCACCTGTGTCATAAGCTCTCGGAGGCTTTTGTGATCAGTAAGAATGGTGAAGGTGCTTCCAAGGAGGTTTTGCCTCCATTTGCGTACCGCAGAAGTGATAGCGTGTAGCTCTCTCACATATGTCGACGCAGTTAGTAGCTTAGGGGCGAAGTTCTTACTGAAGAATGCCAGTGGGTGACCTGCTTGGGTGAGAACGGCCCCCATGGCTGTACCTGAAGCGTCAGTCTCGACCACGAATGGTTTGCTGAAGTCGGGAAGAGCTAATACCGGAGTATCGGACATTGCGGATTTGAGCTTGTTGAAGGCTTCTTGGGATTCAATGGTCCACTCGAATGCATCCTTGCACAGAAGACTCGTTAGGGGGGCTGTGATGGTGGCATAATTGCGTACGAATTTCCGATAAAACCCGGTTAACCCGAGGAAGGCCCGTAGGTCCCTGGCGGTTGCGGGAATTGGCCACTGTGTGATAGCCCTGACTTTAGATGGTTCTGGAGTTACTCCCTTACCGGAAACTACATGGCCGAGGTACTCTAATTCCCTCTGAGCGAAGAAACATTTAGTGCGCTTTAGGTAGAACTCACCTCGTAGTAGTGCCTGAAAGATGAGATCAAGGTGTTGGACGTGAGAGGAGAGTGATTCGCTGTAGACGAGAATATCGTCAAAAAACACCGCTGCGAAACGCCGTAGAAATGGTGCGAGAAGGTGGTTCATTGCTGCCTGAAAAGTTGAAGGCGCATTACATAACCCAAAGGGCATCACCATGTATTCATAGTGCCCATGGTGTGTTCTAAACGCAGTTTTCTCGATGTCGGCTTCGTTCATAAGGATTTGATGAAATCCTTGCCTGAGATCAAGTTTAGTGAACCATGAAGCGTGGCCTAATTCGTCCAGTAGTTCCTCGATGGTAGGTATTGGAAACCTGTCGCGTACGGTTACTGAGTTAAGGGACCGATAGTCTACACATAGCCGCCATGTTCCGTCCTTCTTCTTCACCAAGAGGACCGGAGATGAATACGGGCTTGTGCTTGGCCTGATTAACCCATCGGATAACAGCTCTGCAACTTGTCGCTCGATTTCCGCCTTCTGAAAATGTGGGTATCTGTAAGGCCGTACATTAACTGGGGCGGTGGACGGAAGGAGAGGAATGCGATGGTTTACTTCTCGTGATGGGGGTAAGTGTTTCGGTGGTTGGAAGAGTTGGTCGTATCGGAGAAGAAGTTCGGCGATGGGTTTAATTATAGGGGAGAGAAGGTTGGTAGTTGAATCTGTGGGGTTAGAGTCGAGAATGCATAAGTGGAATAAAGCAGAAGTTGAACCTGTGTGAAGCATACGTTTTACTTGGTTTGCTGATGCTGGTTCGGGTTTGGTGGCGACGTCGGCTTGCAAGGAGATTTCCTGCCCCTGGTGTGTGAATCGCATCACGAAGTCATCATAGTTTGTGGTGACGGGGCCGAATTGCCGTAACCAGTCAACGCCCAGAACGGCATCCGCGCCACTGATGTGCAGGAGATGGAAAGTTACCGGAAACGAATGGCCCTGAATAGTCAACGGCGTGTCAGGACAACGCTTATCACAATCTAGAGTGGAACCATTGCCCACGAGGACTCGTAAGGGTTGAGTGCTTTCAGTGGCAAGATGGAGGAAGCTTGCGACTCGAGGTTGAAGAAAATTGTGGGTACTCCCACTATCGATTAGGACCGTGATTCGTGCGCTTCGAATGGTGCCGTAAACTCGAAAAGTTTCCGGTGAAGGTGACCCTGCCATGGCGTGAAGGCTAATATGGGGGGAACTAGAGTCTGATGTAGGGTCAGGGTTGCTCAGATTATCGTCAAAGTCAATGGTATTATTAGTGATACCTGGTTCGCCGGAATCTTGTGTGACATCGTCAGCAACGAAGAGTAAGATCCTTCCCTTACAACGGTGACCTGAGCTCCATTTGTCGTCACAGTTGTAGCACAGGCCTCTTTCCTTGCGAAACGCCATCTCCTCCGGAGTTCGTTGGACGTAAGGAGGTTTTGGTTTGGTGCTGAGGTTGGCTGGGGAAATAGATGTCGGCGGCGGATGGGGACGCTATGATAAAGACCTTCTATCCTTCAACTTATCTTCCTGCAATTTTGCGAGGGCAGTGGCCTGGAGGAGGGAGATCGGTTGGAGGGCCAACACTTCTCGTCGGAGCTCGGGGTTCAGCCCCGATATGAAACAACTTAGTAAGAATGGTGGAGGTAATCCTGTGACGCGATTAGCTAAGCGTTCAAACTCCGTTAAGTAATCATTAACGGACCCTCGTTGAACTAGCTTGAATAAGGCACCTCTTGGATCATCATAGAAAGTTGGGGCGAATCGTGACTCTAATGCGTCGAGGAAGCTTTGCCACGATGAGATTAAACCATTCGTGAACATCCACTGATACCAGCTGAGGGCAGCGCCATCGAGGTACAGCGAAGCCACGGTGATTCTTTCCTCCTCCGGGGTGTTCTGATACTGAAACAGCTGGTTCATCTTGAATATCCATCCAAGGGGGTCACGACCGTCGAACCGTGGAATATCGAGCTTCACGGAGTTGCGGTGGGCGCTCATGTTGCTGACGGAAGGAGGGTGCTGCTGTAGATCACGTAACCGGAGGTGATCCAAAATGGAATCTACCTTGCCGGAAAGATCAGTGTAGCGCTCGTTAAGGTTTGCCTGGCTGGAGGTGAGGCGCGCAATCGCGTCTTCGAGGCGGTCAGTGGTTGCTTTCCTGGTTCCGTGCTCGGCCATGGCAATGGCAGCGGCGGCAGGTCGGACCACTTGTTATGATCACGAGAGAGAGAGAGAGAGAGTATAGTAGTTCCCTGGTTCGAGGTAGGGACCTCCTGAAGTTCCTGAATCTGCTTGTTCTTATTATTTCATGAAGATTCAGCAACTTATATATTGCTGAGGAATACAAGCTAACTGTCATAACGGCCATAACGGAAATAAAATCCTAACAACCCTAACAGCTTGAACAGATTGTCTACACGTGCTAAACTGGTGCTTGACATGCATTACGTGTAAGTGTGGGTGTGGATCCTAGTTGACATAATCCTGCAAGTATATGGGCTTGGTTACTGTGCGTATGGGTCTTGTTGTGGCGTTATCGGGTCCATTACCAGTCATGGTGCTGCTGTGGGTGCCTTCATTATCCTGGGTGCTAACAACTATGCTAAGATAAACTAAGGAAATGGATGATAATTCTCTCCATTGTTTTATTCATTTTCGGTGGTATTTAAAAGGTTACAGTAGAAGGATAAGCATTGTCAATCAATGGCCAGCTGCACTAGGATACAAATTGCAGGGGAATAAAGCATAACAGAATTGGGCAAATATCCTAGGTTTGTTACAACCAACTGTTGACAGTGCAAGAAGGAATATTCAGCAGCTCAGCAGCCTTGTCCTTATCCTGAATTTGATTCACACGAAATCATTGAGGTGGGTGGGCCTCCTTGTTGTCCTCTTGGGCCTGGTGGGAATTGCAGCATTGCTGTCCTCAACTGCAGTATTGCTATCACAGTCTCTTTTGAATAGGGGTGGGTAAGCGGGCCGGCCTGCCCCATGTAAGGCCTGCCCGCATAAGTCCGCATTGGCAGCGGACTGGGCCAATCCGTCCCGCTTCTTACACGGACCAAATAAATTGGTCCGTCCCCGCCCCGTGGGTCAAACGGGCCAGTCCGCGGGCCTAGTTTTAAAAAAATTTCAATTTTAATAAAAATACAATACAATCAAATTAAGTTCAATACAGATGTAAATAAAATCTCAATAATTAGTCAATTACATCAATAAAATAAATAATGTCTTAACAAAAGAAAATTCAAGTAATAAATCTAAAATATGAAATTTAAACATCTCCAAAAACAAATGATTCCATATTTGAAGTAGCTTGAGCCTTCCCCATCTCCACATTTAAGAGTACAACAACAATGAATCAGTCCCAACAAAAATAAGATAAAAAACCAATTCTAGAGAGAGGAGAGATGTACTTTGCGGGGTGGTGGGCCGAGGCTGTGCCGCTATGGTGTGTCACGTGACTGTGTGAGTGTGAGTCGCGTTTTGTTTTCCTTGTAAGGGAAAGAGTCGTATGACTTGCGCGCGTGAGGAGAAAAACCGTGAGGAGGAGAAAAAGTGTTCTTAGCCTGTCACAATGATAACCCTAAATATGGTGTGAGCTCTTTTTTATAATAAAAATATATTAAAATATCTTTAAAAATATTTATTTAACAATTATTTTTAGCTTAAATGATAAGAATTGTTATTTTTATTATTTATGGCTTGCAGATATGAAAATGATAGATTAAAAGAAAAAAAGATCGAAAAAATATCAAAAAGGAAGATTTTTAGTATGTTATTACTTATGTTTTTTATCTTAATCTTTTATTTCTGTTATCTTTTATTTTTCTTATCTTATCCTTTTTTATCTTTATCATCTTTTAATTTAAATCTTTTATTCTTATCTTTAAATCTTTATCTGATCTAATATATTTTTTTATTTGTTATTTTAAAAGAAAAGTTTAAAGTGAAAAAGAGAAAATCAAACCTAATATAAGTGAGGGTCATACAAATTAAACCTAATGCGGGCTGGAGCAGCCCGCGGGCCAAACCCACATAGTCCGCGGGTTAAGCGGGGCGGGTCAAAAAATATGACATAACCATGGACCGTTTAAAAAAATTGGTCCATAACCCGTGCGTACCACGGGCCCCGAGGGCCAGTCCATGGACCTGACCCCGGTTACCCACCCCTACTTTTGAAGAGGTGGAGTTTCATTCTTAACAAATGCATTCTTCTTTATCGTTCCCTTTGTTTCTAATTTTGTCTTTCAAAATGTTTAGAGTAGATAAGAAACTAATCCTAAAAAGTGACACATAATTATTTTTTTATTTTGTGCAAACTAGTAGTGCTTGGGGACATTAACTAATCCTTTAAATTCATTTAGATACTGAATGTTTGGTTCTTTGTATTCTTAGTGTGACCAATCTAGATTAAAATATGAACATGTTATGAGCAATTCTCTTTAAGAAAGATCTATCAGATTTGTTTATCATGTACAGTCTAGAGAAGAAACTATCTATTTGAATCAGTTTAGAGTAGATAAGAAAGTAATCCTAAAAAGTGACACATAATTATTTTTTTATTTTGTGCAAACTAGTAGTGCTTGGGGATAACTAATCCTTTAAATTCATTTAGATACTGAATGTTTGGTTCTTTGTATTCTTAGTGTGACCAATCTAGATTAAAATATGAACATGTTATGAGCAATTCTCTTTAAGAAAGATCTATCAGATCTGTTTATCATGTACAGTCTAGAGAAGAAACTATCTATTTGAATCATTACTTTTTTTGAAGTTTCCTGTGAATGTTGAAGATTTTAATTATATTTATATAATCTTGTTTCTGTAGACCACTCATGTCCCATTTATGACTTGTTGGAGTTTTTTTCTCATCCACCCTGATTTGCCGGTGGTGCTTCTACAATAATTTCCTTGGTCTATGAAAATGTTGCTTGTGACTAATGCTAAATATGACTATTATTGTGCCTAACCATATGGTACCTGTAAAAGGCATGAAAAACTCACTAACATCCATGTCAATTTGTTTTTATCTCTACGCTGGTGGCATTCATATACCTGTAAAAGGCATGAAAAGCTTACTACATCCATGTAAATTTGCTTGTATCACTATACTGGTAGGCAGCAGCATGCATATATCTTCTTTTTTTTTCATAAAAGCAGTGTAATCTTGACAATCAGTACTCGTCAGTAACTTGTTGCTCACTATACACAGATTTTGTGAGGGCACCCATCCTTGGTCTTCCTTAGAACCAAATGCTCTATTTGTCATTTTTTTTTCGGTGGATTTGGATCCTATTCCTTTATCTTAGGAAAATACTGTCATTTTTAAAAACATTTATTCTGTAGAGGGACCAACTGTTTCCTGTGCATGAACTCTGCACGTTTTGTTTGTCTTTCTCTCTTGAAAATGGCACTGCCATTTTCCAGAGAAAAAGGAGAGAATCCAAATATGTATACACTTTATGTCAACTTTATAAATACTGTATAGTTTACCTTTACTCAAGAAAACAATAATGAATACTGTGACTACTGGAATACTATTATTAAACTGAGCTGCTCCTGCTGTCTGCAGTTGTTCATCATTCTGTCTTGCACTATCGCAGTAGGGACAAACCTCAGCCAGTTCATCTGCATTGGTAGGTTCACGGCTGTAACGTTCCAAGTCCTTGGTCACATGAAGACTATTCTGGTCCTGATCTTAGGATTCATTTTCTTTGGAAAAGAGGGTCTCAATCTACATGTTGTTCTAGGCATGATCATCGCAATAGCAGGAATGGTTTGGTATGGCAATGCTTCTTCTAAGCCAGGGGGGAAAGAGCGTCGTAGCTTTTCCCTCCCCAAAACACAAGATTATAGTTCACTACCTGTGTCCTCTGAACCAGATACGAAGGAATAGAAAATAATAGAGATTCATTAGAGAGAAAGTGCTGAAACTTCTGGTGAACTGCATGGAAAAATCAGATGCCCATTAGGCGAGCTGATTCATTTTCTTCACACCAGGAGTGAATTCCCAATTATTTATAGATCATAGTCATATCCTATCTTGTGTGTTAATGAATTGTTTGGGAGAGAAATGAGAGGAAACAGCGTTGTTAAGGGATGGAAAAATCTACGTTATGTTCCATTTTTTTAAGACAGAAAATGTTACTGTTACTTTTATAGTAAAAGTTTAATTCCATTTTTCCCATCAGGGTTGGTTCCGATGTTAACCATGACAACTACTAGCATGTTTGGATTACCTAGTTTTGATATCTTTAACTCTAGACGTACTTTTGAAGGTGTTACAATGGTAACACAGACATGCTATGATCATAGTGTGATTCACTTCGGCTCCACCTTAGAATCTATAGAACCTTCCGTAAATTAATAAATATCAATTTCGTTTTCAAATAGATTGCTGTGATAAAACAAGCAAGCAAACACTCAACAAAGAAACCAGACATACAGGAATAAACAGGAAGTAAAAAGTAGATATTGCCTTGACCACTCGGACCATGGGCATCCATAATAAATAGACCAAGTTGCAACCTATGGATTATTAGTGGGACTAATTACCTTGAAATTCAATCTTCAGGTTTTATTGTGACGAATTTAATTTACAAAATGATGAGGAGGTCCTCCTATAATGTTTAATATGCTCTCCAGATAAAGTAAAAAAAAAATATTACTATATGTTATGATGAATAAAAATATATGGGCACTGATTTGTCTGTAGGAAAAAAACAACAAAGCTTGAAGTAAGTCGTAGTACCAGAGATTGGCAGAACTAAATAAAAGGGCATAGTAAATGCCTAACGTTATGTTAGGTGGGCTTCGCAGTAACGTAATCCTGAATAATTGAAGTTGCTTTCTGTAAGGTTTTTGTAGGATTCACTTACCATGGTCCCAACAACAGCTAGATCTGCATATTTTACACAGCACTTTTGAGACAATGGGAAAGCAGGGCCTGTAATAAAAGCCTGGTTTTCTGAGACTTGGGGAATGATGCATTCATGCAAAACAGTAAAAATTAGGTTAAAACTTGACATTTAAGGCGTCACGTACCAGCACTTCTGTAGCAGCAGCAGGTCAGCACCTGGCTCTGTCCCAACCAAGGTAAAAAATTATTTCGATTTTTTTCCCTTTTACTATTTCATTTTAACATAAATTTATAATGTAAATTGCACGGTTTGCTACTTGCTAGTTTCAGATATTCCCCACAGTACTTTGTTTTATTTTAGAATACATTTTCGGCAAAAAAGTAATTTTTGTTACTTTACTAATTCAATACTTCAATGTATTTTGTTTCAATTCGTTAATTTGTCTTTATCAAAATGTATTTTCAAAAGACTTTTTTTTATGAATAACCTTTGTTTTAATAAACTTATTCTCAGTGCTTAACTTTTAGGTAAATATTTTAAAAATAAAACCTAATCTAAAAAAAAGTTTTCCACAATTTTGTAAACATAAGACTTTTTCAAAAGAGTTTTCAACTAGTTACTCTCGCACATTTTATCAAACACAAAACAAAAAATAAAATAAAATCAGTTCTTAGAATTTGGGTATATTGACTTTTGTAGAGTATTCTTTATTACTATCAAAGATATCCGATGATGGAGAAATTTGTTGGTTGCCGAGGACAATAGGGAGGAATCAAAGGGGTGAATTCGTTATAGTTGCAGAATGAGATCACCAATGACAAAGCCTATGCTTGCTGGGCTTATTATGTTTGTTGTTGAGATCCTGCTGACTGAATGAGAATTGCCACTATCACTATATGTTCCTTCTACGATGTCAATATCGAAAGAGAGACATTTTTTTTAAAATGTACTATGCTCCAAACTGTTTTCATAATATATATATATATATATATATATAGTGAACCAAACTTTTATTTAGAATGTGTTGATAATATAAAAAGTTTTTTTATACAATGATCCAGTAACATATTGTCATATACATGATATGTTGGTTTACTTTTGTAATGACCATTTAAAAAGATAAATTTTAGATTTTTTTTATTAAGTTAAATATGTTTTTAACCTTTCTAAATATCACAATGTTAAAAAAGTAATTTCTTCTTTTGATGTCTCGTTTATGGAAATGTATTCCTTGTCCTTAAAAAATGTATTTTTTGGTCATTTATTTTTAGAAATAAGGACTATATATAATATGTTTTTTGTAAATAAGAGATCAAATAATAGGGATGATAAAATTGGTTGAGCCCAATGGGTTGACTTGTCTAACCCACTTAAGAATTTAAAATGAGTTTTATATATTATTCTACAACTTTATATTTTGAGTTTAATAATTATAAGTTGTTAATGTAAAAATTTTATACTTTTAACTAAACAGAAATCATCAATAGGATGATTTAATTAAGGTAGTTATTGTAAAAATTAAAAAATTTATCATATATAAAAATTTATGATTGAATAATAATATAAAATTATTTTAGATTGTCAGTGCATAGTTTATTTTCTCTTGTATTTTTATATATTTATTTTTGTATCAATATAATAATTCATTATGTTTTGAATTTTGAAACTAAATATAAAAAAATGTTATATTACCACAATATTTTTTATCACAATAAAATTTATATCACAAAAAATATTAAAATAGAAATTTTAGTTCAACAACTTTTTATTGCAATAAGAAATTTGTAAGAAATATGTAAATTTATATAATTGAAATAAGATTTAACTTTCATTATCCTCACACTCATGACGCTCATAAATAAGCTCCATCAAACATGCTTTAAGTAGTCGATGAATTAGCTTTTGATGGACAAGTTTAACCTTTGAGGGTTTCTTGTAAAATCAGGATAAAGACCATCATGTATGTGTGTTTATCTTCAACCAATATGCTATATTGTTATTCAATATGATGCATGCACATATTATATTATCTGCTTAATTATATTCACATGTCAAGTACGCATCGAGTCAAGTATAATCGCGAATTAAGACTGAAGCACACCAAGTGTCTGCTTTACATCTTTTCTTACTCGTTCTTGTTATTGCATGAATAATTTTCTCTTTTCTCCTTAAGATATTGAGATAGTATTGACGAATGTGGTTCATTCAAGAAGGAAAAAAATCATTTGCTAGATAGTATCCCATTTATATTAAGTTCCATTAATTATATATTAGACAATGTGAGTTTGTCCTTCTATAACATTGTAAACATATTGAATTGATTTGACATGTTAATTTTAATTACCAAAAATTCATGCAAATCCTAAGTCTTGTGATGCAATTGCTTTAGGCATGGTTATGGGCTTGGCATGATCACCTTGAGAAAATTAATCTTTCTAAATTATAAGACAGTTTTTCCATTCCAAGTACATACATTTAATGGAGCCTAAGATTCTCGGAAAATCGTATGCCTCATTTGTAGTAGGCATTCATAATCATTGTTGTCACATTTCCATCCTTTTTAGCATAAACCTCACGGCGTTGTCACCTACCTATTCACCCTCAACAACCTCTAGTTTAGACTAGGCAAAAAACCAGGGCCTAAAATAACCAAAATAAAAATAAAATGTTCTTGGGTGGATTTAGGCAATTAATCAGATAAAAAAGATGTAAAAATCAATACTTGGCAATTAATTACACTAGCATAGTTTTGATTTTTTTAATCCCACTAAAACTTGAGCAGACAGAGTTGTAACATTTATCAAAAGCCAAACTTCTTTCTTGAGTGTAAGTATAGAGATGTCGCCTACTCTGATGTGATAATGCTCATAGACATCACTAACAAACATGAACTAATGTGACAATATCAAACTTTTAAATTTGAAATTGGGTTGATTTGTTCACCCCATCAATTCACCAAATACTAACATAATATAATATGAAATGTTTTAAAGAAAAATGCTATATGAAATTTTACAAGAAAATTATGAGATGACATTGAACTCCAACGAGTCTAGTAAAGTGTTATATGAAGTTTGAAATTAGAAGTTTGCAACTCCATTATTTTACACTTTACATGTTTTTCTCCTTCATGCATGTATAGCTTCACTTCCCCTCCACATCCTTCACACCGGTAATCCATGTTCCATCCTTCTTAAACTTTCTTTCTCATTAACATTGTTGTTGATTTTATGTTTCATATTTTCTTGTTGAAATAACTCACCATCTATATTTATCTTTAAGGAAGTGATAACAACAAGCACATCAACGAACTTAATGGTGTGGTAAACCCAAAATAACTCACTCGTCTCCAATCAAACTTGATTTAAATTGAACATGACCAAATTTGAAGGTCCACCAAACAGTGATGGGCAATATATTATATTGGTTGATTTTCTACAAATCAAACAGTTTGAACCCAACCTAGTCATACTTAACCATTTCCCACCCCTACCTTTAATATCTTTCCCTCAAATCCATCAACCCCACAGATCCTATCAACATCCCCTTCTCTCATTCTAAGTGTGTATCCTCATTGACCACCATAGATCTATCCCAAAACACCTTCTTTAACATGTGTTTAGCGTATTGTCCAAGCCTTCAATTCCTTTACCTCTCTAACAACCTCCTCAAATTTGATTCCCCACACTAAAGGCTCAACCTCTATGTCTTGTACTTCTCTTACAACTAGATTTCAAGTCCTAACGCCCTTTCATAGCTCCTTAACCCCAACCTCAAACACCTCTCCATCAAAGGAAATAAAATCATAGGCAAAACCAATTTCTCTAATTCCATCATTTTATAGTATTTGGGCCTTTCATCCAATAATTTCTTTGTTGTCATTCCTTACTTCAGTGAGTGCTCTTCCCTTAAAATCAATTTTGCAAGTGATTTTGTTTCATTTGAAAGCGAGGTGTTGGAGGTTAGGGTTGAGGAGCTATGAGAGGACACCAAAACCTAAAATCTTGTTGTAAGAAAGATCTATAGTACAAAGGTTAAGCCTTCAACAAAGAAATCAAATTTGAGGAGGTTGTTAGAGAGGTTGAGGGTTTAAAGGCCTTAGCAAGAAGTTATAAACAACATGTTGGAAAGGCATTTGGGGATAGATCTAAGGAGGTCAATGAATATGCACACTTGGAATAGGTGAAGGGAAAAGTTGTAGGACTGGAGCAGTTGGCTTATTTAAAGGGGAAGGATCAAAGGTAGTTAATTGAAAAAGTGTGTGTGTGTGTGCAAAATCCAAATCAATATATTTATCAAATTTTACTATTAATTTTGTTGGATTTTATTGTTATTATATATTCTATATTTGAATTACCACCAAGCATGTGTAGGCCTCTTAAAATGGACCTACCTAACCCACACGGGTTGACTCACCACGGTTTGACAAATAAACAAGTTGGGCTAGTCCGACTCACCTTCAAGAGAGTCACAAAATTACAAGTCCGACTTGGCCTACCACTGATTGGTGGGTTAGATGGATTGACTTACCAAATTGACAAAAAAAATACTTACAAAATTAAAAATGTTTTATTTTTTTAAAAAAATAAGTGGCATTTTTTTTCATAAAAAACATTCAAATGATTGAAATACAAATACAACTAATAGGAAAAATGACAAATGTCTCAAATTAAATAACCATTCAAGCATCTAAATCTAATATTATCATTAAATTAACAATTCAAATGTATCAAATACATAAATATCATTAAAAAAATTTAACAAATCATAGTCTTAAAATAAAATTCAATCATCCAAACATTAGTCATAATTTAACAACATTAAAGTCTTGAAGTTAAAAATACCAAATTGTCAAACCAACATACATAATTGAAATTACTAATTACTAAACAATTAGAACATTTAATTCTAAATCTCATCATCCAAATTTCAAAATGCCAAAATGTCTCTATATTTTTTTAAGTAAATAATAGTATTATATTTTTAGTGGGTTCTCCCGCGGGTTAACTGAGCCAGGTTGAGTTTATGCAATTATTATTACACTCTTACTTTTTTTTCAACTTGAACTCATGGTAAGTTGGTTGGCTTATCCAATTCGGACTCACTTTGACAAACCTAAACGTGTGAATCAATTGATATAAGATTGTTTCAATTTAACTTTAGATCTATGATTTGAGTTCTATTTATGCAATTATATTAAATACTTTTGAGAAAAAAAATTTAACGTTCATCGTAGTCCTACATGACTTAAACTAAAAAATATACCGGAATTAAGTTGGGTTGATATTATTTTTGCTTTAAAAAGAAAAAAGAAGCTGGACGGTTATAAATTTCAATATAACAAAGGTGGCATGTTTTTTCATACTTTTTTTAGTTCACTTGACAGTTAAATTTAATTCAATTTTGTAAAAGTATATGAACTTTTTTTTAAGCTATATAACGTTACGGTAGGAAGAATGATGATAAAGAAATTTTTTCCGAGAAATCTGCTCAAAAAATGCCAAAATTTAGGTTCTAATACAGCTGCTATTAGGTCCCACTTTATTGAATTTAGCTGTGCAAAAGAGACCAAGCCATCCTGGCCTAACAATTCGGTGGGAAATGGAAATATTATTAGATGATCTTATAATTGTACACTTGCTATTTCTGTGTTTATCTATTTCTACACTATCAAGTTTCAGCTTTAGGAAGTAGAATTTTTTTTTACACGTGTTAAAATTTGCATTCAATAACTTGCCTAGAATGATATGCTAATTCGAGCCATCACCGTCAAAAAGTTGAAATTTCCAAAATTAATACTATCAACGATAACACACTTAATTACTTTTGCCAAAACCTTCATCTATGTTGCAAATGATTTTTCTATTAGCCCTTCCCTATCTTCAACGCCTATGCGGGGGACACAGAGCATTTGGTCAGCTCCAAAACCCATTATGGAAAAACCAAAATAAAAGAAAGGCTCAAAAGATTTCTAATCACGCATCAAAAATGCTAATTCAAGTGCTATTAGCTAGGTAATGTAACCAAAATTAACTGAATAACCATCCTCTCTCTCTGGCATTTACGTTGTTCATTGCAAAAATAATTGGGTAGGGTCGCTCTCAAAAGGTCATGGCTCTCGTGTGGCATTGATTTTCATTCTCATTTCTCTTTTGTACTTGTTATTATTTGATGCAAAGAAAGACCAAAAAGACGGGGAGACCCACTCTTTTTTTTTTTTTCCGTTCCTCCAAAATCTCTCTCTCTCTCTCTCTCTCTCTGAGAACTAGATGATAACAATAATCATAGAACTTTCATTACATTACATTAACTAATAACATCCCTTTTATTTGGTTAACTTTAAAGATTTAGACCTTGACCTAATGCACACGTCCTTAAGGCTTAATCGTAATAATCCCTAACCCCACCCACCACCCCTTTCCTTCAATGTTCTTCTCATCTCACACCTCTTACTACTTCTTTTCTTTTCTTCTTCTAATAACACGAGGTACTTGGACCCACCCTAGTCCTTTCATGTAGGACCCTCCAACTCTTCAATTATTTTATGCGCGTGCTTGTGCACGTGTGGTGTCCTCTCTATCCCTATCTCGTATTCATAATTGATCCTTCTCTTCCCTCGCTTAATTGCCTCCCATACCACAATTAATTAACATCATCAAACACAATTATTATGCATAGAATATGTTTTGTCATTAATTTCACCGTGAAAGAAAAAAAAAAAAAGGGTTCGTGTGAATGAATGTCAATGTTGGCCAACGTGTCGGTAACCATGCAGTCAAAGCTACCTATATGGTGGATAGAAATACTTCTGTTATTTGGCCACGTAATCATACTGGACAACAGCACGTGTTGATCGCAGCTTGAGGTCCCTCCACATCATAATCATCATCATCATCATCAATTTTTTTTCTCTTTTTATTAATTTTTTTAAAAAAATATTTTTATTTTGACTTTTTTTCCTTCTTCTTTCTTTCATAGAACTACCCAAGCCTTTTTTTTCCCCAATTTTCAGTGCCCACTTATTCATGCTGAGGAGAGACCCATCAATTTGGGCCCCACTTACTTGTTTGGATGGACCCTTTAGATTACAAGAGAGTGAGTAAAAAATTTTGTTTCTTGTTTCAACCACCGTTCATTTTGCTGAGAGAAGAAATAGAGAGGCCCAAAGCGGTGGGTTGACAAATTAACAGACACGTCACCCTCATTTAACTACAATCTATATTTAGTCACTTGCCTACGTACGCATCAACAATTCAACATAGTATTAAAATACAGTATATTCAAAAAAAAAAAATCATTAACTCCCCAAAAAGTATCAAACTATTATTCTTTTTGGATTTTTCTACGGAACTTTTTTAATATCTTGAAAATAACATTTAAGAATACCCCAGAAAAACTATTTGATAAAATTATAAATTTGATATTTTTATTTTTCTTAGAATTTGATTTTTATTTTCTATAATTTAATTTACAAATTTAGTCTTTTAGTTTTTTCAATCCTTTTATTTTAATTCTTAATCATAAAATTGAACGTTAATGGTTATTTATCAACGTTAATCATTATATGTTACATTTTTATTAGACATTAATCATCATGTATCACATTTTTTATTGGACTAAATTCATAAATTAAATTATAGAGAGATGAAAATTAAATTTTAAGATAAATAAGGATATTAAATTTATAATTTTATCAAAAGTATTTTTATCTTAAGAACATTCAAGTAGATAACATAAAAAATAAATTTTATTCAAGAGCTTTAACAAAGCAATAAAAAAATCATCTATATAGAAAATTTTTATCCTCAGGTGTTCTTCCATTCGTAATCAAATTGACAAGACACATCACCCTCATTTAACAACAAATTTTTTATTTGTCAAAAAACCAACAATTTTTTTAGTTACTTGCTTGATCCCCCCGGAAAGTATTCAACTATTATTATTTTTTATATTTTCTACGGATTTTTTGAATACCTTGAAAAGAACACTAATGAAGACAATGAAAAAAGGTATTTTAACTGAAGAACATTTAAGAAGACAATAAAAATAAATAAATTTTATTTCAATAACATTTAAGAAGACAATAGAAAAAGAAACTTCTCTTAAAAATATTGTATCTCGAGAACATTTAAGAAGACAATAAAAAAGGAAATTTTATCGATATAGAAAAATTAGATCTCAAACTTTTTTCTATTCAGAATAAAAAAATTTCTATTTTCATTTCATTTAGTAAAACTAACTGACATAATAAATTGGACAGAATATAAAAGGGATTCAGATTTCCTGCGAGTCGAGAAATTCACATATTCAGTTTAATTCAAAATATAGATCAAATCACTCATAATTTATCTTGATAAATTTAATTCAAAATATTAATATTAATTCGAAGGTTTAAATCAACGAATGCGTGAATGCAGACAATCAATTTCTTTTTTTATGGAATTTGAACTAAATAACCTAATGTATACTAATTGTAGTCATTTAATTGTTTTTTTACAATATTTATGAGTAAATTATTATGTTTATGATAACAATGAATAATAAAAGAAAATTGTAGCTAGATGACAAAGAAAAAACATATTGGCTTTCTTAGAAACTACTGATAGCAAAATGTAATTAAAAAAAACTGATAAAAAAACTCAGAAACTAAAATTGCAAATTGGTGATACTTTAGAGACTTGAAGATATAATTAAGACTAACTTTTACAAATAGTAAAGATAAAAATGTGAAATAAAATCAGTAAGGTTATATTACAAAGAAATAAAAAAATACTACTAATATATAAGTTATATTACAGTTATTGTAAAATAAATATAATACAGTATCTTATCTTATTAGTGAAAAATAAAGAAATCCCTTACTGGTACTATTCAACTTAGACGAGTGCCACATGGCAGGAAGTGTGTATGTGGATTTTCATGGTCAGCAGATGAAATCAAATGTTGGCAGAATAAAAAGGTAAGACAGAAATGTGAATAGTTAGATGGGTGAGGATAGTAAAACCTGGCGAGTATGCTGGATTGCTGTTACGGAAGCGACGAGAGAGTGGAGAAAGTTTTGAAACTGAAGTGAAGGCGATAAATTTTGTTGTCCTTAGCAGAGATTCACTTTTTCATTTGACGAGAGATGATGATGTCCAACTCCATCTAACTCTAAAAACTAAAAACTCATTACTTTGCTTTCTTTTTTTCTTCAGGAATTGCTCTATCCCATCCCACGTTTTCGTTAACCCTTCGTTTTTGTTGATTAACTCATCTCCAATTCATTTATTAGTGAAACATAATTAAATTTGGATTGAATAAGTGAACGTGTTACTTATTATTATTGCTATAGGAAAATTCAAATTTCAAAATATTACCCGCGGCAAACTCACATTGTTTACTTCATTGTTTTGCAGTAGGTTTATTTCTAAAGCACGCTTTTCAGTATCATTAACTTTTATCTATTAATTGAAATAAAATGTAATTAGTAATTTAATATATAATTTATTTTCAAATATAAAATGTGAGATGATTATTTTGCAGATTTTTCCAAACTCAATAAAATCTAGCAGGGATGAGATATTTTTTTAAAAAAATTGTCTCTCTTCCACTCGACCTCAAGCTTTGCATTGCTTTTTTGTGGAGATAGGGGAATGTTGATCTTTTAAAAATGGAATAAGATAAAAATAAATTTAACTTATATAATGCTCATTCATAATCCATGACTTATAGCTTTTATATTGTGGATGAAATGTATCATTTTCGTTCCTTATTACATTTATGAGACGTATAAAGTAGCTTGTATAGAGTATATTTAGACTTGTGAAAGTATTTTATATCTTTTTTATAACTCTTTAACTTGTCTTAATAAATCTCACCAAGTATTGTGATAAAACTCATCAAAATAAATATTGTTAACTTATTTCAATAAATTTCTCAATCAACCTTATTATATAAATGCATGATCAAAATAAATATTGCTGGCTTTTGAATAAATGCATGATCACCTAAATGCTCCCTCAGTCCACTTAAAATGTGATCTAATTAATTGAAATATTATAAATACCCACTATGAAAAAATTTATATTAAAGAAAGGTTTTGTTTTTCCCCATGTTCATTAAACAATGTTGTCATTCATTCACAATGGGCATTGAGAGATGGATAAGTAAGTTCTAATAAATTGTCACTACTTTTTTGTTTTTGGTAATTTATTGGGTTTTAAGGTTGCCCAACTTCAAACAATACTTCAGCAGCAATCATGGGGTATATCATGCATATGTGGTTAAAGAAATTTTTGTATATTGGATTACATCATTAATCACATGTCACTTATTTGTGATAAAGTGTGCATTTTGAAAACAATAAGTTTATGAACTTCGTAGGTTAGTGCGTGAGTGAAAGTTGGCTTGTGGCTTCACGAAGTTGGATAACAAGGACGATCACCATTGGGGGATAATGATGGTGACTACTTGCAAGCACTTTAACATAACACGCAAACAGTTTGAATGAATTACAATATCTTGTTTGAAGGTAATGCTACGTACAATAAAGGATATTGTTGAATATTTATAGGCAAAGAGTGGAATGGATTGGGCAAGCTACATAACAGGATTTGCTCACGTACAATAAGGAAAGATCTACGCCTTTTGTTGGTCATAGTCTCATAGAATAAAGTGCTAATGTGGGTAACAAGTGGTTGTAGTGTGTAAGCTTTTGTCATGTCAATGTAAGGATTTTAGTGGTCTTGTTCAACATCTAAGTAGGCGATTAGGAACTCGGCAAGCTTCGGGGTAGTTATGTACCATAGTTTGTTCATCCATTGGGTTATTAACATGCCGGGAGTTTATTGGGCTACATTGGGTAGCCGTTGGTTGTACATGAATGTTTTTGGGTCTTTGTAAGGTCAATATATAATTTGGAATAAATACATTATGAATCTTTGAATGTGACCGTAGAAGTATCTACACATGTTTGGATGGTTCAATCTCTCTAAAATTTTACTTGTGCAACATGCTCAACTTAACTTGTTCCCCAATAAATTAAAATAAACTTGTTGGGATATGTAAAGTAAAGATAACAAACACAATAAAATTCATGTGAATAGCCATCTTTTTTTCATAAATGTTATTATTCACTTATGCAATGGGCACAATTTTGTTAAACTGTTCTTCAGTGGATTCAAATAATTTTGTTGGATGTGTATTGGATAACAAGTACAACAATCATGTGAACGATCATCTTTTCATAATGGAGACTCACTTGTACAATATGCATATTTTTGTTAACATATTCTGTAGTATATTTAAATAATTTTGTTGAGATATGTAATAAATAATTTTGTTGAGATATGTAATAATTTTGTTGAGATATGTAATATATTATCTTATTTTAATATTTAGAAAAGTCACACGAGCTTAAATACGTGTTGCATCTATGCAAATGTAATAATTTTTGTTTTTAGTCCAAGTAAGTTTTACTACTTTATATTTTACTCCTATAATATTTTTCCATGACTTGTTTTGGTTTCGGTCCTAACAACAAAGGACTAAAATTAGAAACCATTATATTTTGCAAGAATGTGATGATATCGATTAAAATAAAAACCAGCATATATCTAATGCTTTAACTTATAAAGACATGAAAACACAATTTCTATATTTGTAGAATTGTAAAACATGTTACTAATAACAAGTTGACAATAGGAAGCAAAATAAATAAGAACTAATAATATAGGAATGAAAAAACTATATATATATAATTTTTACAAAGAATAAAGATAAACACTGCTATATTTGTCGGAGCTTCAATACATTTAATGCAAACACATAATTGGATGATGACCTAGAAAAAAACTACACAAAATTAATGGAAATTAAATTAATTAATTTCTACTTTTATTTAAACTTTTATCTACTTATGAATTACTATAATGTGGAGAGGTAATTAAATGTCTCTAACTCTTTTTAAAAAAGAAAATGTCTGTAACTTAATATCCTATTCCTATTAAAAACTTCCAATATTTAGTAAGGCAGGAATTATAAAAGCACAATATATTTGAGAGTTTTGAGCAAAGATGAAGGAAGCGGAAATAGGATAAATGTTAAATCATACCCGCTCCTTCCTCTCTCTCTCTCTATATATATATATATATATTAATGTTTTGTTTTTTAAACAGTTGATGTTTTAGGATTTCAAAGCTTAAGTAATGTACTTTTCTCAGATGTATCTTTTTTTAATATTCACTAAGTGGTATAAATATTAAAAATCAAGCTATCAAATAAAGATATTTTAGTTTAAATATAATAATTTTAAATTTTATTAAATATTTAAAATCTATATATGATAACCCTAAACATCAATTTTTAATTCCATTAAATATTTTTATTCTCAGATGGGAAGGGAAGCAGGACTATCAATGAATCTTCATACTCCATTATTACTGCGCGCGGTTTAGTGTTTTAATGATATTATTATTAATTGTGTGTTCTCATTGAATAGAAATTTGTTTGTAGAAAGAAGAAAGAGGACGTAACGTAACATTAATAATTTAAGTCGATAATAAAAGAGGAGTGTAGATACAAGTATGGAGGAGAGTGGAAATAGGAAAAAATAGCTTAGAGAGATTTATTTACGAACAGGAAGAGTCACATGGCATGTGTCCAGTCTTCCACATGATAAATACCCTTCTTACCTTCCTTACTAGGACTTTTGACTCTCTCTCTCTCTATCTATGGTAGTAGTAGTAGTAGTATTCATTCATTCTCTCTAATGGCAGAGCTCACACCCTAAACACAAACCAGAGCCTCTGAGAGAAACAACCACAAACTCTCCCTTAATCTTGTCGGTTTCCATATCTGCTGAAAATGAAAGCTCTGTACAGAAGCTCTCTCTTGCTCTTGCTCTTGCTCTTCATCTCCGTGTGTTTTGCATCTTCTTCTTCTCCGGTCACTCAGCAACTCCTAAGCTTCAAAAACTCTCTCCCGAACCCATCCCTGCTCCCCAACTGGCTCCCTAACCAAAGCCCGTGCACATTCAGCGGCATCAGCTGCAACGACACAGAGCTCTCATCCATAGACCTCAGCTCCGTCCCTCTCAGCACTAACCTAACCGTCATCGCCATCTTCCTCCTTAGCCTGGACCACCTCCAGTCACTCTCCTTAAAATCCACCAACCTCTCCGGTCCCGCCGCCATGCCTCCTCTCTCCCACTCCCAGTGCTCCTCCTCATTAACCTCCCTAGATCTCTCCCAAAACTCCCTCTCTGCCTCCCTCAACGACATGTCGTTTCTCGCCTCCTGCTCCAACCTCCAATCCCTCAACCTCTCCTCCAACCTCCTCCAATTCGGCCCCCCGCCCCACTGGAAGCTCCACCACCTCCGCTTCGCCGACTTCTCTTACAACAAGATTTCCGGCCCCGGCGTCGTTTCTTGGCTTCTCAACCCCGTCATCGAACTCCTCTCTCTCAAAGGCAACAAAGTCACCGGCGAAACCGACTTCTCCGGCTCAATTTCTCTCCAGTATTTAGACCTTTCTTCCAACAACTTTTCTGTTACGCTTCCTACTTTCGGCGAGTGTTCTTCGCTTGAGTATTTGGACCTCTCCGCTAACAAGTACTTGGGCGACATTGCACGCACTCTCTCCCCTTGCAAGAGCCTCGTTTACCTTAACGTCTCCAGCAACCAGTTCTCCGGTCCGGTTCCTTCCCTTCCCTCCGGTTCGCTACAGTTTGTGTACCTTGCTGCAAACCACTTCCACGGCCAGATTCCTCTCTCCCTCGCCGACCTCTGCTCCACTCTCCTCCAGCTCGATCTCTCCTCCAACAATCTCACCGGCGCTCTTCCCGGCGCGTTCGGCGCGTGCACTTCTCTTCAATCCCTTGACATCTCCAGCAACCTCTTCGCCGGCGCGTTGCCGATGTCGGTTCTCACGCAAATGACCAGCCTGAAAGAGCTCGCGGTTGCGTTCAACGGCTTCCTCGGTGCTCTCCCGGAGTCTCTGTCGAAGCTCTCCGCTCTGGAGTTGCTGGATCTGAGCTCCAACAACTTTAGCGGCTCAATCCCCGCCTCGCTGTGCGGCGGCGGTGACGCTGGGATTAATAATAATCTGAAGGAACTTTATCTGCAGAATAACCGGTTCACGGGTTTTATTCCGCCCACGCTCAGCAACTGTTCAAACCTCGTTGCTTTGGACTTGAGTTTCAACTTCCTCACGGGGACTATTCCTCCGAGCCTAGGGTCTCTTTCGAATCTCAAAGACTTCATCATCTGGCTCAACCAGCTCCACGGGGAGATACCGCAGGAGCTCATGTATCTTAAAAGCCTCGAGAATTTGATCCTGGATTTCAACGACTTGACTGGGAACATTCCCTCTGGCCTCGTTAACTGCACCAAGTTGAACTGGATCTCCCTCTCCAACAACAGGCTCAGCGGCGAGATTCCGCCGTGGATTGGGAAGCTTTCTAATCTCGCCATACTCAAGCTCAGCAATAACTCTTTCTCCGGCCGGATTCCGCCGGAGCTCGGCGACTGTACTAGTTTAATATGGTTGGATCTGAATACAAATATGCTCACCGGGCCCATTCCGCCGGAGCTGTTCAAGCAGTCGGGGAAGATCGCCGTGAATTTCATCAGTGGGAAGACGTATGTGTATATAAAGAACGATGGGAGCAAGGAGTGCCATGGTGCGGGGAACTTGCTTGAGTTTGCGGGGATCAGTCAGCAGCAGCTGAACAGGATTTCGACGAGGAACCCCTGCAATTTCACTAGGGTTTATGGAGGTAAGTTGCAGCCAACGTTTAACCATAATGGTTCTATGATATTTTTGGATATCTCGCACAACATGTTGTCAGGGAGTATTCCCAAGGAGATTGGGGCCATGTACTATTTGTACATTCTCAATTTGGGTCACAATAATGTGTCTGGGAGCATTCCTCAAGAGCTTGGGAAGATGAAGAATCTCAACATTCTTGATCTGTCGAATAATAGACTGGAGGGCCAAATTCCGCAGAGCCTCACGGGGCTTTCTTTGCTCACTGAGATTGACTTGTCCAACAACTTGCTTACCGGGACGATTCCTGAGTCGGGTCAATTTGATACTTTCCCTGCGGCGAAGTTTCAGAACAACTCTGGTCTATGTGGAGTTCCTCTGGGTCCGTGTGGTTCGGAGCCGGCAAACAATGGAAATGCGCAACATATGAAGTCTCACAGGAGGCAGGCTTCTCTGGCGGGGAGTGTGGCCATGGGGTTGTTGTTTTCCCTCTTTTGCGTCTTTGGTTTGATCATTATTGCCATTGAGACCAGGAAGAGGAGGAAGAAGAAGGAGGCTGCTCTTGAAGCCTATGGTGATGGTAATTCCCATTCGGGTCCGGCCAATGTGAGCTGGAAGCACACCAGTACTCGGGAAGCTCTTAGCATAAACCTTGCAACATTTGAGAAGCCGCTCCGGAAGCTTACTTTTGCGGACCTTCTTGACGCTACCAATGGTTTTCACAACGACAGTCTCATTGGCTCTGGCGGGTTTGGGGACGTGTACAAGGCTCAGTTGAAGGATGGAAGTGTTGTGGCTATCAAGAAGCTGATTCATGTTAGCGGACAAGGGGACAGGGAATTCACCGCTGAAATGGAGACTATTGGGAAAATCAAGCACAGGAACCTTGTTCCCCTGTTGGGATACTGCAAGGTAGGGGAAGAGAGGCTCTTGGTTTATGAGTACATGAAATATGGAAGTTTAGAGGATGTTCTACATGATCAGAAGAAAGCTGGGATCAAGCTGAACTGGGCCGTTAGGCGGAAAATTGCTATTGGAGCTGCTAGGGGATTGGCTTTTCTTCACCACAATTGTATCCCCCACATCATTCATAGAGATATGAAGTCGAGCAATGTGTTACTTGATGAAAACCTGGAAGCCAGAGTCTCTGATTTTGGAATGGCTAGGCTTATGAGTGCTATGGATACACATTTGAGTGTGAGCACATTGGCTGGCACACCGGGGTATGTTCCTCCCGAGTACTATCAGAGCTTCAGATGCTCCACAAAAGGTGATGTCTACAGTTATGGTGTGGTTTTGTTGGAGCTGCTAACTGGGAAAAGGCCAACGGACTCGGCTGATTTTGGAGATAATAATCTTGTTGGATGGGTTAAACAACATGCCAAGCTGAAAATCAGTGATATTTTTGACCCGGAGCTCATGAAGGAAGACCCCAATCTGGAGATGGAGCTTTTGCAGCACTTGAAGATTGCGGTTTCCTGTTTGGATGATCGACCGTGGAGGCGTCCGACGATGATTCAAGTGATGGCAATGTTCAAGGAGATTCAGGCGGGATCCGGGATTGATTCTCAGTCAACCATAGCCAATGACGAGGAAGGTTTCAATGCAGTTGAAATGGTGGAGATGAGCATTAAAGAAGCCCCTGAATTGAGCAAGCATTAGGCATTAAAGTGTCGTGTGGATTCTTTGGGAAACAGACAAGAAGAGAGGAGGAGATGACGGATTCAGCTCCCCTCAGTTTTTTCCTTCTTTGCCGCTTCAAATTATTTCAGACATAAGGGAAAACGGTTAAAAGGGGAATGAATGCTTTTGATGTATGTATTCTTGTTATTTTATACATAAAAAAAAGTTGTTTAACTTGTATATAAACAGCTTCAGTTGTTACCATCTGTGTTTTCCTAGAATTTTCAAAGTACTTTTCTCATTCAAATATAATCCTGAAAAGGTTCTCTGTTCAATCTGCGACCCCAGTGATGGCAACTAAGTGGATCAACAGCAACTTTTGCTCCGATTTGCGATATAATTTGTCAAAACATGCCTCTAAAATCACTCTAACATCAAATTTCTTGAATAACAATTTTATACACTCCCCTCCTCCAACTTGTTATGTGCCCTTCTGACCCTTCTTGTTTTGTTTGCTAGTTAACCATGTAGGAAAAAGTATCACTCCACTCAATAGTATTTTCACTTCATCTGGCCATAAATAATTTTGGCCTAATTCAGCATCACGTATCAGGAGTCAATAAGCTTGTCTGTCCGTCTGTATTTATCATCTCTCTTCGTGCTACTATCACCTCCCCTTTTCTTATGGATTTTTCCTGTTAAAAAACAAAAAGGAACAGGTAACCCACTTGAATTAGGACACCAATGTAGGTGCCACCACCCGTTTCCTTCTGTTGAGTGTGCACGCTTATTGGTTCAACCTCAGAATTAAATTCTTCATAATCCCCTGTTGAGAGAAAATTATAATAGACAAATCAAATTGTGTGGACTTGCCATTTCCCAAAACATTTTCATTTTGTGCGCGTGTGGGTGGTGGGGTGCGTTTTATTAGAATGAAGACTGTAAAAAAGAGGAGTGTAGGATGATAAGAAGTAGTAAATGTCAGTTGTCAAAAGATGAAAAGCAACGGAGGAAGGGACCAAACCTTGACCTATGGAAAACTGAGTGCTATGGTAATTATTGTCACAGGATTTAGGATGATTAATAATAGTTCGGACCACAAATAAACAGCTTTAAGAAGTTCAACTTTCCCCCACGGATAGCAAATTTGGTTGGACCATCTTTGATGAAAGTCCCCAATCTCATAATTGCCAACCTTTTTTATACGAAACTAGTATTTTCATAATTATCAAGAATCTTCAACTCATCAGTGATCGCTCATTTCTGATTAAGAAAAAAAAAGGGTGAGTAAATGAATCCATTTTGTCTGTTCTCCATGGATGTCGTGCTTAGCACGTGATGCATCATAGATGCGGTAAATTATTACTTTCTGTGACTGGGACAATGTGCTCCTCCAGTGGCCACGTATCGGTAAACCTTGTGCCAGAACACTAATATTTATATAATCAACAATAAAGAATGGTAAGCATTAGACAAAGACAAAAAACAATTTTTAATAATTTACCTGTACTAATTAGAAGGGGTTTGATTTAATTTTATTAAACTTGACATGTGCAATATGTCCCTTTGTTTAGAGGAAAACAATTACGGTATTTCCTTACTAACGTAAACTCTGAATATAATCATACATCTGTATTCTGAAAAAGAAAAAAGAACTAGAGATAAAAGCGTAGAAACAACAGTATGTGGTCATAGTCATACACGTAAAGGGATGAAAATTGAAAATAGAACCTGCAGGAAATAAGTTTGCATTTAATTTGGATATATATCTTGAAGTGTAAGGTTAACCTCTCAGCTATTAAATAGTACTACTACTAGCACTCAAATAGTACTACTACTAGCACTCACGGTAACAATCTCTTAGTAGAGATGGGAATAGGCCAGATCGACCTACAGGGACCTACGACTTGACATATATAAAATCTTGTCTGAATTGACCTATTTACTTAAAAGATTAGGTTCAAACTTTCTATTAAATTAAATATATCAGACTTAGACTTATTAAAAAATCTTATAAGCCTGATAAGCCGGCCTATATATATATATATATATATATATATATTATTTTTTTGGATACAATTAATTATTTTTTTGAAACTATCAGACTTTGATTACACATTTCTGCTCCATAACTTCTATTCTTATAATCAAGGACTTTAATTATAATTTAGGTGTGAGTCATGTGCCTTTTTATATTTCTTATTATTTTAATTGACTTTCATTTTTCTTTAACTTTCCTATTATGTGTATACTCCATAAAATATATTAAATATTTATTGTGAAGAAGACTTTTAAAAAGGCTATCAGGGCAGACCAGACTTTTAAAAAGGTCAGGCCGAGCCAAAATAAAAGTCTTTGATAGGCTATAGGCCAAACTCAAGCCTCAAAGATTCATCGTAGACTAGACTCAGGCCTTTCAAAGCCTAACCTAGCCTATTCCTACCCGTACTCATCAGTACCTTCACAGCTCATACTAATGGTATTTGTATAATTAATACCATAGTAGTTGTTTCTTCTGACTTACTCATAATTTCATTCTAGTTCTAATTTATTTTGTGCTCATCTCCTGTCGTTTCTTGTTCCATTTTCCGGGTTACAACTCTGAACGAGTTGGAAACACTTTTAGTCCTCTAATCTGCCATTTGAATTAGAAAATTACGATGCTATTGTCGTTATGAAAGTACATAAGGTGGTGCACTGGTGCGTACGGTTTAATTACCCATTACTAATTCTTAATATTGTGTTATTCCCTACGAATCTTTTTTACCACTCACTTAATAAGGTTTGGCATTTCCAACGAATATGTTCCTTCACTCAACTACACGAAACAAAGGAAAAAGAATACATTGCCAGAAAAATCAATCACGGAAAGAGAATTGGAAAGTTTCAAAAATTGAAACGGAACCTTATGGTTTTGTTTGTGGTTTAATTATATATATTTTTTCTTTTTCTACTAGCTAGCTTACGTTACTGAACCGTATTGTTGAAAGTGTCACGGACATCCATGTACATAGTGATGGAACTGTTTGACCCAAAACTGTATGAGGCATGTGGCATGTAGCTTTTGCAACATCATAGAAGCCCAACATGGGCTTTAAGAATTAAGATTCGTGTGGTTCGCACATTCCCAGCCACAACCATCAGAATGACACGCGCGCGCAGGGTGAGTGACACGTGGGCCAATGGACCATCTGGTTCTGTCGGAAAGCTTACCCTGCAATACGATGCCATCGCTTTCGGGCCCCGCTTCAATTGACCCCAGAGTTTAAAATATTAATCACCATGTGATGATTCCTTAAAATCCTCACTAGTTTCGGATTAGTATTTCATTAGACTAATTTTATTCGATACTATGCTAATATAATAATGAGCTTAAGTAAATATCCTAACGTCCACTAATTTGACATTTTCTTTTTGTAATGAAAAAGCTGAATGTTAAAATTTTAGTTGTCTTCAAACACGCGCATACTTAATGCCAAGATTGATTTGTGTGATATTTTTCATTTAATTAATGATTTTAAGTTAAAAATTTATGTACGCAGTTATATTAAGTAGTTAGAAATAGTAATCATACTTGATCTAAACAAGATTGCATCATCATATAAGATACTTGTTTGTACCCAAACAAATATTTATTACCTTATAAAACAAAACTTATCCATTGTTTGATTTATGGAAATAGGAGGAAAAATAAAATAAAGAGAGGAGCAGTATGATATAATCAAATTTTATTATTTTTATAGGAAAAATAAAAAGTATAAAGTTTTTTTTTTGTTTTTTTAAACCAACAATTGAAATATTATATCTTGCATATCAGTGCATGTTTTTCATTCAATTGCATTTTATATCTTATTTTTCACGCAGGAATGATTAGATTACATGATGTTATTCTTTTTTTAAAAAAATTTACATGATATTAGCTCAACTAGTAAAAATTTAATAGTATTTGATAACTAATGTAAAAATGTTTGCGGAAATGATGTTTTAGTTATCATTATATTACTAAAAGTAGTCGCCATACTTGTTGAAGTAGTTTGTTTCAAGCAAGTAACCATTGAGTTTCGGGCACCATTGTCTCAGCTTTTAGTGTCAATATCATTAAATTTAAGAGTTGTTGGATATGCCATTTTTTTTTATGTTATTCAAATTTACTTGTTTTTAGTTTTCTACGATTGTTCTCTTATTCTCCATTGTTTGTTTTGTATATTTTACTTGTACTTCTTTATTTTTATTTTACATGTTTTTTTTTCCTTATTTTGATTTTCTGTTTTAAACTTCTCTCTCCTATCGACTCCATATTTATGAGGTAGCATATATATTGTGATTAAAAAAAAGCTATTAAGCCATGGATACTCTTGAAAGTGTATTAGGAGGAGCAATTTAGAGCAATGTCAATCCAATCAACATAGTCAGCATGTTAGTTCTGTGGTGAAAATCATGAAACCAATTATTATGAATCATAATCTAGCTAGCATTTCTACCTTTGAGAATGTCTTTATAGATTTCATTGAAGTCAACCAAAGTTGTTTTTAAGAACCTAGCAAAGCTTCAATCAAGAATCTTGAAATTCAAGTTGGGCAATTAGTGGAACAAATTGCTGGGAAACAATATTTTTGAACATCCTATGACCAAAGACGATGAAAGTTAAACAAAAGAGGTAATTAAGATACATAATAAGAACATTTAACAAGAGCATATATACTTCAACAGAAAAATATGAAAGAAAAGGAACAAAAAATTAAGGAGTGGACAGTAAAGTTGGAGGAATATTTGAGGTTATAGATTCAACACAAAAGGTCTTCTACATGTCAAGATTACTCTCCATCAATCAACTGACAAGGAAGAGAGTTATATCAAACATAATAAGTTCTTAGACGTCCTCATGGCCTTGTCCATTAGCACCTTCCTTGCAAAAATATGAAAACCACTCGTTTGTATTTAAGCTTTATGGAATTTATAACTAAAAACCGAAAGTGAATAGAGGATGCATGCATTAATTCCTTGTGTCTACATATCTTCTAGAGAAATACTTAACACATTAACTCAAGATATTTTTCCCTTTACCTTTGGTTTTTAATTCATGTAGTTAATTTAGTTTGTCTTAAAAATTTAACTCCACTTTGTTTTGGTGCAGGGAAAACATAGAAAGGTGAACCGATTGCAGATGCTATGAAAACCCAATGCTGGAAATTAATAATCAAAATCAGTAATGTTTAGTTTCAATGTTCTAAATTTGTAAGTATTATATTTATTGCTGAATTTCAATATGAAGTGAAACTAGACTTATAAATGCATTTATTTTATTATTTAATATATCATATAAAATCTATAACATCTATGATGCGAAATTAAACCGACGAGATCCAACAAAACTACAAAGACATGTAGACAAAACGTTACGGTACAGTAGTAGGAGAGGAAGGAAGAAGGGGGGGCATGCACAATCACAATCACAGATCAGTGCGTGAATTTCACAGGTTAAGTGACGTTGTGTACTATATACATGCTCTAATGATTTTAAGAAAAGATTCTAGTAATGCAAAACGTGTACGAGCATGGAGTGTCGTTTATGCTCCCATGATTGGTCGCATATATATACTAGCTAGATCCATCAGGTAGTAGAAATAGAATTGTAGAAATGCAAAGACGGGTCACGCATTTTTCTCTCTTTTTTGTCCTTAATTTCCAATTTCGTTGTTGCAACTTGCAACAATTTCTCCCCTTGCTTGCCAAATTGGTTTTTTACTCGAACCGTGTCATACACAGGTTCGATACCATACATCCATGCCTGATGATGTCTAATTGTCTACCACTATATTTGATGAATATATACTTAATAGTATCAATTAAGCTTCATTATATAATAATTAAAAAAAAGCTTTAAGCTTTAATATTTGGTTTCTTAAACACTATATATTGAAAATAATTTATACTGCAGACGACCATAAGACTCCGATTTGATGGTCTTTTGTGAAATTTACTGCTAAAGGGAATTGAATATTTTTTATTTTTTTATTTTATATATCGTTAAGTTAGTTAAATGAGGTGGCTAAAAGATCGACATAGTTGGTTCAACATATTTTTTCTCTCTATCTTTTTATTTTATATTTTATATTTTAGGTTAGCATGATATTGATTTGTGGTGGAGAGAATCTCTTTATTAATAAATAATATTTATCGAAAAATTTATCTAATCATTTTTGGTTGAATCTCTTATTTCAATCATTTCTTTTTATTTGCAAAAACTCAAGTTGAAGACCTTGCTCACTTTCATTGGGACTAATGATATGTTGGCCTTTTAATTTTCTTATTTACGATTTTATCTAATGTTATCAAATGTCTTAATTTGCTTATGTTTATTATGTAATTATTATTATTATTTTAGATAAAGAAATTAATTAAATGTAAATTGATAACTATATAAAAATTAAACATTTTAAATAAAATAAATAATTAGTTATTAAAAATCAAGAAATTATCATGCATTAGTATAAAATTAAATATTTATACACAATAAATAAAAAACCCTTGAGCATATAGTAATTTATTTATTTTTATTATAACCGGATGACCTGGATTGGCTAAAAAAATTTTCAAAAGTTGAAGAAAACCTATTTAATCAAATATAATTTGTTTGGATTTGATTTTACCCTAAATCCAAACCAATTCAATTCGTAGATATCAGCAGTAATTCAAGTAATCACCAGAGAGTTTGATTACGCAAAGGGTGTATTAACAAAGTTTGCGTAAGAATTTTTTTTTTTAGTCGTTTGTATAAGAATTAAGATTATGAATGATTTATGATAGAAAAATATTTTAGATTTTTTTAATACATGCTGGTAAGCAAGTGTATGTACGTAATTACAAAAATGTTTTAAATAATTTGAATAGAAAGGATTCAAATAATTTATTACAAAAATTTAGATTCTTATCGAAGTAATTTCTTTTGTAGAAATACTCATAATAATACCATTAAAATTTATAACATGTCTTAAATTTAATAAGAAAATTTTCTATAATAAAACCTAGGAGACTTTTATTTCTTCTTCTTCCTCTCTCGCTTTATTTTCTACTATTCACTAAGAGATTTTGAGAAGGTTATCTTTACTTGCTCTTTGTTCCTCTTATTTACTCCAAGATTTATATATATAAAAGTCATGAGAGGGTTCTATATCAATTCTAAAACTGATGTAGAGTGTCATGAAAAAATGATCACTTTTTACATTGATTTATAATTCAATTATCATAAAAATTGATCACTTTTAACATCAATTAAGATACTAATCAATACAAAAATAAGTTTTTTTTTTTAATATTATTTATGTTTTAGCTTCATCTCAAGTTGCATATAATTATACACATGTCTGTGTTATGTTACAAGAATAAAAGAAATATGTGTTACTATTACAAGAATAAAAACTTTTTAAAGACAGATTATTAAAAATGATTTTTAAATAAATAAATAAACTCAAACTTGTAATCATTGTGTTTAATAATGTTTATGAAAATTTAAACACTTTTTATTTAAAAAATATATATCTAATTAAAGTTTTCTAACATTGATGATTAGGAATATCAAGTCAAGTTGAGTGGAAGAAATTGATCTCTTACAATATATATTCACCCTAACTTAATAAAAAGTATTAAGTACCTCTTCGGTAAAAAAAAAAAATATATTAAGCATCTTCTATTAAATACTTTAAATAATTAAAAGGGTAAATATTGAATTATTTTAAAGTATTTTATACAACAAATATATTTTATAACATTTTAAAAAATGTTTGTTGATGGATAAGAAAATGATAGAGATTCTTGTAAATTAATAAAGGGATGGCGTTGAAAGGCAAAGGTTGTAAGGGTCCCTATGGTAAGTGGGCCACACGAAATTATTGTAACCCTTACGAGCAGCCCCCTTCATCTCTTCTAGTCTTTCTACTATCTGCCCTCTCCACGTGCGTTCTCACTGGGCCCCACCTTCCATCTGGATAAACATCACCTTACCATTTTTTTAAAATATATATTTCTTCACCAGCTGCCAATTTTCTTTTTGTGCGCCGTGTTATTTTCATGCGGGAACCAAAAATCTTTATAACACCAATATTCAAAGCATTCAACTTTTTAGTAAGTTGCTAGTATTTTAAAAAATAAATAAATATTTCTTCTATAAAATTGACAAAAAAAAAAACTAAAATTCTCAGATTCCAAGCACGAACCTGGTCATGCTCCGTTCCTTCCGATTCTCTCATTACTAATCAATGACACATGTATTGTAAGTATGGGTAATCCAAACATGGATTGAGTTCACTAGAGAGCACTAATTTTCCACCAAAATACTGGATTGATCTTTATATTAAACTAAAAAAAAATATTTATCATAAACATAATAAGAGAATATAAAAAAATTCATATAATATAATTTTATGCATTTCAATAAAAATATTTTTTTAAAATTTTTTTAATTAATATCTTAAAAGTACTAATTAAATTTGTCTATATTTAAAGTAGTTTATCATGTTTCAAGTAAGATTATTTTTAATTTCATCTATGAAAAGCAAAAAAGGTGTCCGTATTTTCAATTTACATAGAAAATACATATAAAATATAACTAATGTAAAATAACTCGAAATTTTACAAATAATGTGTATTATCTCTTATCAAATAATGAGCTAAGAAATATAATCACTAAAGAGAATACATTTGACTTTAATGCATAAGAATACACAACAACTACAAGTCCAATAATTTTTTGCGGACACGGCTCAATTTATTTTTTTTACAATATAACTTCTATAAAATCTATTATGGAATATAATTTTAGTTTAACTTTTTCTAATTGATCGCTAGTATTCTTCGGAATCTTTTAAAATTACGCAATATGGCCGTCTTGTCTCTCATGCTTTTGGCCACTTTGTTTATTTTTGAAGGGTTAGACGATGATCATTAATAATAAGAAGAAAAAAAGGGGTTGGATGCTACTAGTTGTAAGTTGTGCTAGGAAATGGTTGGGACGATGGGTGGAAGACGTAGAAGTAAGTAACTAGAAAAGTTTGGGCCAGAGTGAACACAGCTCAATTATTTAATTTGAGGAATTAATAATTCCACAATACATGCTTGGGGTTCCTCATTCACCGGACAAGGTTCAGCATAAAACCTTTGGCTTGTCTACCAAAAGACAAGTTGTTAGATTCAAATCTGGGCCACACACTCCTCCTCCTCCTTCTATCTTAACGCGTTCAAACGCCATTTATTTTTTAAAACTACTACTATACTTCTACCATTCAAATAATTGAGACGGAAAATGTTTTAAATGTCCCCTTCTACTGTATTGATACTATATAGTATTATTTTATGGAACTAAAATAATCAACCACACACCAACTTTTACCATATAATTTATACTCAGCTCAGATCTCATAGGCCTTCACAACTTTCTCCTTTTCAAAGAGAGAACTTCATTAGACATGATATAAACATATATAGGAGATTCCGTGCGAGTGAGGAACACGCAAAAAAAAAAAAAGTCTCGAACTGCTTACAAAAAGTTGTTATGCTACTACATGACGAGGTAGTTTGATTTATATAAGGTAAAGTGACCCTAGAAAATGGAGGTAACCTTCGAAGTAGTTATAAGAAACAACGAGGAAAACAAAAGCCAATTATCTATGAAAATTGAAAAGGCAGCCACGGATAGTGAAAGACGTAGGTTAGTGCCTTAAAATTAGGGTTTGAACGTGCAAGACACGAGGGACCACGTGGGGGTCTCCGGTGTGCGTTCAAGGAAGCTTTGTTTAGGTTTTGGGCTTCTACTTATTTATCGAGGTCGACCCTGCTTTTTACGTGTTTGTTTTACCAATAATAATTATTTGATTAAGATCCATGCCATGCGTATTCTTTTCAAAGTAAGTGATTTTATATTTGTGATGGGCTTAGTAAAAAAATGTAAGGATAAACTTGGATTTTAGTAGCGGCTCACGTGCTTGTCTTATCCTTAAACAACGTGCTCCTTTTCTTTTCCACAATTTTCTAATCCCCAAACTTTGAGCCTCCAATTGTAATCTCTAATTTTTGGTTTTGGGTCAATGAGAATGAGCAATTCAAGGTAAGCATAGTTTGAAGAATCAATGCTAATGTCCGTGGGCTCTTCGAAAAGAAGGTTGGATTGCATAATGCCCAAAATTTTGGAATTTGTTTGGTGAGACAACTTGCTCCTGTGCAATGCATATATTAGTATTACATAAACATTTTATTCAAACTGCATGAATGAATGCATAAACGAACTACTCCAGAACAGAGAGATTAGTACTTAGTAGTAGTATTAATTCAATATACTGTAGCTAATAAGAAGTTCTTTTTTTTATTAGTATCATTAAAGCTAATAAGAAGTTCTATTAGGTCGTAACGCTAAGGCTTATTTATCCAGAGCAGAGAACGATCTGTGAGCCTAAGATATCCCTACAAAAATTAAATTAGTGATGCAATAATTTGTATGTAATTTTTAAATTGTTTATTATTAAATTTTTTGTTATCCTAATATTAGTGATGAAAAAGCTCTTTCGTCATTAAATTGGTCACTAATAACGTATTGATTACATTGATTTTAGAAAATTGCATCTTAGTATAATGAATGAATCCTAAGAACAATGAAACTATTTTCTGTAAAAAAAACAACGAAACGATTTATTCTCTCATTTTGGTACCATTCTAGTCTGGATATTTTTTTCCTTAAATTTTATATTGTATTTATTCTTTAAATTGAGTTGAAGACATGATTCTGCATGTTCTGCTAAAAAAAACTATTCCAAAACATTGTGAATTGTATCTCTGTACTTAGAACTGTTACACATGCATGCTTGTACAGCAAATTCTGTTTTAGAAATATTGTTTTTCCCATATATATACGTCACGTGGTGCAGTACTATTATTTTAGAAGGAGTTGTATTCCCAGCTTCATCAAACTATTTTCCATGTCTTACGTGTGCCAGTTCAGTTTGTATCTACATGGCCCAATAACGCCAGTCCAACAATTTTTTTTTTATTTCTCCATTTTTTCCCACTTCATTGATTGAAAATTAAAAATATATGATACCGATATGACCATATTAGTGATTTTACAAGCTTTCAAACATATATATATATATATAATACTCAAACTTTGAAAACTTTCTTCATAAATTTAAGTCAGTATGACATGTTGGTTGATTTTCTTAATTTTAAATATTCATATTTAATTTTAATATTTTTAATTCATATTTTTATTTACCATAATTAATTTTAATATTGAAATATTTTTTTTTGTTTTATTAGTTTGTTTTAAAAAAGATACATTAAAACATTTCATCTATTCAAAATGTAAATAATGAGTCTGAATATGACTATATAAATACTGATAGTGTAAAAGAATAAGTACAGAAATTACTATCCAAAAAATATAATTTCATAAATTTTAATATTATACTTAAACATTACCCATTCTCATCCCTAACTCTTGCAATGTTATCTTTTTTTTTTCAGCAATTATTTTTTCTTTTCATTTTATTGGTTGAAAACTTAAAAATATATATGATGTATGATACAGGTATACAGTGAACATAGCAGCTTCCAAACCTTTCTTTATGTGAGTCGAGCACCTTATTGCGCGTGCTGAGTTGTAAAACCACAACGTTTGAATCAGAACTTTTCTTTCTCTTTTTTTAATAAAACAAAACTTTTGAATTCGGACCCATGCATAATATTAGGTTTATTGTGCTTGCAAAGAAATTTCTAAATCTGAACCTTGATAAAAAAAATTGATAGAATACTAAAATAGTGTTTAAATAGTTCAGAAGAATTCATTAGTAGTTCCCTTAAAAAATAAAAAAGAATTCATTAGTAGTGATTTATTAATTTCAGCTGACTTCTGCCGAGAATTAATGATAACAGTATGAAAAGTTTTTGCTTATCGTGCTCAATTCTCTATCACTTCAAATCTAATATTGAAATATTTTTCCGACATTCAATCAGATAAAAAAATTAAAACAAGAAAATATAATAATCTTTTGAACTCTCATTGAAATTATGTTTGGATGGGAATTAAAATGAAATAAACTGAAACACAACAGAATTCATAATTACAATTTACATCACTTTTCTGTGTGTGGGTGTAAAGACTAGAAATAGAAAGATAAGAAAAGAAAGACCAAGCACAAAATGGTAGGCAGGACCAGCACATCAGCGATGCAATGTAAGTACAAGATAAGATCACCAAAGGCTAAAGCATGCTACTGTATATACCCGAATCTATCATAGGTACGAAGACTGAACAGCTCAACAGGAACACACTCTCCACTATTTTTGTTTAACTACTATACAAAATTAATTCCTATTTAGATAAAGATGAATATGGGATCATTTCTTTATGAGTTAAACTCTTTTAAACTTTGAATTCTTAAAGTATTTTTTAAATTACTTATAGAACCTTTCGAGATTAAAAATTTGAAAAAGTGTTTAATACACTTTGGAATTAAATTTTCAAAAAATATTTTAATAAATTTTGAAATTAAATTTTTCAATATGATTTCAAACCATTTCTGAAATTCGATATGATTAATTTTGGAGTAACAATTAAAAAATAAGATATAGGACCATTAGCCGAAAAATAAAGTAGTACAAAATGAAAATTTCAAGCTATTAGAACGCTCTTAGCTAGAAGCCGAAAACTGAAGCCCATTGCACCAAATAGGGTGGAGAATTTGGCCCGTGTATAATGCGTCTACTCAATCCGTCCCAGTAAAGGTGGATGGGCCCATTATACTTCAAACAAGTTTCGTTTACTTTTTTTTTCCAGCAATTATAATTACGAATTGACTAATCCATAAGTTAATGGGAATGTCAAAATATTTTTTTAGGCTTCTGGATTTGTTCTGAAAATATCCTAGCATTATTTTGGATTAAGTAATTTGGAATCCATGTTGTTTTCTGGATTACTAAGTTCGAAATAAAGCTATGATATTTTTGGAACAGTTACTCAAGAAGTTGATAGTATTATTCCGGATTAAGTAATTTGGATTATTCAATTTTAAATAATGTTAGAAAGGTACTGAATTTGGTGTTTTGGAACATTTTTAGCCAATAACACTTTGAAAAACTGGTTTGGATTTAGGCACGACTTCATGCTTGTCCAAATTCTCCACAAACCAGACTTCAACCAATAACAACAACAAGAATCCAAGAAAGACGCAAAACAATATTTGTCCATTCACTTTTCTTATGGGGTGCAGATAGCAAAATTTGGGTAGAAGAAGTAACGGCTTTGTCTCCTTATGTATACTTTCACCAACCCTTTCCTACCATGTTTTCGGACTTCTGTTTCATGCAACTCCCAGTTGCTTCCTATACTTCCTTTTTTATTTTTGGAATGACCAATTCAAAATGCATCCTTTTTCTGGTTTCTGAAATAACCAATAGAAAAAATATTTGGGAAAGGTTGCAGGAAGCAACAGTCTCTTTTGGGCCACTTGATCCGTAATTGCTCAGTTGTGTTAGCAGAGCCCGTCCAATTTAGAACTCAAGTTAACACTTTTGTTGTCCAAAACATTTTCAACCAAAGCGTGAGAACAAAATAAAGTCACTGGTGTTATTTTCTACTTTCCAAAGGAAAACTGTTTGATTTAAGACTATAAAGAAGTTACAGCAAGACGTTGCAAAGCTTGAATTAAGGCAGAGTCATTTCTAATCCATGGAAGATGATAAATGTCATCACTAGTTACATGTAACTACAAAAATTCTATTAAGTACCAGTAAAAGAAATGCTTTTTAACTCTCGTCAAATTTGAGGGTGTTTTCTCCTCTTTTTCTTGAGGTATATTATTCTATTCACTACTTTGTTAATATTGTGAAAGAGAAAACAAAATTTTCTAGATTTCTTTGTAATTAATATTTGTGTGTGTGTATATATATATATATATATATATAGAGCACATCAAATATATTTCTCATGAATTTTGCCTTAAAAATTCTGGTAATTTGAAGCAAGCTTTGGATGTGGACAACATTAATGTCATTAAGGATCTGAATTCATTGTACCTTAGTAGATGAATCATTGTAAGACTTGATCGCTTTCATATTTACCTTTTTTTTGGGTACTATACATAGAGGCCAAAGAAACTGTTTTGGTGTACAAGAGTCTAGGACTTTGTTTGAATTTTCCAAATTCTCCTGCCACTAGACCGATCCTAGTGGTTGGTTGAAGAAACTCTTTGAGCACAAGCTATCAAAATATTGTTACGTAAAAAAAATAAAAATTAAAAGCTTGAACACCCAGTTTGCAACTTAGAAATATTAATTATGCTTGTAAAACTAACAAAAAGAAGAAAAAAAAGCACAACTGTATATGTATATTTATTGTGCTCTTGGAAAGGGTGAAAATGGGAGGAATGGATGGAAACGAGTGAAAATTGACAATGAACCAAACAAAGCATGCATGCATCATTTCCAAGATACACTGTCAATTTTTACTCATTCCTCTCTACTTATTCGGTCTTCATCGATCTCTACTCTCTACGATTAAAATATACATATATGTAAACATTATGTTGGTGTAAACTACCACAAGAAATTACTAAGTTCAGAAGGGGTTTGCGAGTCTTCAAGTTCATTTGATGGCGAGTGCACGTGTCTCCCTTCATATGTGGTTATCACCATCCTTGGATCCTCTGCCAAGCGCTCCACGCGTTTCTTTACTCGACAGTTATCTTGTGTGCAACGGTAGTAGCTTCTACACATGCAGTGTAACCAAAACGCATCATTAGAGAATTTTATATATACTGTACTTGTAGAGGCAGTATATATAATTATAACTTTGACAGGATTAAATAATCATCATTATACGTAACTTTGAGATTTTTTTAAAATGTCAATGAATGAAGCCGCAAACAGTTTTTTTTTAATTATTACTTTGTTTATTATGTATGAATTTAAAGCATATGAACCCCTCAAATAGATGAAATTTACTCATCACTTTTTAAAAGTTACTACTTAGTCTATGTTTAAAAAATATATGCATTCAGCATTGCTACATAAAATTTTTATAGTTCTGGCCCCACAATTACCGTTAACCTGTCTCCAACCAAGCCTTTTGGGTCTATCTGGTCAGTCCTTCCAGCGAAAAAGAAGTTTATAATTTCTGCAACATGTTGCACTATAAATAAGTTTAGATCTTTTTACATAAATATGTTAGAGGCTAAAGTAGAATCTTTGAAATGATGCAATTTTGAAGGGTTGGTTTAAACTCTCGGCATTGCTTTGCATCAAATTAACAAGATCAAGTTTCTCCTTAATTAGGCCATTTACGAGTACATATATACTCGTATATTTTTAATTAGCTTGGTATATTCGACAATTCATTTCCCTAAAGTGCTCTAGTACTAATCAAGGCAGAGAATAAGCAGATAGACACTCGATCGCCATTAGGATATTCCTATCTAATTCATAGTTTGTAAATTCTCCTAGCCAGTGTGTGTGTGTAATATACAATTTTGAACCTAACATAAGGTTCCGGAGGCCCTCAAAACTAGCTAGCTAGTTAGCTTCATCGCAATGGCTTTACTATTTTTTCAAATCCTTTTTTTGAATAATAACTGATACTTTGCAAATTGATAGTTAATTAGTTCCCAGAAAACAGCACCCTTTTATAAGAGAGATGTTTATGACTTTGTGTACATCAATTGACAAAATTTTCAACCTCCCAGTTGCAATGTCAAACACCATGATTAAAAATGATAACCACAGTATGAATAAATGTCACAAAATTTTGCGGCATCCCTTTGTTGTAATTAATTACCCCGTCGAAAAATCGACGACGTAATTGAGTGTGAAATCATTGTTGAGCAAATATTCATGATAAAATCAGCATCCAAATATCAACATTGTTTTTTTGCAATAAAAAAGGCACAATAAGTCCTCTATATTTGTATATTAATTTTATGTTTCTACACAGCAAAGCATTCCTCAAGACACGAAAATCCTATGAAGGGATGGATGTCTGTGGGGAAAAACTTTAGTACAGACCTAGAGTAGCAATTCCATCAAAGTGTAAAAAAAGCTGTATTTTTGTACTTAAACATACCATAACATACATCTGAGATAAGTTCTATTTAGTTCTCTCTTTTTCTTTTCTTTTTGGTGTAAACAGCTTTGTGTTTTTGTGATCATATACATACCATAACATCTAAGAGTTATTTAGTTCTATAACATTGGCAGATTTACATCCTCTACTTTACAAAAAAAAGAAAGAAGAAAGAAAAAAACGATTTGCAGTTAACCCCCACAAAACATAATTAAAGTGAAATCTATATAGCTTTAATATGATTAATGATTATAATCATGTCAGCTAACCCAAATTAAGCCTTCCCAAAACCAGTAGTGAGCCAAATATTCAATTCTGATAAAAGTGTGAAACAATGATGAGAGGGGTCGAGAGGTTGGAAAGAAAGAGCGGGAGATCAGAGAGAGAGAGAGCATATCGGATTTAAACAAATATGCTTTCACCTTTTGTTAATCTATATGCAGTCACTCACTAATGAAGCCAAAACAGAAAAGAGAGAAAATTTTGAATTAAGGGGGTATACCTCGGGTGTTGTGTGTTCTTTACCACTTTCTGTCCGTACTTCCTCCACTTGTAGCCATCATCCAACACATCTACATCGCTCATAGTCTTGAAGCAAAACCTTGGCTCCCTCACCTTTCTCCTTGCTTTCATTTTCTTCATCTTCATGGCAGAAACCCCTAGATGATGATTATCATCTCCTCCAATTCTTTTACCCATCAAACAATCGCTTACTTCTTCCCATGCCCTAAATTCATAGGATGATATATATGCAACCATATATATATATATATATGAGACCTATCTCTTTATAAATCTTATCATAAAACAAAATGATTTGACTCCTCTCCCATGGTTTTGAAAACGAGGATATATAACAAGTATTGTTAAGTGATGAGTCATACAATTACTTATAAAACCAAAATGGCTAACTAACATGCATGATGAGATGTGATAATTAAATAACAGTTAATTTTCTCACCATGAATTCACTCTGGATCTGCTCAAGGAAAGGAGTTGGCCTCCTCCTCCAGCTAGCAAATTTGAAGTGAGATCTTCTCGTGGTCTTTGAACTGCGGTTGAAAGTAGGGTTTCAGAAAAACTTGTAGCAGATGAAAGTGAAGGAGCTATTGCACTGATGGATTTCAAAGTGCCTGTTTGGCAACCCAAAGGAGGGTATGTTTGGTTTGGTGGGAAAGGAATATTGAACAACCCCATCTGCGTAGGGATCTGATCTTGCTCTTCAAACAAGCTATGGTTAACATTAGTTTGGGATGTTGTTGACATCATTTCTTGATTATCTTCTCTACCCTTTGAGATCGATCCAACACACTCTCTAGCTATCTATCTCCCTTACTTAAACTAAGAGAAGATCATTGTAACAATAACAAGACAAAAGTGGTTAGTTCCCTTTACCGAAACGAAAGAGGGTTTCTCTCGAACTTTGGCGACGAGGTTACACCATGATCTGGAAGTATGTCTTATAACGACGTAGTTCAACCAACTTTCCCTTTTCTTTTTGGCTGTCTTTACTTGCTTTAAAGAATATATGTCAATTTCTAATAAATTCTTTCACGTCTCGTGTGGAGATTCATTAACTAGATAAATCCCGAAATAGGAAAAATAAATAATAAAAAAATAATAATAAATACATAGTTGGGTAGGGCAGAATGTTGAAAAAGGAAGTGGAAGAATATGCAAAAGGTGAGACTATAGTAACAATTCAATCTGACCTTGTGGTTTGCTTCAAATGATAATGGTACTGTTTGTCCTATAAAGCTTGGAAATTCCATGTCCTTCGTGGTTAGTGGAACTTCACTGTGACATGGAAGTCAACAATACAAGACAAATGAAAAAAAATGTATAATCTTTATTTTTTTACGCCCTAACTTTTATATGAACCTACATTTTTTAAATTATATTATATTTCTTACATTTATTGCTTTTTCTGATCTTTTTTTTTTTTTAATTTTCTCTTTTTTCATGTAAATACGATGTGAATTAATTTTTCATCCAAAATTATGAAACTTTCATGCAACAACCCCGTCACTGTAGATAATAATTATAATATGGGCAAAAGCAAAACTTGTTGAGTGCACAATAATAGAACGAGAGATACATAATCAAGTGTGAGTAAAAAATATCATTCGCCAATTCACCATGAATCTCTCAAAAGAAAAGAAAAAAGTAAAAAAGAGAGCGGATGAACTTATATCTTTTCCGCTTTGTAGGGTTACATTTTATATCTTTTATTATACACATGTGATCTCTTTCGGGGCACCATATATTATAAAAGAAATATCAGAGGACAATGATGATGAATCTTGGGCGCAAATCCATCACACACTCTCTGCATCGGCCGGGAAGATATCATTATGATGGATGAAAGAGGCCCTTTTTGACTTTTTTGCAGCAAAAAAGCTAATTGCCTTTCTCATGTGCCTTTTGTTATTTAACTTTCTAAAACTCGAACTAACCCACATCAATCCACCAACCTTTTCCCTCAAATTCCTCCAGAACAACCTTATAATATAGTTATCATCTCTTGAATTAATTGTGTAACATTCATTATTAACTTTATATTTTGTATGCCTAAACTTTACGTGGACCAATGTGGCGATTGAAAGCATAGTTTTCTCTACCCGGTTGAAAATTACCCACAATTCAATAATTATGTGTTCTTTTTTTGTACTTTATCTAGTTGCTTAACTAAGCACTAAATGATGAACTTCATTTGTAGAAATTAATGAATGAAATAAAAAGTAGCTGTTGAGTAATAATTTATACAGTGAAAGATTATATATATGATTGATGCAATCCATGAACAATTGATTATATGTATGCATTTAGAGTGAAAATCCTTAATTTGTTTTATTTGTCAGTAATGCTTGATACCCACTCTATTCGAAGGTGGGTTGGAAGATATATATAATAGGAGAAATTATATTATCCCAATTTTAATCATAAACTTACCATTATTTTTCCTGTGATAGTAAAAATGAGCTCTTAATAATAATTAAGTAGTTAATTATGTGACTTAGTTTGATTTTAGTTTTAGTGTTTTTGGTTGTTTATTTTATTTTTTGTAACAATATTTAATTAAATGTATCATTAAAAATCATTTTAATTAATTTTGACATGTTAAGTATTTTTTTATGATATAGAAAAATTTAAATTTTTACTCTTTATTTTCGTTATTAATGTTACCATTTTATTTATAATTTATAATGTAAGGGTTTCTTCTCAAGGTAATATTACATGCAATAATTTAATAATGTTATTAATTAATTGTTTCAAGGAAATTTTACTGTATAAAAATATAGATAAATTCTCTCTTCAAGTCAAGACAGCATGCATGCCTGAAACTGAAATGTCTTTCTTTCTAAATCTTTTATCTCCTAAATTCAACAAATAATTACAGCTTAATTCGTGTATAACTTGTTAAAAGAGTGTATATCATTATAAATTAATTTATACAAGCAGCATTCATTTTACACTTTCAAAATATATGTTTAAAGTTCTGCCATTGAATTGAACCGCTTAGCATATAATGGGCATGCTCATAATTCATAAAGTTAATTAAAAAACAGAAAACGTGAAACGGAAAGAACGTCGCTGTTGAAACGGGTCACCCTTTCGTCAGCTGTGATATCACCAAAATACTTAGCTACTAATACAACTAAGCAATTTTTTTAGCTTAATTTGCTTAATTCTTAATTGCGAGTATCTAATGAACGAAAAATTATATGTGCAATAATATATTAAGATTTCATTTTTTTAAATTACATTATTACTTAAAAGTCACATTTTAAAAGTTTATATGACTTATATGTTTGTATAATTTGTGATAAGTCAACACTTATATATATATAATTCTGCAAGTGTTATTTATGTTGTTTTTCAATTAAAATTGAATTTTCACTTCGAAAATATGCTTAATTTTTTTATTATGAAAATCTTTATTTTGCTATTATCACGGTGAAACTGTCCTTCTAATTGAAGAATAGCACAAATAATGTTTATAAAGCTACATGTAAGTTTTGTGTTTGTGACAAGATAAAATGTTCCATATTTATTTATCCTTCTCTTACAGAAATTTAGGTTCTCTAATTTAATATATCTCTTTTACAAAAAATGCTAGAAACATACGTTTTGTAAAGCTTTTTCGAATATTCTCTTTTATTTGTTAAAATTATTGAGAAACACAATTTTTTAAGTCTCATATCTTTTTAATAATTTTATTTTGTGATTTTTTAATTTTTAATAAACTTTAATCAATAAAAAAGCATGTTGATAATATTTGTCTCTGTTATGTCTATAAATGTATATTAGCATTTTTGCCTATCTGGCTTGAAGCTGAATGATCATGTATTCCTCCACAATTTAGCATCCAAGAATAACCTTTGGATATTAGTCTCTTTGTCTTTTTTTTACTAAAGACTGAAGGATTATTTATGTATCGATCCTTAGTTTAAGCACCTTGGTCGAACTTAAATGAAATTAAGGCTTATTCGATCTAGGACCAGTGTGGTTATATATCATTTTCTCTTTACTCGATACCTTTGGGGGATCACGTTGGCCCATAATTGTACTTGTTATTTGTCTGTGCTTAGATGTATTTCAAGTACCTATATTTTGTGGTGCCTTTTAACGATTCAATGTTCAAATATCAATAAGGTCTTTCGGTGATTTTACGGGTATCTAATTATCTGCTAAGAATGGATAAACTGCTACCCCGCAAGATCTGACATGACCTGGTGGTCATGTTTTCATAGAGTATATACCCCAAAGGCGATCGAAATCCTAAGGAACACGAGACAATTTTTTAATGCTCCATTCATTTGCTAGCCCTAAATCAGTAAATTATCTCTTGGGGTATTTAGTCATTGAAACATATATGAAAGTAAGAAGAATAAATTTGAACTCATGATAATTTTAAAGTTTTTTTGTATCCCGTGAAAAATATAATATTTCTACTAAATTAATTTTTGAATTTTTTTTTGTCTAATCAATGCACTTTAACATTGATTCTATTTTTAAAATACAAATACAAATTAATTATAACAAAAAATAAATAAATTATATTTTACAATGAATTTGATATAATTTGAAATTACTTATAAAAGTACTAAATGCTTTTCCATTTTTACACTCTAAATAATTAAATTTAATATTTTTATTTTAACTGATTTGGGGAAAATGTTAAAAATGATTGTCAAGGATATATAACTTCACCAGCTAGCCAAGTAAACATGGACGTACGAAGCCACGAAGGAAATAATATGAGAAATGGTATTGCTAGCGTGAGGCTAACGTGCCAATGATGTCATAAGGAGTACGTACCTTAGTAATAGGAATACAAGATGATTAAAGGATTGAATCGTCTACTACTCTCTACAGAAAAACTCCTTGTATATTGATAAATTATGTATGAATTTTAAATGATCATGCTTTTTCCTTTTTCGGATTAAGCCCTGAGTGAGTTAATTGGAGAAAGGGCATGCAGTGGCAAACATGCATCATTTCTTTATGCCACTGCCTATAGGTGGCCATTATAGCATTCGAACTACCACCTACTAATGATTAATCCACATTCTTCTCAATTTATTCTCTCCCTCCCTCTCCCTCCCTCTCTCTCTGTATTCTTTTTTGGCGCATCCTAGCTCTCTGTATTCACAGCCAACGTATATGATAAGTAGATGATTACTTACATACTTTACCAAAAATTAATTAATATCGTCTTTGAACGTAATTTTAATCATGGCATGTTCAAGTAGATGATTAATTTTTTGTCAGTATGAGTACATATATATATATATATATATATATATATATATATATATATATATATATATATATATATATATATATATATATATCAGTATGAACCCGTAATTATATATGATATTATTCTTTCTACCTTCGTGCGTGTACGTATAGCACGATTTGTTTTGAGAAGCCAAGGCAACAGATGCATAGCGTTCCTACATGTGATACATATTTTTATCAAGAACACACGATTTGCAATAATTTAGTTGCATGACGAGAAGGAACTTTACTGTTCCGGGAAGGTACAATATTGCAGCTTGTACTTACATAATAGAATATTAATTTATACGATCAATATACTTATTTATTTCCTCCAATCTTGATCTTTTTACATTCTATTTTACAGTCACTTACTTCTCTTTATTTGTCTCTTCTTAATGTTCTGGTCGCATCACCTGCGATCATTATTATTTTCTCTTCGTGTTGTAGAAAAAAATTGGAGAAGAAAAAAGTAAAGAAGAAAAATACCTAAATTGAGATATATTCAATTCGTTTGAAACAGGATGAGAAAAGGAGAGAAAGAAATAAAACTAAAGACTTACGAAAAGTTACTCATAAAATAAAACTTAAAATTTGAAGAAAAAACAGAGAGAAAAATGTAATGCACATATAAAATATTCATGATATCTTAAAAAACAAATAAAATATTATAGATTTAATTTCACTTTTTAGTCTCCTTAAATATCAAATACCAATCAAGTCGGTGTGAAAATAAACGCAACATTTAAAGAGTGCTAAAAAGAGAAATTTGAACTCATAATCATTTATTTTATCACTAAACTAAAAATCACTATGTTTTTTTTTTTCCATTCAAAGTTACTAAGTTATATTGCTTATTAAACACATGTATAAAAGTATGTTTTGTATAACATTACTGCGTGTGAGAGACCAAAAGTGTACATATATTTTTAAGGTACTAAATAAACAATATTATAAAAAAATATACTTTTCAATACTATATATTTTAATTACTACTATAACTTATTTGCTGTATATTAAATAACTTTTTATATAGAATTTTGTCATTATAGTGTTTTATTTTTTTGAGTAAATGTATTGACAATGTAAAGAGATTTTACATCACGTCATTTAATCATATGTATAATAAATTTATTAACTTTTATAATAATTATTTTAAATTTTATATTAATGATAATTTTTAATTGATTCATAATATAAAAAAATCCACATAACAATGCATAGAAATTAAAGTCTTGTTTTTTGTGTCATTAATGAAATATTGTTTTGTACTTTGCAATTTTTTTGTTAAATATAATGATATTTTTATAATTAATTTTATGCAATAACCTTTTTAATTTAATACTAAAAGGTTATATAATTCTAAAATTAAAAGAAAATATTTTACTGACAAATAGGATATTATTATAACGTTATTGATGTGATACTGTTTTAGTGAAATATAAAATAAAAGAGTTTAATTTTTATAAACTATATCGATGTCAAAAACTTACCTTGTTAATCAATAAAAAATTATTGTAAGTGTGAGTTTTATGATGATTGTTGCTAAAGTTACAAAATTTATCATACAAGTTAAATTTTTCCTTTCAAATCACAAGTATTCTTAACTAAAGTCAATTACCATCAAGACAGGTAGGATAACTATAAACAATAAAAAATTCGTTCTCTACATATTTAACATAAATACATACTCAAGAATCAATATTCGAATTTGAAGTTATTAGTTAAACTCAATTGATTGACACGTTTTATGGTTCATACATGTTATAGTGCTAATTTGTGATTGACTAATGGTACATATATAAACTTTAATATTGTCGGTGCAGAACTATTTTATCATATATAAAAATTGAAAAAGTTATTATTATTAAAATATTTTTTAATATTACAAAATTATATTATAATATAAGAATGAAAATGTCTTTTTACATTTTTTTTATTTGACCAAATTAATAAGAAGCAAAAACAACTAAATTTCAGTTTCCTTTATTTCTTACTTTTTTAATTTAAATAACTTAAAGTTAATCTACCTGTAATTTATTTATTTTTTCTTCTCTCAAAAAATTTTCTACCTTATTTCTTCTTGCATTTAAACAAAAATATAAGTCTCTCTCCTCCAAGGATACATACACCCAATTGGGGTTCAAAATTATATATATACTAGCATTAAAATTTAATTAAACTATTGTAAGAAAATAAATAGAAAATGACAGCATTTAATGATAAAAATGTCAAAATGAGTTCGTCCATTACAACTTGTTTCACCTTGTCGTGAACAACTGAGGTTCAACTGGCCCTCTGTTAAAAACATCAACATATCCCGCTTTAAAGGGAATTAACACGTTTAAAAATGAGAAGCATTGTTTGTATAATAATTGTATAACAATAATTTTTTTGTGCTTATCTCTCTCCCACGTATCATTTATCATAAATGTTTAAAAATTACAAGTGAAAAAACGACAACAGAATTGATGAAATATATATTAAAAAATAAAATTTAAACCTCATGATAAATAAATGAATAACTTAAACTGATATTAAAATGTAATCTTGTCCTACTGGTTATAGAGGAAACGGGTTCAAGAGAGTATTGAATACGTTTGATAAGTCACTTAAATAAAAGAGATTATAAGTTCTAAATTTTAACCTATATATATATATATTTTAGTTTTTGGTGTCTATTTTTATTCATCTGAATTCCAAAAAAAAAAGAATTGTGGTGGAGGAAAGTGAATTGGAATGTCAATCATCTCCAACTGTGTAGAATGATTACAGCACACCCCTTCCGCTCTAGTGTCTGTGTGCGTGGGTTTGCAATTCTTGTCCGTATCTTGTCTCTACAGAGACAACCCATGCCATGCCCTACAGTAACATGCTGCTGTTGTGACAAGACACTGCTCCCTCTATGATTTAATCTTCACATTTCGAAAGAACAACTGAGAATTGTCGTCGTTTTCTGAACTTTTATCCATAAGTATATATTTGTGTCTTCGCACGGCTGATTTGATTACTTTTACTTGTTTAATAACAAAATAAATAATATAATACATATTTATTTTTTAAGATCATTGTTGCAAAAGAATTAATGTTTATGTGATAAGTAAATTATTTTTAAAAAATTCAAATTATATTTTTGTGTGGCCAATAAATACACAAATCTTTGGATAAAAGCAAATACGTACGATGCAAGATTCTGTTGTAAGAAATATGATGTCATGCAAAATAAGAATAATCATAGATGAGATTCAAATTTAGTATATTACCATTATATTAAAAGGATAGACATGATAAACTAATTTTTAATTTAATAGTAATATAACATTATATGATAAATTGATTTAATAAAGAAAGGCAAATGGATCAAAGTATTTATTAATTTGAAAAATAAGATTAAAATAATTAAAAGAGTAAAAGATATTTAAATCTTATCCAAATATATAATTATTTAAAATAAAAAATATAAGTAATGACTATAAATAGACATAATCATATAACAAGGCAGGAATAGGTATGTCGTTTCACATCCTCATTTTCATTTCGGTCTCCATCCCCATTTAATAAAATTAAAAACCAAGAAATAAAACAATTCAAATATTAAAAGTTATTTTAGTCTTATTCAAATTTATAATATTCAACAACAAAAAATATATAAGTGATGTTTGTAAATAAACATGACAACATGTCAAGATGAGGATGAGTATGTCGTTTTCCATCTTCATCCCCACTCCTATCCTTGTCCTTGATCTCTTAAATGATAAAAATTTATATTTACTCTCGTCTTCTTAGGTGTATCTGTCCTGTTTTCATTTTTGTCCACTAAAATTGATTACTACTTTAAAATAATATATTTGTAGATATTTCTTGTCTAATTTTAAATTTAAAATTAATTTTAGATGCCATTAAATTGAATAAGTCATACAAATGCAATACCTTATAATTTTTTTTATTATAGATAAATAATAAGGAAAAATGAAAGAGAAGACATTAAAAGAAAAAAATCGCACACTATAAAGAAATAAAATATAGAAAAAAGTAAAATTAGAAAAGAAAAAAAAAGGAAAGAGTAAACGTTAAAAGAAAATAAATAAATAAAAATTGACTAGGATAAATAATAAAAAATATTTTTTTCCTATATAAAATAGATAGATGATAAAAGGAAAAATAAAAACAAAAAAATTGCAAAAGAAAAGTGGGAAAAAAAGACAAAAGGAGAGAGAAAGTTTTTGAAGGAAAAAAATATCACCAAAGGACTACACATATTTAAGGAGGTCATTGTTTTATTATAGTATATATAGAAGTATGCAGTTAATAGCGAAGATGATTTCATGTTTTGCTTGTTTTTTTTTTTTTTTTTAATTCACTTCTTCAAATATCCTATGAGTGCCGAACTTGGAAGTTGGAAAACTCAGAATCATGGACATGTTTTTGGATTATTCATGACAGAATAGATTGCTCTTATAATTAGGTATAAAAATAAACATAAAATAAGTTTTTATATAATTTATAATTTCTTATGCATTTTTAGTGTAAAAAACTATACATTGTCTCTCAATAAAATATTATCATTCAACTTTTGAAAATAATGTATTTGGTCCCTCTTTCAACTATATGGTGATAAAAAAATCATGACTAAATATTAAGTTTAAACATGAGAAGGAACTTGCTTGAAAGAATTTTCGAATCTATGAACACGATGAACGATTCTTGTAGGGATGACGATTTTGATGAGCAACAACAACGATTTTCACTGAGTGACAAGACATGCATGCACTTGCACAACAAGATATCGTGAGTCCTCAACCATATGGTAAGATCCAAAATACTTCCTGAACAGGATGATCGAATTTACATATTTTTTATTTCATTTAAAATATGTAGCAAATAATATGAGAAATTGATTTTTAAATTTTTTAGAAAAAGATTTAACTTATTTTAAATTTAAAATACTTCCAGAACAGGATGATCGAATTTACATTTTTTTTAAAAGTTAAAGACTAAATTTATAATTTAAAAATATAAGAATCAAAACTAAATTTAACTAATCCTATGTTTAGTAGAGAGGAAGGAAAATGAGAAAGAAAAAAAAATTAAATTTAAATTGGAAGAAAATTGATAGAAAAGAAATTTTAAAATTTTGTTTTTAAAATCAACTTTCTTATGATTTTTTGTTTTTTTTCTTTCAATTAAACAAAGAAAAAAAATATCCTTATCCACATTTTTTTCATCTTATTTTTTTTTCCTTCTATTTTCACTCCTTACAAACTAACCTTAAGAGTTCAAGAAAGAAAGGAAAAAAAAACATTTTTTCCCTACTAAAATATATAGTATATCTCTATTCTCTAGCATTGTTAGAGAAGTGGTAGTATAATTAGTTAGGCTGTAGCTATCTTGCTTATGTACTAAGGTGAGAACAAGCAGATTCATTCAACTCTGCACATTCCCTTCTGCAAAAGAATAAAGTATCACATCAACGAATCATGGTCGTCTAGTTGTCTGAAAATGACTGTTCAGGTAGACCAATAAGGGAGGTGGTGGTGGTGCTGCAGGTGGGGTTACGGTTGCTGCGTCGTCAATTGAGTAGTGAAGTGAGCTTTCTGAACTCTGAAGCGCTACCTAGCCTGACATGCGTGCACGCTCTATATCTTATTACACACCATGTTGCTCTGTTATTTGAGCCGAAACTGATCAATTATTATAATTAACCTAAATGATGTAATCTGAATCTGATATATATGACATATCTGTCACTCGGAGACCAAAGTCATTATTATAAAAGGAAACTTTAGTCATATTTCTATTTGATTTAAGATCTTGTAGTTATACTTAGGATTAGATATTTAGAATATGAAGTTAATTAATTTGGAGTACTAAATAATTAGATATTTAGATGAGATAACTCTAATAACATTATGTTAAAATTGATAGAAATATAATATTTTGCCTGTTGGGTTCAATTCGTTCTCAATTTCAATAAACATGGGCCTACTTCATCATGCAGCTCTGTCCTGCAATTTATTCCACTGCTCCCATAGTCATATCGAGATGCAATCATTGTTTGCTTGTTGACACTACCGTTCGGTTCTGGCTAGGTATATATATGTTTACAAGTTATGTCACGAATTTAGTAAGGATGTGTTAAGATGACTTAATAAAAGAATCGCGAATAACAATTATATCCAAAATCAGTCTGTCCACTTTAATTAATTTATAGTTAATTCATTATTAGTTTCGCTTTAAAGTTGGTTCTTTTTAACCAGAGTTACCCATTGCCTAATGAATGTGTTTCCACACACGTCCAATATGCGCGTATACTAAAAAAAAATCACATTAAATTAGGTCAATTACATAGAAGCCGTAACCTCTTGCTATATGAAAATATAAAAACAAACACATTAATTTTCAAAAGTGATTTTCTTCCTCTAATCGAGATCTAAAATATTAGTTATTGATTGAAATTACAAAATTTTAGTATCAATAATATTAGAAACATAGGAAAATAATTTGATATTTTTTTACTTATCATGTGATATATATATTGATTTGACTGATAATTAATTTTTATCGGTCAAAACTATTTTTAATCAAATTTCTTCTTGTATAACAGTATTTTTCTCATATACAAATGTCAAATGTGAAATCTTACTTTTTTTTTTAAGGAACGTGAAACCTTAAATAAGAAATTATCCAAATGAATCTTATATATATACACGCACCGTTGAGTTTCTACTTTAATGCCTAACTGTATTTTGGCAGATTGGTAGTCTTTCACTTATGGAACAAATTATAGTTTCAAAATAAAATAAAAAATATTTTATTAACGCAACAGGAATCATAATTACTTCTTTTAACTTTAACGTTATTTTTTTCGACGGGATTCGTTGGCTATAAAGTGACATATCCTAATGAAACAATGCTTTTCTACAGTAATTAATCCCTTTTACAATGCTTTTTATGTCTCTGTATATAAAATATCCTGACAAAGGTGAAATCTTCAATTCGTCCTCTTTCGGGGTATTTAAATGCGTGCTATGAGAAAAGGTCCCTACCATAAGGGAGAATTATTTTCCCTTAAAGTCTTTGTTATTATTACCTTTTGTTTGTGATTGCAAGCTATCGGGTTTAAAATTTTCTGAATAAGCAATTTTTTTTTTTATATTTGACATAATAAGGATTGACATTGAACACAAACAGAATAATATTATATCGTAAACAAATGGCAATCAGACAGGCCTTTATTTTTTCCCCTATCAGAATAAACACTACATATACATATATAACAGATGTCTTTCCAAATTTCGTCAATTTGTTGATTAATTATAGTTATTATAACTACATATCTTTCTCCCACTTTCCTCATTTTGAAAAGTAAAGCCATACCTTAACGCGACTTTATAAAAATAAATGTTTTTTACATTATGAAAACAAAGGTTAGTAATGCACTTTTTAGTAAAAAAAATTAAAATATATTTATTTTTAATTGAAATGTATTTAAAAAATACAGTATTATATCAGTATTTTTTATTTAATAAGTCTTATTTAGTATTCATAATTTTTAATAATTTTAATCAATAATAAAAAAGTGTTGAAAAATGTATTTTAATGGAGGCTTTTAAGGTACGGAAGGAATATGTCTGCTTGGTTGATATGTTTTTTCTAGCTTTAATTGGCACACATCTGATATTGTAAATCTTCAAATTCCCATTATAACATGTTAGAATAAAATTTTGGTTTATCATATGCTTCAAACCCAAGTTACTAGAAAGATACAGCAAGTCAATTTATATAATGGGTGAGACGACTTGTGTCGAAACGTGAGAGTACGTTCTCTATCACTAACGTACACTTGAAACAAAAATTAAAACACTATCTATTAAATTAAGAAATACAGTACTAAATAAAAATGATTATTTTTTATATAACAAAATAAAAATGGTTATTTTTAAAACCCTGTCTTGCACTAGCAAGTTATTAATTGATCTGATGTATCGCGGCGCGTTTGTAAAAACTGAGCTAAGAAGGATGTTCTCTTATTTGTTGGACTTACAGAATTTATAAATTACCTCAAAAATGATTCTTTTATAACTAAAAGAATCTTAAATCATAATTTTCATCTCTTATAATTTAAAATATGTGATTTTGATTATTTTATTTATAAATTAAGAAAAAGTTTTTTATGTTTAAAACAAGTAATTTTAGTCATTTTATCCTTAAAAATTAAATATTAACTTTGATAAGAAAAAACTATTTACTCAATTTTTAAATTTAAGATATTAAAAGAAAGAGTGATTTTACATTTTACCCAATAGTTTTTTTTTATTTTTTATTTTTATGGGGGAGGGGGAGGGGGGAGTGGGATAAAAGAAAACGGGGTGTCCTTGTCTCCTTGGTCACAAACGCCGACGACTACCGGCGAGTATTTTCCCGGCAAGAACATCGACGTCGACGACATCAACATGACGTCAACTTCAATCACTACCTTTTCCATCTACTCCCAATCCCAACCAAAGTTCCTCAATTTGCTTCAACACCCACTCATTCACACCCGCACCAAACGCACATCAATTTCGTTTCAGCCACCGATAGTTCGCGCCACCCTTTTCTCTACATTCACTTCTTCCCACACCCCTTCCACACCCTCCTCAAATTTCCCATCTGGAAGGGCTTTATCCAAATTCCTCTCAGAAAAGGTTGCATTTTTCCTCATTGGGTCGTTTCTCTTATCGGGTTGCTTCAGCAAAAGATCTGCCTTCGCAGAAGCAGCTCCTTCCGTGGGCTCTGGCGCAGTGTTGGAGCAGAATATGAATCCCACTGAAGAGAAAAACGAGGAAGAGAAAAGTGAGGAAGAGGTGGAGGAAATGTGGGAGAGCATTTTGGAGAAGGATCCGAAAAATGTTGAGGCTCTGAAGGTGGTTTTGTATGGGAAGATTAGGAAAGGGAAGTCGAAGGAGGCTGTGAAGTTTGTGGAGGATTTGATTGCTGCGGAGCCGAATGAGGTTGAGTGGAGGCTCTTGCTGGCACTTTGTTATGAGACTATGGGGCAATTGAGCAAGGCTAAAAAATTGTTCAGGGAAATCTTGAAGAAGAGGCCTCTTCTAGTTAGAGCTTTGCATGTAATATTTCTCTCTCTCTCTTTTTTCTGGTGGAATTTTGAATGCTTACTCGAAAGTTTGAATCTTGGTTATGATTGGAAAGGTGGGTGGATAGATAGGAATAGGATATGAGTGCTTTGTTTTAGTAAGTCGTATGTTGTTAGTGAGGGGTTAGAAATTTTTGGAAATGTGGCCCAGTTTTAGTTATTTGAAATTTGAATGTTGATAAGTATTCTATTGTTATGCTAGTCATCATTCTTGAAGAGTGCACATCATAAAAATTGCTCTTCTGTGGAAAAGATAACTTGTTTTTTGTTCTGTATGCAAATGTGTTAATGATGATTGCAGGTTGGCATTTTATATCTTCCATAATTTCTTTAGTTTTTATTTCGTGATGTTCATTCACCAGAAGCGTAGAACATTGATGTCAGATTTTTTAGTATTGTTTCCAGAGGTGATGCTTCTATTAGAGGGTAGTGGATTCATATCAATACTCAAAAGCTTTAGTAGATAGATTGGGAAGAGGATTTCTCTGGTGAATATGATGAATGTTAGTGGCAGTTATGATAATTTTTAGCCAATTGTTAAAATAACTACTATAACTATATTGTAATGTAACACTTTGGAAGGATTGATTTGGGACTAATTCAAATTAGAGATGAATTACATAAACTTGTCTCAGTCTGGGAAACAAAGGGGAAAATGAAAGAAACTGAAATGAAGAGAAGGCTGATCTTACGTTGCACCAAAGTCAGTTTCCTATGAAACAGAGAGAAAGTAAACAGAAAATAAGAATATACAGTTTTGTATTCTAAATTACACAATATTATTCTTAGAATGCCATCTACAAAAATCAGTTAGGAGAGAACATGTAATGTAACTCTCCATTCATTACTGCCTCTCCTCATTTTTTTTAAACAAAGGTCAAACATTTGACTTTTGCATTTTACCCAAAAAAAAGGTCAGGGTCAAGCATTGAAATAGGCTTGAGATAATTGATCAATATACATACCAATGTAGATGACTTGTCTCGTAGGAGGGATACCAATTGGCAGTTGCTTTAAGCATATTTATTGCTTATGTATTGTCAATTTGTCATGGTTCTGCAGCTTACCAAGTTCTGTTCAATATTGTGTTTGACTGTATTATTTTCATTTTCTTTTAAAGTGTGTTGGTATTATTATTTGTACTATTTCTGCAGAAAAGGTATATTAGTCATTGTCCTGTGAACCTTGCTTCAACATCTTGTAAGTTATAACAATTAAGTGTGCTGGTATTATTATTTGTTTGGCTTGAAGTTCAAAGAGTTATTGTAACAAGCATCCTGCCATTATTTCTGCGCCATAAATAATATGGATTTTTTTTATTAATATTATTCTGGCCTTATCATTTGCTGTATGCATTCTTTAGGTAGTATTTGATCAGATTAGTTGAAAAATACTTCTTCATTCCAAGAGATATGTTGCATACTTTTAGATTTAGCTTTGGAGGTAGCATGTTAGATGTTTCCTTGACAACTTTTTGTTGCTGATATATTAAAAGAAATATGGTTCCCATATTAATACTGTATTATAATCAAGTTACCATCAAACTTTGTAATGTTTTTACATTTATGACTGAAATGTGTGATACTCTCATTTACAGGGTTTGGCTATGGCGATGCACAAAAATCATGAAGGCCCTGCTGTATTTGAAATGCTAAATAATGCTCAAGAGTTAGCTTCTCGTGAAAATAGAGTTACTGAGGAGAGAAATATAAGAATCTTAATTGCACAAATGCATGTTGTCCAGGTGAACTGTTGATCCATCAGTTTGGGGTGGGGCTGTTTTAAATTGTTCTAGTACCAGACAAGTTTCCTTTCCTCTTTCTCTGCTTATCTGCTACCAATTTAGGATAAACCATAAGCAATATCTTTTAGCCATTAATAACTTAACAAGCATAGCTTTGTGTGCTTTGCAGGGTAATTTGGAGGAGGGCTTAAAAAGATTTCAAGAATTGATTGATCAAAATCCTCGAGATTTTAGGCCTTATATTTGCCAGGTGAGTTTGTCAGCTAGTCAATTACGATTTGTGCATAGTGCATACAATGGTGTACATTGGTTAATCTATGAGACTCGTTCTGAAAAAGTAGGATAGCACCAATGCTTTCTATAGACAAAAGTTCTGTGTATCATAATATTGCCAAAATTTATGTTCATTTGGTTTTATAACTTCAAAATTGGAATATGTTTTATGAGCTCACTCACTTATTAATCCGTTAGATAAAAAGTAAATGACTAAGGTCATAATGTTAGCTCTGCCAGCTGGACTGAAACATCATTGGCTTGGACACTTGGTCCCAAAGTTGGTTCAGTCGAGTCCTTTGATCTCAGTCAATTAGTGAAGTGGGTAAGAAAAGGAGAAAGGGGTAAAAATGAAAAACAAGAACAAAAGTCTGACAAAATGGAAATATTTGACATTTTCTATTAAGTTATAACATTGCTCACATTAAATAGTTTAAGGGGACAACCTAGCAAAATCTAACACTGTCATACTTGATATATCTTGCCATCTCAACAAAGACAATGGACAGCTAAGCAAAATCTAACACTCATAACTTTCATATACAATAGACTGGTTTGTGAACAATTTTTCTTGTAGGGACCCAAATGTAGAGTTATTTCATATGAGGACTAAAACAAAAAAAAAAAACTGTCAGGTGTAGGTACTAAGTTTTTAATTTAACAGTATTTTTATTTGAAAAACTTCAGAGTATACATGGGAGAGGACTGAGGAGAGGTTTTCAAGAGACTCTGCAAATTATCCTGTGTCATTATAGTTTGACTGTATATAACAAAAGTTCTTGGGTGTGAAAAGTAAGAAACCCTTGTAAATAGATAACCTAAGCATTAAGGGCTTTCTCCTTTAGCTCGTCTTTTCCTCTCTTTTCTGGGTGCTCTTGTTTAGAGAGAAGGATTAGTTGGATCCCTAAATTCTTTTGCTGTCTTGTGAAGAGTGGAGTTAATAATCTGTTGAACAGAATGCTTTGACTTTAGAGCCCCCCCCGCCCCCTTTCCGCATCTTGTAGTTTTCTCCAATAAACTTCATTTCAGTCATCAGCATTTTCGGCCTTCCAATTCCATTCCGTTTTTTCTGTTTGTAAGATAACTCACACAGTGAAGGACTACTTTACTAAATTGATTTTAAACAAAATTGCAGGGTATAATATACAGTCTCCTGGGTAAAAATGAGGAAGCAGCACAACAGTTTGAAACATATCAAACTCTTGTACCTGAAGAATTTCCTCAGAGAGGATTTCTTGATGATGTTGCCATAGCAGCAAAAAGAACATCCCTGGAACAGTTTAAGAAGGAATTTAGGGATCAATTTTCTTATCGGAAATAAAGATAATATAGGACGTTTTCTTCTTTGCTGTCTTGGCAATAAACATCAGTGCAATTCAGTAGCAGGCTCTTGTAGAAGCGAAAAGCTAGACCACTTTCATGATGTACTGCAATGTAATGTATATCAGCTTTTTTTTTCCCTGGGCTTATAGCACATGGTTTGGATAGGATTTTCTTGTTTTACTTTGGTTAGATCACGTATTTCAATCATTAAATATGGTGCTTTATTTTGGAATCACCTTTTTTGTTCTCTTTTGAGGGTGTTAGGAACTTGCTGGGCGAGTTCATTGAGGATCGACACCTCTTTGAAATGTTTTATCTTCCCATCCAATCTGTGGATAGAAGTCTTAATGTGTTATATAATATATACTATTTGATACTTTTTTCAATACAATTCTTTTTTGTCATGAGTTGGAGCTCAGGCGTGTTTCTTAATCAATTGGATTAAAGATTAATTTTGTTTGTGGTGCGTAACTTTTGTACAAAGTGAAAATCAAACACAAATTCTCTCGTTAAATAGATACTTCTTCTCATGTGAATGTAACAAAATTTTACATTTTTTTTCCAATACATGTTATGTTAGGTAGCGACCTTCCTATTATAATTAAAAAAATGATAATTATAGATTTAATTATTAATTTGATCTGTATAGTTTTATAAACTTTACTTTTTACTTCTTATATTTAAAAATTATTGTTTTTAGTTCTTATATATATATATATATATATATATATATATATTATTTTTAATTCTTTTTATTCCTCATCATCTTAACTCATGCACGAAAATGGATTATGTAATTATGAGAATTAAACGAGTAATTAAATAAAAATTATATTATTATTTAAACAAAATTAAAAAATAAGATTTATATTTAAATTGTGTTATTGATATTATTATATATCATCTTTAAATTAAAAAATAAGATTTACCATCTGTTGGAAATGAGCCATTCATTAAAGATTACAAGGGTTCATATGTGAAGACCACATTCCCAGCAATGCAAAACATTCAGAAGGCCATAGACAAGGCTGGTCTTGGAGACACAGTGAAGGTGACAACGGCTTTGAATGCCGGATGTTTACGAGTCTGCCTCGGACAAGCCATCAGATGGAGATTTTCGCAGTGACATTCGTGACGCCATAAAACAAATACTGAGTTTGATTCTCGAAAGGAACTCTCCATTTCTTGTCAACATATACCCTTTCCTTAGTCTCAACCAGAACACCTATTTTCCTGAAGAATTTGCATTCTTTGATGGTCAAGGCAGAATAATTCAAGACAAAGATGCACAATACAGCAATGTGTATGACGCAAATTTAGACACCCTTGTTTGGTCATTGAAAAAGGCTGGCTAACCTGACTTGAGAATAGTGGTTGGTGAAATTGGATGGCCAACTGATGGTAACAAAAATGCTAACAACAACAATGCAAAAAGGTTCTACCAAGGGATACTCAAGAAAATGGCACACAAGAAAGGAACTCCTCTTCACCCCGGAGCGATGGATATTTATCTGTTTTCTCTAACTGATGAGAACTTGAAGAGCATTGAGCCTGGCAACTTTGAGCGTCATTGGGAAATTTTTCGCTACGACGGAAGGCCAAAGTTTCCCATTGATTTTTCTGGCCAGGGACAGGACAAATGGCCAGTGGCAGCCAAAGGTGTCGTGTACCAAGAACGTAAGTGGTGATGTTAAGAACATGAGTTTGGTGCCAAGTGCATTGGACTATGCTTGTGATGCTTCTGATTGCACAAGCTTAGGATTTGGTTGTTCTTGTGAAAATTTGGACCTTGCTGGCAATGCTTCATTTGCTTTCAACCAGTATTTTCAGACAAGGGACCAAAGTGTTGAGGCGTGTGATTTCAATGGAATGGCAACTATTGTGAAACAGGATCCATCCAAGGGAAGTTGCTTGTTCCCTATAGAAATTCAGAGCAGTGGTGAAATGCTCAGAGCAATGTGTACAATTGGAAGCCTTTTTATTGGATTGCCATTGTTTTTCATAACATTTACGTAGAGACCATATAATGTTTATCATGATTGATATAACATGCCATTAGTTTTTATTTCCTCTTGCGGTTAGTGAAGATGATTTAGGAAATATATCATCTAGGATGATTTTGGAAATAGATCGTCTAGAGACTAGAGTCAAGTGCTGTTATTATAATCTAATGATTACAATTTTCAGTTTGTGTTTATTATCAGGTTGAAATACTATATTTATATAGTTCAAATGCAAGATTTAGTAACAGATGTAGAGCCTGTTTACATATAAGGCTAGAAGTGTTTTTAAGAGTTATATTTTTAGTAAAAAAGATTTCAAAAACACTTGTGGCTTGTATCCAAATAGGCTCGTATTAAGCTAGTTGAGAATAATCTTACAATGAGAAAATAAAAAATAAAATAAGAAAAACGTTTTACTTTTTTTTTCATTCTTTCTTTATGTTTGTAAAATATCAAATCCCTTGATACAAATTAAAGAGAGAGGACAAGAAAAAAGACTCTTTTTAATTACTATAGTGGTGAATGTAAAAATCACTCATTCTAATTTTTTTTTCTTTAAAAATCCTCATTACCTAACCAAAAAAGAGAATTATGTCCAAATATTGTTGCTTAAAAATTCTGCTTCAATACAATCACTTACCCCCCTTCTAAGGTTTATTTCTTGTACTTTCATTTATGCAAGTTTCTCACGTGTTTCTTTTTTATTGAAATATTTTTATTGAAATATAAGTGTGAGGTGAAATTTTATAAACAAAATTTGAGCACCATATATGTGTAGAAGTAAAAAAGTTAAGTACAATACAAATAAGAAAAAAACCCATAAGCTTAAATATGAAGGTTTTAGATTAAAGTGTCTTGTCTAGTTTCTTTATGTGATTGTTATTCATTGGGGAATTCATTCTTAAAAATAGTATAATACATTGAACCTTTCCACAAGGTTGAGATTTGTCCCTTACGAGTTTTAACTTATAATTATGGTTTCTGTTATATTAATATTAACAAAATAATATATGTATTCCTGATTTATTTTTAATAGTTGTTTAAAGGATAATTTTTAAGTTTTAAAAAATGAAATTTAAATATTTAGAAAAAGGATAAAAATACAATCTTTATAGAAAAATCATGAAATAGTGATCATAAAATACTAAAACTTATAATTAAATAGTTTGATGGATATTATAATCCCTACCATAGTTAATGTACTTACATATTGTTGATTCTAATAATAAAAAAAAGAATTAACTAGAGTACACAATTTCATTATATTAATAAAAATATTTATATAAAATATGTTTGCATTTATAATATAACTCTCTAATTATTTATTTTAATATATACTTTATATATCAGCACTATACTGTACAGTGTACCCGATATACTATATTTTACATTTAATTTATTTATGTAATTGAAGTCACACTATAACGAACCATCAGCATTGGCACCAAGACTTCTATTTAGCGGAATCATTTATGCAGAAATAATTTATTAATTTACACGAAGAGACATTCCATCTTTTTTTTTAATTACCTTTTTAGTAATTAATAGAAGTGCATTAATTTTTTTTTTGGGAAAAAAATGTAAAGTGCATTAATTTTAAATATATTCTTAAGTGATTTTTATTCTTCTCAAACACTTTTGTTTTCTTTTTACTTTATGTGTGTACACACATACATAAAGAAATCATTTAAAATTTCACTCTGAACAAGAAAATTGTGATTTTAACAATAATAATAATAATAACGGCAACTACGCTGGAGAAGAAGTTAGTTATGCTTTTCTCGTCGAGTCATCTTTGCCAAAAGTGAGAATCTGAACTCTTTTTGAACATAATAGGGAAAAGGAATGTTAAAAAATGAAGTAAATGTAAAGCATAACAATGGCATTTACTTTTTCGTTATTATTTTAATTTTTATTTTGTGAAATTATTATCATCATTTAAGGGTATAATTTTTTAATTTAATTATTTAAAATATATAATGTATTTTAAAAGGTTGAGATTTCATGTAGTCACTGTTGTGACTGCAGACAATTCATTTCCTATATGTGCCTCCCTATTCCCTGTACCATGGTATAAGTGCATACCATGAATGAAACAATATATCAAATTTGTAACTAAACAAATATCCAACATGAAATAAAAGATTTTTCTTTAGCATAATAAAATAAAATTATCAGACACTCAAGTTTTGGATGCACAAAGGTGTATATAAGAAAAGAGACAACATAACCATGAATAATTAATACCAAAATTTAGTGTCTAGTAAAAATCTAAAATGGACGTGCATGTGTGCTAATTAATGCCTCAAAATGTATACTAGAATAAAAAAATTCTGTGACCCTGCTGAAGTACGTACAATCCTAACAATATTGAATTTACTATATTCGTTCAGTCCAAAGTGTGGATTGTAATGATCCGAACTTGAGCAATATCCAGTGATTCGAACTCTGAGAGGTAATAGTTCGAACTCTTAAATGCCGTAACCCTAAAGCCAACTTCACAATTCCAAACGTACTGCACTAGTGATGATCGGCGTACCTGACATTAAAGACACATGATAATATACTTAATTTAGGAAAGACTCCTCTTAAGATATACTTATAATAACTGTATAAACCTGTCAGTAAGGGGTGATTCTCAAACATTGCGTAAGTCATATCAAACATGATTTATTATTATTAGTTAATGGTGTAAAAATTAAAAATATATAATTATTAAATTTTTTTATATTATGTGTATTTATACATACAGAGAGAGGATGTGAGAATCATCGTGAAAATAAAGATAACTAATCTAAATCGTTACATTAAAATGAAAGGTTAACAATAAAATATTTTAAATTAAAATTAAAATTGTATTTAATTATAAAATTTCTGTAAGATTCATCAAATAGAAAATTAAATATCCTAAGATGTAATTTACATCAAGTTTACAACTGTGATCGTCGTCCAATCATCACGGTGATCATCGTTATAACCACCGTTGTCACCATCAACATGATTACCGTCAACGGTTGTGATGGCAACAATCATGTTGATGGCGACGACGAACTACGACCACAATAGTGATGATGGTGGTAGCAATCACGATGGTAGTTGTGGTGGTGATCATGATAACTATGGTAGAAATGATCATAATGATGGTGGTAGTAACTATGATGATGATATGTTTGAGATGTTTTAAGACATCATATATTAAATCTTTAAGATATTTGATTTTTTGTTTAACAAATCTTATAAAGATTTTATAGTTAAATGAAATTTTAAATTGAATTTAAAATATTTTAATTGTGTCTTTCATTTTAATCTAACAGTCTCATTCTCATGTAAGATGATGTTCTCATATGTGACAACTATTACACCATTCTTTAACAATATTCAACTGAATAATATTTTCTTAAAACTCACCATTAAATTGAAAGTTATTTTTACATCAATCACATATGTTAAATCTCATATTAATCCAACATTATTTGTTACTTCGTTCATATAGACTAAAATATGAATCATTATATTACCTTCTTGTTGTTATTCAATTTTTATAAAATTTGACATAAATGATTTTGGTAATATGTAAATATAATTTATTGATGATTGTTATTAATTATTCTCATTCGACAAAGTGTTCCCCCACATGAGTCATATATATATATATATATATAGACGTTTCATTTGAGAATCATCATGTTATGTAAGAATGAGAATGATCATTCTTATCCATTAGAAAAAAATGAAATGTCAAAGATTAAAATATTTTATATCCAAATTAAAGTCTTATTTAATTGTAAAATTTATATAAGATTTACCAAACAGTAAATCAAATATTTTAAAATTTTAATTTATGTCAAGATCATTATCACGACAATCACCATCATTATCGCAATCACTATCATTATGATTGATGTCATCATGGTCTTTTGTCTGTGATGACGATCTTATCCTAAATTAAATGTTTAAAATATTTGATTTTTTACTTGATAAATCTTATATAAATTTTATATTTAAATGAGATTTTAATTTAAATTTTAAGTATTTTAATCTTGATCTTTCATCTTAATCCCACGGTAATGAGTCTCGGCATAAAAAGATATATAAATATGAAAGCTTCGTATATTCTTATATATCCCACATGTATTTAAATTAATTTTAAAATTTCAGAGAAAATTAATAATCTTAGATAATATTAAAGCATTTGATTTTGCGTGAAATATGTAATAAGCTAAGAGAACATGTAACCTATTTACATTTGGGTGAAATTAAATACTATGCAGCTTCAAAAACGTTCGTCCCCTTAAACAAATAATAAACATATCAATTATATACAACTATATAGATAAGTAAACCTTTTTAAAAATATTGCAAAGGGAATTTGAGTGTGAACACGGAATCTAGAGGCAATTATATATCAGTGGCTGAAGTAAGTTGCCCTGCGAGTTGCAATACATACCCAGTTGTAGATAAGCAGGGATGGTCCAGTGTCGATGGATAGCCACAACATAATACATATATATTTGATTTAAGTTAAAGAAAATGATGAAACGACTAGGAAATAGGAATAACACCACCACATCGATCGGCATCGTCTAAAAAAGTAACAACATGGTATATATCACTGACTTGACGGTTCCATTTTCACCCATTGTGCAAATTGAAAGTAGTAGTAGGCCCTACCATAGCTACTACGTCATAACAAAGACGTCAGCTTAACGTCTCTCGTGTTGACATGTAGCTCAGTCAGGCCAGTTCTCTGCATCTTCCAAGAAGGTGTTTGGAAGGATCCTTCCAACTCTAAAAGCAAGCATATTTAAAAAGAAAAAAGAAAACACAATTTACTTTTATTCTGAAATTATTATTTGTATTTATATACATTCAAGGCGTGAAAAAAGGCCAAAGTCTCTTGGGTCTTTGGCTCTTTGCAAGTGACACATATCTAGCTATTACCTCAATGGATTACTATTTTGGAAACCCTAATCCTAAACCTTATGATAACCGTCACTCTGCCGTAGTAAACACGGAATCTCCTTCCTCCGAGTTCATGCTATCTGATTATCTCGTGTTGGAAGATGCTGTCGATAATCAAGAGTCTTGGTCACAAAGCACTGAAACTGAATCATCGGAGAAAGGAAACTCCAGCGATGTCAGTCATGGGTTTGGTGATGCAACCTTCAGCAACACCAACATGCATATGCAAGTGCTTCTTGTCTCGATTTTTTTTTTTTTATATTTCATTAAACAAGAAAATGGTATATCGTGTATTCTATGCTATTTTATGTGTGTAAGTATGCATAAACGGTAACTAATGTTCTAGGGATTTTAATCGTTGATATAGAGTAAATTATGGATTCCTTTGACAGAAAGTGCGAAAATAATGGGATAAAGCGAAAGAAGGAAGAAGTGAGTCAAATGATCACGTTTAGAACCAGATCGCAGCTTGAGGTTATGGATGATGGATATAAATGGAGGAAATACGGAAAGAAGACAGTGAAGAACAATCCCAACCCAAGGTAATAAATATTCTCTATCTCTCTATTTAATTTTATTATCAAAAATGTTTTTATTGAAAGAATTAGAATATTGTTATGAATCCATTTAAGTATTTAGGTATAAAATTAAATACTAATAAACAAGGTTAGTTCTGAAAAAATAATTAATATTTTTTTTTCATTTTTTAAGTAATAAGTATTTTGAGACATTAAAATGTTCAAAGAAAAGTAAACTAGGATCGAATTGAAGGAATATTAGCAAACAAAATGAATCTGATGTGATATAGTTAACTCATACTCGATCGATCTATTGTTCTAATATTCCAACTTCCTTCCTGCATGTGTCATGAAATGATCGACTATATTTTAAAGATTAAGTTAGGATCTAAGTTGGTGAATTTAGATTAAACAAATCAATGTCTAGACATGATTATGAATGGAGGGGGAAATCCGGGAATCATGTCAACCATGCACTGTTAAATAGGATAGGATATTGGGCCCGATATGTGATACCTAGCTAGATAAACATGAATAATGTGCATGGGGCGGCTGATATTTATAATGATTTTAAGAGGGGGACAAGGACTTCTGGGCCTTAATCCTCCATGATTGGAGTGTTATCAATGGACCCATATTGAAGCTTAGATAATATGTATGCATTTTTAGCTGCTTAATTAAGAAGCAAGTGGTCAAGGATTAATTAACTCTAAGTGCTCAGTGTATGTGGGGTTCGTTTGTTTTGATTAATAAAAGTAGCAAAATGGTTTCAATTTGCGGTTACGACAATTAGACAAGTATTATCTCTTTATGAACACGGGTGTATCTGTAAGACCGTGACGTGCATCACTACTCCGATGATTGCCACTTTTGCTGGCTTTAGCTCCCTTGTCTGCCAGGTATAGCCTATAAAAAGAATAAGAAAAATTAAAAACAAAAAAATATTTACTAGTTATAATTTAATATTTACGGCAACTAATATTTTAGACTGACTTTATATAATTAGAATTTAGCAACTGTGAAAATATTTTGAAGGCTGTCAAGTTTGAACTCCTGTTTAAAGTTATTACGTATTGGCGAAATAAAAGTAGATCTCCCATCGTCATAAGCTGCCTGCAGTTTGACATCATTGTATTTGCGTGCGTATATGCTGTATAGTTCTTCTAAAAAGTTGAGAGATATATGATAGTACTCATGTTGTATCTGTGTATAATTCTTCTAAAAAATAAATAAATATATATATATATATATATATATATATATATATATCATATATTCCTAAAATATGATTTTTACTTTTTATTGATTCATTTATTAAATTATAATTAACTATTAACATTAATTAATTGATTATTTGTGTTAAATTTTATCAAAATTGAATAATTATAATATATAATCAAAGGGTTATTATTTTTATATATTTTAAGAATATAAATTATGTTAAATTTTATGTATGTTAGTGGACTATTAAATAACCTTAAATTAATATAATTTTTTATAAACATAATCTATGCGATAAAAACTTTAAATCTAATGGTAATTTTGAAATAAAATTATCTAATTAAAAATTACAAATATATATATATGGTCATCTTACAGCTTAATTAATTAATTATTCCATTAAAATTTGTTAAGTTTAATAGATAATAAATTCTAGTTTTCAAATTAACTATTAATCGATGATGATGATGCAGGAACTACTACAAGTGTTCAGGTGAAGGATGCAATGTGAAGAAAAGGGTGGAAAGAGACAGGGATGACTCGAACTATGTTTTAACAACGTACGACGGTGTCCACAATCATGAGAGCCCGTCGACTGCCTACTACAGCCAAATTCCCTTGGTGCATTCTAACCATGATTGGCCCCAGCTGCACCCTTCTGCAAACTCATGATCCTCTTCAATACAGTAATATATATATATATATATATATATATATATATATATATATATATGTGTGTGTGTGTGTGTGTGTGTTTTTGACATATATACATATATATGTTCTTTCGTATATTGCTGGTCAATAACCGTTATTATATGTTTCGTTTTTTTTTGGTTTCCCACCATTTGTCTTCTTTTTTTGGAACCAATATAATCCTATTCGAACTATGAGATATTAAATATGAATATTTTTTCCACTGAAATTCGAACCTTATTCACTAATATTGTGAGAGATTAATCTTTTTCGTTAAACTCAATCCTTTTGGCTAAAACCAACCCCTGCTGATATTATTTTATGTATATTGATTATGCACATGCCAATCCACGCTGAATAACACCATCCCAATCCCTTGCATATATATCCTCGCGCGCAAGGAAAGGTTTTAGTTGGTAATTAGCTATTGGTTATTATCGATTTCCCTAATTAATCATAATTATTTCTATATTGTTGCATGTGTAATTACTCATTTCATTGTCCATGCAAGCCTTCATTTTCAAATTTATATTCTTCGATGTATCCAGATAAACTGGCGGCGACACGAATATTTAATTTGCAACTGTTAAGTATATATATGATGGAATATTAATTAATGACTTCGAAAAGAATATTGGGAGAACGTAGTACCTGATGATGTTTGTGATTGACAAGGAGGAGCTGCTAGCAATACAATCTTTATCGTACTTCTAATCTAATAGCACATTCTCTATAACACTGCAATTCACTCTATAGGAAATCTTCTTTTAGATCTTAAATATTTGTTTATGTAGAAACCTATAAAGCTACGAACGACTGAATGTAAAAATGTGTATAATAATTTTAAGTAGCTAGATAAATCTAGATTAAATGAAATGCAATCAATTTAAGGCAATCAAAGTGTATTAATTGAGACAAAGTCAAATGACCGGTGCCAAAATAAAGTCAAATTATCAAAATCATTGGACACATAAACAACAGAAGTAATGGAAAAAAAAATAACGAGTTTGTCTTTATTAATTAAACTCAACATGAAAAAAGGATCAAATGTATACTTGACTTATTCAAGAAATTATGTTGTGTCAAAGGATTTGTCAGGATAAAGCCAAACATTCCAACCACCTTTTTATGTTTTTTCCATCATAGATATTTTATGAACGAAACCGTGATACAGAAATCAAACACGTGATAGGTGCTTCCAAGGTACAAACCGATCGATAGATGCATATTATATCATTTTACATTAAATGATTAAATAAGTTTTTGTATCATATAATGACATATATTAAAAATGTAAAGTAGTTTAATATACTAATTTTAATTTGTCAAAAGATCGACACAAGTATTTCTCTACGATGAAAATCCAACTCCATCAAGTAGTGGTTAGTACTGGGGAGCCGTCAATGGACGCCAACATCCTAAGCGAATAATATAAATCATCCATGGTCATCCTCAGTAAATGTTATTATAAATCATCCTAACTACATAACTAGGCTTTGTCATACACAACTCAACACGTAAAAGATTTCCAAATTTTTATTAAGAAAAAAGAAATATATTCAGTTGAGTACAAGAAATACTTAAGTCAGGAAATTTTGATACAAATTAGGAAACAAATAAACCAGAGACAGCTGCAATATGAACCAGCAAACCCCTTTACAAAGCCCACTGCAAAAGCAGAATGATCTGAATGGATAAGCAATGAACAAATTTGATAAGTGCTTATATAGTTGGGTAGATTATCCCTTATGAACCGGTTTTTAAGAAATCTTTGGGATATATTTGGGTGCCAATAGCAATTCTAAACCAGCATCTTCAGCCCACGTCAGACTTCAATCAGTCCAAATAGGTGCACTTTTACCCAAAAAAAATGTCTTAAATATTTTCTTTTTAATTATGTCCTCCGGGCTGACGGGTCATTTTGGGCTTCTTGAATGTGATACACTTTCATTTTCAGTAATGTTTTTTAAAAAATGATTAAATGTTATTTTTTATCCTTTATATTTTAGTATTTGTTAAATTTTGATACATTTATTTTATTAGATTTATTACGTTTTTATGCTTTCTTTTGATTCTTTTTTCAATTTTCCTGTAATAATGGTGTTTGGTTAAATTTTTAATTTTAAAACAATTAATTTAATATAATAATGGTTATTAAGTATAATAACCGCCAGAAATTTGTTTCCCGTCCTTTCAAAATAGTTTTTCCCTTCCGGCTTTCACCTTCTCTCAAACATGAATCGCACAGGTTTTGTCATATTGAGCCTAAATCAAGCTCAACAACCCATCTTCCTTTTAGTTGTTGTTTACGTTTTTTGTTCATACGAGTAGCTTAAGCTTTTGTAATGGGCAAATCTAACAAGAAACAATTTGGAATTTGTGGTCAATTTAGATCTAAAAGCCAGAGTAGCGTAACGTCTTCTTATCGGTGCACAACAAAAGTGCAAGGCAACAAACAAGTGAGGGTTCAAAATTTCATACCAGAGTTTCGTCAGAATCTGAAATTTTACCCTGTCTGACTCTACGGACGCTTCCTCTTCCAATATCTCTGCCGAGCTAGACACCTAAACCTTCAACATCTTCTTACTCTTTTTGAACAGACCTCTGTATCTGAAAACCTTTGGATTTGGGAGAGAAAAGGAAAACAAAATAAAGAGAAAGATTGATTACTAGAGACAAAAATTTTAAACTTTTTTTCTCTCCATTCAAATTTTAAATTTTTCTCTCTTTCAATCGAAACAGAGGATTAGTGTTGAGTTTAACAGGTGAAAATAATTTAAGGTTGCAGAAACAGGTTTCCAAGGTGGGAGGGAACAACAAAAATGATGTTAGATTTGGAGATCTAGGTTGGAGGAGATGCGATACTTTTTTAGTGATTTATAATGTTTGATGTAAAATAAAGATAATGATAATTTTAGGTGTAATTATTTCAAATTTAAGTTTTGACACAAGCATAGCATAAAAAATTTTAAAATTTAATGTATCAAAATAAAAAAAATACTAAACATAAAGATCAGAAGTAACATTTAACCTTAAAAATTAAAGTTAAAATTAATTGTTAAGAGTGTATTTGGGATAATTGCAAAAATTAGATTATTTCAATAATCAATTATATGTATAGTTGATTATTGTTAGAATCGATTATAATCAAAAAATTAATTTTTGTTTGTGTAAGTTTGCTAAAGAGTGATTTGAAGATAATTAATTTCTTTTGCATGCAAAAAAAAACCAGTTTTTTTATGATAAAATAGTATAAAAATAACTGAAATATAAAAAAAAGTTGTTGGAAAATAATGTTAAGCTACAAATTTTCATATTAATAAAAATAACTTATTTTTTTTTAGAAAAAGCTTTTTTCTATATTTAAGCTAAAATATCCAAACAAGCTGAAATTTTTTTAGCAATGCAATTGTCCAAATATCCAAACAAGCTGAAATTCTTTTTCTAACTTTTAACAAAAATAGCTAAAAACTGAAAATTTAATTTAAGTTGTAGCAAACATGTAGGCTTTGAGGATTTAAAAATTAGAAAATATAGTTATTTTGAAATTGATCAATTCATTCCATATTTGAGTGTTTCATTTTAGGAAATGTTTTGTGTCTGTATTTGCATTTTGCCATTTTCAATGGATAAATATGAATTGAATTTCAAGGAATAAATATTAGGCTTAATTGTCCAGTTTAGCACCAAACTTCTATCATTTTGCTGCATTGAAATTCTTATGGTGTGACCGTGTATGATATGAAGGAGCTAGTGATTGTCTTGTTTGTAATAGTTAATATGTTGGTTCGATAGACTTGGATGATGTTATCTCAAGTATGAGGTTCTCTTTTTTTTTGGATTATTTTATATATGGTGATTTCAGTCTATATCATTAATATATTTATAAGACTATCAACTAAATTAACATTAGATTAAAAATTAAGTCAAATTATATATTAAGACCTTATTTAGTCTATCATAGAAGGTGTATTATTTCTTTGATAAAAACAACTATCAAAGAGATATTAAAGGTTTATTGTGAAGAAGGCTTCTAAAAAGGTTTCTAGACCAGGTTAGATCTTTAAAAAGGTCCAAAATAAAGATCTTTGATAAAACTCAGACCTAAAAAATTCATTATAGGCTACTTGACAACCTATTTCCACCCCTAACTAGCAGCAATACCGTTATTAAAAAAGTAATTTCCAACCAATAATTTTCAGATTAACCATTAAAACATTGAATTTTGTGACTAATAATAAATTATGGTGCAATCATTATTAATTTCTTTGTGTGCTAGGTTCCTTCACCCTCCCATGACATGAATCATTTGGTACATAGTGCCTACAATGCAAATTTCATTCCGACCAATCTTTATCTTACACTTCCTTTTATCTCTTGCCCTCTTCATAACTTGTGTTCAAATCCGTCGCCGAAGTGGTTAATTTTCTGGGAATCGCAAATCGTGTGCTTTCTGCACATACATGTGTACAAATGGGGTGTCAGTTTTTTTTTCTCTTTTGCCTCAAGTAATTCTCGACTTTTTTACGCCTGCTACAACATATAAGAACATGGAGAATTTCTGGAGAACAACTGTAATATTCTCTTTTGCGTCCAAATCATTCTTCAAATTCAGCCAGGAGTGCGTAAATGACGTACAAATTAGCACAAATCAGTTGATGCACATTAAGTACACATCTCTCCCTTGCAACTATCGTAACGTTTCATGTGTTCATTTCCATAGTTTTGAAGAACAAATAACGTAAGTACGTAACTAAAATGCCAGTGCCCACCATATTCAGAGACGGTTATTAAAAGCACATATGGTATATATTGTGTACTTTTTTTACGGCTACAAACACTTATAAGAACCACTTAACTGCAACAAATATTATTTGATTTTAAAGCAAACTTCCATAGGTAAAAATTTCATTAAGAATTCGTTCCTATATCTGCAACAATTGATAAAAATTATGTGAACACCTAAAATATGGACTACATGCCCATGACCAAAAACTAACATTTACAATTCAAATGAATCAGACACTGAATTCATGAAGGAGAATCCATGAGAAATATTCTTCAACTTAAACCAGCAATCATTTAAATTGAGACATTTGTGATGATGTGACCATTTATGAGTGTGTTGGCATGTGACTCCACCTGGTTGTTCTACAATTTGAGAGCCTACGGAAGCCTGCTTCAAAATTATAAACAATTGAACATAACTTGTTTAGAAAGACCAGGGAAGGCAGCGTATGCAACATCCATCTTGTTGCTCTCTAGCTCAAGCCAGGAGTATTGTGTAGCAGGTTAGAAGGTCCAAATGGATACACCAGACACAATTTCAACTCACCAAATCTTACTTTGTAAATGCAATTCCAATACTAAGTAACACACTGCTAACTCCTTTTCTTTGATTAAGCTATAGCTTCCTCAACACCAAGCTGAACGGCCAAGGGTTCCTCACATTGAGCTACAACTGCCTCCTCTGCTATAATCCAGCCCTTGTTATTGGACTTTGCTTGTTCAATCCCTTCACAGCAACTCTGAGAAAATCAAAGACATAAGAACACAATAGGCACAAAAAGACAAGTTCACAAGATAGACATTATTCTCTAAAACATTTAAACCTACAACATCCTTCCACAAAATAAAGAACAAATCTCTAAATACAAACCTAGTTGTCTGCAGCCATACATTGTTTGCACAAAACACAGACACCTTATACTCCCATCAATGAAACACAATGAAGATAGTTGAATCAAAATCAGAAAATGCAAAATGTTTAAAGGAGGAAATATAGCAACTAAGGCTAATATGAAGGGGTAAAATGGCTGGACAATCAACCAGGTTTCGAGGGATGGCTGCATTTTTTAATAAGCAAGCATCTGGCTGATATAACTAGCATGGTACATACTATAGATACAATTGGCATCTAACAGCTTTATCACTGCAAAGCCTTTCTTATATAGTGAAACTTGTAAATGGGTAAGGAAAACTTATGAAGTCGGCAATGGAAGAATACCAACCTCTGAGCAAGTATATACAATAAGGGTCATCCAATCCCATTTTTCCACCATCTTTCTTTGGTCACCAAGTGCTTCCTGAAGAAAGTATAGTAATGGAGGCATCAGCTGCATCTCAAATTGCATTGGTCTGCCACAGAGACTGCAACTGCCGGGGTTTATTTTATCAGCTGCAGCTAAAATTGGTCTCCCACCATATGAATATCTACACAGAAATTATAAGAAAAACATGTTAGTAAGCCACACAAATAGGAACGAATACGTGTTTAACACTATAGTCCACATCAAATAATCATCTGTTTCCACACCTAAAACATTGCTCAGGATACGCGTCCAATCGTTTCTTGAACTTGAGGTACGTCCTATCGGCATTCAAAGCTTTATCGTATTCATATTGTTCCTTTTCCCAGGTTTCTTCAGCCTGTGAAGGATCGGGATCCTCCACGTCACTTCCATTCCCTTTAATAGAAAGGGACGAGTAACTAGAACATACAGAACTAATATCCCCCAAAGACTGCTCTTCCTGTGCATATATATAAAAGCATGGCACCACTGAAAACAACCAACAAACACAATAACCAATGACATCAATTTTATCACAACATTAGGTAACTAATAGTAGTACTAATTACATCAATTTTATCACAAACAGTTACCAGGCACGTCATTTTGAACTATAGTTGTTGTTGTTTTTGGATGTGGAGAAGACGAAGGGAGCTTGTTCTGGCATTTCTTCCGCGGTTTCTTGCGCTTGGTGTTGGAAGCGAGCGTCCCGGCTTCGAAGAGTGCCTTACCGAGTTGTTCGAAATCCATGTCAATTGCGTCGTCGTCGTCGTCGTCCGACACGGTGGCAATTGGAACTTCAGCAACGGACGCGGCGTGTTTTTGCTGAGAGGTGTCCACGTCAGCAACGTTCTGAAGTCGAAGAACGCGCCAAGCGGTTCCGCAATTGGGCGAGACGCAACCGAGAACGAAGAGAGTCCGGTGGTGAGAAAGGGGAGCGTAAACCTGCGCCACCAGACATAGTTGGCCGGCGCACTCGGCGCAGCGAAGCAAATCGGTGTTTATGGGAAGGGGCCAGTCCTGTCATCAAATATAAACCAATCTTAAAAACCAATTTCACGAAAAAAACTAATATGAATTCAGTGTTCGAAAATTGTGCGCGATTGAAAAGAAGAAAAGAGAAGAGTGAGTAGTTTACAGGGAGTCCTCCAATTTTAGTTGTATAGGGATCAGATGGCTCGTGATAATCGTAAGCCCATGGCCCCGGCATGCCTAGCAAAGTTGAACTTGCAGTTGCAGACATCTTCTTCTTCTTCTTCCTCCCAAGTCGCAACCAAAAAGCGGCTCCTACTCCTAGGGTTTAGTCAAACAAACCACAAGTACTGCCTGGATGGGTTTACAAACTTCAACTTAACTCATTTACTTTCTACATAAGTTTTTATATAAAAATTAAAATAATATTCTTTATATGAAAAAGTATATAAATAACATGTGGATCACGACAAAACAATAAACTAATAACATGTCTATGCTTTACTTCTACTATTCTACATTTGAGCATCTCAGAACTAAGTTGGAGTTGAGGTCTCAAAAGTACATCTTTCTTGGTTTCAAATTTGGTGTGAAAGAATAGTATATAGCTTTTTATTTATATTCCAGAGAAATTCTTATACCTCGTAATGTAGTCTTCCATGACCATGAGCACATTTTTTCATACTCAGACAGACCAAATCCCTCACCAAGCATAGTCATAGATTTAGACTCGTTCAAGTTTTTTACTTGATTCATCCCCACAATTGAATTCGTCTTCGAGGTGCTCCAACTCGAGGCTTATTCTTTTCCACAAATTCCTCTTTCCAATTGAAGGCCTTTAGTGACTCTATCCCATCATTCACTGATCCATCACTAGATTCTGCATCTTTCTTGGCACCTCCCTCACGCTCTTCTTCTGATGCAGAATACCAATGTTTGGATCCACTATTGTGAGCTTCAATGGCTCAAATACTTGTAACAAGATCTCTCGCTTCCTTTCATCCCTCCTCCTTTGTTGAACTGCGAAACATACTAGGCACTAGCTTTCAGGGACACACAAAACATTTTGATATAGATTGCCTCATTGTCAGAGAAAAACTTCAATTCCAACTCTCCCATCTACTCTCAATTAGCTTGCACATTTCTTCATAAAACCCCTTGATATTTCCCCATTTCAGCCACTAATGTCCAAGCTGGGAGTGTCATCCATTCACTCTCCTGCTTAAGGAAGTGTTAGCCGTTAGGGTATAATGACAAATGTTACCGAGTTATAGTGTGTCTGAATCAGATTCATGGTGAGAAATAATAAATGATTTTTCATAGTGAAGGCAAAGAAACAAATAGACATTTCTACTTTTTCATGTTATTATCACCATGGTTTTATGGGGTAGAATTTTTCTCTTTGATGTTATCCAAACACTATAAATTGTTGTACAACAAGCTTAGTAGTTACTCAAGTCATTTACCTACAGTATTGATCTATATATAAGTTGGACAGTATACCTACTGTATTCATTCTTTATCATGCAATTATCTACAAGATTAAGCAGATTCTTCAATTAGACTGGAATGCCTCAATTCATAATGTCAATAAACAAGCAAACTTCTGTGCTGACTGGTTGGCAAAGCATGGAGCTTCTTCCTTGGCTCCTCTTCATGTATGGGATTCTTCTCCCCCAGCTCTAAGTTCTCTGATCCTTGTGGATGCCACGGCTGTTCTATATCTAACTTAGATTTTTTTTATTTATTGCTTTTTTAGCTTCTTGTTTGTTTGTTTTTTACAGATAAAAAAATATTCATTCTACTCCATCAAATATAAAAAATAAATCATAAATTTAATCCATAAAGTACTATTATCTATTAAATAATTCTTAAAATAATAAAATTATAAGTAGTTCTTAATTAATAAAAATCCATCAGTCAACTCTATATTAACATATTTAGATTAATTTGAAAAAAGTTCCAATACTTCAAAAAATTTGTAGCATGATTTTTAACATTTTAAAGAATATTTATATAATTTCATTACTTTAAAGATTACTTAAAAGAGAAAAATACTTTAATTACCAATTTAACTATTTATTATATATATATATATATATATATAAAGTTGTTAAGCCTAAAAAAAGCTTTTTCAACACAAGTTATTTATCCAGCTTAATTGATTGAATAGAGTGTGTAAGAATTGTAAGTCTCTTAATACTTGTTTTCGATTACTACCGTTAAAAAAAATTGATATCAGGGCCAGCTGCTTTCTTCAATTTATTAGGGAATTCACGAGTAAATTAGCATAATAGATGAAAATAATACGACGGGGGAAGGGGGAGAGGGTTAGCAAGTCGCAGTTGAGAATCACATATGGTGTAATCATCCTTTTATATTTCCGTAAATGAGTTAGTGAATAGATACATGATTATACAAAGGCTGTGTAGCTTAACCCAATATGCTAGCTACATCACCTTCTGGCGGTAAATTAGTGTAACAATGAAATGGTTCACTCAATTCCATCTCTTGGCATTTTTCACGCCTTTGGACTTCTGTTTTGCTGCCTGAAAGGCCTGCATCTTTTGTTTCTTCCGTGCCTCTTTCTCAGCCTGTTATTGCAAAAACAGAAAGAAAGAAACGAATTTACAAGCTCCCTGGAAATTATGCAATACTGTTTAGTGTTAACCTTGGACATCTCATGGATTTAACTAACAAAAGTTTACCTTGGACATCTTAGATTTGGCTTTCACTTTAGGAGCTTTGCTATCAAGCTCAGCCTCGCGTTCAAGTTCTCTTTCCCTAGCATCAAAATTCTTCTCTAAATAATACTGCAATTTTTTTAGATTTCAACATGTTAGAAACCTATAATGAGCCATGCAATGGCTGGTCTTGTCATTGAATATAAACAAAACCGGATGAGGTTTAAATGAGCTATATAAGAAGCCAAAATATTACAATTCAATGTCTATTAAATCATTTCAATGAAAATATAGTGTCGGAAAATGATCTTGAAGTTACCATAAATTAAATATAATAATATTATATACACAACTGAGACTAGACATGAAAAAGATCATCGAGTAGGGGGTAACTGGGATAACATATAAGAGAATTGAGAATCAAGCAGGGGATAATATAAAACAATTGAGGATCAAGTGCAGTCAGGTATCCAAAATCATCCTAAGCATCTAGATAATATTAAACACCAAAATACTGCCAATGATTCAAACATAAAAAAGTTTATAAGAAAATAGTACAACTAAAAAACGCATTGTACAAATGATCAATGAGTTCCTAGGATCAATTGCGTCATGAATAAAGTTCACTTAACCCTTTTTAAACTAACTCTAATCCTAAAATATAAAAATAAAATAAATTGTATACTATCACACTCAATGAGCCACAGAAAGGGTAGGGTAAGAGAAGAGATCAAGGGATCGATTAACTTACATCGTAATCACCTGCATAATCCTGTATGGTGCCATCTTTAATTTCTATCACTCTATTAACTATTTGCTTTATAAAGTATCGGTCATGAGATACTGTGATAACAGTGCCCTGGTATTCATTTATTGCTTCCTGGGAGAAGAATCAGAAATCAGCAGGCTGAAAGGTGACAACAAGCTTTTTATTTTATATAGAAAAGCATATGACAAAAGTGAGACAAACCTCGAGCATTTCTTTAGAAGGTATATCCAAGTGATTGGTTGGTTCATCCAACACAAGCATAGTTGATGGCTTTACCATGAATTTGCAAAAGGCCAGCCGTGCCTAGTAAAACACAAAACGGGATAAATCCAAATATTTAAGCATCATATGCAAAGAGTGAGAAAGAGTGGAACATTGCAATGAAACTACCAAAGCCATTCATGTATATACTATTCTTGATGCTACAGTTCAAGAAAGTGACTAAAGGAATGCATGCATCCTGAGATTATCGAATACATTTATGGGTGGAAAAACATTGCCCCTCATTTCTCAATGCTTGAGGTTGGATGGTCTTAATATCATTTAGCAATTACAACTCTTCTTGATTCCTATATTTCATTCAAGACAATCATCAAAGCTTTTACTCAAGCAATAACCACTTGAACATCTAGTATGAGATTTTCAAAATGTCTATTACAATTAACAGAAAATTCACACAAATCTGCAGGTAACAAAGTAATTCTCAATTAACTAATAAAACTAACATTCGTCAAAAGATTCTCGGTTAACTAATATGAATAACAAACTTAATTCCAAAAAGTGAACCATTCAGTCATAGAATTAAGTTGGAATTTGAATGTTATGTTGCTCACAAATGCTAAATAAATGTCAACTGAAAAAGAAGACACAAATCTTGAATTTACCTTCTCACCACCACTCAATAGTGAAACTTTTCGGTCAAGCATATCAGCTTTAAAATTACAACGCCCAAGAAGCCCTTTAATATCATCAATCCTCCAGTCCTCTGCAGCTTCCTCTACTGTCTCGAGCACTGTTTTTTCCAGATCAAGTGCCTCAGCCTGTTAAATAAATGAAGTCAGCACTAAAAAATTATTAACCACACAAATTTGTTGACATAAAGAACAGGAACTGGTAGCAAATTCATCAATTGAATTACAATTAACATTTCCTAGGTTAAAGTAGCACACCTGATTCTGCTCAAAATAGTTAGGTAATACATTATGCTCCCCAAGCAAAACTTCACCCCCGGTTGGCTTTTCCAAACCCATAATCAATTTCAGTAAAGTACTCTTGCCACATCCATTTGGACCAATAATGGCAATTTTTTCTCCCCTTTCAATTGTAAGATTTGCCTTTTTGAAAAGTGTCTGGCACAGTAAAACATGATCAGTTGATATCATATAACGATGACATACAGACAGTAAGGTATTTTAATGATCAGGTTTTCAATAATAAGATCATGCTAACTCACCTTATCCTCAAAGCCAAATTCCAAGTTATTAATTGCTACAACAGATCTTCCACTCCTTCCACGCTCAGGGAACCTGATTTTCATTTGTTTCCGTTCAAAAGGTTTCTCCACTAGTTCCTCTTCCTGAAGTCTCTCCAGCTTCTGTGGTCATGTATAAAGAAAGGAAATTCTTTTAAGCAAATAACATAGAACAACAAATCATTAAAATATTCAATGTGACAGGATGCAATGAAACTAGTATGTGTAATTAACACAAGCACCATGTTTTTAAGTCATCTTAAGTTATGTAAGATTGCTAATAACTTGTTAAAATAAAGTGTCTATGAACTCCTATAACCCATTAGATTAAGCTTTCGGGAGTGTTGATTCTTGACATGGTATTAGAGCCTTCTTAAATTATAACCAAGTGATTAGGAGTTTGATCCTTGGCAGCCTTATTCTTCTAAATGAAAATTAAATTTCATCGCAAGCTATGGTAGACTTGTACACTTCAAGCTCAAACAGCCCTAGCATAAAGACATGTTAGATATAAAATAAATTCATGAACAACCCTTTAAACTTGGGAAAATATATTCTTGACATATACCTTCTCGGCAGAAGAAGCACGGCCAGAATTTGCTCCAGCACCTAATCTACTTATCAAGTCTCTTGTCTGCTCAATTTCTTTCTGCTGCTTCTCCCATGCAGCATACTGTGCTTCAATCCATGCTGCTTTTGAAATTACATACTGAGAGTAATTCCCCTCAAACGTCCTGGACACACCCATGTCAGTTTCCACAATTTTTGTACACAGCTGATCAAGAAAAGCTCGATCATGGGATATGATAACCATTGGAACATCCTGCTGGTTAAGATAGTCTTCAAGCCACTCAATGGTGTCAAGATCAAGGTGATTTGTAGGCTCATCTAACAGCAACAAATCAGGCTCCTGCAAACAAACATAAGTTCCCATTCTTATCATCAACACTTGCAACACTCAAACACGCATCATCTACACCACAAAACAGTGTACTCAGTGAGACATTTTATCACCCAGGAAATTGAATTATTCCTTTCTAAACAAAGCAAAGCAATAAAGTGTATGTCAAAGTGCAAATGACACCCACGTGATGGCTGAACACGCAGTATCCTATACAAATAGCACCATATTGTGAAGTATCAATGTATTTGGATTGGCATTTCATCGTACGTATTCCCAACTTTTCAGGACAAACCAAAGAAAAATGCAAAAGCTACTAATAGTAACTTTCAGCTTGACATGAGTCCAATGTTGAGACATTGAACCAAACATGCACTACAACTAAGTATGTGTTTGGATAAATGCTTGTAGAATTGATTTTGGTTAAATTTAATTTTCAAGTAATGTGATTTATATTTAGATGTTTCTATTCTAAAAGTAAGTTACTAGTAGAATTCGATATAAAACATTTAATCCAACGTAAAAGCTAAAAGTTAGCTCAACTCAAAATCAATTGAAGTAATTCCTCAACATGAAAACAAACATGTGAACATTTACTTGAAATAACATTAGCTGATATTTCAAGATGATTCAGGACAATCCAACATGAAGCATTAACACACCTGAAGTAGAATCTTGCCGAGACACATCCTCATCTGCCAGCCTCCACTGAAAGACGCGACCAGCCTATCAGAATCCTCAGGAGCAAAACCAAGCTCAGGCATCAACTTACTAATCTTGGCATCAACCTCATCCAAGTTCACATTCTGCGCCCTCCTCTGAAGCAAATCGAACTCATCCAAGAGCCTCCCCATGAGCTCCAAATCATTAACGGCACCCTCGAGCGCCTTCTGCACCTTCTCCAGCTTCCCTGCCACCTCCATCTCCTCCTTGAATGCGTTCATGAACTCCTCCCTCACCGTCCTGCTCGGCGCCACCTCGAACTCCTGGTTCAGAAACGCGATTTTCATGTTCGCCTTCGCCTTCACCACGTTCCCGAAATCCGGCTCCTCAAGGCCCGCGATTATCCTCATCTGCGTCGTCTTCCCGGCGCCGTTCACGCCGACCAGGCCCACCTTCTCCCCCTTCTTCACCTCCCAGCTCACGTCCTTCAGCACCGTCACGCCCTTGTAGGCTTTCCCCACGTTTTCGAGCTTCACCCCGGAGGAAATCCCCGACGCCCCAATGCTCGGTTGCTTCCTCACGCGCCGCTCCTCCTCCGAGTTCGTCTCGGAGAAAAGAGACTCGATATCGTCCTCGACGGTTATCATGGACAGGCCCGTTGAGGAAGCGGAATTGGGCCTCGGTGGGCCCGAGAACCGGTTCGTGTAAATCAAATTGGTGTTGGTGTTTGTTCTGCTGAGAACGCGTGGCGGAAGGTGGCGGAGTGCGGAGGGCTTTCGGGCGTCCAAAATGACCACGCCGGTCAGGTCTAAGTGGTGAAGCTTCGCGGCCAAGTCCATTGATAATGGATATGGTGTGAGTGCTCTTCTCTTCCCCCACAAATCCTGAACCAGACTTCAACCCATAAACCAGTTTCGCCAACTGTTGGAAAATTTTGCGCTTCCTTCACTGGGTTTTGTAATTTTGTGTAGGTAGAAGGATATGTTGTCTCGGACGGGGAAAAATTAAATTATTTAAAATGTTCCATTTGGATTTATTGTGGCCACAACATAAATATGAAAAATCAACCAACAGATAGATAACGATCCTGGTAGAATATGTGTTTTGTGCGGTGCAGAGAAGTGCAATAGGTCCCTCTCTTTTTGTGACACGCTGTCTCGGTGTGTGACTCTCATCGTTCTCTTCGGTCCACGTCGCACCGCCGCAAACAACCAAAATTTCTCACTTCTTTCTTTGTTTTCTTTTAACCCATTATTGGGGGGTTTAGATCATCTGATGGGTTTTTGTTTTTTTCTTGGCCCAACACTATCTTCTAAACGAACCGCCCATTGAAAAACCTGGGCTACTACTGTCTTCGTGTTTTCTTTTGCTCCTTGTATGACCTTGTCTTTTGAAACCGAACCATTTCTCTAAAAACAAAGTGAATAAATCATTGCCTGCTGGACTGTTTGAGTGACTTAGGTTGAGTTTTTTTAAACTTAAAATAAATAGTTTTAAAATAAGTGTTTTAAAAAAACCACTTATTTAATAAGTAGCATGATTTGTTTATCAAAATAAACAAAAACACTTTAGATATACACCCTGAAAAACAAAAAGTTGTTTATTTTATTAAAATAAGTATTTTTTAACAAATAAGTTTAAACAAACTAATCCTAAGAGGCCAACCCATGAAACTAAGTTGTTACTTGTTAGTAACACGAAACAATTATGCCATACATGCTCAATGTCTAAAAGGTTGTTGATCATTCAATCAAAAGACTGACCTACAAAATTGACTTGCCAGCAATACAAAGCACTTATACCTTATTAGCTCAATGTTTAGGGAGTTGTGGATTATCCAACCAAATAGTCAACCCACAAGACCGAATGAATACGTAACTCACACTAGTTTGTCACCAAAATTAACCCTAAATTGACCATTGGAGGAACATATCTACCCCACAATCCCCTTGTCCATACTGGAGGCAAGACGCACACACCTATCGACCTATCGAGTAGGGTAAACCTAAGGGTAAAACAATTAAAGCTTAAGTTTTAGGTTTACCAATAAAATTTATTTACTATTAATTTTTTAAAAGATCACATATTGGCTAAAAGGCCTTAATATATCACTACTTTCTCTAAAGTAAAAAAGTTTATCTCAACTTTTGCTTTTGATCTTACTTTATGTTGGATCATTCTTGAGTAGTAAAAAGTGACGTCAAGTGTCTCTAGTAAGGAAATCATGAGTCTCGTAGGATATTGCAAACAAAATCTATACTACTAATTAATACAGAACGCGACAACATGATAAGTAATACATAGCGGCTTCTAACATGTCAAAGGGGATGAGTTTGAGGGGTATATTGAGGACTTATTGGTTGAGCAAGTAGAAATGAGACGATACATACAAGAGAGCTAAACAAAACAATTAGAACTTAAATAATCATAGAACAATGAAGTATTTATATTGATGTTGCATATAAGTTTAAGACAATTATTGTGAGATTATATATCCTTCTATTAGATTAATTGTCAAATTTTTATTGTTGTATAACAAATTGGTATATAACACTTGTATTTACCTAATTGCATTGTTTTCCATTAAAATTATAAAGTTGAATTTATTTGTTTTTGTTTTTTTTAGCATAGACCATATATATTTTTTCAGAGACACAATTTTTTTCAAACATAACAGGATCACTATAAATAATAAAGCTTTACCTTCAAATAGTTAACACAATCATATGTCTATGACTCAAATTTGGAATTACTTTTTTATCAAATTTTTTTTTTTTGGTGTATTTTCATCAAATATTAATTATTAGTATTACTAATTTTTGTAAGTAGGAAGATTCAAACCCACCACATTTTTCCCATTCATTATTAAATCAAACAAACTTATATTTCCAATTCAAAATTCCTCCTTCTAAGTTGAAACAATAATGTATTAATTGTTTTGCAAACTCAATGATAGGTTAGATGATATTTTTCTTCAACATTTTTACCGTCGATCTTTGTCTATTTACTATCCCTAAATTCCTTTTTTTTTTTTCTTTTTTGCTTAAAACCTTCCTGAATTGAATTATTACATTGTTTATAACAACAGCGCCCCCCTTCTACTTAAAATTTACTAACTGAAACATCAAATTTTATTTCCCCAATTTTAAACCTCAATATCATATATTATAAAATTATTTAAATTTTCACTAATCATACTTCTAAAATTTTAGAATTCCAAATTTTAAACCTTAATATCACATCTTATAAAATTATTCAAATTTTCACTTATCTTACTTCTAAAATTTTATAATAATTTCACATCTCAAATCTATCATGAACTCCAAAATATTCAGATGGAAAATGAAATTTTAAATAAAATAAAACTGACATAAATATTATTTTTACATAATTTTAAAAATAAAATATTGGTTAAAAAAACTTTAAAAATAGTCTTGCACATAATTTAATTAAAGTAATTAAAAATATACTCAACCCTGTCTTTTTTTCCTAATTAATAAGGTGTAAGAATAGCTTGTCCCCCAATTAAATTATATATTTGGATAGAAAAATCATGATTTAATTAAGACAATGGCTAAACTATCCCTTTCTATTAAATTATCTGTTTTTAAACTTTACTTAAATACTCTTTCTCCCTCTATTTAATCATTCAATTATGGGTTTGCCTAATTGACCCAAGGAAAACATGGGGTTAAATAATCCCATCTTGACCAATAAAATTTTGGACAATTACCCCGTTTTAATTTCTATCAATAATATGATTATTATTGTATTTAATGCATCATCCTTTCTCTCTCATGTCATTTATATTTAAAATTAGAGCTTTAGATAAATCATTTTTTATATATTAATGTGATTGAAATATATAAAAAATAGTTTTTCAATAACATTTTACTTTTATATTAATTAATTACTTAAATTTTAATTATTTTTAGTTGTTAAATTCGAATTTAATTCCTAATTTTTTAACCACTAAGAAATTAGTTTTTATTTCATTAAAATCTACTCTTATAATATAAATTTGAATCATAATTTGGAACAAGAATGTGTTTTTATGAGTTATTCTTAAAGAAAAATATTTTTAAGAATTATTCGTGAGTAAACTATTACTTAGGCCCTAGAAGTTGTAAGATGTTGGATTTTTTAAAAAGTTAATTTTACATATTTAATTCAGATTAATAAATTAAAAATAATTTTTCTAGTTTGAAAATAAATAAAAAATATTTATATAAACTGAATAAAGAGTATAAATTTTATAATTAATTAAAAATAATTATTAAGATTTAATATTTAATATTTTATTACATATATTTATTGATTTTAGCATAATTCTAATTATTAAATTTTAATTAAAAACTATAATTTAACTCTTTATCTATTAAGGTAATAAATATATGACATGTACGTGGTGATAATCAAAATGCTATAATTTCAAGTTTCATTATTTTATCTATAATTTCACAATTATAATGTTTGTTTATAATTTTTAATTAAAAATTATAATCAAAATGTTATAAAAAAAATTTAAAAAATTATACTTGTATGTTGTAAAATGAATAAAATAAAATAAGAAAACAATGTATGAAAATAAAAATATATAAGATGTGTTATGTGTATTATACATGAAATCTTAGTTTCTTGAGAGAGAAAGAATGAATGATTAAATATGATAGCAATTACATTAATGATAGATTTTTTTATGAAATACATAGTAGATTTTTTTTATGAAAGACATTAATAGTAATTGCACGAGGGTTACAATAAAAAAATCTACCATCAATAGTAATTTTACTAAGTTTGGGATGAAACTAAAAATATATATAAATCTATTTATTGTTTAAAGTTGTTGTAATAAATTAAAAAAATTAAGAAAATAGATTATATATTTTCATCTAATTATAAATTAATATGTATGACAAATTTACAACTTATAATAATTACCATATCAACAATAATTTTTTATTAGTGACATTAAATTCAAAACATTTTATTTTATTTTCATTAAAATTATTTGTAATTTTGTAGCATAATTTTTATTGCTCTTATTTATTATTTTGATGTTTCACAAACTGTTATTTTTCTACTTTTTATAAAAAAATTACTACTATAATTAATAATTAAGGTCATTTTGAATTTTTTAAACAACTGATAAATAAAAACAAAATTTTCTTTGAAAATTACAAATAAAAATAATATATTCTTAGTATAATTTTTCTGTATGATGATTGATCACATGAATTCTTTCTTCTCAATTAGGTTTTTATTATTGGTATAATAATTGACAGACTTTAAATAATTGAAACTAATGACGATAAAGAAAAAATCTAGTTAATAATTAATGTTCATAACACTATCCTTCCATTACCTGCTTGTTTCGGCAATGATTGTTACCTTTTACATATTTTTTCAATAAAAAAAATAGTGCACCCTTTTATTATCTGTCATTGTCTAGGCACGACTTTATTGTTCATTAAATTTCGAAGCAAAAGAAATAAATTAGATGGTCCCGATTAAATATATTTTGACATTATATTATTGTCTTTTATATATATAAAAAAATAAGAGTTTAACTTTTACATATTATTAATTACTTAAAAATTATTTTAAATATAATTTTTTATAAGTTTTATTATATGTAACAGTAGATGGTATATTTTCTTTCAATTTATTCTATAGGTCTTTTTAATATTTTATATAAAAATGCGAAATGATATTTGAAGAACATAGAATTTTTCAATACCTTTTATATTTAACCAATAGAAAGATTAGAAAAACAACATTATAGAAAAAACGGAATTAGATAAATGAAGAACTTTAAATGAATAATAATAGTAGTGTTAAAAAATTAACCTAAAAAAAGTGTTAAAAAAATGAAAAATATATAATAAATTGGTAGTTGTGACTTGTGAGTTGTGGGTCGCAAATGGGGAAGAATATTTTGTGCGGGAAGACAGCTAGAAAACCGAAAGCAGGAGGCGGGCGCCACAACACGGATTGAAGGTACATTAAAATTAAAGCCATAATAAATGAAATAAAGATATCTTTAATACAAATGACAAGTATATGCTTGTTGCTCATTCAATACAACTCTAACTAAGCATAACTTATCTTAATAATAAATAAATAGAAGAGTGCCATTTTTGGTAATTAAATTAAATAAAACTAAAAGAGAAGCCAACCGATTATATTTTCGGGTTTTTGTTTTAAAGCATGTTACTAAATAGATAATAAAAATATTATCATTACATCTTTCTTATTTGATTGTAAAAATAATACAGGAAAAATATATATTATTATTTCTTATTTCATTTTGATCACAATCACAATTGGTAAACCCTACGAAAGGTAAACGTATTTTTGAAAAGACAAATGTAAAGAAAATGTAATTGTTTATTCTCGTGTATATATTTGAGAAGATACATGCTGCAACAGCTATGCCTATCTAGCATCCTTTTATCAACAAAGCCTGTGCCAAATCTCTCTCTCTCTCTCTCTCTCTCAAGATCTGAAATCACTCTGATGGAGCAGAGAAAGGAGGTTAGTTCTGATTTCTCTCTCTTTCTAAACGCGTCCGTTCATTTTCCCCTGAGACGATGTTTTGTGTTTGGCGGCTAAGGAAAATAATAATAATAATCGAATGGAATCGAACGAACGATGTTTCTGTGTGTTTGGTTTGGTTGCTATTGACCTGGAAATAATATGTTTCCTTCGTCGAAAGCATATGCGTACTTTGATTTAGTTGTATTTGTCGTTTTTCTGGCTCATGCTGTTCTGTTGGAACTTTTCGTGTACTCAATGAATAGAAACGTCTATGAACTATGATGATAAAACTCTTTCTTTCATTTCAAGCTCTGTTTGTTGTACTTCGTGTCGTGCTGTTTGTCTTTCCTTTAACTTAATCGATTTGTTTTGTGTTTATTGTTTGATATGATGATATCAGTGTTGCAGTAGCACAAGTAATCGTAATTCCCTTTCTGAAGCTAATGGAATATCAGATGTATTGCATGAATACTTATCATCTGTTATGCTGTTTCTCTTTATTTTTTCTCTTGTATGAATATAATGAAGTTTTTTTTCTATCTTGTAAATTATTCAAATTAACTGTCAATAAATTATTATTAACTAGAGTCTAGAGGGTATGGTGAAGTTCGTAAACTTTGCCTGCACATTGGCATTAGTAATTTTGCTTGTAATGGTTCTTCGGGATTGAAGTAAAACCTTTTCAATAATTAACCATTAGGTTTCTGAAATTTTATCATGTAGTCTAACTAATAATTTCTATTTATTTTATTGTAAGTACTACTATATGCCAAAAGATAGTTTTGTTATGGTGATAAGTCCTCTAACCTATAAATTTTTTTATCTGTAGAAAAATGCTCCTTGGTTATCAGTGCCACAGTTTGGGGACTGGGATCAGAAGGGACAAGTGCCGGACTACTCGCTAGATTTCTCTAAAATTCGGGAAACGAGGAAGCAAAACAAGACAAATATTTCAAGGGCAAGTCTTGGTAACGAAGAGGAGCTCACGGCTTCTGCCACTAACAATGCAAACACTGTCCACAGTGATGAGCACCAGCACCCCCACTACAACCAAACCAACTCTCCAACTGTAAGATCCCTCACCTGCTTCACCATTCTTATTTTATTAGTTTAGCTACCATTTGTTGGTATTGTGGAAAATTGGGAATAGTAATTCAAATTGATTATACAGTAATTAACAGAGGAGGGGGTATTATGGGAATAGTAATTCAAATTAATTCCTACATTAATTAACTGACTGAGAAAATGATTATGTCATGCGTCTGTTACTTAATTGGTGCAGTAAGCATTTTTGCAAAACTGATTGTTTCAAACAACACTAATCACCTGTTTCTGTTCTGTTGATCAAGCAAAAACTTTGAATTAAAATAGTAACTTTTAATTATCATATGAGTTGATAGTGAGAACTCCTAATCAAAATTTTCATTACTCTTTCATGAAAAATTTCTATGCTAAACTCTTTATTTTTTCATTTACCCCTCTTCTAGTTAATTTAGTTCATTTCTTCTTATGTAATTGTCTATTATTAAGGGAACCTAGCCTCAAATCTTCATCAGGTTGGATTAAACACAAATAAGGAATAAATTAAACTTGACATATTGAATCTTCTGTCTGCAGTCTGCTTACTTTAATACCAAAAAATCTTTTAAAAAGGGAGCTAATTAACAAAAAATTGAATACCTAAATGATATTTTAAGCAAGAAAACCACATATATCTATAGTTTTCAATCTCCCAACCGTACTATATATTTATATAATAATGAATATGATCTGTGAAGAGAACAGAGATAGAATGAGAAGAATTTGAGGCGGAAACTTTTTATCTAAGAAAAGTGGAAGACAAAGACAAATACAACACAACATGACAGCTTCTCGCCAAGGAGGTTCTATTAGCATAAAAAAACAACAAAGCTCACTAAGGTCGAGGCCTACCGGTTAATGGCAAAATTCACGTCCATCTGCTTCTTTAACCAATACTAATAGTTTTTCAACCCAAAAAGAGAAAGGATATATTAAACTATACATTACAGGGAATTATAATGTGAGACCCATGATAAGCTTCTCCCGTTTTTTAACCTAATGTTGGCAGAAAATTGAGCCGGGGCGGTGGTTAGGTTGAAGGATGTAAATATTAATATTTATTTATATGTAGATATATTCTATTTGACCAGGAAACACGCAATTCTAGTTGCAGCACATGCAATGAATGTTTTGGGCAGTTACATTCATTTCATTGGTAAGAGGGCTATATATAAAATATGGTGTTTGGTTATTGATTAGTGGAACTTTGAAGTCATATTCATTCTGTAGATCAACAAAATATTAGACTAGGATATGGTGTCTAAATATTGCATCTTTGTTTGATTTTTTGTCTTGACAGTCCAGGAGGAGCTTCCTGAGCTACTTCAACTGCTGCGTAAAAGCTTGATTCTCAAGGGAATCTAGAACCTTTTCGTGTCTGCCTAACCTCATGGACAGGGACAATAATTATGGTTTTGCGCTTGGTGATCATTACTTCGCACTTGTTTTTTATTTAGGAAAGCAAATGTTTCATTTAAGCCATAATCTTCAATAGTGATTCTATTACGCTTCCGTCTTAGTTTGAAATTTTTGTATTTAATTAGAGGTATAAAGATGGTAAGCATGTAAATGGCGCGTAGGACTGTAAGCCAGCTCCAAAATACGATGAATTAATCCAGCAAAGTAATGCTGTTGACCTTGAAATTTCCTTTGCTCTTGTTCCTCGATTAACTATTCAGTCTGGAGTTGAATGCTTACAATTAGGTCGGACTTGTAATGGTCTTCAATTTTTTCCTTCTTTCAGTTTTGGTAGCAATTTATTAAGTGAGCTCCAATGGTAACCTGCAATCACTTTTCATACAGAGATAAATCACGTTTACTGTTATTCTCCCCGATGTTTTATCTGAACTTCATTTATTAGACTTGTATCCGCATGTTATTCAGTCGTTCAATAGATCAGTATCACATTGCTTGCTTGCTACCCTGCAAACCATGTAAATAAAATGTAGTTGTTGAAGGATTCCTCCTCTTAAAATATTGAGTTTAATTTCTGTGCTCTATCCATGTAAAGACTTTTATCTTGTTAGAACTCATTTGATGTAAACTAAAATTTTTAAATAATTATTATAAAAGTTAATAAATTTATTATGACTTTTAAATTTGTTGACCATATAGATGCTTTTTACATTATTTATGCATTTAGAGTAATTTTAAAATTATTAAGTATATAAAAAAAGCTAAAAATTATATATTCCAAAGCCATTCCTGAATTTTTCCACACCCTGTTGGCCTTAACATTTTTCCACCCTTTAGGGTGTATTTGGTTGAAGGGGAGATGAGAGAAATAGAGAAAAAATTATGTGGATTCCACATTTCATATATTCTACTTTAATTAAAAAAAATTATCTTTTATTTTTATTTTCTCTATTTCTATTTTTATCTTTTAAACCGATCACACCCTTAGGTTTTTATTGTGTGGGGCTGTGGGCCTCCTACAAATTTGTCTGCCTCAAACACCAACGGCAAGCTTCACAGAATCACAGTTGGCGACTCCTATTCAAACTGTGGGCTAGGATGTTGACAAAAAAAGTTGTGGGTTAGGATTGTTGGAAGGGAATGATTCCGTGCCTGTGGTTGGAGTTCTGGTTCTGGTTTGGATCCTCTGCATTTCTTTTGTAAGGAAATTTTAGAAAGACTATGAAATAAGAACCGAATTACTAACAATATTTAAATGCAGTAAGGAAATTAATGATTAGTAAATACAGATTTTCAAACCTTCAATGCTTCGGCTTTCTTCCTTCTATTTGGAGTTCAATATCTCCAAATCCTTCGTTAACTTAAATTAAAACTTCTCATATACGCACTTGCACGCAGATGCACACACGTATATATCAATATTAATTATTTAAATACAATATTTTCTTAAATTTTAAAAATAAATTATGTAAATGCTGAATCAAAATCATGCCATCATTTTGTTAAAAATGTCCAGAAGCATAGACAATGTAAAAAGCTTTATCACTGTCAATAAATTTTACGTAAATTTTAAAAACAAAGTATGTAAATGCTGTATCAAGCTCATGCCATCGTTTTGTGAAAAATGTCCAGCAGGATGGACAGTCTGACATATCCACCTGAATAATATATATCTTTCCAGCAAAGCCTATCAATGTTTACTAAGTAGACACCAAATTATTCTACCCATTAATTGTATAATCCCACCACAAGATACATCATTTTCAAAACTTCCGCGACAAACGGCGTCCCCTGAAATAACTAATGGTTTAACAACGCATCAAACTTTAATATACTCTACCTCACCCCCAACTTAAAAAAGACAAATAATTGGAGTGTAATCTAAAGATCCTGGGGAAAGTCTCACGAAGGGATCTTTGATTCTGCTCAGAATATCCTCTATTAATCTAATGAGAGTGCCGGCATTCTGATCGATTTGCAGAAAACGTCATCTTGGATTCTTCTGATTATAACAAATTATACTTTCTTGATAATCTGAACAACGTCTTCATCTTCAAGTTCATGCTCCTGGTAAGCAACAACATATTTCGATTAGTAGGTGGCATGCTCAACAATGAGGGAGAAGAATAAAAGTAGAAACACAACACAAAAAGAGGATGAAGCCAAAAATAAAGTAAATTAAGTACAATATCAACCTTGCCAACTCTTTGAGGCTTGTGTTTTGCACTTGAACCCCAGACCAAAGCACTGCATCATTCGGTAAATGTGAATTAAATGAATGTCAGGAAAGAAAAACATTTTTTATGGAGGACCGAGGGGTGAGATTTTTTTACTCAACTTTTTTCTCAAAGAACAAAATGACACCCCTCAAACTAGTTCATTCATCAAACTAAAGATCCATTTTATATGTTTATAAAGTTCATTCAGGTGAGTACGGGCCACAGAAACAAGAGATAATAGCCAAAACGAGTGCTTCATATATACAAATGAAAGGCTTCCTAATAAAGCTAACTAGAATTCAGACTTAATAGTTGAAAAGCCAAGTTAATCTTCATATTCATTGCTCCTCATTAACGCACAATGGAGAAATCACTAACATTATCAAGGAATAAAGCTAAAGATATGTTTTAAGAGAAGTGCTCACTACTTAAACTGTTTAAGCATGTCCTTGTGAATGCGATCGCAGAAGTCCTCAACTGTCCTCTTCTTAGAGGATAATATTACAGGGTCTTCATAATCAGGATTCATCCCTTTAGGTTTAGTATAAATACGAGTTAAGTTGAGATATTCCCAAATTTTCTCCAGAAGACCATCAAGGTTCCACTCCAGATGTGCACTGAAGCATAGATAGAAAATTACACATATTTATTAAGAAAACAACTTTGTGAATAAATTTATTGCAAAAATCACAACAGAAATGGGGGAAACGTGACAGTTGCCAATCATACAGTGCTCTTTCCCCTCTTGGTCTCAAACATAGATACTTTGTATAATAATCTGTGATAATTTTGGAATTTGGACTAAAATATTATAGTTACAAAACAAGAGGGGGATTACCTAATATCAAGCAAAGACATAAAAAGGAAGAAAACAATAAGTTAGAGAATTTAAGGAGTTTGTGGGCATGAATACAAAGCATTAAACAGGCCAAGCAACTAGTCAGTGGAACAAAATCAAAGACAATACAAGAGATCCAACAAAAATAAACAATGATACAGCAAAAATCTCCGGTGCTTTTTGTTGAGTTTGAGAATATCATGCAAATACCCCCAAAATGAAATCCTCAAAAACTAGTGATAAACAAGAAATAATAATCTAAGGATGTACACAAGTCTTATGATTTTTCTTTATTCAAAATGGAAAAAAGGTTTGAGGTAATAATAAGACCAATGATTTGAAGTATTACCTGATTGGGCAGTAATGAGGTAGCTTATCCAAGATCTCCAGTTCCTCAAGTGTGATCTGATCAATCTTGTTCACAACATAGATACAAGGTATATACACCCTACTTCCCTCAATGACATCTATAAGGTCATCAGCAGTGGCATCATACCTGAGAGTAATATCTGCATTGTGAATTCTGTACTCACTACATATAGCCTTCACAGTCTCAAGATCTAGATGTGTTGTGGTGACAGTTGAGGTGAGATTGAGTCCACCTTTGTCTTTCTTCCTAAAAGTCAGATTTGGTGGCTCTTTGTTTAACCTACAGTCAGAAAATGAATTTAGTCGATCAAAGAGGAACAAATTGTTATGAAGAGAAGAAAATAAAAAACCAGAAAATCTTACATCAATTTTTTTAATTGAAATACATCAAAATATATACATACGATTCTGTTCATCTGAAAGACATAATAGCCAAAGACAATATAGTTCATAACATATAATAGAAAACAAGTTATCTGCTTTAACTGAACAACTCTTCCAGCAGATCCTGGTGCACCTGCCACATGAACAAATGGTTACATGCAGTAACACTTCCCTTGTGGCTAATTTGGATGTAAGACCCCCTGCTTCACTTCTAAAACCCTCCTTCTTTGGACCAAAGTCAAAGTCGGAGGCCAAATAGAAATCTATGAGACTACTAACAAGACTACCAGTACATACACTGAACATTTTTTGTTAATAGGTAAATTAAACAGGAAAGGTTGCTGAAGCCAGAAATTTGAAATAGCAAAGCCAATTCATAAGTGGCTGCTCCCACTTAGACCCGATAGGAAGCAAGCCTCCACAAGATTCAATTATTATCTCTCAAAAATCATATTTCACCACATGATCACCAAAACATCATATTAGAGTTTCTTCTGCCCTATGGGTGCAACTGCTGCCATCAATGAAGCCAGAAATGCTTGCTTTTAGAGTCAAATGCCTAACCACTATAATCTTCATTCATCATATTCATGCTTCATTGAGAAATATATTTTAAAACAAGTGCAGAAAAAGTGAAGTATTCATGCAAGTATAGGCTGCTGCACACAATGGGAAAAAATTATAAGAGGAGACCCCTGCCTTGTTCAGAAATCAGAATATTGGTAACATAACATAAAAATAGCAAATAATCAATATTACATGTTACCTTATACCAAATCCCTCTAGCTCTTTTTCGATAAGACGCTTATGAGTTATTGGCTTAATTGCATCAAGGACAATCAAAATGCAATTGCATGTTCTTGCAGTACTAATAACCTGCATTTCCAAAACAATAAATAAATGAATTACGAAAATGTATCAGTGTTTGTTGGTGTGTGAATGAAGTGTGGAAAATGAAAGGTGCATTGTGAAAGGTAAGGTTCGTGGTATAAGTAAATGCAAAATATATTACAAGGAAGACAGCATTCAATGCTAACAAACTTGATAGCACAAGTAGGACCAAGGTGTTAAACACCAAAATAGATTCCAGGAATCCCCTGCCCAGTTCATATTATGACAACATAAAACCCTTAACTTCTTTAAATATGCCATGGATCTCACCTCAACATTCAGCAAAAAAATCAAGAGAAAAAACTTTTTTAAAATTCATGAGGAACTTTTCCCTCTGAAAAAAATTTTGACAAAAGATATTCTGATGGAAGTTTGACTACATTGCAGACTTTACTTAAAAAGATACACTTCAGTTACTTTGATTGAAATTATCTTCTTAAAAATGATATCAAATGTAGTTAAACCATGACGAAAGTAAACTATGGTCTTTTTTTTACCTGCCTTCCTCTACCCTTTCCATCCTTAGCACCCTCGATAATTCCAGGGAGATCCAACAACTGCACATAAAATTGAACAACTACCAGTTAAAAATGGAAAATATTAACATAACTTAAATATGCATCACAATCATATTAATAAATTGTACAGTGACTAATATCCAACTGAACCTAAGTTCAAACTAATTGAAGATAAGCTTTTTCATGGTTAAAATTTTTATTTTGAAGTAAACAATATTAATGGGACTTCTTGGTAAGATAGATTTAGAAAACACAGTCAACATTAACCCTTCAATGCCTAAATTATTTATATATAAAAAAAACAAAAGAAACTCCTCCGCATAGTCGTATAAACTTCATCCTCAAAATGTTTTGATGCCTAATTTGACAGTAGAAACAGACGGACTAGATTGTACTCGTACAAGCATTAGGAACCTTAAAAAGATATTCTCAAATTTTTAATTTAAGAAAATCTACAGCCCAATCAAAATAAAACTCCAGATATATTCATTTATAATATGGATAAAAATATCAACACAAACAATTAAATGACACAGGACAAAGCTTTAATCAACTTTAGGTGTTTATCACTTAAATCATCTAGGGATAGCTGGTCCAGAAGCAAAGCTAGTACTTCAGCCTACTCCGTAGCAAGGCCCAAGCAAAAAGCACGCAGACCATCCTAGATGACTGACTTTGCCAATTATTAGAATTTTCAATTAGAATGCGATTTACTTTTATCTGTTATCTGTAGTGTACACCTGTATGGTTCTGCTTTATAGCCCATTGGGAGCTTTGCCTTATAAAGGGAGCCTTTTCAGTTGTAAGAAGGTTATGAAATGAATGAAGTATTTTCTTTTTATTACCTAGTCTTAGATTAACCAAGTGTAGCCCTAGATTCTCTAGGTGTCAGTGTCACTTTATTATGGTCCAACAACCAACACAAGCAACTCTACTTACTAATACATGAAATATGAACAGTGAGAGGATGAAATATAAAATTTGCCAAAACCTATATGCCAATGTTCCTTAAAGACCTGAGCACACATGCAGCTTATAGTCAGAGGCTACTAATATAGAGTGGCAACATTCACATATCATTTAATCTTCTCTCAACTATTATCAGAAAAAGGTACAACTAAATTCAGCTTTAGGCATCCCAAGCTTTTCAACCCACAAGCAGAATATCTTTTGCACAGTAAGGTGATAAATTTATCAACATATAATATGTTTATGTGGAGATACCTGGATTTTAGCTCCACGATATGTGATCACACCTGGGATGCAAGTTAAGGTAGTAAACTCATAGGAAGCAACCTATAAACAAAAACAAGTAAAAACTTCAGAAAGTTCTTTAATACAAACTAAACTTTAGATAATTTGGAAAATTATTATGCTACCCACCACCCAAACCCAATACAAAGATAAAATCACCCTGCATGCACATTATAATTGATTACTTAATGAACATAATGCATAACCTCTGTTGCATTATTAGAAAGAAAAAGCAGAGCACTTGAACTTCTGTTTATAGTTCCCCCTTAGTGCTATAGAGTCGGGACAATGGAAATTGTTGAGAAGTGGAACTTTATGGGATTGGGAGTTCTATGCCTACATTGCTCACTAGGTTTAGAAAGAAAGTTTTAGCATTATAATATTTCAAAAACCCTTATTTTAGCCATATGTCCAATGACCCTTTTTAATTTCTCAAGAGCTTCTTTCCCACTATGGCCATATTTCTAAACGTTTTCTCTCTTGAGGTTCTCATTTTCTTTTTCTTGTCAAAAGGTTGCACTTCCTCTGACTACATTAAATCAAATTCACTTTCAAAAAGGACCCAAACACAGAAAAGAAATAAATGATAGGCCTGGAATACCTCCATACCTCAGAAAATGTCCCGGTCAACTTATTTAGTAGAGTAGATTTGCCAACTGAAGGGAAGCCCACAAGACCAACTCTTGAATCCCCACTTTTAGTAACATCAAAACCTTCACCAGCACCTCCAGCTCCTTTTGATGAAGGTGTAAGGAGTTCCCTCCGCAACTTTGCTAATTTAGCCTGGCACCAGATATTTACCAATAATGAATCAACCCCTCAACAAAAACAGCAACAGAATACAGGAAAACAGAAGAGGAACTTGAAAAGCTCAAAGAAGGGGACAACAAGGAATAAAATCCTAATGATACTTATGGAAGGTTGATTCCACATAGAAGCAGAATACAGAAACAACCATCTTGCTTCAATATCACATATCAGAAGAAATTGATATGGAAGATCCATGAGGCCAATAGAAACAAAGATGAGCAGGATAAGATTCCATACATTTAGAGTTATTTACTTATATGTTAGCATTCCTTTAGGGGCATAAATATATAAGCAACATGCACCCAAAATTATAAATAAATCACAATAATCAGCAGTAGAGATTACTATGATGGATGAAAAGTGGAGACAAAGTAGGCAGATAGCACCAGAAGAAAGTATTACGCCTACAAATATAACTTCCATAATGAATATAGAAAAGGGAATAGAAATAAGTCAATATAAAAATCAATGAGAATCCTTAATACATGGAAACAAACTAGGTCAATTGTATGTGCAGAATGTGCTATGAGGCTTATGCCTACAATTTCTAATATAAAATGTAGAGCAAACAATATCATCATGAACCAGATACACTTCCAAATGCAATCCCTGTAACAACTATCCAGTATCCACTTCAACCAACTCATATAAGATCATGTCAATATTTCAGTACTTTGAAATAAACATTTTCTCCTGATTTGAAACAAAAACAAGACATCCCATTGTCTTCGATAGTTAACCACAACTACCAAAAAAATTCAGAACAGCACACACATTATTAACATACTTGATCTCTTTTCCTTTTTCATATGTCATTTAATAATCAAACAAATTAACTTTATGTGCTTACCTTCAGCAAGCCCAGATGATGAGCAGTAGCCTTGTTTTTTTGGGTCTTTGCCATCTGCAAAATGAAAAATACAATTAACCAATGATTGCAGAATTAAAAACATTGAAAGCAGAATAAAGTTTGCAGCACCAATTCAAATAATAAAAATGAAGGATAACCACTGAATCTAAGCTAAGTTGGAAAGAAACAGTTCTCTTTTATAAAAAGAAATGGTGATTCATAATCAAGTAGAAGTTAATTGACAACTATTAAAAAAAAAAAAAGAAGGAAAACCCTACTGCGGCAGAGAAACATTTATCTCAATTTTTTTCTAAATTATTTTGAAGTGCTAAATGAACACTGCTGAAAAAAGGTTAGTGTTCTGCTTGAATAAATCACATGTCCACAATCATTCCCCTGTATTCCACTCAGAACCCAAGTACCTCATCTTCGATATCTTTGATCTTCTGCATCACCGTCGCCATTTTGGAAGAAAGATAACAACCTCAGTGGCAACGCGAAAGATATTCAGATTAAACCCTGGCGATAAGTGAAGTGAGATTGGACTTGGAAAACTCTGCGGTGGTGAATTGCTGCAGCTCAGCGTTGTGTTGCGACGGTGAAGAGAAGAGGTGAACGAAGAAGGTACTAGAACATCTCGTATGCAGAAACGCTTACGGTGGGACATAGGGTAGAGTATTCAGTTCTCGGATCCAAATTGAAATTACAACAAACATGGGCCATTTTTTAAATAAGCTGCGTAAGCCCAAAATAATTAGCTTACAATTTATTTGGGATAGCGTCAACTGCTATTGGACTACTCACACCGGGATGTCTTTTAGCTATATTTTCAAATTATCTTTCCAATGGAGCACAATAAAAATATTTTCATTATACACTTAAAAATTTATGAAACAAAATTGTGTTTTTATTTATTTTTTGTTTTTTTACAAAACAAAAATGTAATTTCGTTTCGCAAAAATCCCCACCCCCTCCCAAAATGAAAATGCAATTCCCTTTTGACCAAAAATCCCCCCACCTTACCCTCTCTCCTTTCCCTTCCCCTACCCTTATTCCTAACGATCACACAAACACTCACAACAACAAAACATTACAAACACTCAAATTTATTTTTTATCTGGGTTGGGTGGGGGATGGGTGGCATAAGGAGAGGGTGGCAACACGGGGACATCGGTGGGGGAGACAATTTTGAATCTAAGGAGAAGAAAAAAAGGTGTGGAGATTTGGTGAGTGAGCAAAAGAAGAATTTATCAAGACTGATAGTGTCATTAACAAGGATTGATAGTGAAATAGTAGTTTCCTTTATTTGGGCTTAGGTTTCTTTTTGACCCAAGTTCACGCCAGTTATGTATGGACAAATATCGATGAATCTCATCTCACATAACTTTGGGTAATTGTTAAATATATTCTATTGTATTAATAATATTCTCTTGTTTTCTTTTTATTTTGAGCAAATTACATTCGTCCTCCAAAGTTAGTGTTTATTACACTTACATCCCCTTCCTAAAAATCACATTTATTTTGTTTCCCCTGAACAATCATCGTTACTAAGTTCAATGTCTTAAGAACCCTTATCACTTTTGTGCAAGTCTACTCCTAGCCTAAGTTCACTTCTTATTTCGTCAATGAAAACATTGTCAACTTGTTTCTCACCTCTTTCGTCAACTCTATCACCTTCACCAACCACAACAACTTCACCATCCTTACCTCCTGTGATGTCGTCCATGGCCTCTTCTAGTGTCGCAGTGACCTCACCAATGACTAGTGCCCTTGCTCCGTATCGCATGCGGTCATCCAACTCGACAACCTCTACACCTCTGACAATGATACGTAACTCGACAATTGTTTCGTTAAGTAAGATAATGTTACTTTCATCGGGTCGAGGACATGACGATGATGTCACTAGATCCTCACTTCCTTTTCTTTTTTCTCATCATCTTTGACAATTTTAGTGGGTTAGGGAATCTCAATGTAATGAATAATAAAAAAAAATAAATTCTTGTGTATAATTAGAAAAAAGAAGTGAGGTTGAATGTAATAAGCACTAATCTCTTGGGATGTGAGTGTAATTTATTTCTTTATTTTTATTATTTTTTCAAAATATCCTTTTAATCTCCTTGTCAATTTCAATGTTAGTCGATGTCTTAGAACATTAGTTAATAAATTAAAAAAAATATTTTTTTTAATACTCAAAATTATACTGTTCATAATATTTTTTACACTTTTTTATTATGTCATAATAAATATTTTTTTCTTATTTATTAGTTCTTTCAGAGAAAGATCTTTTTCCATAAACTTTGGTATTTATGATTCTACTGCTGACAATACAAGTGTCACTGCTACATTGCTACTGTCATTATTTGCCCTTTTAAGGAAAAAAACTACGTCATTCCCTGAAATTTGTGGTTGGTAAGCATGGCGTAACCCGTGATGTTACAGTGCCATGTGCCACAGTCATTTCCTAGTAGGATGGGCATTAAGGACCCCTGCCTGAAAGTGGTTCCCAATTCCCACCCACCAGTCACTAAGCTCTGTTCCCCAACAACAAGTCAACAGTCATTTCCTCTCACATGCTAACACTGTAAACATCAATTCATAAAATATTTTTTATCAAGCCATCTTAATAACTCTTGAAAATTTCATGATATTAAATATTTTTATTTACTAGCAACATTTTTTTTTTTGATTTCGTGATACTAACTTATACTTTAATTGGGTCATAAATATACCTACGGTTTCAAAATTTTAATTAAACAGAATTTTTTTTTGTATTTAGTTGTTTTAATTTTTGGGAAAAAAAGTTGTTCTAATTTAACTAATAATTTTTTAATTGTAGTATTAATCAAAGTAATTTAGATTAAATATCTATAAAAAATACTGTTTATAATCAATTATCAATTACTACCTTTATTCTTACTAACAGATACTTAATTCATCAAAAATAATAAAAATAGTTAAATTAATTATTTTAATTATTATTGACATAAATTTAAAATTTATTTCAAAAATATCTTTAGAATTATTTGATTTAATTGATGTATGATATTTTTTCACACAAGGAATTAGAAAAATCCAGAATTTAAGAACTAAAAGTATACAAATTTTAATATGTGAGATTAAGAAAGATAAATTCTTAAATTTGAGAGCCTAAAAATATATTTAAACTAAACCTATGTTATTTTTTTATATATAGTTATAGAAAGTATCCAACAATTTTGTAAATAATTAATTTTCATTGTAAATCTAGCTATCAACCTTTAGTATGGTCTCTTTTCAATCATTTTTTTTATTCATAAGATTAAAATTCTAAATCTTACTTAAAAAAAAAGTCTAGTTTTGTGCATATCAATGACATATTGGTGATGAAATAAGATTATGTTAATTTAAACTAACTATTACATCATTTAATAACTTTTAATAGCATAATTTTATCTCAAAATTAATTATTAGATTGAAAGTTTCTTTTATATATATCATATTTGTTTAACTTTATATTAATTAAAAAGTATTTAATACCTCATTTTTATAGATCAAAATTGACATAATAATATAAATATATTAAAATACAACGTATTTAATACCTCATTTTTATTCATTGATGGTTAAATTTTAAAAAATTAACACAGACAACAGAGATAATATTATATAATTATAATTCAAGATTTCAATCGAATTCACAATATACACAAAAATATTAAACGGTATAATAGTTTTACATGATATATAAATTTATTGAAGGATGCAATAATTAGTGTAATAAACAATATTATATTACAACAAGATAGAATACCACCAAACATGCCTAAAAAGTCATTTTTTTTTAATAACTATAGCAACTAAATATGAATAATTAAACCAAAAAAGTTGATCTAAACAGTCGAAAGGCTGACAACTTTCTTATATGGAATCTCGTAATTTAAGTGGATGATATTTGTCTTTTACCTTTCATTCTGGGATCACTTTACTTTATTTTATCAATTATTTTTGTCGTCTTTCTACATTTTTACTCATCAAAACTTGGCATCTGGGTGGTGGATACAGGAATTTGTAAAACAGTTGGCATTAGAAAAACGTGGCTCTGCATTATCGCTAGCGGCCGACACCATTTCTGATTGTAGCATCATTATTATTACTGAATTCTGCAGTTTCAAGGTGAAGCCTGAAGCGCCATGGAAGCTCAAGCGGTTCAAGTCTTGCGATATTCAGCTACGCTGCATTCCAATAATCCCAAGCTTGAGAAAACAGGGACCAATGGCTCTCTCCGAATGTTTGGTGGATTTAAGAAACAGCTTTTTGTTTCGTCTAAGTTGCAGAGTGCAAAACCTTCGGCGAATATACGGCGAAGGACAGCATCTTTGGTGGTTGCATGTTCGCATAATAATATTCCAGGTTGTTGTAAAAACCATGCATACTTTGACAATTTGCAAACAATGATTGTTTTCTTTTTTTATTTCCTTGAGTTTTCATACCTACGTACGTATATATATCTGATGCATATGCTATTCGTATATGTCTTTATCAAAGTATGATATGTGATATAATAATAGAACCAGATTTGTGTCAATTTATCCAAATCAATATCAATCTTTAGAGTGTGATTTTTTTATTCTCCGGGTGCCCCCACCCCACCGTGTAGAGATTAATCCGGCTCACTCGCACCACCGCGAAGCCATCGGTCAAAGGGAATTTTACATAAGTGAGAATCAAAACCTTTGATCCAAGAGAATTTTATATATAGTGAGAATTAAATAGATCCTTTTCACACATGTGAATGCAATAAAACCTTACACCATTGAATTCCTTTGGATTTTAGAGTGCTTAAGGAATACTATAATTTGAACTAGACGTCTTGCAAACCAAAAGTTGTGTTACTACTGAGTACGGCCTGTACGGGAAGAAGGTGTAATTATTGTAAGTTGACAGTGAATTATTTGTAGAAAAATCAAATGAAATTTCTTCGTAGCTTTAGCACTTTTGAAGTTAGTAGAATGTTGTTCGAAAAAGTAAAGGAAGGAAGCCTTTTATTTATTATAATAGGGCACCGTTATTTGAGACTAAATATGGTGGATTATCTACTATCTATATTGAAAATCGTTACATGGTTTATTAATTAGAAAGGGTAATGCTCTTACCAGCTGGATCCTTGAGGGTCTGTTTCTATCAAGTTGAGCTAACCGTGGCTACACTTAATTTTGAGCTACCTTTCATTATCTGTAGTGTCAGTCACAATTCCCTCGGGTGATTAATTGGAAAACTAACATATAAGGGAAGGCATGTGTTTACCCTGTACTATGTAGTTTGTTGATGATTGTAATTTGTAATAAGTGTTGCCTATTTTGAGTCTTAACATAATTTTTCAAATGTCACTCATGTAGCTTCAGCATTGGAATATGGAAGCTTTCATTCTTCTGTTGAAGAAAAGTTGATTTTGAAGGTATATAGCACAATGCCCTTTGTCACTTTTAATTGATTTAAGCTCTTTCACTGCAAAGATGCCCCTTCAGTTATAGTACACCATCTGGACATGATAACCTGAGCTTAGTTGTTTTTTGTGTGAGCATCTCTTAACATTGTCTGAGAATCTACGTGCCATTATTCATTATCTTACTCGAATCAATAAAACTGCAGATTAAATCACAAGAGATCGAACCATACTTAAGTGGACGCTGTATATATCTTGTTGGTCAGACTCTAGGCAGAAGTACTTGTGCATACATACATTGCAAGTATAATTACTTAGGGTATTCAAAATATTTTGAATCTGAAATGCAGGAATGATGGCCTCTGGGAAGACAACTGTGGGACGGATATTGTCAGAGGCGCTTTCTTATTCGTTTTATGATAGGTTAGTGTGGTAATTGCCCCACCTGTCTTCTTTTCAAATTGAGGAATAGAGTTATGAGTGAAAGTGAAGCATGCAACATTTGAAAAACCAATAAATAGGCTAGCACAATAGAGAAAGAATTTCAACTGATGATTATATTGGATTGATATCATCTGACTTTAAGGAGATGCAGCAAATTTATTGTATCATTAGGATAAACCCGGGTCTGTCTTTTGTATACAAGATTCCTAATGTAAGTGTTTGTGTATCACAACAGAAATATTCTATTTCATGCACGCATTAAAGTTTCTGCTGAACATTTTCTGCATTTATGGAAGCAGTGATGCATTGGTGGTGAAGGAGGTTGGTGGAATATCTGTAACTGATATATTCAAGCACTATGGAGAGCCTTTTTTTCGTAATAAGGAGGTCAGTTAAAAAACACAATGTTTTCAGTTTTTGTGTTCCTCACTAAGTATTTGGAATTTTTTTGTTAAGGTTTTCTAATTGTAAGGCTTTCCTATTTCTTCTATCCTAGGCAACCCTCTCTCATTTTCTTTTATCCAAATTTAATCTGCGCAGAATGTGTACCTTCATAAAGTAAGCTGCAACAGGGAAATGGGAGCAATCTATTCTAAAGTACTAATTGATGATACAACCTAGCTTCTTTTAATTAATGGATAGAAAGAATGTCTATCCCACAGATTAACTCCTCTCCTTTCTTAATATAATAAATGAAGAACATTAGTCTTGAAAATTTGGAATTTTGAAAATAAATTGGTTGGGTTTGGTTTGTAGAGAAATCAAATACAAACTTAGGCAGGAGCATGGATACTGTATTAAAGTAAGCATTTTAAGACAGTTATGTATTGTATTGAAATTGCATTATTCAAGTGTAGTGATGGATCCTTCGAAGAAGAAACTCCCAACTTCACACAGACAAGTACTCCTCTGATGTAATACAGAGTTTTGCACATCCCTTCCATATCATAATTTCCCCTATATTACCTCCCACCTTCTTTCATTCTTGTGTAACAGACTAGTCAACCCCCTCATCTCCCTACACACCCTTTCTCCTCAGCTTTGTGGCAGACCCTTCTAATACTACATAAACTTCACCAAACCCAGATGCAGGAACTCTAGCTTCTTGGGCTATTAACCAATGGTTCTTTTATGGGTTGTCAACAATGCCACAATAGCTCCTAAATGGTGGGGGAGTTGTCACCTAATCACGGCCCTGACCCTGGCCCTGGCCCTGGCCCTGGCCCCTGTCGAGGCACATGTGTTTACTCTTTCAGTTCTACAGTTAGTGATCTCTCAGTAATTGCATGATCATTTGATGTAAAAGTTAGATTGATATCAACCTAAAGTTAAACTTTGGTTAATCTGTTTAATAACTAATAGTAAGGCTCATGGAATGTGATATTAGATAAAGTTGAGGGCTTAATATCTATTCCCTTCGTCTCTAATTATAAAATTCTTTCAACTAATTCATGTCCTTTAAGAAAAGTAGTTAATTATCTTAAATCTGTCAATTATTTATACTATCATTTCAAAATTATCCTTTTTTTATCTTTTTATTCTCTAAATTTTTTCTCATTAATGTTAAGAGAGATAATTTAAGTAACTGTATGTGAAGAAAAAATAATTAATACATCTAGAAATTACAAAATAGTCTTATAAAAATGGACAAACAAATTTCTAAAGAGTCTTGTAATTAGAGATGAAGGAAGTAATGATGATGACATGTGCCAACAAGCCACGGCAGAATCTCCCAAATTACTATTCTTCTGTTTAAAAATAAGAAGATTTGGGGCTGTTGTGAATTGTTCTGTTTTTCCTCCAGGTTCTATTATCAATTTATCACATTCATTGCTCATTTTCCATGCTTATTTTACTGTTGCAGACTGAGGTGTTGCAGAAGGTGTCAATAATGCATAGACATCTTATTTCTACTGGTGGAGGTGCTGTCGTGAGGCCCATCAATTGGTATAATAATTAACATACTAACGAGAAAAGTTTTAATTACCTCCACTTTTGCCATTAACTCTTCTCACTTCAGTCTTCACACATACTTTATATATGGATTGCCAGGAAATATATGCAGCAGGGGATTAGTGTTTGGTTGGATGTACCTGTAGAAGTCTTGACTCAGAGAATAACAGCTGAAGGAACTGATTCTCGCCCACTTCTACATTATGAAGGAGGAGATGCATACACAAAGGTAAATGATTTTTCTTCCATGACATTTTTTCTTTTGCAAAATATAAGACAGTAACTATTAAGAATCTTGGAAATTTGGAGGAACTGATCTTAGCATCAAAAATATTTTTCTTTTCCAGTAAATAATTTTACCCTTTGGAATTCACCTGCAGACTATCACGCATTTGTCTTCCCTTTTTGAAGAAAGAAGTGAAGCATATGCAAACGCCAATGTGAAGGTCTCCTTGGAAAGTATGTCTGCAAATGTTATTTCATTTCTTTAAATGAGAATTCTGGTTCTGTCCAGAATCTTTGGGAATACAACAGGAAAGGAAGTTGCTACTTATAGACTCTTGGGACTTCTGAAGCTTAACTTTTTTGGTCTTCATTTATGGATAGTAGTTAGTCTTTAAGGATTGTCCATTGCTAAAGCATGAAAATTCAGATTGCTTTATTTTTTAGATTTCTGTGAAGCTCTAAAGGGTATACTACTCATTCATTATCTGCATTCTAGATAACATCCATCTATTATTGTGTTATGTTCTTTTGTACAGATATGGCAGCAAAACTGGGCCGAAGAGATGTGTTAGATTTATCTCCAACTGCTATTGCAATGGAGGTGCGTCACTTCCCGCTTCATCCCCTTCTGAACTTCATCTTAGTTTGCTCTTGACCAACCTAACTTTCTGGAGAGGCCAGAGCTGAAATCGTATCTAAATTTTGAATCACTGACATTTACTAGTGCCAATGTATTTCTCAGGCGCTGGAACAGATCAAAGGCTTTCTTATAGGTGAAGATGGCTTTTAAGCGTGTGCTAGCAGAATCTTCCACACAAGCATGCTTTAATTGTGCATATTTTTCTCTTCAAATAATAATTATAGCATGGCAATGTGTTATATCTTTTTGTTAGGAAAAGGAATGATGCAGCATCATCAACATGCACATATTTAGTATTTTTTTTATTCGTAAAAATTAAAAATAAGTACTAGAATTGAAGTTTTACAACTTTCACGTACTGAACTAGATCTCGTTAGTGTAGGAATTTAGTGTTTATGTGTAATTTGTGTGATCATATATAATTTGACGGCATGCAGCATTTAATTTGTATATCTTTTTTTTTTTTTTTTTGTATATTTATGAGTAGATGCGACGTTTTTTACTTCTTCTCTGAAAAGTACAAAGGTAAAACTGGAAGACACCCTAAGAGTACCAAACAGGGATAGATCATAGATGTGATATTTTTTGTAATCAAAACTGGATAGATCAGTTTATGTGTCTCAAGATCTGCCGATTTTGGTGATAAATATTGTACATTATAAATAATTTTAAGTAAACAAATTCACAGGTAATTTCTCATTTTACCGTGTTAAAAAAAATCAAGTAAACTACCTTTTCTAGAGTGACTGCTTCGGATAAGAAAGTAATGCATTTGTAATAAATACTATAAACTTTTGAGCTTTCCTTTAAAAAAAACTTTTAAGCTGCATAAAATAAAATAATTTTTAAATTGTTTTTAATAATTTTTTATTATCTTGTAGGATTTTATTTTTTACATAATTTTATCATTTTATGCTCTGTTACAATATAAATAAGTAAGAAAGGAAGAAAGTAGGAGGAAGGTATGAAACTTCCTTCGATTGATTGGGTTCAAATAGCAAAGAAATTTTAAAAAAACGGTGTAGGACCTAGTAAAAAACCTTTTGCTCAAAATTGTGAAGAAATGCAAAGAAATTCTTGCATTTTATTGAAGTACCCTCTTGCTGATCATGAAGTTACAAATTTTAATTTTATTAATGATTAATTTTTATTAAAAAAAATCTGATTGACTACTTTCGATAAAGTTTCTTTCTTTTAACTATTAAGGAAAAAAAACATGATTATGTATGATAAAAATAAAACAAAAAGTATCTTTCTCACGTCGGACAATTTTAAAATAAGTACCGTATGTATGTGTAGGGAACAAAGATACGCATATGCCAAATCTACCTGGACCACATTACATTTATTTCGTGGTATAGACCACTTACACTTTAAGTTCTAAGTTCAAAGGTGTGTGATTTATCATATTTTTTTCCTACACCATTTATTTTTTTAGTGAGAGTGGAAAATAAAAAAAATACTCTTACTTACGTATAATTTGTTTGGATTGTCAATAAGACCATTACCTATTTATATTATTATGACGATATTTTATCCAATTGAACTAATAAGTTAATTATGTTATAAAATAATTAATGTAATTATATATAATACTAAGATTTTTAATGTATATTTAATATATATATAAGTTTACATAATAAATGTTGTAACAATTAATTTTAATTTAGTAATTAACTTTTTATATATAAATTTTTATTAAACCCATAATTTTTATTTAAAATTTATAATTGTAAAAATATATATTATTAAATAAAAAATTAATTATAATAAGATCAAAAATAGAAATTTACTTAATGTAATAATATTTACACAAGTATTATAAAACACTATAACTAAATTTATTTTAAAAACTTTAAAAATATATATTTTTTAATTTAAAAAAATTGAGTTCATATGATTCATAAGAATTATAAATTAGTATTTTTTGGTTACTCCTATGATCTCTTACCCATTTCCCAAAACTCGTACCTTGATTGGTTACTCCTAGCCCCACTGTATGAGTCATATGAAAACGTGTTGCATGCATGAGTATGACCTGTGCTAGTTTTACAAAGATTTATTTATGATTTCAAAATCTAAAAACAGTTCTTGAAAATTGAAATCCAACACACTTCTCAAAGACTTATAACAGTATGTTATGGAATGTCCTAATTTATGTGTGTATATTTGTTTGCCTTTCATTCTGATTCACTCACTCTATTAATTTGTCCCTTATTTTCGTCATTTCTGATTGTAGTTGATTTGTTTGTTGGTGAATTCCGCAGTTTCAAGATGAAGCGCCACGAAACCTAAAGCGGTTCAAGGCTTGCAAATTTTCAGCTATGGTGCATTCCAAGAAGCTTGCGAGAACAGAGCCAAATGGTTCTGCCGGGTGGATTCAAGGAGCAGGTTTTTGTTTCGTCTAAGTTGTGCCCCACAATGCTGTAAAAAATGTCCATACTTCCACAATTGATTTTTCTTTTTCTTTTTCCATTTTTTCTCCCCTTTAGCTTTTAGACGTACGTATGTATCTGTTGTACGTTGTACAATTAATTTTCGTAAAAAAATTTAAATATTTTTTTTAAAATTTAAAATTTTACTTCAAAGGATCAAATTCAATACCATTTGAATCAAAAGAATAAAGTCTAATACTACTAGATCAAAAACTATTTCGTTATACATGTTATTGTGTAATTTATGTCTTTATCATAATAACATAATAATAATGTACTAATATAATAATACAATTTGATTTTTGACCGAGTGAATTTATTCAAATGAATATTATCCATGGTTTCAAAAGAGGCAATGCTGGATTGCACTCTTTTTCTTCTCGACTTTAATATATAGAGTGGTTGTTTACGAAAATGATAGTATTATAATTTGAACTAGCCGTTTTGCAAACTAAAAATTGTGTTACTACTGGTTACGGGAATAAGGTTTAATTATTCAGAGGGTTAAACAAGTTTTTTGATTCCAATGAAATTTCATATTTTTTTTTGTCTTTTTTTTGTCTGTCGTTTATTTTTAGTCATTAATATTAGTTTATGGGAGGGATACCTTCCCATTAGGGCCATTACTTTAGTTTTCTTTTCTCCCCCTATTAATATCTCTAATTCGTTGCTTCACCCAGTATTTTTCTTTTAAATAACCGGACACAGTTCTTTGAGATTAAATATTGTGGATTATCTATTATCTATATTGAAAATCATTACGCGGCTTACTAAAAAGAGTAATGATCTTACCAACTGAATCCTTGAGGCCTGTTTTTTTATCAAGGTTACTTAATTTTATCTGCAGTTTCAGTCACAATTCCCTAAGTCGATTAATTGGAAAACTTGATAGTATCTTTTAAGGCAAGGCATGCATGTGTTTGACCAAATGTACTATATAAATATGCTTAGTTGAGATGTAGCTTGTTGTTGATTGTAATAAGTGCTGCCTATTTTGAGTGTGAACATAATTTTTTTTCAATGTCAGCTTCGACATTGCAATCTGGAAGTTTTCATGCTCCTGTTGATGAAATGTTGATTTTGAAGGTATAGCATCGTGCCCTTTGTCACTTCTAATTGATTTAAGCCATTTCAGTGTAGCGATGCTATAGTTACAATACAACATCAAGACACGATAATCTGAGCTCAGTTTTTGCTTAACTAATAAAATTGCAGAGTAAATCGCAAGAGATCGAGCCATATTTAAATGGACGCTGTATATATCTTGTTGATCAGTCTCTTGGTATTCGTAGAAGACCTTAATAAATTTTTCTGGTAGAAGTAATTATGTTTGCATTCATTGCAAGTATAATATTTTGAATTATAAATGCAGGAATGATGGGCTCTGGAAAGACAACTGTTGGGAAGATATTGTCACAAGTGCTTTCTTATTTGTTTTTTGATAGGTTAGTATGTTAATTGCCCTACCTTTTCAAAGTGAAAATAAAGTATTTAGGGTAACTAAAGCATGCAACATTTGAATATCCAATAGACTAGCACAATAGAGAAAGAATTTCTATTGATGATTATAGCAGATTGATATCATTTGACTTTAAGGAGTGCTACAAATGTATTGTATTGTATCAATAGCATAAAGCCGGTTCTGTGTTGGGTATAAAAGATTCCTTGTGTATGTGTTTGCATATCACAGTAGAAATGATTTTATTTTTTATCAGCAAAATGTTAGTTGTTAGTTTTTATTAGAAGGAGAATGGAACCCATAACTTTCCCCCCCCTCCTTTCCTTCTTTCTTAATCACCCAACTAACCTTATATCTCCACGAAGAGATATTCTATTTCATGCATGCATTAAAGTTTCTGTTTAACATTTTTCGTCTTTTCTTTTTTGCATTTATGTGGAGCAGTGATGCATTGGTGGAGGAGGAGGTTGATGGAACAGCCGTAGCTGATATATTCAAGCACAATGGAGAGCCTTTTTTTCGTAATAAGGAGGGTCAGTTAAAAAAACACAATATTTCCAGTTTAAGTGTTCCTCACTCCTCAGTGTATGGAAATTTTTTGTTAAGGTTTTTGAATTGTTAGGTTTTCCTATTTCTTCTATCCTATGCAATCATCTCAATTTCCTCTATGCAAATTTAATTTGAGCTGAATGAAAGAAACTGTATTGTATTATGCAAGTATATTGGTGGCAAGTGTTAGGAGAAAATTGGTACCTCTGAAGGTGGTGGACATGTGAGTCGGTTGAATGATCTCTGGCGAGTGGCACAACCTGCAAACACTTACACACACCCCACACTTGAAATCAAAATCACTCACTTGAATTAATGATTGAAAATTTGTAATTTACATTCCCAACTGTTTATTACATCTACTGTTCGTTTTCCATGCTTATTTTGATGTTGCAGACTGAGGTATTGCGGAAGTTGTCAATGATGCATAGATATGTCATTTCTACTGGTGGAGGCGCTGTTGTGAGACCCATCAATTGGTATAATAATTAACATACTAATGAGAAAAGTTTTAATTACCTCCACTTTTGCCATTAACTCTTCTCACTTTAGTCATCACGCATACTTATATATGGATTGCCAGGAAATATATGCAGCAGGGGATTAGTGTTAGGTTGGATGTACCTGTAGAAGCCTTGGCTCAGAGAATAACAGCTGTAGGAACTGATTCTCGACCACTTCTACATTATGAAGAAGGAGATGCATACACAAAGGTAAATGATTTTTCTTCCATGACACAAGTTTTTTCTTTTGCAAAATATAAGACAGTAACTAATAAGAATCTTGGAAATTTGGAGGAACTGATCTTAGCATCAAAAACATTTTTTTCCAGTAAATAATTTTACCCTTTGGAATTGACCTGCAGACTTTCATGCGTTTGTCTGCCCTTTTTAAAGAAAGAAGTGAAGCATATGCAAACGCCAATGTGAAGGTCTCCTTGGAAAGTATGTCTACAAATGTTGTTTTTTTTTTTATTTTTTAAATAACAATTGTTGTTCCGTCCAGAATCTTTGGGAGTACGTACAACAGGGAAGGGGTTGTTATTTATAGACTCTTGTGACTTCTGCAGCTTAATGTTTTTGGTCTTGAGTTTCGGGTATAACGTCTTTAAAGATTGTCCAATGGTAAAGCATGAAAATTCAGATAGCTAAATTTTTTAGATTTCTGTGAAGCTCTTGAAGGGCGCTATTCATTTATCATCTGCATTTTAGTTCTAGATAACATCCATCTATTGTTGTGTTACGTTCTTTTGTACAGATATGGCAGCAAAATTGGGTAGCAGAGATGAGTCAGATTTATCTCCAACTGCTATTGCAATGGAGGTGAGCCACTTCCTGCTTCTTCTCTCTTCTGAATTCATTTTAATTTGCTCTTGCCTAACTAACATTCCTGAGAGCTAAAATCATATCTACATTTTGCATCACTGATACTTATTTGTGCCTATGTATTTCTCAGGCGCTCGAACAGATCAAAGGCTTTCTTATGGGTGAAGATGGCTGTTAAGCACGTGCTAGCACAATCTTCAACACAAACATGCTTTAGCATGGCAATGTGGCGTATCTTTTTGCTTAGAAAAAGAATGATGCATGCATGATCAAGATGCACATGTTTTAGTTTTTATGCGTAATTTGTGTAAGCATAATTTGACGGGTAGATGTGATGTTTGTTGTATAATCCTCGGGTAGAATGTGACGTGTATATATATTTTTGTTCTTGTATATATACGGGTAGATGTGATGTTTGTTGTAATCCGAACTGGATAGATCAGTTTATGCATTCTTCCTTTTAATGCAATAGGTCAACCCAGTCTCCGCCATTCTATTTGTAAGTTTGTGCCTTACGAGATAACCATTTTAAAAGTTTTTACATTGTTTTTTAGTTCAGTACTAACTATGGGCAAAAATGCTGCTAATACTCTGAAGAATATTGAACATTTTGAACTAAATATTCCGAATACATGAATTCGGCTCCAACCAGAGTACAAATCTCCCTAAAGAAATGCAGCTAGACCGTAGGTAATAGGTATTCTTGGACCTGGCTTACTGGTTTAAATCAGCTGTTATACTTAGAACCTCTTGTAAATATAAGCTAAAGAACTAACAGCATTCACTTGCCAAATCTATTTCCTCAATTATGAGTGAGAATATATCATATATTAAGTATGTAAATGTAAATACAGATACAAATATGAAACGGAATTCAGATATAAATACACATTTCCTATGATTATCCGAATAACTGACAAATGAATGTCCATGTTATGCAACAACAAGAGTATTGCTTAATCATCCAGTAACTGAAATTCAATGTCGCAGAGACATTTGTACACAAACTTTCATTCCACAAACACATCACTTGATTCACTTCCAGGCGTAGTACTGCTTGAGCAGCTCCTGTTTATTTAATTATTCATAGTTTCACATACAAACATCAGAGCAGGAAGTGGCGGCAATTCAATGCAAAATCAAAGAATGCTTGCATGCATGGTCACAATCACAAGGAAACAGAAGAACAGTTGACAATAGAAGAGCCTTTGGGAACAGAAAGAACCTTCCCAAACCAACCAAGTTGACCCCACAATTCCCCATCCGAATTCTTCTTCACCCCAATCTCCGCGCACCAAATCTCCATCTCCTTCCCATTGCATTGGCACTCCCAAACCACGCACAGTTTCCCACCCAAATCAGCCATGGTGGCCCCACACAAAAACCTCGGCAAAGCATTCTCCAACCCCTTCAGCTCCTCCCACACCCCGCGCCCCACATCGAACCCTTTGATTTTCCCCAAGTAGTCGTAGCAGTATAAGATTCCCTCCACCACGCACGCCCTCCCCCTCCACCCGTGGTCCAATTCTCCCCCCACGCTCTCCCACGCGCAGCTGCGTGGCTCGAAAGCGATGCCGCCGCGGTCCGCCATCGCGTAGATTCGGTCCCCGACGACGGCGCTGGCGTGCATCCACTTCTCCCGGACCTCCGTCGGACTGGCGACCCTCTCCCACCGGCCCGAGGCGGGGTCAAGGACCTCTGCCCAGTTGGCGGAGCGGGACCAGGTGTCGGCGACGCAGCCTCCGAGGACGTAGATCTTGCCGTGGAGGACGCCGGCGGCGGCGAACTCGCGGGCGACGCGCATGGGGGGACCACGGAGCCAGCGGTGGAAGCGGCAGTCGAGGAGCCAGACGTGGGAGGAGGGGACGTCTTGGATGGAGCCGCCGAGGACGTAGATGGTGGGGCCAAGGACGGCGTAGGCGGAGCCAACGGCGGGGGAGGGGATGGGAGGAAGAGGAGCAAGGAGGGGGTTAGGGTTTGTGCGGTGGAGCGTGAACCACTGGAGGGAGGAATCGCGTGAGCGGAGAGTGAGGTAGAGGAGGGGTTGGGTGCATTGGAGGAGGGAGCGCGTGGTGAACAAGAGAGGGGAATAGAGGAGGCTTCGGATTGGTTTCGACACAAGCGAGAGGGTTGGGTGGTGGGAACGAGGGATGCGTGCTAGGCAGTTCAATGCGACGTCGTTTGGGAGGTACGGGATTAGGTTGTTGGGGCTCTCTGACTCTTCCGAACGACACGCCCACGACATCATTTTCCCTGAACAATTGCCTTCTGGTAGCAGGTGTATGGCAATGCTTTGAGGAACTCAGTTTATCCGAACCTGAAAACTCTTATATAATCAACATCTCACTGATTTTTGTCACGTTCACTTGAAATTGTGCAAGTTTGACAAAAAAATAAGTTTAGAAGAGATTAATGGTATGTTTGGGATGGCGGTGGGGTCAATCAAATTCGATTCTAAAATCACGTTGTATTTGAAGTTACTGGTAGATGCTTTAGAAAATTCACGTATTCACCGTGATTTTATTGGATCCACCACGATTTTTGGTGGTATCCAAACATGCTGTAAGCTTGTGTTTGTCCTAGTATAATAAACTTGGAAGAGTTTAAAATTTAAAACTCTAGAGCTTCACAATCATGGCAGTATCTAATAGGCTAGGCTTTTAATATTTCAAAGACATTTAAATCTTGTATCCAATTTCAGGTTCTTACGTTTGCAGGATGCAGACAAGAAAGGCCACTTTACAATCGGTGAAGAGGTCCAACAAATCTATATTATTGGATGAAGCAAAAGCTACCCGAGGTTACTTCATACCCAACTTGGACTTTATCAGCTAAATCGATCTTGCTTTATTGCAACCAAAGATCCCAAATTTGGATCAAAAGTGGTCCGACCAGGGTGAATGCAATACCCGCTGCATCCATCACGAAACCAAACACACTTCAAATGCTAAATGCACAAATAGCTCAAGTTGTAAATCGCCTTTTCTCTGATTGGTTGTTGTGGCAAAAAACTCTAATCATGCACTTTGGCTACTATTGCCAAATGCAAAAATATCCGTTTGAGTAATTGTACTCCAGCGTTGCATTCACATTGTGACACTCAAATCTTCATTGCGATATTTTTTTGTTAATAAATATTTCTATGAATTGGCAATTGATATAACATGCCATTTTTTCCCCTTATTTAAACGAGCATGTCAAGATGTAACAGCCAGGCATTATCATTTTTACAAATTTCCATTGAAGCATCCAAAATACTCAAATTACTTGACCAACATAAGCACCCAGCGTTGATTTATCAACATCATGCATACTATAGCATTTTCCAAATAAGCTGCCTTTACAAAGCAAACTCTTCTTCTTTACACTCAAAGGAATTCCATATTCAAAGTCGGCCATACATTGAAAGCATTTCTCTGAGTCTGTCTGCCTCTCTCTCCAAGCCATCAAAGCTCACCGAACTTCCAATTCTCCAACCCCAGTTTCCAAACTGCATAGGTCAGGGGATCAACAATGTCATGATTTTATTATTTATTTTTGTGAGAGGGGGCGTCCAAATTTGTCCAGAGGTTACAAGTCATCTAAAATATTTTTATTTTGCTTGTTCTGGTTGAATAAACCAAAATGTTGCCAGAACAAACTATGAACACCATGCATAACATTTTACCTGAGTTGCGGGAATATTCATCCTGGCAGAATTACCCAATCCAAGAACATCTTGCATAGGTATTATTGCTGTTTGAGCAACAGAAGCCAATACTCTCTGGATTAGCGCCCATGAAATTTCATCTCCCTCATTTAATGAAAGATAACTTAGTACCTGAAATATGAAAATGAAGAGGGAGATGAACTCTCATCCAACTTGGTTAAAAAACATTCATTTGATTGCTATGTATAGACTATAGAACCCACATTGGATTTCTCTTCTTGGTTCAAAGCTTCCCACCAACCTCCAATCTGTAGCAGAAACACAATTCTTGTCAAGATTTAGTGTTGGCAGGTAATACTTTTTAAGACATGATGAAAGTGCCATGCATCTATTTCAGCAAGTAAATCATCTCACAAAAAAGAAAGTGTGGGTGCTCCATATAGCAAATCTTATCTTATAGGCAGCATTGGCAATACGTTAGATAGACCAAAGTTAGTGGAATAATTAGTGAGTTAGTTGGGGGCTGAGAATCAAAAAAATAAGGCATGTTGCATATAAATAAGAAAGGGGGATAAGAGGGATGGGCATCTTGTCAAATAAGTTCTATAGTGTGTGTGTTCTATTCTGTAAATTGGAAAGTTCTTCCCCACACTTTCTAATAAAGACACCAGTTTCCTATCACAAACTTTGACTGATTTCTGCAGAGCATACCCAGGTCCTTTCTAAGAAGATAAATATGCAACATTGGCAGATGTATGGAAGAAGAAATTCTTACTGTGTCATTGTCATGAGTCCCTGTATAGACAACTTGATTGCACTCGTGATTATGGGGCAAATGAGGGTTATTAGCACCACCTCCAAACCCTGACAAGGTGAAATAGATATGAAAGTATTCGGGCACTCATCAAGTTACTTAGAGTACGATACTGAAGGATGGTAAACAAAATTTGCAATTAATCATTACCAAACTGGAGAACAGCCATTCCAGGTGCTCCAATGGATCTTCTTAGTTGGACTACATCCTCAGTGATAACTCCCTGCCATAAATCACAAACCCAAAAATTTACAAGGACTTGCCTAGCAATAGCCAGGAATGAATGAAACGCAACAGCCAGCCCTCATGAAACCTATTATGCAATAATGTTAAAACAGTTTTAGAATTTGTTTTAATATGCATACCAAGTCTTCTGCTATAATATTAATCCTTCCAACAGCTCTGAAAATGGCATCAAATAAGGATATTCCAGGTCCTACCTATCATTTAAATGATACAAAACAGATTATAGTTTGAACACAGATCAAAAGAATAACAAGACAGGATCTGACCTTCCACTTTCCAAGCATAGCTACTTTTGCTTCTGCAAATTTGTAGAGCACACACATGTTACAAAAACAGCACACCAAGCAAAAGGGTGAAATAAGATTTGTGTTGAGTGTAGACTAACCAGAGGGAACAGCCCAATATCCAGCAAATCCTCTAAAGTGGTCAATCCTAAATTCATCAAATAAATTTTGTGCACGTCGTATGCGACGTACCCACCATGAGTATCCATCTTTCTCCATGGCTTTCCAATCATACAGGGGGCTTTTTCATTAAAATTTGAAAATATTAAATATGAGAAGTCAGTAAACTAAATAGGACAGGAAGTCTACTACAATGTATTCATGGTATTGTACTAGAATATGCTAGCAATTACTACGACAAGGAAAAAGAAGTAAATAAAAAAACTTCGTACCCCATTGCCCAGAGGCTCTTCGCTATGCGAAGGTATGGGGGAGGGATGTTGTACGCAGCCTTACCCTTGCATATGCAAAGAGGCTGTTTCCGGATTCGAACCCATGACCAACAAGTCACCAAGGCACAACTTTACCGCTGCACCAGGGCTCGCCCTCAAGGAAAAAGAAGTAAATACCAAGAAAAAATGCTGAATAAGGGTCTAGAAATTGTTAAAATGTCCAACATCAACTAGAGATATGATCAAAATACTTGATGTAGGACCTAGGCAATCCTCTTCCCTTGAGCTAGTTTTGGGCCCCTTTCTAATAGAAATAATCAGGCGGGATATATGGTCGTATACAGGCACAAATGGTTAAACTATGGAAAGATGAAAAGAACTAAACTGACACAAGTCCAGGAGATGTCTTGCTGACCATAATCACAGAATAAGCAGATATCTTTAAGAAAAAAGAAAGAGCATTATATGTTGGAATCAGGACAAGAAATGAATAAAGAACATGGAAAATTAAGATTTATCACAATTTTTTTATGACAGGATTAACTTCCAACCTGCCCCAAAGCTGACCAGTTTCACTGAATGCGTCAGGAGGAACACCACTAACTAAAAGAGGAAAGCCCTTCCTGTTCTGCCAGATAAATAGATATTATTTTATGATCAAAAGGTACAATATGCTCCAAAAAAAAAGAAAAGTCAGATCACACTTCAGAGACATTCTTTAGGAACTACTAACCAGTAAAAACTGTTTCTTATTTGCCCAAACATCTGCGCTATGATAACCAACATATATTGGCATGTCTCCCATTATGCTGATTCCCTTACTCTGTGCATAGCTGTGAACTTTCTGCCACTGCCTTTGAAACAGGAACTGTTGGGCAATAAATACATTTATCTGCATGCAAAAGTATAAATGACTCATCAAGACCCTTTCTCGTTTTAAGTAGACATACAATGAGAAAAAGTTAATGATAATTTTAGCTATAAGGATTACTGTGTTCTTACAAAATCTCGCTTTTGTTGGTAAATATCTTCTAAAGCTACAAGATGTCGATTTCTTAAAGGTTCAGGCCAACTGTACCAGCTGATTGTGTTTAAACTATCGTCAATAGCAGCAAAATAGGCTGCATCTTCAAGCCAACCTACAACATTGAGAATATATTACAAGTTACAACCTTATAAAAGAAAGAAATTCCTCTAATGATCTTTGACAAAATTTGCAAGGAAAGTGTTAGAAACAAATAACGTAGGTAATGTTGAGACAGATGCATGTCTTCTCACATATACCCTTTTGAGACAAGAAACGCATAAGAAAGTTCTCAATGTCCAAGTCCTCTGTCCCCTCAGTATTTTACTTATTACTTCCACGAATCCTAATGTTTCTTTCCTTCCAACTTCTATAACATGTAATCCTAAAATCCCTAAGCTGTCTCCACCATGCAAGCATCCATAAGAAACATACATAACTATTCATATATTTACTTGTTTCTAACTTGAATTGATTCTCTTGGTGCAATCATGGAACAGGAATTTTGTGTTGAAATTTCCCATCACAACAAGCTTCTAGATTTTATTTATTTTTCCCAGTTGAATATCTTTTCAATAAATGAAAAGTTTATTAAAAGAGGAAATGGCACAAAACAGAAGGATCAAATCCCCGAAATCCGTGGGAAGAAAAAATACAAAAAGAAATTATGAATACAAGCTTATTGTACACTTACATGTAAATAATATAAAACAATTGTATAAACAAATTATCTTTTCAACGACAAACAGCACTGAAGCCAGCGTACATCCATACATTTTTAATTAGAATTGCAACTAAATGAGTGTCTCACATGATATGTCAGGATCCCTTCGAAAATTCTCAAGCTGTGTTTTGAGTTCCCCTTCACTTGAAATGAGCCTCTCTGCAGCCTACACATAGAATTTCAGCAAGAGGAAAATTAACATAAAATAAAATACAAGACACACAAAAGAATCTGAATATTTGAATGATGGAAAGAAAATAGAATAATGCCACAAAGGAAGAGTCACAAAAAATCGAAAACAAGGTAGTTTAGATGCATACAATACAACTACAAGCAGTAACAATGTGTAAGTGTAAACAGCTTACCTTAGTTATCAAAGGATCCTTAAGATCAGCAACGAGTGAAAAATTAACCCGCCCTGCATCACTGCATTGATTTAACAATAAGACAGGGGAAACAGGGAACACAAGAACAAATAGAGCTGAAAACCACGTGGCTCACTCACATTGGTTGAGGAAGCTCGTGTTTTTCCAACAACCCATCCTCGACGAGGCCCTCAAGAGAGATCAAGAGCGTGTTGCCACAATTCGCATCCTGAAAAGCAAAAAGTCAAAAACGAATGCATTGCGTTAAAAGAGTTGCGCGAAAACAAAAAAGGGATAAACTAACCGAACCGAACCTGGCCAGAGTAAGGGGATCCTTCTTCGTTGGCCTTTCTGCCAGGTGGCACGAGAGGAAGAACCTGCCAGACGGAGCAACCCGAGTGGTGGAGCCAGTCGATGAAACGGAACGCCTCGTCGCCGAGATCGCCGATGCCGTAGGGGCCGCGAAACGACGTCGGGTGGAGCAGAATGCCGCATCTTCTGCGAAGCCCGGGGTCGGGGCTGGGAACCCAATCGCTGTAGTTGGCGGGTAAATCCTGGCCCACGCTGAGTTGAGTTACGGAGGAGAAAGCGGAAGCGGTGGGGAAGGAGAGGGTTTGTTTGGTAATGGTGGGTTTGAAGAGAGTGGGGCAACGCTGCTGTGGGAAACAACACACTGAGATGTTCAATGCCAGACCCATGTCTTATCTCTTTCTCCACTCAATCTTCAGTAGCTGCGCGAAGGAGCAGTGGACGGACGATGTTAGAGATTGGGTTTCTATATTCAGCGTCATTATGATCGATTCTTTGGAAGATGGAAATGGTGATTGATGGTAGAAGCCAAGAGAGAAAAAATGACTAACTAGTTTAATTCATATTAAGTTTGTAATTAAAAAATGAGCAATCATATTCGTCCACCTTAAAAAGAAATATATTTAAGATACAAATAAGAAATATAAGAAGAAAAGATAAAAGATAGAAAGAAAGTAATAAATTTGATAGATGGTGTGATAAGAAAAGAAACAAATAATATGAAAATAAATGAGAAAGAAAACAAATGAATTATAAGTATTTTTCCTAAATGGAGATCTAATTCAAGCATTTCCGTCAAACACACTGTTACTGTGTGTAGTGGTAATTGATGAAAATCTTTTCAGATAAATAAAGTTCATACAAACACAATTACCTAATGAGTTTTTTTTTTTTTTAAGGAACCTAATGAGTTTATTTGGCACTCCAGGTCTTTTTTTATAAAATTAAACAAATTAATTAATTCTATAACTAATTACTACGGCTGTATTTATATTCATAGAACGTATATCCACCAAATACGCTCCCTTTTGATACATGAAAGAGAAATACAATGATTTTTTAGATTGTTTGGTTTGAGGAATATATATGTAAAATTGAAAAGAAAATATTAGCATTTTTTATATTATTTGGTTTACTATATGTTTTAGTATAAATTAGCTCTATTAAGGTTTGAGATTGTTTATCTAAAGCATTTAAATATGTTTTTGTTAGACTTTGTGACCTCAATAATTTTAAGAGAGATAGACTTAGAATGCATAAGCATCAATCAATTTTAGTGTGGTAAGTAGTTGATATAGTAGTATGATAAAACCTAAGCATTATAGTTACAAAATTTAACGGGTTTAAGTCTTTCTCCTTCCTGATCAAATTATTTATCATAGCCAGCAATCTGATCATACTAACAATTAGAAGGAAAAACTTGAACCTGCAAAAGCAAAAAAGTTTCAGATGATGTAGATATGTATTGACTGAAACATTAAAAATGTTTTTTTCTAGAACTAATTGAACTTCAAAGCAATATGCCAACGAATAATATGCTTACGCTGCTCCAGATGCTGCAGCATCTACTGATTTTCTAATTTCTCCTGTAAAGGAGGGAAAAGAAATTGTGAATCTTCCAAACAACCAACAAGTTCCTGTCTCTCAAAACACTTTAAAATCAAAACAACTGTCTTCACTATCTAATATTACTAATACCCATTTTCTCATTTCTTCAAACAATTTCATAGCCTATTAGTATTAATATTAAGCTGAATATGTTATTTCAAAGTATGAAGTGAAAATAATTTACTAACATATTATTTCTAACAATGAATTTATTTAGATACCCTTCTCTAGTTCTTTAGAAAATAATCATTTTTCAATACATTACAATTTAACCATTATATGAATGATTAGGTCATAATAAATAGAAAAACTCATAGAAGAATAGTAGAAACAAGATTACATTAAATAGATAATAAAAAAAGTTACATTACAAAAGTTTGGTATACCAGACTCCCAACTCGAGAGGTTTTACCCTTAATGGGAATGACTGATAAGAAGAGCTTTCCTTCTATTAGAAATGTTCAAACTTTGGATTTATTCACTAGACTCAATGTGTTTTTTCCTTTTACTTCCTACTCTTTTTATAGGTCTAGGGTAGTTTACTTTTCACGTTGACTTTGCGATTTGCGTACTAAGCGTGACCTTGGACTTTCTCTTGGGTCTTCTTTGCGCTAAGCAAGCATGTGCTCTGGATTAGTATCGTGTGCTAAGCAAACTAACAGTCCACTTCTTCGCACTTTTCTTCAAAGCTTTTTCTTTCACTTTTTGCATCAATTTTCTTTTAAATCACTTTAATTATTCTTCTTTTCAATATTGCTAATAAAAAATTATAAAGATATTAATTTCTTCGTTATTTCATTAAAAAAAATAGTAAAGTGAAAAAATTATACTCATTATTAGTCAAAATTGACTATCAAATTAACTCAAATTTCGTAGTTATCAATTAACGTGATCATAGTCAAATTTTCTCTAGCTATAAGGAAAATCATAGTCTAATTTTCTCTACCTATAAGGATCAACAAATTAAATATCCTCTGTGCTTCTCTCCTGCTTGATTACATAGATTCTGTTTGCTTTAAGGATTGAAGTCTTTATCACACCCACATATGTAACCTCCACATGGTTCCATTCATTTTCTAAAGGCACTTCATACAGATTACCAAAAATCAGTTGTAAATCAACAAGATATATACAATCCATTTCCATTCTCACCATTTCCTCATTCCAACTAATGACAGATTCATGAGCTTTGCCATTGATGAACACCATGGGATTGGGACTAAACATTCTAGATCCGTTATCACCCACAGGTGCAATAACAAGAGAAAGAACTTTGTCAGGGAACTTATTATGAAACCAGAAAGAACTTGAAGGCTCCCTACTTTGGTGGAATTGAGAAAAGAGCTTTGCAATAAACTGTAAATCCTTGACTTCCTAGATGAGGAAATGGTGAGCGAACTTATTACGAAACCAGAAAGAACTGTCAGGAAACTTATTGCGAAGCTTTTTTTATGGGAATGTCCCCCAACTCAAGTTTCTTTATCTTTTCCATCTTTACTAATATTTCTGGAAAACTCTCGAGACCAGAACAATATGAAAGTTCAAGTTTTTCAAGAGAGATCAACTTGATGGGTGAAAAACTTCCAAGTTCAGTACATTTATTAAAAGCACTCAATATTTTAAGTTTGTCCAAGTAATCAATGGAACCGTGAACTGTAGTTAAATTCTTACAAAATTCAAATAAAAGTTCCTCCAAATTTGGGAGACCAGACACATCAGGTATTTGTGTAATTAAAGATTCGCACCGGCCAAAATTCAAAACTGTTAGATTCACAAACTTCTGCAAAGAAAATAAAGGGGAAAAAATAAGAACCAAACGAATAATCATAAAGTGAATTTATTGATTTACAAGATGAGGAAGATGTACTCTTTAAACTTGCCTTGGATAAGCCATCCAACTCAAGTTATTTGGGACCTTTGGAAAATTTTCCATTTCTAATAATAAGTGTTTTGAGGTTTTTCATCTTCTTGAAGGCCTTTCTATTCCATTATACTATTTCTTTGGCAAATATGGAGAAATCTAGACATATGATTTCAATTTCACTAGTTCCCTGTTAATACAAAGGCAGAAATCAACCACAATGTAAGACTTCAATAAACGTTTTTAGAGAAATTTGCATAATATAAAGAAAAAAGCAATTATGATGTGAACATATGATAGTCAAAAAAAGATAAATCAAGATAAGAAACCAAATCATTCATGAGTCTCACTCAAGGTGTTGTCTTCCAAAACTTGAATTATAGCTTCCCTGGTTCTCTTGGTGATTCTTGAGTGACAATTTTTGTAACCATGTCTTAAAGTCGTGCAATGTACCTCTACCATCTCTAACCTTTATGAGAGATTTTTTCAGCCAATATGTCAATACTATTTCACGTTGTCACCATAATGAGCACCAAGTATATCTTCAACATTTATCAACGCACAAATGTCAAGCAAAGCACTATCAATGCATATCCTTTGAAGCAACAAGCAATGTCAAGAAAAGCAATATAAGTCCATATTCTTTGAAGCAACAAGCAATGTCAAGAAAAGCACTCTTCTCTTCTTCTTCCAATGCATCAAAGCTTAGTTTAAGTATCTCTAGGATTTGAATAGTAAGAATTTGTTTACATTGTTTGATGACAGATTTTGGTTCTTCTTGTATTTTTTCCAAACAAGTTGGAACCTATTACTTCCAAAGCCAATGGAAGTAATTGCTCGAGCTTGTCAACATCATCTAGAATCAAGAGAACCTTCTTTCGCTGGAGTCTATGTTGTATCATTGAAACTCCTTGTTGCTCACTTGCTAACTTAATTTTCTTCTTTCCAAGTATATATGAAAGAAGGATGCTTTGGAAATGTTGTAGCTCATGTTTGTTTGATTTTTCTTACATTTTGAAGAAAACATGAACTATCAAAACAGTTAGCAATTAAATTACAGACAGAGCAAGTGTTGTTTTCCCTATTCCACCCATACCATGGATCCCTGTCATGTGGTGGACACCATCATCAGATCCAACGTCCAAAAGCTTCATTACTTTTGACACTTGTGACTCTAGTCCAACCAAATAATCCGCAACATGTAAACAAGTGGGATTAATCTTGCAGCAGACCTGCTCAACCATCCTCCCAATGAACTCATATTCATGTGCATATCTGTTTAAAACAAAAAAGTTTTAATGAAGTCAAATATTGCCTTGTATATCCATGTCTTGATACATATGTTGTCAAGGTTAACAAACATTTCTTTTTCCCTTTATATTTTAACCTCAAACCTTATGAGAAATAATAAGGTGATCCCGGACCTCCTTCTAATATTTACATAACATATAATCGTGTTATTAATTATTTCTCCTAAATTGTAAAAATTAAATACATTTATATAAACATTCATCAAGACCATGACCAAACGGTGGTCCAAAACTATCTAATATTTCTCAATTAAACAAGTGAAACTTAATCCAACAAAAATTACTAAGTAAATAAGATTGGTAAGGTGGGTACCCATCTTTGAAATGATAGCCAGACAAGTTAGCTGCTTGATAAAAAGGCATCTTCCATTTTGGCAACTTGTCCATGTTATGCTTGAACCTTTCTTCCTTCTTAGCCAACGCTTCTCCATAACTAACTTTCCGGTGTCGCACGTGAGAAGGTTCCACTTTATAAAAAACCAACAGTGCTTTCCTCTCGGCGCAGTCAAAGATGGTTGCAAGTTCATCTAAACAAAACGAGGAAGAAGCATAGTTTACAGAGAGCACGGCCATGGAAATCCTGGACTCTTCAATTGCTTTCAGAAGCGTCGGTGTTATCTCCTCTCCACTCTGAAGCTCCTCATCGTCGATGGAAGTGTAGATTCCCCTGTTAGCAAGAGCTTTGTAGAGATTGGCGGCGAAACCCTGGCGTGTGTCAGAGCCTCTGAAGCTGAGGAACAGATCGTAGGTGAAGGAAGATGAACCAGATCTCAAAGCCATGAGAACTGAGAACAAAAGCTGCTATTGATTATGGATAGAATGGAATCAAAATGTTTTGTTTTTTTTCGCGACGAAGCTTCAGATCTATTTTCTCTTCCCCTACTTATTAGAGTACTATCCTTTCCAATTTTCAAGTTTCAACGGTGACGTGTCATTAATTTTGTTAGACTTGTAAATTAAAAAAAAAAAACCTTAAATAGAACAAATGCATCACTGTCGTGGTTTCATAATTCACACCCACACATGTATACTTTTTTTAAGAGAAAAAAAAAAATCGAATCCAATGACAATTTTAAAAGCAGTGGGTGTTGCGTTGGCGTGAAAGGTGAGAAAAGAAAGCGTTGCATTATTTGCACTACGCGTTGAGCGGCGCGTGACGCACGGCTCATTTAATTACTTAGCAGAAGTTAGAAGCGCCCGTGTCCGTGTTTCTTCCTTAATTTCTTCTTCACCTTATTATCATCAAATGTTCTGAGATTGAGCTCATGTTGGGTGTAGGTGAGAAAGAACTCACAATAGAGAACAACAACACAATTCCATGGCTGATTTTGACTCAACTTATAGTCCTCCTTCTCCTCTTTGCGCTCCTCTTTTTCTTCACCCTCCTCCCATTGGGTCCCGACGACCACCACCACAACAACCTTGTCACCGCCGACACGCCCCCTCCTCCGACAACCTCTTCCAGTGTCTTCTTTTTCGACGATATTCAAATTCAGCAGATTGACTCCCCGTTTACTAATCACGATTCATCGCCCACTCATCCAACAACCACCTTGCAGGTCACCCACTTTTTCTCTCCTATAAAAAAATGATAATTTTTTTTTTTTTGCTATTTTAATTATCACTTTTACTCCAAGAAAGAAATCCATCTATTTGTCTTCGTTTGTTAATTTCCATCATGTATATCTACTAGATTAAATTGCTTAGTACAATTCTAAACATCACGGAATATTTTAATTTTGATTAAAGACCAAGCTCTTTTCTTTTTGTTCGTTTTCTGAAAACTTTTGCCGGTTTTGAGAATCTTGTAGCCAAGGTAAAACGTAGAATTGTTTTTTTCACCCTAGATTGGACAGTGTTGCATTGTTTAACTGGGAGAGAGAAAAAAAATGACAAAATTGCTTTGCTGCACAAACTTGTGCTATCTTATGTGACACGGTGGATATAAGTGGATCAAATTAGATCCTTATTCGTTCCACCTTTTTTAGATTTGGATTTTAGTCATTTTACCTTCTCCTAAGCTGGGTTGGTGGTGGTGTCTGGATTAGAAAATTGGATATGGCCATTCTGTACTGCATTTAATATTTTCTTATTTTGGTATTATTTTGATTTTGGGATTGTTTATTGTGACTTGTGAAGACAAGTTTGTTGCCAGTCTGGAAGAAATATTTCTAATAATAAGAAGAAGAAACAAGGGTGGGAGAATTGCTAAATGTATTGTATTAACTAACTCCTCAAATTATCTTTTCTCACAATTCATATTACACCACTCGGATCCAAACTTTAGACTGCACTATAGTTAGTTTTCACTAATATTACAGGGGATGCAGAGACGAAATTCTAATTTTGATGTGTAAACATGGAAAGACAACTAAGGAATTCCATTTAAAGTTTGGTGAGCTGCATTCATTATTTTAACATTGCATTTGATAAGAAAACTACGATTTTAAGTGGTAATTGGGAATGGAAAACAATGATAGATTGTTGTTGTTTGATGAATACTGAATCTAAAATTAGCGAGTCATGTGCCTTGTGTGGGTTGACTGATATATTGTAGCTCAGGAACGAATAGCTTCATATTTGATTTTTGTCATTGAAAAATTGTGTTAGTGTTACTCTTTTCCTCCAAGGACATTATATAAGTAGGGTTCAATTATAATTTATGAAAATTTATCAAAAAAAAGATACGCAATTTTTACATAACAAGATGGAATGAATCATTTCATATTAAAAATTTAGTTAGATAAGATTGTATATTAAGTCTTATTTATTTAATGTCTATTATGAGGGATATATATATTCTTTTTTGTAACTTTTATGAAAAGAATCATTGTTCCTTGTTCTCTCTTTCTTTGTCTTACTTGCTTCGAAGGTGGGGTGGTGGTTGAACTGCAGTGTGTTGAGTGAAAATATGAACATATTGAATTATTTTCTTGTTTTCATTGATTGATCTTAATGTATAAGTTAAGTTTTATTCTTTCCTACTTTGATATATGGTCGAAAGAGAATCCTGTTGATCAATTCCTTAAATAGGAAAACTTAATTCCTAAGAAATCTTTGACTTATCATCAACTCTAGTTCATACAAGCATAAGGGTAACTTCTATATAAGTCATCTAATCACAATCCACTATACACAGTTTATTTGTTGACTTTAATAAAAGTTATATTAACGGCTAATTATGATTGAACGACAACGTAAAAGTATTTTACCTTGTACCATTAAACTCATCATTTATATATGAAAAGTTTATGCATTATAATTTGCACTGACTTTAAGTATGTTAGCAGGGTGGGCAGAACCTATTATTAAAAGGCGAAATAGCAACGGGTCCAAGTCCAAGCATGAGAAGGGAAGAAGAGATAATGGAGGAGGAGGAGGAGGAGGCTGCATCGTTGTATTTCCACCCTTGCCATTATTTTCAATTAGCCACGGTGGCATTCCTCAAATGTTTCGGCTTGGATTCTACATCTGATAGCCCTTCAACACGAAGACATAGGAAAAGAAAAGAAAGCTGATTATGAAAATTATGTAATTGTCACCATTATGAACATTTTCTTCATCATTTCTCTTATAGCCCGAGGCTCTACGCAATTTGGTGGCACAGAAATTATGTCGTTGTAGCATAATGACGCTTGCTTAATTTGACAAATTAACCCCACGGCAATTGGGTAGAGATTAGAGAAGCAAAAACACAGTTTTCTTACGCACGATCTGATTTAGACACCGCCACTTGATCATTTTTTTTATATACTTTTTTTAAGAAAAAATACTATAACATATGCTCATCATAAGTTGGTGATAGAGATAGTTTTGTTCCCTTCTAACGTGTTAATTGGATGAAGTTTAGGATGTGGTAGCTATTCAATAGACCTTACTCTTGATATGAAGGGAAATGCTTAAAAAATGAAACTTTCTCCCTTCTAACGATGTGATTTATATAACCGTCCATATTCTCATTTCTAAATTACACACTGTTGGTTTCAATTGAATATGATTTTGAATCTGGCTGTTTCTTCTTGTTTCTTTAAAAAATTAAATATACGATGTTGACATAATTTATTGGTATGGACTTTTATTTGATTTTAATATTTTAAATAATGATGTTTGGAGCTACAGAAAAGTAAATGAAGTTTGGACTCACATGCCTTCAATGGACCCCACCACCTATGAGAAAAATAAAACATGAAAAATGCACTAAAATGGCACATGAAATTTTAGTCGACACTCACTTAAAATTTTCTTAGGCAAATTACAAACAGTTTTATCTATTACTTAATTAGTTTTTGGACGTCGAAGGACCTCCCCGAATAGGGTTGTCTATCAAATAAGATTTTAATGATATCAAAAAGTCGAACCTGTCATCCATAAGAAAAAATTAATTTAAATCTTTAACCATTTATACTCAATTCACATTAACATTAGGACTCACCAATTATGCTTGACAAAACTTTTATAATCTCAATGTCTAATTATTAGCTAATCTCAATTCACATTCACATTAGGACTCATCAATTATGCTTGACAAAATTTTTATAATCTCAATGTCTAATTATTAGCTAATCTCAATCAATGTCTATATGTTACATGGCAAACTTGCAAACCTAGCTTGTAGTTTTCAACATTTTTGTTGGGATAAAAAAAAGTGCCGCACCAATTATTGTCTATTTAGAAATCTGATGTAGAAGCTTCACACTCACATTCTGAATAGCAAAAGTTTTGATTCCGCCCTAAAAAGAAACGTCTTTCCGTAAAGATGACCATTGGATTAGTTTCAGGAATTAATAATTAAACTAAACCAAATAAAATTATTATAGTGGTTTGAATCATTACAGGCAATAAGTGCAGGGGATATTCATTTCATGTACGTGTACCTATGGACCAACACTCATGGCAACGTGGAAGCGCATTCCAACACTGCAAGTTGCAACTCATTGCGCACCTTTCTAGTCTCTACCCAACCTCAATGGCTCAATGTCTGTTCGGCTTGTAATCACTCGATGACTTATAACCTATTCTTAAATATATAAAATTACTCATCAATTACTATAGTAACATGTAATAAGGATATTATTCATCAATTACTATAGTAACATGTAATTTTTATTATTATTTATAACCTATTTTTAAATATATAAAATTATTAATTCTTTTTAGTTTTTCGCGATCTTTTAACCTAAACTTTTATATTTAGATTAATTTTCTTTTGTATCTAACCTCAGTTTTTGTACTTTTATTAGTTTCTTATAGGTTCAATTGCACTTTTGATCCAAATATTATAATTGTGTAAATTTTAGTTCCTTTGCTTCTTATGGTGCAAATTATATTTATTAGGTATTATAAATTTGTAATTTTAATCCCCTAAATATTAATTGCAAAATTGAGTCTTGGACAATTTTAGTCGATTAAATATCACAATTGTATGATTTTTTCCCTCAAAATTAATTTTAATTACATAATTATAAATTTTGGGTTACTAATAAAAACAATTGACAAAAACATGTAGTATGCATATAAATAGTTCTTGATTTCAGCCTTGATTGGTCAATAAAAACAAAGTGGAAAAACAGTTGGGTTGTAAGCTAAACGTAATAACTAGCAATGCAGCAAATCTTCATCTCACCAAGACTGAAATCATATAGCAGTGTGGCAAAATGCATAGAAATAAAGGATGCATTGTTTCCACCCATCACAGTTGTGAATTGTCATTCTTATTTTGGGGATCTAAAACCCACTACCCAATTGCAATCCCTTTGTTATAATACAAAAGATGTAATGGCCAGCTGCATGATTATAATCTGAAAACAAAATTGATTTACCTGCTTGGCAATTAACCGAGTATATCTAATATCACAAAGGGGCACCCTTCCCACGATCATAGGCCATCTTCAAGTGGTTATCTGGAGGTAACTTTTTAACATTTTCACTAAGAATTTATATATAACTATTTCATTTAATTGCATACAACTAAAGCATATCATTACAAATAAAGTCAAAAAATCTATTCATATAATATCATTTATACAACCTTAATATATTGTGGAATTGATTTTCATATATCATGTGCCAAACAGCCCAAACTGATAATATATATATCTCTGTTTAGATTTCAGAAAGTATTATGGGATGAGTTGAAAATAAACAAATTTTAACATATATAGTTTGACATATAATACAATTTAATCTATCACATTCATATATAGATAGATATATGAAAAACGATAATTTATAGATAATCTTTTAATTGAGAAGCCCCACTGAACCGTTCCAGTGTACACGTATCACAACGTCTGCATATACTGGCACTGTGCATGGTGGACACGTCTATGAGACTATGCCTCTTGGCGCAGGTGTGTAAGTTTCAAACCCAATTTTTGGCCTTACTTGTCGGTTTATAGACACAAGGTGGTGATACTAGAACACACCTTATGCTAATCAACTAAAGTACAACCTTATATAAATCTGTGTCTTTGTTGTGACATATTTGGAACACAAAGGGACATGTTAGATATATATAGCTACACATTACAAAAGTAGTGAAATCAAAGGGCGAGCAGAGTGAGGAAATATGGAGGAAGTGCAGAGAGAAAGAGTATCGGCATGGAATTCATACAGTCCATGCCATTTCATGGAACAAGTTGTGAAAGCTTTCTCTAATTGCCTGGGTCTTTATACAACTTCTACGAAAGATGGAGGAGTCACATCCACGACATCACGAGCAATGAGGAGGCCACCAAAACCACCATTAAGCGCAGGACGTACCCAAATCAACCTTTTATCGTCTTAGAAATTAAAAGAACTCGCCTAGCTTAGACATCATTAATTGTAATTTTGTACATTGCCACTTAGTTTCATTAGATCAAACAAAGGTCTTAATTCGTTACTTCTTTGTATCTGGTCGCTTTTATTTGGTACATTATCTTTGCAAATCACTTAATAAGGTGATGAGGTGATTTCCACGCATTATTAAAAAAATTGACCAAATGACTTCTTTTTTTTATCATTTTGCTCTTTTATTTTTTTTTAAGTTCATTTTAGTTTTTCATTTTTAAAAAAAAGGTTCAAAATGGTTATTTTGTTAGTTTAAAGTTAATGTCGTTGTTGATAATCAAATATAACAACTAAAAGTCGTCACAAAATAAGAAAGAAGCCTACTAACAGTTTCATTCTTCACAAACCTTAATCTGAAAATTACAAACCTTACACAACTTCAAACTAACATAAGAATCATTTTGAATCTTTTTTAAAAAATAAAAAATTAAAATGAACTTTTTAAAAAAAAAGAAAAAAAAAGAAGATAAAAGACTAAATATATCATTTTTTCAAAAAAAATTAAACTCAACCCAAAGGTACTGATGATGTTTAGAGATGAAACCCCAGAACCGATGGATTCTCTTCGTCCCATAAAACCAAGTTAGTGCTCTACATTCTACAAAATAACAAGCACAACACCTCCTGTATCACCGAGCTCGGTGGTTAAGTCATTGATTTCCATGCCGGATAACCGGAATCACGGCCATGGTGTTGGGAAGTTCCTCCCTCGTGGCATCCATGAGCTTCTCCATCGATTCCGCTGCTTTCTTGAAAGCCTTCACATCACAGCACGCACATTCTCACAATCAGAATCTAACACCGAATCGACAACACAAAACAAACCAGGAGCGTCGGAATCGCGGAGCAAAACAGCCACGTTGCACATATCGCCGTCTGCACGAGAAAACAAACACGCGCGGGTTAAATTAATTAGTTAATCGAAGAATGATAACAAGAGATTAGTTATTATTGAGTGAAGAGTAGTACCGCGCAGGCAAAGACGTTGAGAACGGTGACGTGGCGGTTGGTAAGGTTCCAGTGCGGAAGCGATGGAGATCCAACGGTGGTGGAGGTGTGGTTCGAAGGTTGTGCAGTCAAGGAGCACAGGGATTGGGGAAGGGAACGGTGTTTTGTGCAGGAGAGGGTGCGGTGTGAGTTAACGTTAGTGGCGAAAGCGTGGTTCGTGTGCGGAACAACGATGCCTGGGTTTGAAGCTTGGAAATGGAATCGCAGGGCACTCTGCATTTCTGTGTGCGATACAAACACAAGCAGTGAATCCACCATAACCAGACAAGACTGTTCTTTCTGCACATTATGGGCCCCAGAAAGGAGGAGACAGCAATTGCTTCCTGCACCACCTTAATTTCTAATATTCCAAAGTTATCCTTCTCTCTTCTGATCTTTCTTCTTCTTCCTCCTCCTCCTCCTCATCCTCTCCCTCCATAACTTTTTTTTTTTAACAAGCAAAAGAGCAAATGTTATTGAAAGAAGAAACCAACTAAACTGGTACAAGAATGACTTACCATGTTGGTTCACGATTGAAGACATACATCTACACCATTTTTACTTTATACATCATTCTTACACATTGATACTTGTTTTTAAAAAGTTACACATTATATGTACAGCCATAAATGTTATACCCTTAAAAACACCAAAGGAAGAAACTGCAACATGTAAAAAAAGGTGTACTTTCATAACAAAAATACAATAACCTCAACAGAGTTCAATGTGATTGAGATTGCTCGCCGTATCTGCACTTTTTTTTAACACGGTATATAGTTTTGTTTAGTAACGGTGAGTATCAATATAGTGTATTTGAAAAAATTAATTTGCTCTTATAAAGTAATACTTAGTATCGTGTCCAACCACTAACAAGTAATTTGCTCTTATAAACAAAGCCATGTCATACGCACTAATTTATCCCTGTACACTCACTCATATCACCTTTGTTAAGGAAATTTTTTTTCCACCCATATTAACTTTACCAGCTTTTTAAAAAATCCAGTTTGCTCTGCTACAAACTTTGACATTACGGCCTTCAAAGCTAATCTAGTGAATAATGAAAGTTGTCATTCAACGATTTTGCCTGCCATTTACATCGCATATTTACAGCATAACACCCTCTAACATAGCCTACAAAATTCTTAATTCGCCGATGGCGACTACCCCCCCCTGCCCATGTCAAGAAACACTTCACTATCTGGAACAGTATTAACTCCTACCCGATTACCCCACCCCCTCTTTTTTTCTTCTCCCCCATCTTTTCCTTCTTTGTTTTCCTTTACATTTCTTGTCACTTTTTATATATGTAGTTCATAAATAAGCAAATAATCAGTTACTGACTAGCTGACTTCAACCGGAACCAAGCAACCATAAAATAGAAGCTCCTCCTTAGCCGGTCTTCTAACCAATTTTGCTAACATCTGTCACTGTTGCGTTGCAAAAGAAACATCTTTGGCAGTTCAAAAGGTGCCTGGTAATGCAGCCATAACAAGACCTGTGTGAACAAGGTGCAATTTGAGCATTTGCTTCACATGCATAACATATGCAGCACAAGCCATCATCAAGATCTGTATCTCCCACACTATCCACTTTATCATGATGTAACACAGTGCGGCAAGTAAGGAGACTTAGAAAATTCTCTAGTTGCTCATATTTTGCCACATAAGCTTCCCCCCGAAAAGATCCATCCTGGCAAATGGAAAGAGCAGAAAAATGGTAAACATTAGTGTCAAAGATCAAGGGAAAACTGGAATCTGACATGTATAAGAACTGCCAACTTTTAGACAGCTCACATTTAATTTGAAATTATTCATAAAATGTTCAAAGCTGAATTGAAATTGATCATTATTGAAGTTATTATATGAACAAGATATCAAATTTTAATATTATAATGCAAGTCTGCAAAACTGTGAGGGATTTGTACCAATGAAAGATCATTAAGAATCATATAGTAATAGTATATCCCGATATTCTAAATAAATATCTCCTCGAGAATTTTTAGTATGAAAACTGAACTTCCAAGTTGACTTTGTTACTAATTTAGCATATAGATAAGCACCAAGTTGGAAATAAACAAATTAATGAACTAAATCAATTTGAATATTCGAAAAATTGGATAAAAAGTGCATTAGAAACAAAAGGCATTCTAGATACTCATCAGGAATCAGGAACATAGATTAAGGGTGACAGCAACTAACCCAGTTATAATCCAAAAGATACTGGAATCCATACTGAACAGTATCTGGACAGTCCATGCTTGCAAAAACATCTAAAAGATCATTGTTTTCTCGATATTCTGCTGAATTTGTAGCATCCAATAAATTTAAGATAATCCCTACTAGAGGTGCCAATATCATGCCTCTGTTTACTTTTTCTGGAGGTTGGTTATGCCGTCTAAGGGACCTGAAAGATTAAGAGGGTAGCCTCTTATCAATACTCAATTGATAAAACTATTTTCAACTAAATGTGATGGTTCCAAATTCCCAAGGAACCTTGGACTATCAGTCTCTCAGGAAGCAATATTTGTGTGTGTGGAGGGGGTGCATTCAGTTCTGGCTATGATTAAGTCATAGGCTTGGAACTTACAAGTCAAAGAATTCGGCATCGGCTGCAGAAGTAATGTGATTTAAGATAAATACAACCAACTCGGTTAACCTTCGGAGGTTTGTGTCCGGTCCAGACAGGAATGCTTGAGGAATCTCATGAGTACAGAACTCTAGAATCCTTGTAAGATTACATGAAAGATCAAATATGACACAGCATTTCCTTTGCTGAAACTCTATTACCTGAGAAAGAAGTGTTGCAACAATAAATTAATGGAATGAATATATCAAACTCTGAATTAGCCAAGCAATCATTATAATAACAGAAACAACTTCAATCTTATGCATGCAATGTCTTGGAAAGAACCTATAAGTTAAATTAAAAGAACAATGAATCAGCTAAAAAAGTACAGAAAAACTCAAATTCCAAAACCTATGCAGCATATGTACTCAGTACTCCTACTGCTACAGAACTCTAACTTAAGCAACCAGAAGAAGACAGAAAGCAAACCAAGATTCAAATTTAGTCAAGGATGGAAAAGGATATTCATACCTGGTACTTTTCTTGCATTTCTCGAACAGAAACTGAAAATTCAGTCATGGTCCAGCTGAGTGTATTGAACAGACGGTTTAGAAAAGATGAAAACAACCCTTCATCACTTATGCAAGCTTCTCTTAGCAACCGCTGCATTCCATCAAGTGTCAAGGGGGAAAAACCTTTATGGTGAGAAATTGATCCAACAAAACCTACTTAATAACAAAAAGAGTTTGTTAACATACTTGGAAAAGAACTGATGACGAAGATGATTCTCCATTCTTTGAAAAACTAAAACCAGAACCCTTGCATAATCGTAGGAGTATGTTCATCACTGGAATCCAAGATCTGTTATCAAAAGCTGATAATAAAGCTTTCGGCATTCTTTGGGTGGCGGCCTCATTGCTCTCAAAGGTAGCCAAATACTCCCGGTATTGCACCAGGACAGATATAGACTGAAGAAGAAGATCCCTAAGATCTGCACTTGATATTCTCGGATCATTGAAATGTGTAACTACAAAGGTGACCTAGTGAAAAAGATATCAAAGCATAATTTAGAACCAATGAGAGAAACAGTGTTTGGAAACGATCTATTTTGAAGTAGCTGCATTAAAAGCTTAGGTTCATGAATTTTTCAGATTCATGCATAGTGCTTTATCTCATGTACTTATGGAGTTGCAATTTATTCTTCTTGTAAATCTAATATATATATTTCTGTATGGGAAATATTAATGCCAAGAGAATTATTATATAATCATAAGAAATGTTAAGAGAAATTTTAATAAACAAATATAAATGTATACTTTTGCAAATTAATTAAGGTTAATGTGCAACTCCCACCCCAAATTCATATCAAATTTTTTCAGCGAGCATTCAGAAACTCCTATCACTTTTTCCTTCACAAGTTCTCAAGTCACTCAATACCCTAAGTCCCTTACTAAATGCAAGTCTTGCAAGCATCAAGCATTTAAGTATGTTTTTATAAGACTCATTATCATAGGATGGTGAATATACAAATCTTGATTATCATTTAATTATTTTATTTTAGATCTTTTTTATGTTGCTTACGTTTAACTTTATTTGATACACACATACACACATGGCAGTGTCTTGATGCCCTGTGTTTTTTTATATTGGCCATGTTAGAGTGCCTGTATAGGAGTCTGTACTTCATATATCATATATAAGACACCAAATTTATTCTAAAATTCCCATGAACTCTGTAGAATCAGATTTCATTCACTCAGAATCCAGAAACAAATATCAAGTATAATTTACATCCAGCAGAAGTCAAATATCAAATCAGACAAACAGAAAAGTAGAGATTGAAAGGATGATGCATACAAATGAAGCAAGCCCTCGCTTGATGAAAATTGTAGATGGAACAAAGGGAGGATCACTTTTCCGCAACACATGAAAACAATCAACCTGTATGGGGGAGAAAATATTAATGCCAAGAGAATTTTTATATAATTATAAGAAATGATACGAGAAATTATAATGAATGAATAAATGTATACTTTTGCAAAAAATTAAGGTTAATGTGTGACTCCCAACCAAAATTCATATCAAATTTTATGCTTTTTCTAATACGACCCCTCCCTCTCAGTCTTAACACAATGTGTCAGATACCCAATCTAATATGTTAATTATGTTTGACTCGTAAGAAACAGGAAAACCCAAAACCATAAGTATTAAAGTAGATAACTAGGGAAGATGTTTTGTACTCTGCAACTGAATGAATCAAAACTGCTGTTAAATCTAACAATGAGAAATGCTTATTTACCAAAGCTTCCAGATAATATTCAGGGATATAGATAAACACCGAATCCATATTGCTAAGAACCAGTAGTAACTGGACAACCCACATGCACATTGCATACATTCCTCTCTGCTTCCATCGAGAAAATAGAGAGATGCGATACCTGTAAAGCAAGAAATGACCCCAAAAAACAAGGCTGTAAAAGAAACAACAATGATATGCATTCACAGTGTTATCAAGACTTAGAAAGCTAGGCTTTTTTTTAAAAAAGGATATCACTATTTGAAAAGCATCCAGAAAGCTATACTGAAACAAAACATGATATATTCGAATATAAATTCCTAAATTTCTATCAGTTTGACTTCATATGAAAGAAAGGTATCTATAAAACACTGATACATGAAAAGTTCAATCAGATGCAAAATTTTATTAAAAATTAATAATTAACAAAACCTAAAATCCAAATCTCAAAACACAGTTCTTAAAACTTAAAGCATATTATAATGAGTTTCACAAAGTAAACATCAAACTGACAGCACAGTTTAGGCTGATGCAAGTTATTGTAAGTCATAATGCACAGTTTGAAACCATCAGCATAGCATGAGTTTTATGAAACATGAATGCATAATGAAACAGAAAAGAAACAAACATTTTTAAAGTGTACTGCTGCTATTTACAAAATGAGAACTATACTTCTATTCTTCCACTCTATGTTCACCAACTTTATCTTTATTGAAATTAGTTTAACTCGGTAATCTTAGTAGGGTCCAATAAACCAAAAATGTAAATAAAGTGAGGAAGGGAATGGATGAACAGACATTTAATCAACAAGTGCAGTCCTTATTAACTACTGTAGCAGGAGTGAATACCACCAAAATTTTAAAAAGTAAGAACACTATCACACTGTTGTCATCAAATTGGAAGTTATCAAATTAGGTTAACAATTAGATAATGAGAAGTTGAAAACATGAAATACAACCTAGCCAACACTACTGGAAAATTCCAACCTAATACCATTTGGAAGATGTAGAAAGCCAATTGAAAAGCATAAATCTATCTTAGAATGTGAGTTTGAGCTTAACTCAACCCCAAAAGTTAGCTCATGGGGTGAGGGTTGTCCCCCACTTATATACTATATCTTGGCACTATCTCTAGCCAATGTGAGATTTGAATTTATTCCAATATACCCCCTCACACTCAAGCACTTTTGGGCTTGGTGCGTGGATAATATGGTGGGTGACCCGTTAATGGATCTAAGATAGGCTCTGATACCATCTTATAATGTAAGTTCGTGCTTAACTCAACCCTAAAAGCTAGCTCATAAGATGAGAGTTGCCCCTCACTTAGATACTATATCTTGGCACTACCTCTAGTTGATGTGGAATTTGGGTTTTTCTCAATAACCTATGAGGGAAAGAATAGACAAATGAGACAAACAAGCTTAAGTGTTACTTCTTATGGTCATCTTACCAAGCACAATGCCTAACACAATCAATAACCTCTTCTCTATATTCATTACGAGCTTCTTTCAAATGCTTCAATTGCTCACTACAAGCTCGTTCTCTGATTTGCTTATCAGTTTCCTCCAAAAGGGAAATTGACTGTGCCTGATGAGTCATGTAGTATGATGCCTACAAAAACAGGAAGAATAACATTCATCACATGTCTTTTTCATTTTATCTCTAAAATTTAAATGATATTCAAAATCAATTAAGCGATTAGAAATTCCAAAATTACACCAGCTAAAATGAGGATGAATATAATAAAAGTCCAGGCTGAGCACTATAGGAAGATCATTTTACTAAGGTGTTAGGATTTAGTGACATCAGTGAAAGCAAAATCAAATTCATATTACCAAAAAACACTGTAGGATATACTATTAGGTGAAAATTTTGTTTCAAGCAAATCATGCTCAGAAAATTTTACTTTTACCAAAGATTGTTTAATGGTCAAGCAAAATCTCTTTAAAATAACATAGGTGTTTAAAAAGAACAAAATACCAATAATCCAATTGCATACTTACTCTTATTTTGATTTTTTTAAATCTGATATATAAGATCTAAATAATGATTGGTTGTGACTCAATGGTTGGATTGATAAAATCAAATCCATAAAAAATATTAAATGGTGTAGGAGTGTCAAATATAAACCAGTTTTAATTGATCTTCTCTGTGTGAGTATTGGTTTCCTTTTCCTCTCCTGTCTTATTTTTCAAAGAAAATGGTTTTTCTAGCACATGCCCCAGATATTATTTTCCATCATACTTACCATAATAAAGTTATGGAGGTGGTAGTTATAAGAGAATTAAGATATTCCGGCATGTTCATGACTTTCAATATCCTCTCCTCTTGTGTCAGATATATAATAAACAGACTTCTGATATGAATTCTCAGCAAACAGGTATTGCATTTAAATTCTTTCCAGATATATCATTCCATATAGGTGAAAAATCAAAAGACCAAAAAAGAGGGAATTTAGGTAATCCACAAGTTAGGTTTAAGACTTCAAATACATGCTTGGTTTTGATTAATTTGGGAGAAATTTTGCTTCATTTTTTTTTTCAAATGCCCATTCAGTAAGATTTTAATTATACGCTATTTTGAACTCAAAATAAACTAATACAAACACACAGTCACATACCAAGTCATAAACTTAGTTTTAGATCCATTTTTAATATTATTGAGTGTAACTAATTATTCTTGTTTTAGAAAAAAAATCAGCCATCTCAGAGGAAATCAAGCCATTCACTGTCTAAACTTGCGGTTGTGCAATAAATTTTGCCAACATGATCTCACCTGCTTAAAATTCGGAGCAAGACCAACATGATACAACCATAGCAAAGCATCAAGTAGCTCTTCTTCTTGTAGTGTATCTGTAGACATATTAGTATCCTTTGGTACAGACTTCATATGGTGCACTTGGCGGTAACCATACTCAGGTTCAGATTGATCACTGGAGCTTGGTTTATCAGTTATCTCATCGTTCAAACTCCCATCACTGCATTCAGCAGCAACATGAGCAGGTCTTTCCGGAATAGAGCTACAATGACCACTAGAACCTTTGGCCAGGTATTTAGCTGGAACCTTGAAGTTCCTTGTAAAATCAGAATCATAACTAGAACAACAGCATGGCTTCTGCCTGGTTGAATGGGTGACCCTGGTTTCTTCACTATCCATGCAACCTTCATCCCATTGAATCACTTCCATTTCATGATCAATTGTTGGGTGTAGCTTTGATAAATGGCTATAGGATCCCCCAAGCCTGGAAATATCAGCTCTATGGGGATCATTTTTCAGAAATAAATGTACAGGAAAAGTTTGTTCACCACCTCTATGAAGGAAACCAACATCTGCTTTGCAGCTCTTCAACCAGCCACAGATGTCACCCAAGGCAAATCCCTCAGATAGAAAATGGAGTACAACTGTGTAAACTGAAACAAGAACCGAGTTGCTAGAAACTCCAGGTGGTGGAATATTTCGTTCTGCTCCTCTGTTCTTCAGTAGAAGGCTCTGTAAAAATGTCCTAAATACTGCTCCAGGTAACTGGGGAGAATTCGTAGGTGGTATAAATTGTATCACTAAGCGACAAAGGTCCCTATGCTTCTCTTCAATCTACATTTGAACAAGGTATACTCAGAAATATAGCAAACTATGTCCAATAGCACAATAGTTCACAGAATTTTACCCTCAAATAAGAAAGAAATATTATTCATAAAATTCATAGAAACAACCTTATACTTTGTCTTGTAAGCTAAGAATGAGTAGGTAAATGAAAAAATTTCTTCTATTTTATAGAAAATTCAGATAGCATAAGTTTACCACTAACCCCTTATCCCTACTCCCATGCCATGTCTGATAGAAATAAGATGGAGAAGAAGATTATGAAATCAAATTGAAAATAATTTCATAATCAACAAGAATAATCAACATAAACAAAAGGTGAAGATTTATTTCGCTCAACCTTGTATCTTAAGAAGTAACATAATACTCATATTCACTAATTAGATCACATGATTAATCAAGAGGGAAATGTGTTCAGTTGATAAGTTTTTGCATCATAGTCATCAGTAAACTTGTAATAGTTTCTCTCATTTCCATTCAGCTTCATGCATAAATGACAGATCACAGCATTGTTACTGTGATTTCAGAACAATAACAGTCATTCCCTACACCCATTGACCCATATAGGACTTAGGATTGAGAAAAACAAACATGTCAAAAAAAAAACTGCTTCATCTAGGCACAGAGAAGTACAATAAATCACGTCACTCTGACACACTCTCCTCTTCCTTTTCATTACTATCCTACTACATCAATCATAACAATGCAATAGATAAATTTATTTAACAGGTAAAGTAACAATTGAATTGATTGATGAAAAATATATAACATATTGCATACAGAAACTTATCAGTTTAATAGTTTGCTTCTTGCTTCTTCAAAGTTCAGATAGAATCAATGAGGTATTAAATTCAGACAGAATAACTAAAAATGAAGCTAGGTCAAGGAGATAAAGAAATTACCTTGCCAATTGATTCAGACAAAGCTGTGGTTGTCAACATCATGTTACCCTCATAAGATGCATCTTCACATGAACCAGGCCACCAAACAGTTGGTATCATGGAGTCAAGATCCTGTTTGTTAGGAGTCTTTCGTGAAAGAAACCCTTCAAACAAGAATTCAAAATCTGGTGACTTCCACCAAAGAACCATAAGTTCCTCTTGTCTTAGTAGATGACATGCCAATGCAAGGTGAGAATATGATCCAGAGTAAGGACACTCAATTAGAACTAATGAGGCTATTTTGCAACCACAGGAAAGGGCATTTAGGATGTGTTCAAATAGCACATGTGATCCTTGAAATTGTAGCAGAATCTCAACTACTTTATCCATGCTTGAGTAATCATGGGGTGCATGCAAACCAAAAACTTCAAACATGAAAGACAACATTGGACCCCAAACCATATACTCTGTGATCCCATCATCTGCTTCAAGGATAGAAAATAATTCCTCACATATGGCATAAGAAGCTGGATGGAAAATTTCTTCCAATGAAACAAACCTCTTCACTCTTCTCAATTTCTGAACTAAAGAATGCTCAGCTCGTTCCACCGAATGCATGTCCAACAGCCTTGACCAGCATTGCAGCAATTGGGTGACAAAGTAGCTCTTAGAGGGAGGAGCCTGAAGAGGAAGGTAACCTTCAATTGGATACTTAAAGGGTCGAGCTCCAAAGTTCAACTCACATCTTTCACCCTGGGAGAGAGAAACTGCTGGATAATAACCAAAACCAGGACCCAATTTTCGAATTCCTTGGAATGCCACCCCTAGGGAATTACCATTCCTGTAGAATAATATTTCATCTCGGTCTAAATCTATACAACATCCAATGATATCACCAACAACCCATGACTGGCCATATGTCTCAGCATCCTTGTTCCACTTGCTAACTCGTCTCCCATCATAAGCATATGAATCATCAGCATCACCAACACCTTTGTGGTCAGTGAAAGGGCAAGAAAGAGTGGCCCAACCAAGCTGCTGTATGCCAGATGTTTCCAACATAACTTCATACATCCATTTTCCTTTCCAAACACAAGCACTAGCCCTGGCACTACTGAACATCGCCATGCTCTCTATAAGAAAAGGTGACTTGATGACTTTAATATCACCGCAGATGCTGGATTCTTCTAGGCCTATAACAACATGCCCATTGCCATTTTTACTATTAATACAAATCCCATCTCTTTCACCATGAGAATCACTCAATTTCACATTATATCTTGAGAAATCATTCCTAATGACAGAGCAAATAAAATTACGATCAACCAGGCCAGTCAATGAATTGAGTGATCTGTTCGGGAGACCAAACACGTACTCAAGGGTTCGCTCCACAGACTGCTGACCCAAATCGTCACAGCAAGAAAGAAGCCGAGTTTTTGGCGAATTTTTCTTACTGTCCTTATCGTTCAATATCACAGCCAGACCAGCCGAAAACCCACCAACTCGCGGGATATCTTCAGCCATCTGTGACACACAGAAAGCACTACCCCTCAACTAGCCCGAAGCCAGCTGAAAGCTTTTCCAATTTCAAATCCCTACCAACTGTCACAAATTCAATTGAGCTCGCTAAATATTCACGATCCATTCCAAAACAAAATTAGCAAATCCTCAACATCTATTATAAACAGTTTGGCCCCAAAATTCACAACACGCAATAACAAAACAGAAATCTACAAAGTAGCTTACGAGTAAACACAATATGCCCAAAAATTGAACAACAATTAAAAAACAAACAAGCAACAATCGCACTTGTTGCTCACATACACAACAACAACAACAACAACAAATCCCAACAAGCCCACAACATTCCAAAAAAAAAAATACCACTTTTCCCGGAAAACAAAACAAAAAAAAAAGAAAGGGAGAAATATACATAGAAGGTCGAAGACTTGATGACAGCGAGAAATTAAAAAAATGTTGAAAATTATTTACCGCTCCTCAAATTGAACCAAAAAGCGTTACCACCCCAATAACATGAAAAGGCTTTCAAAGTCGGTACTATTAATTAAACAAATAATAATTAATTAAAAAGAGAAACTTACAGAAAAAGTTCATGCTAAGGACAAAAAAAAGGCGGCGGAAGTTTGCTAGGGTTTTGCTTTGCAGGCTCCATTGCTTCGAGATTCGATGACAGTAACACACTGCAACAGTGATATTATGAGAAAGGGGAACGTGGAATTTTCCGAGGGAGAAATCGTTTTTTATATATATATATAATAACTGTTGATTTATTTATAATAGTAATAGTAATGATTCTGTTTTTTTGGCTAATAATTATTATCGCCAAAAATTTTGGGGGTGAAGGAAGCTGAAACGAACGAACGAACCACGTACCCGTGCGCGCTGACTGGAACCGTAGGGAATGGAGTTTCGACTGACACGTGTCGGGAAAGCACTAGTTAGTTGGTGACTTGGCTGCTGAGTTGACGGGTAATGATACTGGCAACTGGAACGATAGGGGCCACCCGTTGTAGGAATGGCAGTGGTGGTGGACAACGTTGTTTCCCTCTATAGTGCTGTTGCTGGGTCAATTATACGTTTCACTGCACTTGCCTTGAGGAGACATATTCGGTTTTGGAGAGAAAAGATGCCGCCTATTTCATTTTCTTTCTTTCAATTTAATCCAATAATTCAAATGCTTTAGAGTCTCCTTAGATTAGAGAATTTAAAATTTTAACAATTTTAAATATTTTAATTGAAATTTTTTTATTTTTTAAATTTTGTGTTTGGATAAAAAAATTAAAATAATAAGGGTGAAAAAAGTTGATGTGCTCCACAAGGTCAAAATGATGTTTCTTCTTAAAGAAGAGAATCATGAGAAAAAAATTATGAGTTCCAGAATAAAATTTTATGATATTTCAGATGGAGGAGAGAGGATGAAGATTATAAAGAAAATACTCGAACATTTTGGGAGATTCTTTTATTTTAAAAAAAATTAATTTCTTACCTTTTGGAAAAAATTAAAATTCTGTTTTAAAATTTTAAAAATTTAAATTCTTAACATCCAAACAAATAATTTTAAATTAAAAAAATGTAAATTCTTTGATAAATTACCTTCAAAAGCATTCTTATTTGTATTCATTAGTATTCTCAATAATAATAATTGAATTAGTTAATTTTGATTTATAATATTAGAAATTTATATTTTATTTTAAAAATGCTTGTAAGTATTTATTATAACATAACAATAAAAATAATGTTAACCTTATATTGATTTATCATGTCATAAAAATAATAATGAAATAGTTATGTGTATTTTTTTTAAATTGTATTTTTAATTCATTTTCAACTATTTCAAAGTCATCAATTATTCTAAAAATATGAAAGATTAAAAATACAATTTACTTAAAATTTTACACGTATGGAATTATCACATTTGACTTTTTAATGACGCAATAAATTACTCGGATGATAATGTTGTTATCATATCATTATTAAAAGTTGTTACTCAACCATAAGACTAAAAGAAAATTTTTAGACTAGACAAAAATTAGATTAAGAACTAAAGGCATAAATTTGAAAAAAAGTTTAGGAACAAAAAGTAGTAAAACTTACTCATAAAATTAAGTAATTTAAGTAGTTGTTAAATAAGTTATTATTCTAAATGATCATGTGTTCAGTTTCTTTAAGTAAGGTATCAAGTTTAAAGTTTATGGATAAAAAAAATGATGTGAAAAGAATATCTCATTAAATGTGTCCAATCAAGTCTTTGATGGAAGCTATTCCACACCAATATTATGATAAAAAAAAAATTAATATTTTTTACAAATAAGTGTAATTTATATTATTAAAAAGTAAATAAATGCATTAATGGAAGATAAGTGAGTATCTCATTTATAGATTTCACAATAAATCAGAAATATGAAAGAAAAATAGTTATTAATAATCTAAAACTAAATTTATGTTTCTAAGAAGAAAAAATGAAGATACGTATTTCTTATATAAAAGATAAGACAAAGTAATATTTAATCATTAAAAAACATATTAAATATTTGGTTTAAATATCTTTTAGTTTGTGTATTTTAACTTTTTTTATTTTCATCTTTGTAATTTTTTTCTTATAAGTTAAAAAAGTGTTTACCTAAAAGGTTACGGTAGCCAAAAACAAAATAATATAATTTGTAAAGATTAAAAATAATAATTACAAGGACAAAAGTAAATAAATGGTAAATTACAAGAACTAAAAATGCATATAATCCTAAATATTTTCTAATTTCATATTTTATATTTTATAAGTTTATTCTTCGCTTGTCATTAGTGCAATTATTAATTAATCTAAAATTATCCCAAAAACAACTTTATAGAAATATCTAATTATTAAAAATATTAAATATTTTCCAATTTCAGTTTATATATAATTTAATTTACATTGCATTCAATCACAATCTTAAATGAAATGTAAGTTACATTATATGATAAGATTATTCATGAGTTTGAATAAGCTATGTATCTAATCCAATCCAAATAGTTTGAATCTAATTTTTTTAAGATTTGGATTAAATTTAACTCAATTCAGTTAGATTTATTCATATACAAATTAGATAACGAACCGTGCATTTTTTATACATGACCTAACTCAATCTAGTCATATGATTTATATGTAGCTATATTGTAAATTTCTTAATGCAACAATTTGATTTCAGTTAAATTTGACAATTAAAAATATTTAAATCCAATTCAATTCAATCACTCTTGTTTTTTTTGGATAATTGAATTTATATTATATGTTTGTTTATTTTTTATTTGATAATAAAAAACAATTTAGAAATGAATTGTAGTGATACGTATTGCAGTAAGTGAAGTTAGTAATCATAATACCCACTTTGTGTGAAAGAAATCACAAAACTCACTTATGAAGTTTTGTTTAAAAGTTTTTGGGTAGGTTGCAATTCATAAATCATGAGATCACATATTCTAATCTTAGTGTATGACTATTGTACATCAAAACAAAATTATAATTCAAGAAAAAATGCGCGTATATGGAGATGTTGTTTTTTTTTATTCAAGAAAAATTGCGCGTACGGAAGAAAAAAAGAAAAAGAGATAGTCACTTCTAACCCCATCTATTCTCATGAATCTTCTCAGATTTTTTCTCACGTGTCCAGTTGTTGAAATTAGAACTTGAAAGTTTTTTTTTTCCCCTTTTAAAGGTACCATGCTGGCCTGAAATATTATAAAAGAAAAGACATATTATATATCTCTATATATAATTTTTTTTCCTTTTTTCCATTTTGTATCTATTCAAATAATTCATATTTTTTTATTTTAGTTCTCTTTTATATATTTTTTCTTACTTCTTCCTCCATTCAAAGTTTCAAACAAAATTGTATGTTTTTAAAAATTTAAATGATGAAAAAAATTATGTGATATTTCAAGATATATCGTGAATTAGAGGATAGCAAATAACTGGAAGTAATTTTCTTGAAGTGAAATGCAGGGCTAAGAGCCCAGCCGCAAGAAACTCCAAAGGAGTCAAACAAACAATACAAAGCCATAAAATCTGGAATAGAATAAAAAACAAAAGAGATTGTTAGGCTCAGCAAAATCACGCTTAGCTGGCTCATTCGCAGGACTGGAACTAATTATACATGCATAAGTGATTAAAATATTTTTTTTTTCCATTGAATCGAAAAATAAGCGATTAAAATATAAACGACTTTACATGCTTAATACATTAAATTAATTAATAAGCTTCTAAATTATTAGCGAATTTTTCAATAAGTTCTTATACTTTTGTACCAAAAGAAAAATATGTTTTTACACTTTGAAAATTTATAATTGAGTCTCTAAAACTTAAAATTGTTTTTTTTAATTAGGTCTCTGAATTCATTTTCATTAGGAATCCATTAAAGTAATTAATTTTTTAAATAATTTAAAAATCAAGTTGTTTATTTAATTTTTCTATAATTCTCTAAGTTTTTTAATATATATAAATAGGTGCTTAGCAAAATCTCATAAAAAATGTGACAAAGAAGTCAATTAAAAATTATAAATTTAAAGATCTATTTACAAATTTTAAAATATAGGGATGTACTTATGTTTTTTAAGTTTGTAATTATGTTATCAAATTGTGCTCTGTCTGAAAATGAGGTTTTTTTATTACATAGCATCCTCCACAAGAATTATTAAAGGGTCTAACTTAGTTAACTTACTTAAATATAATGTATGTTATAAATCTTAATATTTATTTTTATTCTTACATATCAAAAAAATTTCTTATAAAATTAAGATGGTAGGCTTTTGTTGTAAAAGGTCCTTGTCATATGCCCTAGTATTGTAGAGTTAGATCTTAGTTTGGAGTTTATTCACCTTCCCGATAATAAAAAAAAATTAAAATATAATTTTAATTCTCTTATTTTACTTAATCTATAATTTTTGTTTTTTTATTCTTCAAAATCATAAAATTTTGATACAATTGTCAATTTTAGAGCATTGACATTTAATAATAAAATATTAATAGTTAGATTATTGATGTTACACCATGATATTAAATTTATGTATGCTTTTATCATCTTAGTTTTTATTACCCTTATCTAGTCTTCATAATTTTTCAACTGTTAAAATTAAGATCCTATCTAATAATTAACAAAAATACAAAAAAAAGAAGCATAAGAGATAGTTGATAGAGAGAGAAAAATATAAAACATTAAAATCAAAACAAGAATAGTTTACATTATATATATTTATACATTTTCTATTTTTATTTAGACAATGTATATTTAGTTATTTATTATTGTATACAAATTAACGATACTTTACACTTTAATTATATTTTATCAATTATTAAATAATAAATGTTGGAAATAAAAACTTAATTTAGCAATTAAAAAATACAAAAAATAAATTCGAGTGATTAAAAATAAAGGACTCAAACTGCAACCCTAAAAATGCATGTGATGCGAGAAAAAAAAATCAACAAATGTCAACATGTGTCCAACAGTTTCATTATGGTTATTAATTATTTATCTAATGTAACCTTAATTTGAAATTGAAAGAAGAAGAAGAAGAAAAAAGTAAAACGACACCGTGCTTGTTTGGAAACTCTCTACCTACACGTTGACGTATGCTCATTTAACGCTATAAAAAGTATAAATGTTGATTTTTGGTTAAAAATAATGTATTTTAGGTTTAAAATTAATTATGAGTTTAGTTATTTTAAATAATTTTTTGTGTTAGATCAATGATTTTATACTGAAATTTATTATTAATTTGTTCGTAAAATTAAAATCTCAACATAAATTTAGTTCACTTTAAAATTAAGTTTATCCAGAATTAATTTTAAAAATATTCACTGATAAGTAAAAACTACACACCCAGCCCCAAAAAGGACGTAAATCTAAACATATGGTGATCATTGGCATAAAAAGTGAAAGCTACTGGCGGCTACTTGAATTGATGTTGACTGTGGGGGCAAAGCCAGCTTAGACAAGTGTCATAAAGTCCAACTTGTGATCAGCACATAAGTCATAACTACCTCTTTGTTAATTTTGAAACAAAGATGAAATTATATTTATATAACTTTAATAATTATTATATTATTTTTTATTAATTTAATTATTAAATTATATTTATATACTATTAAGATTATTTATGTTAAATTTTATCAAAATTAAACATTAAAAATAAGATAATTAAATTATTTCTATTTTAATATATTTTAAAATAATTATATTTCATCAATTTTAATATATATAAATGAGATAATAAATAATTTTATATTAATATGAAATTTTACATATATAATTTATAAATTTCAATCCAATGATAAATTTTATAGAAACATCGTCCAATTAAAAATTATAAAATAATATAATAATTATTAATATTATTTTGGATATATATATATATATTCCCAAAACAACATTACTAATTTCCCAATAGCTGGAGAGCATAAAAGTACAATGTAGGGCAAAACAGAGGAATCGAAACAATGGAGAAGCATGCCAACAGGATGATGCTTTATTGGATGGACTGTAACTCTAAAAAACATAGATTTTATTTTTTTAAAATGAATAAGAAAAGAGTGAGTCATACAAACTCAGTGAAAATTATATCATATAATAAAAAAAAATGAAATAAACAAATGTATAGTTCGTACCCATAAAATTTTTGTTACAGCAAGCTAAGTCAATTCAAAAGAATATCTATTCAGTTTTTTTTCAAAGAATAACAATATAAATAAATCAAAAGCCAATAATAATTTTACAAAGATAAAATAATTTTCTTTCAGTCCAAAATTTTCAAAATAAAATAACTCTCCAAACATTGGAATTTTAAAAACTTTACTATTAAACTCGAGTCACACATGAGAAAACCATAACCTCAAGTTATTAATTAAACTTAATTGGTTATACCTTCTCCTTCTTAGTGTGGTCTATCCCCTAGTAATAACTACACATCTAAGATATCCCCTTCTTTTTCAAGTAAAATAATATCATATGATCTCATTTTAGTGAAACAATACTATTTCCCTGATAACTCTCTTCAACATTAGGGACTTCATCTAATCATCTACTTTCAAGGTATAACTAGACGTATTTGTTCTTTTAAAAAAAACACTAGATGTACTCGTCAACTCAAAATTCATCGTTCATGCATTTTAATTAAACTTTAATTAGCTAATGAGTAGAAAAAGATCATACGAGTAAAATAGAAGAATCTTCCTAGATTTTGGAAGAATGGATTGGAGTGTAAGTGAATTGATCCATTAGTGGAAGATGCTCTTTACAATGGCCAAACTGTTCTAATTGTTAGAGCACATTTGAGATGAAACACTTCAGTAGTGGAGGTAACCTACAATCCTAGGATCTGTATCCTCTATCACTAATGGAGCAATGGGTTTGAGATTGACTTACTCCTTTCCTTGTCTCTCGTAGTGCATATGCGCACTTTCAAAGGCTACACAAAAGCCGTTAACTTTTTGTTTATTTAAGTTACGAAAGATAGTTGAATTAGAGTAAATGGTGATATTGAATTAGGATTTTAAATAATTTTAAAAGAATTTTTTTAATAAAAAAAATATTGTGTTGTTGGATCAAAATTTTTAAATAACATGAATAAGGAAATGGATTGCAATGAGGTTTTAAACAATTATTTTAACATATAGGATTTTAGAAAGACTTTTATAATATTTTGTTGAAGTTTAGATTTTAATATATTTATGTTTTAAAATTTTAAAAAAAACTTCATGAATTTATAATATTTGAAAAAGACACGTGAATATTTAGAAAACATTTAAAATTACAATAATAAATCATAATGAGATAGGGTGTATTCATGTGTAGACGAGACACCAAGTATATGGTTCACAAGTGAATCATCTTTTTTTTTTACAGCACAAGTAGATCACTTGTACTTATCAAAATTCGGAACTGACACACGACATGATGGAACGTGACTAAGGTGGGTTTTTGACTTTGCATGTCGAAGTGAGAGTGATTTTATTGAGAGAATAATAGAAGACCTACAAAACAAATGATCCCGACGCTAAAGTAAGTACGAGAGTTAAGAGAATAAATGGAAAAATATGCATACATGATTAGGTGTGTGTTAGTCTCAAGAAAGTACGAATGAATATGGTGTGTTTGTAGTACATGAATGATGTGTTTTGAGGGTTCAAGGGAAATTGATATTTATAGAGTGAAATGGAACCAGAGGTCTTTGTTGACAAGGGTTGTTATGACTCTTGCAAATAATTAATAGCCAATAACTTATTATAGATAGAATTAGAGATAATATATAGCTAAATTTGAACAAGGCATACAAAACAAAAATGCTAAATATGAATAAGACAATCAAAATTGTAGTCGATGTTCAACTCTTTGTCGTTGAAGAACTTGTTTGCAGTGGTATAGTAAATGGGTGTGAGTGCAGTGTCTCACCCATCTCACACCACACAACCAACTTCATATCTAAAGATATTGTCGTTGAATACAAAATTGAGTTATGGAATATACAATTCATAATATAGATACGAAAAATCATTTCTTACAAAACATTCAATCAAAAATTATTCAAACATAATTCTAGATTAAGTAATCCGAAGTACAAGTTAGTATCCTAGATCCGTTAATTTAAAATTATGTTTGCATAATTTTGGATTTGGTGTTCTATAAGGGCACAATTTTGTTCATTCTTACAAGTTTGTCAATTCTAAAATATATGCAAATTTGAAGAAAAAAAATTTACGAATGTGTCTCAAACAATAACTTAATGGGAGGAGAATGAGGGATGAAGAAGCTCAAAATTACCAACGCCTTCTACCTCAAGAAGCTACTTCACACAAAATATGACTGGCGGAAGGATAGGGGACAACCGATAACGAGAAGGAGATACATAAGGTAATGTACGTTGTTGTGTGAGGTACACAATTATGGGGATGAAGAAGTTCAACTTTAGTCGAAAAAATGTTTGAGAGGAACTTATGAAGAATGTAATGGCAATTAAGATTTTTAAAATTATGAAGGTGCAGATAATAAATTGTGGGATGTAGGAAGCAAGTGCCTTATACTTGAACCTTTACTGCCAACATTCGGGACCCAAAAACAAATTCTCCAAAGTCCAAATCATTAGAATTTCCTTGTCAATGATCTTAAAATTCTTAATTGTAACTTTTAACTTTTCATTAGCACTAATACTAAAAGAAGCTAAACAAATTTGTAACTCAGCTTAGCATTGCCTGCAATCGCACAAGCATGGGTGATTGATCCATTTCTTTGATTGACCATATTTTTTTTCCCAGTTTCTGAGGTAAAAACACAAGCATTCGTGATTGATCCATTTCTTTGATTGTCACATTTTTTTTCCCTCCAGCTTACTATACCAGGTTGTAAGAATTAAAGGTTAAGTTTCCAATGGTTTGTGCTGATCCGCACCAAGATGTTCAATTTGTGTTGAAAAATCCATACAATTACGCCCATTCTCTCGACAAGCATGGTCAAAATCATCATCTTGCTTGTCGAAAAATTACCGCTTCGACGATAGTATCTCCATTTTAAATTGACCAATGTTTTAAGTGTTTTCACATTGATTAAGAAGAATCATAAATAAGTTATTTATTGAAGTAGTTTTACCAAAATATTTATACTTTGTATAAATGTATTACCCGTATTTATTGGGTGATTTATGTTACTAGTTGAAAAATTAATAAACACAATACTAAAAAGCTATTATATTGGTGTAATTTATTTGGATAACTTTAAAATAAAATTTTAATATCTCATTGAAAACTAAAAATATTAGTTAACATTTTTTTAATATTAAATTGTTAGCCATTTTAGAATAGAGGGAATAAGTATTACAAGTGCAAACATGAAATGTAAATCGATAAAATATAAGAATTTGGTGAAAAAGTGAAAACATAAAAGAGAATAAATATAAGATGAGAGACCTAACTCAACCTCAAAAACTAGTTCAAAGGATGAAGGTTATCCTTCACTTATACATTCTAATGTGGGATTAATTTTAGTAAATGTAAAACTTGAATTATATATTTCCTATATATTTCCTAATGATGAGATTCAACCAACTTATTGATGAGTGAGATTCTCAAAGTGAAGGTTTAGTTTCAAAACTGTCATAGGTCACATTCGTAGAGAACCTAATATGTTGGTTGATTCATTTGCCAAATATGGTTTATCTTGTCTTTTGATGTCGGTTTATTTCAATTCAATCCCTGATTTTGCTGTAAACTCCCTGGTGGAGGATGATGATATTATTAATACCCATCTTGGGACTTGCCTGATTGGTGTCTGTGGCTCTTTGTCTAAATCATTCAGCAAAAAAAAAAAGAAAAGAGTTTGGGTATCCGATTATGGGCCAAGGATTCAAGCGAGAGATTAGAAAAAATGGACTTGAAAATTTTTGTTCTTAAATATACTTTTTAACTAATAAAAGAAGATTAATTCTCTTTGAAACGTAAAGCAATTGTATTTTGTCTCTACTAACGAAATTTTTTCCATTCATATGATCAGGACCCAAATCCATGATAATATGCTTCTAAAAATTTACTGATTGTATTAGATTTTGTTAATTGGAGTTGTTATCTAGTTTAGAACTACTAATCCACACACACATAACTTAGTCTAAAATGAGAAGGATACAACACATTTTGTTTTGTTTTTCTTTAATATTTTGTAGTTACAAAAATTTGTAAAAAAAGTTCTTCATTATTCGAAAGATTTTTATATTACTAATCAATTAAAAAAAATTATATATGACTTTCAAAATATATAGAATAAAACTCAAATTTGTATCATATAATTTAATATTTTTTTAATGTTTGTTATTTTATTTTAATTAAATAAACAATTAATCAATTATGTTTTGGATTAGTTAATTAATTTTATTTAAATTAAAAGAAAGAAGAAGAATACAGGGCTTGTGATTGTTCATTGCTGTAAGTGGCAAATTTGAAAAGTGTTTCTCTCTCACACATTGACACTACTCCTTCTTTCTCTCTCTACATTTGAATTCAATCGACCCGCCGCTCTTTCTCTCTCTAAATTCGCAATGAGCAAAAGAGCTAATAAGAGGAAAGCGAAGCAAGACGAACAGCCCAAACAACGCAAGAAGCGATCCACAACAATTAAACCTGCCGAGCACGAAGAGTACTTCGAGGATCAGCGCAACTTGGTACTACTACATCCTAATTTTCAATTTCAACCTTTTATTTTATTTATTATTATGTCTCTTTGTTGAGGATTTCTACTAATGCTTGTGGTTCTTGATCCAAATTAGTGGCAATTATATTTATTATCGGCTGTAAAGTTGTGGAACTAATGATTGTTACTGATAAATGCTTTGTAGGAAGACTTATGGAGGGAAACATTCCCTGTCGGAACAGAGGTTTGTCTATTTATTTCATAATTCTTCTTCGTTTATAGCTTCATTTCTGTTGTGTATTTTTTCTTATTGCACCTTATTGTGTTGCTAGTGGGATCAATTGGATTCTGTGTATCAATACAAGTGGAATTTCTCTAACCTGGAAGTGAGTATCGTGGTCAACGGTCAACGCAACTTTCCTCTTAGATGATCATTTCTGAAGAATTTAGGCGATTTATCTTAGCTGTTTAATTTGGTCCATGAATTGTGTTCAGAATGCGTTTGAAGAGGGTGGTGTACTTCATGGGAAAAAGGTTTATCTCTTTGGTTGCACCGAGCGTAAGTGGCATGACTTGAATTTGATTGGTAGCTCATTTCCCTTTAGTTGGTGTTTCATCTTACTACTTATCTTTATTGATATATTCAGCTCAACTGGTCTGGTTCAAAGATGAAAGCAAAGTTGTCTGCATACCTGTTGTTGTAGCTGTAAGTAGTCAAACTTGGCTCTTCTATGTGTTTTGGTTAAATTGATTAGTGCTTATGACCTTTTTTGGAGGAAAATTAGATTGTGCAAATTAGGAATTGCCATTTGAGTTTTCTAGCTGTGATATATGTGTGTCACTCCTTGCGGGCATGGCCTTGGGCATATACATTTGGCTGGAAATTCCAGTTCATAGATTGCAGGTGTAAATGTTGTTGGAATCAGCTTTGTGACTGTATCCATTTTGACGATTGTAAAATCTTAATTTTTCATTTTTATTTTAAATTTAAAGATGTTTCAACTTGCTATTGTATTCAGGTTGTATCACCTTTCCCACCGTCTGATAAAATTGGGATTAACTCAGTTCAGAGAGAGTTCGAAGAGATAATTCCCATGAAACAAATGAAAATGGACTGGATTCCATATATCCCCCTTGAGGACCGGTATTCTTCTCAATTTGGCTATTCTGAGAGGTTTTTTTTGAAATATTGCTTCATGATTATCTATGAACTTATTTGTATAATTAATTTTTTGTCTTCAACAGAGAAAGCCGAGTTGATAGATTAAAGTCTCAAATATTTATCTTAAGTTGCACCCAAAGAAGGTATTGCTCTCCCTTTGCCCTTCCCCTCACAGTCTGCAACTTTATATGTTTCAGGCTTTTAGGTTCAAGCTCAGTAATGCACTATTACTGAAGATGTTTGATTTGTTAAAACTTAGAAGTTCTGATTTAATAGAATTACTTTGAAAAGTTATCTTTCTTAGAAAGAACATTGTCTCCTGCTACTTTATATGTTTTCTTTGGAGTGTATTAATCCTCCTCTTTCTTTTGCTTTTGCTTCCTTTCTACCGATTTGTTAGATACTATTGCTTTTCATTTCATGGTCATTTTTATGAGCTTTAAACCAATGATTTTTATTTTTTTGTTTGGCCTTTCATCAGTTACATTTACCCTTTTCCTTCATGATATTGCCAAAATGATTATAGTTTTTTCAACTTTTTGCATAATTCTCTGGTTTTTATTTTAATTTTATATTGTTTTGATGAATTGCAATGCCTTTTCAAATAGTACTTTTGAACCTTCAAGGTTCAATGCTGTGTCTACAATGTTATACATTCCAGCACATTCTTTCTTAACTGACTGATGAAGAGCTAAACCCTCTTTTTAAAATGAAGAGGAGTGCCTCCGCCTCAAACAACGTGTCTTGTGTCTCAATCCCATTTGATATTGGACTTGTACTTGTGTGTCAATCCTGCTGAGTTGGAAAGAGTGGTTCATCGTCACTGGAGGCTGGTAAATACAGGATCAAAATAACACTTGATGTAGGGGAGAGGAGATACCAGTGCCACTTTAAGAAGGGCGTTCTTCTATTCAAAAAAATTGTAGTTCCTGTCTTAAACAGTAAACATGCGAAGCATGCTTTCTCACTGATGCAACTGTGCTTGTGTGACAAAATTATTTAAAATTTATTCTTGGTAGGATAGGTTCCATTGCGATGTTTTCCAGCTCCCTGCATATAATTAATAAATGAAAATGGATTGAACCTTTCTAGATTTAGCTATACCTACGTTGTTTAGTTTTATTGATCTCTTGCAACTAAATATTATAATATAAATCAATATGTGGTTTTAATTCTATGGACACTTAAGTGTTAATTAGGAAAACTGTAAGTTCATTACTTTGATATTTTGTGCCAATTTCGGGATTTATATCTATATGCAACTTGATGGGTTGACCGTTTACTGTAGTAGCTATTTGTAGCTGCATGTTGAAACTTTTGATCCATATACTCTTGATCCTTAATGTAGAATGTTCATGAATGACTTTTTATCTTGTGATATTAATTAATCTGTGTGATACAGGGCTGCATTGAAACATCTGAAGTTGGATCGTGTAAAGAAATACGAGTATTGCTTGCCTTGTGAGTTTCTAGCTCTAGAATATAATTTGTCTGAATATGTATAATAGCTGTGTACTTGTATACAATAGTTAGTGGAGAGGAGATATAACATTATATTTTTATGGTTATGATTTGCTTTGTTATATCCTTTAATTGTTATTTTTGTAACAGACTTCTACCATCCGTTTAAGGAAGATGAACTTGAACAGAGCACTGAAGTTCAAATAATATTTCCAGCAGAGCCAAAGCCGGTAATTATGATTGAAAAAAGTTTTGCAAAGATGTCCCCAATTTTGGATTGCTTGGGATTGTTTTTTATATGACATGTTTACATACGAGTAAGGCAGGTTAGTACCATATTAGGTTTTCTACATGCTTACTTATCTATCACTTTTTTCTCTTTTTTCCTGCAGGTTTTCTGTGAATTTGATTGGGAATTAGATGAGCTTGAGGTATTGAATTATTTCTCTAATGTTTAGGATGCTAGATAAAACTTGCCAGGTTGTATTTTGTGAAAATTAGGAAGAATGGTTTTATTTATTTTTATTTAAAACTTAGTACAATACTTACAAGTTATAATCATACACTAAAAAATTACTATCAAGCTTGGCATTCTTTTTCAGGAACTTTTTGTTTCTTTGGTTTGTCATTGTCCATTTACCATTGTCTGCTTTCAATAAGCAGGCATGTTATTGAATTAAATTGAATTCTTAAGAATCTAGACATATCTCCATTGAGTGTTGTATTGTTTCTCCACACTGAACCTCCTGATAGAGATGATAAAGTAAAGAATATCTAGAAAGAATGTAATATATAATAATTGACAAAGTTCTCATTTATAAAATTGTTCTATGTTCCACAGGAGTTCACTGATAAGCTCATAGAGGAGGAGGAGTTATTGGAAGATCAAAAAGATACCTTTAAGGTATTGAGTAATTGGAAATCAATAATCGATTCAAGTATTCCAACTCTTTCAAGTAGCAGTTAAGCTGATCATTTTATTGTTTCAGGAATTTGTCAAAGAAAAAGTACGGGAAGCAAAGAAAGCTAATAGAGAGGTACTTTTACTTTTGGTTCTGCCCTGATTGTGTTGTTGCTTTATGCATTTTTACCTACTTTGTCTCCTTTAGGCAAGGGAAGCTCGAAGAAAAGCCATTCAAGAAATGAGTGAGGAAGCTAGAGCTGCATTTGAGAATATGAGATTTTATAAGTTCTACCCTGTGCAAAGTCCAGATGCACCTGATGTATCTAATGTTAAGGTAGGTGTTTGGGCATTCTAACTGAACTTTTTGGAGTTCCAATTTTCAAATTATCTTAACATCTTAGTACAACATTAATGCATCAATTTCTGTCCTTAAAAATGGTAATTCTTCCGTGGAACATTTAAGACTTATAATGAATGTTGAGGAAGATTGGCCAAGCAATTTTAGTTCATACACTTGCATGTGTCTATACTCTATATAAATATATATCTAATAATGACAAGGGAGGGGCCAAAGAACACTGATGGAAAGAGATGTTTGATTTTTCTTTCTTCTATGGATTATTAAAGCAAAGTAAGGAGGTTGGAAAAAGACTATACTTGTTGTAATGAATGCAACTAGCTTGTCCAAATCAGAGGTGCAAAATCTTAAAATTGTTAGCCACTCTATTTCTGTCATATTCTAATTAAAACAGTCAATTCATTTTAGAAGGATTATCCAATATTATCTCATTTAATAGTGTGACTTTTCTATAATCAATTATCTTCAAAAAAAGATTGAGATTCTTCTTTTAATAATTTTTGGTCGTCAACCTATAATCAATTTTCTTTCATTGAATGTGAGATGCTGCTAACAATCAGTGGAGGGAAAAGAAATGATCATAGCAACATTTATGAAAATAACTATTTTCTTTCACATAATTTATAGAGTTTAATGCATTGACAGTAGTTTTACACTCATTCAATAAGAAATTATTGTTGGTATGACTTTTAAAATAGTTGTTGTAAAAGTCAACAAACTTACTATACATAGTTGTTTGGGATTGAATGAGAGTATAAAACTGTTTTAGTTTAACTTTTTTTCTCTAATTTATATTTAGTTGATTTCTTGATACATTCAAAATACACGTAATGCACATTTAATGTACATAGTTGTTTGGCAGTCTCCATTCATAAACAGGTATTATGGAAAGGCTCATGAGGTTCTGTAATTGGATTCAAGACGATGCCAACTTCGTCTGCAGGCTTGTTTTACCTGACACTAAGGATTTAGTCATCTATGACGTTCAGAAGGCAACCTCCTGGTGCCTTGTTAGAAGTGTAGGTGTCTGAAGGAACATACCATGTAAAATTAAGCTCAGAAATCCCAGAGAAGTGAATTAGATAGGAGGAATATATGGGTCGGGTTTCTGATTTCCAATCTGTGGAGAATAGCCGAAGTTCAGGAGCTTTAATTGGTGTGGCTCTTGCTTGTCTTGGTTTCAAATTTCAGATTCTTTGTCCATTCTAAGTTGTACGGCAAGGTTTGACTATAAGCTAAATGAAAATAGATAGTTGTCCTTTTAACATCCAAGAACGAAAATATATTTGTTGAAAGGACAATTTTGTTGAATTCCTTGAATGATGCATTTAACTATTATTTCTGTTGAGGTTGTGTTATGCCACGAGTCTTTTTTTTTTTGTTTGCAAATCCCCTTCATAACGAGAAAAAAGATTGCAGGGAACAGTTGTTGATGCTCCCAGAAGAAGGGTTGTGGGAGATGATATGGCCACGGGTGTCATGCTGCTAGTAACAAATATGGTGTCACCAAACTGACCAAACTACCAAGGTTGGTTATGGTAGGAGAGAGAAATTGTGATAGTGCTGTGCATCTTAACTTTTTATTTTTGTTGTTGGGAAAAAATGTACACTATCTAATGGTGATACATCAAACACTCGTACCGGTAAGTTGTAATGAACGTCTGCTTAAATTGAAAATCTAACATTTTGTAAGTTCATCTTAACTTTTCAGTTTCATCACCACAAACATAAGTTGTATTAAATTGTTTTTCATATTATATTGTCTTCCCTTATGTTAAAAATCACACTCCCTTTTCCTAACATATTTGAATACATGACACTTAAATATTACGTGGATTTGTTGAAAGGACAATTTTGTTGAATTCCTTGAATGTGTACACCAATATGTTACAAAAAAAAATATATACTAGTAAAATATCCTTTTACACTAACGCTCCTCAAATAAGCAAGTATTATACCGTCTTAAATATTATGCCCCTCAAAAAATTATACTAGCAAAATATATTTTCAAATTATGTTAACATCTTAGTACGACATTAAGGCATCAATTTCTCTGCCCATAAAAATGGTCATTCTTCGGTGGAACATTTAAGACTTATAATGAATGTTGAGGAAGATTGGCCAGGCAATATTAAGTTCACACACTTGGAAAGAAATGTTTGGATTTTTTTTCCATCTTTGGATTGTTAAAGCAAAGTAAGGAGGTTGGAAAAAGGCTATACTTGTTTTAATGAATGCAACTAGCTGGTCTCCAAAAAGATTGAAATTAAATGAGTTTCAGAAAAAACCTACGAGATAAAGTTGTGGCGATTTTTTTTTCTTACTCACATATAATTATCTAGATTTTTTTTAGATTCCTTTAGTCATGAGCCATTTATTGTCACACCGGAGTGACTGGCCCTGAGTGATATATACTAACAAGTGTAACAATTAACAACATTGGTTAAAAAGTTTTAAATACTTTTTTTTTTCACTTAAAAGTATCTAATGCATATTTGTTATAATTTCTTATAAAGTTTAAATATAAAGTTCAATATCAACTCTATTTGAATTTCTTATTCCTTATCTTTAAGATACTGGGCAGCAACATCCATACTTGATACTTAAGACCAAAAAACAACTCGTATCACTAGTTCTTTAATTATTTTTGGGTCTTTATTAGCCAAATATTGACTTCCTGCACGTCTGCAACACATTTTATGTTTTTTAATTCTTTATTCTTATTTCACCACGGTAAGTGTGTAACAGTCAGTCTCATGTCATATGTAACGGACAGCCCCAATCGAGGGCCTGGACATGTAACATGTACCCCTATGTTTGGCAGGGAAAAAAGAAAATTAGAGAGCAAGGAAATTTTAAAATTTAAATTGAAAAAAATTAAAGTAATTTTTAATTTTTCTTCTTCTTAAAATCAATTTTCTTATGTTTTTTCATCAATCAAACAAAAGAAAAACTATCATTTTTATTTTCATTCCTTCCAAACGTATCCTTGATAAATAAAACAGAGAATAGATACTTTCATGATCCATGAAAATAATAAATAAATAAAATTTTTATGGCTCATCTTCGCTAAAGCCACGTGTTCTGTTCATCTCCACCCCTTTCCCTCCTTGTCTTCTTCTTCTACTCTCAACGCCATGAAAATCACACTCACACTGTGATCCTTAACCTCTCTCACTCTCTTCTAACTTCCGATTCATGGCAGCGTCTTCTCCTCTCCCTTTACCCGAACTCCATTTCCTTTCTCCGCAAATCACCCCCAAACGCCGTATTTCCCTCTCCAAACTCCCCTCCATTTCCCGCCACGTCACCTCCAACGTTTCTCTCCGCACCGCGCGAATCCGCGCAAGCAGAGAAGAATCCGCGTTGGCCGACCGAGTCAACGACGTCGAATGGACCGGAAATGGCGCCGCCGCCGCTGCTTCCAACGCCAATGGTGCCTCCGTTAGTGGATACGTCAACGGCGCCACTAACGGAAGCTTGGTCAAGTACGGTTACGAAGACGGAAACGACGTTGCTGCTGCGGAGGTGGTGGAAGTTGAAGCCTCTAACAAGCTGAGCGAGGATGGGAGGAAGAAGAGGTTGGAGGAGATTGGGAAAGAAGACGCGTGGTTCAAACAAACCGGGAACGAACAAGTTGAGGGTCGTCGTTTTGATTGAGTTTAAGTAGGTTCTACTACTTGGAACTTGGAATGAAGTATGAACGTGTGGTTTTTCGCAGGTGGCAGTTGCACCTGGGGGTCGTTGGAACAGGTTCAAGACTTACTCCACAATACAAAGAACCTTTGAGATTTGGGGATTTGTTGCCACGTTCATCTTTAAGGCTTGGCTGAACAACCAGAAGTTCTCTTACAAAGGTTCGCCCATTGAAGATTTTATTAATTGTTTCGACTTGGAATTTGTTAGGATCATCGATAAGTGGTTTATGGCCTTGTTGTGTTTTTAACGTAACTTGGTGCGACTAAGCTTGGAGAAGCATTGGTTCTTCTCTAAACAAATAATGTGTATGAACTATGAAGTGCTCACGAATATTCTGAAGTCATGCCAGGAATTTCGATTACAATAAAAAGGGTCGTGGTTTATTCATATGCGTCTGTAGTAGGAGAGTGGGAGTGTTTGTTCTCCGATTGGACAGAAACTGAACCATTCAAAACAGATACTACCAAGCATGACTCCTTACTGGTTAAATTTTAAATATTATGTTAATCAAGTGAGGTTTTGAGTGATTGCAATCGTAAACCGAATTTGTAGGGATGTTAATACGTTATGTTATAGTTGTAACATTTATAGTCATATGTGAAAACTAAAAGTACAAAATGTAGCTTATAAGCTATAAGTTAGGGAGCTAAAAAGCTGGAAGCTTACACCCCCTCTCCCACCTAGCATGATATGTTACGTTATAGTTGCAACATTTATGAGCCTGAAGCATGACAATATGGGTGCCTAATGATGGATCTATGATAGACTCTACTACTAACTTAGAATTTGGGTCTAGGGTCTAACATTAGCCATAATATCTTTAGTTGACGTGGGATCTCAACACACCTCCTCATGTCCAAGATTGGACATCTAAAGTGTGGACAAATGTTGGTGGTCCAATACCCACACCCTCTCGCGCCTAGGACTGGATATCTAGAGCATAGACAAATATAAGTGGCTTAATTACAGATCTAGAATAGGCTTTGTTACCATTTTAGAATTTGGGTTTAGGGCATAACTCATAGAATTGGTTTATAAGGTGAGGATTGTCTGAGCTTTACAAGAGCTTCATTTGCCATATCTCTAATATATGTGGGAGTGGGACTAAACACACCCCTCACCCAGCACAATGCAAGTGCTTTAAAGAGGCCACAAATAAGGCGGACTAGGAGTGACTGCAATTAAGGAGGCTTTCCAACAGCCTTGTTTTCTTATTGATCTTTTACAATATTCTTTTATGATCATCATCTGTTTTAAAGCCTACGCCTAACTACAACTAAAAAACCATTTAATCTATGAAGTGTTTCTGTATTGAATTTGACAAATTTGTAGGATGCCAGTTTCTGTTTTTATTTGATCTGAAGATATTATATACAGGAGGAATGACCGAGGAAAAAAAAACCTTAAGGCGAAAGGCCCTTGCCAAGTGGCTGAAGGAAAACATTCTGAGATTAGGTCCTACATTCATCAAAATTGGCCAGCAGTTCTCCACTAGAGTGGACATTCTTCCTCAAGAATATGTTGACCAGTTGTCCGAACTTCAGGTACATTAGAGTTTTGAACAGAATTTGTAAGATTATTTCCCTGCATTGAGATACTTTGAACTTGTTTCTATTACTTGTCATAAGTTTCATTTTAAAAAAAACGGATAAAAGAAAAAAAGCCTTGTATGCAGATTTGTTTTTCATTTGTTAAGGGACATGACTTTCTAATTATAGTCTACCATTCTATTGACTGTTTTCTATTCTATTATGATCTCTTTTAATGCCTCACAAAGTATAAAATTATCAATAAAGTTTAGGGTAATTACACTAACCTCCCTCAAGGTTAACAATAATTACACTTACACCTTTTCTGATTGAAAAATTATACGGACCTCCTTTGCACATCCCTTGCTTTTGGTATTTTTAAAGATACTATTTTATGATGTGTACATAAAAAAAGGGGGAGATATACTTTTTTTTTAAAGAAAATAACGTGTATCAACAAGCAAGACTTTAATATAAAATAAGGGAGGTCGGTGTAATTTTTCAATCAAGAAGGATGTAAGTGTAATTAGTGCAAAGTTACATCTACACTTTATCAGACAAAAATACATTTTCATTTCTTATCTTCTCAATTTTCACCTGCTCAATGTATTTCCATAAACGGAATGACAAATGATCTAGATGCATTTTGATGTAATTTATTATTATTATATGAGAAACAAACTTTCTGGATATGAGATTGTATAGATTCATTTGTAATCCTTGTATTCTTGAGTTTTAAGACTTCATCTTGCTCATCTACTTAGGCAGTAAGCGATAAAAAACTATTGAGAATGTTTCCCTTTGAATTCCAAAGCTGATGACAAAGATCATCTCAACATAAAGCTACATGTAAAAATAGCATAAAACTAAATGAGAAAAAAATAGTAAGGTTGCATTTCTTTGGTGCCTTAGTTACTTATTGTTTTCTGTTCAGGATCAAGTTCCTCCATTTCCCTCAGAGACCTCTGTAGCTATTGTTGAAGAAGAGCTGGGAGCTCCTTTAGGTGATATCTTTGATCAGTTTGACTATGAACCAATAGCTGCTGCAAGTCTTGGTAATTGATGTTTTACTTTGCACATCTTTGTAACAGAAATTATGCTCAATTAATGAAGGAACCAAGATCAAGTGTAGCATGATTCTGCATATCATATTTGATGAGAAGACTGGAATAGTGAACTCTTCTATTTTAACTAATGTAGGTCAGGTTCATCGTGCGACATTAAAGGGACAGGAGGTTGTTGTTAAAGTACAAAGGCCTGGTCTCAAGGATCTTTTTGATATTGATCTTAAAAACCTGAGGGTCAGTGTTATAACTTAAGGCTTTTCTATAATGCTTATGGAGCTATGAGCAAATCTGATATGACTTTCTGATAATGTCTTTTCTTTAACCCCAGGTTATTGCTGAATATCTTCAAAAAATTGATCCAAAATCAGATGGTGCAAAGAGGGATTGGGTTGCTATTTATGATGAATGTGCCTCTGTCTTATATCAGGTGATGATTTCTGGAAGTTACTACATTTTTATGTTACTTGAGATTACTGAACTGAAGTAAGTAATTTGTATAGTTCTCCATCATCTTGATCCTGTTCTTCTAAAAAGTGAAGTCCAATAAAATAATAAGATTGTATTGAAACACTACTTTTTAGAGTTTGGGTGCATGGAGTGGGCAAGAGGATTGTAAGTTGCTATCTGTGGAATTGCATGTTAGGAAATTGAAGAAGTTCCCTCTGGTTCATGGGAAACTTTCATAACAAAGATCCTAGAATTCTGCAGGGTGTTGGCTGATTAAGAGGGTCTTTTACTCAAAGACTAAGGAGATAACTATATTTGAGTTGTTTGGAGAGAAGGGATAAGGAGGCTTGCAATGGTACTTCTTTATGACCTGGCTAGGCAATGGAGCAAATTGGCAGAGCAGTATTTATGTTCTGCAGCTGTAATTCTTCAAAAAGTGGCATGCTTGTTTGGTGTTCCAGATTTCATGTTTCGTTAGATGCTTTTTAAACTGCAAACTGCAATATTAATTTGCAAGTGTTACTGTGGTAGATTCTAGTAGATGTATTACTAAAGAGTTTCTTTTTCTTATGGCAATGTTGCTATGATTGGGAAGACAGAAAGAAGTTTGAGGGAATTTAATGCTAGCATGCATAACCAGCGGCTAGATCACAGTTTTGCATTATCATAAATTGTTTACGTATAGGAAAACTTGATGTAAGAAAACCATCTAAATAATACAAATATGGATTTAGATCATATCATCATACATAAGAGTGGTCATTCCCGTTCCAGTTCCTGCTTGAGTTGTGAATCTGTTCTTGTTTTGGTATGATGTATGCACGTGTTCACAGCAAATAACATTCTCTGATCCTGTTACTGCAACATGGATTAATAATTTTCAGGAGATTGATTACACCAAGGAGGCTGCTAATGCTGAATTGTTTGCAAGTAACTTTAAGAACATGGATTATGTGAAAGTTCCTACAATCTACTGGGATTATACCACTCCACAGGTTTAACCTTCATGGCTCTTATTATGCCAAATGTAGTAATGCGCATATTTTCCATCTTATGTCTGAACTTATTTATCTATAATCTATGTTGTCAATGCAGATTCTGACAATGGAGTATGTTCCTGGGATTAAAATAAACAAAATACAAGCTTTAGACCAACTGGGTGTTGACCGCAAAAGGTTAGTAGAATCTCTATTTATTTGCTTGGCAAAATCACAATGAACATGTTAGATTGTTACCTTTTACTTTTGTGTATCTCTGTTGAGGATGGCATCTAACTTGATTCAAATTATTATTTGTTATGTTCTACAGGTTAGGGAGATATGCGGTTGAGTCATACTTGGAACAAATTTTATCACATGGTTTCTTCCATGCTGACCCTGTGAGTTTGTACTTTTAGAATCAATATCAGAAATCTCTTTATATATTATGTTACATTATATATGGATTAGCTATCTGGTAAATTGTATAGTAAAGCCAAAATGTTAACTGTCTTTGAACTTGCTCTTATGTTGCAACGTTAGCATCTATTGTCTGAGCAATGAGATGTACGCTACTTGTGTTTTACAATTATTATTCTTTTGCTAGTCTGCTTGGTTGTATTTTGACAATCTCAGGCTATCTCTCTCACTACCTTAGAGCAACTGTTATTGTTAAGCAATCCTTAAGGGTCCTGATTGGTTTTGGTCTACGGGTATAAAGCAAAAGGGCTTTAGGGACCTTGGGACTCACAGGTATTGGATTCCTATCAGATGATCTTGTGTGTAACCCATAGATGTTTACATTGTTCCTGCAGCATCCTGGAAATATTGCAGTTGATGATGTCAATGGTGGAAGATTGATCTTCTATGATTTTGGAATGATGGGGAGGTATTTTCTTTGTCTTCTATGGCTATTTCAAATATGAATTCTCTAGCAGCACCTGCACATGCTTTAAGTTTTGTGAGATGGTTTGCCTTTTTACAATTATGTTTGGTATTGCGTCTTACAGTATCAGTCCAAACATTCGAGAAGGTTTGCTCGAAACATTTTATGGGGTTTATGAGAAAGATCCAGACAAGGTAAATGCTTTTCATGAATTATGTTGAATAATAATATGAATATTGTACCATATTATCTCATTCTTGACTCAAATACTTACCAAATGAAGCTTGTGTTCTGGTATTAGGTTCTACAAGCAATGATTCAAATGGGAGTTCTTGTCCCCACTGGAGATATGACTGCTGTTAGAAGAACAGCACAATTCTTCCTCAACAGGTATTTATAAACCAATTTAGTAGGAATATATCACAAATGGAATCACCTCCAGTACTTAAGCAGTGATATTTCTACAAGTTAATAGTATTATACGGAAAATTTAAGGGTTGGAGAATCCAAGTCAAAATATTTTTTCTTGAAAAAGAAAGGTTTTGCAGATTCAATATATTTCTTTAGATGGTTCTTTGGTTTGTTTCATTTATACCTGTCATGTGGGAGGCTGAAATGCATTGCTTGTTGAATGTGGTCTGTGCAGAAGCACTTGTCTGTCCTGATTTGTTATGATGTTAGAAATATATCAATATCTATCTGAACCTTTTTACTGCATATTTCTGATCAGTTTTCGATTTTTTAGGTTAATTTTTTTGTTGCACACTAATATTCTTGTTAGAACACAGGAAGGATAAGTTTGTAAGGAACAGTCAGAGTAATTAGTTAGGGACAGTTAGAGTATTTAGAGGTGGTTTAGTTTTTTTTTTTATCAACCAATGTTGGTTATTAGGTTTTGCTAGAATGATAGTGGGAGGGATTCAACCCCCCTACTCCCCCTCACCCTTAAACCTCCCTTGCCAACCACCAAGCCAACCTTATAATTTCAGAGGGAGTTTAGTTAGATAAATAAATAAGAGGATGTATGGGAAGTGGCTCTATTCTGTTCTGTTATCTTTTGGGAAGCTGAGGATTAGCTCTAATGTAGAAAGGGAAAACCCTTTGAAAAGGGTTTTCTTTCTGTGTTTTCTGTTTCTCTCTCACTGAAATAACAATCAATTTCTGGATTCCTAACAAATTTTAGCTCAAGAACAACTTAGGGTACTGATTAGTTATGGTTGAAACCTACTGAAATCTCTGACCTTGAATTAATCTTATCTTCTACAGTTTTGAAGAGCGCCTGGCTGCACAAAGGAGAGAGAGAGAGGAAGCAACAACTGAACTTGGATTCAAAAAACCATTAAGCAAGGAGGAAAAAATAAAGAAGAAAAAACAACGTCTGGCTGCTATTGGTAATGCACCTGGTGTATAATTGAATGCATATTTAAGTTTAGGCTATATAAATGTGTGCTTGTAAGTATTATTGTTGATTTATCTGCTGTATGTGAAGATAAAAAATGTGTTGGGGAAGAGTATATAATATGCAGGCTATCTCCCACCCAGCTACAATATAGGAAGGAATTGGGAGAGATTCGGACCTCTTGAATGTCCAGGACTGTTCTTAACAAAAATCATTCCTTCATTTGTATCTGAACCAGTTTCTATCAGATACTCAGCTGTCTTGCTTTAAGCAGGTGAAGATTTATTATCTATTGCAGCAGACCAGCCCTTCCGATTTCCTGCTACATTCACATTTGTTGTTAGAGCCTTCTCAGGTAAATGCAATCAAGTTTAATGCATAATTTTGCATAATCCATGCATATGGTTGTAAGGTTACAAGTCAATTTTTGTCTCTGCAGTGTTGGATGGCATTGGAAAGGGGCTTGACCCACGTTTTGACATCACTGAGATTGCCAAACCGTAAATATTGTCTTCATAATTTTTAACTTTTGAATTATTTTCATTTATTCATGTTAAATTTATATGTTTTACGTACTTAACACAACTAGCCTTCCTGGCCATGTAGTTATGCCCTGGAGTTGCTCAGGTTTCGTGAAGCTGGGGTTGAAGTTGTCCTAAAGGTAGTCACAAACATGTTCTACTGTGAATTCAGTTAATTTAATTCTTTCTTTTACATCTATCCTATCACGTACAGGACTTCAGGAAGAGATGGGATAGACAATCTCAAGCATTTTACAACTTAATCAGACAGGCTGATAGGGTTGACAAGCTTGCTAACATTATCCAAAGACTGGTATTTCCCTGATTTTCAGATATATAGTTCAAGTTATTTATTTGATTCATTTTGTTTTGAACTTTTGGTACTCTAGATCACTGCTTATTTAATTTTTCCACAGGAGCAAGGTGATCTAAAGCTGCGAGTTCGAACTTTGGAATCTGAGAGGGCATTCCAACGTGTTGCTGCAGTCCAGAAGACTATAGGGAATGTGAGTCAATCTAATATGTGAACTGTAAAGTTTACTTCTTTGGTCCATTTGGTTAGAGTTTGTTCTACTGCCTGTAAAACATGTATTTGTCAATCTTTGTAGGTATGCTAGCACCTCATTTATTATTTATCGGAAGCAGCTCTAGGCTCAGTTGGCTGTTGTAGGGTCACTCTTGCAAAGTCTAAGTTTTATGGAACCAGGGATGGATCTAGAGGGGGGCAGTCAGGGGCTTAGTGTAACATTGTGTAAAACTAATTTTGTATGTTGTGATTATAATAGTGGTTAAGGTTAACTAGTGTAAAATTAGTTGTGTTTGTTGTTATTGTGATAACAGTTAAGGGTATTATCATTTAAAATAAAAATTAATTTCAATTTTATGTGTAAAAAATAGTAAATATTTTTTTTAAAAATTACTATTATTTATTAAAAGTTAGACATTTAAACAATTACAAAGGAAGAAAAAAAAATTCAGCGCCCCCCCTCAATAGATTTCTGGATCTATCACTGTGGGACTGAGAATAGGTATAGGTTTGTTTTCTCATGTGGTGGCAATACAGTACTATATTAAACAAGTTGTAAACATGCTTGTAGATGAATGTAACTCTTATTTGTCAGTTTTTTATACTTTTTACGCTTGTGCCCAACTGCCCATGCATCCAGGTATATGTTCATATATTGCAAAGGCGTGACTGTTTGATGTCTACCTTTTAACATACTTGGACTCAGAATTTCAATATTTCTATTTCTCCCGTGGCTTCTAAATACTGATGGATGTGTATAAATACTAAATAGTTGTTGACTTTTGACACAATTTCATGCTTTTATGCATGCATCCATTGCAAGCTAGATGCATGTTTTTTTTAATCTTGATCTCATTAATGCATAATATTATAGGAGAGACTTGGAAAACCTGTTGGCATGACACAGTCTGTTTGTTTCTTGGTTTTGAAAACTGTTTTCTTATTCTTTTTTTTTCTTTCCTTTTTTAAATAACTTGTTTGACAAGAGTAGTTTTTGAAAATTGTTTTCAAAATTAATCTCTTCTTTAGTTTTTAAAACTAAAACCAGAACATCTCCCAAGTTGTTTTGATTTTCAACTTTCAGTTTTCTATTACTCATGTTCTTCATTTCACTTTCAATCTTCCTCCTCATTCCTACTATCTAAAAATCAATTTTATAAACACAGTTTTACAAATGAAAAAAATAAAATCAAACATCTTTTCATTCATGTTACCGTTTTCTCAATTAACAGGCAGTAGCTGCTGGGAGCCTAATCAATCTTGCAACAGTTTTGTATCTCAACTCAATTCGTGTAAGCTGTTCCCATTTGGCATCTCTTTTTTACTGGAAGTGATTATAAAGTCAATTGATTATCTGGTGTGATCTCATTGCTCAGTCACGGGTTATCTTTTTCAGGTGCCTGCCATTGCAGCATATATCTTCTGTGCAATCTTTGGTTTTCAAGTGCTCTTGGGCATTGTAAAGGTCAAGAAGCTAGATGAACGGGAACGATTGATAACAGGGATTGCATGAGCAGCTACATGGTGAATCTTGCTTTATTGATTTTTATAAAAATGTTCTATACTAATATGTGTTCAAGTTATGATGGTGAAAAAGATCGTTTAGCAATTTTATGGCATGAAGGTCATTTCCCCCCATAAATTGCTGTACAGTTTGTGACACTAAGCATGCATGTTGTGAACTTTTAGAGCTGAGAAAATGTCACATGATGCCACCACCCAAGTACTATTGTATTAAGTCCATCTTCCAACAGGGCCCAGTCTTTTGCTAATGTGATCATTTTCTTGTGTGCACTCTTCTGGTAGTTTTCAAAATAGAACAAAGAAAAAGAAGTAACTAGTAATAAATAACACCTTTTACCTGTTCCTCTATAATTTTTCTTTTTTTTAAAAAGAATTGTTTCCTGAGAGCCTTTGACATAATTGTTTTCATGGAATACAGGTTAATGATAATTATTCAAGTGAATGTTGGTAATTAAATGAATCTGACAAATGCAAATTCTAATGTATATCCCTGTAAATTTTTTTGTCAAGGTTCATAAATGGTGTTCTATCCATTCCAGTGTATCATAGTACACTAAGACGCTTTTGGTATGTTGGTGTGCTTTTTCCTTTGTACGTAATATACTGGTCATGTCAAACATAGGCCAACTTAAGAAACCTTGTGTTCAGTATGATAATTTACTTGGGCTCCTAGGTATCATATATTTTCATGTCCTGTGATGCTTGTATGCAAGCATCCCAGATAGGGGCAAATCTTACTCGCTAGCAAGAAAGTTCGGATATGTAGAGTTAATTATGTATAACCGAGATGCAAGTATAGGGTGTTTAGAATACTTAAGCTGTGGATAGTTTGGTATTTAAAAATAATACTTTGCTGTTCCTGTAGGTTTTTGACATGTTTATTCATTGCTTTTGCTTGGGCTTATTGCAGATTTAGGACCGAGAAATAGCACATGTTACGGTCATGGTTGCAAGTCAACCTTCAGAGCATGAAAAGGATTAAATGACCTGGGGAGCTGATAGAAAGCATTACCCAACATTTCGAAAGACTTCAGCAAGTACAAAAATTTCAAGCAGCAAATGATGGGGGCTTTCTCCATTCACCTGTTTCTGTTAATAAAAAAAATGTGCTCTACGATAGCCAAATTGGCTTAGAGCCACATTTTTGTCATACACCCCACCTCTCCCAAAAAATTATAAATATAAGTTATTTCCGCATAGTAACTTGTATAGGTATGATATAGAGTTTTCATATATTCACAATTCACAATTACATTCCACGCCCGAATTGGACCAAAATCTGTCAAAATTCAGCTACTAGTATTTTTCTATGTAGCATGACCCTTATTGTAATTACCATACGGTATAATGCAGCTTCCGACAAAAATTTGGAGGGAAGCTCTGCCCCAAATTGACTAACATAAATGAAAAAATGTCTGCTTGTGTCATCGATGTGCGTGTTGGATTTACATTGCAGATCAAACGACAGGTTTTTCTAGATGGTTATGCAAGTAATCTGCGAGTTTCATATCCTGAACACCTTACTGCATTGGCATCATTGTTCGCAGGGTCTATTGAATTCACGATGTCTGTTTCACCGCCTCTAATGTCTTTATTTTCTGCTGTTTCCTATTTTGGCACTCTGGTTCTGGTCCATGAGAAGCAATTAATTATTTTCTTTTGTCTAGACTCGTGCTTTTCATCTACGCGCTTCTCCAGAATATCCATATGTTAATGTGTACACTAGCGTTGCATGTGACGTGAATACCTAATACGCCAAGAATATATAGCAATAAAAGTGACAAGGATGGAGCAGAATATGTCGAGGGAATCCCATATGGTACATGGCTTGCAATCTTCAATTTATTATGGCATCCAACATGCGCATGTTCTGTTATATTTCCATGTCTCTAAACGATGGTTTTCGATGTCGTAATAAACTCATTTGACTTTGGTCTGTGGAACTTGGATAATTGGGTTGTACTAAGGTTGCTCTAATATATTTTTTTATCTAGTTTTCTTATTATAGCTTAAGATATGTTAGAATATATGTCAATATATTTTTGGATTTAGTTTTCTTATTATAGCCTAGGATTCCTTTTGTGTATAATTAGTTTCCTCATTATAGCTTAGGATCTCTCTTGTAATTATGGTATATAATCACAATTTTGTTAATAGAATGAACACAAAATTATATTCTTTCATGGTATCAACATTCTAAGGTGCGATCCTCTCTTGCTTCCACTGCGTCCTATCTTCTCTTCTTCTTCTAGCTGTCATTTCTTTTCTCACGTCAGCCACCATGACTGACTCCAACAAATTCCACCCAGCTCTTGTTGTCTCCAACATCAAGAATCATATCTCCATCACCCTGGAGATGGAAAACGTCCAATATGTGACGTAGATGGAACTGTTCAAGATTCACGCACGTTCTCACATGGTCTTTCACCACATCATGCCATCAGAGAAAGGCAAGGAGAAGGTTCCTAAAATCGATGAAGAAAAGGAACTGTGGTCGACCTTGATGTTGTGGTCCTTCAATGGATCTATGCAACAATCTCACATGACCTGTTACATACTATTCTTGAACCCAATGCAACGACAATGGGGGCGTGGACTAAGTTGTGTGATATATTCCAAGACAATAAGAATGCTCGGAGGAAAGAATTCTCCTGTACCAACATGGAGGATTTCTTGAATGCCTTTGTGTATTGTCAAGGCTCAAGGAATTTTTCGATTAACTCAAGAACGTAGGTGCACCGGAGTCAAACAATCGTCTTGTTCTTTAAATGGTGGTCGGCCTCACTAAGGCTTACAATGGGGTTGCCACACTCATTCGCCAATGTGATCTTCTTCCAGCATTCTATCAAGCCCGCTCTATGCTCACCTTAGAAGAAGTTGGTCTCGCGAAGAAGGTTGCAACAAGTATCTTTGTGGTTTATTATCTTTTGATAAAAGATCATGAGTTTAACTTCTATCAAAATATTTTTTATTTTTTACTTTATTTAATCATTTGTCACATAAGAATCATGTCAACAGTTCACATAAGCGTCACATCAGCACCAATACGCCACATCATAGTCAACATTTGATTTTGAATGGTCATCTGACAAAAGGGAGACTAAATATCTTGATTTAGAAATAGGGGGACCAAAATTAAAATTTAGTTTAATAACTATTTTAAGTTAAACTTAAATGATTTTATAAAACAAAATATAGTTATTTGAATATGAAATTAAACTCAATTAAAAATGAACAATTTGAATAATTATTTTGCTCGAGAGTTTATATGGCTCTAGTTGGAGTACACATATGAGGTGAAATCTCATATCAAGTAGAAATGAGAAAGTTGATCACCATATTATTGAGGAACAAGACCTATATACATGTGCTTTAGAGCTTTTGATTAAAATATGGTATCAAATTTACTTATGTGATTGTTTAAGGTTTATTGATTTGAATCTCTTCAGTATTTACCCCCTCGAATGATGATGGAGGGATGATCGTTGTCACTTTATTAAGTCAATGTGTGGAGGTGGTGATTAAGAAGGGTGACCTATATAATTTATGATTTTATTTATTTATTTTTGTATTATCATGTAAAGATAATTTATAAAGTGATTAGAAATTATCATAAATATAAATATGACTTTTAAAATAATTATTACTAAAATAAATAATTTTACTGTACATGACAATCTCTAATTGAATAATACACTCAATGTTTTTAAATTAAATCTCTAATCTATTTTATTTATTTTTACTCAATTTAGTCATGTAACTTTATCTCTAAAAAATTAGTTTTGTATTAAAATTTTCCCATATGCTATATTGTAAAAAATTAAATTTTTTGCATGTTTTTGGCCTCTCTTAAGTTGAAGTTCTTTCTTTATTCCCGATGGCAGTCACTTGAAGAGATTTTGACCCTCACATAAAAAACTAATATAATTAAAAACGATAAACTAGTATGAAGAGAACATACTTAAAAAGGTGGGAGTAGGATGGTATACATGAGTTTGAGGTGATATATTGGTGATCAATAACACCTCATGTGTAAATGATTCATGTTACATCAGTGTCATTTCCACATAAGGCTCATGTTTGTGTTAGAAAGACACTCAAGTGGTTCAGGACAGAGATGTTAAGGTGAAAACTGACTATACTTACAATTTGGAGTTATAATGTCGGTATTGAGGCTAGAAGTTGGGCAATAGCCAAATTGAGACTGGGTATGGACATGTGTGGGCAATGTTTGAAGCAATACCAAATAAAAGATAGGCTTAATCACATATTTGGTCTCTATACTTACACCATTTTTATATTTTGATCCCTATACCTAGAAACTAGATGTTTTAATCCCTAGATATACACTTTAAATTCCATTTTGGTCTTTACTATCAAGTGTGTCTTACCACCCTTAAGAAAAAACTTACACAATTTTTTTGGTGGTTGTTAAACCACAACAAATTGTCACTTTAAAAATTGCCTGAAAATTAACAGAATTAAGAAACACTTAATGGCAGAAACTAAAACGGAATAAAATGTGTATAATATATAGGAACTAAAACATCTAGTATTAGCTTTAAGGTGTAGGACTAAAACGTAAAAATAATGTAAGTATAGGGAGTAAACGAGTAACCCAACCTAAAAGTAAGACTAAAACATATATATTCATATGGATATGGTGTGAAAAAATTGTGCGGGACTAGTTGGAATGCAACCCTTGCTTGTATGTGCATGGGAGAAGGACCAGCACTTATCTGCTAATGTCATAACATCGCTTTTGCAAGCTTCATGATCATAGAAGTCTTTTTGGCCAAACTTAAAATCATGAGGTGAAATCAGAATAGCATAAATATCTTTTACAGTCTGACACTCCCGTGACAACTGATTGCCCAATAAAAAGAAAGAAACAAAATATGTATTAATTTCAGTATTTTCCTCTGACGACAATTTGCATGTTACATAAAAAAACAGAACGTTCAGTATCGGTTACACAAAATTGTCATTCGCCATTCTCGATCGCATGCTTTTTTCATAGAGTCAACGAAGTACCATAATTTCGAGGAAGTTTTGGACAAACAAAAACGTTCGTACGCTCCACTTTGCATAAACTTTATATAGAAATTATGATAAGCAATCTGAAAATGACATTTTTTTTCTTTGCATAGTTTTTGCAATTGATGGATACTGGATATCATAATTTAACCGAAGAATTTGCAGTAAACATTAGTGAAATAAGCTTATAGATTTATCCATTATGATTACGAACATTGCTAGTTTAGACAAAGCATGAATGATTACAACTAGTTACAACTACAATACACCATCCAAGAAAGGAGATATAAAGAAGGAAAAGATCACGGGTTGATCCCTCCTGCTAACATTTAACATTTATTGATAAAAAAAATCCAGGAAAGAAATTAACGAGGAATGAGTTCATAATACAAACAATATATGAAGCAAAGTGTATGATCTAAGGCAAAGAGTTGGTGTAGATGTAGTCTTCATTCTCCAAAACTGTATCTTCCAACCCACCATTTCCTTCCCTGTACTCAAAGCCTTGTTTTTCACAGCCACCTGATCTTCTCTGCATAACACAATAAACCCCAGTTATTACGCTATAAACATTGAACCATATAAACTCGTTTGGTTTCTTATTTTGAGAAAAAATGCACAAGCTTAATATCACATTCGGAGATTAAAAACACCCAAATAGAAATACCAATTCAAAACTCACGACACTCTCAGAACCAACAACTCGTTCGTTGGTAACTGCTTGCCCTTGAACAGTAGTGAAGATGAAAACCAGGAAGAGAAGCAATGTTGGTTTGGAGAGTCTCATTTTATTGGCAAGAAACTTTGGGACCTTTAAGGGGTTAATTAAAGTATGATTATGGATGTGAATGATGTTCAATTCACCTAACAAACTAGTATAAAATATTAGCTACCTCCTATCACCATGTACGGATACTTCAGTATTAGCTGGCTCCTACCTTTTTAATAATTTTTTTAAGAGATTAAAGACCAATCACAATAAAATGATGATAAACTAATGTTTATATAAACTATATAAAAAAATAAAGAAATTGAACAAAGAGCCAGTTTGTTTAAGATTAAAAAAGAAGAGATTTTGAGATATAATAATCTAGTGATTATTTTTAAGAGATTTTTTTATATAAAAAGGAATCTAATTTATGTTTGTTTACAATAATAAAAATCATTTTTTAACAGAAACAGCTAATTTTATGATTTTTTTTAAAAAAATCTGATTTTAATCAGATCTAAGATTCTTTTCAACTTATAATTATTTTAAAAAATTGAAACAAACATCTAAAAACTAAAATAAGTATTAAAAAAATAAAAGAAGTGATTTTTTTTATAAAGGAAGCTGTAACAAACAGACTCTAAATTGATAAAATATAATAAATTTCTAGTTATAATTATATTTTACTTAATAAATACTGTTGAACCTATATTTTATTTCTAAAAAAAATAATATTTATATAATTATATGTATATATATTACATCGTATGTATCGCGTTGTCGTATTCGACGTTCGTATCCGTGTAAATAGTCAGCTAGTAACGTCCATTGTATAACAGAATAAGGTGTCCTATGTTGATATTTGTGTAGTTTAGTTTAGGGTATTTGTAACTTGTAAGTATAAAAATATTTCTTCAGCATAAACTCGACCCTCAAAGAGTTGGGTTGGCCAATCTTGATGTTTTTTCACTTTAAAATATTTCTTTCTTAATTATATAATCAGTTTCTTAATTATAATTAAAAATTAAATTAGATTCCTTAGTTATTAAAAAATTTAATCATATCTTAAATCATTAAAAACATTACAATTATATATTTTTTATTTCAATTGGAGCGGACGGTGTTAAGTTACAAGTTCTAGCAATTTATTTTATGAATAGAGGTGATTTTTTAATCATCACTATATTTAATTTTAAATTAAAAAATATAATCAAATAAAAGAAACTTACGAAAACAATTTTAAAAAGGGACGGTTTATGGCCGCTACTTTATTTATTATTATTTTAAGATTAAATTACCATTTGATCTAACTTTTTTTTATATTTTAATTCTCTTTTAGTCTTTATAATTTAAAAGTGTTTTTTTTAATTTTTATAATTTATATTTTAATTTTCTTTTAGTTCCTATAATTTAAAAATGATATTTTTAATTCTTATAATTTGTATTTTAATTATCTTTTAATCCTTATTAAAAAAATATAAAAATAATTATCTACAAATTAGTTATAAATTATAAATTATTTTTTTATTACAAATTATCTTATGAATTACTTCATAATATTTTTGTAATTAATTATAATTGATAATATTACTCATATTTTAAAGATAAAAATTAAAATATAAAATATAAAAACTAAAATATTATTTTTAAATTATAAAAATTAAAAGAGAACTAAAATAAAAAATTTAAAAAATTACTTTTAAAATTATAGGAATTAAAATATAAACTATAAAAATTATTTTACAGAAACTAAAAAATGTAAAAATTGTGAAATTATCCTGACGAACTAGGTAATTTAACCTTATTTTAAAATTAAAAAATCTTGAAGGCTTCGATGGAGAGAATGCGGGTGATGATGGAAGTTTTGACGATGCAGCATTAGAGGTTCAGATCGGAAAAGAAAGTAGGCATCTCAGTGAACTGCAACAGAACACCGCGTCGCAAAGAACCACCCCTCCTCCCTCTTAACCTTTGCCACCATTGCCGGCGGTGTTCTGTACAATTGGGTCGCGACTGAAGACGGTGAAGCACACGACAATATTGGGATGCCGAGTGTAGGTGTTTGGAAAGGGTGACGTGTACGACGGAAAGTTAACATGGTCAGCTTCTATTGCATGAAAATGATATAATTATAGTGTTTTCAATTATAGAGAACTTAAATAAAATTTTTAATAATTGAGAAATTTAATTCAACTTTTAATCATAATTAAGAAATTAATGTAATTAATCCTTTTTTTTTAAAAGCAACCAAATAGAGAGGAAGAAGACATGGGTTGGATGGCAATTAAGAAATATAATAAAGTAATTTTGAGAATTTAAAAGTTTTAATAATATAATTATAGTGTTTCTTAATCATCGTGAAATGATAAAACCAAAATTTATATGATAGAAAGTCAAAATCTGTGTAGTAAAATTGTTAAATAAATTTTTTATATATATTACAGATCATCCTTAACATAGAAATTTATTCTTGATGTTCGAGTTTGTAGGAACCGTGGAAGGAAATTTAAACTTTTTTTAAGGAATTAAGGAAATTTAAACTGTTTTTTAATTTATAAAAATGATATATAAAGAAATTAAGGAAAATATAAGTATGTTTTTTTTAATTAAGGCAGTGTTTCATCCTCTCTTTTTTATCAATAGAAAATGAATTTTTTTTACGAGAGATTATTCTTACAGGAATTGGACATAAGTCCTAGAAGATACAATAATTAACACTTTTTAACGAACTAAACTAGATCTTGTTGTTAGATGATTTTTTTTATATTTTTCTTTTCCTTAAAAAGAGAAGCTAGTCAAACACATTTGGAGAAAAATTATTAAAAATTAAAAAGTTTTAACTTTTCTTTAAAAAAAAAGTATAAAGGTAACATAATTTTTATGCTTGGGAAGATTAGTTTGGTGTGACTTATGAAGATATCTTAGTTTCTAAAAAAAAACACAAATTGTAAAAAAAAAAACTAAAGAATATAAAACACATTTTACCCTTAAAAATATAATAGTAGGGATACTATTTATTTCTCTAAAAAAAAGGCATTTATTTATTAATGAAAATTTCTAAGAGCTCAAGAAAAATTAAGAAAATGTGATCAGAAATTCTAAATGGATACCCATGTGTAATTGTGTATCTTGAATTATCACTTGAAAGTAAATTCTAAATGCATTTATTTATTTAATTGATAAAGAATATACTCCTATCTTATAAAAATGTAAATTTAATTCTTATTTTCAATATGAAAATTTTGTTGGTGTGAATAATCTTTAAATAGCTTTGTAAATGCTTATTGAACCTTAAAACATGCTCTTATTTACTTAAACTTTTAATATAAAAAATACCAATGTGGGCCGATAAGTGAGTTATCACACAATGGAAGTTAAGGCCTTCATTCATATTTGAACGTCTTTGACTATTTATGCCCAATTTTTGCTGGCTGGTATATCAACATGGAACTTAAGTTTTGATCACAAACAATCACCAATTTTGCGTCAATCTAGTATTAAAAGGCTATTGACATGCAATTTGTTTAAAATTAAAATAAAATAAGAATTTGTCTAGTTAACCCAAACTAAAAATGGGATTAAACAATCCCATTTTATGTGATCCAATAGAATTAAAACCAATGTATTAAAAGTTAAATCCTTGTTTAATTTTTTTTACACAAAATTTTGAATAATAGTATATTTTTCTCATTATTTTTTTTACTAAATTTAAAATTTTATCCACTTTTCAAATTTAGATTTTTGACTTAAATATAATTTTATTCTCTCTATTTTATTCCTTTTGCAATATTGATCATTCTAATTTAAAATCGAGACATTCAATTCTTCTATTTTAAAAAATCCATAATTTTAGTTTCTCTATTTTAAAATATAAATATTTAGTCCTCATATTTTAAAAAAATTTCATTTTTGATTCCCGTATTTTATAAAATCTATAATTTTGGTTTAATCTTTAATTTTATTTATGTTTTATTTATTTATTTATTATTTTGTAATTAATTAAATTATTTTATTATGATACCTTAAATGAATATGTTAAATTTAAGTTGAATTGGATAAAAAAATAAAACAAAAAAAAAATTAAGAATTTGATAAAAATTATGAATTTTTTAAAATAGAAAAATTAAAATCATAAATTTTTTTAAATAAAAGAACTAAAATCATAGATTTTTAAAATAAAAAAAATCAAATATCTCAATTTTAAAAGGAACTCAAATTACATAAAGAACAAAATAAGGAAACCAAATTACAACAATTTTTTGTTTTTGAATATTTTCTACACCATATGTATTTTGCCGTCTGATATTGAGCATGTCGATAACAAAAACGATTTTCTCTTCTTTCATGCCTCATTGAATCATTAATGTGAGAAATAATATAATTTTATGCTGGTATTGCATCTTGGTCCATCTTTTATGGGCAAACCACATGATCAAATTATAGCCATGACCGAACGAACACCTTACAAAAACACCGACAATGATGAAAACAACCGTCGCTGGTGTCGGTTTCTTTTCAATTGGTTGGGTGCTTTATCTTTGGTTATATCTTATTTTCGTTCTCTGCCAAGTGCTAAAATAAATAATAACCATTGCTACCCAGTAAGGAGAGAAAACGTTTTTGTTTGGACTTTACCCCTTATTATTAACGTATCGCTAGGGGGTTCAGTTGTTCATGGAAGGGTTTCTGCTACTTATGCCAGGATGTTGCATTGGTGCCTTATGTATGTCATTCTTTGGTCGGTTTGCATCTGTTTTTTTGTATATATATATTCTCTCTCTGTAAACTTCTGTTTTCGTTCTCAGATTGTTACCTCTTGAAACAATTCCTTTTTTTTTTAATAAAAGTATCTTTTTTGGCCGATCAACAAAAATTACTACACTAATTGCATTGCTTTGAGTAGTCAACACTAAATCCCTACTTTGCTTTGAGTGTTGTGACGGTGATGGAAAAAGTGTATATATATTTGGAAAAAGGTATATATGCAATTAGTTTTTTTTCTTGGAGGGGGAAGAAATATTAATTAGTAAAAAATAATAAGAAGAGTATATAATTAATCAAAGATTTGTGTATAAAAAAACTTAAAAAGTGGGTCTAACACATAATATATTTGTTCTAATTTTATTGGACCACCTAAGATGAGGTTATTTAATCTATTTCTACTTGGGTCAGGTAGACCATCCCATAAAATAAGGGTATTTTGATAAAAAATTGTTCACTCATCATTTGTTCTTTACTGTAATTTTCCTTAAGAGACTGAACTAGCCATCTAGAGTTCGAGAGTCAAATGCTGTGAATGTCATTCCTTGTTAATGACAAGTTGAATCATAGGCAAAAGGTAAGTTTAATCAGAAAGAAATCATGAAGGGTTTGTCTGATTGATTTTTTTTTATTAAGATGTTTTTTTTTCTATTAAAAATATCTTTCTCATGGTTTAAACTAATTTTAACTTAAAAAAACTAATTAAGACTGTTTTATCTGATTGATTGTATCAAATTAAGGAAATTGCAAAGAGTCATCTTAATATTGTAAGTCATTCCAAGGTCGAGTTATGGTCGACGAGCGATGCATGCAACTCTTGGCAATTTAGAAGTGAGTGTTGGGCAGAGTTTAACGGAGAACAATATGATTAAGAATTATTTTCATTAAGAATTAAACTAAAGTTTTTTAATAAAATTATATAAAAATAAAAGGTAGAAAAACATAGGATAAAATAAAAAAATCATAATAAAATTTAAGAAGTCCATAAATAGTTTCAAAAGTCAAAATTATAAAATTATACAATGTAAAGGTTTGGATTGATACATTCTCACTGGACAATGAGTCGTGTGTAATTATATAATTAAGATTTATAGTTCTCATTTCTCACTCATAATATATATATATCATTTCTTGTAGTCGGATTTTTTATTTATTTGATATGTGTCTTATATATACAAGAAATGCATCAAGTGATAATTCTTTTTATGGTAAAAAATGATAACTATAAATTTGAAATATTATATTATATTTAAATGGTTAACATTAAAAGATAAATGTACATAATTTTTTTAAGTGGTTATGTGACCATTAATTAATTTTTAATCTTGACCATTTATGTATGATTTTGTGTTAATATTTATAATCATTTTTTCTCAAAACAAGAAGAATTTTCAAGTGATACACCTCCTATACATACAAAACATATCAAGTGAAATATCTTTTCATCACAATAGATGAAAATTATAAATATGGATAATTGATCATATTTGAATGATCAAGATTAAAAAATATAGGCACATAGATTTTTAAGTATTCATGTGAGATCATTAATTAAATTTTAATTTTGATCATCCATCTATGATTTTAAAATAATTAGTGTGAGCGACGATTCAAGTTATGGTAGAAATTATAGTTTGAATAAGTGATTTGAACGGTGAAATATGTGGGATAAGACAATGAAGATGATGATAATGTCGAGGTAAGAAGGCTTGAAGCACAAGTGTGTAGGACATCCAAATCCAAAGGAGGTGGGTAGCGGCAACAAAAAGAGACACCATGAAACCCTTCAAAGTAAAAGTCTCTAGGACCATTCACATGCTTTGAAACAATTAAACTTTGACATATTTTGTGAGTTTTAGTAAAGAAACTTTGTTAGTTTTCTCTTAGTTCACACTCACTATCCTCAAAATCAAGCCTAGTGTGTCTAAATATGAGCTTTAATTTGTTTGGTTAGAAATTGATAGTATTAGAAACACACACTCTAACGCACTATTTTTTATTGGTAAAAAAAATTAAAATTTTTAAAATCTATTTTTTATATTAATAAAGTTTCAATGATGATTTTTTAAATATTCTATTTATTTGATGTTAATTAAATAAATACTAATGAATAAAATTATGGAAATCATTTATGTTTATTTGAATAACAAATTAAGAAATAAAATATTTTTTATTTGATTTAACATGAATATTAATGACACATGAATGCATGATATAAAACGTTAAATGATTTTATTAGAAAAGAAAATATGATTTAGTTTCATAAAAAATGTAATTATGGAGGGGAAATTCTTTTAAAGTTTGTAGATTCATAAAACTTGAAAATATTTTTTTTATGAAGGCAATTTTTTCTCAATATTTTTATTTATTTATTTGAGACTTGAATTGAAAACCTTTTTAACTCATTATTTAGAACTACAAATGTTGATAACTAATTAATATTGTTTAATAAACTACTATCTTAAAATACTTGTACTCAAAGATATATCCCTGTCATTTTCTTTATTAAGAAAAAGTGGCAGCAATGAATAGGAGAGAGTATATTAGCAATGACTTTTAGGATCCCTTGAGGGAGAATGAGATGATTGATCATTCAAATCAATGGTAGAAGATAGAAACCCCATCCCATGTCTCATGTGACAATGGAAAATAGGAATAGGTGTTGAGGTCTAGTGTAGTGGGTGCATCATTCTATTTGCACCCTCCCACTCCTTCCCCTCTACCAGACCAGACATCCTCTTATTTTCTTACTCCTTGTCCACTCTATCCCATATCTTCTACTTAACGCCGTTTCTTTTTGTTTATTTTCTTCCCGTCAAATCTATAATTAACTTAATTGTTTGCCCTTTTAACCCTTTTTGTTTTGGCATTTTCTATAGAAAGGCATAATCCTTATAAATATTTCCAATAGTTCACTACAAATGTGATTATACGATTATACAAGGAGTGAACTTTGTGATACTGCTCATGATCTTGGCATTTTTAATATTTACATTAATATGTTTAAGTTTTTTAACTTGTATTTTTCAATAATAGTTTAAGAGTTTTAATAGAGTATTATTAATGTAATTTTTTTTATAATATTAATTTAAAATGTTTCAATATGACTTTTAAAATAAGTTTTATAAAATTCAACAAATTTATTATATATGATGTTTTTTTTATGAAGATCACATATATTTCTATGAACAATAATTATTTTTTCCTTGAGTTTTAACATAGTTACATATGTAAAATTTAAATTTAAAATTATTGGTTAACTTAAAATAGTTTCATATGATAATTTATAGTTGATTGAGAACATGTAGGATTAAAGTGATTTTTTTAAACCATATGTCATTATCTGTACAGGAACTTGGTAATTAAACTCAGTATAAAAATAATAATTATTGCTTTGTAAGTTTTGTTAATAAATAGTCCAAAGACATTCAACAATGAGTGATAAATGCTTTTTAATAAAAGAAAGTTTCTTATGATTAAAAAAAATCAAAACAGTTTGTAATGTTCTATACAATTGAAAAAATCATTTAAGTGAATTGCCTTTTAAAGAGCAATCACAGTTGCTTATATTTAAAAATAAAAATGACTAGAAAATAGATAAAGAAGGAAAGGGTTTTGGTGGATTGGCAGAAGCTGCAAGTAAGTAACTAGCCGGAGGCATGACAAGGCAGCGAAGAAGAATGATGAGAGAGAGGCGCAGAAGTAAGGCGGTTTTGTTTTATTTTACGATGTTAGTAGTGGCAGCCTGGTGATGGCGACAGAAGCAGAGAGAGTGTCTCTGACCTAGGCAGAGATAATTCATACTTAAGGGCAGAGAGACGGTGACGGCGTTAGATGCATGTGCGAATGATGGTAGTAGCACACAGCACAGCAAATTTGGGAGAAGAGAGGACCAAGGGATTGTCCTTTACAGACTGTAGTTACTCCCTCGCCCCCACCAACCAACACTCTCCACCTGACCCCTCCCATTCTCTATCCATTTATATAAAATATATTAAAACCAAACCCTACTCTCTCTCTATACCCCCTTCCTCCATCCAATGTTAATGTTGATGTTAACCTCATGCCCCTAGGGTTCCTCTTTTCTCTCTCTCTCTCTCTAGATGAATAATAATAATAATTAAGGTGTCTCTGTCTCTGTCTGTGTCTGTGTTTCTGTTTCCGACCACATTGACTCCGATGAATTCCCCACCCAAGTTGTTGTTGCTGTCTCTTCTCTTTCTCACTCTCTTCACTCTTTCTTCCTCCTCCTCCCTCCCGGAGCTCCGATCTCTCCTCGAATTCAAGAAAGGCATAACCCGAGATCCGGAGAAGCTTCTAGACTCATGGGCCCCCACCACCGTCGCCGAGTCCACCGCCACGTGTCCTTCCTCCTGGCAGGGCGTGGTCTGCGACGAGGAGTCCGGCAACGTCACTGGAATCGTCCTCGACCGCCTCAACCTCGGCGGCGAGCTCAAGTTCCACACTCTCCTCAACCTCAAGATGCTCAGAAACCTCTCGCTCTCCGGCAACGACTTCACCGGCCGCCTACCGCCGTCGCTGGGATCACTTTCGTCACTCCAGCATTTGGATCTTTCGCAGAACAAGTTCTACGGCCCCATCCCGGCGCGGATCAACGACCTTTGGGGCCTCAATTACCTCAATTTGTCCAACAACAACTTCAAGGGCGGCTTCCCCAGCGGCCTCAGCAACCTCCAGCAGCTGCGTGTTCTCGATTTGCATGCAAACCATCTCTGGGCCGAAATTGGGGACGTGCTCTCCACGCTCCGGAACGTGGAGCGCGTGGATTTGAGCCTCAACCGGTTCTTTGGCGGCCTCTCCCTCGCCGTTGAGAATGTTTCCTCCCTGGCGAACACCGTGCATTTTCTTAACCTGAGTTGCAACAACTTGAACGGTCGTTTCTTTACAAACTCCACCATTGGCCTTTTTCGTAATTTGCAGGTTTTGGACTTGAGTGATAACTCCATCACTGGGCAGCTTCCTTCTTTTGGCTCCTTGCCCGCGCTTCGTCTTCTCAGGCTTCCTCGGAATCAGTTGTTTGGTTCCGTGCCGGAGGAGCTGTTGCAGACTTCAGTGCCGCTGGAAGAATTGGATCTTAGCTTCAATGGGTTTACTGGTAACTGTTGGAGAATTGATCCCTTTTTATCTCTTTCAAGTTTTGTGCGGGCAGAATTGCCACTGTTTAAAGCTCTGGTTATGGGGAATGTGATTGTTGAAATTTTATTAATTTGATATAAAATTTAGTTACATTCTGTCCTGTTACTGCTTGAACCTAAATGGAAATCAGGAAAGGTAAAAGTTGGGTGTGTGTGTGCGCATTTGGTTGTGTATTTGTGTGCATGCACATGCAGGTTTGTAATGTTAGATATAGGGAAGGTAAAAGTTGCTTGAGTGCATTTGATTGTATGTTTCTGTGCATTCACATGCAGTGTTGTATTGTTAGAGATGGGAAAGGTTCATGCCGGAAAACCAGGGACCTTTTTGATCTTCAGAATATTGTTATGCTGCCAAAAAGTTTGCTGGCTGTGGAAGTTGTTTTAATGAAAGTTCATGGATTCTGTTTTGCGTGTGCTTGAATGGAAACCATGATGCATGCAACTAAAATCAACATGTGTTTGTGAATGGGGAGATAGAAGGGGGAGAAGGGTGGTCGGGTAGGAGATGGGGCAGAAAGAGAGAGAATAAGAGGGGAAAGGAATGGTGTTTAACTCTAATACATTTCTTCTTATGAAACATTCTTTATGGATGGTCTTCCTTATCTCCAGTCAGGCAGTATTAGTTTGGCTTCTCTGCATCTTATGATGCCTAGTATTTGGCTCATTTGTTTATCATATTTTCTAGTGCGGTGATGACCTATGGCTGTAGAATTGGTGTGTGCTAACTTTACGAATTTATATCGTTTACTCTTGGCTTTTAGTGGCTGTATTCTACGCACTATATCATTTAATGCTTCTGTTTTGCATTTTGCAATTGAATTTACTTGTTTCAAGTGAATATACCAATTTGGTTTCACAGTTGTCAAGCAATTTTTCTTGAGTCTCTTTTAATTAAGTTAATAAATGATCATTCATCATGGTTTTTTTAATGAAGAATTTGAGAGAAATAAGGCAGTAAGCTCAGTACTTTGCTAATTAATTTAACTTTCTTTGCTTATGTACAGGCTCAATCGGTGTAATCAACTCTACAACTTTAAATTTTTTGAATCTTTCATCCAATAGTTTATCAGGCTCCTTGCCAACTTCTTTGAGAAGATGTACAGTCATTGACTTGAGCAGGAATATGTTATCTGGTGACATTTCTGTTATACAGAACTGGGAAGCCCCGTTGGAGGTCATTGATCTGAGTTCAAACAAGCTGTCAGGATCCCTGCCTTCTATTTTAGGAACCTATTCAAAATTGTCTACCATTGACTTAAGTTTAAATGAACTCAAGGGATCCATTCCACGAGGTTTAGTCACTTCATCGTCAGTGACAAGACTAAATCTTTCTGGAAATCAATTTACAGGGCCACTTCTGCTTCAAGGTTCAGGAGCAAGTGAATTACTACTTATGCCTCCTTATCAACCAATGGAATATCTTGATGTATCTAATAACTCCTTAGAAGGTGTCTTGCCTTCTGAAATAGGTAGGATGGGTGGGCTCAAACTGCTGAATCTGGCAAGGAATGGCTTTTCTGGACAGCTGCCAAATGAATTGAACAAACTTTTTTATTTGGAGTACCTTGATTTGTCTAACAACAAATTTACTGGGAATATTCCTGATAAGCTTCCATCCAGCTTAACTGCATTTAATGTGTCAAATAATGATCTATCTGGTCGTGTTCCTGAAAACTTGCGGCATTTCTCTCCTTCATCCTTTCACCCTGGAAATGCAAAACTAATGTTACCAAATGATTCTCCCGAGACTTCTTCGGTGCCTGATAACATTCCAGATAAGGGTAGACATCATAGTTCAAAGGGTAATATCAGGATAGCAATTATTCTTGCCTCAGTGGGTGCTGCAATTATGATTGCTTTTGTTTTATTGGTTTATCATCGAACACAGTTAAAAGAATTTCATGGAAGAAGTGAGTTCACTGGTCAAAATACTAGAAGAGATGTCAAGTTAGGAGGACTTTCGAGGTCTTCTCTCTTCAAGTTCAATACAAACGTTCAACCCCCAACATCTTCATTGAGCTTTTCAAATGATCACCTTTTGACTTCCAATTCAAGGTCACTCTCTGGTGGACAGTCAGAGTTTATAACTGAAATTTCTGAGCATGGTTTAACTCAGGGAATGGTGGCTACTAGTTCAGTATCTGTAAATCCTAATTTGATGGATAACCCTCCCACTTCATCTGGAAGGAAGTCTTCTCCTGGTTCCCCACTGTCGTCCTCACCCCGTTTTATAGAGGCTTGTGAAAAGCCAGTGATGTTGGATGTTTACTCACCAGATCGGTTGGCTGGGGAACTGTTTTTCCTGGATTCTTCCCTAGCATTCACTGCAGAGGAATTATCTCGAGCTCCAGCTGAAGTTCTTGGCAGAAGTAGCCATGGCACTTTATACAAAGCAACTCTGGACAGTGGTCATATGTTGACTGTAAAATGGTTACGGGTGGGATTGGTCAAACATAAAAAGGAATTTGCTAGAGAAGTTAAAAGGATTGGTTCTATGAGGCATCCAAACATTGTCCCATTACTAGCATACTATTGGGGGCCTAGGGAACAAGAGAGGCTTCTTTTAGCTGACTATATACATGGGGACAACTTGGCTCTTCATCTCTATGGTAATAGTTAGCATATCTGTCAACATATCTCACTTCCATCCCCTACATTTTCAATCACGTGCCTTTTTTTTTTTTATATATATTTTTCGTTTCCTGCATTTTTTATGTCCTATGGTCATCCTATTCATTGTGCCATACCTTTTGATTGGGAACATGGTTTTCCTTTTAGAAATTAGAATTTCCTTATGGACAAAACTTGGGTGTAGTACCTTAGGTGCTTTTAGTATTGATTTCTAATCAACAAAATTGGACTTTTACCTCGGTAATCCTTGCAATAAAGGTTGCCCTTACTGGCTGGATTGATTATAGTGGTGAAACTCTAATTTTAATTAGAGAACAACATCAAGAGCACCTAAGCTTTGTTCTTTCCTTACACCTAAGCATCCAATGAAGAAATTGTAACTGCTGGGCAACTTGAAAGGAAAAAGGGGAGGGGGGTCAGATTGCTTGTATAGCTTGGAAGTTCTCTCTTCAACCTTGATGCCAAAAATAAACTGCATGATCAATCCCTGCTACTTGCTTGACACTTTTTTTTGGTTGTGGGGGGGGGGGGGGGGGGGGGTTGTAGTGAACTTGTGGTGGCCAGAATTGTGTATACAAACCATTGCATGGATTTTTTTTTATTTGAGATAAAAAGTTAAATAGCTGGATGATGTCATCTGTCCTATCTGCCGCTCAATTTTATTGGCCTTTTCCCAATAGCTGGCAGACAAAGCTCATCTTGGATAGTGTGTTTGAAACTCTTGCTGTTGTACAAGTTGCATGCCTATTTCGAGGTGCATTGTACTATTGTAGAGTTTCAGCATTCAGGGGCTGTTGTGTCTGTCTAAATGTTGGGGGTATTTTTTTGTCACAGTATCCTTAAGGTACACTTTGCCAACAGTTCACATAAAACATGTTTAAAGCTCTTGAATTCTCTAGGCCAGGAGTGTTTTGACATGATGATATGTGCTTTTTGTTAGTTGAGTGTAATATCAATGTATCTGTTTGCACAGAGAGCACACCCAGGAGGTACTCCCCATTATCATTCAGCCAGAGAATAAGAGTTGCTGTTGATGTTGCTCGATGTCTTCTATACCTTCATGATCGAGGACTTCCCCATGGAAATCTAAAGCCAACAAATATAGTGTTAGCAGGCCCTGATTTCAATGCTCGTCTTACTGACTACGGTCTGCACCGGCTGATGACGCCGGCTGGAATTGCAGAGCAGATACTAAATCTCGGAGCCCTTGGATACCGTGCTCCAGAACTTGCTACTGCATCCAAACCAGTTCCATCCTTTAAGGCTGATGTCTATGCACTTGGTGTGATCCTAATGGAATTGTTAACAAGAAAAAGTGCAGGTGATATCATTTCAGGGCAATCAGGTGCTGTTGATCTTACAGATTGGGTTAGGCTGTGCGAGCGAGAAGGAAGGGTAATGGACTGTATTGACAGAGACATTGCAGGTGGGGAAGAATCCTCCAAAGAGATGGATGAATTGCTTGCAATATCTCTCAGGTGTATTCTCCCTGTAAATGAGAGGCCTAACATCAGACAAGTTTTTGACGATCTGTGTTCAATATCGGTTTGAAATTTTTGTAAATGCGTCTGGGAATTAGTTTTTTTATTTTTGGTTCCTCGACCCATTGTCATTTTCTCATTCTTTGTGTACCCCTCTTGTCTCTCCTCCTTAATTGTTTTCTGGCCTTATTTTGGGGCTAATCATCCTATTCTTTTCTTCTATTTTTCTCTTTTATTAGAAAAAGAAAAAACAGTATTTCTTGTAAAGCGACCATCATTGATTATTCGACAGTGTTTGTGTTTTGATTTGAAACGTAGATGTCTCAGTTATTGTCTTAACCTCCAGGGAACTCTACTCATTTACGTTTCCTCGTTGAAGTCTTTGAAAAGTAAAAAGTTGTTATTAAATTAAGATCCCCTTAGTCGGATTGGATGAAAGGTGAACCAGCCATTTCTTGACTAATCTGGTTGAACAAGTTATCTGGTTTTACCAGGAAGTTTTGTCTTTATTTGATCAGGAATCATCGCATGTGGAGTTATTATGGAATTAGCCATTGAGTTGGAGTCAGGTAAAGTCGTCTGTGACAATTTTCAGGAATTGAATTTTTAACATTGCGTAAAAGTTTTCTTAGGATCATAATTTCTTTTACTGTAATCAACCACGCGTAATTCAATTTTCTTACTATCATTGTTTAAAACTGGCAGTCCAATTCAGATATTTGAATGGGATATTCTTAATTCAATTGACTATATATTGAATCGTGTACAAAATATATAATTGAGTTAAATCGTAAGAGTTTAGAAACTGAATTTATATATAGAAATGGACTTTATGATCTTTTGAATAAAATTTAAATTCAGAGTAGAATTTCTCCATCTAAATGGCTTGACATTGCTGGGCTCAAATTTAACTCCACCAAGATCACATCCCTAGAACTGGGCTTTAACCTCAACTGATTAGTTTAGTTTAGGAGACAAATATGTAAAGAGTATGTTTGTTTAAACGTTGCAACTAATTTTCACTCTTTCCAATGAATAAAATGCAGAAGTGATAAAATTGTTACTTTTGCATTTTGTGCCTTAGAATGATACAAAGTCCGTTGAAAATGTCTAAACAAACATGCTCTAAGTCCTTGGCATCATTGTCTAGTCCCTTCAGGCTTCCCTCTCTACCTTGCTAGATCAATTCAACGATGCCTAGTACACTACTGGTGCGGCTCACATGTGGTGAGACCGTCACACTGATACAATTTCTAACAATGAAAGTGGTCCAATTAGTCAAAAACAATTCACAGAATAAGTCCAATAGCTTTAGCTAAACTAGCTATTACAAATTGTCTTGTAGTAAGCTATTTGGTCCATGTATAATGTATTATTCTGGTATGTTCTGTCTATTTTGGGGACTTACATTCAGGTCAGGGATAGAGGCATAGAGCATAGGTCCATTTTTTTTTAGGGGATTTGATAGAGCATAGGTCATGAAGAGGGTAAATTATACAAGAGGAGCCGTATTTATTCTATTTTCTATATTGTATACTTCTAATTGAAGAAATCAGGCTGCTAAACTTACAAACTGTGCAAGTCACACATGATTAAAACCATATTTTATTAGTTAAGTTGTACTTCCAACACATAATTTTGAAAATAAAAAATAAAACTGTATGTACATACATATTATATCTCTTTGCATTATTGACCACAAATGATTAAAAGATAACAAAAAAGAAAACTACTGGAATCAAATAGTATAATCTTCATTTCTATTTCGTCCAAGATGTTTTGTTTGGGCCAAAAAGCACCAAGGCCCATTTCGTTTTGATATTATAGTCATATCAAAATTAAACATGCTTAGAGTAACCAATCCGCTATTTATCTAGCTTCCAGACTTCAAGTTGTATAATGACTAATATGAAACTCGCGTCATGCATGGTCATACATTCCACTTCTTTTTTCAGAGAAAGAAACTTATAACATTTCATTCAAAATAAGAGCAGAAATATAATAAGAAATATGATAAAAGATATGAGAGTTAGTATATAAAATTGACTTCCTAGCTAATGTATGGGTGATAAAATTGACTTGTCTCTTAATCAAACTCAACTAAGTTTGGGAAAAGAGAAAGTGAATGATTACATTTATTCAAAAGAACTTGTAAATCGGAATGGCCATAAGCTGAATGTTGGAAACCATCAGCTACTATTTTGCAATCAATTTCAAACACTATGTTGCTGAGAGTGGAATCCTTTAACCAATTTAGAGCTTGTAGAAGGCCCGAAGCCTCTGCCTCTGCCGGTTCTGGTATGCCATGCTGCCAAGAAGATTTAGCTTTTTGGTCCACTTGATGATGTATATTTTTGGTCCGATAAATTTTTATTATTTTTTATTCATAATAATATTTTTTTAACTTTTTGTGTGCTATTAAATTTTTTATTTTGTTTTTAGTCCCGAAATTTGTTTAGATAATGCTTTTGAAAGTGAAATATAGTGATTTGATAGGGCTTTAGAGATCAAAAATAATTTTTTATTAGGATTTTTTAAAAAAAATTTATGTGTAAAAACAAAACTAAAAAATTTATCGAAGATAAAAATATGTTTAAGTACATATTTTTATGGTTTTAATTAAATATAAAGGTAAGAAAAGTAGTTTACTGTTGTTTTATCCTTTCTCTTTATTTTGATGGTTATCATTTTAATCATATTCTTCTTTATTGATAATCATTTTGTAGCCTCATTTTAGAGATATGAGCCTATCTGACAATGAGTACAACATCGGGGATTTAAAGAATAGGGTTGAAAGTAATGAGGACTCTTTTCCTAAGTTCAAGGGTTTTTACCTTCAATGCCAAAGCATATGCTAAACTATAAGTGGGGAGTAGTTGGGAACTTTGTTTCAAAAGAACTTTAATTTAGACACGCCATTCCAACCTATGTAGTGCATTAAGGCATGGACTTGAAGTTAAAAAAAATGTGTAAATTATCTGAAAATATAAGTGGGGTTGAATTGTATTTTTTTTTCAAATATTTTCTTAATGTCACAATCCGGATTTATGTTTAATTCAATCTTACAAAATCAACTTGTAAGGTGAAGGTTATATTGTTCTCCACTTACATATTTTATATTGTCACTATCTTTAATTAATGTGAGATTTAATACATCCCTTTTACAATGTAAGACTTCAATTCACCTCGTTTTGTCTATGACTACCTCTCACCACTAAGGTGAATTATGTGATTCACTCATGGATAGGATATATTTTGATATTATTTTACAATGTAGGTTTGAGTGTAATTCAACTTAAAAAATCAACTTGTAAGATGAGAATTATTTTCATTTGTATACTTTATTTTAACATTATCTCTAGTCAACATGAGACTTCAATGTGTTCCTTTTTGTCCACGACTACTGGTCACAATATAAGACTTCAACACATCTTTTTTTGCCTACGATAATGATTACAATTAACGTGGACTAAGGATGACCACAATTAATTACGGTAAATTTTCAACACTTAAAACATATTTTTTTATCAAATAGATTAATGCTTCATCTTAGCTTAAAAACATTTTTCTTAAAAAAACCTTTTAATTTGAGAAATAAAAGACAATACATAACAATGTCAGTTTCTCCCTTAGTTAATAAGTAATAAACAAGTTATGAAATAATGAAAAAACACACAGATTTTTATAATGATTCTTGTCATCCAAAGATTACATCCAGTTCTTAACAATCCACTAGGATTTCCACTAAATAGAATTTGAAATTGCTATAAGTATTATTTATTCAATCTTTTTGAGCCTTACAGACAAGTATCCTTCAGTCCTTGTCTCTTTAGGAAATAAAAAGTATTATTTCTTTAATCACCAAGTCTCTTTAGACTTTAAGGAAATCACTAAGAAATGCTTATAAGAAAAATCACAAGACTATCATACTACGTTATATATAAAAACTTCTAATAATCTATATGCTGAGAGAATGTTAACTAAGTTACAAATAATATTCATAAAGAATTTAATGTATTTAAAGCTCTGAATTACTACTTCAGTGTGTAATTTGTTTTTATACTATTTCTTCTGAGCCATTCATAGTTGGAATATGTTTGTTATAGTCTGTTATATATATCTTTTAAGTTTTGTTCTTCGTATTTTGGAACATTGGTGTATTTAATGTCTTTCACAAAGCTAGTTGCATAACATTTGATAAAACATTCTACTTATCTTTCTTTCCTAGTACTTGCACTGTAGAGTTGTCACGTCTTAGATAAATATATCAAATTGTGCAAGTAGTCAATTAGTAAGAGTATCACGAGAACTTGTACAACACAATCAATTGTTGATTTCTCTGAACTTGAATGGAAGGAGCACAAGATGAAATATTAACCATATTTTAAATACTCATATATTGACCTACTCTATCATTTTCTTCTTCTTCTACAATTTTCAACTTGATATAATAGAAATTTAAATTTAATTTCTAATAATATTAATAGTCACGGAGAATAAAAATTAAACCTACAAATTTATTTACATTAAAAAAAGTAATTCTAACTATTTTTAGCCGTATGCAAAGAAAATATTTATCACAAAACGTAATAAAATAATATTAAAATGAGTATCACATCATTACTTAAGAATTACATTAAATAACACATACTAAAAAATGATGGACCAAAATATGAAAGATTAAGATTAACCAATTTTGTTTAAGAATTAAAAATAAAAACTTGAAAAAGTTCATAAACGAAAAACATTAACTTATATTATCCTTAACTGCGTGTATTCAAGTTACACACTGATTTTCTTCAAACTTAGGGGGAAAATATCCAAGAAAACTTGAGGCGAGCAGAAATTCGAATGCCAACCCTGAATCGTCTACTCAGGCAAAAAGAGAGAGGGAGAGAAAGAAGGCAATAGTAGAATGTCCTCAGACTCAAGGTCTTGATAGTGACCCTAGAAATAACACGTTCAGGGTCATGGCCAGTATTCCTTTGACAAGACTTTCATATATGTGTTATTGACCCTTTTTTAAGTTTTGAATTTTAAAACGAATTTTCTAGGTTGGCTTTTGGTGCTTATTAAAATATTAGACAAAGAAAATGATCCATTTTTATTTTTAAGTAGCATTAAGTGGAGAGAATCTGTGTGAGTAGTCGAACCAATGCACGAGTTGGCCAACCTGAATGGTGTAGAAATAGTGGGGTTCTGGGTTTTGGTGCAGTCATATATACAGAATGAGGATTAAGTTTTTTAGTATTGTGAAGTTAGGTTGGCGGTGGGGAGAGAAGACAGCGGGGCGAATTGTAAGCCTCAAAATACGGGTCAAACAAGAATGGATGGTGCCACTCCCTTAGACTCTAAGCATTCCCTTTTACGTAATTTAATATATACCACCCCTCCCAAATACACTCCTCTCTTTCACCACCCACTTTGATAGAACACTTCTCAAAATCCAAGCTAGCACCCCCTCAAAAAAAAAAAGAATAGACTCATTTGCCTTATTGGTAATCCTAGCTAATAAAATGGTCTCATTCAAACAAATTATAAAGATTTATATATGTTGACTGACAGTCATTGATCAGTGCCAACTTGATTTGTACTAATTAATCGCTGCGTAATCTAACTTAGGTTCCTTTCTATGATAAAGTACAATATTAATCACTTCTAGGGGACTAATAAGTTGCTCTTCTATCTCACATGATTATGTCAAGTTAAATGATTCTAGACTTTAACATCATATGTATGCTATTAAAAGGTGAGTTTTTGGTTTCTTTGTATTAAGTTAAGGTGTGGTTCAAGGGAAAATGTATACATGTCATCTGGGTGAAGGACAAATATAGTTAAGCAGTTAACTGTCTTAGTCATCCACAAGCAATTAAAATGCGAAATTATAGTTGTTGAAATCAAGCAACTGTGTTATATTCTTAAATGCGAAAATGATTTTCCCCATATGAGAGCTTGGGTGAAATGTCCCGTATCATCATAACCTCTATCAATCAAATTATCGATCACAGATAATTGACAAAAGTCATTTTCCTCTGAAGAATATCAACTTATCTTGAAAGGTGTCCAATCTTTTTCCTTATTGCAGTGACATTGTATTAATTAAGGAGGAATCGTTTTCAGCAGGCTTAAAAGTTTGGAAGCAATTTCATGATATCATGAAATTAAAGAATGAATAAGTGTGTTTATAACTGATGACGGTTGCTCTATATGTTTCCTTTAAAGTTTGCCCTTAATTAATTTCTTCATACTGAATGTGGTGTGAGTGAGGGCTAGCTATATTAAAGAAGGAACTTTTTTTGTCAAACATTTTCCCAACTTAATAAGCACCGCAAATTAAAGACGGAACTTGAACTTTTTCGACTTACAACTAGCTATAAAATTAATAAACAAAAGATCAGTAGAAATTTATATATTTTATATAGTATAAATCCTCATTAATAAGAATATATATGAAGAGGTGTAGTTGTTGAGGACTACTATAATGGGGTGAGTGATAGAGTCTGCACTGTCATGTTAAGGGTCAGCTTGCGGTTTCTACACGGTGATCGGATGTACTGTATAATAATAATGTTTGTTTAATGGCTAATCACTTGAATAAAAATCTATAAATGAAGTTGTTTATGCCCCAGTCAATAAGATGATATTAACACAAACATACTCAAATTATTGATAATATTATATATATGCGAGCATAAAAAGACTGCCACTTCGGTAGACCTGCCCTCAGTAAGAAGCAAGAACCACATGCATGGCGGCAATTGAATCAGAAAGTTGATTAAGAAAGTCAAACACATTTAAGAACTCACACGTGAGTAAGCAGTCATTGAGCTGGCATTTATACAACATAAAATATTCTTCTCAATCTTTTCCTCTCCATGAACTATTTTATTTTATTTTTTTCCTGAGAAGAATTAATAAGCTATTCAGCTTTCCTAATAGTATTCTATAATTCCTGAAATCCTCGTACATAAACCAGAGAGGTTTAAACATTAGCAACAAACCAAAACAACAAGCTTTTATATATATATATATCACTCTTTCACTCGACTAGCTTTCTATTTCTCTCTCAATATAAAATAACCCCTTGTTTTTTTTTTCTTTTTAATTTCAAATCAAATATAGCTGGACTATTTGTCCTTGTGTATACCTTGCCTTTTAAGCACACTCATTTTCTACCCTTATTTTCTTTTCTTCTTCACTTCTGGACTCTCTAGCTAGCACCTCTCTCTATTCTCTCCCTAAGTGACTCCTACTTCATAATCAGAGGGCATGCCTGAATGTCCAGAGAAAGGTAACACACACTCCATCTCAGAACTCTAAGATACCTTCATATATACAGTGCTCAACATGTTTTATATATATTCCTTCCCAGCCGGCTAGGTTGAAACTTCTTCAATTATGTCAAATATTATTTTTCAAATAACATAGAGGATGCTCTAAGACAATATAATGTTTTTACTCCTCAATTTTCTAAATTCTTATGTTGATCAAAGTTCAAATTAAGCGTGTCATATCATATCCCTTGATAGAAAAAAATGGTATTTGATAATTAATTTGTTATTTGTGAATGAGGCCTGCTAAGTTTCTTCATGCTTACTATAGGGAGAGATTTGATGAGATAGGGAAGAAGATCAAGAGGGAAGGAGATGTTTCATCTCAAATGGGAAGAAGACACATGTTAGGCCCTCCAGGAACCCTAAATACTATCACCCCTTGTGCGGCATGTAAGTTGTTGAGAAGAAGATGTGCCCAAGAATGTCCCTTTTCTCCATATTTCTCTCCCCATGAGCCCCAAAAATTTGCTTCTGTCCACAAAGTTTTTGGTGCCAGCAACGTCTCAAAGATGCTCATGGTAAATACACACACACACACTGTACACATAAATAACACTGGCTAGCTAGTTATCTAATTAATCATATCATATACATGTGTATTCCACTTATTATAGATTTCAATCATATGTTGTAGGAAGTACCAGAGTGTCAAAGAGCTGATGCAGCAAATAGTCTAGTATATGAGGCTAATGTGAGGCTAAGAGATCCTGTGTATGGATGCATGGGTGCAATTTCTGCTTTGCAACAGCAAGTTCAATCTTTACAAGCTGAACTTAATGCAGTGAGAGGTGAAATACTTAAATACAAACTCAGGGAAGCTAACATGATACCCTCCTCTCATGTTGCAATGCTCCCTTCATCTGGGGCTGTTTCAATTGCTGCTCCACCGCCGCCGCCGCCACCACCACCACCTCTTCCTCCTCCTTCTCTTCCTCTTCCTCTTCCTCTAACTTCTTCCCCTCCTTCCATGTACATCCAACAAAGGGATCCCACCACTTATACCACAATTTCAAGTGATAATATCTCCTATTTTGTCTAAATTTGCAGCCTAAAAACAATTATTCCATTTATTTCTCTCTTAAGATGCATCAAGGTGGAATAAAGTAAAGAAAAGGAGAGTATTGATACTGAATGTTGTTATGCCCCGGCTGTATGCTTTTATTATTATTATTATTATTATCTTAATTCATATGATTAATATTCCCAAAACTTCCCCTGGCTATATGGTTGGTTAAACTTTTATTTCTTGTACACCTTTTCAAGCTAATTAAAGCTAGCTACTACCATATTGGAAATTAATTTCTCCTTGATCCTGTGATTAACTATTGCATTTCTTCCCCAGCCTCAAGTACAACCGATGTAGACATAATGCCAACTTGATATATACTTATGCCAATTAATTTTCCCTTCATTATTTTATGAAGCAATGGACAATAAAGGGGGAAAAGAAACTTGGTTTTATATTCCATTGATGATATTTGATCAATTTGGTATGTGAAACATAGCAAATTAAGGGTGGGAGGAGGGAATCACTGGTATTGTTGGTAGAATTAATTCTTCACGTACGTGATGACTGTGGTTCGTGACCATAACATTTCTTAGACATGTTAATCTGTGCCACTGAAGTATCTGAGTTTGCTGTCTGAAGTTGCGGGAGACAAAAGGTATGCTTGTGATCTTCACCATGTTGAGTCAGACTTAACTTCTGAGAAATTTCGTTTATATATATGGAAATTGGGAAGCATAATTTTACGTCAAGTTATCTATCATTTGTATTATACAGTCAAAACTATGTTATATTGCTAACTAGATTGAGAATTGAGTATTCTAATGTAGATATTATTATTATTATTGTTTTTTTTTCTTTTCATGAATTTCGTTTTAATTACCTTGTGGATGGTTGATGGAGGAAATTCTTAAGATTTTAATCTATATCAAAGTAGCAAAGAACTCATATCAAGATACATGCACCTAGGAGAAGAAAAAGGATGAATGATCAATTTAATGTCAGATTCTTACATTCACCGCATAAAATATTTGATTAGCTGAGGGAGCCACCAATGTTAAGACATTCTTATGTTTCATGGCTTTGGAATATATGATGTGACTCATCATCGGTAATGGATCTCTCGTCTTCAGTTTCTTTAAATGTTGGTTGAACTTGATAGTTCAAATTAATTGCTCACATGGTATACTATCAAAATATGTTAATTGCACACACGCCGACACATTATGATTTAATTTCTTTAATTTCTCTCATTATGATGGAATTGATTGATTTTATAATTAGCACTGAAATAAAGGGGCCGAATATGGACCCCAAACAACAAAACATTAATATATCACATTTACTTTTTGAAAACGTTTCTTTTTATTTTATTAAAAATATAAAATTGTTATTTTTATTTCATATTTTGCATTAAAAATGGTTAAACTAACAAATTCATTTTTTTATATTTAGAAGAGAATAAAATAAAAATATAGTGATACCATCTTTTTATACATAAAATAACAGAAATTACCATTTTTTTGGGTACATTTTCTTAACTTATATATAAAACCTTAATTAAGTGACCTTTTCCTACTTTGTCCTAAATGGCATTGCTTGGTTGAGAAATAAACGATCCTATATTGATACATATATTGGTTTGAGAGTACTAACAACATATTCTTTAATGTATTCTTGACTCCTTCATACACACCATTTAATTGGTTAAAATGTATTAAAAATTATAAAATCAGAAAATAAAATAATTAAATAAAATATAAAATTCATTAAATTTTATGATTTTTAATAAATTTCAATTAATAAAAAAAACGTGTTCAAAAAAGTATATTAAAGAGTGTGAATCTAACATTTCTAGGTTTATATTATGCCCTATGTCCATGTTGCATGTTTCATTAATCTTCTAGAAATTGCATATGGTATCTTTTTGTGCTTATTTTATGAGTGTAATTTGAGAGCATATAAGCAGAGGCAGAGAGTATGAAGCAATGCAATTTAAGTCGAAAACATATATATATATATATATTAGAAAAGAAAAAGGGTAGCTAATAGGTGAAAATAAAGTAGATATTTGCTTACGTATTTGTTGGATGGTCATACTCCATTGCCAGCTATTTAATTTCTAAAGAGTGAGTTTCCTTGGCGTGAGGATTTCAGTTAGTCCAAAAGGGCGCGAAGAGGAAGTCTTAGTCGTATAAGCAAGAAATATAAAGAAAAAGACTTGCACTTATATATTTTAGAACTTTCTTTTTCTGCATGATGCGCAAACCACTCATGTACATATTATTGCTTTTGAATGTAATTTAATTTAAAACTTAGAACTCGTATAATATATATAGATGTGACATGTATTGGTCCCATGTCATGATTGCTTCAACTCGTGGCATCTTCCTTGTGTTGGCATAGCCCAATCATCACTACTCGTATTAATTTGATCGAATTTGTGATCCTTCTTTTACCATTTCAAAACCTTAACTAAGGTATTTTTTGGCCTCATTGAAATTCATGATTGATGTCGTCCGTTATAATATGGTTAATTTAATGAGATGTATTAATTGTTAGCTGGGTTTGATCCTGGATTGAATAAGGTTTTGCTGCATCATTTATTTATGTGTTCTCGAATTCATAATCTATGCATGTGCGAGAGAGGGGATTCCAAGATTAAGCTATTCAGTGAGCATGCATACTTGAATCTCACTCAACTCCTGCTATTGCCAACATGATATCTAGACTAATAATATTATTTTTATTTTATCAATGCTGATTGGACCAGATTTTCCAGTCCACTGTATAAAAGCTTGATTTGGCCCAATTCTAACTATGACTAGTCTTATGGACTATCAAATCCACACAAGCTGACGCAGAATCATTTACTCAGTTGACCACAAGAAAAAATATTAATTAACTCAGGATCCCTCTGTTTCAAATTTCAAAACCAGATTATGACCAGGTAGCTCGAAAGTAGATAAAACAGAATGGAATGGGTTTTTTCTATTTCACTAGTTTTAATTTTTATATAATTCAAATGTATTATTATTGTTTGTATATGAGGTGCTTAAGGTTGACTGTTACCAAGCTGACAATTTGATAGTCTAATATGAATTGACCGAAAGTATGTTTCTAGTAGAGTTTTTTTTTTTTTTTTTGGTTTTGATCTTTTGGTCAAATATGATATGTATTCCTAACTCACTATATAGGTCAAAGATTAATCTTAATTACGGTGTGTGATTGTCTTAGTTTAAAAGAATTTGGTATTTTTAGTAGAGATGAATTATATAAAAATCTTGCCACCAGTGAGAACAAGTGACATCTTAATTTATTTGGCAATGGTGGAAGAATGGATTGTTTGGTAAGAAAATGAGATGGAAGGAAATAAAAATTAATTCTTAGGTTTTCTCCTAGGACATATTATCACTTTGACATAAGTACCAACAGTCCAAGGCCATGAGCTTGAATTTATCTTCACATTTTCTTCTGTTAGAAAATTTGATGAAAGAAATTAAGCCAAGTTTGTCTAAGCTGCGGCTTGTTCTCGTCGTTTTGTTTAAGCCAAGTTTCTTCAATTTTGAAATGATCAAAATTCCACCAAAACTTCTATTGGTTTAGTTATCATGGCTCTAAATAGATACGAGACATGTATCTGATGCATACTTATCCATACAATTATAATAAAAGCTGACAAAAAAATACAATTATAATAAAATATTTAGAACACTTTATATATAATAATTTTTTAAAAGTAAAAAATTTAAGTGAATTAAGTCTCAGATTTAACAATGCATATAATATAGATGTATTATGCATGAATAATCACAAAACATAATAAATGTATAATTCTAAAAATAGAAATTAAGAACATACTTCTTAAAATTACTAAAAACAAAAATTATAAATTAGTCACATAATATCAATTTCATTCTTTTCTTTAAATCATCCATAGAGAGGACAAGGTCTAGTTATAGTTCATCAATAAATAGTGTTTCTATGTTTCTATATTATAAATACTTTTACTCTTTGTTTGGTGCTACGGAGGTTGCAACGATGGGCGACGATGGATTGATGTCTCACGGTTTGGTTCAAGTGATTTTGCAGTGATGGCTTGTTTGGTTTGCGTTGAAAAATAGATTTTAAGTTCATAATTAATTTTAAATATATTTTTAGATTTTTAATTTCAAAATTTAGAATTAATTTTAAATTGAAATAATTTTGAATAATTTTTATATTAGAAGATATATCAGATGACTTCAAAATTAATATTAACCAAAAATCAATTCTATTTGTTAACATTTATCCAAACTCAAATTAATGGAGTGTATCCCACAAAATAATCATTCCTTGTCAAGTGGGTTCCACAACAACCAAAGTGTTAAAGGAAAATGCTTTACTCTGGATTTGTCTTTATATACTATAAAAAGGATAATATGATATTCTTACAACTTTATTATTTTTTTTCATTTTATTTATTAGTTATTTTTCTTCAATTAAATAACTCAATATTCAAATTTTATTTCTCTTTTATTTTTCCTTTTTCAATTTTTTTTTCTATTTCTATCTATTTTTTTTCTTCCCTCTACCAAATACATTTCAGACTTCTCTGACAGAAGCGGTTCTTCCAAATCAATCATACTCCTTATCTCATCATCTTGCAAGTTTGATTGCGGTGCCTCTTGTTTAATCTCAGAGGACTCTTTGGCTATACCCCAAAGCACAATATATAAACCAGCAATAACTCCAACAGCGCCTATCAGACTAAAAATGAATTGTGAATTTGATTAGGCCAAACATATATATAATATAGTATCGTTTGAGTTTGAGTTTCTTCATATTAACAAAGTGTAATGTAAATGGGAGAAAAATAATAGCAGTGTATTACCTTCCAACGTATGCCTCTTCCTGTAGGAATGTTGCACTTATCAAAGCAGTGATGACTGTTGATAAAGGGTTGAACATTGCACAATACGGAGGACCTCTTTCTGAGATGCACCAGGATTGGGCAAATAAGCTAACCGCTATTCCAGTTCCCTTTTTCATAAAATAATAAAGAGTAATAAAATGTGAACTTTTTATCTCTCTAAATTAAGTAACTTATTAACACTTATTATTTTTCTTTATAACTTTTATCCTATTACATATTCAGATGATATTACCTATTATAACTATAATATTAACACTTGTTTCTCTCTGTCTCTTTTTAGATGTAAACCAGAATAGAATTTCACTAATAATAATAATACCAGTTGCTAACAGTGTCAATATTGTACTACACAACAAATAATTACCAATTGAACTGTTGCTGAGTGGCTTCTGACTTACTGCATATAAAGAACATGAAAATTGTAGAGGTGAATGTAAAGTCCATGCTTGAAGATCCGGATCAGAGAGCAATGCAAATATGGCTGATTGTATTGTTGCAAAGCATACTCAGAGAGCAATCCAAAAGGTTGATAACAAATGGTCAGGACAGCATGAAGCAATTGGTACCTGTTGTGATGAAGTTGAGTCAGACCGATTTCCACTGATGGACAAAAGAATCATCCAAAGAATACTCTGATTTTTATGGAAAATGATGAATGATGTGATAGAAATGTGATAAAAGAGAAAATGATATATGATAGTAATAACTTGTTTTTATTTACCTGCAGGATCATCCAACATGCCCAAAAAATCTACTTGCTAAGAGCAATACACAACCCAGAGAAGCCAATAATCCTCACCTCCATTGCTAGTGAGATGCATAGAAGAAAGGAACTCAATGTATATCAGCTTCTGTCCTTTGGCCCAAGTCATGGTTAAGGCTCCACTCACGCAACAAACAGTCCCTAGTATCTAACTCATTCAATTCCACGCCAAGAAAACAAATATCAGCAAAATTTATGATTTACTGTGATACTGATACTGTTAATCATATTCTATTCTAACTTAAGTAATTCATGATTTTTTATTTTATTTTTTGTCATATTCGCAGACTGCATGTATGCACTTGGAGCCATTACCCTACAATTGTTGCAATTACAAACGTTAATGCAGGTGTCAGATTACTCATTGCGGTAGCTGCACTTGAAGATGCATAATATAAACCTCGAAAATATGCATTCTGATGTACTGTGATTCTGCAAGGAAAAAAATCTTAGGGCAAGTTTTTAACTTTTTTGAGTACAAAAGCAACAGCATGTTATGTTACAATTGATTTTGGCAAATTGTACCCAACAAGAATAGTCACAAACATCAAAGAGAAGCTTCTGAATCCCAATGAACTCTTTATTGATTGTCTCCTGTTATGAAAAGCAAACATGTATGTGACTATGTGAGAGATTAAATAAGGATGAGAGTATGCTAAAGAGAGGAAGAAGTGAAAAGTGGTCTAATTATTACCTCTTAGGAGAGAGTAACATAGGTGCCAAAGCCAAAGTGGCTATCCCGTGTCTGTACAGTACAAAGACTATTAATTGTATTTAACCCATCTAAAAGATTGGCTCTTGTGAAGATGTTAAGTGCTGCATAATGAAGTTGCAAACCTATCATAACCATTAGAGGAAGATGGCCACCTATACCACCCATTTTTTGAGATGGAGTATCTAAAGTTGAAGTGAAGTTATATGCTTTGACCCCTTTTATTGATTATAAGGAGAGAAATGAAAGAAAATAAATAAATAAGAGAAGTGCATGTGAAAGAAGAATAACTAGAGGAGATATTTAGCTCTCCACATGGGACCTCTTTTAAAGGTACCATCAATACTAAATAATAAATATGTACATTTTTTTTTGGAGATTTATACCTTTGATTTATTATGTTATAAGAACTAGACAACTAGTCCCTTCCACCATATTCAACTCCATTGATATCAAATGAGATAAAAAATAAATCATACAAAAATTGTTGTTCAAAATATATGTTTACAATTTTCATATTGATGCAAGTCAAAATCAAATTTTATTACTAAATAGCTTGTTTCCAAATAATTATATCTGAAAACTATTGAAAATTTGAATGTTAATTTCTGCCGTACATACATATCTAATCTAATATCTAGTAAAGACAAATGTGAAAGAATACTATTTCAGTTACTACTAACATTGAGTCGATTCTTAGAGGTTAAAAAAATATTACTAGAATTAAACGCTCAAACAATATAGTTAGAGATATAAGATTAGTTGGATAATTAAGAAAAAAAAGACATCATGAGTCCTAAAAAAAAAACTAACAAAATTAATAATTATATTTGCTGGTAAAAAAAAAACACCCAAAGAAGGAACAACTTTTCAACCCCAAAAATAAAAATACAGACTCGACAAAGTAGACAAAAATGAGAACAGATGCATCCACCACACGTTCGTGAATAGGTATCAAAGATAAGGTTATATTTTGAAAGATACGTCATGGAAAGATGAAATGAGAAATATGTCAAAACACTCTCCAAACTCAAAGACGGAGCTAAAATTAGATTGGAAGGGCTGTCTCAATTTTATTCCCTCCACTCTCCTATCTGTCGTGATCTTCTTTGGAGCCAGTTCGTAGAGATGCCTTGAAGTCACCTCTAACGCCTCCCTAACAGACAAAATAATAATTAAAATTTATCTAATAAATACATAAACAATAAATTTCATATAAAATTTTTATAATTGTATTTTTTAAAAACAGTTCACGTATTTATAATAGAAAAAAATACTTCCACATAAGACAGACTAAACATTACTTTTTTAAAAGACCTAAGATTAAAAATGTTAATAGTCAATTTTACATGTCACCAATAACTTGTATGAACTTATATTAAAAATTGGCGTCGCTAACCATAAATTTTGACAATAAGTCCTATTAATTATTAATGTTATAAATTAGTTTTCGTTTTCACAAAATTAATGAAGCTTTCTATGATGTTTAAGTAAAAAAAAACATTTATACTCCCTTCATTGCTTTTTAATTGTCGGATTTTTTTTTAAAAATTATTTATATGTCATTGGTAAAGTTTTTGTAATTATAAAGTTTAAGATTACTTTATCAATATTTTTATTCTACAACAAATGTATTTGTAAAGTTCAAGATTACTTTAATTATTATTTTATCAATTATATTCTTATTTTTTCTCTTAATCTTTCATTAATTTACAAATATATTTGTTGTAGAATGAGAAAAAAATGAAGTAAAATGGAAAATCACACAACTATTTTAGTAGAATCAGAAATTTATTGTATTTTTTTTGTTTCTACAAAACAACGACAAATAAAAAGGACTAAATTAGATTTCATTTTACAAAATCAACTAAGCATTAATTATTTTTCCCATGGAAGTGAAGTGGAAGTAGTAGATGTTACTAAGTAATTAATTATAAAGATAAAGGACTTAGGAAGTTACATGATATTTATTTTTTATGAGATTCAAAATATTAATTACATTTCTTAATTTCTTAATACCGTGTCCAAATTTTAAACTTCATTAACATAGAAGAGAGTAATTAGTTTAAATGAAAAAAGATGAAATTAATAAACTAAAACAGACCTGACATACATCACTAAATGGGGTGTTTTTAATTTATTGGTCCAAAGTAGATTAAGGTTCCAAAATAATATAAACTACAAAGTTTTCGGAGAGTTCCTCCTTTCTTTATGGCCCATTTGTGGCGGGCTACTTCCTGAAACAAAATAATACCAAAAAAAGAGAACACTTGAATAATTTATAGCGTGTTTGGAAATACATCAGAGACCTTATTTTTCACATCTAGATGCTACTGTTTATAGCTTTTAAGATTTCACATGCATCTTGGATGTGAATCGTGAGTTATAAAACATATTTCTAAACACATCAACTAATAAAATTGAAAATTCATGATGTACCAAATTCAAACAAATCATTAGCATTTTGTTAGAAAATAAAAAGAAAAAACTGAAAAAGTTTCAGAAACATATTTTTTTATAAGAAAATCATAAGTTCAAAAAGGAACATACACTCCGAATGGTAATTCTATCCAAATTTATGAATACTCACGAAAATATGAAAAATATCCGTAGATAATGTAAATACTCACTCATTAAAAATGGGACTGAAACTAAATATTTATCCATAAATTTTAATATAAATGACTTCGATGGTAAGAATATCTTTAATAATAAAATCAATTTTAAATTTTTAGATCATTTTTATAAATTTTAGATATCACATATAATATAAGAATTTATTTATTTTTCTCTAATGGTAGATCCTAAATTAGATTTATCAGTCACTTTTGTGGATTTCACAATAAAATATACTTAAATAAAATATACTTAAATAGATATTATTCATCAATTAGAGAAAGACATAAAAAATATTTTTTGAAATAGGAATAATTTTTTAGAGTTATTGAGAAGAAATCCAACTTCCTTTTTTGAGATCTCCAAAAAAATATATAATAATAAATATGGTGAGAAATTTTTTATATCAAGAATCCAGCTAAAAAATCTTTTATATATATATATATATATATATATATATATATATATATATATATATATATAATAGTAATATAATATTTAGTTTTTAAAAAACAAAAAGTTAATTTCTCTCACTTCCACTGATTCTCTCTCCTCTCTCATCTTCCCATGCCTTCCTTTAGCAAAAAAATTCCTTTCCTTCCCAAGTTACGCAGGTCATGGAGTCATGGGCACAATTAAGTGTTTTTTTTTTCATGCTAAATCTTTAATTTGAACAATTAATTATTTTTTCAATTTTTAATTTGCATTGCAACCATCAAGGGATTTTTTTAAAGGGAATGAAACGGCATCTCAACCGCATAATTTTCACATACGAGACATCTTTGCTCCTTCCTCCGTTGACGGCGGTAGCAATTACGTCTTCTCCACCCATCAACCTGTCAACCACCATGCATTACCCCACCGTCGAATCAGATCTCTTCAACAGCTGCGTCGTCACACTTATGTGTCGAGGCCAGGTTCCACCACTGCATCGGATCTCTCCACCATAGAGTATCAGTGGCAGAAAGAGAAATTAACTTTTTTTATTTTCTTTAAATAAACTAAATGTTATATTACTATTATATCCCTCACATAAAGTAAATGAAACAAAAGATAGTAGAGTTTTTTGTCAAAACTTTTTTTGAACTTGCTAACATATTTCAATGGAAAAATAGGTAAGAATATGTTGACAAATTATATATCTATATCTATATATTATTAATTTAATTACTAAAACGCAGTATTGTTTATTGAAGTTTAAGAATTAGTTCTTACAGTTTATTGTTAGATTTAATAAAGTTTAAGAATTAAAATATTGATTGTTAAGGATGATTATGTTTCTAATGTTTAGTTATTATTTACGTTCGAATGATTTAATATTATGCTTGAATGATTTAAAAATAAAGTTTTAATTTAGTTGTAACAAGTTTTAAGTATTTTTTTTTTATTAATTTATTGACTTACGACAAGAGCAAGTAGCGGATACGGATATGAGTGCATAAGTAGCTAATGATTACGAGAATGATAATTTAAATTGTTACCGAACTAAGTATGATTATATTTTTCAAACGTGACTATGCAAGGGGTACTGTATATATTACCTAACCGATTATCATCCCTGATTTGAACGTAATTTAGAAGCAAAAGCAAAACTGAATTCTGATGGAATGTTATGAAGGGAAAATTAAAAAGCAAACTCCGTTCTTGATAAATGCTTGATAAAGGATTTTTTTTTCCTACAATATTTAAGGAAAAAGTAAAAAAGAAACAAAAATAAAGGGAAGTAGAACACACTAAAGTAGACGGCATTGATCACCGAAACTACACTAGGAATCCAAAATACAACCAAAACATGTTTTAGCAACTTATTAAACACAATTAAATTGCTTGCGTATGTGTAGGACCCTTAATATTCAAGACTGAATTAAATTAGTTAATCCTTCTACAATTCTTCCTGATTTCTCCATTGGAGCCGGTGAGAGGACTAATGTCTCCCATCTTGATCATGGCGGCGGCGAAATCAGAGGAGAAGGTGCCCGGGTTGGTGCTGTAGCCACGCACAATGGAGTCGGTGGACCCACCGTTGAACAGTTGCTGATCAGAGTGGAGGAGACCCTTCTTCTGAACGAGGTTCTTGAAGTAGTAGTTGTCAAAGCTGGTTGGAGTTTGAAGATCAAGTGGTGCCAGATTGTTGTCCCCTGACCCTGATGTTCTAGGGCAGCTTTGCTGCCTAGTCCTTGCAAATGCGGTTTCTATGTTGGTCTCGTTGTAGATGCGGGCTCTGAAGTTTGTGCACCTTGCTTGTCCAATTGTGTGACCACCTAATGAAAGCAAAATTAAACCATGCAATATTCCTCAACAAAAGAACGTGTGACTATAAGTTTCTCATGTTCCTAATTAATTGAGAAATTTTACTATATGATTGAAATGTAATTAATTGGAAAATTATGTGATATATGTTTTGTACCGGACAAGGCGACCAAGTCCTTGGTGGAAAGTCCAAGAGCGCTAAATCTTGAGATGAGTTGGTTAAGGTTTGAAGTGGGTGCAGGGATGCCATTGTTAGCAGCAGATTGGCTAGCAGTTCTAGCGTCTCTTCTTCCAAGTTTAACATTCCATGTAGGGCCTCCAAGCTATATTGATCAAAATCAACAAAATGTTCTCTTTAATTGCATGTGTGGTACTAAATTGGTAATTAATTTTGATATGTACAATTTAATGATTTAGTTTAATGTGTTTTTGTTGGTTGTTTGACCACTTACAATCTGAACAGAGTCTCTGGCAGCGATGGCAAGGATATCTGCGCAGGAAACAACTCCTGGACACACTTTCTCCACGGCTGATTTAATGTTGTCAATAACCTCGAATCCACGAGCAGAGTTCCTGTTGGGGTTTGCGTTCTTCTCTCCGGTGAAGCTTGATGTGTCATCCAATAGAATTGAACCATCACATCCCTGCATTTGTTAATGTTTACTCATTAATATTTAGCTAGCTAAGAAGTAAGAAGGTTCTTAACTACACTAATATAGAAACAAAAGCAGAAATATTTATTATCTTTAAATATATAATATCATTGAACGGTTAAAGTACTTAAAATGGTTTATTAAGTGCATTAAAATTTCTTAACTAATAGTATCATCATAGAACTGATTAACACACTAAAAAAAAGTTGCACACGACAAAATTTTATCAAAGATGATGTGTATAATAAAAGGAACAAGTGTTGTTTCAAACAAAATTAGATGATGCATGCAAGTGGTAGAAAGAGGAGCTATATGTAAGCTTAGCATATTTGTATGTAAGTGGGAGAAGGTGCAAATAAATTACATTGACAAAGCAATCGTGGAAGAACAAGCGAAGGAGAGAAGCACCCATGCGGGTCTCCTTAGATATGGCAGATTGCACTGTGGATTTCACAGAGGAGAAGAGGTTTGGACATGAATGGTAGTAAAAGTTTGTAGAAAGTTGTGCATTGGCACTCCCCCATATGAGGACAAACAGAGCCAAACAAATTGTCAATCTAGAACAAAACGAAGCCATAGTTAATTTGCTCAAACACACTAACTTAGTACTTCAAGTGTTTGTGTTTGATTGAAAGGGTGTGGCTTATCGGTTAATGAAAGTTCTCTATTTATAATGGTCCCTTGGAAGGGTTCTCTATTGAATTTGTCTCAAGGCAATTTGTCTCGGCAGGTAGCCTAACCTACCACGTAGAATACGGACAAGTTGTCATTGCATGGGAAAATTAATTGGCGACTATAAGAATTTTTGAAAGATAAATATTAACTCATTTACTTAGGATATTAATTAAGAAATTAAAAGAAAAAATAATTTTATAGAAATGTATAAAGTTATACTTTTCATAATTTTTCTTACACTCATCTTCATGATAAATATTTTTTATTTAATTTCTTAATTAGTTTTCTAAAGATACTGATTATTCAAACTCATTTTCAAAAAGGTATTATGGTAATGGTAACTGATTCATTTATGAATTTTGATTATGATGGATTAGAAAAATGGGGGGGTATAGGTGAGAGATTCGATTTTAATGAATTCAAAGATAACGAAGTGAAAACTGGCGTCAATGTTCTGTGAATCCAACGACAGCTGCCTCCTTTGCCCTGATTTGTCAAAGTGTCTACAATTGTTTGGTAAACTATTTTCCTCTGGAGGGCCCCATCATATAACGCTTCGATGTGTGACATTTTTTATGATATCCCAACAACGCAACAGAACAAAGCCAAAGGCTAGGCAAATTAATTTGACTGCTTCGTTAAATTAAATATTCCAAAAACCAAAACATGCATATACTATAATCTTATTTTAGTCATGTGTAATTGACTATATATAGTTGAGAATATTTGTTTGGTAAGGTTAATTTTGCAAGTTTACTCAACCAAAATATTGATAATAATAGTAATAACTTTTGCAATCTCATTATCTTATCTCTGTAGCTGGTCAGGCTTGTACTAAGTCTCAACGCGGGTTTTGCCTAGTTGTGTGAATGCCACAAGACAAAGCCTCTAAAGTTTTAATGGCTCATTTTCAGCTTTTGCTGGCTGAATGTTGCCTACAGCAATCATATAATTACGTTCAAGATAACATAGTAAGAAACTTCTTCGTCTGTCTGATTTAGTTAAGATCTAGGTCAGAAGCTTTACTTAACTATAGCCTCACATATATATGATCGAGTATAATAATAATACAATGCCTACATGAACATGATTATTAATCACACCCTAATCTTTGACAAATTTAATATTATAACAATCACCTCACTATGCAATTGATTATTCAAAACACCCAAGTTTTTAATTTATTTACAAGAATACGCCTAATTAAGTTTTAAATTTCAAATAAATAAGAGGAATGTTAGAATGTTAGAAAGAGAATATTAGAGAAAGTTTTCTCAATAAATTAATTTTCTTATATTTTTACTATTAAACTTTCAAGTGAAGTTAATTACATCACCATAAAAAATTATATATATATATATATATATATATATATATATATATATATGTACTAATAAATAAAATAATTTTGTTTATTTTAATATAGTTTTATATAACAAAAATTGAAGTATGAATAATATGACAAATTTTAATTTTAATACCATTGTGACCATAAAAATTTATATATTCTTAACTAAGAAAATTGAGAAAATCACCTTGGAACAGTGACTCAATCCTTCATTCGATTCTTATGCTACTAGATTGAGACAAATATTTTCTCTTAAATCTAAACTAGGGCCGTCATAATTCTTGAGACTTAATTTCAAAATTGCACTGCTAGATTGAGACAATTATTGCCATATATTTCATATTAATTTCAGTATATTTTATTTTACTATGAAAATAACACTTTGAAAGCTGAGAATATTAGGTCAAAGTGTGGGTGTACATACATGAAATTAAAATGAGGAACACGAAGGCAACAATGAAGGAAAACACTCACTGAGGATTTTGAAAAGAAGGGATATCATATAAAAAGGATTGGAATAGAAATTAATGACTATGCACATATGGACACTAAAATAATATTATAATGTCATTTAATTATAAATGATTGTTTATATGACTTCAAGTAGTTATTATAAAAGTTAATTAACTTTTTTATATATGTATAATGAATTATGATTAAATAATTATATACTGTTTGTATAGTCATTTTTCTCTTTTGAAATAATAATGTTATTTTTCTCTATTTTTTTTCAACTCTAAGAAACTCATCATCTGTCAACTTATTAGGAAGTCAGTTGCCTCATTCTAATAAAATTATGAAAAAAGCTAACAGGCACGTCTTATAATTATGAAAAGAGATAACTGGCATGTTAAATAACAGTAAAATATTTATAATGTCATTAGACTAAAATATACCAACTTCCCAATCAATGAAATTATTTCTTCATATAATGTATTATACTGTTAATATAAATTAGTAATATTTATTATAATGTTTTATTTATTGTTAGCAAAAAATTATAGCAAGCGAAACGAGCCTAACTATTGAACCTGTAGAGTTGCCCCAGTAATGTAAAATTTCCTTACATTTATAAGAAATAATATATTTAGCTGAAGAATTTATATTTTAATTTTTTCTTATGTAAAATTTTCTTGAGTTAATAGCAATCACACAATACTAATAAAATTAGTCTATAATTGAGTGGATTAAAAAATATATTTGGTCTATGACCTTGAACAAAGGAAACCTAACTATTTATCGATATATGATTTTTTAATCACATCTTATTAACTCCGCAATATATTAAAACCGAAACCAAAAATTCGTATGTCAAATGTTTGTTTCAAAACTTAATGGTGAAAATATAAACGAACTTGATGTAATTTTTTTCTTAAATCCTTCGTTGATGATTAAGGGTCATTATTATGTGTCTTAGTTTAATACGTAGACCAACTGACATAAGTTATTCTAATTAGTTTAATACGTAGACCAACTGACATAAGAAATACCCTACTTAATAATCCTATTCTATTCGAATTCTGGCAGGTAATATATTGTTTCCCCAAACAAAATATCTTTTGCCCAAAAGTTCGTAGACATTATTATTAATTCAATACCGTTGACTGATAAATTTCTAACATGTTTGCTTTTGATTAATATTTAAGGTTCATCTCAGGCTCTTGCATCATAGTAGGGTAACTTTTTAAAATAATTAGTATATTTTTAAAAAATTAAAAAAATAAATAAATTGTGTTTTGAAATATGATTTTATTATGAAAAAATCGTACTTATGATTTTATTTTTTAGAAAATTATTACACTCAAATCAAATATAGACTTATGATTTTAATTTTTTAATTTTTTTATTATTAAAAGTTGAAATCGTATTTTAAAATATAATTTCATCATGTTTTTTAATTATTTTAGAAATCATATTTTAACATATTATTTCATTTGGGAAAAAAATATTTTAAAAAAAATGAAAAGTAAAATTGTGTTTTGATATACATTTTTCACCGTATAATCATAAATCAAAATATGATTTATTCATTTTCGTAACTTTTCAAAAAAATTACCCATTTCCCTAATTAACCCTTCATCCCACTTTCTGTGTACTCCTTCTTCTTCCTTTTAAAATATTCAACCGCGATTGGAACATGACTTTATTGTTTCTTTTTAAATAATAATCAAACAAAGAAGCTAGTTGAGTTAAATATAAAGTAGTAACTAGTATTTAGTTTATGCAATATACAAAATAAATATATTCACACAAAAAATATACAAATTAATATTTATTTTATATAATTAAAATTTATAATAAATAAATATTTTGTATCATTGAGAAGTTTTTCCTTTAAATTAAAAAAATAAAATGAGGATATCACATATTTATTCATAAAAATATTTACTTAAAACTATTTTTTCCCTTTTTAATGATGAGAAGACAAATACCAATGTAAAAAATAAATAAATTAGACTTTCCAGGTTTTCCACAGGCAGTTGACTCCGTTTGCTTTTTATTTTCCCGTCCATTTATTTTGTCGGTTCACAATAATGGACTTCAATATGAGAGAATAGTGTCTTGTAGAAAACTACAAGTCTAAAAGCCTTTAGTTGTGTGCTATGAAACACGGACATCGGACACGACACAAACACGTGAATATTTGTAATGTTTAAAATATAAAACGTAGTACGGGTGTCGTGTCGATATCAGACATTGATACAGATGTATATTGGACACTGGACACGACAAGGAACTGGAATGTCCGTGCTTCATAGATTATGTGTTCTTTTGATCGTCAGAAAGTGAGAGCCTTTCTAGCTGATAAAAATTTTCCTCATTTTCATCTAGTGTAACGAATCCCCTGCCACTGCACCCTACTTTATTTTCAATTAAGAAAATAGTCATTCTTTTTTTTTTTTTACATCAAGAATATAAAAATCATTAAAATAGATTCTAGTTTTATCATTATATACGATGTATTAATGTTTTTTTAAATCAATTATTTATCAATTGTATCAAATTCTATTTGTAACTAATAATTGTCATTTTTTTATGTGTAGCTAAGTGGAAGTGGATGTTAGTATAATTAACTTAAGTATACTAAACAAACAAGTTATTGTCTGGCTTAGTACTCCCGCAAACTATTCTGCTATATTTGTAGTTTTCCTTCAGTTGAACTATTTTTTGTCCTCTTCCTCTCTTGTTCTACAATAGTATATAACTATTCCATGATAAAAATATAAATATTATATGATCATATATGCGATCAAGAAGTTAGGTTAAAAGAGATGTTAATATTTATCATCCAGTTTTGCTTAAAATAGAATTGCTTTCAAACAAAGATATTTGTGGGGAAAAAATAGATTTCTGTCAAATTACATCAATATGTCTTATATACGACATTTTTTCTTTTTTAATTTTATATAAATCTCCTTCCATTTATGTAATAACATAATAATGTGTATTATATTCTTCTCGTTAATATATATAAATTAATATTCTCTGATTTCTTATATTATTATATAAAATGAGAGGTTAAGCTGATATAAAAAGGAGACATGATGTGTAGTTGTATTAATTTCAAGAGAGATATTTATCCCTATAAACTATAATTATATATCTTATTATATTGTTATATAGAGAGAGATATTAAATTACACCTCTATAAATTGTACCAATTAATTTACTTGATTGTATAGTTTAATATCTCTATAGTTGTATTAATTATTGTTATATTGTTATATAAATTGTACATAGTTGATTCACTTGATTGTTTGATTGTATAATTTAAAATACTAATTTAATTTTGTAAATATTTACTTGATATTGATTTAACCTACCAATTTTAATATTAAGTATTTTTTTCAAATATTAAAAGAGGAAAAGCTAATTTTTTAATCTTAAAAATATTTATCTGTAAAAAAAACTTAAAAATAACTATTTAGCATATTAAACATTTTTAAAGAATCAATTCAATGTAAGATAAATATTTTCAAAAAAAATTAAAATATGTAATTTAATTTTTATTTATAAATTAAAATATTTACTTTTACATTAAAATAACATAAAAATATCAATTTAATTAATGCTATAATTAATAATTTTTAATAATTAAAAAATGTATATACAAAACACAGATAACAAACTGATTTATATAAAAACTTATCAGTGGCAACTAATGATCCCGTGATTAATTAATTAATTGATGAATGAGCTTAGTTTATGATAAGTAGTTGGATATTACTGCAGTTGCATTTTTCATGGGCAACATGTGGTCCTACACGGCCACATGACCATTTGTTAGCTGAATCAGTAAATTACAAAAAGTTTGATAGAATTCTATGGTAATTTGTTGAGAGTTAAATAATGTGTTGTTCACTTGTTACACAATTTTTTTTATTGAAATGTTAAAATGATATAAGTTATACTCAATTGTAATTTTTGTACAGAATTTTTAATTTTAATAATATTGTTAACTCATTTTAATAAAAATCATGTCAAAAAATTATATTTTTATTTATTTTTTCATAAATTAAATACTTGAGTTGTAAGCCGTAGTCACTAGACTAAATTTCAAAGCAATATTATTCATTTATTATCTTTCAATTTTTCAGGAACCTTTGGGCAGGTAAGCAACCGGCCAATTTATTTGAAAGATTTGTCTTTGATCAAACTTCTATTTGATAAAGACTCGATCAAGAATACTGTACAGAAGCATTTATAATTATTACGTGCGAGTACGTACTTGGTCATGCTTTTATCAGTAATTTTTCTATATATATATATATATATAAAGTTTTTTTAACATAAAAAAAAAGAGTTTTACACTGAAATTACATAACAGTAGTTTTACTATTTCTTTGGATCAAAGACATATAACATACCGCATAAAAAATTTATTTACTTTTATAATAATTAATTTAAATTTATATTAATAATAATTTATAATTGATAATAGTTTAAAACTGTTTTATGTTATATATGATCATTAAACAAAAAAAATACTTTGCATTTTAATGCGTTTTTGAAATTGAACACTACTTTTAGTTTTAGGGAAGGGTAAATAGTTTATAAAAAAAATTGTACTCATAAACTCAGCAAAATCAGAGCCAGAATATTTTAGGGTTGATGAGAAATGACGGACGAATAATTTTCATATGTTTAATTACTAGTGTGAATATTCTTTGCCAAAAGAAAAATGCAATTAGTAGTATGCTCATGTTTGGTTTAATTATTTTCATTTTTTAAATAAAAATCATATATTAAGCTAAATTAGTTACATGTTAATTTTCAAAAAGGCACAAATTAAATATAACATTTTGGTAATATATTTATGCTTATAGAAAGCGACATCATCTTTTTTTAATACTTTTTAGTATGTATTTATGCTAGAAACCAAGTAAGTCCAACGTCTAGGCATGAAAATAAAAATGCATCTGGACATTGATAATACCAAATAATAATTAAGTTAATGTCACATCAAATATTACAAAACATAATTTCACTCTAAATCTTCATCTCTTCACCAAGTATGTACTGACTTGAACATAAGAATCTTTAATTAGAAACATTCCTTCTCTGTTATTGATGAAAGGAACTTCTGTATTTCTTCACCATGTTTTGTTTCTTTATTTATCCTCAACTTCCATTTGTTTTATATGCTTCAAGTATTGTTTTTTTTTTTTTCTTTTTGCATCAAGATTTGGTGTATCTCTTCCGATCCAAACTTAGTTGCTCATTCAATTTTTTAAAAATAAGTTATATATATCATCTAAATTAATTATAAATCTCTCGCGACTCTATCTGTCTGATGTTTTAAATACTTTTAAATTTAAAAGTACCTTTAAATATATGAAAAATTTACTAATTTTATGTACTCAACTTTGTAGTTTCTACTTTGTACATACTTGTCAGTATATACCTAATTGAGGGCTCAAGTTCAAAGTAGCATCTCACCGAATTGATTGGATTCACATTGCCATTGTCAAAACTTAGAAACCGTCAAAGTTCACAATGATCACGTTGCATGTTAAAGCAGAATTGAAAGATGCCTTGCTCATTGAATTGGTTGCTTCTCTACTCGCTAATCATTTTATAAAAACTTTATAAAGGTCTTTGTTGCTTTAGCAAGTTTTCTTTTTTGCCTTTTATATTGAACTGTTACTTAAAACTAATCTAAGGTACCTTGTTGCGTTAGCAAGTCTTCTTTTTTTAACTGAAGAGGGATTATCATTGACTCAATATTACATAGTTTCCCAACTATAAAACATGATCTAATTAACTAATTTTACACATTATATTACTTATCTAATACAAACAATGAAATTAACCGGGAATGGCATGCTATATAATGAAAGACTAGAGAGTGCAGTCTAGGAATATAAAAAGAAAATTACAATCAGAAATATCAAAAAAAAAAAATATCAGCTGAAAAATATAGATATATATGTGTCATGACATTCACAAAAAAAAAGTAAAAAAAAAGACTTCAAGTAAATTACAATAAAAAATATATAGTTTAATTACATATTTTATGAATTTTACAACCATAATTTTTTCTACAAATTTTATCATTTAATTTTTTAATTTTTACACTTTTTACCATCCAATAAGTTTGTTTTTCAAGAAAATACTATTTTTAAATTTTTTTGCAATTTACTATCATGTTGATAAAATGTAACTTAGATTATACGTTATAAACTAGTTGGAGTAACTTATAAAAATAAGCTAAAAACTAATAAAACAAGTTCAAATATCGAATAAACTTTCTTTTTCCAAAGTAACTTATAAAGTGATCATATTAGCTTATAAGTTCCTAGAGTGGCTTGCAAAACCTCTAAAAGGCACATGCTAAAATGTTATTTGAAATTGCATCATAGCTCTAATAATAAAATTAATAAAAAACTTAGTACATACTTGGATTGAAGTAAGAAATGTTGTGCATGTTTTTCAATGTAAATCCAACGAATAAATAAAATAAAAGCAAAAGTTATGATTATGATCTTTTGACAAAATTACTTTTGCACTTGAAAATCAAACATTCACTTAATTATAATAGTAAAAAAAATTAAGTTTAAATAAAATTATATAAAATAAATTTATGAATCAACCATAAAAGGGATAAAAAAAGTAGAATTAAATTAATTTTCTTTGTTAGATAAAATAATTATTAATCTTTCTCAGTAAACTCTGATATTAACTTTTCTAGGCTTTATCTATAATTAGAGGTTCAACTTTTAAAAGCACTTTACAATAAATTATTTTACTTAACTAACCTGACTCCAAGGTTAGTCTCAAAGCCACACTTGTGAGCATAGTCAAAGACAAAAAAGACGTTGACATAAGAGAAAAAAATTAATTTTAGGCAATTACAAAATTAACTTGGTAAATGGAGAGGGGAATTCCAGGAAATCAAGGTATTTAATTTGAGCCATTCTTTTGATATAGGACACTTCAAGACAAAGTATTCTCCTCATAAACATACCAAAAGTATTTTTGAGCAAATTAAAGTGCTCCTCCAACTGAAATTTCATATACTCTCTAAGCAAAAGAAAAAAGCACCGATTATGTAAAAAAAGTCTCCATTACATAAGGTACTTACAGAGTATTTATAACCTAAAGAAAATAAAAATTTAAGATAAATCCTAATTAAACACAGAATTCTAATAAATTAAAACATATGAAATCCTACATAAATCCTAATCAAATACATAATCTTATTAAAACATCATTTTTAAAATGAATATCTGAATAAAGATAAAGTCCCTAAAAGTAAAAAATATATCAATATCCTAAATAACATAATTATCATGAAATTCATACATTAAAAATAATTAAATAATTTTAGTTTATTCTGCATCATTATGCTACTCTACTACTGTAGAGCTTCTTAATAGTAAAGAAGGTGAAATATGACCAAGAGAATGTGTATAATGATTTTAGATGGCTTGATGCTCTGTGATAAGATATATAACATGTTGGAAATAACTATCGATCATAATAATTAGATTTCAATTCCTTTAATTATTTAGCCGTGCAAATCTGTGCAAATTTGTTATTTCCAATTCTGATTTGTTGAGAATTATTAGGAGATTGGTAGCTTGATTCACTACATATTAGGGCTGTTCACTTGTATATATATCACTGTAAACTAATATCAAATTCATCAATAAAAGTTACAAACTTATTCTTCTATATGGTATCAGCCTAAACGATCCACCCATTCCCTATTTCTTCAATTAAGGACGTTGTTCCCCACCCTTGCCTCCCATGGCCGACAACAACTCCTTCATTCCCAACCCCCATGAGCCATCCAAACCCCTTGCTTGCATCACTTTCACCAATGTCACCAAACTTCTTTCCAACAATTATCCTAATTGGAAACAACAAGTTGAAGCTCTCCTTGATGGCTATGATCTCCTCCAATATCCAGATGGATCTTTTCCTGCGCCGTCAGAAATGATCCTCACCGCTCCAACATCTTCGACGCCAACTCCGTCGGAAACGACCCCCACCACTGCATCACTTCCGGTAACAACTCAGAATCGTGCTTACCAAACCTGGCGTCGACAGGACCGCCTTATATATGGTGCTCTCCTCACCACTCTCTCTAATGAAGTGGCCTCCCTGGTGTCTCAAACCAAGACCTCGCATGCTCTCTGGATCCTTCTCAAAAACACATATGCCAAAGCATCTCGCAAACCTTTTCTCGGCCGTTGTCAGTGGTGCAACATCAAAGGTCATGTTCTCTCTCAGTGCAAAACCTTCCACCAGCAGCATCCTAGTGTCCCACCGCCACCTCGTAACTCTCCGGCTCACACTGGACAGGTTCAGGTCAATACTGCAACTGCCGACCCATCGCAACATGATTTTCTGTTTGACAGTGGAGCGACACATCACGTAACCAATGATCTCGATAATCTAGCGCTTCATCATCCGTACACTGGTCCTGACTCACTGTTTATGGGTAATGGTTCAGGTTTAAACATCACTCATTCTGGAACACTTTTACTTAATGATTTATCCTTGTCTAATGCTTTGTGTGTTCCTTCCATGAAACAAAAAATAATCTCTGTCTCTAAACTTACCCAACAAACCAACTCTGCTGTTGTTTTCCTGCCAAACTCTTTTTATGTGAAGGACTTGCAGACGGGTCACACAACCCATAAAGGCTCATGTGTGGATGGACTCTATCTCTGGCCCGCCACCTCACCCTCCGTCCACACGGTTCGAACAGAATCCTCTGCATCATGGCATCATAGGCTTGGGCACCCTTCATCTTCTATTTTCAAATTTGTTCAGAAACATTTTTCCTTAGGCTCAAATAAATTTTCGCAATCCGATTGTAACTCGTGTCAAATTAGCAAAAGTCATAAACTTCCATTCCATGAATCCACTCTTAAATCTTGTTATCCATTAGAAATAATTTTCTCTGATATCTGGACTTTTCCTATTTTATCAATTGATGGTCTTCGCTATTATTGCATGTTTGTTGATCATTTTACTCGTTATATTTGGCTATATCCAATGAAACGAAAATCTGATGTGCAAACTATATTTCCCAAATTTAAATCGCTAGTTGAAAATTTCTATCATCACAAAATAAAAATTCTTTACACAGACAATGGTGGCGAATATATTGGTCTTCACCCTTTTTTACTAAATCATGGTATAAGTCATCATACAACGCCACCTCATACACCTGAACATAATGGAATTTCAGAACGCCGGAATCGTCACATTGCTGAAACCGGTCTCTCTCTTCTCCATCACTCGGGCTTGCCCCTCACCTATTGGCCTCACGCCATGACCACCGCCGCTTATCTCATAAATCGCCTCCCAACTCCAATTCTTGGGTACCAATCACCCTATTCTAAATTGTTTAACATTAGTCCGGATTATCATAAGTTAAAGTGTTTTGGATGTTTGTGTTTTCCCTGGATTAAACCATATGCTAACCATAAACTTGCACCAAAGTCTGCTATGTGTGTTTTTGTAGGTTACTCGGCTGATCAACATGCATATTTGTGTCTCGATCCCACAACAGGAAGGATCTACACCTCTCGGCATGTGAAGTTCGTTGAATCTGAATTCCCGTTCAACTCCCTAGTAACTCACGCTAGTCCAAGTCCGGAGCAACAAACAGGCCCACTTCAACTCTCCATCTTACAACCCATGAACCCACCGGAAGATTCATCTCCTGCCCCTTCCTCCCCATCCATCACCAACTCCCCATATATGGCTCAGTCCTCCACCGAACCCACAAACCCCACTCAATCTCCTCCTCCAACCTCACAATCATCCCCGCAACTCTCTGCTCCACCACCCCAAACCATTGTCAACCCAAATGGAGGTGGGATCATCACTCGATCTAAAAACAACATTATCAAACCCATCCAAAAGCTTAATCTCCATGTCCAAGCCTCCTCTCCCATTGAACCCAACACCATCACCCAGGCCCTTCGCGACCCTGATTGGCGCTCAGCCATGCAAGCCGAATTTGATGCCTTACACCACAACAACACTTGGGATCTTGTCAGTCGGTCCTCTGATCAAAATTTGGTTGGCTATAAATGGGTATTTCGAATCAAACGAAATCCAGACGGATCAATTGATCGTTACAAGGCTCGGTTAGTCGCCAAAGGGTTTCACCAACGCTCTGGTTGGGACTATACAGAAACTTTTAGCCCCGTTGTTAAACCGGTGACCATTCGCATTGTCCTAACTCTTGCAGTTCGTCAAGGGTGGCCCATACGTCAGCTTGATGTCAACAATGCATTTCTTCAAGGGACACTTAAGGAGGAAGTCTTCATGATACAACTACCTGGTTTTGTCAACAAAAACTTTCCTGATCATGTTTGTCGCCTCAAAAAGGCACTCTATGGGCTGAAGCAAGCACCCCGCGCCTGGTATACGGAGCTTCGCGTATTCCTGCTCTCCCTTGGTTTTGTCAATTCAGCTGCAGATGCATATCTTTTCATCTACCAAAAACCAGAGGTTACACTTTACTTATTAGTATATGTTGATGATATAATTATGACTGGAAATTCATCTGCTGAGCTGTCCAAACTCATTGCCACACTTGCTGCTCAGTTTTCGTTAAAAGATCTTGGATGTCTCAGTTATTTCTTGGGTGTCGAAGTAATTCCTTCCGTTGCAGGAATGTTTCTTTCACAAAGGAAATATATCATTGATCTGCTACATAAATCAGGCATGACAAATACAAAACCAGCATCCACTCCTTTGTCAGCGAGTGTTCAATTACTTAAGGATTCTGGTGATCTCCTACCCTCTCCAAAGGAGTACCGCACACTGGTTGGAAGCCTTCAATACTTGAGTCTTACATGTCCAGACATCGCCTTCAGCACTAACAAACTCGCACAGTTCATGCAAAATCCAAGAACGACGCATTGGTAACACATTGACAAGGATGATTATGTTTCAACCACTGGTTACTTGTTGTATCTCGGTAACACTCCCATCTCCTGGAGCTCCCGCAAACAACGTTCTGTTGCTCGATCATCAACTGAAGCAGAATACAAAGCCTTGGCTGACACGGCTAGTGAACTATTATGGGTTCTTTCCTTGTTCACAGAACTTGGTCACATGCCCACTGCCAATCCAGTCATATACTGTGACAATCTTGGTGCCACAAATCTCAGTGCTAATCCTGTCTTCCACTCTCGGATGAAACATATAGCCTTAGCCTACCACTTTGTTCGAGAACATGTTCAACATGGCAAGTTTCGAGTGTCTTTTGTATCTACTGATGATCAACTTGCTGATATTCTAACAAAGCCTCTACTTTGCCCTCGGTTCGAATCGCTACTGTCCAAGTTGCATCTCTCATCCAGATTATACAACTTGCGGGAGGATATCAATCATAATAATTAGTTTTCAATTCCTTTAATTATTTAGCCGTGCAAATCTGTGCAAATCTGTTATTTCCAATTCTGATTTGTTGAGAATTATTAGGAGATTGGTAGCTTGATTCACTACATATTAGGGCTGTTCACTTGTATATATATCACTGTAAACTAATATCAAATTCATCAATAAAAGTTACAAACTTATTCCTCTATAATAACTTCTACAAACCACATCCACCACAAAACCACATTCAATAGCTCAAAAGATAAGAAATTATTAAGTGATTCTAGAATACTACTTGTTTATAGTATTAACCAAAATATATATAACATGTTGGGAATGTTTGAGACGCCACACGTGTGCAAACAAGCACATACATAGCCGGAGATGTTGTTCATAAATTTCAGCATAGTAATTGCAGTAACAGTTTCAGCCTTTCAGGCATTATTACTAAATAACAGCAAATGAATTATATATAGTAACAGAATTACATCTAGCATTTCCATTTTTGCCATGTCTGCTATGATACTTATATGTGTCAAATTCTAATAATGTTCAAGCTTTTCCTACCTGTGGTTCTGTCTGCTCTGCTCCCACAATCTCAAACACATTCACCTCTGTTGTATTTTCTTTCTTGTAAATGTATCCCCTTTGCACCCACAGAAAGACCGCAAAATTAAGCGCAGATATCACAAAAAGAAGAGCATAATAGTAATCAAGGTGGCAGTCATTCAGATTGTTACCAAGCCAGCTCTTACCACTCACCTTCCTTGAAAATTTATCTATCATAGAAACTAGTAAACTATTGGAGTATTTCCCAGCAGCTATGGTGCTGGTGTAGAAGGCTGTGCCAAGGACTTTCATTTCTTCTGGGGATTGATCATAGAAGAATTCTAGCAATCCAGCCATAAGGAATGTGTTTGCAAGACCAAGTATAACATGTTGAGGCAAAACCCAAAATATGCTCATAGGAACTACTTCTTCTGCACCAGTTATGTGTTTCTCCCTTATGACTTTCATTCTTCGAATTTCCACAGCATACATGACTGCAGCTGCCATGATTTGGATGGATACTCCAATGGCAATCCTGTGAAGCATTTTGACTCCTCTAGGAAGGCCGGTTCTTCGACGCATGAATGGTACGAAGTAACGGTCGTAAATGGGGAGACAAATGAGAATGGTGACCACCACAAAACTCCATAGGGAGGCTGCTGGTATATGGAAGTTCTGGCCCAGGTTCCTTTCCATTGTTGTGCCTTGCTTGACAAACACGGTTACTTCCACTGCCCAGAAGTTGCTTGGAATTATAATTAGTAGCCATATCCCAAGCATCCCTAAGATAAGCTTGTTTGTCTCTACTTGAGTCACTGTGCATGGGGGATTTGAGGCATCTATTCTGCTTTCTTTTATAGCAGCCTTGTCTAAGAACCTGAAAAACACAGATTTGGCTATTTAACTTTCATATTTAATTCAAGGAGTTAAGCATCCAAGAAAGAAGTGCTAGAAATTATTATATAGCTCCTAATTACGGATGTTCATGTCACACATTATTAACTCTTTCATAAATTAAAAAAATGTATGTGTCATGTAAATATTGACAATCATATAGTCTAAGACCATGCAATAAATTCAGGTTAATGTTTAATGCGTTTCTTTTAAGACACTCTATTTATTAGTTAAAATTTATTAAAAACTATTAAATCAAAGAGCGGAACTCATAAATACTAAATGAAATCCACAAAATTTTGTAATTTTATATAAATTTCAGCCAATAATAAAATGTGTTAGTAACATTTGTCACGGAAAGAATGTATTGTTTTTTGTATGCTCATGTCTGCACATAAGCACTTCATATAAACATGCATTTTGTAAATCCCAAACAGAAATTCAATTTATCAAGTTGTATCAACCAAGGATTACTTCGGCAAAGTAACTATTTTAGTGAGTATTCTAGGCCCAACCATTATAGATTTATATCATCCTTCCATCAAACCCATATTGTATGCTTTTAATGAGATTTCAACATGAAATGATTTATATCCTAACAGATCACTCTATGCTCAACCATTAATATATATCCTCTCCAATTCTTCTTAATGGTAGTAACTTTGTATGTAGTGTACGCCACTCCCAAATGTTATGTGGGGGAAATTTTGAGTATCCAATCCATTCATCTTAGTGATTGTTCCTACCTTCCAGTGCTAGAAATTTGAACAATAACTCATAGGGTAGTTATGATGGTCATGTGCAATTCTGGTGTAAAATGCAAAAAAACACATACTAATTGAACAATAATACATCCCTTGTGTTTATGTTTTTCCTTCAAATATATGAGTCAATATTCATCAATTCTCTTAACGCATTATTTGAGAGAAGAAACAAAAACATCTCCTGACTTGGAATCTGCAAAAGAGCTTAGTGGGTAGCAAACCTGAAACGAGGAGTGTGATAAATCTGTCGTCTTCCACTATCAATGTAATGTTCCATCTCACACTCATGCAGTTCCAAAGGGCTACTAGGAAGCTGAAGCTTTCTATTTCTGAAAGCAACAACTGGGACTCGGAAAAACTCCTTTGGATGGCTCTTTCCCTTTCTAGATTTATGCCTATATATTGGGACACCCATCAAGAATGTAACAGTGGCAACTAGAAAACCAATTGCTGATATTCCATACCCCAATCCCCACCCAAACGTCTCTTGAATGTACACAACAAACAGTGTGGCTGTTAAAGTGCCACATGCAGTGACAAACGACCACCAGTTGAAGAATGAAACTTTTAGCACTTTTTCTTTGGGGCTAAAGTCATCAAACTGGTCAGCACCAAAAGTTGAAATGTTGGGCTTCAGCACGCCACTGCCAATGGCAATGGTGTATATTGATAAATAGAAAAATGTTAGTCGTATGGTTGATGCTTCTTTGAAAATTCCATCTGTCCACGTTGGTCTGAAGCACTTCAGTGATGTAGTAAGAACCAGGAGCCCCATTCCCTGTGGAAATCCATGTCATTATTGTATTGAGATTTATGATGTATTCACGTTAATTAAACTCCTGAAGTTCAAGAAAAGAAAAAGAATAAGAACGGTAGTTGATGTCAATTAGCCTGCAAAAATTAACTAAAAACAAAATTTAAATTTGGTACATTTTATTTTAGTCCAAAAACAAAGTCTGATTGTTTTTATACTCTGAATTAGAAATCATTCTAGCTTTTTTTTTTTTTTTAAGAAAGACCTAAATATATTTTTAGATAGATTTCGATTAAACGGGATAAAAAATTATGTACTTTATATTGACCAATTAAAAAAACATGTGGAGTTAATTCCTAATTAATTATTTAAGAAAATAAAAAATGTCCAAAAAAAAGATTGAATCCATATTTTTAAAAAAAAAATTGACTAAATTCATGGATACAATTAGGTATAATGACCTTGATGGTGTTTGGCCAAAACTATAGGACTAACATATTTTTCGTCATTATAAAAAGTTATCTTTGTCTTTCATCCTCTAAAATTTGAAATTACTATTTTTTTTTCCTTCTAAAATGGGCGAATTTTTATCTATAAAACATTTTTCTTTTATTTTCTCCATCCAAAATTTGAAATCAGCATTTTTAGTTCCAAATGTTAATTTTAAGGTAGATGCATAACCATTTTTAGAGACTTCAGATTTTTTTAGAGGTGTCATACATAACATAGTGTCACAAATATAATGAATTCTACATAGGATGATTACTTGACCTTCAGTTAAACACATAAGACAACTGATGGGTGTAAAAAACAGAGAGAGAGAGGGAGAGACAAAAACAATGATTTCAGAATTTTTAAGAGAAGAAACCAATATTATTTTTTTCAAAAACTACAATCAAAATTCATTTATTTTAGAGAAACCCATTTAAGTCTTAAAATAATGATTAGAAAAGGTAATAATTTTCAGTTACGTGGCATACGAAAGTGCAATTCATGGTTGGGCAATTCAATAACATGACAATAAATTAAAATTAAAGAAACTGACAATGGCATATACGAGCAACGCAAAAGTGATTGTCCAAAATCGGCCCAAGTAGGAATCTCCTATGCAAGCCCCAACTATTGGAGTTATCCATGCTGTGCCTGACCAGTTATTCACACTGGTTACTGCTGATACCAAGTCTTTGTGGAGCTCCGATGTCATATAAATCACCAAATTCGCACTTACCCCAAAGTAAGCAAATCTTTCAAATGCTTGATAAGCTGCCATTAATGCACACATGCACGTCAGAAACATATATTTCCTCAGTATCAAAATCACTAACAGATTAAGAAAGCATATATTAGGAGTCAATAAAGTAATTTATAGAATGTGGTTTGTGTTATGTGATAGCATTCCAATATTCCATTACACCAAGTAATTTACCAAGAATGAAAATGCAAGCTTTCCGTTTCCCAGTTGTAGAAGAAAGCACAGGCCGTCCAGTAAGATTCACTGTGCCATCTAAAGTGTAACCTTCGTGTTCCATCTCACCCAAATTATAGTCGGAACAATAAAGCGAAGATGGAACACCAAGTGTTTCTCGTTGAGTAAATACTACATATACAAATAACAATACTCCTCCGTATGCACAAAAAAGAATAACACTACAAAGTAATTCTATGGGATCAGCAATAGGCACATTAAAATCGTATTTTATTTTAAAATTCTACATGAAAGATTTACGAATTGCACTAGTGGCTAATGCAAGGTTGGGCCAGCTAGAAGCCCAAACACAGAAATGCAGTAGCTTATGTGACTTTTCAGGTGCATTATGGACACTATAGCGGTCTTTTGAATCTATGAAAAGATTCATAAATTTGTGTATTAATTTATATATATATTGTTAGGGTAAATTTATTATATTAACATTTAATGAAAATATTTTGAGAAAATATTATGGGATAAAAGAATTTTTTAATAGTATAAAAGTTGGAGCAACTTACAGTGATATAAGTTTATTATTTCTGTTCCTCGATCTCTCTTCTTTTTTTCCCCCTATTTCTCTATTTGTATATTGTGACAATTCTAACTTTAAAAAAATATAACTATAAATTTGGGCTATACATCTAGATAGATAATTACGATTAAAAGTTAGTTAATGATTATGTGATCAGTTAAAAAAATCATATGTATCTTTCGTTGTGCGATGCATGAGATAAATTGGTTAATTTATGTAAATAAATATTTTTAATATATAAATTATATTAAGATATAATATTATTTTTAATTATCTATAATTTCTTTTAAAAATATATAATTTAATTTAGAAATGAGGATGAAAATAATAGATTGAAACAGAAAAGAGTTTAAGAAAAAAAAATCCTAAAAATGCTTTCGTTAAAAAAAAAACTCCTACAAATGCTCTCGTTCTATATAACTATTTCAATTTATTTATAAAAATAGAATATAACTATTTAAATAAGATTTAATGATTTATAAAAAACAATATAATAATTATATTTATTGATCTTATTTATCGTAATAACCATTATTATAACATTGATTTACTCTCAATGTATATACATGATCATGTAATATACCACATGACAATTCCTATTCCACGTTTTGCTGTAATGCTAGAAGTTATATTGTCATGCGATTTGAAGTCTTTAATTTGCTCAGCACCAAAAGTGAGGGTGTTGGGCTTTGTTGCCCAAGCTGCAAATGGAGTAGAGGGATAAGTAGCATAATTTGTTCTTTGAAGCATAGACCAATAGAAGATTACTTTTCTTTTTTCACAAGTTTGCTTCGAGCTTTCTAATTGGCTTCTGCGTGACTCGTGTGAGCACACCACTCTGGTCCCAGTATAGGTAACTTTTAATATTCACAAAAAAGTCTCAATATATTATAGGTAAATAAGTCAATATCAGCTTTATTAATCATCACATCTTAACAAATAAAATCATACTAAGTAAACCACAAAACTGAAAAGATAACGAGTCTGAGGCTACGTGTGATCGTTAAACTCATTGAAATTTGCATTCATGTACATTGAAGATCCTTGTAATTTGTAAATAGTGAATCAGACTTATTGTTCTTCTAAGTTCTAACTAGATAAAGTTTGTCAAAGTCATGATATGCAATCACTTGAGATGAATGTGCACATGCATTAAAAATTCTTTTCCAAACTTTGACAAAGAATAACCTTTAATTGATTTTCTTGGTCGTCCAATAAAAATTTATTTCCTTCCAAAATTTATAACAAGCATTGCATTTTTTTTATTCAAAACATTTAAGAGGAGAAGATGACGTCGCAATCAAAAATAGAAAAAAATTTCAGACTCAAAGAACACTAATTTACATTTACTTTACTTTACTGAGACAAATAAAAATTCAAACTCATAATAATGCCTATATTGTCGAACAGATACATTATTGTGGTTTTATAGGGATCAAAATCTTATTAGTCCCTAGAGGCAAGCTACAAAACAGGTCAGTAATTAATATTCTCTTTATTCGTTGACAGCTAATCAATAAAAATGAGGATGGATTCCATGAACAAAAACATAAAAAAAATAAAAACGTAGAATAAATACTGGTCATGAAAACACTTTTATAAATGGACATTTTTCATTTTTCTAAAAGTTGGAAAGTTATTTGGGTATGAAATATGAGGCATTTAAAAATATTTAAAATCTCTATTTTACAGGCTAAGGGTGATTTGGCATTTTATAGAACAAAGTTTCAACCGATACGTAGAACAGTGGCCCGATGTAAGTAAGAATGACCCCTGTAATACGCGAGACAGTCAAAGTCAACTGCAATCGTGCATATAAAGGTTTAAAATCACTTTTTTTTTCTTGCTTTAAAATCATTTCAAGATTGTTTTACTGTGATGTTTTGAGGCTTAATTGTGAGAACATAAATATAATATTGACGTTACTTTGTTTTTTAAAACCATGGAAGGAAAATTTAGAGGACCACATAAGCTACTGGGTTGATAAGGAAACAGAACAGAAATGTAGCAAGTAACATCGAAGACTCAAATGTGCAGGAGCACAGAAGCTACCGGATCTAGGAGTGTCCGTAATACTATTGTACAGGTGACAATATTATAATATTAAGAACAACACAATTCATAAATAATTTTGTCCATAAAGTATGTTGATAAAAAGTTGTTATTCATATATAAAAAAAATATTTATTAAAAAAAATTGATCTCTTAAATAAATTTTAATATTTTGAAAAGGAGGTTAGTGTAGTGCACCAAAACAAGCTTCCCACTATCAAAAATAGTTTTTAAACTATTAAATATGATAATTTTGTAATCAATAACTCGGATTTTTTTTCTTTTTTTTTTCAATCTTCCTCAATATATCTAAAGGTCAAAATAAAAAAAATCACATGTGGACCAATCAATACATAATATTAAAAGTTTTAACAGTTGGATCCTTTTACATTCCTATTCTTATAGAAGCTTAAATCCTAGGTGGTTGATGACATTCGTCTAGATTTTCTTGAGTAGGAATAAAACCAAAGAGATCATAAACAGGCACCTATTTTGCTCTAACAAAAATGTATGATTTGTTTTGGTATCGGGGGCTAATAATGTAGCATATTAGGTTATAAAGCATTGACAGGGGTAGCTAGCTCTCTAACGTGTAGTAGGAAAAGACCCAAAACCAAAAGTGATCGAACTTCACGTGATGCGTGTCAAGTGTAGAAGAGAAACCATGAAAGTGCCCGATTTATGTACATCCACAACAAGGAAAGGAGGTTAGGATTTTTTTTTATGCCTCGAAGCAACAAAATATTTGATAGAGATGGATATATAAGGCTCAATTATATTGAAGCGACTTGAAGCCAACTTGTACTTTGACGCCAGTATCACCTTTTCACTAGCAACAAAGCCCTAACAATTAGTTTAGCCAAAATATCAAAAATAAAGAAAAGGAAGAAATAGCCTTTTTTCCGCTTCCAATCCATTATAAGTGAAGAGCCGCAAAAAGGACCTCCCCATTTGCTTCAGGACCATTCAAACACTCACAGCATGGGGACAGTGGGACCCAACAATTAGAATAGATTAATAATTTTGCTTCTAATTGGATTCTGATTTGAAGTGCATTCTTTAATTTTCTGCTTTGTCTAAAGTTGGTAGCGATTCAGTGAAACCCTTATGATTAAGGAATAAGAAATGTCTCGAGATATTAAAGATCCTACTTAATCATACCCTAAAGCAGTCAATTAAAGTGTGACAGGTTAATCATTAAGTTCATAGAAACTTATGAAAAACATCTATACGTCCATACTAGCATGATTACTAACATTAACTAGCATGACTATTAACAAGTTGGCAGGAACTAATCACATCTCGCATTTGTTGTCTTCTAAAAACCCTTTCTTGATTCTAATACTATCAATCGCGATCATAGAATTTTCAGAATGAAGATTTTTTTCTGGAGCACAGCCTATTCTGGAAACCATTTTTAAGTTCAACCTTTATTATGTGAGACTTTAGAGGTCGCATGTGGGTAAGCAAACTATTTTAATAGAAAAAAAAAGGGAAAATAATAGTAAAATATTCAAATCCTGCTTTTTGCTCAAATCCCTTGAGATTTATTCGCTTGTGCTTGTCATAATCGTTCAAATTAAAGAAAATCTTGCAGTGGCCGGCAGTAATGTATATTTAGAGACCAACATGATGCTATTCCTAAGGAGAAATCATAATTGCTTGGATTAATACTCCCATTTTATTTTATTTCCGACTGTATGAAATTTGATGCAGTCATAATTGCAGTGATATACTATAAATAAATTTATTGGCTACTTTTTTTTCCTGGGTTAAAAATTATGAGTGTTTTTCACAGTAAATTAAAAATTAATTTCATTTATAATGCATGATTTTTGTTAATCCAAAAATATAAACACAAAAGAAATTATATATGAATTTTCTTGTTAAACAGATATTTCTCTTATATGTAAACACAACAAAATTTTGTCAAACCTAAAAATTAAATTATGATATCTTTAGTATTTGCATATGATCATTTCATAAAGATAAAAAAAAAAAACATCAAGTATAAATTATGAACGTTTCAATTAATTATAGAAGATCCTCATCTAGTAAAAAGTATATTCTCTATCTCTCCAATGTATATATTATTATTTTTTTGGAATGTATATGTTGTTATTCAATAACAAAAAGGAGTAATTATATCTTCATTTTTTAAAAAAGCAAGATTATAATTCAAATAAAACTAATTTAAATTGAGTACTTGATTGAGTTTGTTGTTCTAAAAATAAGTTCAAACTTAATTTTATATTCGATTATATAAAATGAATCAAGCTTTTTTATAGACTTAATGACAACTGATCGAATAGCTGGTGTATTAGTATAATAAAAAAAACATGTTATATATGTAGAGAAATTTACTTAATAAAATATAATTTTTATGTCCAAATATTTATTTTTTTTCATCTCATTTTTTAAGACGAAGATATATATATTAAATATTAAATCAATCAACTCAAAAAAATTACTTCAGAAATATGTTTATAAATAGAAAAAATATATTTAACAAGTTAAACTCGAATTCATATTTATCTTAAAAATCAATTTAACTCAAATTTTAAATAAAAATCCAACTTAAACTCCCTATATTTTTTTATACAAACCAAAAACTTCTATTGAGCTATAAGTTCATCATGACACCTCTACATCCTTGTACCAATTGACCACAATAGTATCAACTGACATGAATAATTGATCGCACTATACATTGCTTCTATTGGTGTTTAGATTATTTGGTTAAAAGTTTCTCTTGCATTAGCGATACTGCAATAGTTGGTCTGCTCAAGTTCAATCAAATACGACTCATTTATTAGCCCGTTCCTGGCGCTGTACATATCAATGATAGTATCATTCAATAGACAGAAGTACAGAGAACAGTGTTTTTCCCAAGTACGTTGACCACCCTTTGAACACGAGTAGATGAGGTATTCAATACAATGTCTGCCCAATAAGACCACTTCTATCCTCTTTTTGCCACCCATGTTAAATAATTGGGTCACTTAAAAGTGGTATTTTAGATCCTCCTTAACCAAAGGAGTAAACTATTGGATGCCCTAATTTTTCTTGTTTAAAAAAATGATATTTTAGATAACTACAGTATTTCTTTATTTTTTTACTTATTTAATAATTATATTTATTACAAGGATATTTAATATCTAATGGGTTTTTAATGCATATTCTATTTTTCATATTTCAAATTATTAGGAAATGAGGAAAGGACATATTAAGTTTTAATGATTTTTTTTACTTCATTTAAAACAAAACGACCGAACTAATGATTTTTATTACATTCTTTTTAATTAGTTAAAATAAAATAAAATATTTATAATTACAATTTTTAAAATTCGTGTATTCATTTGTTATAGTTATGAAATTTAACTTTTTATATAAAGAATTATATTTTAAAAAAATATTTTAAATATAATTAAAGTTAAAGCAAAATAATATTTTTATCATTAGATGTAAAAATATAAATCCCCCCAAATTAGAGACACTTCAAATATTTTATTCTTAATTATTGTATTTTCTATTTAATTAATAAATAATATTAATTACCAGGATATTGTAACCAATAAAATTACCAACACATTTAATCTTGTGAAGGGATATCTTTGGTTTCATTCCAAAAGATATTAAAGATTCAAGTGATCAATGACATTTGAAAAGTCTAAAGATAAAATGAGAATTTTGTGTTTGGATCTCCTCTGATATGCATGGGAACAAGAGATGGTTTTGTATTTATGATAAATTTGATGAGGTAGCTAGAACCATGTTTAACAAAGTTTATTCTGGCAATCAGATTGTATATTGTTTCCTCTTCGCATTCTAAGAATTTTGTTTTTGTATTTCTTTTACACTGTGATGGAGCCCAGAATAACATTTGAAAATACATTAGATATGTTTCCTATCTCACTCCATTGCAGGGAGAAAGAGACTTTATAATTGGAAAATGCATGATATATATGTTAACAGATTTTTATCTCTATATATTATGGGTTGTGTACATAAAATTTGTCTGAATTATTGATCTGTTCATATAATCTTTCTATTTTATTCAATAAGATAGAATTGACGAGTCTTATGCCTCTCTCTGTTGAAGTTTCAAGCAGCAGTGTGGAGAAGAAAGTAATTCGGACGCTTACTAAGGCCCGAAAATGTCGCACTTACCTTTGCCCGCGTATAGAAAAGCACAGGCGGTCCCTAAAATATTACAATAACAAATAAACTACTTAAATTCTCGTGTTTAATTTTTTTTTATTAAAAATAACTGTGTGGATATTTTAATAAAAGTAATTCAAAATTTTAAAATTTTAAAAGGGATTTTAATTAGTTAAAAGAATAAAATTTCAAATTTTATCTTCAAGAGAGTGAATTTTAAATTCTCAAAAGCAAGTTCTTTCCGTACTTCGAAGATACGAACAAACTTGAGACAGTTTTCAACCGCTTTGATGCCAATGACGATGGCAAGATCTTCGCCGACGAGCTCGACAGCGTGCTTCGATCGAGTTTTATGAAGCAAGCGCGAAAATCTAATTCGATTTTCTGCTTTTTTCTTCTCCTGATTTTTAGTTTTTAATACGAACTTGAACGATTCAGACATACAACAAGACGACTTACCTGAACTGCACCGCCCGATTAGTCCAACAATGGGACCTTTGTGTACAACAGCAGAAGCCGTGATTTCGGTGAAGCGTTGTTTCGTTGATTATAGTTGGACTGAACTACTTCTTCTCCGACGCCACGACTTACATATAAAAATTTTCTCCTTTTTTTTTATAATCTTGTTCTTTCTCTATTATATAATTCAAAAAATAAAACACTAATTTATCTACATGCTCGGTTGTGACACATTACAAAGTAGAAAATCCGGGACAGTATTTTTTTAGCATCGTATAATAGTAAAACCCGATTTTCTAATTTTCAATATGCAATCATGAGTTACAGCCGGTTTAATTTAGTGACTAATGTTGGAAACTAAAAAGTTGAATAGAAAGGTCACCTATAAGATTGGAAAGTAGGTAAATTTTTTTTTTTAATCATAGATTGACTAAAATTGAAAATGCTCCACGTCCATGCTTTAGCATTTCTTATGTGACTATATTATTGTACTTGTTATTTTACATAAAATAAAATTTCAACTTTGATTCAACACTACGTATTGAGTTGGGTTTTGTTTTTTCCCTTTTATTTTAGCTATCAAGAATGCTTGAATAAGAGAAACGAGGCTAACCTGAAAGCATGTGCAGCTGAATTTGACCTGTGAAAATTTAAGCCTTTAAATATACAAAACCATGCGATGTTCATTAAGCACATGGCGACAGAGTAGCATTGTTTTTAATATATTTTTTTTATCACGTCATTGATCGTCACTTGTTGAAATGGAAGACTTCAAAATCCGATACATGTCTTTCAATTTGTGACATGGCCCTAATTTTAAAAGAGACAAAGCACTCTCACGGTATACAAAACCCAAAGTCGACAATATTATTTAAAAACAATAAAAATTGAAGACAAAGGGAGGCAAACTAATCAAACACTCAACTCTAAATATCCTTTATTCTTATGAATGAATTTTGCAGCAGCCAACTAGGCATGTTAGTCAATATTATTGCTAAAGCAATTCCACATATTCGCCTCCTATGAGGGATTTATCAAGAAAGTAATGGTTTCGACAGAGAAATTTTATTTTTAATATATATTTTTTCAAAGTCAAATTCAGCCAACCTACCCCAGCTGTACAATGAACATACTGTTCCACACTATCCGTTCATATTTAATATTGAAATGAATCAGGAAAAAATGTGTACCATAATAGGTGCAAGCATACATACACACGATGTATAAATTTAATTTTGTTTAAAAAAATATTAATTAATTAAAAATCATTTCAAATAAAATGACTAGGATTACAAACAGAGCTTATGTTATGGCAAACAGAGTAACATACACTCCAAAAAGCTGGATTAAAAATGATCTACAAATAAAGAAAAGAAGGGCATCCAATCAAATATATAATAAGACCAGTCATGGCTAATGAAAAAACAATATGATAAATTGATACCCTTTGCACTGTTGGTTATATCAGATAGAGATCCCCAGAGCTTGGAATCTATCCTTTGCAAAAACAAATCAAAGCTTGCCACAAGCTCTGTCTGTCTCCCTCTGTTGTGCTCTGCTTCAGGAGCCAACAAAATCCAATATCAAACCTTGATATTGCAATATTACAAATATCCTAATCCAATCCAAACTTGGCAAAGCTTAGTGAAGAAGAGTAGCCAATGGAGGCTGAAAGGCCCCCACTTCCACAACACAACTCTCACACAAACAAGAAGCCCTTCTCTCGACTAAACCAATACGTAGCCACAACCAGAGTTGGGAAATGGTTCAAGCTCTCCCAACGCAACTCCACCTTCACCACCGAGCTCCGTGCCGGCACCGCCACCTTCCTCACCATGGCCTACATCCTCGCCGTCAACGCCTCCATCCTCTCCGACTCCGGCGGCACCTGCTCCGTCTCCGATTGCGTCCCTCTCTGCTCCGACCCATCCACCCCTCTCTCCGCCTGCTCAGGCCCATCCCTCCGCGTCATCCAGCCCGACGTCTCATGCAAATTCAGCCCAGTTAACCCGGGCTACGCGGCCTGCCTCGAAAACACGCGCAAGGACTTAATCGTGGCCACTATAGCCTCCTCCCTCATTGGCTGCTTCATCATGGGCACCTTCGCGAACCTCCCTTTGGGCCTCGCCCCGGGCATGGGCTCTAACGCGTATTTTGCTTACACCGTCGTGGGCTTCCACGGCTCCGGCAACGTCTCCTACCAAAGCGCTCTCGCCGCAGTCTTCATCGAAGGAACAATCTTCCTCCTCGTCTCGGCAATCGGGCTTCGCGCCAAGCTCGCCAAACTCGTCCCCAAGCCCGTGAGAATAAGCTCCTCGGCCGGAATCGGGCTTTTCTTAGCCTTCATCGGGCTTCAAAACAACCAAGGAATCGGGCTCATCGGGTACAGCCCATCCACCTTAGTCACCCTCGGCGCCTGTCCAAGCTCCTCACGTGCCTCCCTCTCACCCGTCTTAACGGCGGCTAACGGCACCGTTAGTTTACTACCCGGCGGGAGCGTCTCGGGTGATATCCTCTGCCTGAAAGACAGGATGGAAAGCCCAACCCTCTGGCTGGGCCTCGTGGGCTTCGTTATAATCGCGTACTGTCTGGCGAAGAACATCAAAGGCGCGATGATATACGGCATCGTTTTCGTCACGGTTGTGTCGTGGTTCCGTGGCACCAAAGTGACGGCGTTTCCGAACACGGACGCGGGTAACTCCGCGCACGAGTACTTGAAGAAGGTGGTGGATGTTCACACGATAAAAACCACTGCAGGGGCACTGAGCTTCAAGAACATTGGAAAAGGGTATTTTTGGGAGGCCGTGGTGACTTTCTTGTACGTTGACATTCTCGACACGACAGGAACGTTGTACTCCATGGCGCGTTTCGCGGGCTTCACCGACGAGAAGGGGGACTTCGAGGGACAGTACTTCGCCTTCATGTCGGACGCCACGTCGATCGTGGTGGGCTCCTTGCTCGGAACCTCGCCGGTGACAGCGTTTATCGAGTCGTCAACGGGGATCAGGGAGGGTGGGAGAACGGGGATCACGGCGTTGACGGTGGCGGCGTATTTCTTTTTAGCGTTTTTCTTCACGCCGTTGCTGGCGTCGATACCGGCGTGGGCGGTGGGGCCGCCGTTGATTCTGGTGGGGGTTTTGATGATGAGATCGGTGGTGGAGATTGATTGGGAGGACATGAGAGAAGCGATACCGGCGTTCGTGACGCTCATTCTGATGCCGTTGACGTATTCGATTGCTTATGGGCTTATTGGTGGGATTGGGACATACATTGTGTTGAACCTTTGGGATTGGGGATGGGAGGGTTTGGGGCACTTTGGGCTTGGGAAGAAAACAACTACAGCAGCAGCAATGGCTTCGGATGAGGATTCCCATCATCATCATGGGGTCAATGGGATACTACAAAATCAACATTCTCCACAAAATCCAACTGCTAAAGCACTACAACTAGAGCCTTAGTTTTAGGGCTATGTGGTTCTGTTCTGGATGTAATAATGTGCCCCTTTTTTCCCTTATTGATACATCAATTTCACAAGGTTGAAGAATTCTTTGTGTAGGGAATTTTCTTCTTCTTCTTATTATTATTATGCTACGGGAAATATATTCCAATTCCATGTCCTATTTTACATATATTTTTCTTCGCGCGATTTTTATTTTTGTTCAAAGGGGGGAAATAAATAAATCGAAAATTGGGTTTTTTCAAACATGTCTCGATCGTACTCTTTCATAGTTTTGCAGTGTTTGGACTTATTGTTTCCAAGTTTTGTGCCGAGGATTCGGCTAAAGTGCATCTTAGGTTTGGATCACATATTCCATGATGATCTCTTTATTAATTTGTTTATTCATAACAAGATATTTATGAATGAGGACTTATTTAAATATACTGCTTTTTAAGACGTGTACCACATTTTTGAGGTAGAATAAAGATACCAAGTGAGAACAGAAAAATTATGAACATCACAAACGATATGATAAAAAAATGATTCCATGCATACTATTTTAATTCTCTCCCACTAATAAACTGATATTAATGGGTTTTATAAAAATGTGGTATAAATGATAAGAAAACAAAAATAGGAATAAATACTTTCTCGGTTTCTTTGGGTAAGTGGCAATTTGTAATAAAACGTTAACTTGTTAAATATCTCCTTTGTTCTTGTGGGACAATTAATATGTCTTCCTCATCCACCAACGTCATTTGCAAAGAGAACAGACATGTATCCACCACCACCTCCATCTAAAAAGCACCAAATATTTTTTGTGACAAATTAATATATATGAAAACTTTATGTTTTGGGTTCGAAATTCCATTCTAGAATGTGCAAATCTTTTGTGTGGAGGATGCCAACTTGTCTTCTTCTTAATGTATCAGTGGAGGATTCACCAGCTTCTTTCTCAGAACTCTCGGCTATGGGGTCCTTGATATATAGAGCACTTGTGAAACTAAGTAGATTAGGTCGTAGTAATGCTTCCACCTAAGTGAACAAATAGCTACGTTCTAAGACCGTATACGACATAATCACCTCATGTTGCTCCAGCCTCCGGGGTTCTTAAGTCATTTTTTAAAACAAAAATCCTCGACGTTCTATTGTCGTGGGTGGAAGTTGTAGAAAACCTGTGTTTTCAACAACGCTTAACCCAAACAGATTTTTTCTTTCATTTTCATAAAACAGTTTTTTAATTATTTTAGAAAAAATAATTTTAAATCTTCTTACATTATTTTTATATTAATTCTGTACGTACTTATATGGTAAGTGATACGATGTAGGGGACATACGGGATGCGATTTGACTCTGGCATGGAGATTGAGAGGAATTAGAGAGAGATTTATGAAAAACATGCGATTTAAAATAGTTTTAAATCTTCTGTACGTACATTATTTTTTGTCTAAGTATCTTATCTGAAAGATTATATAAGTTGGTTTATCGTTAAGATATTTCTTGTTTAAGTGAATCTTATGTTGTTGTGGTTGACTTGTAATCTTTGAGTCTGTCCTTATGATTTTGTTTTTGTGGAAGTTGATATTTATCTCGAAATAGTAAGAGTTGTTTTTTTATATATTTCTAAGATATTAAATATATTTATTTTTGTTTAATATTTTTTTTATAAATTAATAGATAAATGGTTATTTTATGATTATTATGCATTTAGCTTATAATTAAGTTAGGATTCTTAGGGGTTGATGGTTAATTAATTTTAAGAGATGAAAAAAAAAATCAATATTTTAAAGAAAAACTACGTTTAGCCAGCAAGAAAATGTTTGCAATATTTTTCAATTTTCACCCCAATCTCTAGAGATTTACAAATCATGCAAAAGTCAATACCCTCTCTGCGGTCTCTGTACCTAAATTTAAATTTTAAGGCGGGTGTGTTACTGTGTTACAACTAATAATCAAACGTAGGTCATGTCCAAATTAAACCATCAAATACACAAAAATTAGTTTATTGTGTCGTGATTTTGTAAGGATATTAATTTCACGTTTTATAATTTATAGGAGTAATTTTTAATATTATTTTTAATATTATTAATTATCTAATTTATATTTTAATAAATATGCTAGTAGATATGTTAATAAATATTCAAATATATCACCATTTGATTGTTAGCATTTGATATGGAGATATATAATCATCATTTATTACCATAAATTATTAAAAAAAATATCACCATAATTATAATTTTAATTTATGATTTTGAATAATTAAAATAAAATCTGATTAATTACATTTAATGCGAACAGAATAAATTCAAAACTTATACGTGATATATTATTCCACAGTAAAAACCTTCTTTCATTGATACTGTTATTCAGTAAGCAATAATAACAGAGATAAATATCTATAATTAATTTATATATATATATATTAGACGCATTGGATGAGATGATTTTTTTTGCATGAGAACAAAATGAAAAAAAAATGATTGTTAAATTTTATTATGAATATTTAAAATCAAAACACATAATGTAAGTGTATTTTTATGAAAGTCACAATTTTTTTTTAAGAAACTATGCAATTTTAGAAAAACTTTTTAATTTGCACCATCCAACAACAGTCTACGACAAAGGTGAGATTATTATTTATTGATTCATTCTTGTACTGTTAATACTTGATATTTGATCCTGTGAAGTCTCATACTGGCGCTTAGGGTCTTAGACTCTTAGGTATTAGGTAAGAGGTTAAGAAATGGAGAGTCCAATTTTGGTTACATCACATAGTTAAGTCAGTTTTGAACACTAGATGTCTATAAAAATTAATGACATTACTTCAATCTTAACACGTTACTTTTTGGCCCCATTACGAGAAGGGGAATACAGTGTGATAGATCACTTTCAGAAAAAAATGTAGTAGATTTTAGATTCAAGATACATCAACATTCATATTTTTTATACACATAATAAACATATTTTTTTTTTATTTCTCTTCATATGTCAAATCATATTACTTATAAAATTTTTAATTTTTATTTTATCTCCCTCATTACATGTCCATTAGCGGCGTTCATTTATAGTTTTTTTAGACTGTAAACTGTATGAAAAGTTTACAAGGTAGAGTATAATTACTTTTTATATTCACGCCTTACTCAATAATTTCAAAACATAAGTGAAATATCAAATAAAAACATAAATTTTTGAAATATTTGATAAAAACTAGTAGTAACAATTATTATTGATAAAAATAATCAAAATGAAAAATGTTTAAAAATTTGACTTAATCTAAAAGAAAAATAAAAAACGTTTTTTAATCTAAAATTAACTTACGCATAAATTAATATCATTTCTTTTGGAGAAACTAAATAATTTAATTTTAGTTTTTCAAAAATTTATTTGAACTTATACGTATATAAACTAATTTTAGCTTTTTTGTTTTTTATTTTCTCTTTCTATAAATATTTATAAAGAAACTTATCTAAACACACAAAAACTCCTGCACTCTATCTCTTGATCATTGTACTGTTTTCTATCAACACTCAATATAATTGCGTAAAAGTAGGCTCTTATGGGCTCTTGTCCACAGTTGGTTTAAAGCACATATAAGACAGTTATTTTTTATATGAGATTGAAAATAAAATTACACAAAATGAAAAATATATTAATCACTGAATCTTATTAAATGGCAAATACTAAAGCACACATATTATGATTTTTTATATAAAAATATTATTTAATGTTTATTTTTTTAAGATTATTATTTAATGTTTTATAATTTTAAATAACTTTTAATCTCAATTAACTATATTTAGTTGTAACTCCAAACTTTTTCCTTTTCTTCTCGTGTAAAAATGACATTGTCTCTAGATACGTGTTGTATATTGTATCGAGACAAACACAAAAAAAAATACGGACACATGTCAATTGTCAAGTGAGAGAATCTTTATATGAGGATGAGATAAATAATATTTTAACTACTAAATGTTATTGTAAATTGGTCAAAATCAAAATATATGGTTTTTTTTTATAAAAAAAAGTTATAGGGTTTTTAAGTGATATGTGACTTTAAAAAAGTTATAGTTGTTTGTATGACATAGATTTGCCTTTCTTATTCTCGTAAAAAATGTTTATTCACTAGATACATCTTTCTCTCTTTACTTATTTATTTATATAGAAAGAGAGAATTAAAAATTTAAAATATATTATAAATATAGACATTAAAATATTATTTTTTGTAATAAAAGGTAGTTCTTTTTAAAATCCACGGATAACTTCTATGGCTCTATTCATTATTCGTATTCATATTCATATTAAAGTAAATTTAGTGAAAATAAAATTTTAAAAGTTACATTTAATAAAATCTTATTTGTATTCAGATATGATTCAAGAAAAATAAAATAATTTATCTATTAAAAACATTTCATTTCTATACTTAGCTATATTACACAAATTTAATAGTCAATTTTTACATTAGAAAAAAAAAGTTTATATATTTTTCCAAACATATATTTTACATTATTAGAAGACTCTATTATACATTTGGCTTAAATCTTAAATACCATAAACCCCCCAACTCTTGTAGTCCTGTCCCTCCAAGGAGAAAGAAGTTAATATGGAACGCATCTTACCAAGCGTTTTCAATAATTTGTTTCATATATCTATTTTCTAAAACGTTATTGCATAATTCAATTGCTTCCACCAAATGATAATTTCTGCACATTTTCTTGAAGATATTTAGTGCAACACAACTACGTTTTTATTTAGAAAAATATTAATTGTAACCAAGAAACCGTTGTTTTCTGCATTAAATATTATATATATATATATATATATATAGAGAGAGAGAGAGAGAGAGAGAGAGAGAGAGAGAGATTTAGTATTAAAAAAAAGTTGATAGCCCCAATTATTCAGTAGACTTACGAACATCAATTAATATTATTTTTTTTAAAAAAGAAATAATTTGGACATTTAAGTTCGTAATTTTTAAAAAAAAATGTATGACCCAAGATCATTAGTTATTATCAAGTCATATATCAAATCATGCATTTTCAAATTCATTGAAACCAACCTAACCTAACATCAAAATTTTTGTTTTTAGAATATTTTCTTATTCTTTCAAGTTTATTTTCATTTCTTCTAAATATTTTTAAATACATAAAATCCGATTCTTTTTCTTTTGTATTTATTATGAATCCAATAACTCAACTCAACCAAATTTAAGATCAGAATTGAGCCAGTTTTTTTTTTTTGTTTTTTGTTTTGTTAAATCAAATTAAACACGACTCCACTTCTGATATTCGATTTGAAGCTTTTTAGTGCCATGATTTGATTTTTCATTTTGTCAATCAAAAATGTAAAATTCTAACCTCTAATAAAATTTATAATAATTTTATAAATTTTTTTACATGTCTATATTTATTTCATCACAATCTTAATTATCATTTTTAATTGATAACTATAAATTTTATTTTATTCTCATAGTACACTATACACCTCTTAAAAAATCCCAAGACTTAGCGCCAGAAGAGCTAGAACAGCGAACTATCAGAAGTTGCGGATCATATTGGTAAACCATTCTCCCTCCTTAGTACGAAATTTGGAATTGAAAGGATCATGTGGGAATCCCTGCATGACCCCATGACCTTATTTAAAACTTCAAGCAATGGAGCCAACCCACGTTGAAAATAATAGGCTTTTTTTTCTTCTTCGATCTTCTTAATATGCAATTTAGTTTGAAGAGAATACTTGTGTTTAAGAATTTTAGTTTTACAAATTAATTAATCTGGGAATTGTTCATAATTTTAGTAAGATATATAAACTTATTAACAAGTTAATAATTTTTTAAAAAATCAGTTTCATAAAAAATTAAAATAACACAAACAATTAACATATTTTTTAACAACACCAATGAACTGATGAATCAATTGATATAATATTGTCCTTGTTTAACTCAGTTTTGAATTTAAGTTTATATATGTAACTTAAATATTTTGAACTTAAGTTTAATTTATTACCTATAAGGATTTCTTTTTATTGAAATCATAAGTATTTTTCATAAGAGAGTCGATAATCATGTTCGAATTATATAGATAATCATAACTATTTAACATAATTATATATTAAGAAGTGAAAACCAATAATTAAATTATAATAATCTCATAGCAGTTAGTTGATGTGTTTAATGATTTAGCTATAATGATTTTGAGTCCGTTTTATGCTGATTGTCTCCTAATTCTAATTAAAAAATAAATGTGGTCTAAAAAAACATATTTTAAGAATCAAGTTGTATATTAACTCGATTTTTTTTTTTTTGACACTTCATTGTCCTTGCAATGTCACCATGACAATCTAAGAAGACACTTTCCAGTGGGGAATTAATAAAGGTAACACAGACCATCCACCTGTCTAGGACCTCCTTTTTATTAAGCAAATAGGACTTTAGCCAACAATATTAGAGACTTTAATAGTTCAACACGTACCAACGTTCGGGGACAAGTTGCTTCCCCATGTTTAATTATGAGATTAATTGGCTTCAAAAACCTCTATTTTCACACTTATTCTGGCTCATTAGTATTGTTATTCCGTTTGCTGATTGCTTGCAAGATGCAAGAAATTGGAAGAGTGAACATATTCTTGGTTAGTTGCTGATCTGATATGCAACATGGGTTTGTGTCATAAAACTCACAAATAGACTAAAAAAGACCCTATTCAATTCGAACCTTCCCCTTCTTACCCAAATGTTTATGTTGGGGTCTTGTTTGCCATAGGAACAGCCAGCTAGTTGGATTCTCATTTGAAGTGACACTCGAGTACCGTTGGTAAAATAGACACGTGATGGTCATAAAATGGCAACAACATACTAAACCCCACCTCTACCACAAAAATAAATAAATAAACCCACAGCTTCTGTAGTAGGCACCTTGGAATTTCATTCGTACTAACGTATGGGTTTGTATATCTCTTAAAATTGATATTTTTATAGATAAGAGATTGAAAGAGTATTCCATCTAATACATTTATTCTTCTTGTTTAGAATGTGAAGATGTAAGACATAATTAAATTTCTTAACATTTTTTTTAATTTTAAATAATGGAGTAGAGGCCTTTTTCCTTTATACTATATTAAAACATTCAAATAATAATGATATGTTAATTTATTATTTTTCATTCCATTTATCTTTATTTTCTTTTTATTCGAACCAAGACATAATAAAACTTAATATGCTCCTATTAGTTACCTTTCTGGTTTAACAGCTTTGAAGAACCATGGCTTCTGTAGTGGGTAATATTGCCACCGTATCCTTGTTTTGCTCCATAAATCTCAATGTAGACAGGAGGTGACCCTGAAAAGCAAGTAGATTTTGTGTACACTAAAAATTCTGCCTTAGAGCAAGGCTTCCAAGGTGCAAAGTTTGTTCTAGCTTAAAGAAAAACTTCCAAAAAAAATTACTTATTTTTTTTATTTTTTTCACAAAAATTTAATATTTAAAGTGAAGATCTTTTATCTTTAAAATGAGGCCTCTCATCTTACCATTTTCCTCTCAATTAATATTAACCAGTTATTATTGTTACATTTTTTCTTTAAAATTACTCTATTTATCTATATAGTCTACCTTTCGATATTATATAATATTTTTTTTGTGCAATTCGCTATTATATATTCTATCACAACTACAATGTGTATGTTCTATTATTAATTAAACAGTTTTAAAATAAAAATTACATAAGATATTATTTATTTTTTTGAAATTTATATATTACTTATAGGATAATGTTAACAATTTCATGTAACAATGTTACTTCAGTTAAATCAGTTTATTAAATCTTAAATTGGTAAAATTATGTTAAGATCAACAATGTCTAAAAAATAAATAATGAGTCAACTTTATTATCAATTAAAAATAAAATATGGATAAATGTTTGTTAGACAACCTTAAATAATCTATAAGTTGAGAGAAGAAAAAAAAGAAGATAAAAATAAATGACTGATTTAATTTATAATATAATGTGATAAGAAAATTAAAAAAATTATTAATTAAATATTTTAAAAAATTTATTATCAAAATATAATCACTCGTTTTTTTTTTTAAATTTTTGTCTGAAATATTACTACACTCCAAATTATTTGTTTTTGTTTTTGACTGGCACTCCAAATTGTTTATAAAAACTTCATCTGTGAATTTGTTTTAGAATTTAGTAACCGTTAGATCAATCCTATCATGATGGCATGTTCATTATTATCCAAGCTGGACCTACATTATCCAATATGGAACACATGCTCTCACTTAATTATAACTTTTTTAATATTGTTATAATATTAATTGTCATTTGCGTCTTATTATTTTTATTTGTGCTCCCACAAATTAAAATATTTTCATATAAAGCCAGAAATATTAATATTTTATCTTTCTTGCTTGAAATTTAAGTCTATTACTATCTTAATGATAAATTTATATTTATTTTCGTTAAGAAAAGAATCTGTTTTTTATTTGTATGATAGGTCATTGTCATGAATTTATGTATTAAATTTTAATTAATATTAAAAATAGATTATTGAAACAAATTATAAATAAAAGAGTGATAAATTTTGAAAAGAATTAAAAATTAAAAAAGTAAAGAATTTAGAGACAAATAAAAAATGAAATTAAAATAATGGTTGATAAGATTCTCGTCATCTATCACTTCCTAAGCGTAACTTGGACTTATTATTATAATAGTATGAATTACTATTTATAAACAAAGTTTTCTAATTACTCATAACTCTTCTTATTAACTTTTAATAATTTTTACCGTCGATTATTTTTGTGTTTGATTTTCATTTTTAATTTTCACTGTTGATATATTTATACGGTCTTAATGCTTTTCAATCTTCATTTCTTTTCTCATCCTATAATTAATCAAAAAACTATATTTTAATCTTTTTTCCAAAATAGTCTATTAAAAGATTATCTGTTAATACATAATTCACCACTATTTTTTGACAACCAAAAAATGGTAATGATACCACACTGATTATTAACAAAAAAAATTTATTGATGACTTGAGTAGTTGAGTTGCAACTATTTAGTGAGAGAAACAAATGATGATTTGCTTGTTGCTTCGTACTCGAGTTGAAAACAATATTTAATTGTTAATCTTAAGTCAGAGAAAAACTCACGACGACTCTTAATCATATTCACTTATGGTTTACAGCATCAGTATTTTAAAAAAATAGTGATTAATTATACAAATTTATTGGAGAAAAATTTATGTAAGAAGGGGTATTAATAGGAAAAAAAATATTTAAATAGATCAACAGAATATAACATATAAACGGGAGAGAAAATAGAATGGAGAATATTAACATAAACGTATCAAAATGGATGGTGAATGCTCTAAGAATTTTTCTGCTTTTGTACAGTCCTACTATTAAGAACAAAACAACCATGATTTTTTTTTATATATAGTTAGTTCATTTTTCTTTTTTTCTCACTACATCATTTATGCTATCTTTGTCTTTCATTTGTCTTCTTATCTCTTGAATTCAATTCCTTTGTTCTCAATATGTATAGAAATTAAATTAAAGAGAACATATCCTTTTGCTATTATAAGAATTGCTTGTTCTCTTTAGATGGATAAGTAAACTGTCATTCGTCAAGGAGTGACATTGAAAAGGATGTGTATTATTATGAGCTGCGGAGAACACAGGGTATTGCTGGCATCAAAAATAGCCAAAGGTTTTTTAACATCAACTCAAGAGTGGGATTAGGTGCAAAACTTTAGAAGCTCCATATTGCTAACCCTTACCTTATCTGCCACTATGAAAGGGACAGAGTGGGATTACGAATCCCATAAAAATTATAAACGTTACTTCCAAATTAATTTTCTTCTTACATGATTTTACATAAAAATAATAATAGAGATAAAAGGAAGTAATAATTTTATAAAATTAGTCTTATATTATCATTATTTTTTTAGATTTTATTATTTATCATTAATATTATAAGAGATATTAATAAAAAGACAAATAATAAAGAATTCTCTAAGAACATTAATTAATAAACTTAAAAGTAAAAATATTTTATTTAAAAACGAAAAATTATATTGTTTATGATATTTTTTTTATGTTTTTCTAGATTTAACAATAAATATATATATTTTAATTTCTTAACTAGTGTCTTAATGTCTTAAGAATACTTATTAATAAGAACTAGATAAAAAAATATTATTAATATTGTATTAAAAAAATTAAAATAATAATTATTTGAAGATAATTTGTTTTCATAAATGATAATTATAATAACGGAATGAGTAAATTAAAATCCGGATTTCAGCTGTGTCAAATCCGCCGTGAATAATACTAGACTGCACGACACAGAGATGGTTTGTGAGTTTCATGGCAAGCAATAGCATGTGATGCCCCGAGGGAAAGTAAAATACCCAAAAAATGAATTCAGAATCGTATAAAATTGATCATTTATTATATTATGGATAAATATTTAATTTTAAATATAAAAAATATTTTTTTATTGAGTGATTGGTTCGAATAATCTTGGACATAATGTATTTCATCCAGATCTCATATTCAAATCTTATAAATAAAAAAAATATAATTAATTTTTTTTTTACTATAAATGTCACTTAAATTTTTTAGGACATAAATTAATTGATTAGTTATCCGTAAAAAATTAATAAACATTCTAGCCAATATCATGTTAATAAAATAATACTATTTACTACTATTACTTATCCTTCTGGTTTTTAATTTGTCTTATAAGGTTTTTAAGCGGAAATGAAAAATACAAAAAAAATTCTAAATCTTAATAAATTTGTTATGAATTTTTTTTTAATTTTTATTTCAAAATAAATGTATATGTATCAATTAATTAAAATTTAGAAATAAAATAAGAGTGTAATTAACGTAAATAATATTATCTTAAACTTAAAAAAGATAAATAAATAGAAAACAAATTTAAATTCGACAATTGAAATGAAATGGAAGGGGATATGCACCAAACTATTGAACTCATACATTAACTGAAGTAGAGTTGTTCATAATGATCCTAAATTATTCAAATATAATTACTTTTTATAAAAGATACATCTTATTTGCTTAAAAAAAAGTAGGTGCCAAAAATAGTATCACATCAAATGACAAAAGAATGAAAAAAAATAATATTCACCGGCTTAACCATTTACCATGTATTTGGTTTGTGAGAAATTAGTGGAGAGAGTGGATGGAAATAATAGGAGTTCAAGAGTATAAATATTTTTGAAAATGCTACTAGGATTTATTGTATTATTTTTCACCTGTTTTATTCACCTACTTATTTTCTTTTTATTTATTTTCAATCAAACATTTTTAATTTCTACTTTTTTAGGTTTTATATTCTAAAATAAAGTGTACAAGAATGACTTTAAGTTTAAGGTCAATAAAATGGAATGATAATGATGAGAAAAAACAATTCAAAATTTAAATAAGAGAGACTTGAAGAGAAAAAGAACATAATGTGTGAAACTTCGTCAAAAAGTGGATCATTATTCAACAGGAAGAAACTAATTACAAGAAAGAGGCATTAATTAGGTGGAATCTCGACAGAAAATTAAGAAATATAGTAAGAGCAAATTTGGTTTATAAGGGTTGATATCAGCCTAGCCCCTACATAAGGAGGTACAAGATGGGAGATAATAACAACACTTCATGGAAAGAGTAATGCACTAAAATCAGAGAAAGGGTTAAAAGGGGGTGGGGGTAACTTGCACGAAAGAGGATCAAGCATTTGCCAAAATCAATTACTATTGTTTTTTTCTTATGCATTTTTGGTTGTCTTGTATATTTGATTTCATTTTAGTATTGGATTAAAGGTATAGTTCAAGATAATACTAAAACTAGGTGTAGTCATGAAGATATTTCGATTTCTTAAAGTGATGATAACTTCTTCTTCTTTTAACATAACCATTTATGACTTGTGAGCATTAAAAAGTTTTCAATATAATTTAAACATGTTAGTTTGTCACTATTAATTTAGTTGTTTATATTCAAAATATAAGCATCACCTTTATGCCAATAGTAAATTTTTCAAAACATTTGTCAAGTCAAAATAATACGCATTATATATGTGTGTGTGCGGATATAAATATAGACAGATATGAACAAATTTACCTAAATAGTCACATTAGTTTGTTATAGACAATTAGAGACGCATGTTGTTCAAACAATAATACGCATGAATTTTTTTTATCATAATTATTTATCACTTTTAATAATATGCAATGCAAAATGTAAAATCGATTCAATCAATCTTAGAGACAGTGTCATATTAAAGTAATAGTTTGATCTAGCTTTTCTTTAATTTCTCTTTTTGTTAAAGAAAGGAAGTTGAATTAAACATAATTTTAGAGAAGCATTAGAAGTTAAAAACAAAATTAATGAAGAAATAAATAATAGAAAGGGCTTTCATAAAAGCTAGTAATTGAAAATAGAGTACTCTATTCTCATGTTGAAAACATTACGTCTCTCTCTTCAATTTATCTTTCAATTTCAAATAAATCCTTGAATCAAATGAGTTCACAGCATGCAACGTCATTGGTGATTGTCTGATGATGGCATTACGCATAGAGTAATTAGGCTTTAGGTCCAGACAAGTAACGACGGTGCAAAACACTTAAAATGCAAAAAAATGTGGATTGCTCATGGTAATTACTATAAGTTGTTCGATGATAAAGGCAACATTTATCGGCATCAATGAGGGTGATTTTAGGGTTTGACATGATAAATATTGGTGAGAATAGACTTGTATATGATCTATGGCGGCAGTTAGTTCAGTTGCATTATAATTATGGTATAATTTTTTTTTCTCAAAATAATTCTATTTTAATTTTTCAATTTATTATTAATTACTTTTTTATTTATATTTCTTATAATATTAATGATGGACATTAAAATTTATAAATGAATTAATAATGATATAAAATTAATTTTATAAGTTTTTATTTTTTATTTTTTATGAAACAATTTAAAATGATAATTATTTTTTAAAAAAGAGCATTATTTGTTAATTAACTTTATTTTTAATCACAACTTTGAGAAAGATTAAGAAAAAAAACTACTTAATAAATAACTATTATTAAAATGGACAAGACACTGAAGACCGGGTACTAATTTTTTTTACTCTTTTTTCAGCATTTTATTTACTCATAATCAATTATTTGTTTAAAAGATTTTTTTTATAAGCTAAAGTTTTTTTGAAAGATGTTAAATTGCAAATTTGTTTTGAATTAAAAACTTGTTGGTAATGACTTCATATTTTACATTTATATCTTTTCATGGACTGTATAAAAATACCAATATTTAATTTTTTACATATTTGTATCATTAAATATATAAAATCTCATGTTTATTTTTTTTATATTTAAAAACAATTTTGTCGTTTCTCGTCGCATCACGTTAAGTAGTACGTTGCTGACACCTACTCATGCATTGATACATGAGTTGGCTCTTCATGTAGCTTGTAGACCTTATCATATATATATATATATATATATATATATATATATATATATATATAATATTTTTTTATTTAAAAAAAGGACATAAGCCAGCTTGACAAAGCATATCTCTATACTTCAGAATTCAGATCACAATTTCATCGAAAACCATATTTTTTTTTTGTAAAATTAATTTTAGGGTCAAATATGTTTTTAACTTTTATAAATACAACCTTATTTAATTTTTTTTAAAAATATTAAGGTCAATGTTTAAGGATAACATAATTAAATATATGATTAATTTTTTAATAAAATATGAAGATTAAAATGAAAATTGAAGGATTAAACTTAAAAAAAATTACGATATTTAAGCAATAAAAATACAATATAATTTTTTGCTACCACAGGATGTAGAGTTGCTTCTTACTGTAGACGATCAGAATATATATTTTGTGAAGGAAAAAAAAATAACACTGAACCAGTGATGGACCTGCCCAAGTTCTTGAACAATAATTGAAGGTAATATTCTTTCTCTTCAAGATTTGATAAGGGTCTTCACTACCACGAATTCTCTTCTCTCTATTCCTGATTTATACACGGGCCCAGGTCCATGAGGATTTAGTAATTAAGGCTACGAGGCTCGCATCGTTATCGGGCCCGTTGTTGGCCCATCATCAGGCCAAAAAGAAATTAAACCAAGATAAGGGAGGCAAAATTTTGATATGGCTTCGTGGATATGCCTTTTGGTTAGAGAGACACATAGGGCAGGAAATGGAAGGAAAAGATGAAAGTGAAATACTTAAATGCATACATAAAAGGTGCCTGATGGCGAAGGATTGAAATGTAAAATAATTAATAAGAACTTTCGGGATAAAAATAAAATATTAAGAAATATTTGAGGTCAAGTTAGTCATAACAGATTATATGTAAAAGTTTTAAAAATTATCATCAATCAAATAATTACCAATAATAAAGAAAATAATACTATTTGATTTGCACAGTTATGGTCCATTTGGACTCTAATATTTCTTCTTGAACATGTTTTGATGTTTAACTCTCAGAATGTTTGGTTTAGGAAAGGAAGTAAAAGGAAAAAAATAAAAAAATGAAATAATTATCAGTTATTTGGTAAGAAAGAAAATAAATTGAAACAAAAATAATTTTTTTTCCTCTTATTTGATCTGGTAGAAAGTGAAAAGAAATGTGATGATTATGATGATGATAGTGATACTTATTGTTAAATATATGAATTAACTAACATAAAATTATTTTAATTTAATTAAAAGAAAACTCGATCTTGAATCTTTGATATACAATTACTTTAAATACTTATAAGAAATATTATCTGGCTCATAATAATTATACTTGACTCAAAGAAAATTGTTGGAGGAACTCAGTCTTTTATTACCAACTCATTATTTCCTCAATTTTTCTTTCTAAATTCAACAAATTCAATTTTGTTGTCAGCTCCACAATATTTTTCACTCTTTCACTTTATCTGTTGTTCCAGGCAGTGGAAAGAAAGTAAAAAGTAAAAAGTCATGCTTTTGTCCCCTCTGTTATGAAACCTTCAAAAATAATAGTTCCAAACCAAGTGCTAATCTTAACCTAATTTTGAGTTGCCTTGATCAAAAGTGAGTTTTCTAATAATCTAGATTTGAGATGTGCGAACAGGGCATAAAACTTTGATAGCATCGAGATGTTGTGAATAAGAGACTGGAAATATGTAAAAAGGTATTGTGATGTTCAAGTTAGTGATTTCATCAAAGTAATGATATTAGTATTTATCTAATAGAGTGATGTTGATTGTATTTATAGAAATATGAATAACTAGTATTATTGTTTTCTTTCAATTTCAATATAATGTCAAAGCTTTAATTTTAGTCCGAACATAAATCAGTAAGGACATCTTGGATGACCAAAACTTAAGATACCGTATCTTAGAACATATTAAATTATTTTTTACTTTTAAGAAACTTTAGAGATGAGTTGCTTATATAAAATACCCAAACCAAAACTTGAAATTCACAACGCCAAGTGGACTTACTCTAACAACAAAAGAAAATAAGAAATCATTTTTTATCCTAAGAAATTAATCAAGCATCTTCCATTGGAGATGACCTAAGCATCCACTTTATAGTATTTCATTGCTAATTTGGCAAGTCCAACATTGACAAATATTTTTCATAACAAAACTTGAATTTTCTATTGTCCGCTTGGGTACTAAATGGGCCATCATGGTTTTGTTCTTATAAAAAATGCTATGCTTTGGTGGGTTGAGAGAAGAGAGACCTGCTTTTATGCTATATGAGATTTTATGGATATCAAAACAGAAATGATTACAATCATTTAGGGAATTATAAGCTGAAGGCACTTTGAAGTTGTCATCCTGGTTACCAATCCAAGATAAACTAATCAGCTCCTTTTTGAATGCTTTGAAGGAGGAATTGCTCGAATGGAATCCAGAACTTGAGAATGAAGAAAGGATGATAACTTTGCAAATCCCAAAATCCATGAGCGTTTGTATAACCATAAACTTTCAAGGTAATATCACCATGTTTATGCTTGAGTGATTTAATACGTAATATCACCATGTTTTAGTGTGGTGACATAATAAATTTACTCTTAACCAGTGTGTGATTTAATGTGATTTACTTATAAGAACTTTATGCTTCAGTGAAGGCGTTAACTGTTAACCTTGGTTAACACCTGGCAAATTTGGGTCGGTCCTATATTTTAAGTAAAGGTGGTCAGTTATATAAATTGGACCTTAAACTTAATCCGAAACAATTTTATTTTAAAGAAAGAACAAGATTATAAATCCTTTTGAAAAGAATATAATGTGAGATTTGTTAATTTATGTTTTTAAAAACATGCATTAAGAAACCAATCAATAATTTTTTTATTAAAAATTATGATAAATATATATTAAAATTTGCAATGAGTGCGTTAGTATATTTTTTTATAATATTTTTATATTTTTTGTTCTTTACTCAATATTCTAAAATTATATATGAACATTCTTTGTATAATATTTCTAAACATTGTTCAACACCCAAAGCAGTTAACATGGTTTATTAACTCCAAAGATCGGTTAAGAGAACTAAAATCTTTCAGCACATTTAACACATGCGAAATAAATAACGTTTTCAGTTTTTTTTTTTCTCTTTCAAATTTTGTTAAAAGAAAAAATTGAATTGAACGTGCGTTTTATTTCCAAAGGAACGAGTGATTGATAGACAGTGTAGGACTTCCTTGCTCCAATATCCAAGGTTGTTTTGGTCATTATAGTTCAACATCATGTTACATAAGAACAGCCTAGAACCAACCCGACACGAGCAAAGAGAGATGGGAACCGTTAGTAACATTGGCTTCCCTTCACTATTCAGAGTTCATCTAGATTCACAAGTACTATCAAAGCATATGAAGAATAAATCATCGTGCGATTTTATGGTTCCTTCTAATCATAACTACTCTGTTAGGCTGAGTCCAATATGTTGTAAGCTATCAGAAAGTGGGATTGAGGAGAACCACACGAGCACGAGCACGGGCAAGAGGCCCTCTAAGATCAAGGACAGGATGGAGGAGTACAATATAGCTATGAAGAAAATGATGAGGAACCCTTATGAGTATCACCATGATCTGGGTCAGTTTCATCTCTATCCTATTATTGTTTATTGGTACCCCCTACAACATTTGACATTTGCTACCTAGTACTTTTGTTTGATCTATTTCTATGAAATGCTACATATGTTTGATATGATTATGATATTGAGAAATGTGAGGGATTTGTGAGAGGGATGAATGGCCTTGCAGATGGGATTTTGTTAATCACTCTTGCATTATTATATGGTGCTAGATATAGCAATGATAGTGTGATTTCGTTCCTCATTCCGTTGGTTATACTTGCAATCTTCGTTTGTTATATTAGTTTGTGCCTCTTGGCTTAAAATTGGAGAGGGTGTTATACAAAGGGGGAGAGAGAGAGAGAGATTGAGGATTTACTACGCTATCAATCACTTTTTGAAGATGTCGTCTTCTGTTATGTGGTTGAGATTCCTTGTGCCCCCTCCCCCAACTGTAAAATGCAAAGCGTGTGCCATACTATTACTGTGTAAAGTTTAATTTTAATTAGTACAGAGACTACATACTTAAGTTTTGCTTTTGATGTATATGGCCCTTGAAAAAGACTTTTTTTCCCCTTAGAATTTGGGTTTGAGCATAACTCAACCCCAAAAGCTCCCCACTCATATGTATTATTTTGACTATATTATGACAAGGACTAGACATCTCGAGTATCTCGAGCATGAAGGACTGGATATCTCAAGCTGAAGTTTTCAGGATTGAACACCTACAGGTGATTTAATAGTAGTTCAACGAACAAGTGATCTGATAAGCCCAATAATAATCATTAGGATAGATTTTAATACCATTTTAAAATCTGAATTTGGATCTAACTCAATTCCAAAAGCATGCTTATGGGATGGAAAATTGTCCCTCGCTCTTATGTACACTATTTTAGCCACATCACTAGTCAATGTAGGATTTCCAACATTAATTTTTTTCCTCATGTATGGTAAGACCTGATATATCATTCAACAGATGCAACCAATGAATGATTCCTGATTTTCAGGTATGAATTATACTCTTATAACGGACAATTTGATTGTTGGCTCCCAACCACAGAAACCTGAAGACATAGATCACCTCAAAAAGGAAGAGGGTGTGGCATACATTTTAAACTTGCAACAAGATAACGATGTTGAGTATTGGGGAGTAGACTTGCAGTCAATAATAAGAAGGTCTCGTGAACTTGAAATTAGCCACACAAGGAGACCGGTAAGCAAGCCTGTTTTCTGTAAATTTATTGAGGATAAAGAAAAAAACCTCTAGTATTGTGATAATCTAGACAACGTTTGACTAGCCAAATGTTATTAGGAAGTGTAGAGTTTTTTAAGGAACTAAGGAGATAAATAGAGAAAGGGGAGCACTCAAAACATGACTTCTTTGCTTGATTTTGGCTCATTATACAAATTTAGTACATAAGTATTTATATTATGCAGGACACCTTTTCTCATAAAAATGAATCGAGTTTACTAATTGCTCCATTCTCCTTTTGCCAACAGTTGAGCTATCATGACTAGTTTAATCTCTAACCCAATGCAATAAATAGACTATATACCATCTCAAAAATGAGAATAGTTATCTTCACTCTGAAATTGTTCCAAGTTTTTTGCTTACTTGTTCTTAAATTAAATTATCATCACATTTTTTATTATCTATGTTTTTAGGCAAAAGACTTTGATCCAGATTCCTTGCGAAATGAACTACCTAAAGCAGTCTCATCCTTAGAATGGGCAATTTCTGAGGGAAAAGGAAGAGTTTATGTGCATTGTACTGCTGGACTTGGAAGAGCTCCAGCGGTGGCAATTGCTTATTTGTTCTGGTTTTGTGACATGAATGTGAGTCCGAAACCCTCACCTTGTCGTTGAATCCAGAAACAATTTCCATACTACTTAATTTTTCACAAGTGTTATGGTTGAACATCATCAACTTGGTGGTGAATTGGTGATAGATTGGTTCACAGATTTCTTAATTGAGATTTCATTTTTTCACAAATGAATGTGGCATTTTTCTTTGGACAGCTAAATGAAGCATATGATATGCTAACTTCAAAGAGACCTTGTGGACCAAATAAAAGAGCAATACGTGGCGCTACTTATGATTTGGCTAAGAATGATCCTTGGAAGGAGCCATTTGAGACTCTTCCAGAATATGCATTTGAGGATATAGCAGATTGGGAAAGGAACTTGATTCAAGATCGTGCCCGCTCCCTTCGTGGAATTTGACAACTTCGGTAAGTGTTTCTGACTTTCTGCTTTGAAAAACGATTGTGTTGTTGGGTTTTTACAAATCTGTATTACTAATAATAGTGAAGGGAGCTATAATAGCTTTTGCACTTTTTTGGCTCTTGCATCAATATGGTGAACCAAATCATCCCCATATTGAGATTCACTCATTTTTCAAGCCCAGATATGCTTAAATGTAACATTGTGTGATGATGATATGCGATGCTGTATTTGTGATTGACAGGTTTCTACTTATCTACATAGGTTGCCACCCTTGCTGGGATGGTATCAGGTGCCATGATACTGCTCAAGTTGGAGATATTTTTTCAAGCATATTCATACTGATATGGGCACATAGCTTACAACGTGTACGAAATATTCAGTATCGTACAGACTATAGAGTGGTAAATAATCAATTTTGCGAATAATGCACCATAATTGTAGACGTCCTAATAATATCTGAGAGTGCAAAATGCCTAGTTGATCTATTGGTCTGTCAATTCTAAATAGTGTCAAAATGATGTATATAAGTAGAGGATAACCTTTATTTTATGACGATAACTTTTGGGGTTGAGTTAACATAATCCCAAATTATGCTGGTATCATAGATCCATTAGCAGTATCATGATGATTCACATCAAGGACATGCAACTACGTGTTTCTTAACACTATTTAGAAGCCATCTTAAATACACAGTCGGAAGAAGGAATCGAGAGGGGATTGCACTCATGAATTTGAATGTAAACAAGAGTTAAGGGCTGTAAAAATAGATAATACGAAACTTACGTGAATGATTAAAAATGAAATAAACAACAGTAAAGAACTAAAACAACAAACTACAAATTAGAAAAAAGAAAAAAAAGGTATCACAAAAATTGATGAGTTATTATTTCTTAAGGACAGAGATTATACAGAAGTGAGAGAAGAAAAAGAAAATGACATAAAGATGTAATTATTATCTGCAAAAAGAAAAGCCTAATTTGTTGTCTTTTTTTGAGATTAAGTTACTCGGTAGAGTTAACTAACGTCACTTATTTTATCCATACAAAGTGGTTGCTCCCATTCAAAAGTTGAAATAACTGTTTACTTTAGTTTTTAGTAACATGGTGATAGTGTTAAAAGTTTTCTTATTTGTTGGAGATGGACGTAGATAGCGTGTCTGATGTGTATTGCTGACGTGTTTAGGAATGTTGATTCTAGTGTATTTGGTAGGTCGATTGGTGTTCCAATGCAGCTAATAATCTGACATTCTGACTAAAGTGACGATGTATATTAAATCAGTAGTGTGTTATAGTAACGTTGTTGGTATATATATGCACTACAGTTGGGCTAGGATTGTTGGGGCCTAAGGCATCTCATGGACAATTATATCCTATTTTGGAATAGTGATAGAGTAATTTTAATGACCGAAATATGATTTATTGTTGATAAAATTATAAATTTGGTTTTCTTATTTGTCTTAGAATTTGATTTTGACCCCCCTATAATTTAATTCACGAACTTAGTCTCTCAGTTTTTTACAATTCCATTCTTTCATTCCACAATTCTGAAATTAAACATTGATTATTAATTACTTACCTTGATCGTCATGTGTCTCACTTTTATTGGATATCGATGTCACATGTCGTGATTTTATTGAAGATTGACGTTAATTAGGTGCACAAAATTAATGTCTAATAAAAGCGTGATATATGACGATCAACGTCCAATTTTAGGATTGTAGACAAAAATGACGAGATTATAAAAAATTGGGGAACTAAATTCATGAATTAAATTATAAAAAAACCAAAAGTCAAATTCTAAAAAATAGGAAGACCAAATTTACAATTTTGTCTTTTATTATTCATGAGTATAGGCCAATTTCTTTGTTGTTGATGTTGACTTCATTCGACAGTTGCGGTTTGGAACTATCACAACATTTGAATATGGAAGAATATCATACGAATTTGGCTCAAATTCAGTATATATATAACAATTGTGCATATAAGAAATTACGCGTTTAGATCTTTACTCGTTTTTCAAGATAAAATAATATAAATTTCTGATAAATACTCTTTGACAATTTGAAGATTTTCTCTTGAACTGCTATCTTCTTAATTTAAAATTTAATTCATAATTCTGAGCTGTAAGCACTTCTTACAATGACATAACCGCCAGCTGCATTATCATCATTCACTCAAACACCCTTTTATTTTATTTAATGGTAGTGTAGGGCAAGCAAAAGAAGGTTGCTACATTCCGGGGTTAAGGTTAAACTTTCATTTGTCGTTACAGATGCTTTACTTACGAGGAATTATAACAATGAACCCAGCCTTACTATTTGAGTGAGACATCCCAACATAACACTCAAACGCTTTATCATCATGATTGAGACATTCCTTGCTGAAACACTCGTTTCATTAAAATATCTCTAGGTAGAAATTCTCCTTCGCCTAAATTTACGAGTCGCTTTTCCAATGAATATTAAAAAAAAGAGAAAAAAGAATACTCCATTATTGATATTGCAAGCATGGAAAAGCTAAAGTTCTCACATGAAAAGCGTGGGACGTAGGTGGCTAGAAGCTTGACTTGCACGGGTCTCAAATATTATTTTATGCTCCCATTATCACATTTTATTTCTGTTACCAGCTAATTAACAACACACAAAAGAGTGTTCTGAGGATTTGGGAGAGCATACCCATATATATCACTTTGATTTCCTAGACTCATCACTCCCTCACACATTTGATTAAACTTAGCAACATAATTCACGGGTCAATATCTCCACACTGCCCCAAATGTATATTTAAACTAATTAAGTTCTTTTCAAATATATATATATTATCATGTATGAATGTATGATATTTTATTGACCTTGTCAATAATTACTTAACAGTTATATCAAACTTAATTTCTTATCGGTTAACAATGTAAAAACTAGCATTGACATTGCATACTCATTAAACTCAAATAATAATAGTCTGTTAATAGGTTTGCAAGTCTCAAACTACATTTCTTTGCCATGAAATTAAACGCCCCGAAACTTCTATCAAACCATCTTAAGCCACCAACATTTTACTGCTACTTACAAGAACTGAAACATATCCCAATGTTCTTATAGATTCAATCACTATTTTTGTTTTCAAGACCCAACCTTTTCAATCTTAGGTTAGGAAATAACAATTGACAAATTTCCACACTATTATTCCCCAGATATGGTTACCCATTGCAGTTGCACTGGGGGGAAATTTGCAGTATAATTAATTCCCATTCTTTCTGATAGAGTATCACAAAAGTGCCATTTGGGCAGGAAAAAATGTTCCAAGACACAACGGGGATAACAGGTATCGGCAGTACTAATGTTGAGTTTCAAGCAACAATAATCTAAAAGATGAAATATTGCTAATTAGACCGAGGTGCCACAACACAAAGAGGCCACATAGAATTCTCAAATCCATAATCTTGAAATCCTAAAACTGTGTATCAGCAGTACTAAATTCTAATCGCATGGCTGGCTTTGAAATTTGAAGAATAAAACATGCAAAAAAATATTGTAGGGGGGGTTATGAAATGATTCCATATTTCATTTACTGGGAAGGCAATATCAAGATAAAAAAAAATTCAATAAAAATATAAAAGAATATACAAAAGCAGGGCAAGATATCGTAATAATAATGTTAACACTTAACAAGGCCAGTTCAATGGGCAAGGTTCCAACCTGCAGGGATCCACCAAAGTATGCCGCCTTATCCCTGGAAGCAAAGAGGCTGTTTCCCTGCTATTTTCAGCTTGAGGTCAGAATCAGCTTCAAAATTGAAATTAAATTATGCATTAATAAATAGTTATAACCTTAACCCTCTTGTGGCTTTGCATCATATATATCTGAAAAAGGACATGTTCTGTATGCCCCTAAAACATAATTGACATCAATTCATGTTTTGTGGGGTGCCCTTGTGTCTATCCTATCCATCTGTATGGGAATTGAGCTGTGATTGCCGGATTACACAAACGACATTTTAGCACATCAGGTTACATAAGCAATCAACTATGTGAGGCATAGAATCCATTTACAAAGAAAATCATAATCAATAATAAGCAACCTAGTAATATTCAACTAAACCTCAGCTTTTGATATGTTGTACGGAAGTAATAAACTAAATGTCTTTTTTGGTAAAAACAAGTAATCGTGTCTAAATTTCACTAAATTTTGATCATTGTGTTAAAATATGAAAAAGATATCACAAAAGAACATGGTGTACAATACATGATGTTAGATATCACCAAAGAACACCCATCTGGACAATGGTAGTCAGTCTTCTTTCCCTCTTCCTTGTCAATGTTTGCCAAAATGCTCTTAGACATATAGGAAGAAACGTACTGAAGCATACAACAAATGGAAAACCCAAAAATGCCTGAAATGAAGGGTCATACAGCACATGATGACAAGCACGCAGAATATCAAAGCAAAAGAAATTGCCCCTGCAACATGAGACCTGCAAGAAGTTAAGGAAATTGTCAAGCATAATGGCATCAACAATGTCCCAACATCTTCAATGCACTTTACACATTAAAAAATCTGATAGAAAAGTTATCCCACAACCCTACATGAATCCTACCTGGGATTGGATATCCAAGTTGGTATTTTTAGCAGTGATCAAATTATGTTAGTGTCCATATATTCCTTTCATTTTTATGGAATACTAATCAATACTAAACAGAGCATTTCAATATAGATGGATTACCCAAAAAAGGCCACTTTGAAACCTCAATACCAGCATACGAACTGCTATTTATAATCTACTGAACAAAATGGGGTTGAAGAAACAACACTATATTTTTTAATGCATAAGAATCCAAAACTCAAGATGAAAACCCATCTATTGCCGTCATTAGAAATTTTCAGTAATCCATTTGCAGAAACCAGAAAAACAACCTTCCAAGTGTTGTATTAAAAAGAAGGAATTTCAAAAAAGAATCTGAGAAAGGATTTAGTTTATGTTTTTTAACTCTGTAATATCAGGAGCAAACGAAAGTCTACTTTTAGCTATAATAAAAAACCTAAAGACTACACAGACCCTATGTATGATCATCTTTTTGACACAATAAAACATACAAAATCTCCCCAGATGAGAAAGAAAGCATCATTAGGTGGAGAATAGCCAAGAAGAAGACAAGGTCTCAGATCAAAAAACGAAAGAGTTGTTATTCATACAACATTTTATACTAATACTACAACACTTTTTGTGTCTATCTCTCTCCATCACATCATTTATTACATCTTATATTTTTCCCTCTTCACTCTATTTCTCTCTCTTAGTTGTATATTTTGTTGCATTGGTTGCTATACAAAAAACATTTCTCAAAAACAAATAACTAGAAGCAAATTCTTAACTAAGAACATGCAGAACAAAGTGCATAAATTATTTCAAGCCCAAATTCCAAAAGTCAGCAACTTGAAGCACCTCAAGTCCTCTGAGCAAAACTTGGAGTCAAAGAGGTGAAATAATAAAGAGAAGGAAAGGAAAAGAAGAAATACTTTAAGTTGTTTGAGCAAAGCAGCCCAGGTAGTGATGGCTGGATATTGGTGGTAGGAGTAGGACTCCCAATCACCAGCATTATTCAGAAAGTACTATCGGTGGTAGTGATGGCTGGATATTGGTGGTACTATGCAACTAGTTCTTAATTTGAATAAAACCCATCAAATAATTGCTACACACCTTAAAATGCCGCAGCAGGTTACGCACAAATGAACCATAAAATTCCCCAAAGCAGATACCAACAAGGTAAGAAGGGTATAAAAACTTACAAAATCCAAAGAAAAGAAAATAAAAAAAACTTTGTGCATATTTCAGATCAAATAAAGACAACAAGAACAAGTGACATTGGGTGTCTCTATTTAATCATACCAGCTAAGTCTAAAGCTTAAACCAACTCGTACTTGCTCTTCAAATTCTTTCAGCGGTGAAGAAAATTCAGAGATATGAAGTGTTTATATTTCTATGATAGTTCTAGACAACGCAATTCCTAGTGTAAAGTAAAATCCTGAAACCCAGCATGCAAGTAAATTTCAATTGATCACTATAATTTTTATATTGCAACTCTGGAAAGACATAATTCAACATTCAACATTAGGATTAAAGGGCACCTTTAGTTCATTAGAAAGTGTATTGAGTCTCCCGATTCATAGCCTCTTTCCTTAATGGGGATGTACGAAGAGCTGAATACAGAAATTCATTCATATTGATCAGTCAGTTTTATTGCTTATCCTGCTCTGTACACTATGTGTTCTGCAAAAACAAACCATTTAAACAGTATCCAGCAGACTTCATCCTAGGAACAAGATCAATAGCACACTCCTTTTTATCTTGTGAAAGAATTTTGAGGAGTTGCTCACAAACACTTGACTTCAACTTGAAACCTTTGTCAAGAGTGTAAACGAAGATGTTTACTGCATCATCCAGCCTCCCATTTTCACTGAGACCTCGGATCAAATATACGCAACTTGCAGGATTGATATTGATATTGAACTTATCAAGAACAGTAAATATAAGTAATGCTTCATTTACTTTTTCTGCCTGACAAAATCCAATTAGTAGAATTGTATATGGAGCTAAAGCAAAATCTCTAAACCTGAAGTCCAATTCTAGTAAACCTCGAAATGCCTGTTCCACTTCTCCTCTGACAAAACATTCCTCCAAAGCATTGATTGAATTGTCTTCCCTGCCACGAAGGTTCTTCAAATATTCCAAATAAAGACTGAAGGCCTGTGAGACCCTCTTCTTTCTACACAACCAAGTCATAAGTGCTCTATAAACTTCAAAGCTAGGTTCACACCCATGCTTCAACATATGCTTATGAATCTTAAAGGCATCCTCTTCTCTGCCAACCCTGAAAAGCCCATCAATAAGTGTCCCATAAGTAACAGGGTTAGGTGAGAGCCCCTTATTTTGCATATCCTTGAAAAGCTTTAAAGCACCATTGATATTAGAAGCCTTGCAAAAGCCATTGATTAGAACATTGTACGTCACAATGTCAGGCATAACCCCACTACCAGCAAGTTGAATGAGAAGCTTGTATGCATCCAAAAGTTGTCCAGCCTCACACATTTGCTCCACCTTTTTCTGGAGAGCAACACTATCTAAAACCTGATCAGAACCCTGAGAAAGCCGGAAGAATAACGAAGGACTTCTCCCAATCTCCATCTTGTACAATAAAAGGTGTGCCTCCTCAAGTTTACCAGCCTTGCACAGTCCATCCATAAGAGCATTGAAGGTCACTATGGAAGGAAAACATCCAAGCTTCTCCATCTTATTAAATATTTCCTGTGCCTTCTCAGCCATTCCTCTCTTACACAGGTCACAGATGATAATGGTATGTGTGCAAACATTATGAAACCCTTGATGCTCAGAAATCTCAAGTTGGAGAGATCGTGCTCGATCCAAAAGACCAACATCACAGAGACCTTTAATAATTTCATTGTAACAAACAGCATCAGGAACTAAGCCTATCTGGGTCATCTCACCTAACATCTTGGCAGCTTCACCAACCCTTCCCTCGCTCGACAAACCTCGTATCAAAATGGTGTACAAAACAACATCCGGCACAATACCCTTCTTAAACATCCTTCCGTACCACGCATGTGCTTCATTGTATCTCCTTGCGCTAAAAAAGCCAGCAATCAGAGAACTGTAGCCCTTTATTCCAAGGGCTAACCCATCTCTCTCTAACAACCGTAGAAACGAAATGGCTTCTTCTAACCTCCCCAACTTGCAATACCCATTAATTAAAACACTATAACATATCAAATCAGGCTGGAACCCTCTTTCTTTCATCACATTAAACAACCTGTGTGCCTCATCTGCCCTCTTCACGTGACACAGACCGGAAAAAATAGCAGAAAACGATATAACACTTGGCACTATATCCCATTGACCCATCTCATCAAGCATCTCAAGTGCACCCTTAACATTATCATTTTTACAAAACCCATCAATCAACATGTTATAAGTGTACTCATTAGGACAACAATTGGACTTCAGCATCAAATTATACACTGCAAGAGCCAACACAAACAAGTCTTTCTTCAAAGCAATATTCAAAACGGTGTTATACGCATGACTATCAGGCTTGCAACCAAACTCACTCATTCTACCAAACGACTCTATAGCCTTTTCGGCGAGACCCACTTGCCAATACGCTCTAGTCAAGGCTCTAACCGAATCAGAAGTTATCAAAATCCCAGATTTCTTGAGAAGCTCGAGAGCTTCCCAGTAAAGGGAAAACAAATTGTTGGTACTAAGGACCCTACTCACTATGTTACAGTATTCTTGGTCGGATAAAGTCTCGAACTTGAGCGCCACCCAGATGCAGAAACGAAGAGGCATCTGCGGATTCGAAGGGACAGGTTCCTCGGACGGAACGGAGAATCTTCGGAGGAGGTTTCGCCGGAAAACGCAGGAGATCTCCGCTGCTGCTTTCCTGAACTTGGAGAAGGCCAACATTGGAGGGCTATATCCTCTGCTTGCTCTGCATCAATCACGGGCAGATTCAAATTGGAAAAGGGTTCATCAATCACAAAGGCCCTGGTTGCGTTGGAGGGTTTAAGGATTTTCTTCTTGGGTTTGTACTTTGTAAGCCACTTTCACTTAAGTTTCCTTTTGACTTAACGTGTTTATTTACCCCGGATAATGTAACTAATGGGTCGATTAATTTAAGTGGATGGATAAATTTTTCTATAAGTTTTTGTAAAAGAAAAAAAAAGTAAATTAATTCATGTGTTTTAATTTTTGAAAAGGTTAGGGTTGTTTTCTTTTTCTGATTTTACTCTTAATTTATAAAGTTGTTGCCTTATTTTCAATTCATTCTTGTATATTGGAAGCACACAAAAAAATTGTTTTCACTACTACTATACAAATATTTGAAAATAAAAAATAGATTGAACACAATGTGATAAATAGGGATGACGATTCTACGCAACCTCATAGGCACTAGCAAAAATATCTGTAATGAGTAAGATAAATTTCTGCTCAATGGAAATGGGTCCGAGATTAAGAATTTACCCGTAAAATAAAATTGAATGGATATTATAATTCACCCATCTTACCTTATATATATATATATATATATATATATATTTAAAATATTTCATCTATGTATGTTTTGACTTTATAATATATAACTATGAGTTATTTAGTGTTAATGTTTTTTTAGAAGTTTTAGAGAGTACTAATACATGATATTAAAATTTGAGAATTAATTATTTATTAGGTTTATTGGTAAATTCAATTAACTTTAAGAACTATATATGTAACCATGTTGGCATTTGCAACATTAATTTGCCTTTGTGGTGTAGAATCGATAAAGTTGTTAGAATCATACATCATACGGTTGGTTGCACCCAAGTTAATTATCCATCCATCATATTGTATGCTAGTTTCTGCGTCCTCGCAAAGCTGACATATGTCCACTATAAGCAAGGAACCATAGCTTTTGAGTAATTTTCCTTATTTTGACGTGGTTTTCACTATGAACTCACGTGCTAGATGTGTTTCCAAACACACGAATAGACTCATAGTCATGTTCAATAACATTGAGTAAAGAAAAACAAGATTACCCGAGTCACTAATAGTTGTGGTTCTACATGTGCATCGTAACCTAGTTTTGGCAGTAGCTTTACATGGTTTTCAGGCCTTATATTCATCCCACCACTCAAGATATCTATATAATTTAAAACAAGTATTGTGTGTGTTTACCCTTCCCACAACGTGTACAACTCCACCCTTAGATTAAGGCTTTGTTTGATACAGAGGAGGGAAATAAAATAGATAAAAATAAAAGGAGAATGAAAATAGGTAAAAAAAAATGAAAAATAAATATGTTTGGTTGAAACATAATATAAAAAAATGAAAAAAGAGATAGCGAGAATAGTAAAAATAAATAAGAAATAACATAATGAATGGTACCATTCAACTTATGGCGCTCATCAGTTTCCCACGCTGGGTAGTAATCTTTGGGCTGACCCTTCTCTTTCTTTCCATTACCACAATTAGGCTTTGTCTTCCCTTGTGGGTTGTGGCTTTTTCAAATGGCCCAATCCCCTAGCACTACCACTAGCTGGCCCACTAAAACTCGGCCCAACATCCAACTTGCCCCCCACGTGATTATTTTTTGTATTCCATTATCGGGCACGTGATCTTTTTCTTTCCTCACGGAATATATATTTACATTTAGTATACTTACATTAGGGGCCATTGGTTATTATTGGGTAAAATATGTTTCTAATTCATGTGCTTTTGGTAAATTTGATTTTAGTTTTCCAACTTCAACTTTAATCAATTTGGTCCCAAATATTGTAAAGTAGTTATTTTCATACTTTTTTGGTGTTAATATTGTCTATGAGTATTGTTTCTCATAGACCAAATTAAAACATATTTTACCTTTTATTATTTCATCTTGCACCCATAAAATGAAGACAACTTGATAAATGGAGAAAATTTAAATAAAATACAAAATGATTTTTGCTTATGATAGAAAATACTAGTAAATTTATTTTAATTTGAATATAATGAATTTAAATTAATTTATCCACACATATTGTTTTGAAAAATATATTTTTTGTGCACAAAAAATGTAAAAAAAAAATAAAATCGAATAGTTGATTTTCCATCCATTTAATATTATTAGTGTATTTAAACTAAATTCACATAATTTTTAAAAGTAAACAAAATAAGTTAAATTTAATTATAATACATTATTAAATAATGTAATTTTTTTATATTATCATTCAATCACTTATGAAATATGTTAATATTTCTAACCTTTTAATAAATATTCTAAAAATTAGTATACTTACCATACATAGAATTTAAACTCTTAAGTTAATATAAAGTTATATTGTGTAAGTTAAAAAATTAAGCAAATTATACTTGCACTCCTTAATTTTTTTTCAAATTATACATAATATTAGTCTTTTTTCTATTCATATATTTGAAAATATTATATTAATACCCCTTATATATTATACTAATATCTCCTTAATAATTCGTGTAAACAGTATAATGACATTTCTTATGTATTACGCTAATACCCCTTGTAAGAGAGGTAATCATAATGATTAAAAAACCAAAAAGTATTTGTGTAATTTCACAAAATCTCAAAAGTTACTAGATTTACTCTAAAAAATTATAAGTTTCCCTAAAAAAACATTAAAAGTAAAGTATTGAATACTTATTATGTATATGAAAATAAGGTTGTGATAAAAATTGAGAGTACTTTGTAAAAAATGGTTCAAACTAATTTTTTAGCATTATTTTTAATTGATTTTGATATATTGTTTCTCATTTTTTTTATTTAGTTTTTTCAAATAGTTCAATTAATAATATGACCACTTCATTGATTTTTTAATGACTTATCTGGTTATCCAATTATGTTTTCTGATCCACGATTAGAAACGAGTCATTGGGATAATTTACAAGCATTTTATATTGAACATAGATGTATTAATGCATAGAATTTAATTAAATACATTAATAATGTAAAAAATACTTACATTATCTAATTATAATTTGTTACATATGTTAATATAGTTGATTTTTTAATAATTATTTAAAAATTATATAAAAATATTTCTAATTAGTTTATATTGTAAAAAATACTAACATTGTATAAAAATCAAACTCTTAATTTTAATATAATGTAAAAGTAAAAAAATATACTAATAAATAATTACAAATCATCTCAAATATGATTTTTCAAATAAATAATAAAAAGTCAATAACTTTTAATTACATAACAGTTTACAATTAAATAAAATTGTAAGCTTTTGTAATATTAATATATTCTAATAACCCACTAGAATCGTCTAGTGACAATATTAATGTATAAACACTCAGGACCAATCCTCATTACAATCATTGTACAAAAAAAACTTCTAATTAAATTTATTAATAAATTAAATAATTATTAAATTCACAATATATTAATTAATAACATTAAGTATTAAATTAATTATAAAAAAATATCACATTTAATGTGTTAATTAATACCCTTAACTTTATCCTAAAAATTAAATACATCATTTAATTTTTTTTCTTAACACATAAATGACATGTTCATAAATCATAAATGACATGGTGCGCACAATAATAATCTTGTATAGGAAAATTATATTATTTAACATAGACTCTCAACACAAGTAGCACCAAGAAAAGTGCATCACCGTCATTTTTTAGGTAAAAAATAACTCAAAAAGAGAGCATTGCAAAACCATGAGTATTTTAGAAAAGTTCCAAACCTAATGTTCATTATTAATCAGCTTTTGGAACTAAAATTAAGCTTTTTTCCCTTTTTCCTCTGCCCGTAATTGTAAGAAGAAGAAGAAACACATACATGTTTCACATTGATCTGCATTTTCACTCAACTTCTTAAACGTGGACTTGATCAATGCCACATTCCTCCATTTATGGTTTTCATTTTCATTCGAATTCCCATTTCATTTCATTGAACCACATTTCTCTCAGCTTTTACGTTAACTACTGAATTTTCTCTTACCCATAAACTTTCAAGAGCCATAATTATTACTTTTCTATAACCATCGAATCCAAGAGCTTTTCTCACAATTCGTTGACACCCATTTAGTTTTACTCCTCCCAAATCCGTATATTCCTTGTGTAATTAAGTTTTCCCAACGTTTTTTAGCTGAAGTTGTTTTGTTTTATGTGGGTTTGGGCTGAATTTGCAATGTTTTAAGATTTTTGCTTCAATGTTGTGTTCTTGTGCTCCATTTTGTTCCTTGGTTGTGATTTTTTGTGGTTTGGTTTGTTTAGAGCAACAAGGAAAAGATGGGCGAGGGAGAGAAACTCCAGCTGGGAACTGTTGGTGCATTGAGTTTGTCTGTGGTGTCATCGGTGTCAATTGTGATTTGTAATAAGGCGTTGATGAGCTCTCTACATTTCATTTTTGGTAAGTTTACAAACAATTTGGCTATTAGCAAATTGATATATGATTAAGAAATGACAAGTTATTTGTGTGTCTAATTTTTTGTGACTATTACAAGTGTGTTGCTTCCATTCGTGTGCTTTTGTATATGACTCATTCAGTTGTTTCATAATTCAATGGATATTGATGGGGTTAGTCTCCCTTAACATGGAGAACCATGGATTGAATCCTTAATGGGAAAGTTGTTTGCATCCCTATTCTTCCTTGCTCTTCCTTCTTCTTCTTCTTTTTTTTTTTTTTTTCTTCTCCAAGACATTCTTCTTTCCTATGTTATTTTTTGTCGTATAGCTATGCTTTGTCATAGGGATTCCACCATTTAGCTTAAAAAAGCACCAAAAATTGTTATTAATGTCTTTCCATATCCTAAAAAAATGTCTTTCCATAAGTCTACATTTGGCTCTTGAAGTCATAATGTATTGTATTATGTTCATCACTAGATTAAATTATTTTGATGGCAAGTTCACAATTGTATATAATACTATCGGTGTCCTATATTTTCCACATTGTTTGTGCTAATCTTCGTATGTCAAGTGTTCGTGCTTCATGGTCACCACCCCTTATTGCAATTTAAAAAACTTATGATCTTGCATAGTAAAAGATTTTGTTTGAGGTGATCATCTTATGTTAAAAAGGGTCTGGTTTTAGAAGATTTTTTTCTTCTCATTTTCCATTTTAAAAAATAGTCATATAAATGCCACCTTGTTTTTCTTTGTTTTTTTTTTCTTTCAAATAATTGTATAGAAGATAGTGAAAGCAACAAAATCTTGCTCGTCTACTTTGAGAAAGCCTTTTTTGTTTTCACTTTAATTACCAAACTACCACCTTGTTTTAATTTGTTTCATTTTTTCAGAGATTTATATTAAAGGTAGTGGAACATTTTTCTTTTCTTTTCTATGTTTCCTATGCAAATCTCTGAAAGCAGAAAAATAAATTAAAAACAAAGTGATAGTTTTGTCAAAGTAAACAAACCTTTATCTTTTGTATTTCCTGCACAAATATTAAAAAACAAAAACAAAATGAAAACTAGGTTGTATTTTTGTAATTATTTCTTAAAATAGAAAATGTTTTTATAACCCATAAAAACTTAAGATAGTGATATTTTGAGGAAACATAAAGGAGTTCTGACTAGTAGCTTAGATCCCCATGCAAGTTTTTTTGTTTATTTAATTCTTTGTAATTTCAACTTGTTATTTTGCATTTGAAGTGTAGTGTCCTAGAGTTTTGATTTTAATATGTATCCTTCGATTCCTATGTAGCTACAACTTTGACAAGTTGGCATCTTCTTGTAACATTTTGTTCCCTTCATGTGGCACTAAAGTTGAGATTTTTTGAGCACAAACCTTTTGAGCGGAAAGCTGTGATGGGGTTTGGAATTCTAAATGGAATCTCAATTGGACTTTTAAATTTGAGCCTAGGCTTCAATTCTGTTGGCTTTTATCAGGTGATTTTTTTCTCTCAGTTATGTTTTTTGTGTGTGATATTCTGATTTATGTTGTTTAAGTTGCCTTTCAAGATTTTTTTAACAAGTCTAATATTTGCATTAATTTAGATGACAAAGTTGGCAATCATTCCATGTACTATTCTCTTGGAGATCCTTTTTCTTGGGAAGAAATTCAGGTCCTGTTTAGACTTTTATCATTAATGTGTCTGATCACTTCAAGTCTTTATATTTTATAAAAGTTTATATACATCCATAAATTTATGTAAGTTCCATTATAGAATAGTCTGTACCAACCTTTTTTTGCCTCTATGTTTCCTTTTTAAGCAATTAGATCATTTAGAGTTATTTCTAAATTCTAATAGATTTCAAGTCATCATGTCGTTCATGTGATATTCAACGTGTCACGTGCCTTTTTGTCCTTTCCAGCATCGCATAAATATGAAGGCATCTATGTGGCTTCACTGATTTCTTGTCTTGACCTAAACTATCATTATTATTATCCTTGTCCAATGTTCTGCTTTTTTTTTTCTTTTATTCCATATGACATTGCCTCAGTTTGACATTGTGAGATGAGGATGTTGTTGTTGTATGGCATTGCCTTAGTAGTTCTACTAATTTTGAATTGTATTACTAATTGTTTTACCATTATTGTCATTGCAGTAAAAGAGTACAATTTTCCCTATCTATCCTCCTTCTGGGTGTTGGAATTGCAACCGTTACTGATTTGCAGCTCAATGCTTTGGGCTCTTTCTTATCTTTTCTCGCGGTGATTACAACATGTGTTTCTCAAATTGTATCCTTTAAGAAAGTTCCAATTTTGTTAGTTGCTCAAGTTTTTAATGAAACTATGAATCAAATAAAAAAAATCTATTGTGCTTTAGCTCATATGCATTAACTCTTAGTGGTTTGAAACTTTTTTTCATGATAATTATGTTGTTAACTAAGGAAAAAAGTGCTGCATAAATGCATATTCTGAACCCTGTACTTTTTTCTTCCTGATAATCATGTCAGTAACTGCATAACAAAAAATGTGTAAATCTAAGTTTTATTTGGCATATGAGAAGATAGATTTCTTATGAGTTAATGTAGCTTCTATTTTCATAGATTTTCCCTATATGTATAAATCTAAAAGTCTTTACATGCACTATCTTTGGTTTTACTCAGTGTGTGTGCCTTATTATTCATTTCACTTAAACATAGTTTAGCAGGAGTATATCTTTCTTCTGTGCACGGCTACTTAAGAAAAGGTTGTCCTTTTTTATTTTTTGCATGATAGACCAATTACATATTTTTGTCTTATTTGTTAAGATCTTAATTAGACCCTTTCAGATGACAAATACCATTCAGAAGAAGTTTAAGGTTTCTTCTACCCAACTTTTGTATCAAACATGTCCATATCAATCAGCTACCTTGTTATTCTTTGGACCATATTTGGATAAACTTTTGACCAACCTAAATGTTTTTGCTTTCAAGTACACAACACAAGTGACGGTGAGATTTAAAATTATTTGTGTCCTTACTTTTGAACTTAAACTCATTATTTTGTTAATGTATTTTCAACTGCTATTTTCTACACTACAGATGGTCATTGTTCTTTCATGCATGATCTCTATCGCGGTGAATTTTAGTACATTTCTTGTAATTGGAAAGACATCTCCAGTCACCTATCAGGTTCTTGGACATCTAAAGACATGCCTTGTATTGGCTTTTGGATATATTATTGTCCATGACCCCTTCAGCTGGAGGAACATACTCGGAATTTTGGTAGCCATGGTTGGGATGATTCTATATTCCTATTATTGTGCTACCGAGGGTCAACAAAAAGCAGCCGAAGCTGCTGCACAAGCATCACAGGTTTGTTTTATTTGAGCATTTTGCATGTTCTTGTGTTTTTTTGTCTTGATCATGGACTACAAGAACCCACTTTGTGATTAATTGTTATCCCTATTGATTCCAGGCAAGAGAAGGTGAATCTGAGACTCTAATTAATGTGGAAAATGCAAGTACGGTTCTGAACAAAAGGCCTCCTGTTTGGAGCAAAGAAAAAGATTAGCACTCTGTATGAATTTTTTAAAATCATCGTTAAGGACAATATATAAGCCCATAAAGGAATTATACCCCCAATTAGGATTTTTTCCAGAATTAAGGTTTCAAATAGTTACAGTTGTGAATTGTTTGTTCAATACAAGCTTAGCATTATGTACATTGATAGTCAAGGGTGGGTAGCTGGCCCACGTAAGTCTACATTGGTAGCGGACCGGGCTAGCCCACCTCCGTACACTTAGAACTTAATGCATTGGTTCATCCCTGTCCCGTGGATCCCGCGGACCTATTTTTTTTTTTTAAATAATTGTGACGGTATTGTGTTTAAGAGAGGAAACGAAAAATCCTAAACGGTAGTGGGACGGTGGTGGCACAACGAAAAAGACAGATCGAGTCGTGGTGAGGAGATCCACGAAAGAAGAATAGAGCGCGAGTTGCACACGCGTGAGGAAGGGTCGGTGCCGCGGTGGTTGTGGCAATGAGATGCAGCATGCGACGTTGAGGGAGTGACGGTGAAGAAGGAACGACGTAGAGGGAGTGAGGAGAAGAAGGAACAACGTAGAGGGAGTGAGGCATGGCTGTGCCATTTTGTTTTGCAATGCTGAGTGTGTTGTTCGTTTATGATTAATTGGGTTGGGTTTGACTGGTGGTTGTGGGTCAACTCGCAAACCCCATAGTCCAAACTCGCAGATTATGTAAGACGAGTTCAAAATCCTGTATGGTCATGAATTCTTAAAAAAATTTGGTCCATGACCCGTACGAATTGATCTATGGACTTAAATCCATTTATTAACCCCTATTGATAGTCAACCAAAAATATTAGTGGGGGAGTACATTGTTGTGTCTAAGTTATTGGCCAATAGATATGGCTCACTTTGCAAATACTAACAAGATATTTTTTATATCTTGTTACATATATAAAAATATTTCAATTTTACTTTCATTTTTCATACTTTCGAGTATGCTTCCTTCATTGAGCATGTAATCATAATCATGTAATGACGTTTTAGCTTACATTGTTGGAAGATGACACACCAGAGGATATAAATCATCTATCTTCCATCTCAGCTAATTAACTAAGACACAAAAGCACACTTAGTTGTTAGTATTTTATTGGGAGATAGGATTGGGGATTGGAAGAGAAGATAAAAAATAGGATTATGCGATATGATTGATTAGTTGGGTAATTTATTTATTTAATAGTTTTGACCTTTGAAAGAGTTTTCTACCATTTGATTATACAATTAAAGGAGAGTCAAAGCCCTTTCAATAATCCATTGTGTACGTTAATGAATGATGCAACACATAAAATTGTGTCAATGGATAAAATATTTCGTTTTACTATTTGTTACAAATACTTTTTGCAAAAAAACATAAATATAAATTGTGGCACCATCTTATTGAATAATAAGTTTAAAGGTGAAAAACAAATTAAATGTTTGACCGAATCAAAATATCATATATTTTATTTGATACTATTTATATTTCTCTAAATTTTGGTTTTAAGAAGAAGGAGAATTTATGCTAAAACAGGAGATTTTAAACTTATCGTCTTTAACTAGTTTCTCTTATTAGTTTAAATCTTTAATAGAAGTGGCAATAGTTGACTTTTACTTTACAAGTGACTTCAAATGGCAATAATTGGATTTTAATCTCCATAATATATTATTTTTAATTTTAATTTAATAATTATTATTAGTTATTTTTATGTCCTCACACAAGCAAATATTTTTACTAGAGTGGCTCCTCATATAAACAAAGTTAATATAGTTAACATGAGTAGATAGAGTCACTCGTAAAGTGAAAGTCAACTATTGCTACTTCTATTATAATATTTTAATTAATAAGAGAAAATAGCTAAAGGCAAAAATAACAAATCTCTTGTTTTAGCGTAAATCTCCCCTCTTCTTAAAACCAAAATATTATAGAGAAATTCTAAATAGTACAAAAAAAAGTTTTATGAAATTTTGATTTTGGTCAAACATTTTATTTGTTTTTCACATTTTAACTTATTATTATTATTATTATTATTATTCACCAAAAAAACTTATTATTATTCAATAAGATGGTGCCAAATTTTTTATTATTAGTTAACGATTAGAACGTCACAAAATTAATTGGTTATGCTAAAATCATTATTAATTATATTTTCATCATGCATGTTTTATTTTTCATTATTTATTTCCGTACATACTACATATAGTAAAATATATTTTGATAAATTGATAATGCTAAATTCCCTTTTAATTGATATCTTATTTTTTATAAAAAAAAAATTAAATTAGTGATGATAATTTTTTTTCAAATGTAAACTTTTAGTTAATGTATATTTACATAAATATATTATTATTTAAGCATTTAAATTTAAATAAATAATTATTAGCATGCTTTTAGGCTAAAAATATAAAATAAAGAATACAAAATAACACAACTTTTAAATAGGTTAACAAATTTAATCCAAAAAATAGGTTAAAAAATATTTTGATAAACATTTTCTCAATTTCTGAAATATTTTCTTATTTTTTAGAAGTATATAAAATAAGAATATAATGTAATTTTACAGTTTGAATTTTTTTTATCAATTTTTTAAATTTATTTTATGCATTTTAGTATAAATTATTGTATTAGTACTTGTTTGTTTTGCTTTTCCTTACTGAATTGATAATATGCTTCTATAATATGAAACTTTTCATTTTCAAATTTTATTTTCTCATCATTAATTTTAATTTTTTTTTAAAAAACATATGAACTAAAAGGGGATCCGTTATTAAGAAATCAACAGAATATATGTAACCGTATATATTGATTATAATAACAAAAATAAAACAAATAATAAAAATATCATTAATTATGATTTTAACATATCCAATTTTTCTACATTGTTAATTTTCCTTTATTATTTATACAATTGTTCATTTATATTAATCTATTTTTTTGTTTTCTTCAATCATGTACCTTCAACAGAGACGGAAAATATAATTGAATAGAAATTAAATGTGGTTGATTGAAGAAAACAAAGAGATAGATGAGTATAAATGACCAATGGTATAAATAATAAAAGAAAATTAAGAATGTAGAAAAATTTTCATAATTTTAATTTTTTTGCTAGGGTTTTTTAAAAAAAAATAAAAAAGTGAGTATATTTTTTTTATTGGTAGGAATTAAAAAAAATGTTAAAGTTTATAATAATTAAACATTTTATTCAATGAATTGAGATAAATTTTCTTTACGGGGAGTTAATATATTACACATAACAAACAAATGAGTTTGTTGTTTTCTTTTACAAGTTGGCTTTTAGAAATTACTCTCCAAAACTTATTAAAATTTCAACACTTTCATAAACTACTTTATGGAATGTAAAATAAAAGGGATATTTTTGGGGGAAAAAAAGAAGAATGAGAGCTATATCAGTAAAAGTGAAAGGTATAAATAACAGCTGCGTACAAGTTATCAAGTATTCTAGCATTGGGCTCAAATAATGTAAAATCCCAATATCATTACCCAAAAAACCCAAGAGTCCTTTTGGTGCATAAAATTGGAATTGTAATCCATAATTTAATTCTTACATGGTTGTTAACCCATATGCATGATCGTGCCCGTATCAACATGGTCACTACATAAATAACATGCTTGTGCAATTTATCTAATATGATTTGGGCTTTTGTTTGTGCTATGTCTTTTTAAAGATTTTAAAAGTTTCTTTCAATTTTGTGTTTTGGATTGAGTTTTTCAAAATGTAATGAAATACAAAAGGAAACAATAGTGAGAGAACAGAAAACAACATCCTACGAAGAAACTCTAGGAACATTGTTCGTTTTTGTGCATCTTTTTAAAAGTGTTAAATGAATAACTGTATTGTTTATTGTTGTTAATATTTTTTGAAGTCTCAAGGAAATCACAGGTAAGAAGTTGTAATTCCTTTAGCCACAATTTTGAAATTCTAAGGGTTTTCTTTCTCCTTTCCTTTCCCTTTCTTTATGGATTTAAATTGGATTTAGGTAAATATTTTTTAGATTTATATTTGATTATGAGTAACTAAATCATAACAAGGGGTTATGATGAATCTTGTGTGTTTTATTTATTTGTTAATTTCAATATAATTTGTGTACGTAATGAATATAATGAAAGTATAATTGTATATTTAGCTATATGTTTTTTTTTGTTTTAAGTTTAGTTAGGAGTATTTTAAGACGCGACATAAAAAAAATAAAATAATTGAAACTAAAACTAAAATTAAAACAATTGATTTTAAATAAAAAATGATGCGTATTCAAAAATTAATGAAAAACATAAAACTATAATCATCCAAAAATATATTTTTATCCACAAAATAAAATTAATATTTATATAAAATATCTTATAAATATATTTATTTTATGATTTTACATTTATTAATTATTTCAATAAATAATTTTATTAAATATTTATAATTTTATAAACTAGCTTTAATAACTTTTAGTTATCAATTCTTATTTACCAGCACTGTAAAAAAAATAGTTATCAAAGTGAGAAATACCCCTTAACTTAAGCTTGTAAAAGTTAATGGTCCACATTTTTTAAGAAAATATGTTTGAGTGTGTTGGTTACACCACTCAAGCCAAAAGACTTCAATATATATAGACCAAAGCAAGAGGTCTGATTACACAGATTGAAAAATAAGATTGCATAGGGGGAAAACTTAAATCTACTATATCAGAGTAGATAAACTAATTTAGCTTTATTGCTGTCACTGATACATCATAAAATTGCAGTATAATCTAACAAGAAAATATAACATAATCTAAGATGGCTAAACTTAAAAATTATTAAGATAAAGGTTCTACTGACAAATATCTTATTATCAATTAATAAATAGAAAAAATTATTAGAAATCATAATAAGATTATATTAAAAATTATAATAAAAATGTATCGACAACACTTTTTTTTACAAATATGTTATACTTTTATTTTTAACTATAGTCCTAACTTGTTATCATTATCTCTTTAAAAAAAACTTGTTATCATTCTCCTTAAAATAATCCTATTATGAAAACAATATTTTAAAACTCTTTTAATTTGTTTCACTAACAAATTATTATAAATGGTCTTAACATATTAAATGATTTTGAAATATTTCTTATTAAAATAATATAATAAATCTGTACATAATAATAAATATATCAGAAAAATTTAATATCTAAGAATATTTTAAATATATTCATTTTAATATACTATTTATTATTAATAATAATTTATTCTTGTCAAGCAATTATTTATAACTTATTTTAAAAAATATCAATAATATTCATTAAATAAACTGTAAGTTTAAAAACTATTTCATAAGTTTAATTATCTAAAATCGAGTATAATTTTTACACATTGTTAGAAAAAATATTTATATTATCAACTAAATAAAGTTATCCTAAAAATTTTAGGCATGTGATCAAGGTTCAATCTCTTAATATATGAAGAGATTACTTATTAACTTTTGATGGAGGAATGTCCTAATTCAACCAAAAGATAATTACTAAAAGAACCTTAATTTATCATGAATAACTAATTTAACATTAATAAGTAAAAAATCATTAAATTTATGTTCATCATTAATAATAGTTAATTTCATTAAATTTTGTTAAAAACAAAAAAAGGTGTCCGACAAAGGTAGTGTGATAGTGTCCATAACATTTCTCTTGATAGCAAAGTTGGGTTTGACAACGGATCCAAGGCCATTAATTGTGTGTGCCCATTACCAAACCCCATTTCCATTAATCTAATTCAATTGTGTTTTACTACCAAATCTTCATTGCTTCCTCACTCACCGGCGCCTACTCATATCACAGATCATAGATAAATAATACCAATACTTCATAGTATTCACGAACCATTCTATTTCCATTCGGCAGCAACAAAATCACCATCCTTCTTCTGCACCGCAATGCTCTTCCTCTTCCCTCCGTCATTAGTTTGTTAGTTAGATTACCCTTTTCCCTTCCATGCTTACGTCACCACCGCTCACCATTCACTCTCTTTTTACCCCTAAACCATTGAATCGATCTAAATCTCTCCCAAATCGCAAACCCCTTTTGCTCAATTGAGTCAATTCTCTCCCTAAGTTCCTCTGTCGGCGTCTGGGTGGGTAAAAGTTGTTGTTTTGTCTTCTGGGTATGGCTGATTCTGCTGTTTGATGTTTTCTTCTTCTTGTTGTGATTCGTGTGTTGTCTGATTCGCCTTCTGATGTTTTGAAATTGGGAATGCTTTTTTTTTCTTGTTGGTTTTGGTTTTTCAGGTTTTGGAGCAAAGACAAAAGATGGGTGAGGGAGAACGTTTCCAGCTTGGGACTGTGGGTGCGTTGACTCTTTCTGTGGTCTCATCTGTGTCCATTGTGATTTGCAATAAGGCGCTGATGAGTTCACTGCATTTCATTTTCGGTAACTCAACTTCCCCCTTTGAATTGTAGCAAGTTTATACTCTTCTTTTGCTTTCTATTTTTGCCACTCATTTGTATTTTGTGTCTTTCATTTGAATCATTTCTTTCTTTGCTAATATATTTGTTCTATCTGTGTTTCATTCATGCTATTAGAATTGAAGGTTTTTGACCCTCCCTTCCCTCTTGCATCTTTTGTTAGAACTTTGAAGTTGCTCCATTGTACCTGCTGCTACTCCTTGTGCTGTATTTTGCTTGTGATCTAGGCTATGCACTCACCTAGGGTGTGCCTGGTTGGTTATTTGAGTGAAGCTTTTGGAATGAAAATTGCGTTATACTTGCTAGTTTTGACATAAACATGAGAAGGTGGAAATGGATATGTGTTTCATTTTCGCTCTTGGTTAACAATCATTTTCCTCCAACTCAACTGCTCGTGGCTTTAGTAAAACTAGAAGTGTTAGTTGGAGATTGCATTTGTCAAATGTTGCAATTTTTTGTTTGCCTTTATGTTTGGAATTTAGTTTCCTAGATACTGTTTGCGGGAATGTGACGGGATCTGTTGGATTGTTGGTATCCCTTCTTTTTCCAAATAAAATATTGCCTCTTTGGAAGTATCATTTGTTGTCTTATTTGCCAGGCGTTACTAAGTTAAGGATTTTGTTTTCTTTACTGCTTTTTCTAAATCAATACAGCTGCCGAGTAATGTGAATAAGATGTAAGTTGCTTCATAAAAAATGTAATTCTTGATTTTTTTTTTTTGGATTTGCCTAAACATTAGACATCTCTTAGCATTATTTGGTTTTTAATTACCTGTTTTCAGTTCTATTCATGAAGAAGGTAAATTTATCTCCTCTGAAATGTGTTGTCTGATGATGGTTTGGGTTATGTTCATGCTATATGCAAATTTGAGCTTTCATCTTTACATTTTAATGTACTGTCTGAGATTTACAAGTTTTTGAAATTTGTGCTTTTTGATATGCAGCTACAACTTTGACCAGCTGGCATCTGCTTGTCACGTTTTGTTCCCTTCATGTGGCGCTCAAAATGAGATTCTTTGAGCACAAACCTTTTGAGCAGAAAGCTGTAATGGGATTCGGGATTTTAAATGGGATCTCAATTGGACTTTTAAATTTGAGCCTGGGGTTCAATTCCGTTGGCTTCTATCAAGTATGTTTGTTATGGTTCTGTTTTTGTCACGTGTTCATTTGATTATTGTTGACTCTGAGCATCTCTATGATATTCCTTTTCAGATGACTAAGCTGGCAATCATTCCTTGTACTGTATTGTTGGAGACCATTTTTCTTGGGAAGAGATTCAGGTTCTATTTAGCTTCTTATGAATACACTGTTTTTATGTTTGGGTGTTGATATATACTTGAAATGATAATTATGTAACAGTCACTTTTTGTTTTTTTTCTTCTCATCTGTTGTATCTCTCTCTCTCTCACTTGCTCATTGTTTTGACCTGAAGTATGATTGTAACTGATTGTTATGCTCATTTTTCTGTCTAAGCATAGCTGCCTTTAGTAGTTTTTCCTTAAATAAAATTAATTATTTTCTTTTCATGGCTATTGCAGTAAGAGAATTCAATTTGCCCTCAGTATCCTCCTTTTGGGTGTCGGGATTGCTACTGTCACAGATTTGCAGCTCAATGCTCTGGGCTCTTTCTTATCTTTTCTTGCAGTGATTACAACTTGTGTTGCTCAGATTGTATCCTTAAAATAATTTCCAATTGCATCAACACCTAAATTTTGTGATAGATTGAATAGAGACATATATAGTGGGGACTTAATTTTGAACCTGTTCCACTGCGGCATATATTATATATTATATGCACTATTTGTTAACCATATACAATGCTTTTTTAAAATATTATGCTGCTAATTATACAGGAAAATAAATGTCGTGTTTGCCCTTGGCACTTGAAACAATTAACTTCTGCTCCAAGGGACCTGAGCTGATGGCAGAACTAATGATACTCATAACTTCGTATTATTTTAGGTTTTCTTGTTGAATTGTGCAAGGCTTTACATGCAGAGCCTCACTTTGGCCTGGAATCCCTCTTTTTCTCTTTGCTTACCTTTGGACAAGTCCATTTTCTTTATCCAGAGACTGCCATTTATGTTATTTGAACATAATTAGGAGAAAATATAACTTTTTATTGCACTTGAAAGCTTTATAAAGGTGGTTGTCTGCTTTTTTCATTCCTGGGCTATCATTTTTTATTTGGGCATCGTGTCCTTAACTAGTGGCTTTTAGATGACAAATACTATCCAGAAGAAGTACAAGGTTTCTTCCACCCAGCTTCTGTATCAATCATGTCCATATCAAGCAGCAACCCTGTTAATCGCTGGTCCATATCTGGATAAACTTTTGACCAACCAAAATGTATTTGGTTTCAAGTATACGACACAAGTGACGGTAAGAGTTAAATAGTCTTCCCAAGTTCCAACTTATTATTATTATTATTATTATTTTGAATGCGTTCTCAACTGTTTCTTTCTGCATTGCAGGTTTTCATAATTCTTTCCTGCCTTATCTCCATCTCTGTCAATTTCAGTACGTTCCTTGTTATTGGAAAGACATCTCCAGTCACCTATCAGGTTCTTGGACACCTGAAGACATGCCTTGTATTGGCATTTGGTTATATACTTCTCCGAGACCCATTTAGCTGGAGAAACATACTGGGTATTTTGATAGCCATGATTGGGATGATTCTATATTCTTACTATTGCACTCTCGAGAATCAGCAAAAAACTGTCGAAGCTGCATCACAATCATCCCAGGTTTGTTTTAACTGGCCAACTTTGTGCATCTTGAGTTTTTGCATTGTCACAAACTTGAAGTACATTCTGTCACCCTGTTTCTCCTTAGTGTTTCCAGGCAAGAGAAGATGAATCTGATCCTCTGATGAATGTGGAAAATGGAAGTGCAGTTGTGAGTTCTAATGTCGGACAAAGACAAATGTCCCCTGTATGGAGCAAGAGCAAAGACTAGTATGTTTAATGGGCTTTGTTTTAGCATTGTCAAGAACAGTTTTATAGTCCCTATAGAGGGTTAACACCCGTAATCCATGAGGAATTAGAAAGTGGAAGTGCTGCCAAACACATGTCCTAGTCATTTTTAATAGCTTTAGTCTAATATTTTTATGAATCGTTTGCCGACCAACAGTATTAGGGAAGGGAACAAGCACATGGTCATGTCGTAATTCTATTGGCCAACAAATATGTCTTATATTAACATACATCTCCTGGTGATGTTTTCATATCATGATACATTTATGATTTTATATAGATATTCAAACTTTTTCTTGGCTTGAATAGCATATAAACACATACTGGTAATTCTTTTTCTCCCTTATTATCTCTATTTGTATTCCTATACTAATAGTAGTAATTTATTCAAGTCCATTTTTTTATTTTAGAAACTGAACTTATTCGAAGCATGAGGACCACATTATATTGTTTTCCCTGGCTTGAACTTTACCCGTGCCCTTTATTTTTTCTTTATATACTGTACTGCAAACTCAAGCTACGGTGTTTTTTCGGATACACCTGTGAAGGTTTCTTATACACGTTTCACTGTTTAGTTTGCCCTTTTTGCCTTTTTTTTTTTATCATGTAAATGTTATATACAAGTTGTTTCTATAATTGAATAGGAGATACGTTCATATTTCTTTGTTAAATACTGACTCTCATAGAACCTTGATGAAGGCTCATAAAATCTCTTTAAGCTGGAAAATTCTGGGTCTATTTTGCTGTTGGAATCTTTTTCTGAGATATCTATTTGTAAAATACTGACTCGATGTCATAGACCTAGGTGAAGGCTCACCAAATATCTTTTAAGCAGGAAAACTGTGGGTCCATTTTGCTGTTGGAATCTTTGAGATAACTCCATGGATTATTCTTCTTACACTCAATTAATTTCTTTTACATCCAACATATTTTAAAAAATTTTAACTTTATCATTTTTTATTTCTTTTTTTTTTCCTTTCTTTTTTCGTATATTTTTTTACATATATAAATTTATATATATATATATATAATATTATTAGATCAAAATTAATTATCATAAAATTTATTAGATAAACTTATATGGATATTAAATATATATTAAAAAATTTAGTGTTATATATAATAACGTCAATTATTTTTTAACATAATTATTTAGTGTTATATTAAAATTTAGTGTTCGGTGAAAAAACTTTTTTAATAGTTTTTAGTCTTTTTTTATACCCTAACTCCAAACTTTTAATTTTTTATATTTTTTATTGTTAATATATTTATCAATTTTTTTGATTATTCTTTATAAATAAATCATGATTTTATATTTTTTTAGTTATTTTATATTTTAAGTTACTTCAACGATTAATAACATTTATAATTTAATAAATTAAATTTTAGTTAGTTTGATGGAAAGTGAAAAAGAAAAGCAATGTTAAGAACATTCTTTCTCTCAGTCTCTTTCTAACATTTTCACTACTGTTAACGTTATTCTAGCTTTCGTATATATTTTTTAGGATATGGTTGAGGTTGATTGTAAAGAAAATGGTCCCTGATCGTTGAGCAAATGAAGATTAATTAACATTATTTACCTGCTTAACTCGCTACATGTTTCCTTAATAAAATAATATCATAGACGCATCGGAAAATTTTAATGCGTCGGCTGGTAATGCTGTGCTGTAAGGCTCCCACCGATACTCAGTTGTTCAAGTAACAATCTTCCACATAAGCTGCGCTCTCTTATACACACGTGTAAACTAAGTTTATTCAATTCAAAACTTCAGTTACTTAGTAGTATATACTTTAATTTTCCTGAAACAAAATTTTCATATTCAATTACTTTCTTTAATACGTACCATTTACAATACAATGATTAATATTTATTAATAGACAAAAGCAAAAATATCAATATTTTTATATAATTTATATGATTGTGTAAGATTCCTTACATTTATACATGAGAAATGATGTTATGTAGGGTGAACTTATATTCATTTCTCTCGAGTTATTCAATGTGAGCCAAATTAGTATTAGACTAGTTGATTTTTTAATATATTTTAACAAATATTTATTTTTTATTTTTAAATGTGTAAAACGTTGATAATTTTTTTTATAATAAATAGAAATAAATTTTTCATGTTTTTTATATTTTTGAAAATTTAAATTTAAATTTTAATCTTTTGTTGTCAGCACCCTACCGATAAAAATAACTATATCCGATATACTTTTATTGTTTACAGCAAAATAATTCATTTATAAATCCACTCAACTCGTCTCTACTTGTACTATCATCGAGTCCCTCCACTCTAGCGTTGTTGCATTGCAGAAGCGTCTCCATTTTCTTTCGCGATGGCCGCGCGAGCCCTGTTGACCAGAAAAACCCTAGCCACCGTTCTCCGCAACGACGCGAAGCCCATAATCGGAGCTGGCATAGCTGCAGCTACTCATTCTCGTGGGTTGCACGTGTACACGCTCCCCGATCTGGATTACGACTATGGCGCTCTGGAGCCAGCCATCAGCGGCGAAATCATGCAGCTGCACCACCAGAAGCACCACCAGACTTACATCACCAACTTCAACAAGGCCCTCGAGCAGCTCCAAGACGCCGTCGCCAAGAAAGATTCCTCCGCCGTCGTTAAGCTCCAGGGCGCCATCAAGTTCAACGGCGGAGGTCCGATTCCCTTTTTCTTTTTCTTTTTTTTTCTTTCGATTTCGTCTTTCTTTTTTTTAATGGCTTACTAGATGATAAATTACGGCGACTGAAAATCGATTCGTGAATAAGTAATAGTGGATTGGTTTAGGTTGTTGTGAATTAGAAGTTTGTTGACCTTTGTTGATATAATGAAAGAGATACAAAATAGAAGCAGGAGATTGGGGATTTGCTTTATACATTGCTGTGATGCCGGTAGTAATTAGTGAAAGTCAAATATTGAATTTATGTTAGGCACTAATGATCCGATACTTAAAGTTGACAACAAATTCGTGTTGTATCCAGACTGGAATGAACTTGAATTTTAAAATGGACAGCATATCCGTATTGTACCCAATACCAGTACTGTGTGTGTGTGTGTCAAATTATTTGCTTGGATAGAGGAGTGGTTGGTGTCTAATGCCTATAGTAGGATGGATTGGTTGGTGCAAATGAACAGTGAGATGGATCGTTGTTCTTTATAAGCATTTATAGAAGAAGAAAATAAAAAAGTAAATGATTTGAGCTTCTTCCATAAGTCAATTATGCGCTTAACTTTTATAGAAATTCTCTCTCATCTGAATTCTCCGAAAGTTGAGGTACATTAGTTGATTTTAACTCATGGGAGAAACCAATTCATTTTGGCCCTGTTTGGATAAGTTTTTTCATTAGCATTTATAGGAGAAGCTTCTCCTTTCCATAAGCTTCTCCCTGTAAGTGCTTATGAAAAAACTTATCCAAACCGGGCCTTTACCTTCGTATTTTCTTTCTCTTTTAAGTGCTTATGGAAAAGTTTATCCAAACAACACCTACATCTTCTTTTCATATATACCCATTGTGAGAAATTATGCCTGGTTTTAAAATGAATCGAACGAACTTTTTACTGATGAAGCAAGGATATATTTTCCATGATTTTTAAAATTGCTTAATTTAATTCATGTACAACTAAGAATGTTTATTGCAGGTCACGTCAACCATTCTATTTTCTGGAAAAATCTAGCTCCTGTTCGTGTAAGTTTTTTTACCTTGATCTTGTTTTATGAGAAGTCTCTTGTCTTTGGCAGTTCGTTTACCTAGTTCTTCACCCCTTGTGCAGGAAGGAGGTGGTGAACCACCCAAGGGTTCACTGGGATGGGCCATTGACACACATTTTGGCTCTTTTGAAGCATTAGTACAAAAAGTTAATGCAGAAGGTGCTGCACTACAGGGGTCTGGATGGGTGGTGAGTTGTGCAGATTCTGAGATTCCCAGCATATCTTCTATCCTTACATATCCTTAGAGCTTAATGTCTCGGTCATTATTTGAAATGCACTGTTTCCTTTTACTTCATTTGTACTGCTTGCCCAGTGGCTTGGTCTGGACAAAGAGTTGAAGAGGCTTGTAGTTGAAACCACTGCCAACCAGGTAAACTACCCATTCCACCTTCCATTGCTCCTCCTCCTTTTCCATATGATGCCAGGAGGCTACATAGTCTCTTTGTTTTGGTTTGGTCTCCAATTCTGCCTTTTTGTATTTCTGTTGTATATTGTGTCACACCATTCAAGATCCTTTTACAGTATATTGCTTTTATGAATAGTCTATATTCCTCATGTTCAATCAATGAAATTCAACAATCAAGTATGTATTGCTTCTCTAGGCTTTTTAAGTTAATTCAATTGACATTTCAAAGTAGGTTATGCGCTAAACAGTGCTTTATTATTGCAATATGTCTCTGTAAACTGGGTTTGACTTTTGAGGTTCTCAGTTTATTTATACAGGTTTGCTCTCCTTTTTAGTTTGCTTACGCTTTTTTCTTATTGGGTCTTTGCATAAATTTTATTAAATTTATAGTCAAGTCCCAACCTACCACCATAAATTCTTATATCTCCATGTATACAACATCTTGCCTCCTGGACAAAATGTATTGTATGCATATCAAACTATTTGTACCTGTTTACACCAACAGTGTTTATTTTTCCTGCCACCATTTTGTTTTTTGGGGTCTCTCTTTTAAGTTCATTTTCTCTTGGTCTAATTGCTAAGAAGGAGCTATCTCGTTCTCAGGAGGACCTGCTGCCACCTGCCACCATATCTAATTAGTTTTTCCCTGCTTCATCTATCTGAACTCTTTATTCACTGTCTTGATGTCTTCCATTTTATGCTTTTATGATCTGGCTCTTCAGCCACTACACTCACTTCATTGATTTAGACCCAACCACCTAAACACGAAAGAGTCCACAGGTGAACCTTTTCTTTCTAGCTCTGTTTAATCTCTACCCTCTGAATCCATGGCTAACTTATAGTGGTAGGGCACAGAAGCTATTGGGTCTGTGTTCCTTTTCTTCCAGATCTGGTAAGAGAAGTTTAGTGTTCGTTCAGTTTTAATGAAGTTACCCTGGTTAATGATTACAGGGGCTTGATTACAATGTACAAATTTATAAAATTACCAAGACTCGATTCCAAATTTTAAAAGAAGTGTAGGGACCATTTCTTAGTGACATTGTTGGAATGTGGAGGACTTCTACTAATGTTAATGGTGTTCAGGATATAGAAAGATTGCTACAATGGAAACTGGAGAGAAGAAAAGGAACTTGTTAAAGTTTTTCATCTTTTCTCAATCCTCATTCTCATTTTTTTAGCCTTAGTGAATCATGTTTATGCTCTGCATACAATTTTTTTTCTGGTTTGTTAATTTTCAGATGTAATTTTGAACATTTTATTTGCAGGACCCACTGGTTACTAAGGGACCAAATTTGGTTCCATTGCTTGGTATTGATGTTTGGGAGCATGCGTACTACTTACAGGTAAAATTTTGAACTTGGCGATCCATTAGTGACTGCGTGGTTTTGGAAATAAATTGGCAATAAGAAAAGGAAACACAGAACACAATTTCTTACATTCGTAGATGCACATCAGTTGTCAAAATAATTTCTGATGTATGCTTGTTTTTCTTATTGCAGTACAAGAATGTTAGACCAGACTATCTGAAGAACATTTGGAAAGTTATTAATTGGAAATATGCCAGTGAAGTGTATGAGAAAGAGAGCTCTTAGTCTGAAAGTGCTACTTGATATAGCTCTTGAGATGACAGATTTGCAGCACGGTAAGAGATGTGGAATAAAATGATGTGATGTGATGTAATAAATAACACTAACTATTTTATGTAGTTGTACTGAAGAACCTCGAGCATTGTATGGCTGCATTTCTTGTACCAAGTTCCTCTTGTCTTATGGATTTTCTGATGCTCTGTTAAGATACTATTCGTTTCCAGTGATGTATATCTTTTGCCTCCAGGGTTTGATCCTTTTACTCGAATTAGTAAAATTCTGAAATTCAAGCCCAATATACTTTCATTTATTGGATGAACAACTTGGAGTTGTCGCATTTTTTTTTTATCGGTAAGAGCAAAAATAAGTATCAGGAGGTTTACATTAATTCATACACATCATTCAATTAATTGAGTTAAACTCTTTTGGTGGAGTTGTTATCACATGTTTACTCAGGATAATTTATGGGAAAAATCATCAATCTACTATACATTTGCAAGTGCATTTGGAGGAATGCAAGTGTCATTCTTTGGTGCAATACCTTCAAAGACAATCTTTTTATAATATAATTTTTTATATCAATATTTTATTTTGGAAAAATAATTTTATTTATATGCAATTTCTGGCCACATAATATTTTCATTAAGTTTCTATTTAAAATAAATTACATGTGTATTTGATTTATTCAATATATTTTGATCAGAAAAGTGTCAAATTATTTCTTCATTGACATTATAAATAATTTTTTTAATAACTTCAGGCATGGTGTAAATGCAACTTAACAATAATTTGTATTTCTTACATTGTAGAAAATTTAAGTTTTAGATGATAGTATAATTGTTTTTCCATACCTAGAGGAATAAATTTTTTTAAAATGATATTTTTCACCATTTGATAAGATATTAGTATTGTATAATTTTATAACTTTCAAGCATAGTAAAAGGATTTTCTGAATAAAATTCGATTAACGTATTTGAACACACATTAGCTGTTTGACAATTTATTTTATGTTTGAAAAATTTAAAAGTTATGTCATCTTATATATTAAATATATTATATATTATACATTTAAATATTTTTAATATGTAGTTTATAATTTATAACTAATATTGTGGAATCTAACGTATCAAAATCGATCCTGTTAACGTTTATAATTTATTTAATATATTGTGGAATCATTTTAATATATAGTTTATAATTTAATAAATTCATTTTCTGGAATTGATCAATTTAACCAATAATATTTGTAATATGAACATTAACAATATATTAACAATAAAATAGATAATATTAAATTTATAGTTTAATTTATTATTTTTTAATTATATAAAAAATTAAACAATAGCAGGACAAAAATAAATTAAACCAAGTGACCAACGGACTAATCCAATACATCATGGGTAAAATTGCTGTTTACACAATTTCTACTTGTACACTCTGCTTTCCCTTTTATTTTCGCAAATTTCCTAAAATACCTCCTTAATAGACTCACCCTTGTCTTTTTCTACCTCTTTTCTATTCTTCAAGTGTGATTGGTTTAGATAATAGAAATGAATAACATAAAAACAGAGAAAGATTATTTGAATTAAAGTAAAATATAAAAGGTATGATAATCACGTGATATTCATCTTATTTCTTCTCTATTTTTTTCCTTTTTTCCCTACACCAAACACACTCCAGAAAAACAAAATAGACACCTTGCAAACATATTCCGTTCTGGTTCCTCTGCGTGGCACATCCATATGAGAGGAAAGGGTAGTTTAGGGAAAAAATATGAAAAGGGGATAGTGTATATAGTAACTGCCGAGGTCAACTTATACATTGATTGGGCTAATCGAGTGAGGCCAGCCCTAATAAAAGCTATTCATTTGAAATCGGGTAATCGGATCGGGTTTTGGTCGCTATTAATAGGAAGGTCTGCAGAATTCAGAAACCCTAAATAGAGAGTTTCGTTCGTCACCATGGTAGAAGATCTATTGCCATTGTTTATTTTTGAAGCTTCTTCTTCATCTCATCGTTGGATCATGTTGTTGTTTGTAGACTTTCAAGCGCAGGAATGGAGGTCGCAACAAACACGGCCGCGGCCACGTCAAGTTCATTCGATGCTCCAACTGCGGCAAATGCTGCCCTAAGGTTCTTATTTCACTTTCTTCAACCTTCCTTTTTTTTTTTTTTATGCGGCAATTCAATTAAAGATTTTGAGATTTGTGAAAAAAATTAATAACAGGACAAGGCTATCAAGAGGTTTCTGGTGAGGAACATTGTTGAACAGGCTGCAGTCAGAGATGTGCAGGAGGCTTGTGTCTACGAACGTAATTTTCTTCTTCTTTTCTTTTCTTTTCTTTTTTCTTTTTTTGCAGGAAAATTCCACGTCTTATTTATTTGGTTTTTAAATTGTTATTTGTAGAATACACGCTTCCGAAGCTGTATGTGAAGATGCAGTATTGTGTTTCCTGTGCTATCCACTCTCATGTTGTGAGGGTTCGATCCCGCACTGATAGGAGAAAGCGTGAGCCTCCACAGCGATTCATCAGGCGCAGGGTAAATTTATCTGATTGAATCTAATTATCTGAATCTTTTAACTTCTTTATTTTTATATTCTTTTTTGTGTACATCAATCTTTAAAAATTTCAAAATCAAAGGAGACAACTTGCTTTCTGTGTACAGATGAGTTCCGTTTGTGTAATTACTTTGATATTGATGCACATGAAACATTTTTTGTATTGAAACACTGCCTTGCCACCAAATGACCATTCACCATTGATATTGGAGTAAACCATCGATTTCATCCTTGAACTATTATTACCCACTCTAATTAGTAGTTCTTTAAGTAAAAATCGCTATCCAAGTCGTCCTAGAAGCATTAGATATCATGTTAAATATTCCTCAAATATTATAAAAAAAACCCTTCAAATTGGCTCCTGAACTTTACTGAAATGTATCAGTTTAAGGACTAGAAGTTGGATATTCAATACTTTTGGCCCTCATGTATTACTCGAATAATTTTATTACTTTAAGGGCTACGAAGTGAAGGTAATACTTGGGGGGATGAAAATTGTGGTTTATTCTTGATATAGTGGATGGAAAGATCTGAGGTTGGAATCTAACGTATCAAAATTGTGCCTTTTTCTATTCTTACAATTGAGCTGTATGTTTCACAACTCTATGCAAACATGTGTCTGCTTAGCCATCTTGATGAAAAATTGATGTTTCAATCAGTTAGTTAATGGTTAAAGAAAGCTAGAAAAGTTATTGTCCCTTTTGAATGTACAAAGGGAATTCGTTTAACATTTAGTTTAAATTAGGAGATTGCTATATTTTGTGTGGATAGACTCTGATTATCTGCATATAAAATTGTTTTATGGTAACACTCTTGTTTGATGAGTTTATTGATCTCTTTGCCAGGATGATGCACCAAGGCCTGGTCAGCCTGGTCAAGCCCCACGTCCTGCTGGAGTAGGAGCTCCTGCCCGAGCTTAAAAGAAAATTCCAAGTTTTTGGGGCTTGTTTGTTCAGTTTTATGTTGCAAACTTAAATTCCATTTGCTGTTTATTTTTGAAATTTCAGTTTTGTGTAGGGATATTATATTCTCTTCTAGTTGTTTGCTTCAGTGGTCGGAGAAAATTTTCTATTGTTATCATTTGATGGTTTTGAGGAGAATGTAACCTGATATATGATATATTTTAGCGTTTTGAAGTACCTCAGTTTGTCTGTGGTGGTAGCAAGTTTTGATTTTTGATTTCCAAATATAAATTCTGTTCTGTTAAAATGGAATTAAATTGGTTTTTAACTGTATTTTGAAACACTTTCTAGAGTTTACTTCCAAATGCAAATTGCAAAATTGGTTTTTTTTTTTTAACAGTAGACAATCTATCTAACTTCATCTTGACATTTGACTTTCAAACATTTTTTCAGAGCTTTTATGCTTTTTTTTGCATCTCAATAGTTGTTATTTTTTGTTATGTTGAATCAAAATGTGAACCTAAACTAATTCTAGATACAAGTAGGAAATAATGCCTTGACGTCTTCTAAATTTTCAGAAGATGATGGTTACTTATCTTGAAGAGCTCACATTGATTGGGAATATAACCAAACTACCCCTTACAAGAATTGGGTAATCCTCCCAGCTTTTTGAGTCAGGTTTTGGAATTGATAGGCTTACTGGCATAGTACACTTTTAGTAACTATATTTTACCTTTTGTATATGATATTGGTCTTACTTCGTAGTTTTAAGTTCCCTACATCTGTGACGTGAGTTTTGTAGCCATTCTTCCGCTGTTGTGACTCCCTCTCACCAGATTATAATGCTCCTATTTCTCACAATCCTCTTCTGCTCTCCTTACCTACATCTGGGAACTGCAAACAATTTCATTCAGGCCCCAAGCAAGTATTGGGATTTATTATCCAACAATGCAGAGTAACAAAAACCTTTCTCCCCTGCCTTGAGCCAACTCCACGTGCCAAATTATTATCCAACAGTGTAAGAAATGTTAAATTACTTAAAAAAATACATGCTTATTTATTATACTTTGTTTCTAAGAACTTATCATGAAGATTTGATGATTTTACTTATATTGTTTAAAATTGTTTTTTAATAATTAAATTTTTTTAATGATACTATGTTAAAACAATCAAAAATACGTTTCTTTATAATTTTTATTTTTGCATCAACAAGTGACCAAATATTTTAATTAAAAGTAAAAATAAACATTTTAATAATGAATTAAAATAAATAGTTTGGCTTTAAAGAAAATAATAAAAAAGGTAAAATTTTAATTTTCATAATATTTTATTTAATTGTGTGTGAGAGTGATAAAATAGGCAAAACGATTTTTAAACCGAAAGTATAAAAAAGAATTTTAAATGAATTAGTGACCCAAAATAAGAACTAAAACAAAATAATAAGACTGAATAAAATTTGCAATTAGGGATATTTTGATTGTATTTTCAATCAATGTCGACTGAATGTTAGTCAAATAATTAATTTTCATAAAATTTCCAAGGATTAATCCTTCATTATAAAGCTCAATAGGGAGCCTTTGAATTCATATTCATATTACAACCCTTCTTGATTCATTTGCATTCATAAAGAAGGAAGAATGTCAACGTTCGACAATGAGATTGTGATCTGTTACTATTTAAGGATTTTTTAACAAGTCAAATTTGTAATCCACCTCATGTAACATTTTGATTGAATCACACTAGAATTAGAAAGATCTATATGCTATATAGGTGTGAGTCTGTGTAGTTAATTAATGACTTAAAGAAATTAATGAGTACTACCTATATTGTTATGTATCTACTTTTTGATAGTCAAATCACTTAAGAATTTTATAGTTAAGCGTGCTTGACTTACAGTAATTATGGAATGAGTGACTTTTTGAAAAGTTTTTTGAAAAACATGTGAGTGAAGACAAAGCATGTTGAAAAGTCCCGTGTACGATTAGTCATTGATCTTGGAAGCAGACAAAATTAATTGCAAGATCTCGAAAAGGATTACCTTCGGAGGATTCTAATCAATGAGGAGTTGAATGAAGTGTTATCGTGTGAATTATTGTGGTGTGAGAACTGTCGAGAAATCGACAATTATGAATGTTATAAATGATATTAGAGCAGACGTCTATCCTAATATAGTATGGTTTAAGAACGAACTAGACGGAAGCTAAATCCAAAATCAAGACATGATTGAGTAGGATAAAAGGGTCAAATTTATTTTGTGTTCAAAATTTAAAATTCAAACCCTATATTCCCTTGAGAGAATTTAGATTGGACTAAATATACTATAACAAAATTTTCAATTATTATAACAATATATATTACATAATTTGTATTATAAGGACTTCATGTATTTTTTTTATAAGAGAAAATTATATTTGGATTAGGTAGACTAATATGGACAACAAAGATCTATCTTCAAGAATTTAATGTGATTATTATTTAGGGTCCAAAATTCTAACTCTTAATTAAACTTGAATAATCTCATATCAGTCAATTCACATACTTGATATAACAATACATTATTAAATGCACTAACTAGTTACAATTAAACAATATTTTATGTTTATATATATAAATGTAACATTATTTTTGATGAATTAGTATTGATTTTTTTTATCTATAACATTAATTGGTTAATGACTAATTTTTATCAAAAAAAATCTAACTCGCCACCTTTAATAAAAAATTTCTAACCACAATCTTCCGTCCAATACTATACTTAAAGAAATACAAACCATTTAAACTAAAATTATTATTTCTCATTTATGATTGGTCTAACTCTTCATATCATGCGAACATCTTTTCTTGGAGGAAGAGAAAAGATAGCTTGCCTTCCTCTCTCTCTCTATATATTTAATAATAGCCTTTAAAATAACGTGTTTTAAAGTGAGTAAAATTAATTACACTTCATTAATATAGGATGACTTGTTTGAGATGACCTTTTCAACAGCTCACGATGAATTGTGCACAACAACATATACTTGTCTGACATTCGTGTATCACAAATTCGCACATACAGCCACATTGATCAAATTATCAAATAATACGCATAATAATAATAATAATAATAATAATAATAATAATAATAATAATAATAATAATAATAAAAGAGATAAAGAGGTTAGTATCCAAACAAATTAATGGACTTTATGATCTTTTTTATTTCTGATTTCTAAATTTCATAACACTGCACTGCAGCAAAACCTGAATACAGTATGAAAGAGCATCATCCTTTGAAAAAAATAAAAAAGTATAATCCTGCAGCTGTATGAGAATGACATAAATAAAAAATATTTACAAATTCAAGTAACAAAATAGTAAAGAAGAAGAAACTCTGTGATTAAAAAAAGAAACCGAAATCAGCAACGACTGAAGGAGATGGCGATGAGTGATGGCAATTGGTAAGAACGGGTTGAGGCTGTACACGGACCGAGTTCGATCTCGATACAGAAACATTCGACAAAACTAGTTGTTGGTTCCTTTGCTTGGTCCAGATGGTGGAACCGGCCCCTTCGGAAGCATGTTCAGGATCATTGGTCCGTATTTCCCTCCGGCGACCCTCCTGTCGCTGGGAAGCGCGAGGTTCAAGGAAGGCTCGGTCGCTGCAAAGTTATTATCAGCAGATGTTGATGTTGACGATGTCAGAAGAAGAAACACTAGCAGCAGCATCGCTGCAAGGTGCTTTGCCATTAATTCCTAGTGAGGAAATTAAGCTGAGAATACTGACATGGAATATATACTATATGAGAGAGAGAAGGGAAGGTTGGAGAAACTGTGTGGGAAGTATCCTTCAGATCCCACCTTGCTTAATTCGTATATATAGATGCCAGTTGAAAGGGTCAAAAAATCAGAACACACAAATAGTAAATGGGTGTTTAAAAATTAAGTGAAAAATTACATCTGAGACAAAAAATATTTTTGTTACAAAAATCAGGATACTTAATTTTTTTTATATTTATATTCGTTAGATTATATTAAAAATACACATTATAATAATTTTAATCAGACACACATAATAGTAGTTGGTGTTGTTGTGTTGTACACTTGTGTGTGTTTTTGTAAACTTTTTAGTTCTTTAACACAAGGCGTGATTTCTTTTGATTCTCATGACTAATTAATATGCTCCTATGACTTCTTCATTGCCTATTTAATTAAGGTCATCCAGATGTCAACTACTCTTCAAAAACAGAGAGTAAAAAAATCTTAAAAACTTTTACTTTCGTCAGTTATTGATAGCAATGCATTCATCTATCCGCGTAAGTGGTAATGGAGATTAACTGAGGCAGGGTTTTTTCTTCTTCTTTCAATTAAGGCTAAATAACATTCTTGCATCATTATCTATTTTAAATATATGACGTAATGTGCCCTTATATGAATTTGAGTGTTAATTGACACTATGTTTGTTTAAAGAAAGGGATGACAAAGAGGAATTTTAATGGAAGATAAATGAAAAGAGGAAGTAAAAGAAAGGAAAGCATCTTGTTTGGTTTAATTTAAAAAAAGGTGGAAAAAGTCTTTTTTATCTAAATAGCAAAGAAAGAAAAGAGAGAGAATAATACTACTAATACTTTTTGTCGGGTAAAAAAAAAACATTTTTGTCTTGTAATCTTTTAAGTTAATGTATATATTTTCTTTTAAAAAATTCTAATTATATGGAGTAAGTCACTTTGATAAAAAAAATTACCACCCACAAACATTTATTATTAAAAAATAATTATCAACACATAATAAACTGTCAACTGTCAAGCTTTATAAACTATAGTGTAATTTTTAAGATAATTATTATAAAAATTAACAAAATTATCATGTATAATAGTTTGTATTAAGATGTCATTATACATTTATTTTTACTTTTTCAATGAATCGATAATTTATTCTTAAGTATTTAATTTTGTTAGCACACTATAAAAATGATAAATTACTTTCTTTTTCAAATATTAGAGGAGAGATGAAAACAAATTGAAAGGGGAAGAAATTAAGCTCTACCATTTTCCTTCTTTTTCAAATTTTTAAATCAATTATCAATATAACTTTTTTTTGGGCCAAGTTCAACATTTATAAATTATAAACTAATGTACTTCAATACGTTTTCATTTAAATATTACCCTTCAAAAAATATAATGAACAGAAAATGATTCGCTCCATTCTATCTGCTCATTTTGAATTATGATTTTATTCCTTTGCTAGGAAACGAATTCATCACATAGAACTTATATATTTTATGAAAAATATAAAAATTAAAAAATCAGATTTTTTGGTGGAGGGTATGTCAAATGGTACTGATCATGAAACTAAAACCACGGTAGTTTTTAATAAAAATAAACAAATAAATGGCAAGAGCAAAAGTGAATGTTGTTTTATGTCTGTGTGTATGTGTTTGTGAAAGATAGAAGTCAGAGTTTTGACTATGAAAATTAAGGTTGGGTTGGGTCATGCAATTGATCCAAAAGTAGGTGTTGTTGAACACCCACCTTGCTGCTATTCTAACTTAGTACAATTTCCCCTTTGCTATGTTTAGACAGTGACAAAGATTTAGAAGGAAAAAAATGAGTATAACTTATATATATTGTCATTGTGAATACACATATTTAATAGGAAGTCAACATATCATCATAATAATCAACCAAGAGAATGATGTGATAAAATGATCAAATTATATTGGATGTCTGAATACTTATATTAACATTGTATATAAATTAAATTAAAAATAAATAAAATATTCTGACATGTGTACTTGCTAGCGGTATTTATGTAGAAATGTAGGAGGGTGAATATAGGCCATATTAAGTATATGCAATTGTATTCATCCACATTCCACAACCGCGTTGGATGTCAATCTTATATTTAATTAGCATAATCATAATTATTTTACATTATAAATTAAGAATTCTTAATATAAAATATAAGTAATGTTTATATCAATAACTTTAATTAAATATATACCATCTCAATCCAATAACCTACATAAAAATGCAAAAATTATTACCAAATATAAATTGTATGTAAAAATGATCTCACTCAGACACACACAATACGTAGGAAAAAAATGCAAATAAGTGAGAAAAATAAGTAAAAAGAATTATAAAAATAAGGTGAAAATTAGAGGAAACAATTCATTCGAAATGAATCACACATACAAAAAAAAGCAAATGAAAGAGAAAGAAATATTCAAATAAAAAGAAAAAAATATTAAAATGAGTGAGAAGATTATGTAAATAAGAAGAAGAAAAATGAAGAACAGTCATTTCAATGAGTAGGAAAAAAATATATGTAAATAAATGAGAAAAAAATGAAAACTATTGAGATGAACAGAAAAAAAAACTATACGAATGAGTAAGAAAACAAGGCCAAAACGACAAGAAAAAATAATACAAAAAGAAAAGAAAAATTGGAGAAAAATCACAATAACTTCCATAGTATTTTTATTATTAATTTTTATTTTTTATTTTGTTGAAATATATAATAGAATATAATATAGTATAATATATAGTGATAAATTTAAGAAAAATAAATAGAAAACTTAAATTATAATATAAATGTCAAATGGATTAACCCACACCGAGCTTGATTGTAAAAGGAATGTGTGAAAAGGGTTGTGGAATTCAACCCATTCCTTTGATTGGACATGAGTGAAGCAAATATAAGCGTCCACGATCCACAGTTTTAGAAGAAAAATAAAAGTATATTGTTTTATTCATTTACGTTAGAGGCCGAGGGCTTCTACCTGCGGAATCTCTTCATTCATATTATATAATTAAATTTATTAATATATATACACTGATTCGGATTTATTTTCCAATCTAATTACGTTGAATTAAATTTTATAAGCATTTGAGTTTAATTTATTCAACCTAATTAAAATCTAATCATTAAAGAATTGGATAACAACATCTATTTTTTAAATATATCTCAATCTATATCATATAATTAAATTAATTATTAAATACAAAACACATTAATTTTTAACTCATATAATTTATTAAATTATTAAATTAAATGAAAAATGATTTTTTTAATTTGTTGTTTTTATGTCTATCTTGATTTTGTTTATATTTTTTCATGCTAATATAATATTTATTTTTATCTAAAATTAAAATATTATATTAGTATTAAAATCAATAATTCTTATAATCAAATATCTTTGGAATTTAATTTTTTTAAGTGTAATTAATCATTATACATTTACAAAATTTTATGCAAAAATAACTTATAGTTCATTAAACAAAATTTGCAAAATAAAAAATATTTATTAAATATTCAAACTCGATTAATCCAATCAATTTATGATGGGATTGATTTGGATTGAGTATGCAAAAAACTTACACAAATTCAATCTAAGCCATCAAATTTTAATCGTTGGATAACGAATTTAAATAACTCCTTTTATAGATAATTATGTTTGAATTAATTTTATATTAAAGAATATGTGTCATGACAGAAAAAAATGTTCATGAACATTTGTCAAAACAATTAATCAGGAATTTTCATGGCCAAAATATATTATTCCTAGCTATTACACTTATATTATATATGTTATCACAATCCACCAAAATGAGTATATATATCTTGCGCAAGTGATGAGATCAAGATATTAACTATATTATTGTCATCATAATTGCTGTCCCAAAATAAGCATCGTTGGCAATTCAATCGCAAAGCAATGATGCTACTTTATATGAACTTTCAAGCTTAGTAAAAGATTCAGGAAAGATCGAAACGAATATGAACATGTAATTCTGGCTCACAGCCTTCCTCGTGCCCTTAGCTTTTTTCTTTAAGGTTGATTAGCCCTTTAATTTTTCTGAAAGGACTTGACCATCTTCACCTTTCGGTATGTTAATTTGAATTAGAATGCATTAGGGTGAAATAATATTTTAATGACATTAGCATGACCGAAGAATTAAGCATATACGTCAGGGTTAGTGGTTGTTTATGAAAAGCCAAAATGTTTGATACTCATCAGTTAAATTGTGGTATTTGGCTGCCTGGTAACTTAAAGTAAAAAAAGGGCAGAGATTGAAGAATATATATTATCTATATATTAAATCGTTTTTTCAATGTGCATTTTTATGGATATACGTTAAAGAAGTCAAAATAAAAAAAATATTTGTTATATTAAATATAGGATATGTTATACTCCTTATAAAATTTAAATATTAATTTTATTCTCATAATTTTTTTTATTAATTTGATTCCTATAAAAATAAAATATATTTTTCTGGTCATCAATGATAATTCTATTAGATAATAATTTGACGTTTATAAGTGAAATTTAATTATAAATTAATTAAAAAGTTATAATTTATGCCGGTTAAAATCTCTCAAGGTGAATAAAAAAAAATTCACAGTTAAAAACTTTCAAAACTTATAATTTTTTGTCACTTTTTTTATGGTTTTCTTGCGATGAGATTAGGGGAATAGATAAAATAATAGTGAGTTTTAATATCTTCTATGTGTACTTGAAAAAAGTAAAAATAAGTAAATATGTTAATAACGTCAAAGAAACATATAACAGCTCAGGCACACATCCTCTTTTATGAATGCATTAACAATCAACACCATATATTATGGACGGAAAAATCAACACGTTTTTTTTTTTTTGCAATAGTAAATTTAATTTAAAATATCATAGTAATTTATTATTTAATTTAAATAAATCATTTCTCTCTCCTCTTTTATTTTTTTAAGTATTCTCTCTCCTTTCACCCGGCATTAATTTTTTAAATCTTATTTTCTCTCACCTCCATAAATGCATTATAAAAATAAATGTATATTAAATATTTCCCCAAAAATAACCTTAGAGAAAAAATTTCATTTTATGCATAATATATTAAGCGTTAATAATTTAGCTCATGTTTGGTAAAAAAAAAAGGTTACGTTTAATTTTTTTTTATTTTAGCTTAGGAAGTGCATACATTTTAGCTTATGAGTCTCGTGATATAATAAACAATATTTTTGAAACATCTTAAATCAACATAATATAATAACATTTTATATTAAACATAAATTATTGTTATTCGTTAAAAATTTACATTTGATAAATTTTTAATAAAAACAAGTTTACTAAATCATCTGATGTAAGATTATTTTTTAGAGAAATATTTAAAATGTACATGAAATTATAAAAAAACTATAAATTAAAATATACACTTATTTTTATAATACATGTATACTACAATGAGAGGTGAGAGAAGGGAGAGCTTAAGAAACTTAATGATGGTAAGAAGAGATAGGATCATAGGAAGAGAAATAATTTATTTAAACTAAATAGTAAATTACTATGATTTCCTTAAATTAAATTTAGTATTACAAAATAACTTGTTGATGTTTTTGTCCATAATTTATGATGTTGGTGGTTAATGTACTCATATTATAAAAGGGACATATATAAATATTATTATAGTCACACGTTGGTTTTGGGGAGAATATACCTTGAAACAATCCTTTCGGGTTTTAGGTGGAGATGAAAGCAAGGAGAAGCCCATAGCAAAACCCCAGAAAAGTGAAATGAAATTTAACTTAGAATTCTTCTTTTAAATGAAAAAAAAAAATAAAAAATCATCAGCAACGACCCCACAGTAGGCTCTCCTTTAATGTTTCACCAATCTTATCTCAACTTTTCAATATTTCTTGGTCTGCCAAAAGTGGTGTTTCTTTCTTTGATTCTATTAATTAGAAGAGCCAAATCCACTTTTATATGATTCTCAGACGTATATGTACATAGTTGAAATTGTTCAAGATCCATATCCCGTAACATACCATAACTGCTTAACAACTTTTTCCCTCTCTTTACCTCTATATGAGACATTCATGCAATCAGGTACCTTAGACCTCATTTTATACACATCTTACTCTTAATTATTGACTTAAGTGTCGAAATATGTATATGTTTGTAGGTTTTTTCACTCATTGTGGATCATTAATTTTCACTCTTTAGAGTCTTCTTGACCTATGGATTTACTGTCCCAAACAATAGTGTCGTATGTAAAAATGTATGGACACTTCCGGTGGAGGAGTCAACTTCGATGAGCAACATAACATTAATTGGATCAACAATAACTAGAATTTGTAAATTTCTACTAAGATACTCCAACGCTTAAGTTAATTAATAAGTGCGAAAGGTGAGCATATCAAGCTATAAGAGTGGACGTGAAGGTATGTGATACACCTTATATAGCGTGTAAGCGAAAATGATCAATTAAGTGGTTAACACGAGTTGTAAGGCATGTAGTGATACTTAAAATAATTCAAAACTGTACATATTGTAGTTAATTTCTTTGCTGAATAGATCAATGATGTTAAGTTATTGTATCATATATCAAAGGTATTTGCGACGTATGTTGAAAGTATTCGATATATATGTTCAGGGATCAGGCCAGACACATAATCACATAGCCTCATTATTATATTAAGCTAAATTTGAACATAGAGGAGGGTGCATGTCCTCGCTCGCTATATATGGTCAAAAGAATAGACATCAATCATGTCTGGCTCAATATTAACCAACTATTTCTTTAAAACATATATAGTTTATATGGAAATTAAGGATAAACATGAAGAGAAGCATTGCCTTTTGACATTAATTAAAAACATATTTTATCTATTATATAACGACAGTCAATAGAGATAAGCAATATGGTCTTGTGTTCTCTGTGGCCCTTAAGAAGCCCTACTTTATGAGAAACAAATTATACTACGTGCCCTACTTTTTGAAAAAGATTAAACATGCTATGATCATAGTGGGTTATAAATTATTGAAATAGGCATTGCCTTGACAACTTTTGAAGTTATTCTTTGATCTTCTACACTTTCCTTAGACGATAAAAAATGGCTACGAGGGGATATAAGGCCAGGTTTGTGCTCATAATTGTGCTACCTCTTCTTCTGTCTTTGATGTGCCAAGAGATTGTAGCAACGGGAAGATTAAGAAGCAAAAAGGAGGGTTGTGTATCTACTGGCATTGCTTGCCATGTCAAGGTCACTGGATCACATGATCCTCTAGAAATGGATGAATATGATCAAGCTTTTGTTTCTCCACCTCATGATGATTATGACTTCTATAGAAAACATGGTGATATTCCAAGCCCAGGTGTCGGTCACTAAGGTGAGTATCGATCTATTGATATTTGATACACCTATTGTTTCTTAATTAATTAACATGTGTATTTTTCATAAGATACAGTTTGTTCCTTTTTCCCTTTTTGATTTTTTTTTCAATGTTCAATTGGGCATTTTGTGATATTGTTCTTGTTCTTGTTCTTCGTAGATTGGCTTAAGATTGTGATTATGGTTTTGGGGACCAAAACTTGCCTGTTGGTCAAATACCGTGCCGAAGAGGATGTCAGAGATGTTTTATATGGATTACTGTGGGTATTTTAGTTGTTGTTTAGTGTTTATATGACATACAAAATTGAGGATAAGATAAATTGAATTTATAAAGATTTGTTTATTTACATAGTGAGGATGAGATGCAATGTTTGTGTATTTTATTCTGTCAAAATAAATAATAAGTTTTTTTTTTTTATCGTTTTTATTTTGCCACTTGAACTTGAATAAGTCCAGCTTGATACGAAATGAAGATGAAAAACTATATATAAGAAAGAAAGAAAAGATGAGAAACACTGCCTATTGCTTTTTTTCTTTTTTTTTTTTTCTTTTTATGGTGGGCACATTGTCAGTTTCTTCTATCTTTTGTCTGGTTAAAGGGTCATATTTATTAGCACTTTCTTTCAAATTGCCAAATTAAATACTGTTGAAAACTTGAAATGTTTATTGAAAGGAGGCCAGACACCTTAAACAGAACTAGAATATGTTTCCAAAAAAATAATTATGTTTATAAGATCAAATATATTTTTAATCCTTGAAAATAAATAAAAAATACTTGCTTTTAATCTCTAAAACATAGTCTCTTTTAATCTTTCATTTATAAAAATATGTCAAATGTAGTTTTGATCTTCCATTTCTAACCATATTATTAATAAATGCATACTTGACATATTTTCATAAATAAGAGACAAAATGACACAATTTTTTAGATATTAATTCTTTATAAAAATTTAAAACATATTTAATTCTTTGTAATTAAATATTTTTGGAGGTTCTTATGAACTTAAGGGAGGAGGAGTTGAGTTATCTTTGATATATATTAGATGAGTTATTTAGAATTTAACCTTTTAAAAAAATTATTCCTATATCATAAATTAGATTAAATAATTTGAAGAGAGGGACTTAATTTCATTCTTTCCACTCTTTTAATTAGAAGTTCTCATCATTCTCTATTCCTTTATTTCTATAATTTGAATTTGCAACTAGCCAAAAGAATTTTCTCTCAATCATCTCAAACTACATTCTTTTTATTTTTGTGTATAAGTGATCTTCTTAATTGTAAATCTTTTTTCAATTTATTCACCGGAAACAGCATCTGCCTAATCTTTTAGTCTTAAAGGGCTGCAAAAAACATCAGAATAATGCCCAGACATATGCCCAATGCGTCAATACTACAAAGCTCTAATTCTAAAGACACGAAACTAACAAGAAAACCATAAGGCAACTACTTAATACACCTTCTTTTTACTTGGTGCACCCTATAAGCTAAAATAATGAATTGGAATGTATTATTATGCCCGTTGATAGTGTTTTACTCCATCCCACTGCCACCAGAGACAGTGTTGTTGTGATGTAGCCGACAACAAAGGAGTTAAAGAGCATGGCAATCGGAAATGGAAGTAGTGATCGAATTTGAAAATCATAATTCTAGATTGAGTAATATGGAATACAAATGTATTCAACATTTGAATAACCAAGCTCCTCTCACAGGTTTCAAAATTTCAAAATGCAAATGGTACCATGAAAATAATTTCAAATAGCTGCATCGTTTCAGGAATTATATAAAGAAAATTGCTCAATTAGCTCAAATTAGGTCAACTTGATTCGGGTCACTGGTTTTGACCAAAATAAATCAGGTTGAACTAAATTAATTACATAACCAATATGATAATCAAACCAGACCAATCAAAATATCATTTTCTGATTGAACTGATTCAATTTTCACAACTATGATTATAACTCATCCAACTCTTGCTTACCACAAGTTTATTATATTATTTTTTTATATTATCTATGTATATAATATGTGTATATCATTTGTGCTGGCATTTATGTAGATAAACTTAAATCACTTTCCTTTTATAAGGTGTGGGTTTGAAACTCTACTACACCTTTATATCTCTAAGCCCAAAATCACATAATTTCTTGAAGATGTTAGAATAACTAGTTTAATTGAATCCTACATTATGTGGAAAATAATACAAGGGAAATTAAGGGGATGCATTTAATTGGAATTTTAAATGATTTTAAAAGTTTTTTTTTTAAAACAATCTTGTGGTATTCAAAATCATAAAGCTTTCAATAAATTATTTTGTTGATTGAATTTTTATGAATTTTGTATGACTTTTTAGTTGTATCTATAAATATTATTAATACACATATATATATATATATATATATTTCTTTGTTCTGTGGTAAATTAGTACGATGATTCCGTTGAATTGGTATTATTATTATACTTGCCTCTGTTATTTATTCCTGCTATTTTTTCTGTTAATTTTTTAATTGAATTTCTTTTTTTTATGATTGTTAGTTTGGTTTGATGATTACTATTGTATAATAACTAGTTGCTTACCAATATAGGAGGTTCACGACAAGGAAAATAACAAAAGAAAAGATAAAGAGAAAAACAATTATGAATCTTGGAATATGGAGGATACCAATGAGTTGTTGCACCCCTTGGTGGAAGCTATAAAAAATTGATTACATGATATGCTACTGGGTGCTCGGTAAACAAAATGTAGAAAGAGTTACACTTTCTCATCTCAATGCCAAAACTAGCTAGGTTCCATAAAACCCATAATCATTGCCTGGATCGAATGATTGAAATGGATCTTCATCTTTGGAATTATCGGTTAATGAAGATCAAAATTTTGAACCTATTGTCCGGATCAAAGAACATGGACGAGAAGATGTTAATGTATGGAGGACTAGTATGACTTTAGATATGTTAAAAAAATACTATATTGGAGGACAAGAATATAGAGCCAGGTAATTGTTATAATTTGTATTGATTATATGTTTTTTAATCCAAACTTTATCATTTATTTGTTATTTTTCTCATTGATCATGATATTTTTGAATTTCTTTAAAATCTTTTAAATTCATAAAATCTTTTTAAATTTTATAAATTCATATTTTATAAATTTATTAAAATATAAACTATAAAATCCTAACCATAAAAGTATTTTAAGAAAAAATCTTAAAAATTATTACATTCTTACACAATCTTTTAAAATGCACATGACTTTTTTTTATGGAAAAACTTTTAAAATGCTACTTAAATACACCCCAATAACTAGTTCAAAGATAAAAAAGAATAAATATTAAAAAGGTAAAAACTTATATTTTAAAGAAAATTCTTAGAGTAATATCTCAACAAATGCTACAAACTAATTAAAAAAAACTTGTTACAAAATATTGGCTTTTATAGTTCAAAATTATAAAAGCCAATTGTGTCGGCTGCCCTGGGTACTTTGCATGTTGAATTTACTTTAAAGTTGAAGATAAAATTATCCTTAAAATTTTGGCACTGTCTCATTTGTTTCGAATTTTTATAGTTCAAAATATTGCACTTATGCTAGGTTGTTTGGACTAAACTTCAACTTCAAGCTTAATTTATCTATGATCTAGCTACACTTAATCTAATCAGAGTTTCTCTTCATGAAAAGTATAGATATTTGTTTAAGCTTTCCATATAAACTAAAATCACCTCGATCGATCACATTATTGGATAACAAGTTATGATCTAGAAAAAAAAAGAAAAAAATCATTAAAATCCAAAACTTAAACCTTTTAAATATTACTCAATTATCTTAATTACCCCCTCCCCCCAAAAAAATAGTTTAATCATAGTTTTTTTTTTCATTTAACAGCTTCATCACATGAGAATATAAGTTAAGTTATTTTCTTCCGGTATTTCATGAAAATGGAAACATTAAAAAATAACTCTAAATGTACATATATACTTTATATTTATCACTACTATAGTATTTTCTTTTTACTTTGTTTCACTTTTTTTATTAAAAAAAAAAAACACTCCATTAATGAAGATGTAACATCTGCATGATAATTGGCTAGTCCAGTAGTCCTCAACACTCAATCAATCAATCATGCTTGGTTCCAAATCCACCAAATACTGCAGAACCAAACCGTGTTCCAGCACAATATCCTCGTATCACAGTTGTTGAACCGTCACTTCCCAACTATGTGCTATATCTTGAGCAAGTCGATCTATATATGTCCGCTTGCTCTGATACAATGGAAGAGGAGAGTTGAAATTATACCACAATTGCACGGTCCTATATATGTACATAAGGGAGGAAGAGTCACTTTCTTCAAATATTACTATATATCCGAGATACACTTAATTTGGCCGTGTAAATGAGATGCCTTTTTACAGGTAAGGTTTTAATATTTTATATCAAAATAATAATCAAATTGGATTAAGTGGTGACATTAGTTTATGTCCAACTGCATTTTGAAGCACAATTCACAAAAGGTGGAACTGATCCAACTTCCAATTGGTGCTCATCTATATATGTCTCGCATTCATCATTGTAATTCTATACATCTTGATTTTGTTGTCTTGTGGTCTAATCAAAGTATTTCTTATCTATTAAGCACTCTTAGCATTCATCTAAATCTAATGGAGGTGCGATCGATGGCAGTTTGTAGCAGTTCGGACAGTAGCTCAGTTCAAAATAATTTTGTTTTCTTTAGTGTACACATCGTATTTGCAGTTCTGAAGAGTTTACGACAGTTCAGTTCAGTCTAGTTTTAACTGACTCCAATGCATATAATATTAGAAAAGTTGATGTTACTTCTCATTTTTCTTCCCTGGAAGCTAAGTCCTTGGGCAAAAGGAAGAGATGCATGAAAATGGGGGACAATGAGAGCTAAAAGGGTGAAACCTTATGAGTTAAAGTGATGTGGTTTTGATCAGTAGTTTTTTTTTTTTAATCAAAAAATATTAATTTGTTAATTTTATTAAAAATGTTATTAGGAATTCGAATTTTCTCCTCCTGACTTTTTTCTTTTGTCTTTCTCTAAAGTCAATCTTATATTTTTCGTTTGATTAGTTGTTATTTTCACGCTGGATAAATCTTTGCTAACTAAACAATTTAACGTGTCAAGTATTATAGATATTTTGTTAATTATTGGAACTCACTTGAGAGACGAATGTGACATATAGTGTAGTTTATTAAGGACTATGTCCATGTCATTTCTTTGAGGGGCTAGTGTGTCCCTTTTGTAATTTTTGCTATAAAGCCAATTTAGATTTTATTTTTGGATTTAGCTTATAGATAAAAAGATATTTATTTTTGGAGAGCCACTATTTTTATTCTCTTATTTTTTAATTATTTCCAAACTTCCCCTTTTATGATAAGAAAGGAAACATTGATATCCTCTCTCTTTATAACAGGGCATTGTAGGAAAATGTGAGAGTGAAAAAAGTATGAAAAACATTCTTCTTTCTCTTGGGCTATATGTTTATTATGCAGTTGAATTTTTAACTTAATTACGGTGACATATAAACCAAAACATTTCATCACAAGTTGTACAGAACCTTGTGATTATGGAAGGTTACAGCATGGCGAGCAACCTTATCAAAGGGAATGTATACCCCTCCTCTGATTCTACGCACGTTCTACACTCTCTACAATCCCAAAAAAATAATAGTAATTTTTGTTTTCTCCACATTGTTTATTTAGCGACATTCGTCACTGTCGGTTGGTACACAAATTTAACGGCCCTCATCTCCACTCTTGTTCATTTAATCTGAAACATAATTCTGTCTTTACCACTGTCTCATCCCTCAACCTTAAAAAAGAAAAAGAAAAAGAAAAACAAAAACCCTCTATGCATTCGGAATTGGATGTATCTATATCTGTTTGCCTGAAGTGCCATCAAATATGCACACAAGTAAGCTAAAGTGAGAGTGAGGCTTTCCTTCATGATGGATTGAGCATGATTTATTGCCCTAACTCAGACCTATAAAAGCTGTTCCTAAAAAAATTATCTTTCATTTATATATTATAGGAATGAACATTTTTGAATGGTCCACTAATAGTTAATGTAGATCTCCAATACACTTCTTTACGTCCCATGAAATTTATAGGAATGAACATTTTTGAATGGTCCACTAATAATTCGATAGCAAATGACACTAAACCTAATAATGTATCGTTAGAATATGTTTTGATATCATATTAGAAAAGTTAATTAAGTTTTTAGTCCTCAAATTATGAGATTTTGAATTTTTGGTGCAACAACAACTCATGAAAATATTTGCGCCTCGGGATAACAATTCATTTTTCTCATCTACAATCTGTGGTGTATTCATAGTCACTTAAATAAACAACTCAATACTTAACAAAGATTATTAATGATAAAGATTATTTATAATAACAAAAAATTATTTAGGGATCAATCTTTTTTAAAAAACAATTTAAGGATAAAAAATTAAAAATCTTCATAATTTAAAATCTAAAAACTTAATTAACTCCATATTAGAATGTGCGACCCGGTTTCACTGCAACAAAATAATTAGGATCTACCTCTCAGAATTCCCACGTGACACATGCAGCCCACCATGATATAAATATGGGATAGATTCATAACTCATTTTCACACACTTCACAGAACGTGTTGAGTGAAGTAGTGATTTTCACAAGCACAACTTTACGACTTTTGGGACGATGCGGGATCCCATCTTGACGTGATTGAAACAAGCCTTTCACGGTCAAAAAGTTTGATTTGGGTGAATGCCAAAAAGGGCAAAGTGCTTCTCCTCACAAAGCGTATATAGAGCTATATATCCACATAAAGGAATTGTGGAAAGCTGGGACTTGGAGTGGTGGAGGAAGTGAGAAGCACGTTCACTTGTTCAGGTATTATGGTCCTTTCAAAATGGCATTTATAGTCATGCACATGCCCTTGCTTTTTAATTAGTCCATTATGCTTAGTGCGGCATTATGGTCCATTCCATCATTTTCCAGATATTATTTCCTAGGCAGAAATTCTACTCTATTTGCTTCTTCTTCTTTTTTTTTTAATTTTTTTTTCTTATAGTTGCAAAGAGTATTCTTAGTCATTTACAGATATTAATCTCCTTTGAGAGAGGTACTCAAAGGTGGTATTCTCCATACACAAAACACATGATTGAAATTTTGATAATATAATGTATGTTTAATTTGCCGTTGAAAATATTGAGCGTTTCAATACAAATCAAATAAATAAAAATAAAATAAATACAAAATTAAGGATTCTGATGATTCATTGACAAAATTACTTTTGCCTCGAACATATAATTTTTCAATTACAAATCAAACAAGTTCTTATTTGATGTATACTTAAATTAAAGTTCAGAGAATCCAAAAGTATTTTTTACCTTGAAAACAATAAATTTTCGGTCTTTATTTACTGTACTAAAATTCGTTATTATAAATTAGAGTTTGTACAAATACTTTTCAAGCTTTAATCCAAAGACCAAAGATAGCATTAAAAACCTAAATCCGTCACCAATCAACTACTTGTTGGTATTTATTTATCTATGGATAGCCTAATTTTTCCTAACTCTTTGAATGGTTCGTCCACTTGTCTGGCTGCTTTAACTAGTAACGGACTAAAGAGAATTTCAAAGGTTAAGTGGGTGGGGAACTATGAAAGTTTGGTTGGTTATGGATACCAAACGATGATTAGTCATTAGTGTGTAGTATTAATAAATAAAATGACATAAAAACCCAACATGAAGAAAACAGTAGTGGTGTACTATAAATTATGTGAGGGAGAAGAAGGGAGGGGAAATAAAAAAAAATGATAACTGATCCTCCAAATTGACTTCATTTGGGGTATGCACTTGGGACTAGTGAATTTGTAATTAACTGTCACTAAATCGCGTGATTATGCCTTCTGTCAACATCATGGAGACGGTTGGTTCATTCTATTCTTGTTTTTCTTTCTTCCTGTTGGCAATATTATTTGATTTTATGTATCCATTCATCTATAGCAATATATAAAAAGGATATCTCTTTTAGTAATCATTTTTTAATTTTCATTTTTATAAGAAATATTTTATCTTTTAAAATTTATATTTTTTTCTATTCATCTAACCATCTATGTTATATAAATGATTCATGCCCGCACTCACTTTATGTAATTTATTTACTTTCTTTAAAATACAATAACTACTTAATTTTTTTTATGAACGAAACAACAAATGCTCTATACTATAATTTGGAACAAGTTTTGGCACAACGTGACGGAATGACGATGACAAAGGAAGAATGCGGCGGCGAATAAATGAACAACTTGGAGTCCCAATATAGGAACACCGAGGAGGATTGCAAAGCAATGTGTATAAATATTATCTTTACAATTTTTTATGGTTTTCAAGAAAAAATATTTGGTGCTAATGCTATTAAGCAAAAGAAATTATCACAACAAAGGGAAAGGAATTGGTAATTGGTAGTTCAGTGGTTCCCCATCTTTTTTCTCACTATCTGTCTTGATGGTAAGACAAATAATCTCTAATTTATGTTAATATTCTTCTTATGTAATTATTTTTATCTATTTTCTTATTGTCGTTATATTTTTCTTTTGACAATGTACAACCATCTCTCTCTAGCATACATATACATAATCATCTCTACTAAACCAAATTTAAAAATGTCTATTTTTTATTTTGTTTTCATTTTGTTATTACTTGATTTTAAAATTCATTTTGATTTTAAAACTAGTCATTTTTTAATGTATGTACCATCATGGTAACATAATTGTCTATTTTAAAACTTCTCCTAAATCAAAGTTGCAAATAACTAATTCTTTTTAATCTCTAACTTCATTATAATTTTTTAAATCTACCAACTAATAATAAATGGATTTTTAAAATTTGTCATTTTTAATTTAAAACCCATTTTATAGATATATTTGTGAATTTTAAAATTACCCATTTTTGTTTTTTTGTATTTTTTAATAGAACTCTTTTTTGTTAAACTGCTCATTTAAAGAAATTAAGAATTAATTTAATTTTAGATATTTGTTAGTTTTAAAACTGATTTTGATTTTATATATGTCCACCTGAAAATTTCTCATACCAGTATTTGATTACTAACATTTACTAGGGATTGTTTTAATTTATTTATTTACTTTTTGGTTTACATAGGTTGTAGTTTTTTTTAAAGGTAGTTTGTAATTTTTTTCTAATACTTTGGTTTGCTTTTACATATCAAAGAAAAAGAAAACGAAGATCATGCATGTGTCATATCATATAAGTTTTGATAACGCTATGTTATATTATAAATGTGAAAACAATTAATGTAAAAGTTTTGTAATTAGAAAAAGGAAAAAAGAATATAGAAGATAAATAAAATAAAAGAATTGGTTGTTGATTTGAATTACTTATCTTATTTGAAAAATTGTAATACCTTACATGTAATATCCACTTATTTAAGTTCACACAACTGTCACATTGACATTATAGTTAAATTTAAATTGCGCATTAACATTAACATATGCTATCTTATTGCATTTGAATTTGAATTCCTATGTTATCTTGTTAGTTTGAGGTAATATATCTAAGCATATAAGAAGAATCATGTATCTAAATTAAAAATAAATATAATACTAATCAATAATCAATAAATATTTTACAACACATCTAACAAACTTATAAAAAATGATAATTAAAATATGAATTGAACATGAAAGATTATAAAACATCTCACGATCCTATATTATTCTTTAAAACATTAATCATGCTCAAATTTCAAGGGTTTCATGTGTCCTAAACTAATTTAGTAATTTATGCTATTTTGTTAAAAGTATGTGAAAAAATGAGGTTTTTAAATATAAAAAACAAAAAGAAGTATCAAGAATTAAATAAATTAACAATAAAGAAACAATTTTTTGGAAAGTGATATAGGATACTTCTGATAAAATTTATTGAGTTAGAAAAAATATACATACAATTATATTATTTATTTACAATTTTTATTATCAATAATGATAAATAGTAGAAACATAAAAAATACACTCCTTTTATTCCCATTTAAAATATCCAAATTCACATTGCAATTTAGTGATTAATTTTTAATAATTTATTTTATAAGTAGTTCTATTATTATGTAGTTACAATGTATAATAAGAAAAATCATTATAATATATTAAATTTAACACAACAAAAATATAATAACATAATAAAAATATATTAAATTAAAAAATAATAATTTATCTTTAATTAATTTTTACATCCATTAAAATATAAAATATATTAATTTTAGCACAATAAAAATGACACAAAATATTAAATTTAACGCGACAGCACTGGTATTTCAGCCCGTGATAATAACTGTACCGTGAAATTAGCTTCTTTTTGTTCTGTCTTCATCCCCATCATTGTCCCAACTCTCTCTTATAAGTTCTAATACACATTTAATTTCCTAAGGTGCTTCCTTTCCCTCTAAGGTTTAATTATTCGTTTTGGACCTACCAACAAACAAACAGTGAAGCCTTTGTTTTTATTACCTTACTTACACCTCTCTATGGTCTAGACCAAATAAAAATAAATGTCTGGAAGGTAAAATTAAATGAAGAAGCAAGCAGCCAGATTATGATCAAATGGTGGCATGTGATCATTTGTTATACAACAGGTTCTTTGAATGATTATTTGTAGGATGGATGAGATGTACTTGCTTCTTTCTTTGCCTGGGTGGTTCTTGCTCTAGTGTGTCTGATTAACACAACTTGTGAATTCTTTCTCCTCAATGTTATTTTTTTAATCTCTTCCCTTTGAATATATTATATGAAATCAAATTGTGATTTAATGAAAAAGTATCACCTTAGGAATACTGATTTTTTGAGGAAATAAAAAATTGTGTGTCCACTTTTCAAGAAGATTTGACAGTGATATGGATGTCATGTGAGTGTTTATCCAAAAGTGAGTGAATGTCTTCCTTCTTCTAATCACCTCTGATTGTGGGCACCCAAGATGGGTGGCTGTAATTGCTGGTCTGAGATTCCTTTATTCTTGTATTGTTACAGTGTGCATGTTCCTTTGGTTTGTGTAACAAATTCGGTGCTGTTCCTCAGTGCAGATCTGCAGCTACAAGTGTGCTTAAGCTGACACTCTCCGAGTGGAGAACATTCACAAGTGAGTGAGGCTAATGGATCTTGAATCCAGCAAGTGTTGGGACACCTCAAAGGTTAGTGCATTAACTTGGAAAACCATTGCAAAAAGAAAACTTTGAAATATATATATGGTGGTACCTAGATGTGGCTTCTTCATTGGCTGATAAGGGGTTGGTAAAATTTTAGTTTAGAATGAATGATTAAGGTGTAAGAAGCTAAATTGCATTTCAGGACTCTTGGAAGACAATTCTGCTCTTGGCCTACCAAAGCCTTGGTGTGGTATATGGGGACTTGAGCATTTCTCCATTGTATGTTTACACCAGCACATTTGCTGAAGATATTGAACATTCAGAGACCAATGAAGAGATTTTTGGTGCCCTTTCTTTTGTCTTCTGGACTCTGACACTGGTGCCGCTCTTCAAGTACGTTTTTGTGGTTCTTCGAGCTGATGATAATGGAGAGGGTAAGCATTTGAATGAGTAAAATGAAGGAAGCTAATATGCTGCTTCTGCTCTTGTTGATGGTTTTTTCTTGTGTGGTTCTGCAGGAGGTACTTTTGCTCTATATTCCTTGATCTGTAGGCATGCTAAAGTTAGTCTCCTTCCAAATCGACAACATGCGGATGAAGCGCTCTCTACATATAAGATGGAGGAGGCTCCGGAGAAAGATACTTCTAAAGTGAAGATGGTGCTTGAGAAATATAAGGGCTTGCATACAGCTCTCCTAATTGTGGTTCTACTTGGCACTTGTATGGTAATAGGGGATGGACTACTTACCCCAGCTATTTCTGGTAAGATTCCACTGGATTAATCTTAACTGTGTTTTTTTTCCAAATAATATCTCATCAATTTGTTGACTAGCCATCCATTTGTGTAGTTTTCTCGGCAGTATCTGGTCTTGAGGTATCTATGTCCAAGAAACACCACCAGTGTAAGTTTCACTTATGGCATTCTCCATCTTTCAATTCCAATTAAATGAAAAAATAATTTGTTTGATAGTCACATGAAGATAACTGAGAAAAAATTTAAAGTAATATGTATCATTTTAGAATTCAATGATGAAAGAGTTCATTCATAGCTTATCATATTAGTTGAAATGGTTAGTTTGCTGGATTTGTTCCTTGTTTTATTTTTTGAACCAATTGATCTGTGTTTGCAGATGCTGTGATTCCCATCACTTGCTTCATACTGGTGTGTTTGTTTGCACTGCAACACTATGGTACACATAGGGTGGGATTCCTTTTTGCTCCAATTGTGTTGGCATGGCTGTTGTGCATCAGCACACTTGGTTTATATAATATATTCAAATGGAATCCACATGTATATAAAGCTCTTTCACCATATTATATGTTCAAGTTCTTGAAGAAGACAAGGATAAGTGGATGGATGTCTTTGGGTGGAATATTACTGTGCATAACAGGTAAACATAGAAAATTCATATATATGGTTAAATCTTATCTCTTGCACTGTACTCCTACATAACATATTCGTTAAATCCCAACCTGTGCTTTTCTAAAAAAACACATGTTGTGTAGTTATCTCTCCTGCAAGCTCCAAGTCAAAACTTCGATATAATTAGGACATAGATTAAGTTCTATGTGCACACTTACTTTGAGTCAATTTTTATTTTTATCTGCTACTACATTATTATTCCCCTAAAAATATTCAACAGCATGGTGTTATCTACATGAACAAATTTCACTATAACCAAGAGATTTTGCCCCCAATATATTTCAGTTTCTATTGGAGCATTGAAGATATCTATGGTTGCTTCAACATGATGTTGTTTACCGTATGAATGACTTCTTGTGTTGACCTTGTGTGCAGGCTCAGAAGCTATGTTTGCTGATCTTGGCCATTTCTCATATATGGCCATTCAGGTTGGTTAATTTCATTTTCTATTTTCCTATATTTTTCTGGAATATTGACAAGCTCTAATGGGCCTGGGAAAGGTCATTTAAACACGAAAGATCTTCTAACAATTTGTCATGTGCAGATTGCATTCACCTTTCTGGTGTATCCTGCGCTTATATTGGCATATATGGGTCAAGCTGCTTATTTGTCACATCATCATGATTCCGAACTCCAAATAAGTTTCTATGTCTCAGTTCCAGGTATTCATTATCCCAGCTCATTTGACATTTACTTACTAGCTGGAAAAAATTTCCTGGCAATGTGGTGGTAGTAAATACGAACATATCTAGTGCCTTTATTAGTTTCCTGAATGTATATGAATTTTCTTGCCTGTATGATAGCATATTATAGAAAACATCATGCAACTTTTCGGCTGCAGAAAGTGTGAGGTGGCCGGTGCTTATCTTAGCTATTCTAGCTTCTGTTGTGGGAAGCCAAGCAATCATCAGTGGAACATTTTCTATCATAAACCAGAGCCAATCTCTGGGTTGCTTCCCAAGAGTTAAGGTTGTTCATACATCTGACAAGATACATGGTCAGGTCTACATCCCTGAAATTAATTGGTTACTCATGATCCTCTGCATTGCTGTGACCATTGGATTTAGGGACACAAAACACATGGGAAATGCTTCAGGTAACTTGTACATTTATGCATGATTAACTGAATCATGGTTTTTGCCTTTGTTAAAGCTTGAAGTGTTATTTGCACTATCATTGTTTTTTATGCTAGATCTTTTGGGTTTACCCAACTTATTGTTGACTCAACATTACATTTACTTTCTTAATATAAAGCCTCAGCTAGGTGAATTGGAGATAGAAGATATGTTGGTGTTAAGACAAATAAATAAATCTTTTTTTGGTGCAGGGTTAGCAGTGATGACCGTGATGCTGGTGACAACATGCCTTACTTCCTTAGTAATCGTAGTTTGTTGGCATAAACCCCCTATTATAGCCCTTTGCTTCCTGTTGTTCTTTGGCTTTATTGAGCTGCTGTATTTCTCAGCTTCACTGACAAAATTTTGTGAGGGTGCCTGGTTACCTATTCTGCTGGCCCTATTCCTCATGATTATAATGTACCTTTGGCACTATGCAACCATCAGAAAATATGAATATGACCTTCACAACAAGGTATCACTAGATTGGCTTCTTGCCTTGGGTCCAAGCTTGGGAATTGCTAGAGTCCCTGGAATAGGCCTAGTGTTCACTGACCTCACCACTGGCATCCCTGCAAACTTCTCCCGCTTTGTCACCAACCTTCCTGCATATCACCGCATCCTTGTTTTTGTTTGTGTGAAATCAGTGCCTGTCCCTCACGTCCCTGCTGCTGAGAGGTATCTAGTAGGCCGTGTAGGACCACCTGCTCATCGGTCCTACCGGTGCATAGTCAGATATGGATATCGCGATGTGCATCAAGATATTGATTCCTTTGAGTCTGAACTAGTAGCAAGGCTTGCTGATTTCATCCAATATGATTGGTACCGATCTAGGAGGAGTAGCATGAGCATTGACGATGATGCCTCAAACTCCAATGAATCATCAAGTTACAGATTAACCGTAATTGGAACAACTGGTTTCACTATCCAACCAGGATATGAAAGTGGTGGGGAGAGTATGCAGCAAGCAAGTGTATCTGTTGGTTTCCCCTCTGTACAAAGTGTGACTGATGTTATTGAGATGGAACCGGTTGTGACTGAGAGGAGAGTGAGGTTTGCAATTGATGATGAGCCTGAGAGTGATGCAAGGTCTGAGGCAGGAGTGCAAATGCAGGAAGAGTTAGAAGATCTTTATGCTGCACAAGAAGCTGGGATTGCCTTCATTCTTGGACATTCTCATGTAAGAGCAAAGCAAGGCTCATCTGTACTAAAGAAATTGGCACTTAACTATGGCTACAATTTCTTGAGAAGGAATTGTAGAGGCCCTGATGTGGCACTTAAGGTTCCCCCAGTTTCTCTTTTGGAGGTTGGCATGGTCTATATTGTGTAGAATATCTAACTTGTAATCAGCTTCTTTTTTGTTGTGTTTTTCATATAGAGACATAGGCTTCAATGCCATAGCAGTGTGCAGTTTCCAAAGGATTTTGTGAATGAGACTGTGGGAGTGACTCTACCCTTAAAATTTAACGTAAATTATATAGAATGTTTTCTTTTTTCTTCTTTTCCTTTTCCTTTTTGAGGGTAATTTATATAAAATTAGGATGCTTGAGTGCATGACAGAAGGCTTATATAGATGTATGTTACCATTCCCTGTCCTTGATGCTACTCGTAAGATGTTTTCCAAATTGTCAGATTAGGAGGCATAGTAACAGCTATAAACTTGTAATTTCTCTTACTTTTTAATTTATAAAACTACGAACAAAGATCATCTCCATGAATAGAAATTCCACCAAAAACATCCTACTTACGCGTGGAGTAATATTAAGGGAAAGAATAGATGTGAACAAACGGAATCGTTTGTCCAACCATATATAGGACATAATTATGTTTGAGAATAAGAAAATATCCATTAATAACAGCATTTGCAATTAAAGAAATCAAATTACACCCGCCCAGTGTTAATTGGCGTAATCTGAAAAAAAAAAAACAATTGAATGTAAAAACATGTGTTATTGTTTTATATCTTAATTGTTAATATTTTATTAACAGAAAATCAAATACACTATTTTTTCTTCTCTTCCTTCTCCTTTTACCGTGCGTCATGTACCGAAATATTCCATTATTTGTGTGTGGCCTTAGTAAAGGAAAACCTTAAATAATACATAATAATGTAAAATGGCGCACACATTAAAATTTTACATACAAATTGGATGTTATGGAAATATATAATAGTAGTTGTCTAAAATTCATTAAAAAGTGCCACGCAAATATTAGTACTCCATCCTGTATCCTACTTGGTCTTTATGCAAGATATTTAAGTCAATAATAATAAACATGAATCAAATGATCACGTGGCACAAAGTGGAAGATAACAGAGATCCTCTCGTTTTATGAGTTCCCTAAGGTGCCGCATAGTCCTCTATTAACCACCAGGTTTTGTGAGTGGCCAGTGCTGTGGACAAATTTGACAGCCACGTGTGGCTACAATTTTGTGGCTCCAAAACTTAAGGAAAGCACACCTGAATACACATACATATAACATTAGGAGCATAGTAGAGAAGCAAGGTGCTGAGTACCAAGAGATAGCTAAAATGGGACTTGGGACTCTGCCACTGACCCCTTCTTACAGCGGTTTCTCTTCAAACTCAGGACTTATACATGACACCACCAATCACAGAAGGGTCAATAGAAGCATGAAATTCAGAGTTTCAGCAAAACAAGAGAAGCAAGAAGAGAAGAAAAAGCAATCTTTGTTCAGCAGTGTGACTGAAGCTCTTGATTTTTCTCAAGTGAGATCCGCTGAGGATGCTCAGCTTATAGAAGAGGCTAGAGAAGCCACAAAATCAGGAGAAAGAATGAGTAGGGAACAGGTATATATATTGTATTCTTCCTACTCATATTGTTTATTTAGTAAATATTTTCTTAATAATCCTGCTAACTAATTTTTTTTAATGCAGTATGGAGCTCTTAGAAGGAAAATTGGTGGTACATACAAGGATTTTTTCAAATCTTACGTTGAAGGTTCAAAATAGTTATTCTTGTATAATAGCAATATATACTTTTACCTTCTAAACAAATGAGACATTAGTCTGTTCCTTGATTAGTCTCCTTTTAAGTAGCCAACATTCTTTAATCTTCATTTTCTTCTTTGGCTAATGAAATTATTCTATACAAAATGTTCTTTTTTCTCTGCTAATAATGGAAGGAGAATTTCATGTCCTTCTTGACCCAATTGGTGTTAATTTGACAAAAATGCATTGGTTACTCAATTGTCAATTCTATCACCAATTGGCATTTTTCATTTTTTGATGATGCACTTAGGTCAATATGGTTAGTTGAATCAGTGTCTTAATTAGCAATAGAACTGAAAAATTATTTTTCCATTGAGCAGTGGACGGGGCATATGTTGAAGAGGGCTGGGTTGACAAAACATGCAAGGTGTGCAAGAAGGACACTAAGGGAGAGGCAAGGCAAGTGGACAAGTTTGGAAGATATGTTCATGTAGCATGTCTAGAGAAGGCCAACACAGGGAACTTCTTTACAAGACTGTTTTCTAGATAAAGAGCAGCATTCCAGAGTCATGGCATGAAATGGTGGGGGGAAAACTCATTTTCTCATATAGTCTTTATACCCAATGATTCTATTTAGTCATCCAATTATCACATTAGATATTCAGCTTGTGTGTATTCTTGTATACAAGAGTGAGAATTAATTGTAGTTTCCACGTTGGTTAAATGAACTATAGCAATTTCAACCATACAATCATTTATCTATCTCAAGCCTTTATCATCGTAGCAAAACAAAGAGTATTATTGCCTCATGGAAAGTGTATTTTATTCAAACAGCCACACGCATGTGTTAGTGAGTGGCTTTTAACACTTTGTTTGGGAAAATGTAAATGGCGGAAAAATAAGAAATAGGTGAGAAATGAGAAATTGAGATTGTTTGTTTGCGTAAGTGGAAAGAGAAATAAAAAGGTACCAGACCCGCATTTTTTATTGCCTCACTGATATGCAGCCAAACGCAACTTGACAAATGCATCTTGCACATTTTGTGGTGATCAGGAAACGCTAGAAATCGTGCATTTACTAGCAATTTCTTGTATTCAGTATCAATTCTTTTTCTGTCAGTTAGAAATCGACACATATTTTGTGCATTTAGTTATTGGCAGGGTTTTTCATTTACCAACAATTTATAACCGCTAGTCACAAACATATATTATCAATTTTCATGAACTACAGTCTGATTTTCACACATTGCAATCAGTTATTTGACCCTAAATTTTCTATTTTAAACAATCTAACTTAGTTGATTGAGAAATTTGACTGAGTTGTTATAAACTCTCTTATTCTTAAGTTTGATTTCCTACAAATGAAAAAAAAATATTCTCTCAAATAATATTATGATCTACACTTAACATTAACTATTTTAAATAATTTGGATTCTATAATGGAACCTCGTTCCTTTTTGTACTAAAACACTAGGTATATATATATATATAGTGGTTCAACAGCAGTAAAATTATATACTCAAACTAAATCAAAAGAGATACGTACAGGAAAGAGAATATCATGTTGGCCTTTTGCAATAAAAGACGTGATTGCTGAAGAAAATATAAGGAAAAAGGAAACATTGACATCAGTAGTTTTATTTCATAAAAGGCAAATTTCATGAAAAGGAAGACACATAACTTTGATAACATTTATAAATAAACGACAACCAAAAAAAAAAGTTACGAAATAAAGGCACATAATGGTGACACAATTAATCCCATCTATAGCTAGCTAACTATATATTAATTTATCCATCATCATCATATACAAATTTGAGTCTCACTGGCATCAACCCAAACGCAGTTCCAAATCAACTTCTCCATTAGCACTAGCATTCATGGATGTTCTTGCACCACCTGTTTGCATCTGGAACCCATACATGGTGGTGTTGTTGCTGCTACTTGCTTCTCCATGTGATGGGGCCAGAAGGAAAGGAGCATTCTCCGGGAAAAGCATGTGAGTTTGTTGTTGTAGCTCATTAACAATCATAGGCATGGAGACAGATGCAGCCATAAGATTGTTGTTTTTGGGCATGAGGCTAGATGTTGAGTAGGTTGGCTTCCTTCTCCTAAAATCATGTAGGTGTGTAGATGGTAGGTGCCTGAAGAAGCTAGCACCATAGCTCTGAACTTGATGTGGTGTCTTATTCAACAAAAACTGTCTAGCAATTTTGCTCCAGTGACCTCTTCCATACTTGATTAGCCCCACAAAAAATAGCCTAAAATCCAAATGTAGTGTATAGTACAGATTAGTGTCATACAAAAATGAAAAAAAAAGTAATGATAAATACTTAAGAAGGAAAAAATAGTAACACAAGCACCACTTAATGACTTATTAAAATTTAATTTCTTTCTTCAGTATTTCTTTAATAAAAAAGTTAAAACTAAGGTTTTAAAAAAACATTTTTGACCATGATTTCGGCCGTAATGTTAAGGTTTGAGTGTTTGCAACTATTGAAGTTATATTTGTTTACAGCTTTTCACAAGAATTACGAAGAATCTATAATCACGACCATAATTTACAACATTGATTAGAAGTGTAATGGGAATTGAAATGCAATTAAATAGTATAAGAAAAATGAGAGAATGCTAGATATATGAAGTTTGAAGGACACAAACTCATGTTCTTTTTATCAAAAAAGTTGAAAGTGATTAAGGTTTTTAAAAAACGATCTAGGACCGTGATTTCGGCCATAATGTTAAGGTTTTTCTAGTGTTTATAACCGTATTTGCAGCCACATCTATCAGCAGTTTTACACAATCTTAAGAATCCCAACGAAAACTATGATCACAATCGCAATTTAAAACCTTCATCATTATAGAAGAGTAATGGAAATTGAAATGCAAAATGAGAAAATGCTAAATAAATGAAGTTTGAAGGAAACAAACTCATGTTCTCTGTGAGTCCAGGGCTCCTTGAGTCTAGCTCCATGAGGAAACATGCATGTGATTGATTCAGGTACTGGTTCAAGTACTGTAGCAACCCTTTGTTGCATACTGGGTTGGAATGCAGTAGCAATCTGAGAGTGCTCATTGGTATGTCCTGAAGCTGCCCATAGAGTACTTTGGGGCTGGTTGGTATTTGTGCAAGCCATTAAGGATATAGGAATAACTTTCTCAAATTGAATTTTTCCATTAGAAACAGAATCAAAATTGAGAATTCTTGCTGCAGTATTATGAGATGAACTGGGTGATGATGGAGGGGAGTCTGAAAGATCAATAATTTCAGCCACCATTGTTGAGCAAAGGTAGAGAGAGAAAGAAACTAGCTAGCGGTGGAAGAATGGAAGGTATCATACAAACGTTGCTAAAACTATGCTTGGACTATGTGTTGAAAGATGAAACTATTACTGTCTTTTTTTATAGAATTCGACGGTTACATTTACCTAAATATCTAGAGAAGATCTCATTGTATCATCACACATAGAGATTAGATAATCAAGGTTTATGAGCTCACTTTCATTAAATTTAACCAATATATATTAAAGATGTTAGTTTAAGATTTTTTTTAAAAAATATATATTAATTTAACTAAAACATCTTGAATTAACCAAATGGGTTGACAATCTTGCACTCACACAATGTATGTGGGAACGATTTATTTAGCGCTATCAAATGCGAAAATCTTTGGGATTAATAACAGTCACAAACAAAAAATAAGAAAAAAGATTAGTCTTTAACTCATTAGATTGAAAGATATATGTGACTAGAAAAAAAATATCTTCCCTTTAAATCATCTAATAATATATGAATCCGACAGATTCTAAAGACTTAGAAAAATAATGGTTTGATTAGAGTTTTTCTGGTTTTTACTAAAGACTTCTCAATCAATAGACCAAAACTAATATTTTTTAAATTGAAAGAATCACTGAACTGAGTTTTATTCGTCTAAAAAAAGAGTAAATATATGAAAATTGACTTACTATTGCACGTGGAATATTTTATTTTCAACAGCAAAGAGCGAAATTGGTTGAACCATGAAACGTTCCATGATTCATTTATACATCCATTCCTTTCAACGATGTTTTCTATGCATCAGTTACCAGAGTTTCCGCAATGGTTTATTTGGATGATACTACTATCTCTCTTCATCGGTTACCCGAATTTCTCCAGTAGTTTATTTCGATGATGTTGTCTTTTTCATATCGATTATCTGAATCTCTATTAACTTTTTTTATCTTCCTTTAACCGTTGTTATTCTGAACGGCAATAACATTTTTCTGATTCTTTGTAAAAAAAATTATAATGATTTTGTTAGTATTGATTAGAAGATGAATTGATTTAAAAATATTGGAAAATCAACATATTAATTATTATACAGTGAAATGCTGATATATATGAATTGATTTTGATGTACTAAGAATAAATCACAATGTATATATGAATTTAATAGTTTGGATATAGCTTTCTGCCTGGCTAAGAAAAATGGTAAAAGAAAATTTCATGCAGAAAAAAAGATTAAAAGTAATTAATAGGAATAACGCAACGGCAATGCAATTTTTAAATTACTGCTACTATTATGATCAACCGCTAAACAATAACATCTATGATTCATTAATAAAACAAATAGTTAAATTGCATACCCACCACAGCTTCACATGCTTTTCATGGTTCAAGCTTCTCTACAAAATTAATTTGTTGTGCATATGTTTATTCGTCCTCACCCCATTACTTCTATTATTTCGTTATCATGTTCTGAGCTCCTGAACTCCAGAATGAATTCCATAAGTACAACCCATCACCTAAACATGATACTAGAGCAAATTGAGGTTAAGGTTCTCTTAATAGGCATTTTAAATTGATATGAATATATCTTTTATTCCATTAAGCAGGAAATTTACTTTGATTGCGTACAACATAATGTGTCCTCTTTCAATCCTTGGTAAAAATTACTCCTATACACCCATTAGTATGTCTTATTATAGAAGAGTCTTTTACATTAGTATTTTTGCTGGTCTATCTGATGTACTGAAAAACTCAGATAAAAGTCAATTATTATCATGTTAGCTGAATGCAAATTTTAACAGATAGTGTATCTCTTTAATCGCTAAATATTCTAGAACACCAGGTGTGAAAGGTCGCGAAAAAGTGACCAAAGTTCTCTTCAAACACATTCACGTGGTCCGTCAATTAAAACCGTTGGAAAAAAAAATATCAAATGACTTATATATTATTTTAATAAATGAAACTTTAAATACCAGTCGTTCGTCCTTCATCCAATAACTCAAAAAATACACATTCTCATAGCAGATTAATTATAACCGTTGAATGAAAATCAAACGATATATATAATATTTGAGTAAAATCAAACTTAAAATACATGTTTAAATTACAAGTGGTTTGATCTTTTTCTCTTGTTCTCTTTTCATTCTCATTTTTATTTTGATCCCTACAAACCTCACATGGAGACAAGTGTGAGGGTCTCCTTTTTTTCTTTAAGTACAAATGAAAATTTATTTGTGACATCATTATCATACTCTTAAGGCCTTCCAAGTAAGATGGTTAGTTTTCATAGGGACTACATCAAAAAGTCTCTCATCAACATATTTTTCAATGAAGAAGTATATCAAAACTTGTCTATATACAACTAGTTCCCCATTTTCACTCAACCATTGTAGCTTGTAAAGCCTAGGGAGAGGGAAAGTTTTGAAAGCAAATTTTTTAATCAATCTTTGACTAGCCATATTGGTGCAACTACCCCCAACAATAATCAAAGAACATATTTTTTCCATGACGATGCACCTAGTATGAAAAATGTTCTCACTTTAAGTTTTATCTATCCTTATACACTATTCATTAACCTCCTAACTATCAAAAGATCACCTTCCAGGAGTTATACATCACATTCACTTTCACTCTCACCAGAAGAATTACAAGAGCTAGAATTCATCCAACAACTCAGAAAATACATTCACATGATCAGATAATTAGAATCGTTGAATGAAAATCGAATGTCTTATATATCATTTTGATAAATCAGACTTAAAATCATTTATAAAATACAAGCCATCCGATCTTCATCCAATAACTCATTCATGAATGTGTGAATTCATCAAATCCATTTTCAAAATCTTTAAGTTGTATATTAGACTTTGGATTAGTCGTTCGACCTAAAAAATTCTAGACAACTGAAATTGACTTTGTTACTTTCAATTTAATGTAGACCCTGAACAAATTATGATTGAGACAAAAAAAGTTATGAATCTTATCGAAATGAAGACATGCTTCCCTGTTTTTTATGTAGATAACAAAATTTTGACAGGAATGAAAAACATAATAAAATTTGACGGCCTATTTAGAAATTTGACTCGGGTATGTGTGTGACGTGAGTTCACATTTTCAAATTTAACAAGTATGGCCGTTTCTGTAGCGCAGGTTATTCCTATTTCAAGCACCCTATAATTTTTACATATATCTCAAGAATTGCAGCTCATTCCAATTCCCATTTCCAAAACATTGATTCTATCTAATCAGCAATCAACATTTCTCCAGTTTACCCAAAAAGAAAAAATGCTCAACCTAGTATATAAAATAAAATTGAGTGCTAACAACACATTTTCTAATACACTCCTCCTAACATACACTCTATTATTGGTTGAAGTTTATTGGAAACTATAAAATCATTAGAGAATCATTTAATAAGATGTGGGAGTCATTTGTTTGTAATTTTCAATAAATTTCAACCAATATGAGAAAGTGTATTTAAAAGAGTGTGTCTAAGAGTGTTGCTAGCATTTCTCAAATAAAATACAGTATACACTAATTTGCCGAAGCTGCTCGCTCAAACGCTTCGCTACCATATCCCTGCATATAATTCTCTATGAATGTCATTCGTGCACACCTAAAAGCGGTGAGCCACTGAAAAACATGAGATTCAATTGTTGATGATAAATTGACAATATAACACCCAAACTGGGTAACCTATGCTAGTGAGAAAAAATAAAGTAGGCAATTCTCTTTAAGAAACTAAACTTTGGTGGAGCCTCTTGAATGATTCCATATTTCTTAATGCAACAATTCTGATATTCTTTCAAAATACAATATTGGCACATTTAAGCTAACGTATTTTTTTTTTACTTGAGCTGTTCACGCTTGCTTACAGCATCACATGTATAAAAATTCCACGTCTTACTTCACAATTTAAAAGCAAATAGTTACAAAAGGACTAACTAAAACTTACCTTGTCAACCAAAAATCTTATGTTCCATCTACAAAAAATTTCTCCAACCAAAATCTTCCATCAATGTTTCGTTCATTCGATAATTTTTCATGCCGGCCAATTCCAATACCAGAAACCTTCATTGAAAAGTGCTGAGATGCATATGGCAATCTACATAGGAGTTATATTCGAGGCATGCCTGTTGTTCAATGCTCATATACCTCTAGATGAGGGTAAGCTGAAGTTTTGGCCGGTTAGGCTGAGGCTCCACAACCTCCATGTGAATTTGGACTGTCTGCAAAACGTTGTATGAAAGGCTACCATCCATCTTTTTAATCTTCTGCTGTTGCTCATCTACATACCATTCTCCACTTCCCTTTTCTGCTTTTGTCAAATATACAGGTCCTTCTATGCCATATCTGTAAGGGGTAAAAGGGCCATACAGACAATAAGTGACAAACTCACTGAAAGTATACAGAAATAGCTGGCTTCTTAAACATTTCTGAAGTAACCATCTCCTGGTCAGATTAAATCAGATCATTCTTTTCTCCTATTTTTTGTTATCCGTATTCACCTTTCCTTCTGTTATATAGCAAAGCAAAATAAAAAGGAAAGAGACGAGGTAAGAATAAGATGCTTTACTTGGGAACAAACACAAAAAATCCATTAGATCTTATTTTCACTATTCTACCCTCCGTGTCTGTAGGCCTGTGTGAACAAAGATCAACATATGTTAGAATAGGCTGTTAAGTGTAGATAAAAATAACAGTAACAGGGAGCAGAAGTTATGTCACATACCTCTTCCTGAAATAAATTAGAGTATGTAGCTCTACAGATGCCCGCCCTGCATACTGGGCATTCCTGTGCCGATAATTTAAATCTGAACCATATATGGGTATAAAGCATTATTAACATAGATGTCACACCAAAGAATAAGACCCATGAAGAAAAAATTATTATTTGATTCCTAACATATATGTGTAAAAAGCATTATTAACATATATCCCACATCAAAGGAATAAAACCCATGGAGAAAAAAATATTTGATTCCTAATGAATATAGCTAACATAGAGAAAACTTCCATAAAGGCATTGATACAATTGAAGACAAACATAAATGATCAAGTTCTATTGGATCATGAAGGAGATTTCATACTGTCTGCAATACTAGTGAGCTGGAGACTGTCTTGAAATACAGGTGGTAACTTGGATATCCCTAAAGAAGCAGCAAGTAGCCTGTGCACAATGACATCTGCAGGGGAAAAAAGTTTCGCTTCACAATATTGTGCACAATTGACCAAGCAAACATATTATTATAATATGGCATACCTACCTGCATATCTTCTTATAGGTGATGTGAAATGGGTATACAAAGGAGCTGCAAGCCCATAATGATGATATTCTGGAGGGCTAAGATCCCCACTGCAGAAATAAACTGCCTAAAAACAAAACAAAACAAAACAAAAACTCAATTTATTTTTTCTTGTAAATTCTAAATCTAGGTTCTCATTCAAATTCAATTTACCTGAGTCATGCACCTAGTTGCCAGTATACGGATTAACTTATTGAAGTATGGATCATCACCCTGAAAAAAGTGTTTCATATATGAGAGAGAAGCATGAGACCAAATAAGACCCTAAGAAAATAAGTGCTTACGCTAGCTATGTAAGCTATAAAAAGGAAACTATTAAAGATGCTGCAGCCCAAACCATTGCATCATTACAGCTAATAATCATCCATAAAGCATATTTATAATTATGGTTGATGGAAAACAACTAAAAAACAATAATGATGAAAAAAATAATAATAAATGCTAGATAAAATATTTACCACAGCATGGTCAAGAGAATCAGCCAACGCTTTTGATGACGAGACATCCAAGTGCAAGCCAACTGCAGCAGCAGTCCGTAGTAAGGGTTCAAGCATCTCTCTTGTTGGTGTTGGATGACGCCTACACAGGAACCAACAAACGAATACCAGAATAGCAATTACACAATCCTGCCACGTGTAGATGCTTTGAACAGTTTCAATCATGTAGGAACATTCAACACTTCTAATAAATGATCTTGCATGTTTGGTATTAGAAATGCATGAGCCTAACTCAAACTCCCAAACACTAGCTCAAAGAGGGAGGATTGCCTAAGTCTTAGGAGGAGTATTTTGCCCATATATCTAGCCAATGTAGGGCATTTTAACACAACCCTCCTTCCCAAGACTGGATAACCTGAGCATGGAGTTTGCAGGACTAGACATTTGTAAGTGTCTAAATATCAAGACTGAAAATGCTTTGATACAATATTAGAAATGCATCAAGCCTAACTCTACCTCAAGCTAACTCAAGAGGTGAGAATTACCTAAGTCTTAGGAGGAGTATTTTGGTCATATCTCTAATCAATATAGGACATCTTAACACACACCTGAGACTAAACATCTAGCCTATATATGTCATTTCTGGCGTATTCTTGGCTCTCTTGGGTGCAAGTGTGCTACGTCAGTTATGCTTTATAAGATTCATTCTGCTTTCCCCCACTATATCCACCAAAACTCTTTTAAAAGAAATTTTTTGTACTAGGCACTAGCCCATGGAATAAAAACTATTGACGTACTAAATGCATATCCAATTTAATTTGTAATCCTCAATTCGACAATTAAATTCTAGTAACTGACATGGAAAAACAAACAAACAAAAAAGGGAAAGAAAAAAAAAAGGCATGCAAAAACATAGAATAGAGGCAAGGGTGCAGTTAGACATACTGTAAACGCATAACAAAACTAAAGTTAAAAGTCAGATTAAAAAAAAACCTTAATAATGAGCACAATGGAAAACTTTTAAGAATTTGTTGTGCAACGGAAACATTAGCTGCAAGCATAAACTCCTCCACCATTTGGTTGGCCTCCCGGATCTGGTACATTCCTGCAAATAACATCAAACAGTATAAATAATTTTAAAATCAGAAAGGGAGGGGGAAAAACTGTTTTTTCTCCCTCTCCTTCCACGAAGGAATAGCTAAAAGCAAAGTAGAAAACAAAACCATCAACTCAGTCACTCTCCTACAAAATATCCAATTTAACTACAGGTAAAACTAAACATACTAAAGAGAAAGCAAATAAATTACTGTTGAAAATTTACAGATTAGATAAAATAAGAGAAATATATTTCAAGAATGAAATGAGACTTTGAATCACAAAGTACATATTCGATCTCCCATCAGGAATGTGTGACAAGAACCAATACATGACACCCATTGCTCCTATAATGAATAATTTGATGACACCAGCAGAACTTCATAATAAGAATACACAATTGCCCACCTTCTACAACCTCAAAAAGAAATGTTAAATGCTATTATGTAAGAAAATTATACCAATATCAAGTGGGTCATGAGTCTCCGTGTCAATTTGAAATTTGACCTCAGCAGATGCAAGAGTCAAAGCTCCTCTCTCAATACGCCTTAATCTCATTTTCTGATAGGTCATAAACAAAGCTATACTTTTTAATTTCATTATATAGCAAGAAAATACAACCATACTTATAATTATGTGAGTAAAACAATAAGCAAGCATCTGAGCATCCACAAATTCCATACCTTAGCTAAACTATTCATATTCCTCAAATCTGCAGTAATCGGATCCATCAATCGACTGTACAAAGAGACATAATATAAAGCAATTAAATTTTTCCATGAAAATGAAATTCCATGACAAAGTAACAGGCTTCAAAAAATAATCAGCAATCCACAAGAACATGGTCATCTAAGCACATAAAGCAATTGAACAACAAAGTATTGATCAACAAACAAACAGTTTGAATGGCATGAATGTAAGCCCAGTTATTCAGTATGGGCTTTTGATTAATAACTGTCAGAATACAGTCAATACACCCCCTCTACCTCGTGATTTTGTTTTGCAAGATTCCCTGGATTCAGTACAGCACTACTGCACTACAGCTATTTCATAAGTAATTATAGCAGGCATATACTCTGGAATAACAGAATCCCAGAAAAGAAAAATACATTATTTTTCCCATCTAGATTATAACTAAGAATGCTAATAAAAACCACATCAATCCATATCATTTATTTTACAAAGCATCTAAGGAGAAATAAAAGCTTACCTATCGTCCATCCTTGCCTGTGCTTCAACATAAGACAATGCCGCAGAAGATTTTATGACACTTTTTGTGTATGAGGTGGCAATAATATCTGCTTCGGGTGTCATTTCCTGAACACACATAAATAGTTTTAGTTTTTTTTACAGGCAAATAGTTTAAGTTCAATCCTGGGAAGAAAATGGAGTGTACTTGAATATAAATTGCTTCAGATGACATCCTTTTGAAATATTGAAACTGTGCCATAATCATATTTTGACCATATTATTGAAGACATAGTAGATACAATGAACTTGGAGAATATCAAATAATTAATATAAATGCATATGCACTTTCTGCATTATGCACACTGACCCCAACACCCTAGCGATGTACCAGGAATAACTGAGAACTGATAATGGTTGCAAATGACAACAAAATACACTATTACGTAGCATGGAAAGTACTTATCTACATTCAGTTTATGAGACTAGCACACAGAGGAGCATACTTTGTATAAAGTTAGAGGTGTTATACTGTACATTCTAAATAGGCATTCTTACTGGTTGTAAAGTGTATGGTATGAACAGAGATGTATGCAAAAAGGTGAAATAGGAGGGAAAGTTTAGTGAGAAGAGACTGTTTCAAAAAAATGCTTCCTGCTCCTTGTGCTATTGTTTACTGCTTCATAACCTTGTTGATTGTGAGCCCAGTTGTTTAAGCTTTTTCATAAAAAAAAGTTTTTAAAAAAACACTTATTTCGAGAAGCTATTTTGAATAGCTTTCTGAAAAAAAAAAACTGCAATCATAACTGCTCTTCAAAATAAAAAGTACTTTTTATAATTGAAACCAAAACAAATATAGGTAGACTTTATAAAAATCTCTAAAAAAAAACATCATTCTTTTATACATCCTTGAATACACTTTTTTAAAAAGCATAAACAAACAAGCCCTGATTATGTACAGGTGTGTCATGCCTGCATTACATTTTCTTTAACAAGTATTGTCCCAATTCATTTAAATAAATAACAAGAAAAGAAAATGGAGATTGTGAATTATGGCTGTGTTAATGTGATATAGCATGTGATGGTAATAGTAGTAGTAGTGATAATAATGAAGTGTAGATGGGGAAGGTACTAATGGAAATTGGAATAAAAGGAATGATACACAACACAGTTCAGGCAACAAAAATGGTGGAGATAGCAATAGTGGAACTTGCGAATCTAAATTTTTTAGTGTTCAATGTAGACTAGGAAGCAGAAAAACCAGTCACACGGTGGTTGCATGTTTGTAGATGAGCTTGATTGTGTACATTTGGTGATAAGAGCAGTAATGTTGCAACAATGAGGTCAAAAAAATCACAGCTGAAGTATAATGGCAAGTGCCAAAACTTCTGACATAATAAAGGCAATTGAAAGATTTCAGTGATGCTTGTGACTATTTGGTAAATATTCAGAAGATTCAACCAAATAATAATTTTTATCCTATAATAATGCACATGCATGTACAAAAAAATATAGATCACAATAAATTTAATCATGGTAAAAATATGTGATCATGCATACCCATATGACAGAGAATGCAAGCCTTTCCACATCAGAACGAAGAGAACATATGTCTGCCAGATAAAGGTTTATCAATAAAGGCATAAGAAATTGCTATAACCACAGCAATCATTTTTTTTCAAACCAGTTAAAAGAAGGTCGAACGATATTACCCTCCGTAAGAGGTTTGGGAAGCATGTCTATCCGCCGCTCAACAAGGTAGACAGACGTACCCCTTTGTGCAGCCTCATCATCAAGGGGAGTGCCAGGATAAACAAAATTAGTCACATCAGCAATATCTGACAGAAATCCATTAAAGATGAACCATATAGAGGGATTACATAGCATAAGCTTCATACGTTAGTATACAATTCATGCACACTAGAAGAAAGCACTACCCATATTTTGTAAGGACGCTAGAAGCAAAATAGCAAGCAGGTATGTTAATTAAAATTGTCAGAAAGGGCATCCATATGCCAAACTAAAATTACCATGGCATGCAAATAAATGATGAAACCATAACATCCATCCAACTGTAGTAACCCACAAGTGCTAATTTGAATACATATAGCCTATGGACACATGCATCATCAGTAAAATGAATGTCCTCAAACAAAGGATACGAACTCCAACTTCAAAGTTTCCATTTGGAAGGACGTGACAGTGGAGTGCATCATCAATATCCTTGCAGCCTGCATGCAAGAAGCAGCAGAAATACAACAACAGCCTTATATGCCATTACCATGTTCTCTTCTAAATCAAAGTAAAGCAGCTATTTCAAATGGTTCTTTAGCAAGTGAAACTATTAATGAAAATGCAAATGTTACACATCAGGAAAAGGGAAAAAGACAAATAGAAACACAAAAACAGCATTCCACTATGTCCATTTTTAACAGCAGTAGACATAAGCTCTTCCATTTTGATTATCAATGACGAGTTGACTCATTCAAGAAGAAAACAATACTCAGCAGCAGAAAAAGGCATCATTTACAAGATTATATGGTTTTGTTGTTGGGGGGACATGGTCAGGTTGCCCCAAGGCACGCCACAAGTTTCAATTGTATTTAAAGATTGCATCATCTCAGGCATGTTGAAATTGCAAAGAAAATTTTCGTCATAAATTTTTTATTCATAAAAATATTATATTGTCATATCATTTAATGGTTGGGATTTGGAATATACATTGTGAATGACTAATCCATGAACAATTTTCTCAGTATAGATCTTTGATAGAGACAAGCAAATTGATAAACTGATAAAATACAATCCTGAACACATAAATCATACATAATACAGCAACAAACTTGATTTCCTAGAGAAAAATTTCCTACAGAGTATTCTCTGCCCACAAACTGCAAATAACAACACACTTGCCTAATTACACACCCTACTAATATATATAATCCTAACGCATAACTGCCATCAGTTGGTTTCTATGAATAACTGCTATTGTGCAGTTTCTAATACAAAACTAAAGCAGAATTACTAATACAAGTTATTATATATAACATGTACTCCCAATAATAACTGCCTCTAATCCATCAACGGATTCTTCCTAAGCCACTTGGATCTTGGTTCCCATTACCAGCAATCTTTGAAATATAAAATATTTAAGTAAATATTAAATTTTCAATAATTGATGATGCAGTAATATTTCACCTTTTGCTGAGTAATAGAGATGGAAATTGAATAAGACTCACACCTGGAGGGTCCACACTGAAGACACGCAGATGACGCAAATCCTTCCTGATTGGATTAGACAAATCTTCAGAAGAGACTACCCATGGCAATGGTGGCAAGCATGCCAGCACTTGTGAAGAGAATGGCCGTGTATTTATATCATTTTCTATCAAAACCACCTATTTTGTAACAAAAAAGGAGAAGAGATGCCATATCATAATATGGTTTAGTTAGTTAAAAAATATAATAAATAGTTGCATTATCAGATTCAGAATTCAGATATATGAAAATGTGCAATAGTGAGTATTCTATGATGCATGGATCATATTTAAGTACAGCAGTACAAGTATCAAATACAATATTGGCAACTGCCAAGACACAGATATGACATTAGCCAAAACATTAGAATTCAGGTACAACACGATTCAAAATAAAATAACAATATGTCATGAAATGCCAAGAAAACTCATCAAACCATCATAATATATCACAAATACAAAATGATAAATGGGTCATTCCATAAGTGGGGGAAGTGTAGGGTTTTCTTATTTGGTATTAGTCAGTACAGACACACTGAAAGCCAGCATTTACCAAATTCTGATGTACAAAACCATCTTGGAATAAAAATCAAATCAAAATAAATAAACATATAGAAAACAGTGCAGGATAGTAGTATCTAATGATGTCTGCACTCTGAAGTCGACAGTATCCGATAAGTATCAATGTACCATCCTACAACAGTGTGGCAAACATTTTAAATGTTTCCTTGCTTGTATGAAAGGTATTTTCAATTCTGTGGTTCCTTGCATGTATTGAAGGGGAATTGCAATTCTGTTTCCTTTCTAGTTAATGAAATCATCAACAAAATGGAACAAGCTGAGTAAGTTGCAGAGAGCACAAGCATGTTGCCAAGTTCCTAATGACTTGCTCTAGTGACTGATGATTATACTAGTTTCACAACTTTAAAATCTCACATTCTAATCATCAGAAGATAATGAGATGAAGGGAAAAGAAATCACTTCCTAGACAGTATTATATGCATGTTTCATCAAAAACATTATAGCAATAAGTAGAAGTTGTCACATACTCATTCATTGTTTTTCCCACTATTCATACAAAGAGAGAAATCATACAAAATCCAATTTTCCATACCTCGCTTTCAGTATCTCTATCACCTATCTCCCCTATAGTTCGCACATAATGGCCTGATGGATATCGAGACTGACGATCCCAAGAATCAACTGCCACAATAATCCTCTTATCCAAAAGGTTCTCAAGTTGACGGGTTTGGATTCGAATCTTGGGAATTCTGCGATCTTTGGAGACAAACAAGGCATGGGCAATACCACCACTCCCTGCAGGCATAGGCATTGGCTCCAAAGATCCACAATACCTGAAAAGAGATTTAAATATACCAATCATGAAACAACAGAACATATACAATTAGAAAATGAAATATACAGACACAAACTTATTGGTTAACATTTCAGCAAACAAAAAGTACTGATAACTGATAAGTTTAACAAGATCAACATTTTAATAAACAAAAATTTCTGATCAGTTAACAAGGTTTCACGTTTCTAAGAACAAATAGCATATCTATCTTAAAGAAAGAATCTACATGAACCTTTATGCTCAAAGACATGTCAAATTTTCCTTTTGATTTTACTTTAATTTTTTACCTTATGTGTTGCACCTAAAGCTACCTAAAGTATGACATATGAACTATGAAAGAATAGGTAGCTAGTGTGCCACATAATCACATCACAAAGATTAATTATAAAGTTAACTATCCCATTTGCATTGACAGTATAAACAGTAAACGTATTTTGACAGCTACAAATATATTACCCAGAAAAAAGATGCTGTACACATCTAATAATGTCCTACAGATATGCAGATGAATAGATGTAAACAACATTCATGAGCCTACACCAATGTGAACAAACAATTTAGAATTTGTTCGCTTTGCAGTTTGCTTGCCAGGTTCCCTATTTATGAGGCAATTTTAGTGGATGACAAAATTTCTTGCTTTCGTGAAATGGAGTTTGAAGAAGTCCTCAAGGTAAAAATAATTGCACCCTTAAACTTTGGTAGATTTAATCATTGATAATAGAGTTCAGAGTACAGAGAGAGTGAGGGAGAATTTAGGGAAAGAAAATGTTATTCATTTAATTGTGTTTTACAGAGAAAAAAGTGTATATATAGAACATCAAAGCTTCTCATAGAAGCAACTAACTAACTGCTGACTCAGGAGCTAACTAACAGATTAGTCTAACAGAATTGTAACTGTACAAACAGAACAATAGGTTACTCTATTAATTGACACCGTTTCATAGCCTCTATGAATAAGTGGTCAAGAGTTATATCTTTACAGCTCCTATTTTTCTAGATATAAGTTTAATTTCAATACAAGGAAGGTGGGCCTGTGCATTGTTCACACTTCAAGGCCCGAAGAACACTTGTTTTAGGAGGTCTGTTAGATATAAAAACCATTCGCAGAGTCTTTGCCTAAGAGAGTAAACTTTTGGGATATTTGGTCATTGACAATGACTACAAAATTTAAAAAAAAAAAAAAATTCCGCCAGACAAGCATAACTTGCATGAGTGTAGAGCACCCAATCTCTGACAACAAACCAGCAGACCTATATGTTCCAGTTCCATTTGCCTTGTATTAACTTAGAGGATTTGTTCATGGAACAATACTCGAGATGGTTAAGGATTTTTAAGAGTGTTGCATTCTAAAAGGGCAATGTAATCCATATTCTGCTATGAAAAAACTGTGAAGGCACTTTCCCTTATCATCGGTACTTACCAAAGTTGAGACTGAGGTTATCATTTCTATCTTTAAAGGAACTATTAGTTCAAGATTGAGCCAATACAAAGTTTTGGCTGTTCAAAAGGGATAAAAATAGATCTCATCATCCAATTAAAGTATTTAATAATTTAAATGCCAAAATCCCTCCAAAAGAATGAGAGAACACTTTCCTTTTATCCTATTTCTGTTTTTATATTTGTGGAATTCTTTCTTACACCAGTCCTTCCACATGCATCCGCAATTCCTCATGGACAAATTTTTTATTAATATAAGGAAAAATAACTACAGAATGTTCACAAAAACATTGCTGCAAAATGTTTGCCTTTATGTGCTTTTTAACATTTTAAGCCAAATAGGTTGATGCTAAAATGATGTAGAAAGCAACATAGGCTCATGTGCTAGTAAAATGAATGCACCTCATTCACATATGGTGCCAATTAGCATTAGAAGAAATGTGGTCAACAGCTACAGCCAAAAATCCAAAATTACATTGCCGCTTCGGTACACTTCATCTTTTATATTTTTGTATTTAAGTTCAGATCTATCTCTACATTTCTCTACCAGTTCTTACTAATTCACACAAAAACTGATATAAAACAATGACAATAGCAGAACATCCCTTAATTAATGGAGATAAAGAGATATTAGTTTCCTCTAATGAAAAAAGGTGAATTCAGATTCCAATCAAATGAATACCAGTTTGTAAGTAAAACAGAAATGCTTTGTTAAGGGAAAAGGAAAACAAGAGACGTCAGATGAATCCCATGCATCTAAAGTCTAAACTGTACAGCAGAGCTCAATTATATGACTAAGATCATAACCACACAAATCATTGTTAACCTAATTAACATAAATGCATGATTTCATTAGCCTATACAATGAACTTAAACACTATTTACATATTTCCAACATGCTCCACATAATTAAAAAGATACTTACGAATGCCAGTTTCTCTTTATAATGCCAACAATACGACCAGAAGGACGACTGGGCACAGCATTTACTTGTTCAGAAGAACCCTGCTGAGAAATAGTTCTAGGTGCATCATCAGCACTATTTGGAGCTAGATGAACATCTTCATCCTCATCCTCGTCTTCTGCAAGCAAATAATATTACTTGAAGGAGAATTCAAATAGAAAAACAAGTTCACAGGCATGTGCATACACAAAGACTGAAGCTATTTCAGCCTTAAGAAGTAGCATGCACTGGTCAAATACAGTATGGAAGAGAAGAAAACAAAGCAGCATGTTTTCACACTTATCCAGCTCATATTAAGGCAACTTTAATATAAATCTCTCAATAACTTAAATATGTGAACATGCAGCACTAATGAAAAGCTCTTGGTATTAACGTAATTGTACTTTCAGTCCTAAGGCATCTCATCCCCTCTTTCCCTTGTATTTCTTCTCTCCTGTAATAAAGTTTCTTTTTCCGTCCAAAATAATAAAAATAATATAAGTACACAAAGAACATTACTGTCTGACTTAGTCAAAAATCATGAACCAAATGAAAATAACCTTGGGAGAACCACACCACAAAAACTAGCTATTCTAACTGGAGAGCCCAAGGCCTTATAAACCCCATATTAGAATCCCATACTTCCAATGAGGGACACAAGTCCCATAACTTGCAATTGGATCCTAACACAAAATGAATGGGAAGGCTTATTTGTGAATTGAAATGCATCATAAATTGTAGGATTTATGATAAATTACTAGAAATAGCATAAAATATATTTTATCAAAATAAAACATTACAAACATCCATATATTAGCATTTTGAATCCAAATAACTCATTATTTAGTTAACGAATTGAAACATAAATTTCAAAATAAATTGAAATTCATGACATATAGTCGAAAGGGAAAAAAAATGAGAACACTATCATTGTTGGACAAAAAAATATCATAAAAAGTAGAAAATAACAAAACATAGTAGGGTTTCTTACATGCAAAGTGGACTAGCAGACCAAAAGTAACCAGAAAACAGGAGTTCTCATGGGAAGAATAGAAAAGGGACCCAGGCAACAGATTTATGATTGAATTTCTTTTTATATGGAGACAGACAAAAAGTTCAGCACTCTACTCCTGTGAGAAAATGAGAAAGGAAATTTTTCTGATTGTGCTTAAGTGTTTTTTCCACCAACATAATTGACTTATTGATATTCAAGAGCATTACAAAGATAACCAATTTACCAGAGAACAATTAACGATACCAAAAGTGCTCTCGAATAGTATCTCGGGATTGGTCTGAACCTAGATCTCCTAGACCAACCCAGTTCACCTGGACCGATAACTTGAGAGGCACATAACACCAACAAGGGGGCAAGCGTAGAACGTGTGACCCTGGACAGGTCATACGGACCATGTGACCATAACCGCCTAACTTTCCTACCCAAACTTGCATGTATAAAACGAACCCCAAGTATGAAATTTAACCCAACTCTCATAATCTACTCCCTATCTTCTTCATACACTAACTTGGACGTCGAAGTGCATGCAAGTACTCCACCGTCGCTGCGTATCCCATCACCACCACACTCCACCGTATGACATCTAGATCTGAACCAGATCTTTGTTGCTGAACCGGTTCTTCACCATTTCCACCAAACACCAAGTTCACACGGTTAAACAATAGACCATACTCAAGAAATGTGTTACTTTCTTCATGGCTTTTTAGAAAAGATGGCAAATGTCTCCCAAGTCTGAGAAATTTGAACACAAATTCTCTGAAGAAGAATATCTTCAATTGAAAGCCACAAACCAAGCTCAATTATCTTCTGCCACTATTGCTTCAACAGCTTGTGTCTCACTATCTGCTAATTGTCCATGGATAATCAATTAGAGTGCCTCTAATAACATTTCTAGTAACCTATCTTCATTCTCCTTCTAAATATCCTCATCTCATTAGCAAATGGGTCTAAGGTTACTTCCAAAGGAATTGGTCAAGTTTCCCTCTCTCCTTCATTAAACTTGAAATATGTCCTTTTCACATCCCTAATTGTCCTTTTAATTTAATCTCTTTTAAGTCAATTAACTCGGTCTCTAAATTGCCCAGTAACATTTGATGTTTAACATAGTATGGCTCAAATGAATGTAAATCTTAAGGTCTCTACTATATAGGATCAACTCCTTCTATGCCTTGTGTTGCTACTACTACATTCCCAAAGATTCTCCATGATGATCTCAGTCATCCAAATTTGTCAAAATCAAAGCATATGGTCTCAAATCTTGAAATACGCAAATGTTATCTTGTGAGTCTCGTCAATTAGACCAACATGTCTGCTCTTCTTTTCCAAAACCAATTGAAAGTAGACGTAATTCTACTTTTTCCCACTATTCTCATTCAGATATATATGGTCCAAGTCCTATATCTTCCTTTGACTTCAAATATTTTTTATCGATGAATTTTTTTTCCATGCACTTGGGTGCATTTTACGAAGAATGATCAAAATTATTAATATACCCACTATTCTCATTCAGATTATTACAAGTTGCATGTCTGCCTTATGGCAGGGTACAAATAATCTAGCAATTAACATACCTTCATGGGCTATAGATAGAGATGAGACTCCTTGCCACTGGTCCTGAGGCAGAAGTTCAGCTGCCACAATATCCCCATCAAATGCTCGATTCATGTTTGAGCGCCCATAAATAATTATTTCATCACCAATGCTCTCACTCCCAACATATGCTTCAAATGGATTATAACGGTTAACACGAAGTTTCCCTTGATGATATATTCCACGATGCAAACCAGAAGTAATTTCTGACATCGGCTTATGCTGAAAATTAATATAGCATCAATACTCCATCCTGTCATTTTAACCAAATGTGCAGACACACATTACTATATAGAAATGAAATTAACTGGATACCTCGGAGTAGATGACTTTCCTCTTGGATGGTCTAAGATCTTCAACCTCTTCCATGTCCACATCTTCAGATGCAGGCCGCACAAGCAGATCAAGTAAATCAGGTTGGTCCAAAGACTTCACATATGACTCAACTGAAACAAAAGACAAATTGAATAGTAAGATTTTAGGATGACTTCATTCAACAAAACTGTTAGTTTTGATATTCCTCAAAGACACAGCTGAAGTACAATGGATGTCTAGCTATTCAACATACATTTCAATTACCATGAAAGATAACTACCTGTTTCGGCCAAAATGCCCTCTTCACTAGCCTTCCTTTTGTTCTCTTTGTCATTAGTTATAAGCAACACCTTTACTGCACCACCAAGATGATTCTGATACCACTGAGTAGCCACTCGAATAGCTGCATTGCCACTATTTAAAGTTAAAGCCTCAAAACAATTTTATCTTTATTGGCAACTCATGTAAAAAACCATCCAATGAACCAGAAAGCATATAAAAATATAAAAAAAAATAATTATAAATTCAAAGCCCATCTGAAAAGCTAACCTCTATCATTCCTATCATTTTTAGTTTCCCCACTCATTTCCTTAATATATGTATCCCTGCCAATAGAGAGAGAAAATATCAAATCAATATAGGTAGTTGTTGGATATGCAACAAATTAAGAAACTGATCAACCTTACTGCATCCTTAATTTTCCCTTCCTCTCCTTTGTAATACTGTAACACAATCTCACCCTAACTACAAAGTACAAACTAATAGTAAGTCACGAAAAAGGGGGCCAAGAAGAACTACCTGTGGTATTCATTGGAAAAAACAAAGAACTTCCTCATGGAATTGCTACAGATAGCTCTTATACGGTTGTAAACAGACATGTTCTTGTTCTTAACCTCTTCCAACACAATGGACAACACCACAACATCGTCAATTGCCGGATTCTCCAGCAAATCAATCTGCAGCAACAACACACATTCCAATTCACAAAAAAAAGAAGCCTCAGTTGAATTAAGGCGAGAAAAATAGAGGAGGAAGCGGACCTGGTTGAGAACGACATTGGTGTCGACGACGAGAATGATGGAAGGCGAAGCACTGAGGCGAGCACTGGAAGAATCGCAAACGGTGCAAAACGGTGCGCCACAGTATATATCGTCGCGCAGGTAGTGCTCCCGCACTTGCTACTCCCAAACAAAGAAAACAAAAAAAAATAATTAATTAATTCATAAATAAAAGAGGCATAAAAAATATAAAGAAAAGAGATTGAGTAAGTTAGGGTTAGAAAGGAAGAAGAAGTGTGTACCTTTATGACTTTGCCACCTTTGGTTTTCTTGACGAAGGACTTGTTGTGGAGCATGTTGACAGCGGAGGAGATTGCTCTGCGCTGAGTAACCCTACTTGGAGAGTGTGTTCGTTTCGAAGCTTTCTCTACTTTGGAATGGTGAAGATGCTGGCGTGGAAAAGAAAAAGTTGATTCTTCCGGGAAAAAAAATTCACCTTAGCGCCTAAGAAAGGAACCGGTGTTGGGAGTAGGACCGCGGTGTTTTCCGGCGGTGATCACAATCGCCGGAGTGTCGGAGCAGGACGCAGGTGCGGGCGTGCAGCGGCGGCACTGTGGAGGTAGCAGAGGGCAAGCAGTTCAAGAGAATTGTAGCGTGTTAAGTGGTGCGAAAGGTGTAGGAAATTTGACCGAATTACCCTATGATTAATTATGACTTAATCATACAATTAATTTCTTAATTATAACGAATTGTACATTTTTTCCTTATGATGCTGTGATTACTATGATATGTACATTTGATAAAATTGATGTGTATATTTATTTTTAAATTAATGTTTTTTTCTGCATGCATGTTTATCTATGATCTTTGATAATCTACGATTTACTTTTTTGCATTGTTCAAAGTCCAATCTTTACTCTGTCAGTGTTAAAGATAAAAAAAAAATTATAATTTTTGTCCTTGATTTATTCCTGTTCTAGTCCAAAATGTGGGCAATCAACATTTTAATATTAACATCTTAATATTGTATGGAATTTTATAAAATAGGATCAAATTTTGTGAATTAAATTATTAAGGAACCAAATTTAAAACTAAAGATAAATTAGGGACTAAATTTACAATTTTATCAAAAAAAATATAAACACACAAAAGCATTAGTATTCATTAATATTCACATAATTGGATATCTTTTTAAAAAAAAAAATTGTGGGCGAGTGAGCATGTGGAAAAGAAATAAAAGCTACATTTAGCTAAGAGAGAAATAAAATTTGGAATTACATCAGAGATCCTATAATATATTAAGTAATATTCTTTTAAGAAAAAAACATTAAGTAATATATTGATGCTAATTTATAGGAGAAAATTTTGTTTTGTGAGTCTTTTTTAATAACGTTGATTTAACAAATTGTCGTGATAAATACAATTAAAAAGTATGTTTTAATATATTTTTATATAGCTAATAAAAATATTTTATTAGTCATTAATTAGAATTTGATTTTAAAAGATAAATGGATTTATTGAAGAAAAAAATAATTTAAAAACAACATTCAAATTTATATTTATATTTGTTATAAATTTTAAGTTATCTCCTGATATTTATTATGTAATGAATGTATGATTTTTTATCCCTCAAAATTATATAATTTTTGGATTTGTTCTCTAATAAATATTTTCTTTGCGCTTGTTTTCTAATTTTTATTTTATTTTATTTGTATTTCATTTCTGCAATTACGTTGGCTATGTAAAGTGGACTCCTAAATATTTCTAAATTAATCTTTTGGTGTCAATAATATTTCATGATTTTTCTTTCAGGCACTCTTTTTTTTTTATTGAGTGTGTTTTCATCAGATGACAAGATACGTCAAGCTAACAAAATCAATATAATGAGAGATGCGTTAAGCTAACAAAGTCAATATAATGACAAGTACAAAACATAAAATATTTCCTATCACTAAAATATCCCTACTAAGGGGAGGTAGGACTAAGCGGAGCAAAAAGGATTTTTTCGATGATCAAATGCAAAAAATCATATATTAAAGCCCAATACAAAAATAGATAATATTTCAAGGACAATAACATATTTAAGTATTTAATAAATGTAGTATTTAGTGACATTGTGTAATTTGACTATTTGTTCATTTTTAACAATAAGTATCTATAAAATTATAAATCGAAGATCTTCATTTTAAATACAAGCCGTGCATAAAAAAATTATAAATATGCCATATTTAATAATTTTTATTTAAATATTCAATCATGTTATTTAATTTAACTATATATTTTAAATTTGATAAATAGAATACATTGGTAGAAAGTCAAAATTTCTTACTATATCAATTAAAGTCAATTTTGTTACTTTTGAGATTAGTCCTAATCCGCAAGAACTGAATGCACTAAATGATATTGGGAGAAAAATCAAATGGTCGAAACAAAATTATTTTTCATAGTCTAGTTTTATGATTAATATCATTCATTCATTTAAATTTATTTTTCTAAAAGGAAAAAATCAAATATTTTAAAAATTGTCTTAATTTTACACATTTAATCAAAGGTCACAATCTATATTATAAATGTTATGCGATTTTAATATCTTTCCTACGCTTATCAACTCTCAAACTCAAATTTTGATTTCAAATATCATTTTTTTAAATTCTAATATCTTTTCTTAATAAACTTTGGTTGTGAACTTTTCATTTTACTTTTTTAGTTGTCCTGTCAATACATTGGTTGCTTGAAAGAAACATAAGAAAAATAATTTTACAAATATAAATAGTAGATGTTACTTATTGACTATGATTTATTGATTACAATCATGCATGGATGTTATTTCACCCTTCCTCCTCATCACTTATAGCATATTATTATTTTATTTTGAGATGCTTGCAAGCAAATATTCACCATTTTACTTGTCATCACTTTGGTGACAAGTAAAGTAAATTGTAAAAACAAGTTAAAACATAATTACTAAACTCAATTACAAAAGATATTTGTAAAATCATTAAAATAGGTTATTGTGGTAGGAGAATAAATACCAATATTGATACCAAGAGACTTAATCAAGTCACAACTAGTAATACAATTATAGACAAAATGGTTGAACAAATTGTTACACTTTGCTTTACAGTCATCCATACATTTTGAATAAAGAGGAGGATATGGTTCTTGAGATGCACAGTGGAGAGCACATTTGACTCTACACAAAACTCCACCAAATTACTCAAACATGCATCAATTCAACTTTATTTTTCTGAAACTTTCTTTCTAAAAAAAATCATATAAATCACACAACAGTGGTGTTATAAATTAAAAAAAATCGTTGAGAGCTTAAAGTCATTATAAAATAATCTGAACCAATTTAAAATTGGTGGCATTATCCATTTAACCGGAAGAAGTTTCATACAAATAACCATGCATTTGAACAAATTTAAAATTGAAAATACAAAAAGTAAAAAAAAAAAAAACTTTCTTAAACATCAAAACAAACGAATTTGTTAGTTAGTTTTAATTAATAATGTCATAAATTTTAATTTTATTAAAAAATACCCTTTTAATTAATTGGTTAAGGTAATGGTAACATTCAATGCCACTATACCTCCACCTAGTTTTGCCTTGATGGTTTTCAATTACACGGTTTCCTGTCTATAAAGAATAGTAGGAAAATCAAGTAATGAAGGGTAATTCCAAAACAAATCATAATAATTTCGAATTCCAATATTATTTGTAACAAATTCTCACCATAATAGAGGAAACAAATCCCAAACAACACAAATTAAAACATATCCTAATTAATAAGATTTTGAGTGCAATTGTCCAATTGATAATATAAAGTGTAGATTGAGCACTTGGAATGCTAAGAATTTGTTGTTTGCGGGGAGATTAACCCTCTCCAAGTTTGTCCTCTCCGCAATCCCATTTCATTCGATGCGGTCAGTTTTTTCTCCCACGATGTGTTCGAAGAAGCTGACCAATTATGTCATAATTTTTGGTGGGTAATTATGAGAGTAAGGTAATTTTTTACTCGAACTTAGTCTTGCAATATGATATTCTCATTCATATCAAAATTAAATTAAAAAAAGATAAATATATTAATTTTATTAATTTAATATATTTATAATTTTTTTTCTTCTAGTAGAGAAATCACACATTATAATAAAACATAAATTTAAATAAATTTATATTCTCAGTCAATTATAAATTATTATATATGTTATTTTTTTAGTTTATTTTTATAAAAATTATTTTTAAATTAATTCTATACTAAAAAACTTCACTTATAACAGCTTATTGATAGCTAAAATTCAGAAATGTTTAACAAAATTAGGATTTGTATGAGTAGTGAATGAAATGAAATAATAAATAAAAATATATGATAGAGCAAAATGGCGGGAAGGAACCGGCTAAGAAGATTTGGCGGGAAACGATGACATAAAAAGGGTGCCTTCGGCTGAAAACCGTTCCTCATTCCGATTTCTATTTTCTACAGAGTGAAGCGAGCGAGCGAGTCACGACTCAGTGAGCGATGGTGGGCCCACAGTACGATTTTCTGGCGAACCCTTTGGGCGCCGTCAGATCCACCTTCGACGCCGCCGTAGCCTCCGTTCCCGATCCCTCCGCCTTCGACGGCCGCGACTGGGGCGTCTTACCCCTCTTCCAACACTTCCTCTCAGATCCGTCCAGACTCTCTCAGGTTCAATCTCAAAATTCCAAGAGAAAAAAACAAAACCCTAATCTTCAATTATAATACTAATATTTCTCAATTTTTTGATTAATTAATGGAACAGGTTCCTCTTCTGACCCCTGCCACCATCCAATGGGTGAAGCCCAATACTCTCGTTCGGTTTCGCGGGATGATACAAGACATGCTCGGGAATGAATTTTACGTTGGCGCTTATAAGGTTTTCTTTTCTATCGCGTTGTTAATTTAAAGATTCGTTACCTCGAGCATTAGGTTTAATTTAAGGGAAAATGTTAAATTTTGTTTTGGGTGTATGCTTATTGAAGGATGGTTCGGTGTGGAGGACCAACAAGTTTATGGATGCTTCTCAATCTCTTACGGCTTCTTCGGCGGATATGCGAATCTGGGAACGTCGACTGCTTTATTGTGTTCCGGTGAGGCATTTGGGGTTGCTGTTTTCTCTATTTTCTCACCCATGTTCAGTTTTTTGTTGTATAAATGGTTGATGATTTTGGTTAAATTGTAGAATTTTGAAGGATTAGCTTTGTTTATTTGTATGTAGGTTCCGGGATTGAGTCCATGGACTCAAGTTTCAACTGAAGAATTTGGCCATCTATCTATGGATCGGACATCAGAGAATAGAGAAAAACGGAGGAGAGAAGATGATGAGTCTTCTGATATGCCTGTAATTTCTGGCCTTGTGTTACTGCTTCTATTGATTTATTGCTTCCTCTAAATCATCATGTGATGGGTATATGAACCCCTGAAACATTTAGGGCCTTACATTCTTATTGTTTAGCCATATTGGTCCGTCTAGTAATATGTTTTGGATGTTGAGTTGGTTGTTTCATTTGTGCTTCAAGATAAAGGTGATGCTTTGGAATCTATAGGTTTTCATTATAAATTTTGGAAATGCTAGATACAGGACAATTAGTTTTTTTTTTTTCATTTTTCTAACTGGTCTATGCTTATTCACAGGTCTCTGGTGATGAGGTTCAGAATTCTCCAAATACTAAAAGAATGGTATACTAAGCTTTCATCTGACATTGTGTTAATGGATTTTACTTGCAGAAAATAATCAACCAAAGATTAGCTTTATTAATATTTTGTTAAGTGGTTCGCCAAAAACTGTGCTAATTTCTGTTGTTCCATGGTGGTTTGCTTTTAATTTTATTTCTCAATTTCCATTTATTCAAACTAAGATATCTGTGATCCTAATTTGAGTAAAGCCATACCAAGCTTCATTCAAGTCATCAGTATCATATTTAGATGACAAATTATGAGGTCTTGAGAGGTTTATAAGTTATACAGACAGTTAGGTCCGGTTGTATTTTTTCAATTTATGATACCAGATGGTCTAATTTTTATTGCTCCTTGCAAACTTCTATTATGGTTTTTGAGAATTAATCTTCATGGTTGTTTTACAGAGAGAAGGTGAACACTCTTCCCTTGCTTCTAATTCTCGAGGAGCTGCGACTGAGATTGCCAGCTCTGGTACCAGTTTGGTGTCTGGTCTTGATAGCAATTCACCTCCCTGTCTTGTGAAGGTATGAATTCGTCTCTTTTACTTCTAAGTTCTTAGGGGATGTATTTTATTGATATTTTAAGATCAATTTATTATTATTATTCTAATTTCATGGAATTATAGCAATTTCTTCCCTCATTTTCCTCTGTATTATGCCAGATATATGATTCTCCAGATTCTGAACTGAAACTGAATGACATTTTTGAGTTTGTGGGTATCCTTACATCTGACCTAGAGCTTGAAGAGGACAATGAAGATTGTGATTTATCAGATGGGATTTCTGAGGATCCTTTGTGCCATCTCCCACCTAGCAAGGTATGCGCTTTGATTTTGCATTTGAGCAGGGCCACTTGATCTATGGGAAATAATAAGAGGCTATATTGTTCTTTTAGGAACAACCACCAAGAGGCATATGCATTTGTGTATCATGTCTATGTCCACCCAACATCTGGTTTTTAAATTTGCATTTTCCCCTCTTCTGCAGGTGCCATACCTTCATTGTTTTATTCACAGGAAATTAGCGGTTCACGACTTCCTTCAGCATAACCCTATTGTAGAGGTAGCTTTCTTATGTACCTAAATGTTTTTTATTCATCTGAGCAAAGTACATGTTGTGTTATTGTTTAGTTCTCGAGTTGGATCATTGTCTCAGCTTAAAAACACCTTGCTGAAAAAATTATGTGTTTGATCTCACAGCCAAGACCCAACTTGGTCAGAGAAATCAGGGAAGCATTGCTAAGGCATCTCACGGCTGTTCTTGGCAATGATGATTTCGCTACTCATTTCATGTTGCTGCATCTTCTATCCAACGTATGCGGTTCTTAATAGATCATTTTCTTTAGTCATTTTATGCACTGTAAATGTTCTATTTATTGTTCTTCATATTGCTTATTTCCCATTTCTAATCATGCTTTTTCTTTGTATGCTTCTAATTCCTCCACCCTCCATTTTGAGAGTATTTGTTTGATGGATCGTTATTGAACAGGTGCATGCTAGAGCAGATGATCTTGCTGTGGGAAAGCTTTCATTAAATCTTACTTGTTTTAGCAAAGAAATTGTGTCTGTATTTGGAAAACCATTAAGCGCTGCTCTGAAGAACCTCCTGCCATTCACATTTTACATACCCCTTACAGTTGAATATTTGAATACTGTTTCACTTGTGCCAAAAAAGAATTATGATACTAACAGGTACTTACATTTTATTAGTCCTTCTGAACATGGACTTCTTCCCAGTATACAAATATATTCACATCTTTTAGTGTTAATACTCCAGGCTGGAAACTGGAGTCTTTCAACTAGCTGAAGGTTCACACTTGATTGTTGATGAGACCAAACTAGAAGCTGGAACGCTCAACTCTGTAGGGGTAGAGAATACAAGGCTGCTGAAAAATTTAATGGAATTGCAAAAGGTAATTGTTTGCCTGTCTAGCCCTTTTATCTTATTGAACTCTCGTGTTTTCAGTTATAATTTGTGCATGCCTTGTGCAACTGTTGGGAACCTCTATCAACCATTATATGCTGTGAACTTGCTAATATGTAGAAACAATCTCTATTTCCAGTTTGATTGTTTGCAACTAATTTTTTGGAGGTACTATTAAAGATGACATGCACTTGTTATGTGTTTCAGGTTGAATATGATTTCAAGTACTATAAAGTGGATATGGCAACGGATTTCCAACTGCTAGTTTTGTCAGAGGGGAAATCAAATATCTTGCCAGCTGATGTAATTGTACCGTTCCGGCCTTCTGCAACCAGTTGCTCTGAAGCTGTGACTGCAGAAGCTTTGGAGGCTTGGAGGTGGTATTTGGCCACTGTTAGACAGCTATCACACACTATTGAACCAGAAATGCAGAAGGTATGAGTGTCGTTGGCACTAGTATTCACGAACAAGTGTTCTTCTGGGTCAAGCTAGTTGTGAATAATTTATTTAGCCGTTAGCCTACACATACTCAGCAACCAACAAATTTCTAAGCTCGCCTGAAGTGACATTTTAGGTTTATTCTTCCATTTCCACTTCAATCCATAAAATTATCAGCTGAAGATACACATATAATTCACTATTTATATTTACAAGAATACATTCCAGGGGGGAAACATAATGTTGGCACTCTAGTTCCTTCATTGTTTAGTTGAAACCACCTATTAGCTTACCCATAACTTCTAGTGCATAATTAAATGTTATGATGGAGAATGCATAACAGCCTTTGCGCATTTGCGTGTTTTCAGGTGGTAGAAACTGATCTAGTTGCAGCAAGACAAGCAGACAGGAGCTTGAGCTCCCAAGACTTAAGCAGGTTAGTTAGTGACTATTCTACATGTATTGGTAGCATTTTTCTTTTTCCGTAGCACAACTTTATTGAATCATTGTTCCCCTACCTCTTACACCTGTTTCCCTTCTCCCACAGATTGGTAACAATGGGCCGTCTCATGTCATTGAGCTATGGTGAGACCAGCTTGTCACTAGAACATTGGCAAACGGTCAAGGAACTAGAGAGGCTGCGAAGAGAGAGGCTACAATGAGACACAATATGGAAGCACAAGTGGTACCAATTTGTACAAGGTTTTAAATGAGTGCAGTTCAAAGGGTCTGGCTGTTAGTTCTGATTACCAGAGCTGTCTTTATGGGTGCTTATTTGGCCAGCATACTTAAAAGACAGATAGTCGGTTCCATAAGTTGTGAATTCAGTAAAATGCAATATAAGGCCGTTTTACTAATCCTTGTACGAATCTCTTGCCTTGTTTTTTGTTAGTATTCAGGTAGATATCCTGTTTTCATATGCACATGTTCTAAATGTAATATGTGCATAGAAGCGAGTGCACCAAGCGTTTTTTCAGCCATAAATTGTGAAATGGCTGTGAACATAGAAAGGTTAGCTTGGATTGAAGTAAAGATCCGTAGAAGATGGCATAACCCCATAAGGCCTTAGGGCTGCGCAGGCGGGGGAGGTGGGGTGGGGATCTGCGCCTTAACTTTTTCCTTCAGGACTAATTATAATTTAAAATTGTTTCTGAATTATAGTACCTTATTTGGTGCTGATGTCTTTACCTAAACATCATTTGATCTTATTTGTCTTCCGCTGATAAAAAGAAAGATTAAATAAGAACTAATACTAAAAGAGATTGTTGAAAAAAGTAATATATAGTAGCCGTTAAGTTTGCTAGAAGTACAAGTTTCTAAAGTTTATAGATAGATGGATTAACACAACATGACAATAATGTATAAATATCGCGGTAAAAAAAAAAACCATTGTTAGTAGCTGACCAGCTAGCAAACTGAGAAGAACTTCTGGAGGAGTCAAAATCATTGCTGAGAAAGCAAATTTAAGCTTTATCTTACAAGCCAAGATAAGATCTTATAAACGAATTCAATCAATGGTTCTAGTTATAAATGGTTGAGTACCCTTTTCTTTAGCTTAAAATTGATCTAAAATAGCTCTAATCTATATATCAAAAAATGATTTAAAATAGGGCTTCATTACAATTTACAAAGCATTACTAAACTTCGAAATGGTATCAAATTTTGACCTTGAAATGTGTCTATATACATATGTCATGTTCTGCAATTCATTTTCGTTATTAAAAATACAACCATCTAGACAGGACGAACACCACCGCCACTAGGATGACCAACAATAACAATTTAAATTTCATATTTTTTTATAACAGCTTAACTCTTAAATTTGAGAAGCTTTTTGGGACACAATTGTGTTACCCGAAGAAGTTAGCTAGTCAGTCTCTTTTCTTTCGGTATGGGAAAAACGTTGCATTTTTATTCTTTATAGTTGCTATTGCTATTGATGGTCCAAGCCAACCCAAAGTCCTCGTCCCAGTGCAATAAGAAATTGGAAAAGTAGAAAAAAGGAAAATGTATAAAAAAATTATTGACTTTTAGAATCATATATTACTTGGTAATCTAGCCTATGTATATAGAGGCAACAACCCAATTCAATATTAAAACATGGAACAAGAAACTGGTTTATTTTTTCACATGCGTAACAAGCGCAGGACAAGGAGTACTGAAGTGAAAATCCTAGTAAAATGAAGTCGGTGCAAATTTCTTAATCAAATTTAATATAGTCACTGAAAATGCAAGAGTTGGAAAAAGACCTGTAATCAGAAAGCATATTCAACTTGATATTAAATGGCCCCCAAATTGGTTTTTGTACCATTGTGGGGGATAAAAAATACAAGGCAATTGAGATCATCAACACCTTTTAGTTCATCAAAAGGCATCGATCAATGTGACAGATATAAAATTAAAGACGTTATATTATATTAGTCCTAGCGGGTGCCATATAGCCACCACAGCATTAGGGGCCATGTTGGCCTGAAACTCCTACTAATCTACCTTTTCTTCTCTTTCCCCACCCTTTCCAACTATAACAAAAACAAGTGAACAATGCCATCATATATTACACACAAAATGTGAACTTAAAAATTATTATGGTTCCTAGAACTGTGCCCCTTCAAATGTTTGTCCAAATTGCCAGTTAGCAGGCACAATGTTGTTGCTAGTGAGAGTCCTGCCATCACTTGTAGTGACCTGAAAAGAGAGGCTTTGCCCATTGAGGTAAGAATTGCTTTGCCAATTCTGCCCCCAGTTTCTAGACATGGTTTGCCACCCAGTCCTTGAGCCTTTGATGGACACAGAATGAACATCTCCTGCTCCACCAACATTTGTGATGAGAACCAAGTTGAAGTAAGAGTGACCATTGATGGTGAACCTGATCCCTCCTTTCTTCACACAGGGGACTCTGTTTTAGGCCAAAAACAAAAGCATGTTGGAGAATTAGGTCTCACATCGATTAAGTAAAGACAAGATTTAGTATTTTTTTTCATATGTAGGAATTGAAGAAAGTACTAGAAAGTTTAGTACAACTCATGCATTTATTCAACCAATTGAACTAGAATCACTTAGTAGACAAGTTTTAGTATATGTAAGTATAAAAGGTTAAGTCTTATTGGTTGGAATCTTCTAGATGATCACAATGAGCTTAAAGCTAAAATTGGAGGGAAAAAAAAGTAAAATAAAAATACTTGAGGTGTTTGTAATGTTTCATTTATTATTACCTTCTGAAGGAAACAGGAACAATTCCAGCTTTGTACTGAGCAATTTGCAAGAAAGCAGGCTCAGCAAGATCGAAGTGTTGCAAAGGAGGGTTGCACCAACCACCATTGTTATTAGCCAATGCAAAGTTAGGGGGGCAGAAGTTTGTGGCAGTGACGATTATGCTACCGGGGAGGCACCATTTGGGGTCAGTGTCACATTTCATCTCATAGCAAGACCCGCAGCTCATGCCATTGTTGAATAGAGCAGTGCTGAGTGCTGCAGTGTTGGTTCCATAGCCTTGGCTGTACAAATTTCCATAACCACAAGCCCCTCCTGTAAAAAAGCAACAATTTTTTCATGAGTAACCACACATCCTAAGTGAAAAATATCTTTGACTCATAATAATAGGAGAGAGAGTGAAAGTAATGCACAACATTAAGGTGCCCGTGATATAAAGTTATGTTTTTTTATTTTTCCTTTGAACCCTCCAAATGTGCCCAAATGAAAAGACAAGGCATTTGTTTGAACTTTGTGTAATTATCATGTTGAAAAATAAACTTAGCAAAATTAGGTAATGTGAAACTAAAACCTTTTGAAATACTCTAAAAATGTAACACTTTGAATGAACTTACCCATTGTGCCAGATGCATCACCCCCACCATAAAATGTAGCATGACCACCTTGCCATCCACCTCCATAGTCAGCATAAGTGCCTCTTAGGCATAAATTAAGAAGAAAGAAGAGAAGAGGGGTTGCTGCAATGACCATTGTGTGGTGCTAGTGCTTAGGGAAGTTGAGGGTACAAAAGGATTTAAAGATAGTAGGAGAGGCTTACTCGTTGGTGTTTAATGCTTAGCTAAGGTTTGGTTTGCTTTATATAGGAAAAGTTAAGCATAGGTTGGAGGCAGTAAAGAGTGAGGGATGTGGGGTACCATGCCCGAATGAGACAACATAGAGTTTCTCAGGTCTAAAGAGAGAAGCCAAAGGATTCACATTTTTTGGAACGTCGAGCAAGAATCAAGGCGCACATGCATGTGTTTCGGTTACACTACCAACTACTTAATCTACGGGCCCACTCGGCACATGTATTCTTTAACTGTTTCTCTTGTAATTTTATAAAGGTTTAATTATTTATTTGATGTATTTTTATTTGTATCTTTTAGTTTTAAGTGATTTTTTTAGTTTTCATATTTATATTTTTATTTTTTTAGTTTATGTATTTTGAAAATAATATTTTTAATTTTTATAATTTATATTTTAATTATCTCTTAATTCTTATAGTTTAAAAGTGACTTTTTTATCTTATATTTTATATTTTAATTATTTTTTAGTCATTATCATCAAAATATGAATAATATTATCAATTATAATTAATTATTAAAATATTATCAAGTAATTCATAACTATTTTATCGCAAAATAATTTGTAATAAAAAATTAGTTAATAATTTATAATTAATTTGAAATTATATATATATATATTGTAGCAATGTAATTAAAATATAAATTATATGAATTGAAAAGATCAATTTTAAATTATAGGGATCAAATAATTAATTAAATCTTTTATAAAAATCTTATTAACCAATGTCTTGAGACAAATCCTTACTATATTGATTAAAAAAATTAAAAAAATATTTATTTATAAAAATTATAGGACAGTTTAAAAAGATAATAAACCATATAATTTTATACATTTAAATAATTTTTTATTTTAAATTTATTAACCAATATCTTAAATACATCCATTAGTGTGATATGTATTCTCTTCTTAAAACTTTCCCTTAAATCACGGCCTATAGCAGAAAAGGGCCACTAATTTTGGGTCACTGACTCTGACCTTGAGATACGTCCAACATGGTGTGCTGCTGTTGAGGGTCGCACCAAACTGTTTAGAATTAATGACTTTCTTTGTGTGAAGGTATTCTAGACTGCTAGTGTTATTATTATTACTATAGTATAACCTGTTTTCACTTCTCATCTTATGCGCAATTTGCATGCAATGGACCATTCTAAGTTCTACTAGTTAGCAACTTTATTTGTTAATAGGGTTGGTTTTAGTTAAAGAGGTTAGTATCTTCCATCGTATTGAACCAAGGTTGAAATTTTCTTATAGAGTTGAAGTTCACATGTACTAAAGGGATTGGTTTAGCATAAGATACTGGTCTCTCACAAACATATCGAATTGTAATCCAAATATTCCTTAAAAGAAGTATTTATATTTAATATCTCAGAGTCTCAAATAAATTTGTCTTTCAAAAAAATAAGATATTTGTGAGAAATAAAAAAAAAACCAACTATTTTGTGAATGTCCTTAGAAAGAAAAATTAAAATATTATATTTTGTGAATGCTGCTACAATCCCCCGTTCCCCCAAGTCCTCTCTAGAGAGATACAGTGCCCTTCCTATATGGTGGTTCTGCTTGGCTCTACCCTATTACATATGAATAGGACACAGTTTTTTTTTAGAGAAATTTGTATGCAGAAGGATTTAATATTGGAGAGTATCTTAGCAAATAACCAACATGAAAGTGTAGCAGTCCATCAAAACCAAGAGCTCAAGTATTTTGATTACACGTGTGGCATGCTCAAGTTAAGAAGATTTGAAAAATCGATACGGCTTGAATTTTACAATGATGACCAAAACTAAAAAGAAAAGAACTTACAAATTCTGTGTCTTTTTCTTTCGGTTGCCTAACTTTTTAATTACAATCCTCGCATATATTAGTCACTTCAGATGACTATTACTTGGAGAGAATCCTATATTTTATTTGTCGGCTACAATGACAAATGATACTCTAATTAAGCAAAAGTACACTATACTTTAACGAGAAGGCACTAATGTGAATGTCTCCGCTGTTAAAATAAATTACCCTATATATGTCCACTTATATGGTGAATCAAAGTTTGGTTACCCACTCTTCATACCACAGTGCACAGATAAATTTAAATTAAAACAGTCATATCAAACTAACTCATTGTTTCAACTTTTCTAAAATGAAGAAACATGTATAGTTTACTTTAGTAGAGTTATATCTATGTAGTTTTAAGGTTTTTTTAACAATTTAAAAAAAATATGTGAAATGTTTGTCCAAGTAGCAAGTATAACAGTATACTTTTGTTGTGGTCCTGTGGACCATTTTTCTCCAACGAATTTACCCATATCAAAGATTACAAAATTTTACTCATCTGTTTTTTTCCTTACCTCATCAAAAGGGTATACATTTTTCTTATTATGAAGATTCTAATTTCCTTGAATGACAAGGACCACATTCCATATTAGGAGGTAAATCCCCAAGTGCCATAATAACTTTTTCTAATATTTTTCTCACACTTATACATCTCTTTTGCTAACTTAAGTATTGATATAAGCAAGTTTCGTTAGAAGAGATTCACTCTTTTAAGCATATAACTAGAAGCCTACATCAAGAATCAGGAGGTAACAACTTTGTGTACTGTGTTAATTAAATTGATCTAACCATTACAGTGACACAGTCAAATTGTTGAACGGAACAACTAGCCTAGTACTATTTGGAATGTGCCACATAGACATGCGATTCTATTAAGAATAAAAAATAATACTAAGAATATTATAATAATTTACGGACCTTGCTCATTTAATTAAGTTATATGTTTTTAGTACATGTGGTTGCATTTAATCAAAGGACTTGGGGCTTAACAAAAAGCATATAAATTATTACATGGCGATTAATGAACGGGCTTGAAGTTTAACCAAAGAGAATGAGAGTGGTTAATTTGTTGTTTAATGAAACTAAGCTTTCGATGCTTCCAACCATCATTTTACGGTGCTACTTTTCTGTACGTTCCTTTTTTGACGGTGTTGTAGAAAAACTAGTGTTAAGATCTCACATTGGTCCTACCACGTTACGAGCACATGCCCGTCCCGTTCTTCACGGCCAATTTCATTCAAGTGTCATTTTCAGAAAGAATAAAAAAAATTGTGTTGTTTTGTTTCTGTGGATATTGACGAATGAAAACTGGAAAGCAATTACAACAAATTTGGATAATGACTTATACGTAAATAAATTAATCATCTAGTGACTTGTTATATCAGTAGTGATCAATTGATATGCATTATTATTATGATACGAGACGTGGATTGTTTTTAATTAATATTTATATAGTTTGCTTACAACTGGAAGCTACTTTGATTGTTACACGGTGGAGAAAAATTTTATGAAAAAAAATGCTGACTTAGAACATGTTTATGTTGATTGAAATTAAAAATGGTACATTAAATAAGGTCAGTGTAATCAGACTGAGATATGGTGTTATGGTTATTTGCTTCACTATAGATTAATTGGTTTGAAATTTTAGCCGACGCATTTCTGATGTATATTATGTAGACATTGCATATGGAATCTTAATAACATATATAAAAGTGTTTGTAAGAATATATGATGAGAAGAAACCTCCTCCCGAGTATTACTTGAAAAAGTAAAATTAAATTTTAAGAGATAGTAAGAACAAAAGGACAAATCTATATAGATCAGCAACTGTATGGTGGTATCAAATCATTTGGTTACGTTGTGGCAATCTTTTATTAGGACACGATTAAACGTCCCTTTTAAATCACCGTAGGAACATCTTTTCATGAAACCAGCTAATTTGTCTTGATAGGGATTGAAATAATAACATCAGAGTATGGTTTGATGAATTAATCACTCCCGTGATCTGATTCTGATATATATGAAGCACTGAAGCAGCATTTTCTACCCATAATCGTGAAGGATGTTTTTACCTTTTTGTTTTTTCATCATTGTCCTATCAGGGTAGTTTCCGTAGATATATAAAAGGTAGCAATTAACCAAAAAGAAATTAAAACTTTTTTATGAAAGAGCCAATGTCATTTTTGAGTGCATGGATTTTCGGTGCTAATGTGTCAAGATTTAATGGCCTTACCACAAAACCAAAAAAAGTAGAAGGAAACATGAAGAGGGCATGCCAAAACTAGTGTCAGATTTTGATAGAGGACTGGAAAATCTGTGTCCAAAAAACAAAAGACCAAAAGGGAAACAATAAAGTTCCTTGCTTGTACATTTATGACCATCCAACATTCCACCACTTCTTAAAATCGAGTATATCTATAAATAAATAAAAAAGGGATGATAATAATGACAACAAAAATGAAATTAAAAAATGATGAGAATTTTTTTTTGTTAATGCTTGATAGATCGAACAAAGAAAATTCAAAAGAATCTCCTTAAGGGGAGTGGCTGAAGGACACTAGAAATGAGATCCACAGAAGGGCATATGGATAAAATCCATACATTGTTAATTTGTCTAGGGACCATATGAAATTGCCATCCACAAGGCATGTCTCCTAGTTCCACTTGGACAACATGCAAAACCCAGAATATGGACTGAAGTTGAACCATTAACAAAGGATTTGATGGTGTCCCTTTCCACTGGTAGTTAACTGCAATGGTCATATATGTGGAAGATATGTAGAGTCTTTCAAAAGTTAGTTTCTTTTGTCTTGTTCAAACTTCAAATTCAAACATGTTCCCAACCCTACCATGTGCATTAAAGTTGGATGCTGGGGGCTGTAGCCTAATAGGCCATCCATAACCATAAGAAGTGAGACTATTTTTGGTTACAAGTTACGTGCCCGTGTATCCGTTGAAATGATGTGTCGCATTGGCTCTATTAGATGATAGAATCTGATGTAGGGTTAACTGCTTTGGATCATACCAGTTGTTTCAAGAGCTCGGTTAGGTATAGAGGTTGTAATTTAGTTGAAGTTAGGTAAAAAGAAAAAGAATATATGCATTAATTTTCCTAATTGGATGGGATCTAGGTGTTCATGATTCGGTGTGATTTGATTTTTTTATTATAAAAAAATCACTAGAATTAAATTTAAAAAACATATGTTGTTTAGAGTTTTTATTTAAAATAAAATCTAAATCAAATCAAACTAATATTTTACGGTTTGATTTAGTTTTTTCTATTTTTACTAAAATATTATTTCATTAGAATGCATGTACTCTCTTCCAACTTTTAAATTAAATTACATCAAAAAAATTCTTAATAACAATCTATAAAACTTGTTAACATGTTAAATTTTCTACAACAAAAATCTATCAAATTTTCATCAATTTTAAATCAAACATATCTTAAAAAGGACATATGAAAAAGAAAGTAGTATATATCATATAAATTTGTATACATACATAATACTATAAAATACCGTGAGACTCAAGTAATACATATAAAATGCATAACGCTAAAGTAATAGAGATGTTAATATAAGTGTTGTGGTTTGGTTTGGTTTCAAAAACACAAACCACAAACTAATCATTTTGAGGGAAAAAAAATCATTCAAACAAATTTAAAAATAATCGGTTTGATTTGATTTTTGATATTTTTAGTGATTTTTAGTTTTTATTTTGGATTAGTTTAAATTTAAACACACTTAATGAGCTTAATGAGATGCTAGTGAACTTAAATGAAATTCTTATTGTTAACAATGAAAATCCAAGATAGCCATTATTTATTATTGAGTTAAAATGACAAAGAAGTTATTGTTAGACAAACTTCATTATGCTAACAAGTCTGAGAGGAACCAATGCACGTTAGGATTCAGGATGGACAACATGGGTCACTATTTTTATTCATATCATAGGTAAACTCAAACCTAAATTTTAAGATTTAGAAATAAAATACAATCTAAGGATTATTATTCAGCTTGTTTGGTCATCCGTTATTGGACCCGCAAATGTCTAATCTTACAAATTTTACATTCGAGAAGTATAATCCTTGACATAAGGAAAGTGTATTGAAGATATCACATTAATTAGAAATATAATCAAAATATAATGTATATAATCAGGAAGTCAAAGGAAAAATTCAACACACATAATAATTCTATCCAACTTAAATAGAATTATCTTTTGGTTCCAAATTTACATTAGGGCTTTTTCATTGCTCTTGTAATGATGATTACATGGCAATAATTCTATTTCAAGCATCCCTTTCTGATCATTTGTGATTTAAGACTATATGCATGATTTATGACTTAAGCACATCAAAAGAACCCAATTGAAAAGACTTGTTTATTTGATGAAAGAGTCTTGAAATTTAAGTACCACATTGAGAATGTATAATACTTCTTCAACACCAGTCTAAGGGGCAGAATATTCAAGCAAAATTCATTGTAGTCTACATGACTAGACTAGAACTCTGATGATGTACTGTACGTAAAGATTCTGATGCTCAAGTCGGTATTTGCGGGTGTAAAGTTAGAAAATATACCAAAGGCTTCTGACTTATTTATACCATTCTCTATGCTACAATAGTAATTCTTAAGTGATGAGTAAAAGGTATCGCTAGGATGAATCTTATGATTTGTGTTGTAAGTTGTCGATGAATTACACATATCGAATCACATGCTATGCGACTGCATGGACATTGGTGTGGGCTCGAAAGATCCTCAACTCGTACAGGACCCTGCGTCTACAATTATCCTATTAGGCCTAATTGTATTGGACTAATAAATGACTTTGTCTGCCTTTAAAAAAAAATGACTTTGTTTATTTATGATCCAAAACAATACTCAATACTCAATGTGCAACTCATAATAGACTATTTAAGTTGTTCTTTTCCTTTTTTTTCCTTTTGACTTGCAAAGATTGAATCAATGTATTTAGAGGTGTTTGCAAGAGCTTAAACAATGTTTATTTAGACTTGTGAAAAATGATTTATAACTCTCTTATACGTGTTTTTTTTTTATATTTCAATCAATTTGATAAATCTTATTAAAAATAAGTTCTTTTAAATTAATTTTAATAAATTATATGGTCAAATTGTCTACATAAATTCTTACTATATGATAAAATTTTATTGAAAAAGCACGTAATTGAGTCAATTGGTCAAACCCGTGAAAGTACTGTGAATTGTGATTGTTATTTTTTAAAAGTTTTTTTTATTGGTGATAATCAGGTAACTGTTTTTCGTGCAAAGTATACGGGAACTATGTCTAATTTTACTTATTAACTCAAGTGGTCAAAAAGATTTCGCACTTGAACATCTTATACTGGGCATATTTTCACAAGTCATTTTTTTCTCCGAAATAAAACTAAGCAAACATATTATCTGTCTTAAAACTATAAATAAAATGTGTAATTAGTTCAATTTATTTTTTTAAAAAAACTAATTATTTTTATTTACTCATGAAGAGATCTTTTTTATAAAAAAGTTATCATTTCCCTGATAAAAGTGGTTTCCAAACACGTTAGCGGTCATTGACTTAACTCAGAAATATATGGTGAAAAAATTATTTTTTTTTCCTGTTTTGTAACTTTAGTTCATCTCTCTTTGAATAAATCTTAATTTTTTAAAATTTCGAATCCGATCAATCGATTTGACCAGAAAATTGATTAACTAATTAGATGCTTGAGGTACATAAACCAAAAGACCGGTTGATATAGAATCTGTTGAAATCTGATACAAAATTGATGATGAAAAACTAAATTAAACTAATTGTTTTATTTTATGTTTTGTTATTTTTTATTCAAATAAATATTTTGCAGTCAATTAAGACCCTATGTCAAGCAACAAAAGTATACAATATAAAGTTCATTTACAAATTATTCAACCACTTGCTATTGACTTCTTTTTTATCATACAAAACATATAATAAGATCAATTTAAAATCTTACCTTTTTAAGGATTTAGTGTTAATTTATTACTTAATATATTATGCAACTTTTAAGATATTTATACTTAATTATCGATCAATAATTCAGCTAAAACAAACTAATGAACTACACATTTTTCAACTAAAACAAACAATCTAATTTTCAAAATGTAGAAAATTATAACGCTATACAACCCTTTCTGCAATCTTATCAGCAAGCCTGCCACATAAAATGCCTGAGAAGGGGGAAATTAAAATGAAAAACTTTGGGAAAAGACAGAAGAGAAGATAGAAGGCACCATGACATGATAGCAAGAAGCGCTTGCCATTTATTTCTCGCCTAACACGATGCCAACGAGTAAACTATGTGGACATTTGAGGCCCTCATTCAAATAGCTTCTTTAAAATTGACAGGAGGGTAAGCCAACAAAACATGTCTAACTTCTGTTTCCACAAAAATATAAATATGATGGTCCATCCATGGCACAACATGTCCATATGTATGAATAGTTGCAATTAAAATTGATAACAAATGATTATTTGTGCAACATGGTAGAAAACGAGAACTGTCAGAAACACCTGCTAGTTTGTCTTAAGTGCAAGAAGTGTACACACAAGAAGTAAAAAAGTTGTGTGCGTGGAAGGTGCAATTAAGTACAAATTCTCCCAGTAATGTAAAAAATGGACCAGAATGGATTATATAACTTGAAAGAACCTCTCACATTTTTATCTACATAAATTAATTTGTGCCAATAGAAAACAAAAAATCAATACCTTTAGGTCTCACTCATGTCAGTCTATGAACACTCCAATAAAAAGGCTGGTCACATGTTGGTCAGTCTAATTTGCATCAAAAGGCATTGTTAATATTATTAACAGAAATGGAGGGACAATCAGGCATCAGATTATGCAAAACCCCGTCGCCTATGTCCAGCCCCTGAAATTGGCCGATAGATTCACTTGACAACATTTCTGACAAATCATACGGAATGTCTAGATCAAACAGAGGCTCATCGGAAGTAGGCACATTAGATGAGAGTGAATGCAACTGTGGCATTTGCATGGCCTGAAGTTCACTCTGCCCATGTTGTGACTGATGTGAGAAGAATGGAGCCTGAGAATATGTAAGTGGATGCATTCCCAAACCATGGGCATTATGCATTACTATCTCGCCAGTTGCAATCTTGAGCCCATCAACTTCTTTCTTCAGTGCTTCATTTAGAGCTGTATATATTTTATAATTTTTTGAGACAGGAGGGTTGAAGTCATGGAAATGAGTTGTAAATAACAATATATTAGCTGAAGTTTAACAAAACAGAAACACTACTAGTAGGTTATTGATCACAAGGAACAATTCGATTTCTGGAATGATGCAGTCTAACAATTATAAAATGACATTTAGAAAAGCATCAAAAGTTGAAAACAATTTCCAATAACTTCTCTGTAGGTAAATAATTCTACTCCTGCTGATGCAAAAACCAGCAAAATTTCTCAGGATATATGTAATGTAACTGATATCAAAGATAACCAAGATATATGTAACTGATGTCAAAGATAAACATGTACAGTGACTAAAATCTGTAGATTTACTATGGTTGAAACATACCATCACATAAGTTAGCTTGTTGTTCCATGGCTTGTAACCTAAGCTTCAACTCTGTATTTTCAGTAGTCAGACCAGTTGTATCTCTCTGAAAAAGATGTTTCAGAAAGAATAAGTCTCAGGTAGCATAATATGAATGCCGCTGTTACATATATCCAAATCAACTTAATGAATTGGAAACAAAGTGCAATACAGGAAACAAAGGAATCTTTATTTAAAGAAAAAGTCGTCTCAAGAATCAAAAGTAAACCAATTTGCAAAGAAAAAATCACCAGAAAAAAATAGGGAATTTACTATTCCTGGCATTGACAAGGCAGCCTATTCAAACTTTAAAGCAAGCAAATAAAGCAAATCCTACAGGAATTGCATCCTGTAATATTACAAGACAATCATGTTGATGAGACAAAGATCTAGAATAGACATCTAAAAGCCTAGTGTTTCAATTTGAAAAAATAAAAAAGGTATCTTATATATATAAGAAATAAAAAAACCCAGGTGACATTTCACACAAAAAAAGTGAAAGAAAGAGAATATAAAAGAGTGTAGAACAATGCTTAGTGAACATTACAACCAAACACATTCCCTTGCATATGTATGAGGGGATCAAGATTGCCAATGGTTTTTACAAAATAGACATGATTTCATTCATCCAAATTATTTAATTCCGCATCCATGAATAATCTTAAGTATATTTATACTATCCAAATACAAACTGCACGGGAGATAAAACTAGGTGAGACCAGCTAGCTACCATGTAGACGCAAATGTTAGTGATAAGTGATGTGACATTATGTAACTGAATGTGGGATACTGGAATAATAAATAATACAAGAAGGATAAATACACAATCTTATCGACACTAAATAGGTCCTGCATGCATTTCACATGAGTGTACCAGAGAGAGTCACTAGCATTTCTCATGGCACAGTAATCAGTAATTATTTGCATTGATTCCCTCCTTCCCTGACTTTAAAGAAAGGGAGTATGACTTTTCAAGCATTACATATTGATTGCGTGATATAAGAGTTCTTTCGCATGCAAATATGTAAGCATTTCTTCTGTGCATTAACAACATTCACATCTTAAAAATACAATAAATTCCAAAAAACAAAACACAAGGACAACCGATAAAAGTACCTGCATCACTATAAACAACCAAGGGGACGCTTTAAAGAACTTGTGGGAAGCTTATTTGAGCTTATGAAAATAATTTGAGAATCATAACTTCTTTTTAAATTATCAAAATAATATTCTATATGTGGTCAAAGTCAAAGATATATTTTTGATTGAATTCAGGGTACTCCAGGCAGAAATCAAGGGTTTAATAATTCAAAATACTAAAAATTCATTTAAGGAACTGATATCTTTTCCACAAACAGACCTGAACATCAAACCCTTGATCACATGCTTAAATGACAAAATTATCCGTCAATTATGTCACAACATGTTGGTTGGTCAAATATATGACATAAGCTCTCATGTGATTAAAGCTTATTAAATAGAATTCAATTCATATGCCCCATTAGTGTAATGTTTTTTTTCACATAAGCTTCCAACAAGAATTCATCTTATTGTCACATCATATAAGATGATGTGACCATATAGTTAATTGGATGTCGACGTAATAAAATTTGTTTAATTAAGTTGTATCCCGAAACACACCCTAAAATAGACAAAATGCAGCTAATAATATTTGTTGAACAACGTGATGCCTTATGAATGAAGCAATGCAGATATGAACCTGAAAAAGACTTAATCGGGCACAAAGAGCGGTTGCTTCGGTTTGAAGAGATTGAAATTTTCTCTCAAGCTGCAACACGTAACAGGCTTTCCTCTCTTTGGAGCGAGCCGCGGATTGGCGGTTAGCCAGAATCCTGCATCATCATCACACGAACGATTCAATCGAAAAGGTTAATTTGAGAATGCAAAGATGAGAATGGGGAAAGACGTACGTACCTCTTGGCTCGTTTGGGATCAGCGGTCCACAATTCAGCGAGCTTATCAGGGGACAAGGCCTTCTTGGCCTCAATGCCGTCGACCAACGAGGAGGAAGAGGCGTCGGCGGAGTTGCTTCTCTGGTGAGCGGAGCGGGCGGTTTCGGGTTGCGGAGATTGGGGTATGGATCCGGAATCTTGGAGGAGCGGGGCCGGATCTTGGAAATGATGCGACGGAGAGAGATCGACCTCGAGGTCGAAGTCGTCGCTGATCCGGAAATGCATCTCCGATTGAGATCGACGGTGGTGAGAAAACGACATCGTTTTGGGTTTTGGGGGAATGAATGAGTGACCTTCCGATGATGATGGGTTTCTCTGTGTTCTGTTCTCACTCCGAACGGCGTCGTATAGGCTTGTCAATGTCAATTAGAAATTGAATTTTACGAGAATGAATCCTCCTCCATTCTGTCGTTTTCATTTGTGTTTTTCTTCTTCCGGTTTTATCGTTTGTCCCTTAGTCTTTCTAGTGCTGTTTACTACCCGCCCTATTTTTTTTGTTTTCATTTTTAAATTATACTTCATTTTTTTAGGACCAATATACATTAGATAATATTGTATATGATATGAAATTAAATTTATGTTTATATAATTTATTTTTAAATATATCTTAATTGTAAATTTGTAATTGTTCACATCTTAATATGTATGCAAATCAAGTTAACTTGATATTGTCTTAATTAATCGAGTTGAGTAAATAAAATGTCTTTAACAAAAGTTTGAGGTGAATAGGGACAAGGATAAAGTTGTCCCACAAATACTTCTAAGACTTTGTTTTATTCCTACTCTTTCAAAACAAATTTATGCTTTAATGTCACTGGTTAGTTTTATTAGAATGTTAGTTAGGAAAATTTAAACTCATAATCTCTCTTATTCTCTTTCTTTTTTCAACCATTAAATCAATTTTTTAATTTTGTATAGTTAACATTTTAGTATTTAAAAAAATCATTCTAATTGATATTTTTTAGTTTTCTATAAAACTTTAATTCTTTTTTGACATAAAAGTTTTTGAGGAGTCTATCCATTTTTCAATAACCAACATTAATTCCTTATTTATGACAATGATTATCGAAAAAATATATTATAGGTGTGAAATATATTCTAATCAACATATTAGTAATTATCTAATGAAATTCTCAATCATATTTTCTGTTGATAATATTTAAACTTAATATTTTACTTAAAAGGTACCAGTACAATTGCACTCAAACCAATAATTGTTCGTATATATATATATATATATATATATATATATATATATATATATATATATATATATATATATATATATAAAATAAGGCCTACCTTACGTAGGCTAGGTCGTAAGTCATGAATCGGCCACCTAGTCTGTTATTATTACCTCTATTTATTGTGAATGATTGAAAGAAACGCGAGGAGCGTGTAAAACAAATGAATACGTGAGTGTTGAGTGAGGAAAAAAGAGAACAAGTGATAAATTGATTATTCAAATGTATGTGCTCGTGTCGAAAGTGCATATAGTGTTTTTTTTAGGTACCTGTGTGTTCGGCATAAAGGAAATATTACATATGGTAGATGGTTTGGAATCTTTTATGTAATGTGTGATGATCTTACAGTTTTCAAATAAGGAAAAAAGAAAGATTAAGAAAATGCATGATTATCAGTTTTATATCAATTTTCAATTAAACTTATACATTATATTTTTTTGGTAGTTGAAATTTGTAAATATGTTACTTTTTTCTTTAGTCTATATATATTTTTTAATTTTCATTCATGTAAAAAAAATCTTCTATATTTCTTTTAGTCTATCTACTATTATAATGATGACATGATATTGTTAGATAACACTTTTATTGACATTAAGAATGGGAAGAATCTTCTTTGGGACCTAACTCAATTGGGGCCGTGTATAATGTTAAGCAAATTAGACATCAGTCTAAAATAAAATAAAAAATATTTTTAGGTTTCTAAATTTTTTTTATTACTAATTATTAATAAATTTTAACTGATCAAAAAATTATGTATATAGATGTTGCTATAAATCATTTAAAAGGTCTTATCACTTATTTAAAACATTAAAGGGAAAACGGGTTTGCATTGGCTTTAGAATCCACAAAAAAAAGGTTATCAACATGGGTATAGAACCAAAATTTTGTAAAAAACGTAAAATTCATAGAAAACCTCATTTTGATGAAAATATTAGTAATGAAATCACACATTCACCTAAAAAATCTTTTTGTATTGAGTATTTTTTATACATATTAGATTAATCAATTAATTTTATTGAGACACGATTTGAACAATTTTTACAATATGAGAATATTTTTGGTTTTTTATTTGATTCCAAAAAAATTAAAGCTTTAGATGAGGATGAATTGAAAAAATATTGTATTAATCTTGAAAAGTTTTTAAGGTTTAATGAATACTCTGATATTGATAGTCTTGATTTATTTTCAAAATTGAAAGTACTAAGAGAAGTGTTAAGAAAAGAAATTAGCACATCAATAGAAGTATTGAGTTATATTAAAACTTTAAATTCTTTTCCAAATGTTTACATTGCATATAAAATTTTATTGACAATCCCTGTAACAATTGCTACTGCTGAAAGAAGTTTTTCAAAATTAAAATTACTTAAATCATATCCAAAATCAACAATATTGCAAGATAGATTGAATAGATTAGCTATTTTATCTATTGAAAGTGAAATGTTAGAATTTTTATACTTGATAAAAATATGTTTATTTCCTTAAAATTGTCAAAATATCCACAGAAAATTTAAATATTTATATTTATTCTCGTAAAAATTTTGTTTTGCCTAAAAAAACTTAATGTGTCTTATATATATATTTAGGAAACAATATTATCAAAATTATTATATCTAATTTTGACATTATAAATCTTAATTATTTTGGCCCCTCCAAATATTTTTGTCAAGCTCTGCCACCACTGACAAAGACGTTATTTTACTGACATGGAGCATGTTGAAGCCAATGACTTAATATTTTTTAATGGAATTTGATGCCAACAGACTAAAAATAAAAGGCTTAGAATTTATAGAAATATTTATTTTAAAATAATTATAGGGACAAAAAATATATTAAATTAATGACAAAAAAAAACTTAATTAAACCTTTAAAAAGAATTGACTTTTAAGAGTGGGTGAGGAGCACATGCGTATCCTAATCTCGGTAAGTCACTGCAGGCCGCAATTATGGGCTTAAATAAATTTTTCTTCTACACGATAGTTGCTATTTCCATTCTCCTTTTTTTTCTAATACAATCCTCTTTTCTGATTTTATAACTTTTTATCCCGAAATACCCTGATTCCAGAAATTAATCAAAAGAAAAACAGGGTTCTTTCATCCGCATCTTAGTTGCTTTGCAATGCATGGATCACAAAGAAAAAACCCAACAAAGACTTACTCTCTTACTCCCTTTTTTCCAATCACTGTGCTTCTGGAACAAGATCACGATTTTGATTATTATGGGAATAGTAGTCATAATGGGAGCAGAGACAACTAAGGTAGGCATTATTTATTTATTAGGAGATTTTTGGTTTATATGAGAGATAAGAGATATAATTATTTGGATTTTCGTTTTCCAATTGTAAGCCAGTGAGTGATTGGGTGAGCTTGGACTTTAAATATAAGTGTACCGAGGATGCTTTCATGAATAGGCAGGGGAATTGAAAATCACAGTAATGTGAATGTGCATAAAAGGGATGTAGAGGTAAATTTGTTGAAGAAGAGGTGGTCTCAGAATAGTTACAAGGAGGAGAAGAGTAATTTTAATGGGACACATGATGGAGGAGTGATATCAATCAATGCTGGGAAAGAATATTCAAAATACAATGAGTTGAAGAGGCAAAAGGGGAGTGTGATTTTTGAAACCAGGATAAGTTAGGGTGGAAATTATAAAAATAAAATAAAAAGGGAAGTGTATTAATAAATAGGGAGTGCAAATAGCAATTGCCCTTCCATATTTCCTCAAAGTAGGCTCTCACGAGACACAACCTAGGTTTGTCTTTTCAACCCAAACCCTATTGTGCCGGTCTATAAAAGCAAAGACACTTCAACGGGAAAGATTAATTGCATTAATGATGCAATCAAATCAAAAACCAATTAGTATGCTAAGTTGTCAATTACACAAGCTATACAACAATGTGTTTATCTAGACTCAAATTTCCCTTGACACGATTGTGTGAGAGAGACTAGAAATTTGGTAAAGTAGCCGAGAGAATATGTTGCTGCTGGCAATGATGGAACTTGTGTATAGGGTAAAGTCAAATCCTAAGGGACATGTGGCACTCTCTGAGAATGATGAGGAATCCGATGAAGGAACAATTTTCCTTCGCCATGGAGTGGACCCTTTTCTTGCCATTGGGGAGGACAATGGCCCATGATGTAGAAATCTCAACCCCATCACCTCTCCCCATCCCATGTGCCTACTTTTTCACCAAACTTACTAAGGATGCATTATGAAAACAAACGTAGAGAAAGTGAATTAAATTTCAAAGTAAACGAGTGAGTCATATATTATTTAACTGTTTATTTCTCTCATTTTACTTTCTTTTTTCTCTACAAAGGAACACACCTTAAGCTTCATTGTAGATAGATTTGCCATACAATACACACCCTCCTCACCGTGATAATTCATAAAGATATGTCCCTGTCTAATTTGGAGATTATTTATTTAATTACTTCGATAAAACACGACAAAGGAGTTTGTATACTTGCAGCTATGTTTTGGCCTCTTTCGCTATCATCTAATCCGTAACACTCAGCCATAATGCCGAAGAAAAGTATACTCATAGAAACTAGAAATATCAAACACTCCCATAAATTTATGGCGTACTGCGTTGTGTTTGCTATTTATGGATTTAAGATAAGAATAACAAAGTTTAATTAGATTTAATTTAATACAGATAGCAAGCCAAACTGATAAGCTTTTAACGTTTTTTGGGTTAATAATGAACTTGCCCAAAGCAGTTTTAGCAAACCATATAACATTCTCGTCGAACCAACATATAACATTGTTGGGAAAAAAATGATAGATACCAAATTCTAAAAAAATGATAGATACCAAATTCTATTCAACACTTAGATAGAGAGAGAAAGAAAAATGTATGTATAACAAGTGATATGATATGATAAAAAAAATAGATGCTAACATGTGTATGATATATAAAGATGTCAATAGTTTATCACTAATGTTCATTTATATTATACATAAAAGAATTCGTTTCATAATTTTGTTATGTACATTATGATTTTTTGTCATGTGGATTTTGACGTTATCATTTGATAATAATTGAAATACTATTTACTTGCATCATTAATTATTTTTAAATTATCAAAATCATTATCTATTTTTTTTTCCTTGCCTAAATGCTTAATAAATATAATCTCTTACTTTCCTTACCACCACATTACTCATCACATCTATTTTTTTTTCATATCCTTTTCTTCTTTCTCAAAATATATAAACTTAAAAAAAATTTAAAATTATTTTTTTCTAAAATTAAAGATTGCAATTTTCTTCAACAATCAATCATATACAAATTTAATTTATACATTTTTATTCCGTGGATTTTGTTTATAAGTTAATTTATATTAAATACATACTTTTAAATACTTAAAAATAATTTTAAATATTTTTTAAAGAAAAAAATGTATTTATAGTCTCCTATACTTTCAGCCATAAAGGTCTTCATACTTTTGTATCAACCAATTTGTTCCTTAAATTTAATCATTCTTTTAACTTAAAAAAAATACGATTAGTTCTTATGAAAGAAAGACTAAATTTACCTTTAAAAAAAAGATTTGAAGATTACTTCTATCAATAGGAAAGTATAGGGACCTTGACAACATTAGACAAAAATGATAGGGACTAAAGGATATTTTCTCTTTTTTATATATTTTTTTAAAAATATTTTTATTTTCTTGACATATACACTAAGTTTAAAAGTTACTTATAGACTTTATTTCTGATAAAATGAAAATCACAAAATTTTTATTTATAACAGAAATTTAATGATTATATTGTAAATTATGTTAAAACATGGTAGTATGAAATATTTATTCTAAATTAATTAATAATAATATTTTTTGTTAATTATATTATAATTATTAATACTCTTACACTTTGCCTCAATAATTTATACTTATTTTCTCACTCCAAATATATATATTTTTCTTGTATTTCATAAGATTTCTTTCAACATTCTTTATTAAATTAAAAAAAACATATAACTCAACACGTTTTATATTTTAATTATCTTGACTTTATTCTTACCATACGTGGTTGATACACCACAACTCATAATTAAAGGCCCCATAATCAGCAGTAGTTCTAAATCTCAATGTAACACTGAACGTTGGATGAGAAAACACAACAAACGAAGGGAACAGATTGGCTCAACTTTAAATTAATGGTTGAGTGGGGGAAGGATTTGGTGCTGAGAATAAGTGCTTCTTTAAATAAGCTAATTTTGATTAGGATGGATCAATTTAGGTACCATAATCAAAATTCCCAACCGCTTTTTTCCCCCTCTATCCCGTTTCTAAAATTAAAATCATTATTATCTGCATGCCATATAGTATCTCTTTTGCAATAAATAATAAATGCAAGGGGACAACAAAGAAGCTGTATTGCTTTCACTTCCTAACATAATATCTATGTCCCAGTTGCTTCTTCTGCAGCTCCTCAAACACTACAAACCACTTCAAGACAAAAACAACACCCCATAATAATAATAATATCAACACAACATAAACAGCCACACCTATTGTGTCACAAAATTTGAGTCTCATATTTTGTGCTCTTCAATAGTGTGAAGAAAAATTCCCACCACTCCTGTTGGGAAAACATCACAATTCACAAGCTGGTAAGACCAATTAAAATCTTCCGCAGCCTACATAGTCGTGGTTTACATGATGATGGCTTTGGTCTATTATGTGAATTTGAATGGACTGCAAATTAGTGATTTGAGAGTCAGAGATTGAGTTTTGCGTGGTTCAATAGTATAATAGTATCTATAACAAAGTTGTTGTGTTGGTTTTCAATTTTCATCCTCCAAAGTCTCAGATACTATTCAGAATTCGGTGTCCACCATCCCATCTGTGGTTTCCTTTTCCTTGTAACCAAAGAGATGCTTCTTTGAGAGCCTTTATCTAGTGGGATTCCTGACAGATATTGCCATAACTCAAAAAGGTTTAGGTCCTTCTCTATTTCTTCATTTTCTTGCTGATAAGAAAAAGAAGAAAAAAAAATCAGAACTTTTGTTTCTTGCTTTAGTAGTAGTACACTTCTCTGACAAGCACCAAAATTCTTCTGTCCTCAACAACACTCAAGTAATCATCCAGTGCAAGAAGTGTTACATCACAGAAAGGTTTTGAGTTTTTACAAGCCAGAAGATGTTTCAAGCCTCTATGTGGGTCTATTTGCTTCTAAATTTCCACGCTCAATTCTCCAAGCTTTTCAAGCAGCAGAGATAGATACTTCAACTGATTCAAAAGGGTACAAGAATTCTGAGTTTAACAATTGCAATTCTTGGTGTTTTTGAAGTGGCTGACACAAGATAATGGCTCTTCACCACCGCTTGTTGCTTGTCGACACAAATTCAAGCTCACCTGCACCAAGCAGCATGAATAAGACAAGAGAGACTTTCACAGGCGATGCAAATTTTGACACCAACATGGTGATTATCTTGGCCGCGTTGCTTTGTGCACTTATATGTGCTTTGGGGCTCAACTCAATTGTGAGATGTGCTCTAAGATGCAGCCGCAGATTTGCTTTTGAGACCCCAGAGGAGACAGCGGCACGTTTGGTGGCGAAAGGCCTAAAAAAGAGTGCATTGCATCAGATCCCTATAGTTGTTTATGGTTCAGGTAGTGCTAGTATTGCAGCCACAGACTGTCCAATTTGCCTTGGGGAGTTTGTGGATGGGGAGAAAGTTAGAGTGTTGCCAAAATGTAACCATAGATTCCATGTAAGGTGCATAGATACATGGCTCCTCTCACACTCCTCTTGTCCTAACTGCAGACAATCTTTGCTTGAGCATACAACTATTTCTGGAGCTGTAGCTGTAGCTGCAGGAACCAGTCATCATGCGGGGAATGCCTTGGGAGGACGACATCAACATGAGTCTTTATCTGTGGCTGTGGAAGTGGTTGGCTAATTGCAAACTTAACCCTCCACCCTCAGAATTCACTAGAGAGAAGTAGCGGATGAATAAATGGAGACTAGTAGGTTTTAGCCTTGAGTTTGGAACTATTTCTTTTTTCTTGTTTACCTTGCATTTGTGTAATTGTATGAGAATTGAAGATATTGGGGTAGATATTAGTGTGCGAATAGTGCATGTTTGGATTATGGTTTCATAGACCTTTCTGTGTTTGTGCATGTTTTCCTGACATGCGAAATAGTGCTCAATCTTGAATGCTTGTTGTCTGTAAATAGATTGAAAAACAAGGTGCACAACTAAGTTGGATACTTGGATCAATGGCATTGTCTCCAGAAAATAGAAGAGAGAAAAAAATCTTGTTAATGAATGACTAGTTCAAACTTGGATACTAGGATGGCATTGTTTCCATAAAGTAGAAAAGAAAAAAAAGTCTTGTTAATAATGACTAGTTCAAACTTAGTTTAATTACTCCCTCCTCTCCCTCTTGACTAATTCCCTAAAGTCTTTCCTTATCTTCTGAATTTGGCTCAAGTGGGTTTCAGAAGTTAATGAAGTAGTTAATGCATATTTAAGTAGATATTATATTTTTAGTTCAAGATCAGCATTTGGATCATTGTAGAACTAACTAAATTTATGACTGAATCCGAATGGCATGTGATTTGGCAATCAATGTCAGAAGACCATCAATCAGACATCCCATGAAAGATCATTTATTTGCTCTGCATGTCAAAGCAAACACCAATGCTCTTTTCCCCTTCCATGTGAGTAGCATATGCTTTGATAAAGGGAAATTCACATGGTCCAAAATATTTCAATCGAAATAACCTTAATTACTACATTAAACCAAGTCCTGAATAAGCACCTCAAAAAGACAGTTAGAAATCTGATTCCAAATCTAAATCATAAACTTGTCAATAAGCAATAAGCATAAAAGCAGAAGTGAGAACTTATATCTTTCCACGTGGGAGGCATGTGCCAGACTCTCTAGTCAATTATTATTCAAAGTGTTTGCACAGATAGATAGTTGTTACACTTTCGAAATTACTTTATATTTGATATTTAAAAGAAAAGTTCAAAGTTTGTCTTCTGTCCATTTTAATGTAGATCACAATTCACAAGGCATAAAGAGAAACATCTCTTTTCTTTTCACTTTACTTATCTAGTCAAGCTTCCATACGCCAACATTCTTTGAAGTACAACATCCATTTCATGAGTCAGGATTCAAGAGTATTATGGCAACCAATATGTTGTCATGGTGATGCCATCAATACAATTGAAAATTTGAAATCTGTCTTTATTCTTTTATAGTACTCTTGTCAATCAAGCGAAGCTTTATTTAAATTCTCTCTCATTTTAACCCACCACTTATAGGCTGAAAGACTCGGGCATTTATCCCAATTCCCATGTGTAAATCTTCTTTAGTATCCACTAGAGATTGATGACAAGTATCATATCACTAGATGAGTAGGGGACATATTGCGGTCAAGTTCTCTGGTCTTATTTTGTTGGACTTCAAGGTTAGTAATTTGCAAATAAATAGAAAAGAGTCACCTTGAGCATGGTTTGAACAGAGGCTCCTATAATAACCCTTAGCCTTGGTGGTTATATACTATGAACTGGCTTAGAGAGAATGAAATAACAGGTTCACAACAAGTAAATTGTTTAAACTTGCACAGATTTAGATGTATACATTTTGTGTTTGTCTTCTGATGCTGTTTCATGATTGATCTATTGCTGAAGCAGTTGACAAGAGTTAATTTTTATGGTGAAATTTCACACATCTATGCCCTGGGGTAGAAGTGATAGTGAAGTTAGCTGAGATGAGTGAGGTCTAGTTTAAACTCAATCTGATAAAAAAATTGAACTCCAACTGAGCTGTAAGTAACTCAAGAACTGGTTTGACTTACTAGTTACTACCAACCTAACTTATGTTAGAGATTATAAATCTATTTATGTATGTTCAATTAATAGCTGAAACTTTTGTGCAGGGTTGGATCATTGCATGGTATTAGATCATCTATAATCAAGTGGCCTAGAGTTCAATCCTTGCTACTCCCACCATTCACATGCCATCACGTAAAAGTTTAAACTTTTGGGACAATTAGACTATAAAAATCTGTTGTTTATTTATTAGAATGAACTAAATATCCGCTCAAAATAGCCGGAAATTTGAGTTTCTCTAGATCAAATGAATGAGGTCAGAACTACAATACCTTTTATTGAACTGGAATTTGTAGGCTATCATAAAGCCTACATGGCTACATGGAATTATTTAACCTATGGTCTACTCCAACATTAAAATCCTTCTTGGTTTTATTATAAAACATGATGTATGAAAGTTTTACCTACAGAAATCTGATGAGTGGAAAGCAAATGAGAAGAAAAGAGAACCATTGGCCAAATTAGACATTAGATAAAGGAGACTTAATTTTGCCCATTTAGTCTTTTTCCTTTCCCTGTTTGATTTGAAGGGCAATTTGAGTACAAGAGCATATAAAACACCAACTAATCATGATTGTTCTTCTGTTCACATAATGGAATCTCAATATTTCTTTCTTCATCTCCTATAAATATCCTTTGTGGGCTTCTTAGGCCCACATTTTGAAAATAAAAATTCATTCAGCACTGCCCGTGGATTGCAATCAATGAATGGGAATTGAGGATACTCTGCAGCTTGAAATGGACTTTTTTTAAAGCATTATTCAAAGATGGACCACTCACCATCGTCTCTCTTACCCTCCTTTCGTACCTGTTTGATAATGAATTAATAATTGCTCTTTTTCTACTATATTCTTTTTCCTTCAATTTGAAGATTATGGGATAAGGTTTTTTTATTTTTGGCTTGATTTCCTTTGTTTCCTTTAGGCTTAAGTTGGAAAAGAGCGTCCTATGGCCTACGGCTGGATTAACCGTGTTGGTCCACTAAGCACACAATCTTACAGCTACAAATGTATTAAGTAGGTAAACTGTTTATATTACATGACTAAGACAGTTGCACCTGAAGGTAATATTTGTTTGCATATGTTCAAGTTGAGTACAAGACTGAAACACTTACATATACACACACACAAATGCAAGACTAACCCTGAAGAAACGAGCGCCTCCAAGTAGAAAATTAAATGCTTCTTGATCTTGACCCCAGGTTTTCGATTTGGAAATTGAAAAAATATAAACTAGTACTATAATTTATAGTTAATATATTGTGTGCTGTACTACCTTTTTTTAGTCTTCCTCACTGCACAAAGATTGACATATATTTTTCTTTACGATATATTATTAATATCTTTTAGATTTAAAAATATTAATTTGTTCTCTTTATTTATTTAGAATGTTCAATTAATTCCTTCTATTTTTGAAAGTTTTAATTATGTCTTTTGATTTTTTTAAATCCCTCAATGTAATCCTTTAATTCTTCAATTTAGTCCTTTATTTTTTAAAAATACCTCAATATGATTCTTTCCATTAAAATTTTCAACTTAATGTCGTGAAGCTTAGTTGGACCAAAAGGATCACATTGAGACATTTCAAAGAAACAAATGATTGCATTGAGACATTTAAAAAAAATAAAGAATATGATTGAAAGCTGAAAAAAAATCTGATTGAACATTTTAAATAAGTAAAAGGATTAAATTAATAATTAAACCTTTTTTTATTGTTTAAGTGGCTCTTGTCTGAGATCTGATGGGGGCTAGTAGATGGTTTTCATTGTTTCATATCAAGGTAGTTTATGGAGGTGGTGACAACATCCAAAGATTTCGATGCTTAGGTTAGAAACTAAGGATGGACAAGGTTTCATGGAGGGCAAATTCGGGATATTTGAAAATAACTAGGTGCAGTTAGCAAAAAGTTGAGTGCAGGATATATATGGCAACAGGACGGGGATGGGTATTGCCTCCCCACTCTCCGACCCCGTCGGATTCTCTAACATATATTCATACCCGTCCTCGATATCCGACGGATTAAAATTTGTTACTCCATTCTCGTACCCGTCGGGTATCGAATATCCCCGACTCCCGTCCCCGTCCTTGGTTTAGATTTGTAAAAAAACTTTTTTTTTTTTGTAAAAAAAGTATATTGAAAATCTGATTTAAAAAAATTGATTGTTACATATTTGTTTTTAGCTACTTGTATTTGCAGTCCATTTGTCTACCAAAATCATCAAGAAAAGAATCTTAAATTATGTAAAAATTATAAAAAAAATTAACAAGTAATTAATAAAATGTTAATAATTTCATCATCGGGACGAGTATGTGAATGGGTATGGAATAGATAATGACATCCCTGACCCCGATTAAAAAAATCGGGTAATCCCTGAACCCGAACTCGTACCCGATCAACTCAAGTATTCCTCATCAAAATCAAGACGGGTTTGGACAGATACCCATGGGTACGGGTTTCATTGCCATGCCTAGTGCAGGAAGCAATTGCATCACCTGATCTTATAGCATGAACTTCTAGCCTGTTTAGTCCCTGGTCGTTTTGTAGCTCTTTCTTAGAGGGGTGAAGGCGTTTTCACAGGTTGTTTTTGTTTTTTTTTTTGCTATGTTCTCTGTGTGCGTGTACGTCACAAGTTGGACAATTACTTCTTGCATCTAATCAATAATGTAAAATTACATTCTAAAAATATATTTTCAGAATGTAAATTTTTACATTATGAAAAAATCTTTCCAGAATGTAATTTTACATTCTGAATTAGGCGTTCCAGAAAAGTACAGGAAGAAAATCTGGAGGTGCGGGAAGTAACTGCCCGTTGGGGGGTTACGGTTTTTTATTTCTTTTGGGCTTTATCTGAACTTGTTTCATGAATCTTTTGTGTGGGGTGGGGTTGGGCACATCTTGTGCATAAACCTTGCCCTTTTTAGCAATAAAGTTATCTCTGTTTGCCTAAAAAAAAATGTGTTCACCATCAAAAGTAAAAACTCAAACTTGTAGTGTAGGCGTTGGTTTATTATGTATGTGTTCTAACAGCATGAAGAATAACCATACCTAGAGCACTTAAGAATTTGGCAAGTCATAATAAGATTAACATTATTCCGAAAAGTTCAAAAGCAGAAATCCGCAAACACTGGAGAAAATTCCATTTACTACACAACTTAGCAACACAAAACACAGATCCCCAAGATTACACAATGATACAAAGTTATGTATGTTCACTTGGACAACTCCTGCGAGAAAGTGCTAGCCAGAGATCGAATGGTTGAGGAAGACACCGCACTTGAGCCACCAAGGTACCATTTCTTAATAGCCTCTACCACATTGGCATTCTCTATCACATACTTGGAGTCTTCTTTCCCCTCCAAAGACACCACAATCTGTACAACAAACACAATAAACAATTAAGCCACTTGCTATGGTTAACTAACTCCAATGTAATCAACAATATGCTGATTCTGCTACTTTACCTCAGCAGTGGCAGAATTTGTTGGGAAATGGTATGTGATCACTGAATGTTTCTTGAAGTACTTGGACTGGAAAAATTCAATAACTTTTTCCAAAGCTTCTTCTTCTTCCTCCTCATATTTGTCCTCAGCTGCCAACCTATCCCTCACAGCAGTCTCAATCTGAACCCCATACTGTGCACCCTTGATCTCTTTGATCACCACAAGTCTAATAAACTTCTCCACCGGAGCTGTACATTACATACATTGGTCATTCAATAACTTAGGACTTAGTAGTATGTAATTATGAATAAATAATATATGCACTAACGGTGTAAAGATTTATTACATTGTCATCTAATTACAAACTAACTGTATGATAAGTTTGTAATGATTTTTGATTAGTTGATAGTGTAAAAAAAATCTATACTGACGGGACATGCCTATTAAATTATATTGTTATATCATTCCTAGTCCATTGATATCGATTAATGAATAGATGGGTTCTTATTAAAGAGATATTTTCATATTTGACAGTACTTTAGGGATACTATGGATCATAACTTACCAGAAATGAGAGCATTGAAGAACTCATCGTTCTCTTCCAGCTCCTTTGCAGATATTCCTTTGAACTGCTCCAAGTGGCCAACTACTTCAGGCTCCAAATAAATCCCGATTGAATAGAATTTCACATGGATAAAGTGGATCTCCATGTCGGTGATTCCTGGTCAAACAAGGAAATCAAGTTGTGTCTACTTGCTACTCATAAATGAATCAAATCCTAGCAAATACTCCGGTAGTTATATTTGTCTGGAATAAAAATTTGAAAGTCTATGCCTTTAGTTTATTACTTCGATTATTACCTAGGATGAAAACATTAGAGCATATAGGAACACTAAAAAATATAGACCTCATCCAATCTTCAAAATCAAATTAAGAAAAAAATAAATAGAAGAGCAGGGTAGGAACCTAGTTTCAAGTAGAGGATATAAGCAACTTACCATGGCCAAGCAAAGATAGGGGCTTGGTAGTAGTGATCTTGGAAGGGTAAGTGATTTCATCAACCAAAACCTCTTCAGTAGCCACTGAAATTAAATTCACAAAACAAACAATATTTCTCTTAGATATAAGCACCTAAAAGGCTAATTAAAATCAATAAAGAACAGTTAGCAACTCATTGGATTGAGGGAGAGAAAGAGAGAGAGAGAGAGATCTTACTAGTTAAATTTGATGGAGATGGAGATGGAGACTGGAAGAAGAGTTGGGGTGAGCAAACGTTGAGAGAAGTTTTGACAAAAAGGGTGAGTTAATTAGAGTCGTTATACAAGGCTATTTATTTAGACCCTTTGTTCCTCACAAGGCCGAAAATAAGGTGGTAGGTAGAGCAAGTTGATGATGCATCTGTGAGTTTTTTTTATCAATTGCTAACTTCTTTTGATTTGTTAAGGTTGGCCACTACCTAAACCTTTTATCCGAACATCACTTCAAGCTCCCTTCATAGTTCATAGTAAGACCAGGAGAATCTGGATCTTTTTGGTGTTTAATCTTACGGTAGCATGTCAGAAACAAATGAATAATATTTTACTTTCCTGAAAATATATATATATAATAGTGAAAATATAAGATGGGTCGGATAAATAAGAGAAAAATAAAGAGAATTATATTAACAAAATCTAATATTCTAATCAATTAGTATTTGTTCATAAAAAAATTGTATATTCAATTTTCTTATGGGGCTTCCAAATAATGGAATAACAATGTAACATTTAAATGGTGGAAAAATAGTTTTGTCCAAGAAATAAAAACTATAAAATGGCCTAAGTTGAAATGGTTACAACGAGTGTTATTTTCCAGTCAATTTGGATGCCTTTGACTACATGGGAAGTTCCTAGGCCACCCATGCGGTAGGTGGCACGAGTGCCACCGTTCATTGTACCGACCCATCTATAAACAAGTGTATTTCACTATTTTGTAGTCTTATTTGCATTATTATGGCCCTAAAATGCAATTACTCGAGTCAAATAATAACACCATGGAATGGGAACAAGTTGGGTTGGTGACTGCAAATATAAAAAACTACTTTACTACTATGTTGCCTTCAATGAATCCATGTCTCATTTCCTCCTGATTAGCGTCAAATCCTTTAGCCATATACCCCTGTTTAACATTTCCAAAATAACAAGAAAACAAAAAAACAAAAAAAAAATGGTTCAACATTTATTAACAACTGTGCTAGCTTCTTCAATCCATCCATCTGCCCTGTCTTACCTAACTTCCTAAACGAATTGTTGGTGGGATTTGGAAAGAGTAATTCTACATTCAATATCTTCGTTCACGAACATCATATGATCTTAACAAATTACTAACACTCTATGTATTGACCAAACACACACATATAGAGAGGAAACCTCTACTTATTCATCTGATTAACTAATATTTCATTTCGTTTGGATATAAAAGATTAGAGTTCTTTTTGTATAAAAATAACTTCATTTTAAGGATATTTTAAAAACATTTAAGTCATTTTAATAAAAAAATATTCAAAACTTAATTCAATGAAGAAAGATAATTTATATATCATAAAAATTGAAGAAAAAAATCTTATTTGTGTATATCAAATTAAAATTTATATTGGTGAGAATGAGTTAGAATATGTTTGTTTTTCCGTTTCATTATCAAAATACAATTTTGTGATTTCTTAGTTTATTCTTCTTAAAGATTGATATGTATTATTTGAAGAAAAAAAAATCAAAGATTCGCATGTCATTTAAAACTTTTTTCTTTTGAATTATTACTATCGATTAATTACTTTTATTGTTTATATCAAGTTTGTAAAAATTAAACAATAATAAGAAAATGAATTTTACAAATATACATAACGTTAATCTTGATGTATATAAATAAAATGGCAAGTAAATTTAAATTAAAAAATTTTGTAAACACGATTTATAAGATAAAGTATAAATTTTCAAATTAAGGGTGAATTTTGTCATGTTAATGGGGTTTTCAAATTCCACTGGCCACTGGTTTTTGTAAATCTGATGAGCCTTCAACTTATTTATTAGAGTCGATATTTTTTTCTTTTCCGGGGAGTTTGTACGTTTGTTTTAAGTTCATAAATAGTTTTGTTGCACATAGAGGAATCCGCTCTTTCAGGAAATTGTTTTTCACTTTTTTGCATTATTCTTTTTTTTTTTTCATCAACTTTTAAGTTTTTTTTTTATAACTTTTATTTCAAAAGAAAGTAGGCAATATAATACACCAGTAGTTTCACATTATCACTATTCAATTACATTTGGCCATCTATGATAATGGTTAAGGGAGAAGAAAAAGAAAAAAATATCAAGAATTTGATTTTCTCTATTAACAAAACTAACAAATTAGTATTTATTAATAAAAATAATTATTGATTTTTATCATAATTATTTTAAAAATTATATCTATAATGATTGTCATGCATTATAAAATATTGTCAATGCATGCACTTAATATCTTTAAAATAATTTTAATTATTATGCATTAATAATGTAAAGTAATTTTATGTTATAAATAAACCACAAATCACTGTTAACATGATTTTTACAATAATTATGATAAAAGTTAATAAATTTATCTATACTGGTTTTTATGAGATAATAATATAAAATTCTATTATTCATAATTTATTTTATCTTTAAAAATAGTTTTATATATATATATATATATATATATATATATAAAACAAAACGTTTAAATTTACATAATATAATTTTGATAATTTCTGGAATTTAAATTCTAAGAGTGATTAATAAAACATTTTGAAATTTAATTTTGGAAACATATTTAAAATACTTTGGGAAACTTAATTTTGTATCACATTCAATTATTCGAAACACATAATTTTGAAATGTGAGAAGGGCTAGCTCTTCGAAAATTTAATTTCATAACATATTCAGAACTCTTTTTCTGAACATTAAATTTTAAAACATTGAAAATACTCTTCTGAAATTTTAATTTTAATTCAACATAGTGTTACATAGTACTTGATAAATACCCTTGTTGGTTAACTAAGTGGTAAGGATTTGATCCTAAATATGTGAGTATAAAAAAATATCTATTAAAAAAGATCAATTCTGTAAATGAGTTTCACTGTAATATCCCGACTTCATCCAAATTCATTTCCAGATTTTATTTTTAAAAGAAACATGAAGTCGCCTATTTCATCTTATTTTTAACAGAAACACTACCTCTGATAAAGATTGTATGATCAGTAAAGGAAAAAAGGAGTATTTCGAAAGAAAACAACCATCTTCTTTTGAGTTTTGAACTTTCTTTCCCACTTAACAACGAGAGGCCCAAAATTTGGGCCTTGCCATATTTGGGCCTTTTCTGCCATATTTGGGCCTTGCCATCAGGCCTTGCAATGAATTAATTATTCTGTGCCGATCACATCTTAAAAAGGAATGCAAACATAACAAAATATTAAATCTTGTAAAAAAAAACATAAAATATTCAATAATATGCAATATAATAAATAAATTTTCAATTTTATGTTTAAATAGGCAAAGCATTAGCCACTACTAATTTATCTAATGTGAGACTAAACCCATTCTGTTATACTCAGCCATCTACAATCAAGTTAATTTTCCCTTAACATGGGACCAAACATAGTATTTAATTTGACTCCATGCTCCCACACCGTATACACCCACACAACGTCACTGCTTTTCTTTCTTTCTTTTCTCTATCTCGCACTGCCACTTTGAGGCAATAGAAAGTGAAGTCATAAAAAAAAATCAGAAGATAAAATATGAGTTGACAAATATATTTTTTTCGAAAATGATCTGACAATATTTAAAACTTAGTAAAATTCAAGTTAATTACCAAGAAATTGTTCAAAATTGGATAAGTTAAACAACAATAATTTGGGAATGTTCAAACACACGTTTTACATGTGCATATAAAAAATTCTTCAATAATCAATATAGATTTGAATGTTTTGTTGGTCCCCTCGTAAATAAAAACGTTATTCTTTACCATATAAGTTGTGCTCGTTAGATCGATCAATCTAACCCATTAAAAATGACAGTACAGGTTAGATAATTTAACCCACCGATATTTTTTTTTTCTTTTTCCAATCAGTTTTTTAATTGGTGAACCAATCCATCCTAATCCACTTTAGACAAGTTATAGCAAGTTAGAATGGGTTGACTTGCTTTACCACCCTTACCAAAACAAAAATATTTAAAACTAAACACCATCGATTGAATTAATTAATTTTATTTATTAGTGTTGATTTGGATTTTACACTGATTTGAATTTTTGTTATATCACACAATTAATTTAGTCGTCCTATATTGATATGTTTTCAATTTGCTAATCATAAAATTACCCACAATTGCGACAATTTGAAGCATCCTCATCAAATCATAAAAAACTACTAATTAGTTATTTAGCACATTTCAAAATCAAAGTAATTTATTAAAATTCATTAATAGTACATCAATATTTTTTTTATCCAATAATCTAATAATAAATTATCATGTATAATAAAATGATTGGTTTTTCTAATAATCATTTTAAAACCACGTGTAAGATAATTTTTTTAATTTACTGATAATGTAAAAAACTTTACATTATCAATAAATGAAAATGAAATTAAAAAATAATTTTTATATGAAAAATTATTAATAAAATTTTAATCATTAATAAAAAATTAAATTCAAATATCGCTCCATATCTTCAAAAAAGAATAGATAAAAACGAAGTTATAAAAAAAGCTAAAAGACGATAACAAATAGATTTTCCTCATGCTATCCATCTAAACTACTACTACTACTACAAGTTATAGCAGTATCCGTACATTATCTTATCACAAACCGAATAAAAGTGAAATGCTAGAGAAATTGTTATTCTGAAATTTTCTTCCCTCTTTCATGTACTAGCAGGGGATCTTACTTGAAAAAGGAAATCTCATCTTATCGCTTTAGGCATGAACTGTTGTTAGTATTTAAATAAAAGTTTCTTAAAAGATTTTTTTGTTATTTTTATTACTCAAAATTAATCTTAAATATAAAATAAGTAAAAGATTAAAAACTAATTTTGAATAATAAAAACAAATAAATTATTAAAAATGAATAAAATTTTAAAAGAACAAAAATACTGATAAAATTAATAAAAGATTAAAATTAAATTGTATAAAATTTGAAGACCTAAACTTTAAATATTTATATTTGTTGCTGTTATCTTGCCAAGAAACGGTTGCATTAATTAACAGTAAGATCAAGTAACTCAAAAATCTCCGCAACAGAGTTAGTTAGATTCTGTTTCATAATGATTGTGTAGTGACTTAAAAAAACACGCAAACACACGTGCTTGCATGGTTTAAAAAACAACAAATGATGACGTGGCAATCACGGTTCCGACATGGCATCCACATTGCACCCTATTGGCCAAGCTTTGCTCAAAGCGAACGCTCCTTGTGTGCCCGCCTTCGCAATCCATGCACTTTTCGCGTGCGTGCTCGTGCCACTCTCGTCATCGTTTCTTTTATTTACTCTTTTGCCCCAATTCCATCTCCACCGTCCATTCTGACCCTATTCACTCACAACGTGTGGCGATAAAGAACCCGAAGCAGAAATTCTTACTTCTAGAGTTTCCATGCAACACGGCCTCATTCCACCACAACGCAGAGCACCCTATTAAATACACCCTCACATCAAGAGTCGTCCATCTCATCCCATAAGCAAATAATTGATCTAATAGAAGATTGCAAGTCAGAATTGGAGTGAGCTTTGAATCATTACAAGTATTTATCCGCCTTCGATTTTGAACACCTTTTTATCTCTATTTTCTTTTTCTCGTTCTTCAAATCAAATCCTCATTTTTCACACAAACGTAACCAAAAACCCTTTCGCTGTTTCTCTCCAGTGTTCTCCAAGGCTTGCTTCCTTCTCCGATGGCGTCGTCTCTGGCCATTGCTTGCGGCGGAAACAACAACGCCAACTTAGGGATGCAGAAGCAGCGGTGCGCTCGGGTTCTCCAGCCGCCGTGCTCCGTCTCGATGGGCCGGTCTACGGCGAGGGCCGGGAGGATCACGGCGGCGATGCCGACGGTGAAGGAGCAAGAGACTACTCCGATGATCATGATGGGGGCAATGGAGCTGCTCGGGAAGCGCGAGCGAGGAGGAGCGAAAAACGACGCCCTCGAGGGACAGGAGAGGCTGGACAGGTGGATGAGAGAGTCGGTGGTGGAGATCGTGAAGAATTTGAAGGAGGCGCCGCTGCTGGTGCTGGTTTTTCCCAAATCGGCGACGATGGCGACGGAGAAGAGGGTGGTGGTGGAGGACTGGCCGGCGGTGAAGGAGCGGTGGGAATCCGGCGAGACGCCGGTTCCGGAGGGATTGATATTCGTGGAGGAGTTGGACGGGGACACGGCGGAGGGCGGTGGCGGAGAGAGGACGACGAGGGCGTGGGGGGTGGTGGTTCAGGGGAAGGGCGTCGGGTGCGGTCCGGTTTGTTATCTTTTAAAGACTTGTCGGGTCGGGTCAGGACCCGGTAATGGGATGGGGATTTGTTCGACCCATTTTTGCTTGGTGAAAGTGAACGACTTCAGGGAAACGGTTCAGTCGCAGCTCAAGAATATTTGGCTTTTGCAGAACCAGTGCCAGTGGAATAACTATTAAGTGAATAAATTAAAATATTGTACATTTTTTCTTCTTATTGAATAATTTTATTTTTTTGTTGCCACGGTTTTTGCAATTATTATAGCCAATAGCTTATCGACTGTGAAAATGTACAGAGTGAACTACCTTTTAGGGAGGGGTTTCTTTCTCATTAATATGAAGACTGCACTTCCCCGTTTCTAGAAGGGTTTCTTTTTATTGAATTATTATTTGTTCTTCATTTGATCACAATTAACGTAGGGGTTCTTACTAGTATATGCATTTTTTAGTGCTACAAGTATTTACTTGATATTGACCATTGTTTGGTTTATTTGTAGTGTGTTCTTCATAAAATTATGGTAACATCATGAAAAACTAAAAACAATTATTTGTTGTTTATCATTTTTATGAAAATTTAATTGATTCTTTTTACCATAAATTTAATCCAAATACACACTTAATCATTCGGTTCATTCAAGATTGAATAGATGCTGTTCCGGGGTAGTGCAATGATAGTATTGCTATGGCTCTGTACACACTACAGAGTGAATATATGATCATATGATTTCCAGGCGATTTTTCTTTTATTGAATATTCGATGATGGTTTGCCGATATTATTGGCTTTGTTTGTGTTTAATGAATAATTTGTGTATTTACTAATGGAAATGAGACTTGATAAACATCCATCGTATACACATGAAAAAGGAATAAGCAAAAAAGATAATGAAACCAGGTGGCTTGATAAACATGTACATCCTAAATTAGGAAGATAGGGTGAACGCAGTAGCATATGAAAGCACAAAGCATCACAGCAGCGGCAATCCCTCTCCATGGAATTGGTGTAAAAAAATAGAGGAGCAAGTTCAGCTAGGGTGATGAGGGTCAACACAAGAGGCAAAAGTTGGAGGAACAAGTTCACGTTGTTGGCGAATATCTGCATGGCTGATAACGTGTTTTGGTATGAATATGATGAAATCCATATCAAGGACCACACGATGATGCCATTCCACTCTCAACTTTCTTGTGTCAGTCATGGGACACATTGGTGATAAGTTTTTCAACATTATTATGTGAAACATTACCCTGCCATAGTGTAATGTGTTTCCAATGCCAATAAAAAGTAATCCATCCAATGGTATTTAACATCCAGAAAACTGCCAAAAAAAATGCGTCCCAAGCCGAAATATCGCAAGTACCGCCTTGTCCCGGGCCATCGCAAAGAAAACTATAACCAAAATCTTTTTTTATCTAACCACGCGCATCCAAAGTGCAGTTCCTTTGGTTACAAGTGACAAGGGTGATATATATAAAGAAAATTTTACCACGTGACAAATCCATGATATATATTATAGATAAAAGTTGTAAGAGTCTGCAGTCAAATGAGTCAAAACATATATCATTCAAGGAAACATGCTAAGATAAAATAGGATATAATTTATAAATATTTCTAGAATAATTCTATAAGATGGGATAAAAGTAGAAAAAGATAAGAATAGGACAAATTATTTTTCTATATAATAATAGTTGATATATTAAGAGAGTCAAACCATATCATTAAAAATGAGTAAAAATTTGTCTAAAAGAGTACTGTAACTCAATTAGATAAGAACATGACAATTTTTTTTTATATAATAATAGTTGATATATTAAGAGAGTTAAAACATTATTAAAAAAGAGTTAAAATTTATCTAAAAGAGTATAACTCAATTAAATAAACAAAGATATATGAATTGTTATAAATTTGTCAGAATTTTTAAATTGAGTCATGATATAGGAATAGAATAATAGTATAATAAGGTAACTGTATGATAAGTTGTTTTACTACACAATATTTGATATTCAGAGAGGGTTTGAACATATAATTCGCTGGACTTTATGGGATAAATATGATAAGATAAAATATGATATAAGAATGGAATAAAAGTAGAATAAGATAAGAATATGAAAAATTATTTTAATATTAAATGTTTGATATATACATTAAGAAATAGGAAGCATATTTAAGTAATTTTTATTGCAAGAATTATAAATATAGATGACTAATATATTAAATATTTATTTTATATTATAATTAAAACTTATAATAAATAAATATTCTTAAATATAAATTATATTTTAGTTTATGATAAATAATTTATATTATTGTATAGGACTATTTTTGACTATTAATTAATTTCTTAAAAAGTATTAAAATTTAATGATGGTACAATACATATGTTACAAGAAATATGTTCATATAGCTCATCAAGGTCTAAAGCCGAATATGGTTTAATAATGGTCACAACCATTTCCACTCAAACATTTATCTGTTCATGTAGAAAAAATAAAAAAGAGAATATATATTCTGTCAGTGTATCTATAACAAAATGATTACGCAGATACTAAAATCTTGACTAGCACAAAGCATGGTAAGGTTTCTATATTTACAAACTCAGCAGCTAGCAGAGTTTTCTCGCAAGGAATACAACAATGGAATTACAAAGAAGAATTTTTGTAGGTATGTAAGCATTGAACGCTAAAAATCTAGTGGCATCAGCTTGGTGTAGAAGTATTTGATCACGGAACTGTGCTGCAGAAGTGCAGATCTAAAGCCAATTAGGTGGCATCTTGCTGGAGGCTGCAGGTTTTGAAGGATCATCCATAACCTTGGCAAGGGATCGATACTGCAACTTTACACTCTCTGCATTGTCCAATGTCTTCACCACATACCTGTACACAAGTCTTTGTTAACAACAGAACCAAATTTTACGTATTTCCTTGAAAGTAACATAACAAGAATGTCAACCATGTTTCCTTTGTAACAGCGTTACATTTTAATCATGATGCACATAATTATTTCCAGATCTCAATCCACGAATATGCTATTAAGTTTAAAAATATGTGAAGAAAATTTTCTATTAACCCCCATCCCCTCTCCTTTGTCGAAACAAAACCAAATGCCACAATGAAATTCAACTCTCAGCATGCCAGCTCCCCAAAAAGGTTTGTCATATTTTTCTATATGGAAAACCACTAGAAAATTGACAGTTGGAATCATAAAAAAATATAGTGTTAAATCTAGCACTTTAATAGCAGTGGCTATGGGTCCAATTCAAACCAATGACCTGATGAATCCAAACCAAACCAAAGAAAAATTCGGGTTGGTTTGAATCATCAATTCGGTTTGGATTTAAAAATTGTGAACCTGGTGACATCAGTTCGGGTATTGGATTTGAACATGAAGAATCCGAGCTAACCCAAACTCATAATATTTTTTTAAAAAAAATATTTTTTTTATGTTGTGTAATTTTATAATTCTCACTTAATATTATACATTAATTTTCTTTTTTTATTATGATTTTCTAATTTTTCTCTATAATTTTTCTATTTTTCCTTATTTTTTTATTAGGTGATCCGATGATCCAATCCAAACTAACATGACTGTGATCAGGTTGGTTCGGTTCAAGTTGCCAATTTTTTTCAAAAAAACCAAACCAATCCAAGTTGATTAACATTGATCGGTTTGGACCAAAATATCTCCTAAACCCAAACCAACCTGTGGCCACTCAGTTTTTATATATAATGCCTTTTAATATTTCATTATAAATTATTTATAATATTGATAACAACAGAACTCACTCCAACTATATTATATTTGGTCAGTTTTATGAAACAATGAATAGATTAGCATGTTATATATTAAGAAAATACTAATTTAACATAGCAAACAAAGATTGGATATTAACTGCTTGAGGAAAAAATATATAAAGTCACTAACCATCCATTCAGGCATTGCGTTGTAACAATAGCTTCGCGCCCAACAAAGCGTTGTGGTGTCCTTTTATTTCCCTGATTCATTTTTTCTCTAATTATCTCCTTTTCAGAAAAAAGGTAAAAACACTTGTAAGTAAAATCAAGCCAGCTCACACACTACCTTTATGATAACCCGGTCCATCACAGCAAATGGAAACTGAACACCTCTACTCCTTGATGGTTCCATAACAACTGAATCTCCAAAACCACCCTGTCCTAATGTAAAATATATTTCATATTAAAAAATGGGGGAAATGTCAAGCCAAAACATATGAAACTTAAAGACAGCAAAATAGGTTCCTGATTTTCTTTTCATCTCCATTTCTCACTCTATAAAGGTATACACATGGTATGGGAATGGAGATAAACACCTGATCAAATCTCTCTCTTCTTCTTTTAGGTGACCGGTAAAATTGTGACTCCTCTTCACGACGATATGCCTGCACAGCAATCCGGAGTGCTGATCAAGGTAGCCAGCACCCCAAGAAAAAAAAAATGCAAGAAAGAAAATCAGAATTGCTCAACATAGTATTACTATGCATTGTACTTTTGAGATATCTTTTATGCAGTGTTATTGCATTATCATTTTCAAAACCAGTCAATATTCAAGGAATTAGTTGCATATCTTTTACTTTTTTCTTAAGTGCAAAATATATACATAATTTGCAGTGTAATGGATATATACAGTGCACTCAAGGGAAAACAAAATGGGGCATAATTTGCGTACAAATACTAATTGAATTTTTGCTTACATAGGTTTGGAGATATTGATTCCTCAGTTGTGGGTTGAGAACAAGTGCAGCAAGCTTTCTGAGAATGCATCACACAACAATTATATTAGCTAATTGACAACATGGTAAATCCTGAACAAGAAAAGTAATTTCTGATATGAAAAATGACTTTTTCTAATAAGAAACCTAAGTTGAAACCAGCTAGCTAATAGTCACTAACCAAAACAGGCCAGGTAATTTTAACATGTGGGAGCCATGTGTACCTCTCAACTAATATTGCAACCAGTTTTGGGCTGATTAGCAACCCACAGATATACGGACAAGCGAAATCACCATATTAATTTGCATTTATAGTTTATTAATATTACAGATAGATAAATACAGGGAGTTTCCCAAACTTGTTGTCTTGGGTAATCCATTACAAAAATAAAGCTGCATACAATGTCCCTTCCCATTCACTGATTTTTTTTTATCAAACCTATTATATTTTTCACCTTGAATTTTTTTATCAACTTCGTTAATAATTCAGTACCTGTCTTCTCAAAATACATTCAATAATTTTCCATATTCAAAAAAAAGAAAAACACATTTCAGATTTTTTTTTATACTGTTGTGTACAGAGAAACTTAAATACACATGCAATGTGGAAAAAGTAAAATGTGATCAAGATCATATCAAAAGCACAAAAAACCAATAGATGATAAGTGTAAGATGCAGAAGCAAATCAGTTACACTAGATCAAAGTAGGATGCACAAAAGCAAGTAAATAGGCTTATTTCTGTGTCTCAGCTGAATTATTTTGCAAAGAAGTACAAATTTACAATATAGTCACTAGTAGCTTTGAGACTCCTGCCATTCTACTGTGTAGAGGCATATATATGAGAAAAAGAAGTTGAAAATTACCAGCTCCATATTTAATAACATTTTTCAGATGACTTAGTCACAGAAAAGGTCAGCTGAAAATTATGGCATTTGATGGCTTAGAACCCACCATTCTAATAGCATGCTCTATTCCACCTCCACCAAATGAATGTCCACATGGTAATATCATAGCATCATCCATAAGAGCACCCCTTTATTTTCAGAGTATGGCATCAATCAAATATAAGAAGTTAGTAATAAGAATGAATAAGCAAGATGCCAACAAGATATCAGCAGGTCAAACTTATGTTATTATGCTGAGCAAAAAAAAAACTTATGTTATTATATGCTTGCACAAAAGGAACACCTGTAAAAACACCATTTGTTAAATCTTAATTAAAAGGGAAAAATACACAACACTAGGACCTATTTTCAACAAGTTGGACAAAGATTTTTACACAAGGGATCAACTGATGCTAATAGATAATCCCGAGAAGTACCCAGTATAATGAGTATATTGTTTAGAAAATGCCCAGAATTGAAGCTTCTTCTTCGGTTTTTCCCTACTACACAAATTTTCTGTCTCACAAAAACACCAAACAGGTAGAGATGAGCTTATTCTAATGGAAAGAAAAAGGGTGGGGGGAGATGCCTACAAGGAAAGTGGTATGTATGGTTTCTCGGAACAGGCTGGGTAAGATGGGGATGTGAATGCACAATGCTTTTTATGTTCAAAACATGAACTTTACATGATTTGTAAATGACCTGAACTACAGCTGCTTCTTTTTTCTCATTACATAGGTTTTGTGAAAGACAACAACACCAAACTGCTAGACAAGAGCTTCTTCTAAAGGAAAGAAAAAGGGGGGGTGTTTACAAGGAAAGTAATATATGTATGGTTTGTAGGAACAAGCTGGTTAAAATGGGAATACAAGCGCACACTGCTTTTAAGTTCTAAACATGAACTTTGCATGCCATTTCAGGGCCAATTCGATTTAACTAAACGCCAAGGGTTGGTTGAAGAACATATGCAACAAAAATGAATAGCAAATCAGGAAAGCTACTCTTATCTTGCATAACACCACCTAATCTCAACAATCACAACATAAAAGAAAGAACCCATTATCCACTACAACTTTATTTATTTATTTGTTTGTTTGTTTGTGAATCCTCAGGCTATAAAACGAGTTAAGACTTACGTGACAGGATCTGAAAGAATTGCCCTGAGTGACTCCCCTGACTCGCTCGAATACATAGCATCCTTCCTCCCACTAAACCCACAACCACTATCATCCACCATCACTTTCTGCCCAGAAGCCCCTTCGCCGCCGTGAAGATAGTGCGAATAGTACTCCTCACAGTCAGTTTCAGCAACGGTAACTGAATTCTGAGACTTACCTAACCCCTCTTGCCGATGATCTTCATCACCACCACTCACAATGCTATGCACCAATTGCCCAATATCACCACCATCCTTCACCAATAGCTCTCTTCCAGAAACTACCACATTCAAAAACAACAAGAAAAAAAAAATTAAAGAAAAAAGTCACATTCTGAATATAATTAATTAAAGATGCAATTCTATTTTCTTAATTCGTACCGTAAGAGTGGGCTTTCCCGTTTGCAACAGCAGGTAAATTAGCGCCACCGTTGTTGTTGTTGTTGTTGTTGTTGTTGTTAAGTTCGCTTTTGGTTCCATCACCAACGAGTCCTCCTACTTCGGTGTCATCCGCTTCATCGTCGTCGTCATCTTCGTCGTCGTCGTCAGACTCTTCGTCATCGTCTGTGGCGCTCCAATTGCGGGCGTGGGGCGGGTCGCGGCGGGCGGAGCAGTCGGCGTAGCGGCGGAATTCGGGGTTCTGGGCGGCGGCGAAGAAGCGGTCGCGGTCGATGAACATCTTGTTGTCGTCGATGAAGGCGCCAAGTTCGCGGGTCTTCGGAGGCGGGTCCCCGACCCGACGCTGGTGCGGGGTGGGGCAATTGAAGCGGAGAGGGTCGTCTTGGAAGACGAGAGGGGAATTGAGACCGTTCTCGATCCTCTGGTCGGGTACGAGAGTGATGTCTTCGGAGGACATGGGAGGAATAGGGAACTAGGGTTTCGAGACTCTGTTTGCTGCGAACGCCGCCGTTTGGTGTTCACACTCGCCGCGAGCGAGAAAGAGTGCTTTCTTTCTTTCTTTCTTTCTTTCTTTCTCCCAGATGCTGCTGGGAGATGGATTGTACGACGAGTCGTTTTTGGCTTGTTGAGGAACGACGTCGTTAAGAAGTGTGCTGGGATGGGAGATTAGTCCTCATGGTTGATTGTCCATTTTTTTCCGCATGCTCGCAGGATCTTGATGGATTTTCACTTTCATAATTGTCCTATAATCATGACGGTAAGAGATTGGGCTTTTTATTATCACACTTTCATAATTGTTAAGTTCACACCCCTACTCTTTTTAGAAATTATTTTGAGTGATGAAAACATACTTTCGTTATGTATTTTGACAAAATTTTATCAAGTTATACAACAAAAATACAAAAAAAACATTTTTTTTATTGTTATTAGGGGGGGTTAAAGGTACTTTTATAAAAAAATGAAAACTGAAAGGTGTTAACTTAACAAAAATAGGTGTGAAAATAACAAGTTCCTAGGAGATTTCTACAATTCGACCCCAGATCTCTACTGGGCATAAATTATGGTGATAAAAATAATGGCCCAACCTTAGAAACTTTTTGTTCATAAAAGCCTGGATATTTTACCTTTAAAAATAATACCCCATTGCATTTGGTATGCGGAAGCAGTAATTAATATTTATAGAGGACAGGTGAGCACACACAAGATAGGTGTCCCTACCACACTTGTGTGAATCATTGTTGGTTAAAAGCTTCGATATTTTGAACTATGGAATTTTCACCTAGTTCGTGTGTTTCATAAATTAAAAGTTCATTTTTTGCGAATGTAAACATGAAAAAGTTACATTTTTTTATTTGTTAGAAGTTTTGAAAATTATTCAAAAGTATTGTTGATTCATAACCAAGTTGTAACTTTTATTTTTATTATAATTTCCTATACTTTTATTCCCATGAGAAGGGGCGGAAAGTGATATTCTCAATATGAAAATTTATTTTCTAATGCACATATAACCTCTATTTTTACTTAAATTATTTTAAATTCTAAGAAATATTTCTATAAATATTAAAATGTAAATCAAACATGTTTTAAACATATTCAGGAATAACATTTCTTATTAAAATTATTTTTTTTGTTACAAAAAAAATAAGCTTTTTTTGTTTTAATAAAAGTCATATGTTTAAGATACTACTTGCATAAAGATTTTTTTAATAGAAGGGTTATCGGTTGTCTTTTGTAAAAAATAAAATGATGTGAGTCGTATAATACACAACTTACATATTTTTTAAATAAAAAACATATAAGTTGGACGATGACTTGCATTGAAACAAAGATTCGACCTATCACAAAAAAATTCAATGAGATTTTTAGAAACAAGGGCCATTTGTTTTCAATCAAAATGTTGAGAAATATATAAGAATGTTTTCAACTAAAATAATTTCATTTTTTATATATTTCTTACATTGTTGCAAAGGAAGACACATGTTTCCATTGTTAGTGCATCATACATTGGAAGAAAACTGTCGATGATACCCGGAGAAGCTCTTAAAAGAAGGGAAATTAGTAGCGGCAACAACATGAGTTGAACTCCTTGAGTTAACTTGTTTAATCTATCCTTTTGAATGAGGTAAAAAGTCTTCAATCCATGAACTCGTTTTGAACTCATTGAGTCAACATATTTAACCTGTTCAATGATATTGTTATTATTATTAATGATATTTTTTAGAATCAAACATAAAATAACTAAAATTATCCTATCTAATATCACACTTTATCACAAATCAAACAGACTCGGAGTCATTTATTTTTTCAACTAAAATAATTTCATTTTTTATATATTTCTTAGCAACAAAAAAAATATATAAGAATGTTTTCACCTTGTCATCTAATAATAAACCGCTATATTTGGTAAAAAAATATTATATTAATAAATCATAAGTTTATTAATTTTATGATAATTACTTTAAAAATTATACCAATCATAATTTTTTTAATTGATAATATAAAAATAAAATCACAATTTAACCTAATATATCTATTAAACTTATTGAGGGGTAGGACTGGGGAGTGAAACTTAGACGATATACATAAAAATTAAAATAAGAGTATTTTTTTTATCTTTTCGAGTAACCTTTAATGAATTTATATTTTTATTTTATTATACTATGATACGATTTTAATTATTCACCAAATAAAATTGTACAATTTTAATTTTTGTATTTGATAACAAATGCTCTACGCTCTATAATGTAGTTGACACAGATATTAATGTTATCACAATTTTATTATATAAGCCTTTATTTTTCTAAAAATTACATTAACACTTTTGAATTTTTTTTCTAATTACACACTATATCTCTGATTACAACCTCTCTTATATAGAGATGTCAGTGTTTTTAAACATTAAGAAAATAATGTAATGTATAAGGAGATGTCAGTGTTTTTAAAAATTAGTGTAAAAATATAAAAAAAAATAGTGTATGTTTTGTGTAATTTGAAAAAAAAATTCAAGAGATGAGAGTGAAGTTGTAGACAACAATAATCATTTGTATACATGAATGTGGAAGTCACTTCATAAATTCCTTTTTCATCTTAATCAATCGTTGCATCCATTACTTGGGAAGGAAAGAAATTAATTTAAAAATTAGATCATAATGTACATGGTTCCAAGTTGTCTGGGGGGGGCTACTTACGGAAAAACAAAGGCCATCAAGACAAGATTATATTGCATATACCCTAATTGATATTTTTCTACTGAAGAAATATTATTATGTCCAATTAATTTCAGGAGTACAATAAATTTCAAATATACCGACTTGCCTTCTAACGCGTTTGATATCATGTGCAAACTACATAAAAGATGTGATTTACTAACATCACTCGTGCCAAACTCTGGTTTAAACATGGAAGTTTTGGTGATTGAAGTACTTGTAAATAATACTTGATCTTTAGTTGATCTTTTAATATTTTACCCTGCACTAATTGGAAATAATAACGGTAACACGAGATTCTGTTCTTATTTATTGATGTAGATATGATAGCATTGATCCAAAAATAAATAACCTTGTCCACGCCTTCTCTTTGCATAATTCTAATTCCCAATTTCAAAAGATCCATATTGTCTTGATTTTTTTTTCTCTCATTGATATTTGTGATGAAAATCAGCAAGAATAAGGGTCTCAAGCCTGAACAAGAAAAGGCTTCTAATTCAAACAATGGGGTGTTGATGGATTTCATGAAGCTTTCAAAGGATGACAAGGCTCAAGAACAACCATCAAGTAAGGTGGTGGTTGATTCATCTCTTTGTGACTCTAAAGGAGCAGATGATGAGAAGAATACAAAGGAAGCAAAGACTTTCTCATGCAACTATTGCAAGAGAGAGTTTTCTACCTCGCAAGCTTTGGGGGGACACCAAAACGCTCATAAACAAGAACGTGCTCTTGCAAAATGTGCCCAAGGCTTTGATGTTGGTGGCTTTGGACACTTTCCTTACTACCCTTATCCTAGTTTTTACAACTCTCATTCTCCTTATGGAGGATCTTTCAATAGGGCACTCGGGGTCCAAACTGATTCCATGATTCACAAGCATCCTTGGACCCCAAGGTATGGTCATTCTTGGTTGAAACAAGATCGTGTGACGATACCGAATTCGTCAATATTTGATGGGTTTGAAATTGTGAAAGGTTATTATCCAATTATGAAGAGTGATGGAACTCTTACTTTAAGGCAAGAGAATGGTAATGGTAATGCCAATGTTGGAACACTTTCTCTTTTTGCAAATTATGCTACCAATTCATCAAGCCAAGTCATAAACAGTGATGGCAATGCCAATGTTGGAACACTTTCTCTTTTTGCAAATGCTGCCACCACTCCATCAAGCCAACTTGGACACAGAGCAATTCTTGCAACCAAAAAAATTGATGATTATTCCATGCCAGAAGAAACCTCCAAAGGAGTATCTTCCAATCTTGATTTGTCACTTAAGCTTTAAATGTAGAGTCTTTATGTTTGTTTGTTTTTTTCATACTTGTAGAGCCTTTTATTGTTCACAGTGCTTTTTAATTTTATGGAATAATTCATATATCTTCGTTTTTTTATTTTCTTATTTGAGTTAAAAATATATATAGAAAAGAAATTGTGACTATTTTTACCTGAAAATTGAGTGACAGGTTTGTGATTAATTGATAAATAAGTTCCAAGTAAAGATTTGAAAAAAAATCCAGCCAAATAAACTTTATATATTATTTTTTATAAAGCTTTTATATATACAATGAAAAATATAATTCAAATATTACTTGTTAATTTGTTGGATAGTGCTTTTACAATTTTCTATTTAAGTTGCAATAAATAGATATAAATGTTATACAATTTTGTCACATACGCAGATATTATACGACAATATTCATTTATTCTACTGATTTTTTAAATTTTAAGAATACATAAGGTATTTACGATTAATATATATTCTGATTTTTTTATCATTTATATATATTCTTATTTGAATCATTCGAGATAATTATAACTATTATATACATAATTAAGGTTAAAATCAAACTTTTCTTTTTAAGAAAAGTATTATAAACAATTAATTACTTATTAACAGTTAAGGGAGAGTTGATTGAATACAAACACAATGAAATTCTATATTTTTGTGGAATTAAATGATCTCCAACTATTTTTTCATCTTAATTATCTCAATTTTTTTTTTTGTTTAGATCTCAATTCTTCTTTTAACAATAAGTATTTCATTTGTCTATAACGTGAGATGCATTTTGTGCAAAAATTGTACAAATCGTTACAATACATTGCTAAGATATAAGAGAAATTGATGATTAGTAGCGCAATCGGCCAAAATAAAACTGTTCAAAAGTAGTTTTTTTATTTCATTAAAAAAGTATTTTATTTATTTATTTTAAATACTATATAAAATAAAATTAACCGTTAAGTGAGTTGTGGGCTGCATAGTTAGTTTTTCATTTCTATTTAATCCTTAGAGATATTGAAGTACTGGTTATGGTTCTTGTACCTATCATCTATTTGTTTAAGCTTATTTTTAATAAATGAATCATATTTATTTCTTAAAAAACATTTTTAAAAAACATTTTTTATTTTTATTTTTTTTAAGTTTTGAACAAATCGACTCCTGATTGATTATCAAAGCAAAGATAACATGGGAATTAAAACATAACATTCAATCAACTCAAAGTTCAAAGTGGTCTTTCAAAGTTCCTAAGAACTAACCATTCCATATCAAAGCGTGAAGTAGAGTCATTTATATGTTGTAGACATCCAATTTAGAAATGTTGTTTTCTATGAAGATTATTTTCCCTACACTTTAGAAACTTGATCTTCATCAAGATTTTCCTATCATACAACCACACTCCACACTTATTACATATGATGACATTCCTCAACTTGAATTACATTCAGCACTTGATACACCTTTGCCTAATGACCTTGACCCTCGTTCACCATTAGCCATTAACACTGAGCCTATTCATACTATTGCTCCTAGCTTTCCTGCTACTATTGTTGTTCCAAGACAGTCAAAGAGACAAGTTCATAGACTTGAGAGATTCAAAGACTTTCTCACACAATTCACCTCAACAGTAACCATTGATTCCTCAGTTAGTCATTATCCATTATCTTCAGTTCTTATTTATACCAAGTTATCACTTTCATATTGCCATGCTATCATGTTTATTTCTTCTCACACTAAGCCTAAGACTTATGCTGAAGCTTCTAAGCCTGATCAATGGATAGAAATTATGAATGTTGAGATTCAAGCTTTGGAATCCAATCATACTTAGATATTGATAGATCTTCCTCCAAACAAGACAACTATAGGATGTAAATGGGTTTATAAAATAAAACACAATGCTGATGGCTCCATTGAGAGGTTCAAAGCTCGTTTAGTTGCAAAGGGGTACCCTCAAGTAGAAGGACGAGATTATCTGGATACTTTTTCTCCAGTAGCCAAAATCACTATTGTAAGGTTACTTCTAGCATTAACAACAATGAATAATTGGCATATGAAACGACTTGATGTTAACAATGCTTTTCTCCATGGTGATTTGAATGAAGAAATGTATATGTTTTTACCTCCTGGCACAACTGCTGCAAAACCAGGACAAGTGTGTAGATTGCAAAGGTCCTTATATGGCTTGAAACAAGCCAGTAGACAATGGTATGTTAGGTTGTCTGCCTTCCTAATCTCTCATGGATATAGACAATCATCTTCTAATTATTTACTGTCTCTTAAAAGTCATCAGTCATCTTTTATTGCCTTATTGGTTTATGTTGATGATATAGTTTTATCTGGAAATGACTTGACTAAAATTAGACATATCACTCAGCTTCTTGATAATGTTTTCAAAAGGACTTAGGAGATTTGAGATTTTTTGTAGGCTTTGAAGTAGCCAGAAGCACTAGAGGTATCAACATCTGCCAAAGGAAATACACTCTTGATATTTTGCATGATACAAACATGTTAGGATTTAAACTTGTCTCTACTCCTACAAATTATTGCTCTAGACTTAATCAAAAACCTGGAACTCCTCTCTCTGACACTCATGCTTCTGATTATAAAAGGATATTTGGCAGACTCATTTATTTGACAAATTCAAGACCCCGATATCACTTTTGTTATATAGAACTTGAGTCAGTATGTGTCTCAACCACACATTATCATTAGAAAAGCTATTTTTAGAATCCTGAGATACCTCAAGGGTTCACCAGATTTTGGTGTGTTATTTTCAGCTGTTGAAACTCCACAATTAAAGGCCTTCAGTGACTCAGATTGGGCAGGATGCTTGGATACTAGGCATTCCATTACTGGTTTTGCTGTTTACTTTGGTTCCTCTCTGATTTCATGGAAATCAAAGAAACAAACTATTATTTCCCAAAGTTCCTCTGAAGCTAAGTATAAAGCAATGATTAGTGTCACTTGTGAGCTTCAAGGGTTCACCTACTTACTTGAAGATTTTGGTATTCAGTTCAATAGACCTGTTTTATTGTACTATGATAATCGTTCAGCGTTACATATTGCAACAAATCTTGTCTGTCACAAAGCACAAAAAATATTGAGATCGATTGTCACATTGTTATAAAGAAGATTCAATTTGGATTGCTCTAGCTATTGCCTATAGCTTCTGCTGATCAATTGGCAGACATTTACACCAAAGCTCTCCCACTTGGTGCATTCCAATTTCTCAATTGCAAGTTGAAAATGTCAAACATACATTCTCCAGCTTAAAAGGGGGATATTAGCCATGTTAAAAGTCAATTATTAGAAAGTCAACTATGGTTAGAAAGTAGTTGGTAGTTGGTTATGGTTGTTAGTAGTTAGTTAGATTTGTAACTAACTTTCTCTATGTATAAAAGCTTGTACTAACAACTAAACTACACAGAAGCAATAATTCATTGAATCAAAGTTGATTTTCTATCCCAAATTCTCTTCTTCCTTACGAAACTCTTTTATGCTTTGTTCAATTTCTTCATATTTCCATTCAATTTCATGACGGCCAACTCATCACTCCTCAACCAGACAATGCACATGTCAATATAAGGTTTTTACTAAACAACTGATGTATTGTATCATATTGAGGTAGTAGTACTTTACTAGTCCATATATGTTTTGGAATCTCAATACTTTGATGGGTTCTTTATAAGCTGGAGCTTGTTCTGGCACGAGCATTGAAAGTCTCGAACGATAAAATATACACATATTTTATCATATTCAAAACCTACGCGAGCCATTGCTATAGGGAACTGCAGTCAAAGCCTAAAAATTACCTTGTCCCGAGAAAGAGAAAAAAGTATTTAGCACTACTAGAAGTCTATTGCCGGTCTACCCTTCAAGTAAATTTTGAGGGCAAAGAAACATGGATCACGAAATTATGCATAATCAACATCACTTGCAATTAAAAAAAATGAAAAATGCTAATTTGTACCAAAAATCCAAGGTCATATGTATTGCGAATATAAAGTGACAGTGATAGGGGATAAAGAATGAAAAGAGTTGTAAATTCACTTTATATTTTGAGATGCATTCTCTCTTTAGTAAAAGATTCTTAAAATACCGTTTTTCTAAGTTTTGTAAGATGAAATTAGTGTGCTCAACCATTAGTATAAAGCATGTGAACAAAAGTAGAATAAAATTAAATGTATGTTTGAATTGAAGTTAGAAATATTATTTGCGTGTTTAAAAGTATAAAAAAAATCCTGACTTTTTGATAAATTATTTTTTCTTTAGAAGTATTTTTTTCACATAAAAATCAAACCTGCACAAAAGTATAGAACTCCATCCATTGACTCCTGGAGATATTCCATCTCGAAATAGTGGAATAAATGAATGGTCCATGTGCTTAATTGTTGACGATGAGAAAGCCAATGCATTAGGTTCCATTGGGCCTAACACCATTTGTGTTAGTAATTTATAGCTAACTGCATTAGGAAAATAGGGACAACTCACTGCTACCTATATATGCACATGGTTATCCTACCCGTAAAGTGTTCTTCTGCTTCTTCAATTCATTCTTTTCTCTTTTCTGTTTTGAGGGGAAGAATGGACTATATAGAATATGCGCCAGAAGCCTAGAAAAATGTGTATATGTGTTTTTTATTACCGTCGTTAGCCGTGTGATAGTAAAACAATTGAGTATATGACACTGAACCCAAACGTTCATTATCCTACAGTTGCAGACCAAGGTTAGGGTTTTTTATCCACCGTTAGATATATTGACATTAAAATCAACGGTTAAAATAAATATAAACTACAATAGAATTGTTCACACAAGATAAAATAAAAAAATATGAGATTTTATTTTTCTTTTTTCTCTCTCCTCATAGCTTCTCCCTTTGATCTTCAATCACTTATCTTTTTCCGACACCACCCACATCATCACCACCGCATAATCCTCTACCATCGTCTAAAGGATCGTTGTCGTTGTCACTACCCAATGGAGGAAGACAAAGCTTCCTTCTTTTTGACCACCGAACATCAAGCACCATCACTAATTTGTGATCGAAAACAAAGAGATCGATAAAATCTCATATTTGAGATTAAAAATGAAACAACCATTAGATCTGAAAACGAACCCAACGCAGGTTGTCTGGATTTGGTACCAAGGACATTGGGAGCAAATGGTTCCTCTTCAATGACAACGACGACAATCCTTTAGGCTACGACAGTGGAGGGTTTTGCGGTGGTGACGACAAGGGTGGTGCCAGAGAGAGATAGGGGTGGTTGGAGACTGTAAAGGAAGAAGGGTCAGTAAGAAAGCGCAACGAGAATCGAAGCTCTTGAACTGGGAGCAGAGAACGTGGAGCAACACGGTGGCAGCTCCCATGTTCACGAAACGAAAATGACGACGTCAAAACGATGCCGTTGATAAGGCGGGTGAGCATGAAACTCGAGGCGAGGAGCGAGCAAAGGAGGCAGTAGGAGCCGACGGTGAAGCGGAAGTTGTAGTGGCGGGTGGCAAAAAGAAAAAACAAATATTTGATCTGATGTGGACACTTCCACGGTATCTCAACTACCAATTTTAATTGAGCGGTGAAAATGACTTTCATACCGCACAAAATATCTTTCACTTTCGCACGGTAGCCTCCCTCATTGTTGCATGAGTGACCATCCTTTCTCATTTTCTTTGACGCTATGTTTGATTATGGGAAAGAGGAGAATTTTTTTTTTGTGCGGGTCACACGAAATTAATTGAGGTGATGGGTTATATCGATTGACAAATAATTGTTGTAATTTTATTGTAAACTAGTATTATGATGATTGCCTTAAACCACACTCTAAAACACTACATTATTACAATAAAATAATGAAAATACTATGTAAAAATATACTGATCACAAGATATTTTTAAAACTAACCCTGTCTTTGTTTTTATGCAGAAAAATATTTCATGAACACTCATAAAAAATAGAAAAAACTATGTATTATAAAATTGATGATGTGATAAAAAAAAAGAAAAAAATATTGATAATATATTCAAAATAAGTAAATATCTTTATATCATTTTTCTTTTATATATGTCAATCATTTGATTTTACGCTTGAAGCTAATATATCTTATCATTATTATATTTTTACAGATTATTTTTATTATTTTATTCTAATAATGTAGTGTTTTAGAGTGTGATTTAAGGCAATCATCATAATACTAATTTACAATAAGATTACAACAATTATTTGTCAATGGATATAACCCATCACCTACTAAATTATGTAATTAAGTATAAGGCATTCTCACAGGAATTTAATTTTCTGGTTATACACAAGAGAAAATTTTATTAAAAAAGATAAAATTTAGTTTGATGATCACTATATTTAAGGGTTAATCTCATAATTTTCGACTATATATATACTTTCTAAAAAATAAAAGTATAACAATATTGAGTTACAAAATAAAGTAAATTGCACATTCAAATATATTCAAAATCACAATTAAAAAAAAAAACTAAATGAAAAGCTCAGCACGAGAGCTAGGAAGTAAGGAATTCAAAAAAAGAAAAAGAAAAAGCAAGAACATGGGAAGCAATATAACACTGAAAAGAGAGCTTCTATTCCGACAGCATCATATCGGGTAATATTCTATAATCCAATAAGAGAGATTTACTATTGTCGTCGTGATCTTTAGGCGTGCTATCTGCATACGCTCACTTTTTTCCCCCACGACCTTTTTTCTTCCCATTCCATTATATGCAAAATGCAATGCTGGCATTCCATTATATGCATTGCTGATTAGATTTTAAATTAGGTGCTAAGAATATAGTAAGTCCCGAGGCTCTTCTTAAATCACTTTTGACTTCTAAATTGGCACTTTATTTTATTCCATAGTCAGTTTTATCTGTCAAATTCATTTTAGCAACAACCACATCATTCCAGCACGAAATCAGTGCAAGATCAATTTCAAACTAAAGACAATACAATGTTGATTCCATTTTTCTCTTGGGCAAGTTGACCTCTTGAATAACTCAAATTATTGGATGCCAATAACTTTTTCCCAACATTCCCTCCTCAAGTGGAATAAAAAGGCATAACAAAATGATGCCAATGTGTGCTAGTGTGCTAGTGTGCTAGAGCTTGCGCTCTTTGCATAAGCCTCATACCAAAAGCGCACCGACAAAATATATATGGATCATTCCTAGATATATAGAAAAGAAAAAAGCTGGCCAAAACAATAAGTGCGACACCAAAACAGACAAATCAGAATATGAAAGATCAGTAATTCAGCAACAATTTTCAAGGGGGGGTCCAAAACGGAACCCGGTGAAAAGGAATCCGGCATCCTAGGTGTAGTAGCATAACACGAGAAATCTTAAAACAAACAACTAGAGACTAATTAACAAGGGAAAAAATACAATGAAAAAGTAAACATTTTGCAACAAAATAATTCCTCTCTCTCTTATAATAAATAAAACCGGATTCTTCTTCCCCGGACAACCCATTGTCTATCCTCCTAATAAAGAAAATCGCAAGTTAATTCATGCCAATTCTTCTTGTCCTTCAGAGGGACATCTTATCAGCTCCAATATGTTAACTACCTCTCCCATGTCAGGCCTGTTAGATGGCACCTGAGAAGTACATATTAAGCCTAACTTCATCACAGGAATAGCTTCTTCTGCTGGGAACTTCCCTTGGAGCCTCTCATCAATGCATTCCTCCACCCTGCCCTCTTCCAAAGCCCCTCTCACCATGTCGCAAAGTACCACCACATCATCCTCCATGTATTCAACCGGCCTCTTCCCTGTAACAATCTCCAAGACCAAGACACCGAACCCATATACATCACATTTCTCGGTGATTTTCACCGTCTTGCAGGCAAACTCTGGTGCCATGTAGCCGAGTGCGCTTTGAATTTTGCTGCTCAAAACGTATCGATCAAGCATTGGCAGCAGTCTTGCCAGGCCAAAGTCCCCTACTTTTGGTTCACCATAACTATCAAGAAGGACGTTGGTTGACTTAATGTTATAGTGAATAATGTTGGAATGGTGCAAGTGTGCCAAGGCCTTTGCGGTTCCGAGAATCACATTAAACCTCTCGTTCCATGAGAGGAAATTTCCACCAGATCCTTCATGGAGATGCTTATAGAGACTACCACCAGAGAGATACTCATATATGAGGAGCTGCAGTGATGGAGTCCAATAATAACCCTCAAGTTCAACGAGGTTTTGGTGTCTGATTTTTCCTAATTTCTTCACTTCTCTTTCAAAATCTTCTTGAGACTTGACAAGGCTTGATACTGTGAGCTTCTTTATGGCAACTGAATGTCCATCTCTAAGAACTGTTTGGTACACTGCTCCAAATCCTCCACGTCCAAGCTCACAATCCTTATTAAGCAAAGCATGAGCACCAGAACTGAAATCAGGCTCACCTGAAAACATGACAAGCTTGCCAGAGTTAGCATCTGTAGTCGGGGAATGGCTGAATTCGTCCCCTGCAGAAAATGTGAGGGCAGCTGCATCACGAGATGTAGAGGAGCGAACACGGAGATTGAGAACTGTGATGCTTATAACACCAATTACAATGACAGCTGCTGCACCAATGGCAATGAGTGCAGAAATGCTGAGAATGATTCTTTTGTGACCCAAATTTGGAGGCAATGAACTAGGGCCGGTGTCAGTAGAAGTGTTGGGATTTAGAACAATAGGCTTTGGGAGAACAGCAGGGCATGATTTGTTTACTGCAGCGCCACAAAGAGATGGATTGCCAGAAACAGAGGAAGGCGTAATGGTGTTGAAAAAACCACCAGCCGGCAGTTCACCCTGAAGGTTGTTATGAGATAAATTGAAGGTAAGAAGATTGGCAAGGTTAGCCAATTGCTTAGGAAGGGCTCCAGTAAGATTGTTAAACGATACATCCACAGTTTGTAGGTTGGTAAGTTTTGCAACTGCTGCAGGTATTGGACCACTCAGCTTGTTCTGTGACAGAATCCTACAGAATGTACCAAAAGAGAAAGGGGTAAAGAAAACAAAGCAAATCCGGGGAAGTCAGAGCAATAATAAAAAAAGGAACAGTTGGATCTCATCTTACTGTATGAATTTTAAAAATTTACCGCAGGACTACAAAACCTACATAATAGCTCCTACTAAAAACAACAATGCATGAAACTGCAATGCCATAAACATTAAAGCCACATAATAATAACAGTTATTTATGTACCAAGAAAAAAATATAATGAAAATCATTCATGTCACTGACACCATCCATTCCCCAAGATGAATTATTGACATCTTTTCTTCAACCTCTATGCTTTTTCTATTTTGTAGGGTATACAAAAGTTTAGAACTTAGAAGTATAAATGAACTTAACCAAGTTGCTGCTGCTAAATAAATAAGTATTGCATTGTGCATGTTTATGCCAAAATACCAAAACTACATGCTAGACTAATTCAAAGCCAAGAGTTTCAATTGTCTTGCATGTGTGTTATGTTACTTATGTATCATGTATTATCATAAGCAACACATCTCAATAGAACGTGGAATAAATTATAATACAAAGAAAAGCTTCCATCAAGGGCGTATGAACAATGAACAAACAGGCTGGCTTTAGTTAAATGCATCAAAAGGTATATTAAAGTGAGTTAAACACCTTTTTCACCAAATACATAGCATGCAGATTAGCTAAATCCGTCTGATGAAACTTAAAATTATAGTGAGAGCAATATAAATGTGTCTACTGTAAATACAAGCACATCTATAAAACGCCAAAATGAAAGATGGCACAGGGAAAAGGAACTTACAAAGTTGTTAGCAAAGAGCAGTTCTCAATTGACGTTGGAATTTTCCCATTTAGGAAGTTCTTTTCCAGTACAAGTTCTTTCAAGGACACAGCTCCTCCTATTTCCCAGGGTATGCTTCCATTCAGCTTATTATAGCTCAAATCAAGACTCGAACATGTTTTCAACTCACCAACGGCAGGTGGTATAGGACCTCCCAGAGAGTTATTTGCCAAATTCAAAACCTGCAAGCTGCTTAACCCTCCAACAGCAGACGTGATTTCACCAGAAAATGCATTGTGAGACAAATCCAAAACTTGAAGACTTTGAACGGCAAGTTCAGCCATGGCAAACAAAGGGCTTTTCTTGCTCCCACTCTGTACATTTTCTGACACCAAAACCTTGTCCAAATCTGACTTGAAAACCCACAACGGAAGCCACCCCGACATTGAGTTCCGGCTGACATCCAACACCAAAAGTTTCGTACAATTTGCCATAGACTCCGGCAGACTACCAGTGAGACCATTTCCAGAAAAATTCAGCATCTTCAACGACTGAAGATTTCCAATAGAGCTTGGCACCTGACCGGTAAACCCATTGTTTGAAAGGTCCAACGTCTCAAGCCCTCTCATCTCCCCAATCCACTGAGGAACCCCTCCCGAGAAAGCATTCCCGCGCAAGCTAATGTAACCACACAATGTAAGTTCCTTAAAATCACCAGGAATACTCCCAGAAAAAGAATTGTCCCCTAAATCAATGGACCTCAAAAGCAAACAACTTCCAAACCCATAAGGAACATTCCCAGTCAACCGGTTCCTCGCCACGCTAACACTCCTCAAATTCTTCATCGCCTCAATCCCCTTAGGAATCTCTCCCTCCAACAAGTTATCAGACAAATCCAGAGACCTGAGAGCACTCAAAGACCAAACCCTAGAGGGAACAGAACCAGAAAACTGGTTATTAGAAAGGTCAATAGCAGCAAGAGCAGAACATGCCCCCAAAGTAGAGGGAATGCTCCCAGAAAACCTGTTCCTGGCCAAGGAAACAGTCCTGAGAGACCCACATTGTCGGAAAACATCCTCAGACACCTCTCCTGAGAGACTATTCCCACTCAAGTCAATGACCCTAAGGTTATCTATTCGAGCAATGTTGGGGTTTATCCCCCCAGTGAGGTTGTTATTCGCCAGAGAAAGCTTTCTCAGAAACTGCAACCTTTGCAACCCTCTACCTATTCTCCCAGAGAGAGAAAACCCATCAAGGTTAACCTCCACCACTCTATTGGATCTAGGGTTGCACTTCACCCCAACCCAACTACCCCCACATGCGCTCTCATCGTCCTCGTTCCAAGACGCGAGCTTCCCCTTTGGATCTCGTATGTCAGCTTTGAACACAATCAGCCCCAAAACGTCGTCGTTCAGAGAAGGGTTCACGGCGGTAACCGCCACGCAAAGCAGCTCCAACAACCACACAAGACGAAGAAAAACTCTCATGCTTGAAAACAACGCTTGCATTTTGGAATACTAAACACCCATGTGAAATTGAGCTGGGGGAAACAAGTAACGAAGATTAAAGACTCCGAATTTGGACAAGGGAAACAAAACCCAGAAACCCAAATTCAGATTAAGCACAAGCCAAAACCAAAAAAAAAAAAGCTGGTTATTTTTTGGTAACGGCTAGATTTGAGAGTGAGGGAGCAAAAGGGAATGGTGTGGAACACGACTAGAAAGTAGTATTTTCGGGTGAGGGAATTCAAGGAAACGTTACAAAGAACCCAAAAAAAAAAAGTAAACTAAGATAAGAAATGGTCACAGAAGATAAAGACTAAAGAGTAACCGAACTCTAAATCCCACTTTGCAAGTAAGGTACTTTTTTTTTTCCTGGGTGTGCTTCAAAGTTAAACAAAGAAGAAAAAATGAAGAGAAACAGCACCAAGAGTGTTGTAGAAGACTCGATCCAGAAACCGAGAAATGCAGGAACGGGGTATTCGGAGTTCGCCGGAAGAGTTTTCAACTGGAAACGGAAAACAGGCTTTCCGGCGAGAGTGACCGAAAATTCCTCGCCGGCGTTAAAAAGCAACGTCTCTCTCTCTTTCTGTTTCTCTCTCTGCGTAGTGTCTCTCTCTGGTGTGGTGCGAGTAACATTCAGTTTTTATTAACGGCACAAAGGGGTCCCGGTTGGTAGATAGGAAAATAAATTAGGACAATGCCACGTGGCATATCCATGCCGAGGTTTCGGTCCTACTTGTCTGACACGTCATCAATCTCAGTTATGCTTTTGACGTGGAAGCTTACCTGGCCTTCCATTTTTCAACATTGCCCCTTCCATTCCTACTTTGTGTTTTATTTTATTTTGTTAATTAAAAATTGTTAAGACGTCACTTGGCTGTGATTTCCGATTGGAATTAGAAATTGTTGGTGGAAAACAGAGATATTAAGTTGTTCTTTCCTTTATACCTTTCTGCTTAGAAAGGAATATTGCTAATTGTATTGACCACAATACTTTTTTCTCAGTTATCTGGAAAAACGCTGCACGTGATTGCACGAATAGAAGTGTGTTTTTTATAAGCATTTAGAAGATGTAACCATTGATCATTGATTACTTCTGGTAACATTACTTTTATTTTAAAGCTGGGAAAATAAACATAACGTAGTGTACTTAAAAAAAATTACTTTTGCCAGTCTCAAATATGTAATTTTTAATATATTTAAAATCTTTACAGCAATAGTATTTGTTCACAAATGACAGTAGTGTATGCTTTTGCGAAGTTTCGAAAGGTTTTTTATTTCTCTCCTTAAAACACATTGTTATTGAATATTAACCCAAATTGAAGATTTTTTCACTTTAACTATTACTTGCATTAAGCTTCAGTAGATACTTTGTATTTTTCTTGCTTAATAAAAGTAAAATGTTTCGTTTAATCTAGTATTTAATTCCGATTGCTTTTTTGGGATGACAGTCTTAAATTCTATCTCTTTAATCCCTATTGAAACGTAACTTTAGTAATTAAAACGCATAATTTAATGCCGCGGTACATGGTTATTTCACGAACAGGAATGGAAAAAGGAATGAACACGAGCTAGTAAAAGGCTATGAAGTATTATTATACTGTACTAGCTTATTACTAAATTTTTAGAGTGGCTAGGTACCTGCTAAATGACAAAATTCAAGCATAGGGTCTTGAACTACCACGACAAAGCATGTAGTAGTAGTTTTCTTCAAAATTGAAAGACTACCATAAACCAAAGTAGAAAATGTGAACCAGCTGAAAAATCCTGGTTGACTAGAGGCGTTTCCTTTGGTTGAGTGCTTTGAACTTTACCGCTGATTTAAGATATTATGTCTTAACAGAAAATGAGATTTTCAGTTCATGAAAAAGCTCCTCTTTGACTATATAATTGTGGTTTAGCTAATAGACCGCATAGGGTATAGTGATGATAATACTTGCAATGTAGATGGCATGTAAGTTTAATTTCGAATGGGGTGTAGTAACAATAGTAATATAGGAAAACAAGAAGAGCATTTATAAGTGTACTTTTAGAGTGAAAGTTGGTTGGGTTGAAAGTGTCCTGTAGGAAAGAAAAAGAAAGGCAATAAAAGCAAGTAGGTGGCTATGGTGGGTGGTGCAATTAAAAGAAAAGGGAGAAAGATGGTGGGGGATGAATGGTGTAGTAGTAACTGTGTTTCACATTTATCAGAGTGTTGTTTAATTTTACCATACCACTGCTCAGAATGATGGGGGTCATATAATAGGGTTGGAGTACTACAATAAAGTGCAGTTCAAAAAGAAAGATTTCATTAAAAGAAATAAGTTAAGTTTTTTAATTGAGAATAATTATCAATAAATTGATAGACATTTGATATCTATAATATTATAGTGAATTAAATATGATTTTGTTCTTTCAAATTTGATCGATAATATTGTAATGGATTGAACATTGATTTTAGTCTTCTAAAAATAATTTTATTAAATTTGGTCATTGAAGTTTTTAAAATTCTCTTTTTAAATTCTTTATTTAATTTTGTTAATTTTTTGTTAAATATAAACGATCTCTACCTATTGTAGACAACATACATGCTTGAGACTCAAATTGTTATAATTAATGCACTTATTTATGGTTGTTTCTAGAATCAGAATTTGCATTAGTTAACGAGAGATTTAAAAACATATATTACCAAGAAGTTATTGATAATATTATAACTTAATAAGTTATCAACGTATGTCACAGAATGACGTTGTTACTTAACACTTTGTCTTATAGGGACAAAAATATTATTTATGTCTTTCTTTTAATACAAACTTATTCCTCTTAAGACTTTAACAATTTTATTTATTTGTTATTTTTTCAACTTATTTTTGTTAAAAAATTTGTTTTTATAATAATTTATAAAAACCAAATTTATTGAATAAAAATGCATAATATATTTAAAAATAAATTTATTATAGAACATATATACAGGTTGTCACTCCCTTTCAACGTGTTATTGATCAATACAACATCTTTTGACCATCACCTGTTTGCTAAATTTAGCTTATACAGTAGCTACAAGCTTATAAATTATATAAGTAACAATTAATTAAAAAAATTATATACTTATAAGCCAGCTAAATGTATTAAAATGGATTGATAAGATTAGTTGATAAATTAGCTAATAGATATAAATGACATTAAGGAAAACCTATTTGGTTATTAGAGGTAAGAAAATTAAAATAAATTATTAAAAATGAGAATGGAAAAAAAACTAACTTACATTTGATAAAATTAATTGATAAACTAAGAGTTAAAAAACTGAAAATTTATAAACTAATCAATTTAATTAAAAATCTCTGGTAGAATTAGTTGATTAGCTAGCTAATAAATGTCGAATGACTATATTTAACATTTAGGTAAATAAACTATTTAACCCCTAAATTATGCATTCATTAAAAATTTGATTCATATATTTTTAAAATAATCAATTTAGTCCATAAATATATAAATATTATAAAAAAATTTAGTCAAACTCTTATACATACTTATAATTGGATCCTTAAAACACGGACATTTAATGTCAAGATGATTTTCAAACTACATTACTTATTAACAAATTAGCACATGCATACATGATTTATAGTAAACGATTAACTAATTTATCACAACCTTATGATTAAAGTATCAATACATATAAAAGTACAGAAACATTGACTAAGTGTGAAATCTAAGACATGATTAAAAATATATTTTCCCTGTATGAAATGTGCGTAAATTTAATTTACTAAACAAAATTCTCAAAGGAGTACTTAAGAGTAGTGTGAACCGTGAAGAGGTGGGGAAAAGGTAGAAGTGTGAAGAACACGAAAGCAGTTATTTGGATGTGAACTGTGAAGAGACAATAGAAGATAAGAAGATCGAAGCCCGTGAGTTCCATTCAGAGGCACCACCAACAACAACAGCACCATCTTCTTTGTAATAATCAACAACAACAACATATATGCTCGTACTCTGCCACTACATATATATTTTGTGGCTCTGTGGTTGACTCCTATGTCCTTTCCCTCTGTGCCTTATTCTGCAACCAACACAATACGACACCCAAATCAATTCTATATTTGCATCCAGTTTGTTCAGTCTTGCTCCTGCCATGGGAGCAGGTACCCATCATGTGGGTTTTTATTTAGTTCTAACAAAATGCATGCCCTCCCTCTTTTAATTAATGTCACATTTTTTTTTAATTATTTAACATGGATGATGTTATTAATAACTTATATTAGTTTGTGTCTCTTAAATAAGTAATTCTAGTTTAAATCTTGATTAATTTTTTATTATGAAATAAATTATATTGTGAGAAGAATATTTATCTTGTATATATTTAAATTTTCGATAAAAACTAATCACCAACTATATGCTTTATACTAATACCATCATAAAAAATGAAAAACTTATTATATATGTTAGGCAATTATTTACACGTTACAACTAATAAATTGATGCTAGCTCAATTGCAAAGCATGTGTAGACCACATCAATTTTTAAATTTGGTTGACAATGACAAGTAATGAATGTAGAGCAACTTACAATGGAACTAAGTTTGTATTTGGATAAGTATTAATAAAATTGATTTTGAAGTGAGTAATTTATATTTAGATGTTTTATTATAAAATCTAATTATGAGTAAAATGTATTACAAAATTTTGAATCCAAACAAAAGTTACTTAAAATTATTTTAATCCGGTATAATTAATTCTAGATCCATAATCAATCATAAATTGTTCACTAAACATTTAAAAATATATCTAAAATAATTGATAAACTCAACATCAATTTTTTAACATGAAATCACTAACAAGAGTTTGTTTGGTTTGATTCACATAACTACTGAACGAACAAGTTGCAGTAAATGCCGTATGTGGGAGAAGAGTGGAGGGAGACAAAATCCGAAGAATGTCAATGGAAGAGAGATGGCGATAAAACGACCAAGCACTAAACGACAAAAGACTGGTGCCTTTAAGGGTCCTTTGAAATGAAAAAAAAAAAAAAAACAACATTTGCGACTTCCAAAATCAAAGTGGACGAGAATCTCACAGCTTTAGCGATTGTGTGCATTGGTCAATCCTTACGCTTGCAGGCTTTACAGCAATGCAATTTCTTGTCAAGCTTTTGCTGCTTTTCTATCTATCGTTGTCAAAAACTAAGGACCCTTCTACTTTTCACTGTTTGGGCTTTGGTCTTTCTTCGGAAGCTTTTGCTTTTTTATAAGTGCAAGTTTGATTAATGTCTTAGGATGAGTCGGACTTGTCAGCCGGAAATCTTTGGCAACATTTTCTTTTAAGAATATAAATTACACTTATATTTTTGAAAGATACTTACTTGAATTACATTATTACTATTACTTTTTTAGAGAGAGTGTCATTCTTCAAATGGTTGAAAACATTACAACTACATTTATTATAACATTTTTTCCAAATGAGACATTATCTAATTTATATAACTTTTGTATTTTGTCTTTTAAAGTATTTATTTTGATTCTTACTCTTTATTTAAACCCATTGATTTGACTGAAAATATAATATTTTCTTTGATAGTGAATGGAGAATTGATGGAGGGAGAAGTCGTTGTTTGAATACCCCTCCTAACAAAAAATGAAAATACTAATTTGAGCGTTAAAATACTTGTTAGTACATTTCATAAAATAGTACATTGCTTAATAGAACTGCGACAATAAAGAAAAATAGCATAGAAGCTATAAATTGTATCTTTCCTTTGAAGCATGTTGAGATATTTTTAGTCATTTTATTGGTGTGAATTGATAACTTAAAACTTGAAGGGATCCAAACCAATTCTACTAGTATGCACATTGAGATGATAAAACGATAAATATCAAACATGTAATATGTAGATAATCAATACCTGTGCTTTATCGCCAAGAAAAATAAAAACAAATAAAACTCTACTTTATCCATTATATGCATGCTTGTTTGGTCACATGTGTTGGACATATATTTTTGCATCAATTAAGAAGCTGGGCTATGAATTGTAGCGTCCACGTCATTCTACTACTTGACAAGAATTTTGAGGCAAATTGATCAAATAGGTTTTTTTTACAAAATATTTCTCAAAATGGGTCCCTTTTCAAACAAATTATGCAGGGGATTCCTTTTTACACGGATTCCGCTATACATGTTTGCGAGATAAATACTAACGTGGAGCACTGAGAGGGGTTTCTCCATTGACATTGGCAAAACCCATGACGTAGGTGCAGCAGGCAACACGTTGCACAGACAGGGGGCAGTGCAACATGCCATGCACGTTTCGTCAGTGGTAATGGCAAAACTTGTGTAGTTTTGCTTTTGCCATTTTGAGTGGTGAAACATGTGGTGCAAACCCCTCTAAATAGTAAGCCTTCATTGATGCTTTGTTGTGCCTTGAAAATTTGTATTCATTTATGAAGAAAGCCTTCAAGTTTTTCAAGTTAAGTTTCTAAATAATTCTTCTCGCATCATTCACAAATTATTTATTTAAAGTAATAATTTTTTTGTTAGAATGAAATTTTAATCTGAACTTTAAGTGTAGTATTTTTTGTAATTAGATTTTTATTTTGAAGTTATTGTTCTTACGGTTAATTATTTATAAGCATTCGTTGATGCTTTATTCTGCCTTGAAAATTTCTACCTTCATTTCTGACCCTTCACAAGTTTTTCAAGTTAAGTTTCTGAATAATTCCTCTCGCATCATTTTTTTTTTGTTAAAATGAAGTTTCAATCTCAAGTTTAAGTGTAGTATTTTTTGTAATTAGATTTTTTATTTTGAAGTTATTGTTGTTATGATTAATTATTTATAATATTATTTTTGTAGGTATATGATGAATTCGGTTATAACAATCTTGTATTTCAATGAAAGAGTATATGAAGAAAATGATGGCGTAATATTTGAAGATAGTAAAAAAGCAATTGAAATTAAACATGAAATTAGTTTCAATGCTTTGGAAAAAAAAAATTGAAAATAAGGTAAAGTTAGAAAATAATGAAATTATTTCTGTTATAAGTTGTAGATTTTTAGTTTCAGGAAAATATGTGGCGTTGCACATTTGTGATGACAGAGATGTTAAAACGACTAACATGTGGTCGAGTGATTTATTTTCTATTATGGGAGCAATCCTCTTTGGAGCGAAAGTTGTACATCGTTCTCATGCTCACATTTGTATTAAAATGTTTAATTTAATCATACTACCTTGAAGTTCACCTTCTTGTGGTCTCACTTCTAACAATTTTTCACATAAATCAGCCCAATTAAGATTTGTTGAACCAATTAATGGTGACCCATCAATACGGAGACCTAATAAAACAGAGACATCTTGGATACCGAAACAGATGAATAATTTCGTCTGGTATTTCTTTTCAACCTTGATACGTGGGAACAACTCGTCTAATTTATAATTTTCTACTTTCTCATCCCAAATATGTTGTGAAACATGCTTATCTTGCATCCATAAAACGTCACCATCAATTAAATTAGACTTCATTTTTATATTTGGTGAACATGATGAGGAAGATGCCATTGATACTGCAAAATAAAATATAATACAATAAGTTGACAAAAAAAATTTATACATTATTTGTACATAATATAAAAAAATTAATATATATTTTAAAAACAAAATATATTATACAAAACAGAATATATATATTTTAATTTATATATTTTAATAACAAAATATATTATACAAATAACAAAATTTAAATATATTCTACAAATAAATTAAAATACATGCAAAGATAAATTTAAATAAATAACACAATATATATATTTGAATAATAGAAATTAATATGCAAAGACAAATTTAAAAAATATATGTACAAAATTAACACAGTATTAACACAATATATATATTTGAATAATAACTTAGAAGCTATTTGACACAAATAATTAACTAAAGGTGTGTAATATTAACACAAATAATTAACCTAAGGCACCAGAATATTAACACAAATAATTAACTTAAGCTATTTGACACAAATAATTAACACAATATTAACCTAAAACAAATAATTTAAATATCAACAACAGAATAAACAGAACACAAAAAATATTAACTAAGGTACCAGAATTTGACACAACCAAACTGGAATGACCACCACAACGTAACAGCACAAGCTATTTGCTATCACACAGCACAAACTTTTCGCCACCATCACAAGCCTAACAACACCAAGAAAGTAGAAGATGAATGTGTTCATTCATTCGCGAGAGCATTTTACATAACAAAACCATGCACCACGTGAAAACGTGAAAAAGCTTATTTCGTCACTACCAATTATGCACAATTCTTTACTAAATATCTAACACTTTCTCTACATATATACATTATCAACGAATAACACAATTCATTATTTCATGTAAATATACAAATTGCATGAAAGCCTTTTCGTCATTTCATTACTACCAATTTCAATATTTACAATGCACTTCTCTTTATTATTTGGCCATGGCTAATATCAAGAGTATTCAACTATCATACATAATAATAATACAAAATAAATATATGATACATGTTTATAATAAAAAAATTTAAATAACAACAACACAAAAAATACTTGCCCTAGAAGTGTTTACCCACCACTTGAACCCGCACCTCAAGGATTTTGCTATCACCTTTAGCGAAACAAGGAAGGCAAAAAAATATTTTGAGCACGCAGCACCACCAGCGATGCGTTAAATAGCGAAATCTAGCATGACTTGTTTTGCTAGTGGGAATGGCGAAACCAACATGGCTTGTTTCACCCGCCGTGCTTACAAAACCTACTGCACCCTGCAATTGCAGCTGCACCTTGTGCGCCTACCACCTGCACTTTGTGCACCTAGTCCTGCATGCCTACCTCAGCTGTATTGCCAGGTTGATTGATGGAATCACTATTTCGCAAGTGGCATTGGTGAATCCGCCATGTGTCGCGTTCCGGCCATGTTTCACCAGTCTTCTTGGCGGAATGTGTTTAAAAAAAAATCTCCTTTGAAATTTCTTTCAAAAGAGACTCACTTTGAAAATTAGTTTGTAAAACTAACCCCATTATATCAATTTGCCTAATTTTTACATCTATAATAAGGTAGATTAAAACTATATAACTATACCCAATCGTCAAACACGGTATAATTTTGACTTTGGTAAAGCTCCGTTCCCCACATATCATGATCCACCAAACAATGTTAATATGAAATGTTTTTTTTCTCTGTCAGTTGTTTTGTTTCTCTCGATTGTTTTCACTTCCTATGAAAAAAATTGTAAAGTTGGAAATATTAGTATAAGCAAAGGGGAATTGGAGGTACGTATCGAATTTTAATCAGCAATTGAGGTCGATAGTTTGTGTACTAGACAGTCGTTCACTTCCATTTACGTGGTGACAGATCCACGTGTTTATCTATGGTACGTATCATATAATTTAAGTGTGTATACTGTATGGGGTACGTATTACTGTTAGCTTGTTGTTCTCTACGAAAATCCATATAAAATACCGATAAAAATTTAAAATAGTTCATATTGTGATCATTATTATGTTGGCAGTGACTAAAAAGGCAGGATAAAAAAAATACGAGAAAGGGAGTTAAACTCTAACTGATAAATGATCAGACATTTCGAAAAATGGATAAAAGTATTTAATAATCTAAGCTCACTTTAAGTCTAATGATGTTGCCTTTTTTTTTGTAAAAGTTTTATTTTAAAATTTACAAAACTATTATAAAATACATAGTTTAACTTTTTTGTTTAATCAACCAACTGACAATAAAAATAAAGAGATAAGAAAAACAACCACAATGTATATATTTTTTTATTCATCTTAAAATCATGTGAGTTGTAATCTTTGATCATAATTATGATTTTTTTAACTATACTATAGTTTACAAGGTAATAAACCTTACTTTCTCGAGCATTCTTAATTAGTTCCATTCAAGCTAAAATTTAAATATTGTTTTATAGCATCTTCAATAGAGTTGCTTAACTTGATTCTTAAAATTAAGCAACTTGCAAATATTATTGGAGGAAACAAGTTCTTAAATATATTTGGTTAACCGTTCAAACAATGTTTTTGGATACTAACATTTCTTGAGAATAAACTCAATTTGGTGACATATTTAGTAACTCTCAACTATATGTATTTTAGTATTTTAATTTGTCTAGAAATTCAGTTGTGTAGAAGTAAGAGTTGGATTGTTTTTTAAATTTAAGTTATAAATTTTAATCCAAACATACACCAGACTGTTTACTCTCACATAAATTACTTATATAAATAACTATTGGCAATGCTGCTTAACTATTATAATTTTTTAAAAAGTAAAAAAGGAAGTTGCTAAGTCAGTAAAAAGGTAAAATAGGACCCATTAAAAATAAGTTAAGAATTTAAACTGAGTTCTATCATTGAAGTCAAAATAGTAAACATTCTTAAATCTTATGCAACACTAAAAGATACATTTAAAAAAATTAAGATTTCAAATTGAATTCTTGTACTGGAGACACTCTTAGGTTTGTATGTTTACTCCCTAAGGTATGAAAAGTAATTATAAGTTATTTTTCAGATGAAATATAATCAACAAAAAAGCAAAGATAAGTCAGCAAAAGAGCCTCTAAAAGAATTAATTTGCATGGTATATAGAGAAATAAATGAAATTGTGAATGCAGAAGGAAATGTTAAGTGTGGTTCATCTAAACGCCCAAGCATATACGAGTAAAAATCGAAGACCATGAACTCGTTTGAAGTCTCAGATAATTTGAACGCTAAATCTTGCATTAGAACGCTAAGTCTCCTTTTGTATCAAAGATGGTGCTCAAGAATTAGCTAGCGCTAGAAATAAATTTTGTTTATGGAAGTCAATTTTCTTCCTTTTTTTTTTCTTTTAGGTTAACTTGCAATTTTGTTTTCCCTTTAATTCTTGATATGCTATTTGAGTTTCTTTATTTTTTTTTTGGTTTTAGTCTCCACATTTTAAAAAATTCTCAATTTTGCATATATTTTTTATTTTTATATTTTAATTAATCAAATTATTTCTTGATTTTTTTGGTACATCTTATCTATTCTTATACAATATTTTTTATGATATCTTAAATAAATATGGTAAATTTAGGGCTTTATTTTATTTGTTCGGCAATTGTTAAATACACCCTACTAAATTAATAAATATTCCCCTTCCCCCCCTTTTTTCACTATTTTTCCTAAAGCATCCTTACAATTTCGTTCCCAATTTCAATTCCTTTCCGGAACCCTTTATCCCCTCTTTCCTCCTAAACTCACCCTCTTTCTCTGTCCGAAAATTTCTATTTTTATCAAGTGTGACGAGCCTTCCCTTCAGCCCATGCAATTGTTATTGGGCCTAATGACCATACTGGACAGGCCCACTGTTGAAATGCAAAGGATGTTAACACGACACCGTTTTTGACAGCGAACAAAATCCCAGAACAATTAGGAAGACAGAGAAATCGGACAAAAACCTAAACCTAAACCCTGCAAAGTGTTGAATTTACAGTTTAGTAGTGAGTGAATTGAGAAATCGAAGTTAAAAAGATAATAGATAGTAACAGCACCATTCAATCACTCATCAGAGATGGCTACCATTGAAAGTAGAAGGAAATCAGTGGCTTTGGCTCTCTCCAAGTACTTTTCATTGGATCCTGTAAGTGCATGCTATGGTTTCCAATTTGCCACTCATATTTTCATTGAGCACTTCAAAACCAATGCAGAAAAGTTTCATGGGGTTGGGGTCGCATTGCATTTACCTGTTAGTAAAATTTTGAGTTATTATTGACTTGATTTTACAGAAAACCAAAACGGTGTTTTCTCTTTTCGAAATATCCAACCAAAATCGAGACAAGGCTCTGTTTGTATAATTTTTTCTATAATCACTTAAAAGAAAAGAAAACAAGAAGGTGAAATGAAGTGAGTTTTTTTGGAGAAGTTAGATGAGAGAGTTTCTTTCTATAAAAGTTAAGTGCATATATTTAGCTTACAAGAGAAGCTCAATTCATTTTACCTTCTTATTTTTTTGTCTCCTATAAGTGCTTATGGAGTAGTTGATTTAAACAGGACCCTAGATAGATAGTAAAAATATTAGTTGAGTCCTGTGTATGAGTTCTCCACTTCTGTATGATAAATATGATGATGCAAATTCTGATGCTCTAGCTTTGCTTGCAGAGTGTTGTTCCAGCCGATAGTTCAGACAGTGATATTAAGAGTCTTTACTTGAACATCATAGCGGTTTCTGGACATAGGGTTAATCACTCTGATGAGGTAACCAGGTTATAACTCAATTTGATTAGGCCATTAATATCATCAGTGCCACATGCTTCTGCTTCCCTTGCTTATTCCCTTCTTTTCCTTTTTTTGGATTCATAAGAATACTGCATCTGGTTATGCCCTTGATCCATCAGAAATAATATGATATGCTAACTGTGGTTGTTGGACGCTAAGTGTATGTTTGGATTAGTTGTGATTTTTTTTTTTTTATTTCATTTCAATAATTGCTTATATGGAATAAGTTTAATGTTTCATTTGGATTGTTTGGAAGAATCTTTTTTATGTAGTAAAATTACAAAAATGATTTTGAAGTTTTTTGAAGTAGTTGGTTTTGTATTTAAATTAATCAATTGTTGGGGATAAAATGGAAAAATAAAGGTTAGCTAAAATATAAACTGTTAGCTTTTCATCTAAGCTCCCAAAATTTGTTTATCATCAAAAAACTATTTCCTTTGTTGAGATTATAATGTTTGATTGTAGTCCAAATTACTAAACTTATTTTGAATAATATCATCAACACTTTTTTTCTTCTATCAATCAGGTTATGTGTCCATTTGGCAAACCTTCATAATAAATTCCTCCCATTGTGACACACGTTTGAGTGTCAAATCTGTGGCTGAGATTAATCAAATCCTCATTACATTCAATGCTAAAAAATAATTCCATGAAAATCAATTTCACCTAATTTTAACAGGCCCTGTAGTCTTTAAAAGCAATCTAATCCAAACATGTTATATATTTGAATGTTCCTTTAACAAAATTGATATGCTCCCCAGAACTTGCATGTTTTGTGCTTTTCCTGTTAATTATCCTGAGTTGTATATTATTCAAATTCAAATTTAGGTGTTGAAGTGGGTAGCATTTGCAGAAGCCTTCCCCGTGGCCCTTGATGCATGCTTTGAGAATCTCAAGAGATTAAATGATGAACTGTCTGGAAAGGCTGTGCTTCTGGGCAATGGATTGAACCCCTCTGAAGCTGATGTTATAGTGTATTCAGTGGTTCATTCTTCCCTGGTATGCATTGTCACATTCATCAGACTCACCATGCTTTCAGAATAAAGGACTGCTTCCTCACCCCCCATGAACTAAAGTAGTTGGCCAAACAGGATTTTTTGGTCTTTAATGCTCTTGCTTTCTTGTTTTGTTAGGATTTGTGTATCTAACATATCAATTTGTATAAAATTCTTGATTCTTGATTTGTGTTGAAGATATATCTAACCATTTTGTTGGACTAATGTTATCTTAAATCTTCTTTTGTACTGAAGAGTTGATGATAATCATGCTATAATTTTAATAATCATTTAGGTTTTAATTAGATATCTCTGGTTGCTTATTGCCAGATCAACCTTTCAGATACAAGCAAGGAGAAACTGCCACATGTCTTGAGATGGATGGATTACATCCAGGTAATGCTACACCTTAAATGTGCTTTATGTTCATGGCTATTTATGTGTAAGAGATTATACTACGTTGCTACTCATACATGATATATTCTGCTAATTGGTGCTACTTCCACAGTAAATTTTAGTAATCTTGAGAATCTGTGACTGTAGTTGGTTAGATGAAGGCCATTTTTATCTTTTCATCTCTACAACAGATGACAAAGATCAAAAGCTAAATTATCCTATCAAATAGTACATAAATTGAGTAGATTGTTATTTACTGAGGTGACACCCCTCCGCATTATAAATGAACTTATTTTATTTGCATTTTTATGCTTTCAACTTTGTTTCCAATGGGACATTAGGCCATGTAGGACTCCAAGGCCACAGTTTTAAATGGTTGAGATACTTGCATCAAGTTTCCTCTGAATTGTGGCATATGTTGTCTAGTTATGTGGAGTTTACCAAAAAAATGCATTTATGTAAATTTTACTCTCAACTTTGTAACAAGACCATTTATTAATTGTTCTGACTGTATGTTATTCTTTTACCAGCACAAGCAAGAATTTGTAGGTTTATTTGAGAAAATATTGTTGAAGAAGCCTGAATTTGAGCCTCTGGTGAGACATCATTGCATTTTTGCTTTTTGATTTTCTACATATAGATTAAACAAATGTAATCCACAAAGTATTCAGCTGTAGTCATTTAAGGCATTCCTTTAATAACATTTTTGGAAAATAAAGAAAAGATTTAAACAAGTTAAATTTGTATTTTTGTTTGTTGTTTTAGATTTCAACAATTCATTAAAGAATTAGATATCAAATGTCAAAATAAAAATAGGTTAAGTTTCGTGCAAATATTCCTTAATTTTTTTTTATAACTAATTGGTCTAATTCACAAAGAATTTTAATGGTATTGACATGGTAGTCGGCATTGCCCAACAATTTGCTGATGTGTCAGTCAATATCTATCTTGACAGTTTTGGTTCCAAATTCCAATTGAAATGAAACATTTTGAAAAACCAGTTGAATCCTTTTCATTGATGGACTAAAATGAAAAATTACATACTTTTTGGGGACTCTGTAATTAAATCTTCTGGTTAGATTGATTATAATATAGACATCAATGAGTGCTTGTATCAACTATCAAGTTCTGGATTTTTATGTACTCAGAGCGTCCCATTATAATTGTCATGTAAGAGAAAAAATTTGTCCCAAAATAATTGTCATTTTAGCTTTTCAATGTAACATTAATAATGTTTTTCCACTCATATCCCTTATAATATTAATGGCGGACAACAAAATCTATAAATGAATTAATGATGATACAAGGATCTCGAACTTAATGATTTGGATAGAAGTATGGTACTTGATAGAACATTATGGCGGAAGTTGATCCATGTAGCCGACCCCACCTAGTGGGATAAGGCGTTGTTGTTGTTGTTGTTGTAATACTCTCTTTCATCTATTTATTGCTTTTTCTTGGTCTATCTAAAACAACCTATGATGTCTATTATTTTGGGACGGAGGGAGTATTATTTGGATTTAATCTGACCTGGTGCTAAGTTCCTTAAGTATAGCCTTTGTATTTTGGCATGCAGAAGCTACTGTTAACTGTCTACTGCTAAGTGATAACTAAGCTGAAGCAGTGTAAATAAAAAAACTCAGCATGTCCTCTTCAACTTAATGGTTTTTTCTATCTAAGACAATGAAAGTTTCCTTAAAGAATTGTGAAAGCTGTTTGAACTTTGAAATGAACATTGTGTATATGCCCATCAACATGCCTTAAGAAGTTCAATCATGCACCCTAAGACAGGCATATGTAGATTTGTGATGCTGATGCCTAATAGCTGCTTTGTTTTTTTATTTCCCTGATATTTTTGAAGGTAACAAAACCTGTTGGTGCTGTGGAAGCTGATTTAAAATCAAACAAGACTGAGCAAAGTATAAAGAATGTCAACAAGTCCGAAGCAGATTCAAGCAAGGATAAAAACAAAGCTGAGGTAAATTAATGTATTTCTTTTTCACAACAGTCCCAATTCAATATATATTTTTTGCTTTTATTTTTCTTTGTAGGAAGACAACCTAGATAATGAGATATGACAGGATGAGGTTATGACCAATGACAATGATAAAAAAAAAGCCTTTTCTGGAGAAAAAAATTGTAGGTTAACTAGTATTGTAAATGTTGGGTAAAACATCTGTCTTGATCCATATATAATAATGTATAACAAATTAACCGTTTCTTAAATTTGAAAGTAAATTTTAGTCAAAACTGATACCAGTAACTTCATACAAAAAAAAAAAAAGAATGACAGAAACTAAGAATACTAAATTGATTTTAAATACAAATTTAGGCTATCAATTCTTGATGCACAAGATTGGAATGGTGATAACTGGTAACTTTTTCACTCATAATTTGAATATCCCTCAAGGTTGATATTTATTTGGATAGAACAATACAATCTATATGTTACTCTAGAAGATTGAGTGTTATAAATGCTGATTTGTATTACAAACTCCATGTACTTTTATAGCTATATTAAAATACAGTTTTTTCACTCTGGCTTTACATTTGATTTCATTTATTTTTGGACAATAAGGGAAAGGCAACAGGAGGAAAATCAACTGGAGACAAAGAACCTACCAAAGGCAAGGCAAAACCTGCTGACAAAGTGGCTGAGAAAGAGAATGAAGTTAGCGTCAGTTTGCTTAATATTCAAGTTGGATTAATTCACAAAGCGTGGAAGCATCCATCTGCAGATAGGTCCTTTGACAAACTTATCTGAAAAGCTTTTATAAATAAACAGAATGTTAAACTGACAGCAATAGAGTCTGATGCTTCTGTATTTTGATAGGTTTGAGGTAAATATTAATATCATTGAACTTAAATTATGCAGTTTGCTAGTTGAGGAGATAGATGTTGGGGAGGCCAAAGTGCGGCAGGTTGTTAGTGGTTTGGCAAAGTACTACAGTCCTGATGAGTTGATGGTATTGTAGTTTCCTAACTGCGTGCAATGGTTGGTTGTATTGATTTTGCATTGTAATTAACTCTTATGTTTCTGCTGTTTGATCTCACTATACAGAATCGTCGTGTTGTACTTATAACAAATGTCAAACCTGGAAAACTACGGGATGTGATGTCTGAAGGACTGGTATTGATGCTCATTCTTGTTGCATGTGTTAAATTTTTTTGCTGTGTGTAGCTTTTGATGGTCAAGCAATCTTAAGGGACATATGTATTTGGCTCCCCGTTCCTCTTTACAGGTCTTATGTGCTTCGAATGAAGGTCCAACCATTGTGGAGCCCTTGCTCCCTCCAGAAGGAGCAAAAATTGGTGAACATATTTCTTTTTCTGGGTAAGCTGTTAAAAATCTTTTAGACAAGGCAGTCAGTAATGTATTTCATGGTGGTATATTTTTTTTATCATTGAGTAAGGGCCAGTTTTAGAAAAAAAATTGTTTTCTTTAACACTTGGTTGGTTAGCAGGTGGGTTAGTGGGTCACATCTGTTTAATCTACAGGTTAAATGAGCCGGGTTTGTAAACTTGTGTTTACATAGACCTGCTAATTGCCCAGTTTTAATGACCCCCAAAAAAATGCCTAGTTCCTATCCGTGCTGGTTGAACAATGACAATTTTTTCCCGTTTGATTTCTCATTGCCCTTAACTGAAGCAATTTATTCAATTGTGTCAAAGTATTAGCAAAGTAGGAAAGCAGAGACAAATTATGTTTGGGAACCCATTTAGTTTTTTTGATATATCATCTTCATATCATAGTTTGCCAAATACCTCATCACTTTGTTTTTTAACTATATGCCTTTCGTTGGGTCTGGAGACATCACTTTAATAATCATGATAAGATTGAATTTAATGTAAGCATCACTGTGCCAGCCATCAGTCAAACTGAAGTATCAAACAATAGATATGTAGTGGCCTCATTCCAACTGTATAGCACTTAACTAGAAACTTGCATGTGGTTCAAATTTAGTTTGTAGCACTTGTTGTCTTATTGTGCTATAGATATAACTTACTTGAGATGATTCATTATACCTATGCTTTGTCGTTCTAATATAGGATTGATGGAAAGCCAGAAGATGTACTAAACCCAAAAAAGAAACAGCTGGAGAAGATTACACCGGTATTTTCTTTGCACTCGTTAACTTTGCATTTTTAAACTTCATAATGTTCATACTAGAAGTGATGATGTTCACAAGCTCATGATACTTTTTCCATGCAGCATCTTTTCACTGATGACAAGGGGGTGGCCACATACAAGGGAATACCATTTATGACGTCTGGTGGACCATGCACATCATCCATTCCCAGAGCAACTATTAGATAACGGAGATATGGCCCATTCATTGTTCTTCACCACTACAGATTTATGGTACCACAAAATATTTAAAAGTTTTAATTACGTGAATGAGACGTTACTATCCTGTTGGCAAGTTTATGTTGCAGTTGCACTTGCATGGTCTTAAATGCTACAAATATAATCTTGAATCCAATTATTCTTGAGTTAATACCATAGTAACTTCATACACATTTTGAAAAGAACGAAAGACTATTTTAAAATTATACAACCTACTTCCAACCAAGGGTTATTATGCAGGTCTTCAATGCTATCGAATCCAATGAGTCGAGTTAATGCTACAATAACTATATACAATGTCAAAGAACACAAGGCTTAAATTATAAAACTAGGCAGCCCAGGATTGTTACAATTCTTCATAATTATACAAGAGTTGAGGCTGCGAATATTTCTCTTGGATTAAAGAAAAAAAATGCACCAATGAAGATGGCTACGAGGAATTTTGATCAAACATTATTAAGATGAATTTACCGAAATAAAGGGGGAAAAAAGAATTGATTTGAGGCTGCAAGATTGAGGTAATTTTTCTCAAGTTGGTATGTTGATAACTTGATTTGGTCAAAGGTCTACAAAAATTATAAATTAGGTGTAGCAAATATGTAAGGACAAAGATGTTTGAGCCGGTGGAACAACATTATTAAGATGAATTTACCGAAATAAAGGGGGAAAAATAATTGATTTGAGGCTACAAGATTGAGGTAATTTTTGTCAAGTTGCTATGTTGATAACTTGATTTGGTCAAAGGTCTACAAAAATTATAAATTAGGTGTAGCAAATATGTAAGGACAAAGATGTTCGAGCCGGTGGAACAACATATTCTGTTTTAAAAATGTAGAAATAACAAAGCGGTTCAATTTGTGCTCACTCTTTCCACATAATTCACCCGTCAATAAGAGTTGAAAAATATTATTGTTGATATATGAATATCTTTTCGTTATAAACACTTCGTTAACATCTATAATTTTTTTACTGTCTATCACGTTATGATACATATTATATTTATATTTTTCTTTCTATATCTCTTTATCTTTTTAGGTGTCGAATAGGATAGAAATGCCCGTTAATCATTTTTCAAAAATATTATTGATAAATGATAATTCACCCCTTTTTTTTAATAACCATAACAGCTGTACTAATTTTTTATGTTATGTGAAACGGTGTCATTTGAAATCATGTAGGCAACAAAAATATATAAGTTAAATGTTTTAATAATAACGTTTAAAATAAAAACCAAATTGATAGGTTTGTACGCAAAATTTTTAAAAAATATTACTTTTAAAATAATAGTTTTTATAAATGTATCTCTGGAAGACAGGGCCAGGGTGCAGTACGTATCATTCTGGTCATGACATTGGGAAAAAGAAAAACCGTGAATGAATGACATATCTTTCCGCATTTCAAAGGTGTTTGTTTGGCGAATCTCTGTCAAAACTGTAGCTTTGGATTTGATTAGGGTCAGCCAACTTACTTTCACAGGTTGACTGTGTCACTCCAAACATTCACAAAATGTCAATCCAAATATATATTCATATTTCATCCACTTACACCCTTCGTTATTCGCTTCTTCGTGTCTTTACAGATTTAGAAATAAAAGTATAAGCGACCATATTGTATTGTGAGGCCAGTGCTACTCTGCCTCAATCAACTACTCAAACATTCAAGATTCTATAAAAAAATAAGAGGAATTCTATTTTGTTTGCTTATGAAAATATTCATATTCATATCCCTTATTGTATTCGGAATGTTGTTTTAATGGAAAGAATATTGTATCCCTTATTGTAGTCTTTTCATCCACTATTTACCTCGGTGTACAAACTACGGAGTGCTTATTAGAGCATAACAATGTCAATTATGGTCCGTGAGTATTTTAAGTAACGAATGATATGTGAATATTTATTTTACTTTAAACACTTCATTGGATTTTGGGTCCTTTAAATATTATTTTATTTGAATTGTTTTAAAAATCATTTTTTATGATGGAATTACAAAAGGAACACATGAAGTTATTTATAATATTGATTTTGCATTTTTTTTAACATAATAAGTGAGGAATAGGATCGAGAAAAAATTTAATTAATTAAAAATAATTTGATAGCTTCTAATCATATAAATTTTGCTTATCAAAAAAACTTTTTCCTATATAAAAGCCTTTTTATTACTTCGAAGTGAGAATCATTTTCGACGCCAAATTTTACCAACCAGTAAGCACAATTTTTAGCTTACCTCAACATGTGCTCCCAAAGGATATGATGTTCCAATTTCTAGAAAGGAGATCTCTTACGTGAGCAATAATCCATGCATGTCCCACAGACTGGTGGACGTTGTTCTTGACCAGATCAATAGCCATCTTTTAGTCACAATTGCAAACTAGGTTACGAAAAAATAAAAGAAAATGAATAAGAAATTTAATGTCTTTCTTTGTTCTATTTATAAAATGAGAATGATCATGCTAATTTCATATCAAATGAGAGAAATAAAAAGATCATTAAGGAGACAATTTTCTTATTTATGCAAATCCCACGTTAATTTGTTTTCTTCTTTTCCATTGTCTCTAATATTTTCTAAGGCTGTGTTCGTTTTCTAGCAAAGAAAAGGAAAGAAAGCAACTCCAACAATGAAAAGGGATGAAAGACGGACTTTCACTTGTTCGGTTGAGTTCAAAGTTACAGGAAAAATGTGATTCGGTGGTTTTCCAAATATAACCCTGTCAACCATATTCGATTATGTGCAGCCATATTCGATTATGTCATTAAACTGTGATATGCCAAAATCGAATATGTTATCCGCTTGTTATATATGCCATATTTGAATAGGCTTTGTTGATTTTATGCACCGCAACATGTGAATATAATTATAGAAAATAAACTATTATTTAAACGTAAAACTTAAAATAAAAACTGTTAAAGCTTTAAAAATATACAAACATAAGGATAAATCTGAAATTACAAATTTGCTTAAATTTTATTTTTTATTATCTATTATATTATTTTAATTTAAATCTTTGTTCTCTTTTTCTCTTCATTTCATCTCAGACTAACAATTTCATTTTTCATGTCTCACTTTTACTTTTTTTTTTTTTTTTCTATCCTTTCGATCAAACACTACCTTAAGATTTGCACTCTCAGTTTTACACGCCTGATGCAAAAAAGGAAAAGAAAAGAAAATTTCATCCTCTCTGTATCTACACTACTCTGCTCTGGATTCTGATAGATGGGACCATGAGCTAAAGTAATTTAATTTCCCCAAGTAAAACCAAGTTTTTGATACTGTTTTTGACTCTTATATGATATATAGCACTGACACGTTCAAATTTCAATGGCTGTTATTGACGCAGGAAGAACACTTAGACACGGATTTGATACTAGATTCTATAGACTGAATTTCTCTCTTATTCTGTAACTAGGTATAGTAGCACCTTGATGACACAATCACACGCTCACGTTGGACTTCATTTCTGCATCCTAAGACGTGATCATGTGATCTGTACGGTTAAACACTCAGTGGAGTCATAATTCCAGAAAAAAGAAAGGAAAGCAAAAACAAATTAGAGATTTCTGATCCACAAAACATGTTTATATTTTCTTTCTTTTGAATTCTACTTTAAAATCATGTGCACGTTTTATTACCATTATATATACAAATATGATATAATATACACACATCAAAATTCCGTCTGACAATGAAACCCTTGATATGCATAGATTCTATCCAGATGCTGGAAGCAACTTAAGATACGATCTTTTGTGTTGGACAGATCCTATATGAGAAAATATGAAAACATCAAATCAAATGTCCCAAAACAGTTTGATTTACTTAAGGTACGGATAGTGCACTCCAATCATAGAGCAAAGTAGCATAAGTCATTTCTACCTAAAAAAAGTGAGCACATGCCATTTATCTTTTATACGCGCGTACCTAAAGTGATCATAATAATAATATATTCTCATATTAATATCTTAATTCATTGCTGCTACTTTCCTCCCAGATTCCACTTTTTATTTGTTTTCCAACCTATGGATTTGTTTCGGCCTCTTTTCCTTATTATTTTGAGTTGACTTTTGGGCCATTCAAAAAAGTGAAATTTGATTTGCGATGAATCTCCGTGTCCCATGAATATTGTTTTCGTGATGAAATACTAATGAAGTTACACGAAGAGCTATCACTTTCTTATTAAGGTAGAATTGTTGGCAGGCAAACTTAGTTTGTTGAGTTAGTTAATGCATGTTTGGATTATAATTTGTAAATTTAAGTATTTCACTAATTGTTTCTCTCAAACTGAATTTTCAGCTTAAATTTTAGTCCCAACTATTTTTTTGAAAAAAAAATCAAATATGATGTCAAATTCTTTTTTTTTCTTCAAACTGAATTTGAAACTTCCCAACCAACAAATCAAACATTGTCTTAGTTGAATACGTATGATCATAAGGGATTTAGAAATGATAATTCAAAGAATATGTGACCATGTGCACTATTATTGGTTTACATGTATGAGCATGTGTCAGAGTTATAGGAAATTAACACACAATACTCTATCATTTAATGAGTGAAAGAAGACCCTTGGGATTCTTGAGTTGGACCTTGAGAATGTGTGGACACTTAAAGGCCAAATTTTCCTTTGACCCGCTTAAGCTGTGATAGAGGAAAATTTGACCTTCAAGAGATTAGAGTTGGCTTAAGCTACAAAAATTGGCTCGCCTGAGCTACGGTAGAGGAAAATTGGCCTTCAGGGTAAGTTGGCTTAACCCGCCAAAATTGGCTCACTTAAGCCAAGACAATGGTTTCAAAGATCTTCAAAATTCCTAATTAAGTTTGTGATAACTCTTCAAATTAATAATCTCTCCGAATTTCCCTTCAAAGTGGTCCCTTTGCAAAACAACTCAAAACAAAACAAAACAAGTCAAGATCATATGGAAAAAGCACAAAACCTAAATTCCTAACTAACAAAAAGCATTTATTCAAGGATTAACCAAATTAGGTAAAAACATATCTTACAAAAGCATAAGAGATATACAATAATTGCACCAAAAAATACTACAGAATGCAAATATAGGTGACAATTATCTTTTATACCGTTATGGAGATTTTTTGGAAGTCAAGTGACTAGCTGAGTGAAAGAAAGACATGATATCGCTTAACACCGGACGAAATTGTCTAAGAAAGAGAACAAATATTTCAAATCATCCTCCAACTTGTGTTTAATATAAATGAGTTACATATGTTTTTTGATCCGTAAGTATCAAACTTAAGTATTAAGAAGTTTACATCAACTCATTCAATTGAGCTATTCCAAATATTGATGAGGTAAAAGTTGCAAATAACTATTTAAGTCATTCTTATTTTTGTTAGTTTAACCTTAGGGAGTTTTTGCGTGAAATATCTATTATATTGTTGTAAGATATTGGGATTAGATAAATATCGACGGGTTGAGATGATTTATACAAATTATAGATTTAAACTTTATCGTTTCTATTTTATAAAATAATAAAAAAACTGGTCATTTCACATACTATTGTGAAAAGGGTAAAAGATAACTAACTAAAAATATTCTCCCACTCCATGAATGGAAACAACAAAAATAGATAATTTTTTTATAAAAAATAAAAAATGAGAAAAAAGTAAGATTTGAAAGGAACCTAAGAACAACGAATATAATGTGTATAATATAATTGATAAATAATTTTATTTCTTAAATATATAATCAAGATTTCGATTCCCTAACCTATACGAATGAACAAACATTTGTGAAAAGATATCAAATATTTAAATAAATTTTGATATTTTGAAAATTTAATCCTTCATTTTTGACTAAGTATTATCCTCGTTTAAAAAAAACTAAGAGACTAGGAAAATCACTAAAAGGAGGTAATTAATTAATATAGCCATGAGGGTGGGTAGTATTTAGATTTTGCGTTTAAGAATATACTACTACTATCTTATAGGAGAGGAGACAGACGGTGTGAGCATCTCACAAACGTGCATGAATGCTGAGATCAGAGTGCAGACAGTGATGCTGAAATCTCGTCATGAGAGACAAAAAATTAAGACAGAAACTATAAATGAAATGAGAGAGATGAATTGATGATGGATGAGATGAGAGTGTAGGCTTTGTTTTGAATACGCGAGCTAGGTGGGGACTGAATCAAATCCTAGATACCCCAAAAGGATCACGATATATCTGTGACTAGATTTTTATCTCTCAGATATAAAGTCTGATTCTCTCTCTCTCTCTCTCTCTCTGGTTTTTCTAAAATTCTTCGCCCACCAATCACCTTCGAATTCATATCCATTTACTCTCTCTCTCTGTGTAAGTGTACATATATATAGGATATCGGTTACGTTCATACAACTCTTGTGACTTTCAACTTATGTTTTCTCTCTGCATTTATACATATACGTCTTGTCAACCTAAGCGTTTTTGTTTTTCTTTTCGTCCTCTTCTCTTCTCCACAATTAATATTATTAATTGCAACTGCGTTTATTAGTTTACCTTCTTGTGTAAACAACATGCTAGTAGTACATACCTTCTTCCTTCCCCCGTTACCATCTTTTACTCATCACTAGTGTAGTTGTTGTGGGGGAAAAGGAAGAAAAAAACAACAACATAAGAGAGAGAGAAGGAAACGAGGACACAGTAGTACCATTTATTCCTCTGCTTATTTATTAGCTATCAGCAACTGCTACGCATGGCTGCAAGTTCTTCTTCAAATTGGGTCATGGAAAGTGGTGATGTTCCTCATGTTTTGGCCGTTGATGACAACCTTATTGATCGCAAACTCGTTGAGAAACTCCTGAGGAATTCTTCTTGCAAAGGTACACCTAGCTAGCAACCGCTATCTATTCTTCTTCTTCTTCTTCTTCTAAAACTGGCTAGTGTTGTACGTTTCTTTTGTGGGGAGAATAAAAGTGTTCAGTAACACCTTTGTTTATGCCTCTTTGAGTGGTGTTTGATGCGTTCATTTTGGGGTTCTGCTTGGGAAATAGTTTTCAATGGGCCTTTTTTTGGTTGCTAATGCTGTTTATTTGCTGCAGTTACAACTGCAGAAAATGGGCCAAGGGCATTGGAGTTATTGGGCTTGACAAGTGGTGGACAGAACAACATGAACGGTGTAAGTCTTCTCTTTTCAGATTAATCAAAGTTTACCAACATGCGTGACACTGTTAACAGATATGTAACCATGTTTCTTAAACATTAGTTAGATATTTGATTCTGGGACTAGTGTATGGAAAAACATTAAATATTTGTAGAAAAATGTCTAACACCTTAAATAGTTCCAAATTTTTAATATCCTGAAGTATTAGTCTTCTGGCTCAGGGGACTCCCTGGATATTTTTTTTAAGTTTAATTTAATGAATTTAAAAGTGATAAATCAGAGTGTTCTACTACATACATTTTAACCTAGCTGATACGTGCTAACTAATTATAGACTATTTGCTACTTTGTAGAGATCCAAAGTAAATATGATAATCACAGACTATTGCATGCCAGGGATGACAGGCTACGAGCTACTTAAGAAAATTAAGGTATTTTTTAGCTTTTTATTCTTTTTGACTCATAGATGCATTCAATCATGCGATATTAATAGCAACCACAAACTGCATTATTTTTTAAACAGGAATCGTCTGTAATGAAGGAGGTTCCAGTAGTGATCATGTCATCTGAGAACATACCAACACGGATTAACAAGTAAAATTCTTAACATTAGCTATATATATAGTGCTACCATATATTTGTCTCTAGAACTAGAAGTGTAGATGTATTTTTCTATTGTTAAATCTGCACTGTCATTGTTCTGCTGAAAAACAGGTGTCTGGAAGAAGGAGCTCAGATGTTCATCCTAAAGCCCCTCAAACAATCTGATGTAAGAAAACTGACATGTCAGTTAATGAATTGAGAAAGTGAGATTTGACTTTTAAGAGAGTCTAAGCTTAAGCAAGAAGGCAAACACTATAATGAGATCTGTGGTCTGGTAATGTGAGCAGCAGCACTCCAGAACCCTGCATTTGTCATGGCCGTCTTTTGCTAAAATCTATAGGCCTTAACCAGAATGTTACCCTCTAATTTTAGTACTAGTTTAGGTGTAGGATTTCATTTCATTGTTTTTGAAGATGCTTTACTTTCTTGTAGACCTACATATTCCAATTTATTTTCCTAGAATATAATTCATGTTCTTTTTTTCAATGTTTAATTTACTAGGTGTTGGAAGAAGTTAGTTTTAGTGCCACAATAACTCCCCCCCTCAATATGAATATCTCTTGCTGCAGAAAATGGTGGTTAATACAGACTTTTCCTGTTGCCATAATGCAGAATCATTGCGTTTACATGCACTATCTATGAATAATTTGTTGACAATTTTCTATAACCAAAAGAGATGGCTGAATTGCATATTGGAGAGCAATAAGACCTTAGAACAACTCCTCCAAATTTCCAAATTGTTTATCCATAATGAAAAGAATGATGTAAAGCTATGTACTAGTATTACTATCACCAGAGGAAAGATAACAGAACCAAAGTGAGAACTGAACCATTTATTCATCCTTCTCAAAATTTCCTAAATCCCTCCATAAGAATGCTTGAGTCTATTAACCATTTTGGTTGGTGTCACCAATCAAAGTGCTTGCAATGATGGTGGCGATGTCTATGTTCATCCAAGCCCAAGCACTGCACAACAGGGTAACATGTGACAAACATGCACCTCCCTATACCTCGGAACATGCACGTTGCTGCACGACAGGGGCAACGACAACATATCATTAACTTGTTGCGCTTGTTCACTTTACTACTACTCTTCCTCTTCATCTCCTTGCTACGCTTCTGCCTCTCAACTTGTTGATCCATTTCTAACATTAAAAAAGAACACCCAGAAAATAGAAAACCAAAAAGATAAGAAATTTGGATAAACATGAATTAAGACAACTAAACAAGGTGTCTCCTTACCTTGAAGTCTTGAACTTTTGGTGAGGAACCAGCAAAATTGCCGTCAAGATGATGAGGGAAACAGCATCGGATGCAGTGGCGGTTGGAGAAAGAAAAAGATAGTGATTCTATAAAAATATTATGAAAATTTAAGCAAAGAATATTCGTTTTGAGAGGCTACCACTGAGTGAAAATTGTGGCATAGGTGAGATCTGAACAAGAGACTAGAGAGAGCCTTTTACGCGTTTTCGTCTTTTGATTGCATCCCAAATATATTAATTCTGTCCTTGTTCTTTTTACTATTCTTCTCATAACATTTTTTATTTTATTTTATTCTTTTGGTTGTTCATTATGGCAGCTTTAATTATTGATATCATTTTTTCATCTTACAGGTTGCAATCAAACTCATCTATTGTAATCATGAATGTGACTATTCGCATTTCAATATGTTACATTTACTTTCCTTTTTACTAATTTCGATAAGCATTTAATTTTTCTCTTCAAATACAAGTAAAAATTAATGTCTACTGGTATTCTTTCGTTTCCATTTTTTTTTTAAATTCCTTATTTTTCTTAAATCAAAAGTATTTGAGTTTACTATGAAATACTTTAAAATGTATAAATAAATAAATCAATACATTTTTTATGCACAAAATAAAAAAAACCTATAATTATAAATGAAATAATTTGAATGATGAAATACTTAAACAAGAGTAAGTTTGGAAAGTAAAGTAGAAAAAAAAGGGAGGAACATAAATACTGTATAGACATATTGGAGTGCCAATAGTCCTATAATTGTTATATTCATTTAACTTAGTTGTAACCAAAATTATTAACTCTGTTATTTCCAATATTTTATTTACTTTCCCAACTCATCAAGTAACCTTAATCATGTCAAATTTTGATTGTTCTTTTGTGTCAAATTGATCCATTGTTTCTCTTTCTCACCTCAATTTAGTGTTGTGAATCCAACCCCCAAGCCTTCTAAAAGGTCTTTGGTGAATATCATGTGTGATGTAAGAATATATAGAAAGGGGCGATGGTATGTGGTGGTTTGGAAGGCAAATAATGCAGCATGATGGATGATAAATCATAATTAGAGGGTGGGATCCTCTATTTTATGTCACAGTGAAGAAGAAGAAAATAAATTTTATAAAGAGTTGCTGCCATGATTTGGTCCTATAAACAAATAAAAGCTGGTTGAATAAACTTCGGGAATGAACAAGAACAGTGAGAGAACCGAAAGGAAATGTGAATTGTAGTAATCATTTCATATTTATTTTTTATTCCCACGAATATAAAAAATGAACAAAAACTCTACTATAAAGTGCCCACAAATGTCAAGAGAATATTCAATTCATTTAATTAACAAATTCATTTAGGATAGTGGTAAATGATAATTAAGTACTTTACACTATCAAAAGAAGGGTATTTCCTTTATAAAAAAATTAGTATCTAGCATTATGATACGTGTTTATTGATTAAAGAACTTAAAATATAAATACTTTTATTTAGAGAAAAAAAATTATGTTACTTATTATTTTTTTATGTTTTCTTATGATTTATATAATATAAATATTTTTTTTCTTTTAGTTATTTGTTAATAAGATGTTTAATTTTATTATAGTTTAAAAGTTAATTTATTCCTTGTCGGTAAGTTCCTCTTTTCGTATTCGTTAGTGTCAAGGTATTCTTTACGTATACGAATTGGAAATGACAGCAAAAACTAACGTAGGGAGGCCGTGATTTGCTTTCGCAATTGGAGGTCAAATTAAGTTTCTTAAATAGTGCTAAAATGAAAAATGTAGAAACAATACAAAAATGGAATAACATTGTTATCATGTGCATTGCGACATGCCAATTGTCAAATTAAAGAGTTTGATAATGACTGTCCCCCAATCTAATATACCATAATTGTTGTTTAATAAATCATAATTTATAGAAAAATGAAAACTATAAATATACAATAATTGTTATATAATAACTCATAAAATAATCACAAGATAAAATAACACGACTCCTAAATTTTTTACTAAAGATTAATTATTTATGTAATACATGTTTGATTAAGTTATTATCTTTTAAACCGATTAATATAGCTTATAAACTATTGTGACTTACCAAACATATTATAAATTTGTTTGGCTGATGCTAAATAGTTTTATAAATTTCTTGAAACCAAAAAATAAGAGTATTTTTAGTTGAAACTTTAATTATTTATCAATGATATAATAAAAAAAGTAACGTAGTATTTTATCGTAATAAAACTTTCTTAAACTATAAAAAATTAGATATTCACCTTCATGTGAGAACAATTTTGAGAAAAATATAACTAAAAAATATTAAAAAAACAATATTTTCTGATAATGTTGTTTTAAAAAAAAGTAAACCAAACATGAAAAATAAGTTTTCCAACTTCAGATTTTTTGAAAAATTAAAAATTTCTCTTATACCAAATAACCCCTAAGTAAAATGATTGATTTCTTAAGTTCATGTGTTAGCAAGGACGTTAATTAAACAAGTTATAATTATAATTATAACAATATTTTTATATGTGAATCTAAGGTATCTTTTGATAAAAAAAAATTAGGGATTAATTCTTCGAGATAGATCTATTTAATTGTATGATATCTCCTGATGTATGTCATTTCATATATATTGACTTAAATATCAAACTTTTTACCATATATATAAGGAACACAACTATCTACTAATCATACAACACTATGTAATGGATTATAACAACAGTAAATCATTTTATCATCGAAGTTAGCTAGCTAGCTATACCATGTATTTTTCCATATATTTTTTAGGTGCATGTAATTTTTTTAATCGTTTTTTTAAAACTTGTTCAATTGAATTAATGTATTATTTGAATCTATATATTATTTTTACGAATAACTTAATACATCTAAAAATTTTCTTTGAATAATGTTAGTAGAATACTTAATTAGTATTTAAACATACACTCGAGATCTACTTTTTTCTTTGTTGCGTCTTATTTGTACTTCAAATTATTTGTGTGATGCTTTATTACATGATACGCAACTAGCCGGATATTTAATTACATGTAAAGGACTTTGTGCGTGTTTTTAACGTGTGAAGGCGAACAACTAGAAGTTTAATTGGCCCTGGTTTCAGAGGTTTGGTCAAAAGTTGATGGATTGTTGATAGATAAAAATTTGGTAAGGGCATAAAACTATCCATTGCTTCCTAGTCCTTATTCTAGAAAATCAAATATCTTTTTCTTTTACCATTGAAATCAAATCTCCTTTTCAAGTTAATAACCCTGATTTCATAGGTTTTTTATTTTGAAGAAAATGGTTTAGGAGAATTTATATGATCACAAAAAAAAAAATCAGAAGAAACGAAAAAAAATGGCAGCACCCTCTCAAAAACAACAGAAAAATAAAACCCTTATTCATATATTTGTAAGACTCAGAAAAGAAAAGGATGCTAATTAAGAACAACATAGAGCAAAACATGTCTATTTACTAGGAATTGTACGAAAATTGTGTAATTTTTTCCATAAATTACTAAAATGGATAAATTTTATAAAAAGTTAAATAAATGAGTAAATCATCTTTGGAAAGACGATTTCAACATAAAAAAAAACTGTGTTCCCAAGAACAATTTCTCTTTTCCAGATTTTAGTTTTTTATAAAAATTGTGATAGTTAAAAAATCATTACAAATTAATTCTAAAACCCCCGGTTTCCTTTGCTAAATAAGAAACAAATAAATGCTTATGGGGACTAAAGAAACAATTTGTGACGGTTGTGACCTCCACAATTTTTATAAAAAAAATTGAAAAAAGTAAAATCACCTTTTGGAGCACATGCAATTTCTTCATGTTAAAATTATCTTTTAAGATATGATTTGCACATTTCTGTAATTTTTTTAATATCTATCCATTTTAGTAATTTATGAAAAAATTACAGACCATTTTTTCAATCCAACAATAAGAAACACCTAGTAGAAGAAATTGCAGCATATATGAAACTGCTCCTTCGTTATAATTAAATTAATTGGAAAAACAGAAAAATAAGCAAGATGACTTAGATGAGCATACAAAGGATAAAAGAAATTGAAAGACAGACAAGTAAAAGCTAGGTTATAGTATAGCTCATATATTGCAAAGAGAAGAACAACATTGCAACTTGGCCATCATCATATGGTAAACTCTCCACCCAAACAAAAGGCAAATAGAAAAGACTCTCTTTCCCATTGCCTAGCAAAAGAAAATTGGAGGCCTAAAAGAAACTTCTGTAGCTAATGATTGCTTGATAACAACCACAAGTAAGCCTCAATTTATAAAATTTCATTTACAAAAGCTGGAGCTGATTGCAATTTATATATTAGTCTACCAATTTCTTGTAAACACTCAAAAGCGTCATCCATTAAATGTTGCATAATATATTTTCTTTTTAATATTGTAACTTTCTACCAAACAAGGCTTAAACCATTCTCATAGCTATAGCGATCGTTGGGTTGAAGACATTCACATATTTGAGCAATTAGTGATTTTGAAGATAAAGCACACTCCTTAAATAAGCTAATAGTCATTTGATCCTTGACTATAAAAACTTCGTACCCCATTGTCCGGAGGCTCTTCGCTATGCGAAGGTATGGGGGAGGGATGTTGTACGCAGCCTTACCCTTGCATATGCAAAGAGGCTGTTTCCGGATTCGAACCCATGACCAACAAGTCACCAAGGCACAACTTTACCGCTGCACCAAGTCACCAAGGCACAACTTTACCCATGACTATGTAAATGAAAAAAACTTTGTTGATAGATGTGTTACCCACTTCAATAATCTCGTCTCTCCAAATAAATTAGTCTGCAAATGTGGGCTTAGAGATATCTTTCATGCAAAAAAAAATTCTCACTCACCCTGTTCTTTCCACTTATTCAACTTTTTTTTCCTATTTGATGCCACTGAACAAGAAAAACACTTATTCACTTAAGACGCTTGTTTTGTTGCCTTATTTATTTTTTTTTTCACTCTTTTACCATACACAACCCGGGACCGCCACAGAATCCTTATTCCTTAGGTTGTCCGGTGGTCCAAGGCCATCACTGACATACTATCAATGATGAGGTTTTGCCCCCATTATCTTAATTGAGGCAATTGCGTAGGTATTGCTTTCTTTAGTTGATAGACAACAAGAATTTTCACTTTCAAATTTTGTACTCAATGTTCTCACATCACTTATTGATCTATATCTTTTGTATAGGCCACACATAACGAAAAGAATTGCTCTTGTATGTTACTAGCTTGCCGTGCCCATATGTAAATATCCGTACATGGACGTTCCTGAATCCAAGTAATATAATCTGATATCTATCTCAGCATGAGCTATACTTGGTGTCATTGTGCATTTCTTTTGTTCAATGGCTTCTTGTGCTGCAGAAGGATAGGGTCTAGGGGAAGTTAAGGCTTAAGAAGCTTGTGCAGAAATGCTCATGTTAGCTGTTCTACCAAATTAGAGGCACTGCAATTGATATCCTTTCTGACAATTAGTGCATGAATGATTTAGTTTATTTTCGAAACTAAATGCATAAGCCCACTCTACCCAATATCGTGTGTTCGTGAACCCATACTTCAATTAGCTTGTATGTAACACTAAATAATGTGATACATAAACCTTTTGAAATACTTTTATACATACAATTGTTAGATCTTTAGATTTTGCTAGAGCGTTGGCATCAAAAGACAAAATGTGCAAATACTTCATCAGCAAGTAGCTGGCTTCAAGTCATTTAAGAATTACAATTAGCACATTCGTTAGACATTTTTTAATTTCATATCATACAAGAAAGGGCCTTAGTTTTTATTCAATTCTTTTACAATAAGAATCTACATTTGATCATCTAATGTCTTGTTAACCAACGTTTCGTTCCGAATAAATGAATGGATAGATTTCCTGCTTGCTTTTACTCTGTTTGCACTATTTATACTTGGTTTCCGTTTCTATGGTATGTCAAAGTTAAACGATTGTGTATTTAGATTTAGGTGTAAACAGTCAGCTTGTGATCTCCGAAGGTGTTACAACATAGTAGAGTTGAAATGGAAGATGCACTCAAGTATGTTGTTGGGATAGTGGAAGGTGAAGAATCTTGGTAACATCACAGTGGTTACCCTGAGGCATAATCAGAAGTGAGAATAACTTTGCAGCCACGGGGTTGTGCAACTCTTAGAATTTATGAAGTGTATAGATCCTAGACTATGCATAATCTCATATATATATATATATATATATATATAGTATACTTGTCATAAATATAGTTCAGGAGTATGGATGGACTAGGGCCCAAATTATACGCAGAAAATGATATATAAACTAGGGGGATAGTAAATAATAACATAGTCAAATGCGGAGTTCATCATTCCTATTAGGTGGTGTGGGTTATGTGGGTTCTAATTGCCAATGACCTTTGTTTATATGAATCATGTAGGTCCAGGATCTTAAGGTATTCTTCATCATGTTGAAGTATGCTATAAGATAATGGAGATTCCCAACTTATGTACTATTCTGCACTTCTTGTGCTTATTAATAATATTGTTTTTGCCTACCAAAAAAAAAAGGGTGGTGTGGGCTAGGATGGGAAGCAGCCCAAACTGAAACTGTCGTGCTTAATTATTGCCAAAAGCTTAAAACTATTGCTAAAAGTATAGGCAAGGACTTGAGAACAGTTTATCAAGTGTAGTCTATGTGATTGTTGCATTTTTTTTTCAACAACTTATGTAATTTGTTCAACCAATTAAGTTACATTTCCTTGATTGGTTGTATTTTCTTATAGCTAATAACCTTTTTCTTCTTCAGTCAGGAATTAGGGTTCCTAGTTTCTTATTAATATGTGAAATATTTCAAGTTGTATTTTAGGTGGAACCTAGCTTATCTATAACTAATAAAGGTAATAGGAAATTTTGGTTTTTGCTTTTATTTATTTATTTATTTAACTAAAATAACTTTCAATTACACATACTGTTATTTTATAGAGTTAATTATATACTACTCTTATTTTCTACTCAACTTCCTCGATCTCTCTCTCTCCCTCATCTTCAATCTCTTATTTTATGTTTTATTTTTAAAAAAAAAGAATGTAAAGACTCTCTTTTCCCTACTAACCACTGAATTATACCTACCTTTTATTATAATTCTTATACATTATTATATTTTTTACATTCTTGCTTAGTGTATAATAATTAGGCAGAGATAATTTTTTCATTATTATTATATTATCTATGAGGAACATTCCACTGTGATTCTTTTTCAATAAACTTTAACTATTCTTAAAACTTATGAGAACATTTTTTCTCCATATTATATATGATAAATATTTACGGAATAATTATATAACCATTGTTAAATCCTCTAAGAGCTATTTTTTATATAGTTTATGATAAATGAATATGCAATAATGATTTAACTATTGTTCAAATAAAGAAAAATATAGAGGTTAAGACTTATTTTCTATTAGTTTGTAAAATTAAAGGTTTTTGACAATTTCTTATTTTATAATAAGATTAATGCTTTTATGAATATATCAAGTGTGACGTGGAATACTAAAGGGGTTTAAGTTAATTGAATCATGTATGTAAATTGTTGTAACCTTTAATTTCTACTATCCAATGTTTGATTTCTCTCTTTAAAACCAAAAAAATAAAAATTGCTGTGGAATGCAGTGTCCATCCTTTCTTATATAATCAAACTCCTATATCTTAACTCATTTCTTAGAGACCATTTTTATAAAAAAATCCACTTTATATCGATTTAATAAAAATAATGGTGATTCACTTTTTTCATTTATTTTTTTTAAAAAAAAATCAGTTGTTTCTCAATTCTTATTGCGGCACCAACCAAACATACTGCGGCACCTTGTTTTGCTGCCCCGTCTTTGTCTCCTCCTTTACACACAAAAAAAAAAAAAGAAGAAGAAGAAATAATAAAGAAAATTCTCACCAACCATTTTATTACTAAAGACACAATCAACTTGTGTACATGAGTCCAACTCTATACAATTAATATCAGGCGTAATAGAATAGCATATTCATGCAGCTGTAATACTATAACGGTTCGATTAAATTTGTAACTTTCCTCTCTTTTCCATTCTTCTTAAATTTGAAATAAATGTTTTAATCCTTATGAAATAAACAAATTTTAATTTATCTTTGTAAAATATTTTTCTTTAATTTCTATTTTTCTAAAATATGAAAACAATATTTTTATGTTAACCTTAATTTTAATGTAAATAAATAACAATGATCTAGAAAAAGAATAATTAAAGGTATCATTTGCTGTCATAAAATTACATACATTAGTGGATATTATTTGATATTATTATTTAAATTTTCGTTGAACACATAAATAATTAACAAATGTTAATTAATAGTAGAGGAAAAAATAATTATTTAAACCTTTTGAAGGATGGAAACTGTTTTTTTTTTAATAAAAACTAAAATCAAAGGTAACTTATTTTACAAGGATCCAAAAAATAATATATATATATAGGAATCAGGTCATTAAATTAAAATAAAAGATCACTTACTAATTATTAATTAAGACTACACGTGCATCACAATAGAAAGGATTGGGAATCAAGGGTGAAAAATACCGGTGAGAGAATAAATATTAAATATATGTATAATTTTAGTTAGCAATTAATTTTGAACCTTTTATTTTAATTTAAAAACGTTATTTAATCCTCTTATCTCTCATGCTAAAAACACTTCTCTCGACTTACCCCTATATCTAATATCCTTAAGTTATTATTGTAGTATGAAGGTAGCTAAAGGTTGGACACTTGAACGGGCATCAAGCAGTAATGGACGTTTGACCCCTTTCCAATAAACAGACATAATTTTAGTTTATTCCACAAACCAATGACATTGGTTGTAGACTTGAAGAAGATTCTTTCTAGAGACAAGTGTAGACTTGAATGCACGACCTGGTAAATGCGAAACTCTATATTGTTCGCTTCAACCAACTCCTAGGAGTTTAACTTTATTTAAGAAAGTCTTTTTCATTTTTATTAATTTCTTTTAAAAAAGAAGAGTATTCCTTCAAAATTATAGATTAAAAATTGAGCAGTGGTGCGATGTGTGACAGATCAATCACACATTTTGGAAGCATATGTTCTTAACATTCCAATTCCCATTAAGCGTGGTTGCAAACAACACAGAAAGCTGTGTGATCGCCACTTTCACATAAATACACAGCCTTCAGTCTACTCTTGTAGACCCGTAGTTATGGCCAAACGATCCAGGCTATTTTTTTTAATTATTAAATGGGGATAAAAATATTTAAAAAAGAATAAATAGTATGATATTTCACAAATTCTGACTTTTAAGTCAGTAAATTATTTTATGATTTTTATTTTTTTTATTGAAATTGTATAAATATTTACAACTTTATAAATTTTCAAATTTTTTATTTAATATTTTCTATATTTTTATTTAATATATTTTTTATAAATGAATCACTAATAAAATGAAATTGTGGTTATATGTATGGCTTTAAAGTTAAGCTAGTTGCAATCTATTATAATTAATAAAAAATCCTTAATATTAGAAAAAAAATATAAAATAAAATAATATATAAAATATTAAATAAAACTAAAACTAAAACTAAAAATATTAATTTAAATAAAATTATTTACGATTTCAAAGTGGAATTTAAAAATAATTAGAAAGTCGTAACTTTTTTTATAATTTCATTAGAAAAGAAAACAAAAAATAAAAATCATAAAATGATTTACGATTTTGAATTCAAAAATCATGAAATATCCTATTATTTATTATTTTCTGAGTATTTATTTAAAATTTATTGTTTGATAATTTAGAAAATAAAATTAACCCTTTTAGGTAATTTTGTCGGTAGTTATCAACATTATGAACATTATCTTGCTCCTTAAGCTACTTTCATACTAAAATACTACTAATTAATAACTTACTCTAAACACTCGGTTAAAAATTATATTCAGTTGGAGTTTTTTTTAAGAAAAAAAAAAACTAATGTTTTTTAACTTATCAAGACATACATTGCTAATGGTATTACTCATGAGTTATCAAGAATAACTCTATTGGATCTTGATCTCTATATTTTTATAATTATATGAGATAAGTATTATTAAGTAAAAAAAATTATAAACTGATATTAATAAAATAATATTAAAATTATATAATACACAAATTAAATAGTATTAAAGAAACATATATGATATCATAATTTTATGACATTAAAAATTAAAATATAATTTTATACTCTTATCATGTCCATATATCCTATCATATTCTATCGTATCCTCAATCAAACCAGTCCTAAAGTACATATACAAGTTCAAATCAAATATGTATTATAATATTTAGGTCTAAATTTCAAACAATAATGTCCATTAAAAACAAGTTTATCTCTAAAATTAAAAAGGAAATGATATATAGCTTTTTCCATTTTATTCAAGAAAAAAAAACATATAACACTGTATTAAGCATTTTTCATTGACCAGATGTATATCAGTTTTCTGTCGGTTCTTCATTGGTTTTCATCGAGTTTTCACATTTTGTCTGTTTTTTTTTGTTCTTTAATCGGTTTGTCTATAAGTCGGTTCAGTGGTTTATTTGAACCAGACATTGGCTAGTTCAAGTACTATTGTAGTTTTTTGGTCTAAACGATCCATTCGATGCAATTTTCAAAACAGTGAAAAAAACAACTCCTCACTATACTACGAAGATTACCATTATATGCTAAGAGAAGATAAAATGGCCATTGAGATATTTCTTTTTCATTGATACAAACCCTGTACTAATTATAATTATAGGTCTACATGGAATAACAACTATGACATCATCTTCGTTTAGGAAAAAAAATCCTAAATTCATCGTATAAAATACTTAATTTTCCTTCTTTTGGATCTTCTTTAAATCGGCCTATCATTTTTAATTAATAATCTATATGTATTTAATTAGCACAAAAGTCCGTGCAAAATACGATGGTTATTTGTGTATATATTTATATTATATAATTATATATTATTTATATTTTCATTTTTAATGATAAATTTCTTAACTTGGTAGGGGATATATATATATATATATATATATATATATATATATATATATATATGTTGATACTTGGTAGGCTATATGCATTGACAAAAAAAACTATTAAATTCATTATGATTTTAACCGTATATGAAATTGTTTAAAAAAAATCAAGGAAGAAGATAAGATAAATAATAAAAAATAATACATTTCACAGAAATTAATATGAATTTAATTGAGATAAAAAATTACATTGACAAATAATTATGGACTTTCATATTATTAAAAATTATTGAGTTTTATAATAATTACTTAAAAAGTTATATATAATTATTATTAAATAATTGATATGATGAAAATATTTACATTACTAATATAACAAAATTAAACACAATAGAGATTAATATTCTATAAATACTGTATTTCTTTGGTCCAAGCTATCAAAATTGCAACGGCCACTGACCAAATAGTTGACTGATAGTTATTAATAAATCAAATTTATTTTATTTTTTAAAAAGATATTACACACAAAACTTAGCTAGCATTGACGGTATGTTTAGAAACATTTAGTTATGGGTAAGTTTAGACTTCATAATGGAGCTTTTTAGTCTTTACACCTTTTTTTTTTTGTAATGTACGTAGGAAATAAAAGACAAAACAAACAGAGAAAATGCATGGGTCCATCTCAATTGGTTAGTTAAACATGCCTACCAAATGCATGGGTCCATCTCAATTGGCCTTTTTATTTTCTTAACAAGAATTGACCTGAGTTTATTGGTTTATAAATTGAACAAATCAATAGTATATATACTTCTTAGTACAATAAAATTTTATATTACTATTTAATTATAAATTATTAGATTTGAAATTTATTAATTAATTTTTATAACAACTATCTTAGAAGTTGTAATATTATAATGAAAATAATATTTAATTAGTTAAGTTGATTGTGTGAAAAAATAAAATATTACGCTCCTAGTATTGGCTTTTTAAACTCTTATAAATTTCCCTACCAAAAAAAAAACTCTTATAAATTTAACTGCTTAACATGCATGTGTTACACGGGATGATGTCGACGCGCCAAAGTCTATGTTCGTGATTTGTAATTTAATAAAGTGAAAGCTAGTAAGTAATTCTTTGCTCTTCAAATTTTTTACTCAAGTTACGCGCGTACCAGTTATTTGGAAATTGGAATCAACTAAAATAGCATGAACAACCAATAGAGACTGTTTTTTTTTTGTTTTTTTTAATAAAATAAACTTATTTTTAATTTAAATTTTTTTAGAAATTATACAATAATTAAATATTTTTTAAAAAGGAAAAACATAAAATCTTTATTTTAATATTTTTTTAGAACCCTAAGAATTATAATAACTTCTAACAATTAAATGTGTGTGCGATTAACCAACTGCCCAAATTTACGATTTTTTTCATAACCTTATATAAAAAATACATTTAAATTATGTGAGTGATACTTTAATGGTCATCATAAATATCAATTTTATGATTTAAATATTTAGTAATATATAATATAATAATAAATATTTACCTGTATTTTAAATACCATATTGTACATTAAAATAAAATAATGTGAAGAAGTATGAATTAAATTTTAATTTATATAAAATACTGTAAATTTGATCTTTTTAAGTTGAATAATTGGATTGATAAAATATTAAAATATATATATGTTTCATTAAATATCATTAAATGTATTATTTGATTAAATTTGACAATTAGGTAATCAATGGTTATTTCAAAGTATATTATTACATTACCAGGAACGACATTCGTATAGGAATGTCATATTTAATAATTTTTTTCTTGATTGAATTGAAAATGGAAGTTAATAGTTAATTAAAAAAATAACTTTTCATATTTTCATACGGGTGCTGCATGGCCACTCCTCTCTGATAGAATACAAATAAAGCATGGTAAGGTAATATTATTTCTTTATGAATCAACAACACCCACAAGCCACAATTTATTTTAAGCCTGTAAAAGAAAAAAAAATGTCACATTTCTGAATTTACATTCTCATGAAATGGTTTTGTGTTAATGTTTGAAGAAATTAACAAGCACAGTGTTAATAACAAACTATATATTAATTTGAACAAAAAAAATATATATATATATATATATATATATATATATATATATATATATATATATATATATATATATATGTGTGTGTGTGTGTGTGTGTGTGTTGTTCAACGGAACCGAGTATATATACTAAGAAGTGAGATTAAAGGATCGTTCCAAGAACGTAGGAATTAATTAACAATCGCATAGTGTACGCCGAGAAGAAAATTTCCAAGTTGGGTCTAAAACCTAGAAAATTCATCTAAGGGGTCCAAAAAAGTAATCGTTTCAATGGGGCAAATGGGGTCTTCGTCTAGACCCAAGGAAAAGATCATCAACTTTGAAATTTCAAGTAGCTACAATTCTTAACGACCAACGACTGAGTCGTCGTTTCCACGCACCCTTTTTTTCAGCGCCGTGTAAATGGAAACATATATGCATGTTCTCTTTATATTATTGCTTCGATTTTTCCTTACACCACAGCACCAACGTAGAAACTTAGCACGAAGCTTTCAGTTTTGACAACAAAACTAAACATATAAATATAATTATAACCCTTTGTTTATTTTTAACCAACCCCATGAAAAACACAAACCACGACTAGAATTAGAAACAATTATGGAAGAGGTAATAAATTCGATTCGACGCGCTTGTGTACTGGCCCAAAACCTTGAACAAGACCTACCCAACTTGGCGAACCAACCAGCTATGCTGTCCTTGTCCATTGATCAGATAACTGAGGCTTTCAGTGGTGCCAAGGAAAAGATGTTATTATTCTCCCGACAGAACCAAACCTCGGACGAATCTCCTCCGACGTTGGTTCATGAAACGACCACACAGCAGTCTCAGATGGATGCTAGTCTAATGCAGGAATGGCTAAGGTCTAGTCATGCACTGACAATGGATCAGTTGTTTCAAATGCATCAGTTTCATGCTGCAAGGAGCACGCTGCAGCAGATTGGTGAAATGGGAGGGAAAGATGGGGAAGATTCTGAGAGAAACAAGGGATCTGAAGGGGAAGTGCAGGGAATCCACGCGTCACCCTCGCGGCCACGAAAAAGGTATATTAATTATATAATCATACATAGGTTTAATTAATCGTTTCATCTCTATAATTACGCAAACATATGTTAGAGAATATGTTGCTGTTACACTTCAATAGTCTTTCATTTCACTTTTGTATGATTCTGATTGTTTGATTGATGATGGTGATTCATGACTACGTGTGATTGAAACTAGTTACTATAATTATTAATAACGGGTTCCTTCTGGTGCATACAGTACTGCCTTGCACCACGGGTAACTAGGTTATATGCAAAATTTATATTGAACAAAAAATAAATTGAGGTATTTGAGAATTGAGAAGGAGATGAAATAGTGATAGTAGAGTGGAAAAGGATTAGGGTTCTTGCTTGAAATGACAGCCTAGAGAATGGGAAAAAAAAAAATGAATATCGCTGAGCGCATTACAATAATTTTCTAAAGTGATTATAATGAACATGTATGTAATGACTGCCAGTATTCCCACCCTACATAATTTCGACCATGTAGTATTACTACATCCCTTACACTTTCTAACCTAAGCATTCCATGAAATCCATTAACCATTTATAATTAAACGAAAAGGAAAAATTAGTTTCCTACTAGCTAGACAATTAAACCCAATATCTAAATTTTATCATCAACTCAAATAAATTCAAGATTAAAAGCATCATTAATTTGGAATATAACTATTTCTATATATGCAACCATAGAGATCGTAACAAATTAACAAAATAAACCACCTTGCCTTCTTAAGTTTCTTAACCTGCAAGTGTGTTGTAAAAAGTGGTGTTTAGGCTTCATGGGCATCCATACACTTAATTTATACTCTTCATTTTCTTTTAATCGAATTATATGTACTTTTATTTTATAAGCAAAAATTTTATAAATAAAAAATACCTTTGATTTTAAGCACAATGTGTACCAAAATAAAGACCCATGAAAAAGATACATAAAGGAGCATCAATATTATTTATTGCCTTCGAATTATATTAATTATTACATCTATCTTTCTCTCTTTATTACCACTTTCTCTTTTTTCAAAGTGTCTGCATCGTTTTTCAATTTGTTAACGCCCTTGTGATAAAATATTCATTGGTGTGATTGAGATCGAAAAAATATATATATTTTCGGTCTCTTCCCCTTAGTTAGGGGTATAGTATAGAAAATGCCTGATGGGTAGTTTGTGGAAGAAATAAATAGAAAAGTGCAAGATAAATGAAAAAAATTGTGAGTGTGATAAATAAAAATAGACGTAAAGGAGAAAAGGAGTGAAAGAGACTATTTTTAAGGGAGATGTAAAGGAATCTGTAATAAAAAAAAATGATGTAAAACAATCATGCATGATTGAATACAAAAGGGAGGAGATGCAGTATTCAAGAAACACAAAAGGTATTTAATCTGAATGTCGTGATATTGGAAAAGGAAAAATAAAAATAACAATATTTTCCTCAATAAATGCTGAGAAATCAATTTTATTACAATTTAGAAGTATATATATCAATGACATTTTAACGGATGCAGTTAAATAAGTTTTACCAAATTATGGATATAATGAAATGCAGAAGCTAGAGCTTATGTCCATCCTCATGAATTGTAGACGACTTACACATATACAACCACCGACAATGATTAAAAGAAAAAAGAAAAAAAAAAAAGAGGAAGATCGAAAACAAAAGTTCACTAGTGGAAAGCATTTAGGTTTTTTCCAGCTGGCTAGCTAGCTAGCTAGCTTTAGTTTATCGTAGACCGTAATCGATTATTGAGATGTATCCGAATGGGTACTGGCCTGGCTAGCTTAAAAGTATAACGAAACTTTCCAACATCTTTCTTGGTAATTAGGCAACAAGTCACATAGATACTTCTTATCAACTACACTGTTGGTTAATTAACAATATTATCTTGTACTATAATTTTGACAAGCTATATTGAATAGTACAATAAATTAATGGCTTTTACAAAGTAGCTTCTTAGACGACATTATATTTTTATCCATATGATGATTATATTTCGTCATTATTAATATATACATTAACTAGAAGCAGGGAAGCTAATCAAGAGAAGAGAAAAGTGATGGTTCCTGCCCCACAGTTTGGAAACACGGAGGTGCCACCAGAGGATGGCTACACTTGGAGGAAATATGGCCAGAAAGAAATACTTGGCTCCAAGTACCCAAGGTATGGTTGGTGATATTATTATTGGTAAATTAATCACACGACTTGATCAATTCAACTCATTAATGCAACTTATATCAAGGACATCTTAGCTTCTTAAAAAAAAAAAAAAACTTATATCAAGGTTATCTACCTGCCAACATTGAAACGCCCAAATAACACGTCCCTTTTTTGTTGTAAACTTATACACACTATCTATATAGTAGTTTATGCCACACTCAATTCATTCTGAGATTTCTTGCTCCAGTCAGAAAAGTCGGAAATACCCCAGAAGTGTATAACTCCTCCCCACAGTCCCACGTAATGAATAACAAGTGGTTGAGGCATTTCTCTGGCATGCAGTGACCACTTGTTTCGCAAGTTGATCGAACAAGACAAATGTTTCTTTTTTATATTTACAACAACTCAACTACTACTGTATCAACCCTGACAAAGAAAATCACATCGAAAATGCCTTATCATGACTTAATCAATCATCCAGTCTTGTTTGATTGGTGTCTTAAAAGTACTACATGTAACAATACTTTTAACAACGACCCTAATGATTGTTTTTATTAAATTCTTTTTACTTATATTTTCGTAGATTAAGATACTCTTGGCAAAGAATGAAGGGAGAAGAGAGGGGCACTCTTTAGTAGATTAACTTTATATACGTAATGTTACTTCTTTTTCTTGATTGGAAATGGTTCTTTATTCCTTCTCAGGAGTTACTACAGGTGCACACACCAAAAGTTATATGAATGCCAAGCCAAGAAGCAAGTGCAAAGACTTGATCACAACCCTAACATATTCGAAGTAACATATAGAGGAAACCACACATGCCACATGTCCTCCACAGCACCATCATCAGTTCCACCACAACAACTACTGGTGGACATATCACAAAATAATAGTAGCACCATTTCCTCTCAGTTGTCTCCTACAATGAACCTCAGCCTCCACCCTGGTGGCGGAGGCGCCGCCAGCAGTGGCAGTGGTGGAGCCTCCACTTCAAGATACGGTGGTGATTATCCTGTGGTGGATATGGCTGATGCTATGTTCAACTCTGGTAGCAGCAGTGGTAACAACAGCATGGAATTTCTCTTCTCTCCCGCTGAGATAAAAGTGATCCAAAAATTGAATAGAACAAGAGATGAAGATTAGTTTGGCTGCTTAAAAAGGGGAAACATTACACCAGGAAGCAGAATATATATAATTTTACAGAGAATTATATAATTGGTTAATCCAATTATATAATCAACAAATAATGAATTAGTGTATAACTTCAGTACGTGATGACTTATTACTAGAAAATGATTTTTGATGTGTAACATTTTTCTTTTTAAATTAACGGGTTTTTTTTATTATCTCTGGCGAGGGAGTGGCGAGCAGAAAAGGGGCTCAACCTAGTCCTATGTTAACCAAAGTTTTCTTTTCATTTTTTTCTTTTGGAAATTTTTTGAATGAGGTTGCTAATGGGAAAGTGTGTTTCTTGGGTTTCAACTTTCTAAGTGTTAGGACAAGTAGGTTAGAGCATCTCTTGTGTAACAAGTTGAAGATTTGGTTATAGCTTCATAGTTTTTCTTTGTCATAATTCTTCGAACTTATATTTAGAGATGGGTTTCTTTTGAACATTTTGGGTATTGTTGTCTGCAAATGAATGTCTTGCAGTTTTGAAGTTAATTTTAGATTTGGTAGAGTGGGGATGAGTTTATTATAATTTTTTATAATTTAATAAAAATAACATTATTATTTTAACTGTCAAAATTAATTATTTTAAATAAGATAACTTATTCTAAAACTAACAAAGTTACTCTCAAATTCATAGAAAGACAATATTGACTCAATTAAAAGATAAAGAATCCAAATGATGAATTTTACTATAAAAAAATAAAGGATCAGAAATATATTTTAGCCTAAATTTTAATATCATATATAGTTTAATTAATTAGGAGAAGTTGGTTACAAATTATAAATAATAATTCTGATGTAAAATAATTTAGTGATTATTTATAGATTTTTTTAAAAAAAACCAAAGTTAGCTTATGTTTTTCATAATCAAAAAAGTATTTTTTTAGAATAAAAAAATATTTTTATGAGAAATTCTTCAAAATAACTTATAATTTTGATCGTACTTTAGATTTTTCTTAACTTAAAATTTTTTAAAAATGAAATACACACATTTTTTTAAAACGGTTGCTTTTTTATTTAAAAAATATTTTTTATGAAAAATTGTAACAAATGGGTCCTTAATTCTATCTTGCTTACTTCACTAATATTTTTTGTTTTGTTTTGTCATTTAACATTTTCTAAAATTTGAGTGAAAGGAAAAAAATAACTTATATTAATTTTATTCAATTTAGTTACAAGTTCAGGTTTATTAGACGTAGTTAAAATTTATGGTTATAACATTTTTATATTTTAACTCAAATTTTAATAAAATTCAAAGACAATTTTTTTAAAAAAAATTATTAAACTAGAGGAAGTAAAACACCATTTTCATATATAATCCTCATTGTCAGAAAATTGATGAACTCTAGTGGCTATATAGCAAGGGTGTATTTTTTTGGGTAAGGTAAATGGCATGTGTGTATTTAGATAAATAACTTAATTGGAAATTTATGTAACAAATGCTTATTATATAATCTAGCTCCTTTAAAGTGATATATTACGTGAGTAATTTGCTTTAGAAGATATAATAAATAAGTCATTGATTGAAAAATAAAGGCTGATATTAGGTGTACATACATTTGAAATAATGGATGCATAATATATCAACAATTGATTTTTTTATATAAATGTTAGCATTAATTCCTCTTTTTTATGAACAATTAAAATTATTTGATTTATTATCACTTTATAACTGTAATCAATTTTTGATTAGATAAGTTTACTAAAATGTGGTTTGAAAGGCCACTGGTTAAATTGGTGAATTATTAGTCACACCACATAAACTTATTTATTATATATATTTATAATTGTGTGTCTTAGAAAAATTATTTTTGTCATAATAGTATAACCTCCTTATATTTTGTGGTTGTTCTTGGGTTCGAATATCATTCACATTATTAAATTAAGTCTTTTTAACTTTATTTAAATTGTCTTATTTTTAGTACAAGTCCATCCCCTATGATACAGGCCTACTGAGCCGCACAACATTCCTCCTTTGTCTTCATAAAAGCGATTTTTCTTTTCACTTCATCTTCTTCTCTCTATTTGCATGTTTCTCTGTCCCTTTTCTCCTTATTTATTGTCCTTAATTTTTATTATATGATTTTGTAATTGGCATGTAGTTTAGATCTAATCAATAATTATTTTTTGGTGATTTATAGTTATTTACGATGATATAATGGAAAGTTGAGTCATCGAGTTATATCAATTTAATTTAATTCACCCCTAACTTGGATAATGTCAATAATGATTCAAAAAATAGATATGATATGATGACTTGACTTGATCAATCACAAGTTCGATTCTTAGTCACTAGTAGGAAGATTAATAGATTATACTATTTTTTATACTTTGTGTAGTATGCATGAGTGTTTCTATTCTCTAATGTTATATTTATTTTTAGGTTTAGGTTGATTGTTGCTTATGTTGATGGATATTATATTATTGGTGTCTATTTTGATTGTATCTTGCATTGATTTTTGAAATGTTAGGATTGAGAAAGAAGGTGTTCACTCAAAATTCATAGTTGGATGGTAGATAGAATGTGTCATGTGAATTTGCATCTTAATCCTTCTTCGGCAATTATGTTTCCACATCGATTTTATATTGAAGGTAAGTCTTTGAACATTGATTAATGTAAAAAATAAGATTTAACAAATATTAAAGTGGAAAATAATTGAGCACTCACTTTGTGTTCCACTTTATAGAATGTAGCATATGTTGTTCGTGTTGGATCAAGTGTTTACCACTAGGCCAAAAGATTCTTAAAGTTACATATAGCTTAAGTGGTTGTGCTTATTCTAGGCGTCATGAGGAGGAATGTTAAGCCCATCAAATCAATGGGAGGCTTTGGATGTTAAGCCAGCAATTTAAAATGCTTTTTTAAGGTTTATGCTAGTTTAACCATTGGAAATGCTAGCTATATTCATGATCAAGTCCAAGAAGCATTGTCAATGCCAGATGATTGAGGTGAGGTATACACATGCTTTAGTATTTAGATAGAGCTTAGTTTTGATAAACTTTTCTGCAAGCTCTACGTTTTTTTAATTATAGATTTAGTTTCATTTTTGTACTTGGTCTTAATTTCTAATTATGCTAACAAGTTATAGACATGCCTATGAGGTATAACATAGTAGATGGAGTGGCCAAGTTGTTGAAAGTTAATGACAAGGCTTCAATGTTACTTTGACTCTTACCTATCACCACATAAACAATGTCTTCCTTCTTATTCTCTTCTTCATTAATGGTGACCATAAAATTAGGATTCATTTCAACCTATGTTGAGGTGAAAAACTTATTTGCTTTGGTGTATATATTATTGAGTCTTATGATAGAGAAAGCTCATGTTATTGTAATTAATCTTATTGTTGATATAGCTTAGGTACTTTTTTATTTCTGGTTTTTTTTAGTAAATTTATTGAATTAATTATTGCATTAGTTTGTGAGGACCGATGCCTATTAGTTCACTTCCTAATGAGAGATGTATGTGGAAAAAAAAAATCTTATGCTCATTGTATCTATGTTAATATGTTATATGCATTATGGGTTGTATTTTTTTTCCTTTCCTATTTTCGTGAATTCAAAATCATGATAGTTGAACCTCCATGTAAGAAATTCCTAGAGTTGTTGTTGAGTGATAATTTTCTTAATGCTTGCAAGTTCTACCATAGTGATATGCCTAGTACCCAAGAGTTCAAAGAGAAACCTTTTGTAGTCAAATACCACAATATTATCACTATCTAGTTATGAAGGAAGCACCGACAATTATAGTAACAATTAATCAATGAAGCACTTGAAAACAAACAATTAATTTGTTTTTCATTTGTTTGCTCCTCATTGTTTCTATAAATTTTGGATGTTTCCTCCATAACTTAATGGTGATAATATTGTGGAATTTGGAAACAAAAGGTTTGTCTTTGATATCTTAGGTTTTTTAAGCAGCCATAATCCTTGTCTCCTTTTATTTCCATGTGTAAAGTAAGGGGAAATGATAATTATTTGTTTTATATTTATTTTCCTCCAATTTATTGAACAATATATTCTTTTTATTTACTTTCTCTTCTTTTCATGTTTTTTATGTATTTTCTTTTTTCTCATTTTTTTCATCTAAAAAAAGTTTAAATTTGATTAAACGGTTTATTAATTACTGGATAAGTCGTAAGAAAAAATATAATTTGTGTTATCGTTAGCCCTAATTTTACATTTATCTTTACAAACAGGCGCGCACCAGTTAAGCATAACTGTAAGTCTTCAATAGAAAAGTAAAAAAAAATAGTCTTTATAATTGAAAGCATGTATATTTACAAAACAAACAAAAATTAAAGGCATTGATTTAAGCAAAATACATCTAGAAACCATATACTACTTTTATAATTTCCTTTCCAGGGCAATAATTGTCTTTTTCCCATCGCTATTTCGTGTTAGGGAAGGAGTCTTGCGTTATGAAGAGATTCCAAAGGTAGAATCAAAACAAAGTCTTCAACAATGTACTATAGTTCTTGAAAAGACCCATTTTGTTCATTAGCTATAGCTTGAGATACAGCTAGTTTTGTTTGTCTGATTATGTATCTTACACCCATTAATTGCCTTCTCATTACGCATATGTCCTTGGACTCCACTTATTGACGACATTTCTGTCCCACTGGCTAAGTCTCCATGTCTTTGTGCTGAACATCACAGCCGCTTTGTGCGTGACTGATTAGTTCAAAGCAATGTCATGTTTTGCTTTGCGAAATCCTCTGTTTAATTCCATGCCCATCATAGTTCACAACCATTTTCCTACGCACACGCTTGCTGTTTGACTTATTTTGATGAAAAACAAAATATTTTAGGGTAATGGGATGGTACTAGTCTTGTAAAAAGGATGAGAGAGATACCAAACTGACTATCAAAGAAATGTCAAGAGGAATCTTATGATAAATAATATTCTTTCTAATTTTGGATTTTTAAGTATGTTGAATGAGATCACGTTATGCATATAGTGGATTCAATTATTAGGATAAGATTTTATTGTTATTGTTAAATATGTAGTCCAGACATCAAAATTCATTAAACTCAAAATATGTTTCATAGACTTAGGGTCTATTTAGATAATTTATTCCATAAATACTGAAAAGAAAATAAGAAAAAATGAAATAATTGTTTCTAGAAATTTAAAATTAACTTATACATAAATTAAAAATCAAATCAGTGTATAGACAAGTTAATACCAGAGAGAATTTCACAAATAAACTTATAAAGAAACTCTTCTTATTTTATTTTTGTAAAAATATCTATGGAGAAGTTAATCCAACAAATACCCTTACATGTAAACGAATAAGAGGCCTATAGCCGCAGTTTATCAAATTCAAAATTTTATTTTATTTTGTTTAATCAGCTCCTCTGTGTTACACTTAAGTACTTGGCTAATTGGAACCAAGGTACATGTCCCATAACCCTTTATAATAATCACACTGTGGGTTCTTAGGCTCATGCATGACACTGCCTTAAAAGGAGACAAAAAGAAAAGGAAGCTATATATATGCACACATATGTTTTATATATGTAGCACCCACAAATAATTGACTCAGTCTATGTTATTGAATCAATCTTTTCAAAGCACATTTCAGACAGACATTAACATACATTACATTAGACTGAAATGTGAGAATGATTAGTTAATTATTCTCTCCATAGTGTACATGAAACTTGGAAAAAGCAAATTCTAAAAATATTCAATCTGATCAATACATGGTTGAAGATTACGGAAGTAACTAAAGCAATTGGCTTTCATCAAAGTGGAAGTCCTCGGTGCTGCAGAAATGAGAAGAGAATATCCCAAAATCCATGTCCAAACTTCTCGAGCCAGTGCATGAATACACAGTATCTGCATTTTCAGATGCTATTTTCAAACCTGCAGGCTTGTCATTGGATAGTTCAAAATCCTTGAAATCAGACCAAAAGTTAGCATCTGTGAGATCACTTGGATCAGTCTCATCGTTGGGATATTCTTGTTTTACAATCAGGCTTTGTGATCCAATAGTGGAATCATGTTCATTCGGCACATCATTTGCGTCAGGACCAAGAAATGAGTCCCAAGTTTCAGAATGTGTCACCATTTGTGGAGCCTTGAGGGTGTCTTTGCATGTGTGAAAGCCAATGTACGTAATGGTGTACATATCAGGATTCTCTTGTATCCGTTGCACTTGTTTGGTTGCTCGGCAACCTTGTTCAAACTTCCTAGTGCACCTGAAGTAACTCCTGCAAAATTATTTATCAATGAAATGGTGAGTTAAAAAGTAATAGAAGACAAGTTTTTGAAACAAATTAAACTCATTGTGCCCACGGAAATACTGGTAAATTTGAGTGTCCTAAGAAGTAGTCTCAGTGTACAGCAAAGTTTCATAATTCGGGTTTCTGCATTAATTAGTTTCCAGTTGCCGTGTTTGAGTTTAGTTTCTACATTTGGTAGATCAGAAAAGGAAATGTTCATACTTGCAACAGAAATAACACAGAAAAAGAAGTGTTCTACTAGCATTTCCAATTATAATTAATATTCTTTTTAAGATGATGTTTCTATATAAATCACTCTGTTGGTCAACCTGTTTTCTTTGGCAATGGAAAGAAAGGAAAGGAACCAAAAATAGAAAAATACGATGAGTAGTGATGCAATTTTTGCACAAATTAAACGAGTGAATGTCTTTCCTTAGTAGGAAAAAAAAAGACTGTGCAAGAAAAATGGAAAATGATTATTACCTGGGAAATTGAGAATTTAGGATTTCCTTTTGTCCGTACTTTCTCCATGCATGATTATCATCAGTAGTTTGGGCAACTATGGTCCATGTCTGTTCAGTCTTCCTGCGCAGCAATTTAAGATATAGCATGCATGTTATTTGGTGTAATAATATATCATTGTTGGAGAATCAGAATATGCAAAGAAAAATAATCGTTCCTCGTTGTTTTTATTTTTAAATTATCAAATTATGTAACACAAGGTAAAAACAAAAAGGAGATAGAGAAAAAAAATACTTTTCAATATAAATATGAAGGAAAGTATATAAAAAAAATTATGTGAAATAATTGCATTGTGCCATGCGATCATATCAAGGCAGGCCACTCCACTATAAGCTAAAATAAAGGAACCCACTTGAAGCAAAACTCTTGAAAATTCCTAGCACTATCAAAATCAACGGATGAGAACTCACTACATTAATTCTCAGTATTAAAATATTTCAAAAGTCCAATCAACTTAACCTCAAAGCTTCAATGTTGTTGTTTTTTTTCGTTCAAGAAAGATAATCTTTACTCATATGTATAAGATGACTATAACTAGTAAACTGTCCGTACACATCTCAATTCACCAAATCCTCTAGGCACCACCCCAAATTCCTGACACACAACCTTTGTTGACTGAGGAAGTCATAAGATAACAACATCCACATAATATAACCCCATTTAGATAAGTTTCACTACAACTATTCTTAAGTGAAGAGAAAGAAAAAATTGCCGGAAACTAAAATTAACTTATGCATAACGTAAAATCAGTTTAGATCGGAGAAGGAGAAAGAAAAAAAAAAGACCTTCTTTTATAGGACCCTCTCCGATCCTTTGATCCCTTCTTACTCTCAGTTGAACCCTCAGACCTCGGATCAATGCTTTCCACCTGCGAGGCATCTTCTCCGGAAATTACAAGATTCTGAGCAACTTCGTCACGATGATGATCACCACTTATTGCAACCTCGGAAGAAGTCAACACAGAGAGAGTTTCAGTGAAAGATCTCAGCACATTGGCCACAAGTTCCTTGGCTGAAACAGACCCGTCAGGGCCAATAGGCTTCTGAAGCAGAAACTTGAGCTGAGTGGCATAATCTCGACCCTGAACAAGTTCTCTAATGACCCTTTTCCTCTTTGTTGCTGAGGAACTTCTTGGGAAGAGAATACTCATTACTCGGTCTCTACTGGATGGCTAAGGATCTGTTGTGTGTTGAAGTTGTGACTTGTTATATATTTTTTCTTGGAAATTTTTGGTTTGGCTATGGACTAGGGAATAGTGAAAGAAAGAAAGGGGTGGGGTTTTGCAAGGAAAGAGAGATACGAGTGAATGGAAAATGTCCGGAAGGGAGGGAGTGATGTTGAAATGTTGGAGAGAAAAAAAAATTCCACAGATAATAACTACTTTACTTGGCTTACAAAGCTAACCATGACGTTGCTTCCATGATGCAAGGGTGACGCTCCTGTAAATTTACTATTCCTTTATTTTTTTGTTCTTCGTGTGACAACTGTTTTTTTATTTTTATTAATACAGTTGGATAAAAAAAAAGGTCACTGTTTGGGTTGTACTCAACCAAGTTGCTCGTTTTAATGCTTATTAAATTCGATCTGTCTTTGTTTTTATCTGTGTATAACGGTGTATAATAACGGTGTATAATAAACTTACGTCATCATTTAATTATAATTTATTATATATAATAAATTTATTAATATTTATAATAATTATCATAAAAATACTTAATTATTTATAATTTAATAATAATATAATATAATTTTACACCATTAATATATTATCATTAAATTCAAAAAATAATATTTTTGCTTATAAATTATGCTAATTTTAAGTTAAATTATTTTATATTTTTTAAAATTAGTTAATAAGTTTTAATTGGATTTTAAATTATTTTTTTAATTGGATTCTTTATTTTATATTTGTTTCTTAATTAAAATCTTTCATCTAAATATTGTTATGAAAAATTAACCACGATAACTTAATCAGTCCATAAAGCTACATCGTCACATCTCTAGATGACGTTATTATTTCCAGAATTTAATATTATCACTTGTGCACTACAGTGATTTTTTTTATCTCTCCACGTCTATATTCTCACATATCCACTCTTTGGACAAGTTTTCTAGCATATGAAAGTTTTAAACTAATTTTCTCAATCATAGTTCCACTCAACTCAAATTTTCTTTTATAAGTTCATCAACCATTAATAAAGTATCCCCTTGTTCTTTATTTACCCAATGATAAAAATAAATATCAGATTTTGTGTACTACAAAATGTTATATACATATTAATGAATAAAAAATCTTAATTGTTATGTTTGTCCTTATTGGTATAATTTATGTTTCACAAAATTTGAACAGATAATACTTTAATTTTTTTATTAGATATTGAACAGATAGTACAAAATCTATTTTATACACATACCACAAATATCATAAAAAAGAAATATTGTCTAAGCTAACATAGGATCACTATGACTATGGTCTATGAGCCATTATTACAAAGTTTGTGCGAACAATCCAATTCATTTTAATAACAATGTTTAAATATGTTTTTGGCTAAGATAAATTAGTGTTTTTGTTAATTTTGATACTTCTAAATTTATTTTTTTAATTTTAGTTTCTGTTAATTAATGTTTTTCTTATTTTGATTTTTGTAAGTTTTTTTTAATCCTTTTAAGTTTGTGATTTTTAATTTTAGTTTCTTTAAAATTTATAGTCTCACAAGTTCGTGTTTACAAGAGAGACCAAAATTAAAAAAATACAACTTATATAAAACAAAACTGAACAAAATATTTTATAAAAACCAAAATTTATAAAATTTAAAATTAAACAAAATATTTTACAAGAATTAAAATTAAAAAAATTCACTTACGTGCACGAAAAATATATTTAAAGCTAATATATATATATATATATATATATATATATATATATAATTTTATCAGCTAGCCAGGACGGATGTAGGTTAGGGGGTGGGGGGCTGATTTTTTATAATCTTATCTTTTTACAATAAATGATATTTTAATATTATATAAAGTAATTGATTTTATAGACGATATTATAATATTATAGTAATTAATTTTATTTTATGGGTTTGAATTTAGACATAATAAATACTGAAATGTTTTTTATCTTTTACTTAATTTTGATAAAATATTTTATTATTCTTTAATAAGTGCCATTGTAAAGATAATGATATTTTACTTTATTTTTTAGATAAATATTTTATTTCCTTTTTATTGTGTTTATTGGAAGATATTTGTATTTTTTTTCTCTTTTTAAATAAACTACTGGAATATCATTTGTTTTTTCTGTATAATTTGTTATTACTATTTTAAAAATAATAAATTATTGTATTTTCAATCAAATGAGTTTACTAGTCTTTCCTTTATATTAATTTGAATATTAAATGTTTTGTTTATTAATCCTTGGCAAACTTATGTACACTAATATAAAATATTGACACCTTAAGTTTCAAAACATGCAAACTAACTTTCTATTTTTCTATCACAATTCTTTCTCTTTGTTTTTCTCCTCTTTTTATTGGTCATTGTTGGTGAGTTGCTAATGTGCCTTTTAAATTGAGTTCATGGATCTAAACACATTGATTTATAAACTTTGGAAAAATAAAATATAATTTGGTTAAAATAATTTACTTTTTCATTTTTATTTAAAATATTATTAATGCATGAAAATAACACTTGTTATATTATTTTTTATTTTGAAAATATTTATTTTGAAAAACACTAAAAAATTGAATGTAAATTCAACCATAAATATTTTTTATTATATGCAAAAGAGATGTTTTCATAAATTATTTATGTAAATAATGTTTTGAAATATATAATTACTAATAGTTTATATGAAAATTGATACATATATATTTATTGAAATATCTATGTAGAATAAAAAATAATTATTAAGTAAAATTAAATTTTATACTTGGTCCCCCCTCCCACAGGACTGTGGCTCCGTCCCTGCAGCTATCCAGATTGTATATATCAATTGATTAATTTATTAGTATGACATAAGTAAATATTAACACAATTAACAATTATAAAAGACACAATTAATAAATAATTTTTTTCTTAATCATGCTAACACGAATGAGGGTTTATCCTCGATTGTGTGTGTATATATACAGATAAATGTTAGAAGAAATAGAAATTGCTTTAAATTTTCTATCCCTCGAAGAAATTCAGTATCCGAATAAAAAGGGTCTGATAACATCACAAATCATATTATTAGCATGATTCCAGTTTAATTTTTATCTAAAAAAAGAATACACCAAGTTAAGCAAACTTGAATCTTTAAGATTTTTTATTACTGCCTAGCAATTTAAGGGGGAGATCCACCCCAGTATTGTTTTTTATCAGAAAAAAAAAAGGTTGTATTATGTTGTTGTACCATCCCTTTTACAGAGTGTATATTAGGAGCCCAACCTATATATATTATGCAGACTCCCTCTGCATAATGCAGAAATTTTGTGGATAAAACAAAACATTATAGTCAACAAACCCCACATGCTAAAATGACTATATATACAGTTACAACTCAAAAAAATTGTACTCCATATCCCTTTAAAGATTCCTTCAAAAAGTGTTCCTTATGTAAACTGTATCCAGTAATCCCAATATATTGCCCACTGTTATCTCCTTTCTCTCCATACCGTTCCACAGATGCCACCCAAAAATAAGTATGTACAATTACACGTCGTATCGTATAATGTTGATAGATAAAAAGAAATAAGAAAAAAATATACATTAAATTAGTTTAAAAAATAATGTGTTTTTAATTAATTTCTACAATTACTAAATGTTACAACTTTAATCCTTATTTTTTTGTAATTTCAAAAACGAAAAATAGCCTTCATTTAATGCAATAAGTAAAATTATTGTATATATTAAAATAAGATAAAAAAAAAAGTTATGCATTAAAAATATAAAAAATATTATCTACTCATTCAATCACAACCCACCATATATATATATATATAATAATTTTATTAACTTTTAAAATAATCATTTTAAAATAATTCAAATAATAATTTTTTATTGAATAACAATCTAAAATTACATTAAACTCTTAAAATAATTTTTCTTATAATTTCAAAATAAAATCGTCACTTATAATTTGTAAACCAATTCAATATTTTGACCAAATAAGCCAATTTAATATATTCCTCGACAGAAAAGAAAAATACATGACTGTTGCCAAATTTTATTGTTATCCGTCACGATCCAACTGTCCAACTAGCTAGGCATACGGTCTTGGACACACACGTAACCAAGCTTTTTACGAGTACCATTCATCATCACGATGTTTAATTAACTCTGCCTCCGATTTGGTTTTGGTGAATTAAGACAGAAATTTTCTCATACAAAGAAGAATCACGCTCTTGAAACCTTAAGAAAGGAGGATAAGAAAAATATTTTTCAATACATTTTTTTATACAATAAATTTTAACCAATAAAAAAGAATATATTTAGAGGAATATTAAATGTATTCGTAGCACCTCTCACCTTTAATAAATAATTAATAGAAAATTATGAATAGATACTACAATGTTATATTGTTATTTAACATTAAAAAGAGAAAAAAAGAAAAGAAAAATAATTCAATTACATAAATTATATTAGGTTTAATTATTCTTTTGTTCCTTACACTTATTCATACTTTGCATTTTAGTTTTTATACCTAAAAAATTTATATCTTAGTTTTTATATGAGGATTTTTTTATATATTTTAGTTCATGTCATTAGCTACCAAGTAATACCATTTGTGATAAATTCTTTAAATCGCCACAATATGAAGTTCTAAAATATTTAGAATTTTTTCTTTTAAAATGAGACAAAGTTGATTAAGACAAATGCTAATGTGCATGAAGCAATTTTCACAACCCGCTAGATTGGCCTAGTGGTGGAAGATTGAAATAGAATGTATGAAATCATAGGTTTAAACTTGAGTGAGGTCATTATAACATGTTAATTTGTGCATTTCGTGCAATATTCTTTCTTTACAAATAGCACGAAAGATTTGCATAACAACCCATAGTAAGAAAGTTAATAAATACAATAAATGATAGAAATAAATCACTATTGATATAGTTGATGGTTCCAAGAATAAATGTACAATTAAAATACAATCAGAAATTTTCATTCATATTTATTTTCATAAAAAAAAACTCTCATAAACGATGACGACATAATTTTTTTTACGGCATTTTAATTAAATTCATGTTTCTTTTAGTGATAAGTGCCCCTAACCATTCATTGAAATGATAATATTTAAGAATAAAAATGCCAGGCTACTACATGGCATAAATCACAAATTAAGGCTATGTGCGATAAAATTATATGAAAATTAGTTAAAAAATTAACTAATGATTAAAAACTGAAAATTATCTTATTAAATCATAAATATTTGTTTGTTTGGTAACATTATCTATCAAAGTAGTCAAAAATTATAAAATTATAAAAATAATAAATTTTTGTCTTAAGTATAAAAGATTAAAAAGAAAATCTAATAAATATTTAAGGATAACAAGGAAATAAATATAAAAAAGAAACTAAAAGCTAGCATTTTTCAAAACATACCTTAAGTAGTGTTTCAAAAAATATTAAAAATTATTAACAAGTGTTTGGTAAAACTAACTAAAAGTTAACTAAAAGTTGAAAAATCAACTGCTGGAAAGCTAGTTAGTAACTTAAAGCTAAAAAACTAATTTATTAAATTATAAGTGTTTGGTGAAACTAATTGTTGAAGTAACTAAAAAATATACAATAAAAAAATAATAAAGTTATGATTTATTTAAAAATGGTAACCAAAAAATTGGATAAATATATTGAGGATAAAAATGAAAGAAAATATAAAAATTTAGAAGTTAATGTTTTAAAAAACACTACTTCAAGAAACGTTTTAAAAAATATTAAAAGCTACTAAAAAAATTTGTTTATCGAATAATCAAACAAACTTTTCAGTAGTAAAAAAAAGTTAAAAACTAATTAAAATATCTTAAGAACATGATTAAAACTTGTTTACCAAACCATCAAATATATTTTTTAGCTTGAAGCAAACTTAAATACCTTGTTAAACACATTCTAAAACACTCTTTTACCTTGTGTTTGGATAAGAAATTTCAAAATTTCAAGAAATTTGAAATGTCTAGAATTTGAATTGCTTTGATTTTAATTTCCTTCATTTTTCAAATTCTTTATTTGAATAAATCAATTCAAATGTCTTCCATTTTAAATTCTTTGTTTGGATAGGACAATTCAATTTCCTCCATATGCAAAATTTCAATTTTCTCCATATGCAAAATTTCAATTTTATATTTTAAAAAGATGAAATTTTAATATTAAAACTTTATAAAAAATACACACAATCTAATTTTGAAATATTAATTAAAAAATCTTTTCAATTTTTAATAATTTATAAATATAAAATACTGATAATTTTGACTAGGGTTGTTTTACCTGACCACAACCAGTGATGTTTTTAAACCGACATCAACCAAGGCTATTTTTTGGTTGACATCAAATATGGTTTTTTTTGTCAAAGTATATCGGGAATATTTGTCAGCTGGCATCAACCGGGGCTATTTTTTGGCTAACGTTGGTTGAGTCTATTTTTCAGTCGATGTTGGCTAGATTTTTTTGCTAACGTTGGCTAGGGTTTATTTGGCCAACACCGGCTAAGATATTTTCGAATGACATTGACCAAGACTATTTTTAGCCAACGTCGGCCTAAAAAATCCTAGCAGGCGTTGTCTATCAAATATCGGCTAAAAAATAGCTTGGTCGATGCTGACCAATATAACCTGCTCGATGTCGACCGAAAAACATCATTGGTCAACATTGGCCGAAAAATCCCTAGTCGAAGTTGGCTAAAAAATAGCCCTGACCAATGTCAGATAAAAAATCCTACCCAACATCGGCTATAAAATAGTCTTGGCTGATGTTGGCTAAAAAAATAACTCTGACCGACGTCGATCGAAAAAACTCTAGTGGATGTCGATTGTAAGAACTTAGTCGATGTTAACTAAAAATAGTCATGTCCGATGTCGGTCAAAAATACCTAGTTGGTGTTAGCAGAAAAAACCTTAGCCAACATCAACCAAAAATCCTAGCTAAGGTGATTAAGAAATAACTATGGTTGATGTTAGCCATAAAAACCTAGTCGATGTCAGCAAAAAAATCCTAACCGACGTCGGCTAAGAAAATCTAGTTGACATCAGCCAAAACCCCCTAACTAACATCGACTAAAAAATAACCCTAGCCGATATTGGCTAAAAAATAGCTTTGGTTGATGTTAGCTGGAAAAACCTAGCTGACGTCGACTGAAAAACCCTAACAGGTGTCTACTAAAAAGTTAGTCATGATCGATGTCAGTAGAAAAAATCTAGCCGGCGTCGCCAAAAAAATCATTGGTCAACATCAACTGAAAAAACCTAGATGACAACGATCAAAAAAATCCTTAACCGACGTTAGCAAAAATTTCCCATGACTAATGTCAGTAGTAAAATAACCGTAACCAACATCATCTAAAAAAAACTTAGTTGATATTGACAAAAAATAGCTTTGGTTGACATCATACGAAAAAATTTTGATCGAAAAAACCTCGACCAACGTCAGTGAAAAATAACTTATGTCGATATCGGTCGTAAAAACTTTGGTCACCCGTAGTTGTGAGTGTTGGACGATAAAGAGTCGTGAGCAAGAACGTGAGTTAGATTGAGTATCTCCAAAAAAAGAATTTTAAATTCTATATTTTTTAGAAAATTTGAAATTTTATTGTTTTAGTCTATCAAAATGATTCATAATAATACTAAAAATTAAATCTCCTTACAAATGCTCTATCCAAACAAGCTATTTTATCCTGAATCATTTTAAATTTCTTGAAAAATGAATTCTCCTACTTAATTGCTCCATCCAAACACATTATTAATGATTACCAAAAAAAATCATTATATTTTTTAAATAAAAATTACCAAAACTCAGATCATTACACAGATTGGCCAAGTCATTTTTAAATTAAATAGTATTATTAGTTAGATTCTTGCCTTAACTATATTTTTTTTATAGTAAAGAGCAGTTATTTTGTTCAATGGAAGAACGAGCATTTACATCGTGTTGTTGCAGCAAATAGCTCTAAAATGCTAGGAGCCTCATTTATCCAGCAACTTTCACGTGTAACAAAAGCTCTAAAAAAGCCTTAACTAGACCTTATGTCGCATTGAATAATTAATTTATTTGGAGCAAATTATTTTCAATTCAGTATTTTTGGTTTTCGTACGTTGGAATCTGGTAGATGTACGTACGACTGGAGAATTGAATTTTTCAAGCCCCGTGCTCCTTAGACAGGCTTGCGTTTTAAATCACAAAATATATGTACAGGCATTAGGCTTAATTGACGAAAGGGCGTATCATTAAAAGAGAAAAATATGCAATTAATATTACAAAACATGGAATCAAAATGAGTAATAATATAAAAATATGAGATAAAATGTGTAACATTATAAAATATAAAAATAAATGTGAGAAACATAACAAATTATAAGTTTAATTATTCTTTTATTCTCTATTGTTGCAACAACTTTTCTCCTCGGGTTATACTCCAAGATGAATTTTACTTTTAGTATCATCAATTTTATCTTATAATAATCACCATTCAATGAGAATCTTTACTTGCTTGTTATTTTTATTTAAAAGTTAATCTCACAAATATATTGAAGAAACTAGCAAAAGAAGAAAAAATATCCAAAGATATATTTCACCATTAAAAATATCATCAATTATTGGTGTACTGACTAATGAACGAGACAGGTCATTAAAAAGATATAAATATCATTGGCCAGAGAGGCTCATTAAAATTTGGAAGTTACAAAATGGCCAATGGGATTTGCAGGGCCTACCAACCATATGATTGCAACTGAAAATTGCTTGTTCAAAGCCGAGTTCTTAGGATCTCTAATGTGTTATTGTTGTTTCCATAAATTTCAATTGTTAATTTTTGGTTATAGAGGAGAATCCAACCCATAATCTTCCTCTGAATCTCTTGTTTCTCAGCTACTCAATCCACATTATATCGTTTGTTTCATGTGTTTTGTGCGCCGGATTCAATTCGTGAATATGTCACATCTAACTCAATCCAATTACTTTCATTCGATTATATATAATTAAATTACTACAATAAAAACTTTAAATTAAGAACATTTCATTCTCAAGTTAATATATTTTTATTTTGAAGTAATATATTTTTTTATAGTTTATTTTAAGGTAATATATTTTTTTATGAATGATCCTTTGAGTATATATATGTTTATGATTTATCTTTGTTTATCTGTTTGTTATTTGAGTAGTATAGTATTTTATGAATATTATTTTTAAAAATATGTTACTATTTTGTCAAAAAAAACATCCTTATTATTTTTTAATTTAAGAATTTCTTTAATTTTTTAAGACTTAAAGAAATAATAATTTTTTAATAATCCAAAATGATAATTAGCCCAATCCAATTAAAATTAGATTAAATTAAATTGAATTAATAAAATAAAAAAAATAAACTCAATTCAACCCAATTAAATTTAATTAAATTAGATTAAAATATATATAAAACTCAACGTAACTCAAATCACCTACCCTCCTACCATTATCTATGCCATTTCCTCCAGGACTCCAACCATTGGTGGATCGTACCATCTTTTGGTTTATTAGTTGATGGTTACCCATCTTTTGGCCCCTTATAATACCCAACCTATTGGGTGTGCGGCAATTATATATGCCACATCTCCTCCAACCATAGGTGATCGTGTCATCTTTTAACCAATTATATAGAGAGAGATGTGATTAAATTATTCTTAAAACAAAGTTATGTGTTAAAATGAATTTATTTAATCAAGTATCAAATAATTTCCATATTTTATAAAAAAAAAATTGTACACTTGTGAACGGTTTTAGATTTTTTAGCCAACTTCAGGTCGAGTGTTGATTGAGTAGGCAAATCACATTTGAGGAAGAATACCTTATACCGATTTTCCCTCTTTGGCTTTCAAACTCAATGGTATGGGAATGCAATAGTCTTGAGCTATTGGATCGACCATAGGTCTATTGTAGACTAAGCTCAAATCAATCTTAATCTAACTCAAATTTTGGGTCAAATACTTAACTCTTTGGCTGACCTTAAGTTCATCATAAGATGATCTCAACTCTAGACCGAGAGTAAAATTTCCTGCACTCTTACTATTATTTTCTATACTTTTTCATTGCATTATGAAAAGTCCTCAAAATACAAGCTCGATGGACTATCTAAATAAATAATAATGAGTTTGATTTCATTAAAATTCTATTGAAAGCATGCATTAAATGGACTACATTTTATTGTTCCCTAAATTACTATCTATAAGTTGAATGGGCCAACTTACGTCAGTTAGCCCAATGAAAAGATGGTAACATTGCAACAAATTTTGTTAAACCACGATCTGCCTTATCGAACCAAAAAATATATAATATAAGCGCTGTCTTATTTTACAAGAATTAACTAAACCAGTAATTTTAAACCCAACATCGTTTTACGCTATCCTTTTTCCTTTTAACTAAAATAACAGTTCAATATAAAAAAATAACTAAAAGAGAATATATTATAATTTTGAAAAGTTAAATTATGTGTTGTTTTTTAATTTAAGGTGAAATAGAGAGTATACATGATTTCATTTCCTTTTTATTTTTTATATGTTTATATCTCTGTAAGGCTTTGATTATATGAAGCAAGAATACTTTGCTATATATTCCTGTGCACCATCACCAATTATTAGTATCGTGCTAGGGAAACAATAACATGGAAGCAAGATGGGCTTCTAGCCCCTTTTATACATAAAAATAAATAAATGAAAGCAAGGACCACATCAGTATTCTTTTCATCCCAATTCAATCACATCCATAGCTATGCATGTCATCCAGTAATAAGAATTTTTTTATAAAGTGTCATCCAGTAATAAGAATTTGATGGGCCTAGTTTTAAGAAGCAGTCAAGCCCAAGATTCGGTATTTTGGTAATGTAGCAATTTCAAATTCTAAACCTGACATTAGTGTTGTATTTTGTTTATTGGATAGAAATAGAAAATAAAAATATTTAAATTAAAGTTGACTGTAAAAATGCAGGATCCACTTAAAACTATCATTATTTCTCTCTTTAATAAACAGAGCCTAGAAGTGCAGTGGCTTCTACTAGTCTAATAAACAATAACCTCTTTGATTCCAGAATAAATCTGTGAATTTGACTGCTCCAAAACTCGGGGGCTATTTTAGTCTCTAAACTTGTTCTTTTTAAAAGAAATGCTTTCTTTAAAAAAAAAAGTTTGGCATAAATAGTTAACAGAAACGGAAAAATCTTTTATTTTCGTATTATTTTTTATAAACTAACACTCAATTACCCAATCAAACCGTTTACATTGTAAATTGTTTCAAGCCTAGTTGGTAGGTTATGAAGTTAACAACTTCTATGATAAAATTGAAAAGTGAGTAAAGTTCATAAAAAATAATCTCTTTTTCTGTGCTTTGTGAGCGCCATGATCTCAAAAAGGTGCAGGGTTAGTTATGCATTCATTTTTCATGGTGTTTATTTTTAAGTAAATCTTCATAGTATTATTTTTAGAAGCATTTTACTAACACATTTTTTCACACACTCGTTTTAATACATTATATTTTTTAATTTAATAAAATTTATAAAATTATAAATGAGTTTAATATATAAGGACTAGTATAACTCATGTGGTCAACTTAAAATATGTTATGTGGTTAACTAACATATTTACTAACTTTAAGTGGTGAGGGGAGAAGAGGAAGGAGAAGAAGTTGTAAGTTCAAATCCTCTATTAAAAAATGTAACAATTAACAACTAACATGTATTACTAAAAAACATAAACTTTAACAATACATTAATAAAGTTATTTTTGTTATAATGGTATAACCTCCTCATATTTTATGTTGACTCATGATTAATACAAGCCCGTCCAATATGATACAAGCCTAATAAGTTCATTTTTAATCCTAAATCTTTGAATCTTTTTTATTATGAGATGAGTCGTCACACAATTATCTTTTAATTTGTGATGAGTTGCATAGTTCTCCTCCTTGATATTCATAAAAGCAATTTTTATTTTCAAATCCTCCATCTTCTTCATTTTTCCTCTTTTCTTTACATATATGTGTCCTTGTCCCTTTTCTCCTTATTTCTTGTCCTTAATCTTTTTATATGGGTTGTTGGCATGTGGTTTAGATCTTATCAATACATATTTTTCAGTATAAGTTATTTTTTATGATACAATTGAAATTTGAGTCGTTGAGTTATTCAGATTAATTCAATTTGTCATCGATTTGATGACGTTAATACCAACTCAAAAGTATATCTAATTTGATGAGTTGACTAGACAAGTAACAATTTTGATTTGGTTTTGATCATTGGTAAGAAGATTAATTGATTATACTATGTAGTATGAATGATGGTTTCTAGTCTCTGATGTCAATTTCATTTCCAGGCTTAGGTTAGTTGTCGTGTATGTCAATGAATATTACTTAGTGGTGTCTATTTTGATTGTATCTTGAATTGATTTTTGAAATGTTTGATTAAAGACAAAAGACAATCGTTCTAAATTCATAGTTGGACGATAGATTGAACATGTGCTATGTGATTTTGCATCTTAATACCTCACTTGCAATTATGTTTATACATTGATTCTTCATGTGAGTTTTTGAACATTGATTAATGTGGAAAATAAGATTAAATAAATATTAAATTCAAAAATAATTAAACACTCACTAGTCACTTAATTATCTTCCACTTTATAGAATGTAGCATATGTGGTTTGTATTGGATCAAACACTTACTACTAGGCCAAAAGCTATAACTATTAGCAAGGGCACAACTTTATTTCCTTAAAAATTCTGAGAGTTGCATCAAGCCCAAGGGGTTGTGCTTATTGTAGGCCTCATGTTGCGGAGGAGTGTTAAGCCCATCTAATTCACGAGAGAAGTCATATGTTAAGCCAATAGTTTGAGATGCCTTTTTTTAAGCTTGATGCAAATTTAACCATTGGAAATGATAGTTATATTAATGATTAAGTCCAAAAAGCCCTGTTAGTAGCACATGATTAAAGTGAGTTTATACACATGTTTTGGTATTTAGATGAAGTTTAGTTATGCTTAGCTTTTCTAGGAGCTCTACCTTTTTAAAATTATATATTTAGTTTTAGTTTTGTACTTAGTCTTATTTCAAACTACCCTAACAAGTTATATACATGCCTACGAGGTATAGCATGGTAGATGGAGTGGTCAAGTTGTCGAAGGTCAATGACAAGGGTTCCATGTTACTCTCCTTTTACCTATTACCTTACACACAAGATATTCCTCCTTATTCTCTTCTTTACTAATGGTGACCATAAGATTAAGACTCATTTCAATCCACTGAATCTTTAGTTATATATGTATTTCCTATTTTTCTATTTGCAATAATGTATTTGTATGATCAATTAAGGTGAAAAAACTTGTTTGCTTCGGTGTATATGTTATTGTTGACTTATGAAAAAGGAAGAAGGAAAACTTATGCTATTGTAGTTAATCATCAAGCTTAGTTCACTTTCTAATAAGAGAAGTGTGTGGAAAAAACAAATGAATGTGTTCATTATATCTATGTTAATATGTTATCTGCATTATGGCTTATAAATTTTTTCTTTTTATATTTTCGTGAATTCAAAATCATGATAGGTGAGCCTCCACATAAAAAAATGCTAATAGTTGTTATTGGGTGAAATTTTTCTTAATACTTGCAGTTCCAACTATGGTGTTATGACTACTTGCCAGGAGCTCAAAAAGAAACCTTTTGTTTCCAAATACCACAATATTGTCACCATTAAGTTATGAATGAAGGACTCAAAAATTAAACAATAATTAATCAATTAAGCACTTGAAAACAAAAAAATAAATATTTTCCATTTGTTTACTAGTTGTTACTATATTTGTTAGGTGCTTCTTTCATAATTTAATGGTGATAAATATTGTGGTACTTGAAAATAAAAGGTTTCTCTTTGGCTGTTAAGCATAACACCATTGTTGGACTCATAAGCATTAAGAAAATTTTCACACAATGACAACTCTTGGTAATTCTGACATAGAGGCTCATCTTTCATGATGTTGAATTCACGAAAATGAGAAAACAGAATAAAAATTCATAAGTCATAATGCAAAATAACAAATTAGCATGAATATGTTAAACACAATAAATTTTTTTCATGTCTCTCTTGTTAGGATGTGAACTATTAGACATCAGTCCCCACAAGCTAAGACAATAATTACTCCAATCAAATTTACTAAAGAAGTCCAAAAATAAAAAAGTACACATGATATGACAACAATAAGATTAATTACAATAACATAAGTCTCCCTTGTTGCTTCTTCACAAGGCACAATAATATATACACCAGAGCAAAAATACTGTTTACCTTAAGTGGTGCACCAAATTTATTATTGTAAACATGAAAATATGAAATATATATATATATATATATATATATATATATATATATATATATATATATCAATGCAAAGTTTGAAAATGAGTCATAATTTTAATGCATAGTTCTTGGGGTTTTCTTATCTAGGACTTTATTTTGCTTTCTATGAGTTTTTTGTTGTAGGAAAATTTTGCACAAGTTATTTTTGCTCTAAGGATGAGCTCTTAAAGATTTTAAACCTTACGGAAAAAATTAATAACCTTTAGAAGCTCGAAAATCTACATTAGAGAACATATAGACCATCTAAGCACAAACATTGTTAAAAAACTTGAGGAAATCATGAAGAGAAACTCACCACCCTACGGTGGTATTCGCCATTCCTTGGTGGCACTCCTTTTGATGTTGTTGCTCTATTGCACATGTGTCACCAAATGGTGGTATTCACCATACCCCAATGTTGTTTTTCCTAATGCTAGAAACCTCATTCACACATACAACACTACAAGGATTTGACTTCTCTGTTGTTCCTTCCCATGCTGCCCCATTAAAACCATACAATTTTCATGATTTTTAAAATTAAATGTCACCATTAAATATTAACACAATTGTTGTGCATTATTATTTTAATGGGACAACACATGGACAACATGAAAAAGAACAACAGAGAAGCCAAATCCAACACCATAGGGTGGGGCCTTCACTGATGTTACATTCTTTTATTTTAGATCCACCACAACGTGGCGACACCCATCACTCTGAGGTGGCACATTAGAAAGTCTATTTGTTTTTATTACCTTGTTTTGATTTGGCTTGGACCCTAATTGTACCCAAATTATAAATTACCCTTGTAGAGTTATGGGAAATGTTTTGAACCTTTACGTTTAGACAGTGAAAAGTGAGACCTTGGATTCCTTTTTTCTCACTCATTTATGTTTGAACCCTATATTTTTTTCTTCTATTGTTTTATTTTACATGGTTATGCATAAGTAGTCATCTTATTCTATGTCTGAGGCTACAACTATTGATGTCTAATTTAGGTATTTTTATGTTTTTTTGGGTTTTTTTTTTATTTCTTTCTTGTTTAACTTTTCCACATGAGATGTTTGATCACCGTTTTTCATAATTTTAGACTTTTAAGGAACAATAAAAATGTGAACCTAATTGTTTGATCCATGATGAAAAAATTAGACATTAAATCTTGAATGTATGGATAAATTCAATTAGTTACACCTCTGTATTCTCAAAGACAGTGGATATTACCTTAGATTAATTCACCTTTATAAGAATCAATAAAAGCATAATGGTAAAACGATTTAGTCAATAAAAATTATTGATGTAAACCCTCCATCCTAGCAACTCCCTGGTCATTAAATTTACTTGATTTTAATTACTTGTTTGTTCTAAATTGATTCAAATCTTCTCTTCGCAAAATCAATCTTCTAGAGTTTTTTTTTTCCTTTTGCTTAATTCATATTGAATCGTGATAATTATAAAGCTACACATGTGATTCTTGTGAATTTATTGTTTATTACTTGATGACAACCATACACTTATGATTATCCTCTATCATGTTCAATTATTTTTATTTTCAATTTAATATTTTTGAATTCTTTTTCCCACGTTAATCAATGTTCAAAGACTCACCTTTGATGAACAATTAATGTAAAAACAAATTCAATCATAGTTTAACTATGAATTTTTTAGTGAACACCTTTTGTCTCAATTCCAATATTTTAAAAATCAATGCAAGATACAATTAAAACAGACACCACTAATGCAACATCCATTGGCATGAACAACAACCAACCTAAACCTAATAATGAATTTCACATTAGAGACATGCACTTATATAACACAAAGTAAAATCTATTAATTCCTACTCAATCATATCTTATTACATTTTTTAACTGCATGACTGGTTTAAAGTATTTATCAGTTTCGTTGATAATTAATTTATATTAGATGATTTGACTAGACATTTTTAGTGAAATTTACTCTATCAACTATTTTTTTATTTATAATACTCAAACCCAAAACATTACTTAAAAAATTTGAGTCTAACTCGACTCAAGTGACTTATTAGTTTCTTGCATATTAAAAATTTATAATTTCTTTATATAACTTTATTTTTACATATTTTCTACAGTGAAAATTTTCTACAGTGCTTTCACTATTAGTTTAATTTTCATGATTTATTTGTATAAATTATTTACATTAGTAATTAATTTAAAATATAATTTTTAAAATAATTATTATAAAAATTAATAAATTTATGATACATAATAATAAAATATTAGATGATAATGTGAAAAATCTTTATAGCGTGAGTGTATTCTAATTAAATCCTTATATTATTAATATATTTTAATTAATTTTTAATAGCATGCAATTATAATTTTTTTAGAGACACAAATAAGGGACTATTTTGCTCCAACTAAGTAGAACCGGAATGGAAGGTAAAATAATTCCATACAAATTAATTAATGTGTTTAGTAATATAAGAAAAGTTATAATAAAGAGTTAGTTTATTTTTTTTAACAAAAGTAAATCCTTAACAAAAAAATAATTAATACAGTAGGTTTATCTACACACAAATAAAAAATTATACTTTTACTTAAACTTTATTATTTTTTAATAAGTCATTTTACATTTAGATAATTTTTTTTACTTTAGATGCCACATTAAAAAATTACTGTAACTTCAGAAAATAATCTTTACGGCCTTTTAATCATTGAAAATAAAAAAAAATATTTAATAATTAAAAACTACTTAACCATTTAGGCATTTGCCTTTAAGCGATTAAATACTTTTCTAAAGAGAATAATATTAAATGAAAATTATCCGACACTGTTTGTTTCATCTAATAAATAATTCTGGGACCTTTGACAATTTAATTGAAATTGAAGAAGCGGTGTTTCTAGGGTTCGCTTTCGCAGTTGAGATTTGAGAATTCACTTTGAGAATCGAGAAAATGGCCGGTTTACCAGCGAGGATCCGTCTCCAACCCACCGACGTCAAAGCCGCCGCCTTGTGGGGCGTCACTGCCGTCACCGGCGCTCTCTACCTCGTTCAGGTTAACATCCCCTTTTTGTCCCTCCGTTATTACGATTTTCTTTTTTCTTTTTTAATTTTTAGCTTAGGAAAATTATGTCTGATTTAAGGATTTGTGCCCTATGCCTTGTTTGGCTCCTCGCATTCGGCGACGTAACATGCTGATCTGAAATTTAGTTCTCGAATTTCTGCTTCGATGTAGCCTATTCAAAACTCTAATTCGGATTGCGTCGTATAAATTCGCATTCTGAACTTTGTGGTTTTTATAGATTGTGTTTATTTTACGTCTTGGAGCGTTTTCCATTTCCCCGATCGCTCGCCGATGTGCTGTCTGATTGATTGATTCTATAATCACGTGTTGGAGATTGTGTTAATGGCTTCTTAGGTGCAGTCTTGTCATAAATTGCGTGAAACTTTGGATCTCCATTGCGTATAATTCACTCTTAACTTTTAGGGATTTTGTTACATTCTTAAAATTCAGTGTGAAAAATATTCAGGGGTGAGTTTTTCATGTAAATTTCAGTTTCTTACTTTCTTATCTCCTTAATAGCATAAAAGAAAATAATTGAGGGACGGAATCCATGTGCTCAAACAATGTGCATGAAGAAAGACAGAAATGGAATAAAGAAAGATACCAATTTTTTTTTCCTTTTCTTTTGAGTTTCGGTGCCTTCCCCCCTTCTTTGTGATTGGAATGTGAAGAAAGTGGAAGAAGATAACAAAGTAGGCAGGCATAATTTCTTACCAGATATTCATTGATGCAATGGAGAGATATAAGTTTTGTGTGATTTTATATGCTCTTTTAGCTCTAGCATTTCTCTTTTCTTCCTGCTGAATTTTTAATAAGGTATACGAGTATTTCTCTTTTCTTCTTGCTGAATTTTTAATAAGGTATACGAGTATTTAAATAGTAGTTTCATAAAATTTAGTGCATGTTTGTTTACCATCTAAAATCAATTTTACAGTCTGACACTTGTTTCAATGTAATTTTTTTTTTGTTAAAATTAATTTCGACACACATGAATAACATTCTGACAGTTTAAAAATCAAAATCGGTTATACCAAACTTTAAAACCAATGAGCACATAATTTATTTAAGATTCATTGTCGTTTGGTTGATATTTTTAAGTAGTGCCTTATACAATTTTGGTAGCTTTCGTGATGGACCAAATGTGTTTAGTAGTTTTTGTTTGTGTGATGATGATGGAAATCTTCTATGTTACAAATTATACTCCAAAGTGCCAACAAAAAAATTATTCATGTGATCTGCTTTTGATGGGTGTCCCATTTCATGTTCCCCTGCTTCAACTTTAAGGATGAAGAGTGATATAGCGGGACAATGGTGCTTGGGTCCACAAAATGACCCCAACTCTTTGATATAGATCTTGATTTTAATGATGTTGTTTGTCAATAACCTTTGACAGGGACTGATTTTTACTGGTAAAAACAATGGAAACTGGCACCTTACACAAATAGCAATTGCAGAAATTAAAAGATAAATCTAGAGTTTTGCTGATGCTCAGAACCTCTAGCCCAAACCCATTCCTTCTTCCCTTCAAATCATGGCTAACTGCACTTCCTATCTTCCCTCCTTTACTCTCAAACTGACTTCCAACCTTCCTCATCCCTGTTCAGTTTTTTAATAGAACAATTTCGTGAGCCTGTTTCAGTGCTCTTGACCAACTTTCTTTAGGATGTTGCAAGAAGCAGGCTTAATATTCTTCTTGTCTGTGTATTAATATCATGGATATTCATGGGTTTCTCTATTTTGGTAATTTTGTCTGTGCTACATTTTGCTTCATATGCATATCCATATCTATTTTCTGGTTGGTTCTGAGTGCAGCCTTGATTAATTTTTTTGTTTTTTTGTTTTAATCATTAACAGCCATGGGGATGGTTGAAGAAGACATTCTTGGAGAAGCCAGATCCTGAGCAAAAATGAGTTGGCATCTGAGAGAGTGATTTGAATTTTTTGATCATGCAAAGGATGGGTCAAAGAATAACAGTTGAATAATGTTATTTTCTGCTGAGGTCTTCTCGCACCTGTATTGCGTTCTGAATTTGGATATTAATTTTTAATGTTCTGTGCTGGTTTTCACTTGGAGATTTTCTGTTTTAAATCATCTTCCTTCTGGCTCAGCCATGTTGAATGAGTGAACTACAGAATTTATGGCAATAGGATTCTTTGCTGAGGATGATAATGCAAGATATGTTTGGGAATTCTCACCTTTCTATAAAGGATCACAAATTAACAGTTCGAAATAGTTCATAAAAAAACCTAACGTACCTCAATGGCTGGAGACTCCTCACTGTGAAGGTACAGGGGATGGTCCTCAATCACCACGATTTGATGTGTGTGGGTACCCTTCACTTATTTTTATCACTCACTTAGCTATTTTAAATCAATTATGATTTAAATTTTTAAGAATGAAAACTCAAAATTTTCTTTGTAGAACCATTTTAGACATGTTAATGTAGCTTATGCAATTATTATTGAGGAATCTTTGTAATTTACAGAAAATTTCCTACAACCTTAAAGATAATATTCTAATTATGTTTTCACGTTTAGAATATCATCGTATCATGTTTTTATATATATCTTTAATTTTTTTTACCCTTATTACCTATATGTGTAAATATTTGAGGATTTCAAGGTATGATGTAAAGAAATGTAAGATCATTTTGTTTAACCTTATTTATTAAAATAAATGTTTATTTTAATAAAATAAGAAATTTTATATTTTTTAATATGTTTGTCTAAATTGTTTCTATCTGAAAAATAATTTTCAATTTATTTTAAGAAATAAATTTTATCTGTTTCTTAAAAAAATACTTATATAAAAAATATTTATTTTGAAGTTTTTTTTAGTTTAAACCTATTCATCCGTAAGGATAAATTAAAAATATTTTCAATGTTTTTATAAGTATTGCATTTAACAAAAATTGAATTGAATTAATTTTGAAATAAATTTACATTTATTATCAAAATAAATAAAAGGTTTTGTGAATTTAATTTTTAGTTTTAAAAAATATTCTAACCATCATTATTATATCACCACCACCATTGCTCCCGTTCTTACCATCAACACTAAATTGTTATCGTTAGAGTACCATTTCATCATCACTACTTTCAGATTTCGTCATTGTTGTCTTCATCACTACCACCATCATTCCACCGTTGTCACTCCTATTCCACTATTATTATTACTGTCAGTGTTGCTACCACTACATCACACTGTTGTCGTCATCGTCACCATTTCATTGCTGCTATCGTCACCAAGGCCACCATTTTGTCGCCTCCATCATCATTGTCGTCACCATTGTCACTATTCTATCTCACCACCATTGATAAATTTTAAAAACTGAACCGATGATCAACCCGATTAAGGCATTAGATTACTGACTCAATGGTCGAATTAATGGATCACTAATTGACTTGCATGCCTAATCTTTATTAAAAAAATTAAAATTTTATACTCAACTTTAATTGACTCAACATGTTTCCTCCCTTGGATGCGACCTTACTGGGTCAGTCTTAAAACACAACATCACCATTTTATTGCTATTACAATTATCATCACCATCATCTCATTGGCACTATTTCATCCCACCACTATCTTCACTATTACCACCACCGTCACCGTTGCTACTCTCACCTTGCTACATCTATAATTGCCATTATTTCATGGTAAAATGAGATAAAATAAAACAATTGACTCATTTTATTTGTTTTCAATTTGTAACATTTATTAAAAACTAAAAAAAAGAATAAATTGAAACTCAAAACTCAAAATTTTGATTTTAAAAAATTTCAAAACTAAAAACGAGAAATCACCTCGAGTAGGACCTAAGATTTTCAAAATTATTTGTACCACAAACTTGCAAGTTGCATTTTATGTCCTACAACTTTTAGTTGGCCCTTACAATTCACCCTCCATCCTGCCAAATGGGAAGTATCTTTTATCTTTTTGTTGGAAGCAATGTATTCATATAGTCGAAAGTCAGAGACTAACCTTCAAAGTGTAGAAATCACGAAAGTGAATTTTATCTTTTTCAATAAAATTTTCTTCATATGCACGATGAAAGAATGAGATCCCTCTCAGTATACTTGAGAAACTCAATCATATATCAACTATATTAAACCTTGTTATTACAAAAAAAAAAAATTATATCATCCACGGATATTTATCTTAGTGAGAAGCGCTGTCATGTTTATTAAAGCAATAGTATTGATATTTGTACATCTAAAATATGTACTTCTAATATTCATCTAACAACTGCGACTAATTATTTATGTAAACATTAATTTATTTTACGTGTGATTAATTATTATTAAATATTTCAATGATTTACTACATTCAGGCATGCGCACTTCAAATTAGTAAAAAATATAATGTCATTAACATTTGTTATTCTATTTCTATTTTAAAAAAAGTGTAACAATGACATTCTAATATATTTATTCGAACAAACATGACCTTCTATAACTTAGTGAGGGGTATGTTGTTGCACATTTTATAGTTTGGATGGGGTTCTGCATGCTTATGGATTTGATTGGCACCTAATGGTCATAGTTTTGATTTAACATGATTTCCTTTTCTTCTTCTTCTTTTTTTCTTTTCCAAAATGGGTTTTAATCAAGTTTCCCACTTCAAATTCAAGGATGCTTATTTTGTCGTGGAAATGAAAGCAGTGACCGGTACTGTTTTCCTTTCCAAAATTCCAATTTAGGGTAACTCCTTGCATTGCATTGCACACACAGGTGAAGTGATCTGCTTTGAACTCTTAACAGACACCAAGTATCTTTCAAGTTCTAAATTCCCACCAAAAAGCAAACAAAATAACAGAAATACCAAACCTACACTACCTACCTACCGTGTCCTCCTAGATACTGAAAACAAAAAAAACCTTTGCTTCAGTTTAGAGTTCACACTCTTTTTATAAAGATATATTCTCATTCATCTATCCTCCTAAAAATAGGATAATAAAATTGAATATATATATATATATATATATATATATATATAACTGCCCACCGTATTTTACACACCTTATGACCCGTTCCAATCCCAAGTTTCCACCAGAAAATATAATATTTCAAAGCAAATAATGTTTTCAAATTCAGTAGCTCTTTAAATATTTCTTAATGATTTACATTTAAAATTTATAATCGTCAAATTTCAAAGATGAAAAGTGCTAAATATTTTATTTAAAAGAATTCTATGTAAAAATATAAATTGTGCAATAATACTTTAATACAATACCATATATATTAAATGACTTTAATTTTCATATGCTCTCTATAAAGATTTTATCGACTCCATCGTTTACAAATCATTTTAGATAAGTCTATTAATTTTAAATTATATTCATATCAAAATAAAAATTTAATTTCCATCTACTATAATTATAGGCTCAAATATATTTTTATTCTTTAAAATGAGTTTCTAGCAAATAAAGGACCAAAACAAACATTAATAAAGAAACAAATGACTACAAATATATTTTAACAATGTTTATATTATCAAGTAATTATTATAAATTATTAATAATTATTTTCTAAAATTAGATTATAAGAAATATTAAAAAATACAATGTCTTTTGATTAAAACTTGAATTTTAAATTTATATATGAAATAAACTGTGTTGTGGGAATATCTATCTTCTAAATAAAAAAAAATTAAAGAATCTTTACAGTCTCCCGAGTCCCAATATTTAAATTAGATTCAAAGTGGAAAAAAGAATTCTATAAAAGTTAACATTATCTGAATTACCGGATCGAGAATGTTCGATCCCCTAATACAACACGAACCGTCGGATCTGATTGATCTATGATGATCCCTCCGTTTATATGTGAGACTAGGTGCTATGTTGAATGTTCTCTTCCTCTCACTTGCCACACCACCGCCGCCGCAGGAGACAACAACAACAACAACACGTTCCATTCTCGTGTGTTTTCACTCTCTTCTCTAATGTCTAGTTCCACAATTTCTTTTCTTTATTTTATTCATTTATTTTGTTTCTTTGGGGTTTTGATCTGATTGGTTTTCTGTTTTCAGGAGGAGAGAGTGGTTGGGTTAGATGGAGAAGGAGTTGGTGGAATTGTACGAAGCGGCGAAGAAGGCGGCGGATGCGGCCATCTCCGGCGACGGCAAACATGAGGAAAGCCGATGCATCGATGCGCTCGAGCAGCTCAAGAAGTTTCCCGTTAATTACAAGATTCTCGTCAACACCCAGGTTATTTTTCTCTCATTCTTTTTCTCTCTTTATTGTTATGTTTTTTTTTTTAAGTTTTTTTTCCTGGGTTTTGATTGGTTGATGTTTTTGGATGAGTTTTTTTCACTATGAAATTATTTTTTGCGGGAGAAAGTGCAGAAAAAAGGGTAATTTGAGATATTGTTAGGTTGTGTGATATGATATTTTTGATATTTTGTAAAGGTTAGGTTTCAATTGTAAACAGAATACATCTCTCGTTATAATATGGTATGTGGTGTGTGATGTGCACTAACAAATAAATTTGTATTCTTTTAACATTTGGGGTTTTTACTTTTAGGTTCTGTAAATTGCTTGTGGTAGAAAGAATAAAAACCCTTTTTTTTTATGTGTGTTTGATGTTGGGGGCTGGAATTTCTGTTAAATCATTATTCAAAAGGTTTTTTGGGATGATTGGACTAATATTTTCTGCATTAATTGGGTCATGTAGTCATGAGGTGTGGTTTTTATGCTTACCAATGTTCAGAGAGTTGTTTTTCTAGGTTTTGGTAATGTTAGGTTGCAAAAGTTTTGCTAGTGTTCTCTCGATTAACTTTGTTAACCGAAGAGTTTTAGTATTGCTCTGAACGTTAGAATGAAGTTGAAGTTACCGAATGTTCCAAGGTTACTGTTTGTATAAATCTACAAATTGTTATAGCTTCCCAAGGCTGTCCTTGCAGTTGGGATCTATTATTTGGTAGTGCTTGCTAATGGCTATGGAATTTCTGTTAGGATTTGGATCATTTCCATTTCCTGCAAAACATGACACTGTTGTGTTTATGAGAGAAAACGACAAACTACTTTGCGTGGAATCTGTAGACCCTGAATTGGTAATGGTGGGCCTGACACAGTAAGCTTGGGCTTTCTCTTAAAACAACATGACACTGTCATGCTCTTTAGCAATAAGAGAGGACCCAAATTCATTATTGACTTGTTGTGCATAGTGCACTAGAGTATGAGGAAGTTTGAAAACTTCATCAGCAGTTTTATTTTTTTCCACTAATATAATAGGTATTTTAGTGGTTCCTGCTGTTTTGTATACTTCATACTTTGGATTTTTTTTTTTTTAAATCCAAGTTCTTGATCTATCTGGAGGTGACAGTGGAGGCTCCATCTGTTCAGAGATGAAATGGGGAAATAAACAAATTAAGTTAAAGCAAAAGTAAAAGAGGTGATTCAATATGAAAAAGAATTAGATAGTGTAGAAACTTGAGTATTTTGATTAACAAAAATAAAATTTTCTAGAATAATTGTAGAGTATTTAGAAGTTCACTTATGGATAGTTTTATGTTGCTGGATTCTGTGTTTGTGAACAACATTACGTTCTCATCATTGGGAGTCTTAAATTTGGGAGGAAATGTTCGAGATGGGTTTATCATACATTTTTCATTTAAGGTTCATTCCTCCCCCCAAAAGATATCAGAACACTAAACTGATCTCAAATCTGTATTGATTTCAGACTTGAAGATTTGTTTTACTTTTTTAATTTAATTTTCAGAAAGATTTGTTGAATTTTTTTTAATGTAATTTTTCAGGTGGGTAAACATCTTAAAGTTTTGACAAAGCACCCGAGGCTGAAAATTAAGGCCTTTGCTATTGACCTAATTGAGATATGGAAAGGCATAATTATCAAGGAAACAAGCAAAAATAAAAATGGGGGCTCTGATAGTAAGGTTGAGTCGGCTAATGGGGAGAAATCTAAAGCTGGGAAAATGCAAAAGAGTCCTTCGGTAAAGGTTGAAAAAGGTGAAACTGTTAAGGTTGAGAAAATTGATAGGAATGGTACAACAAAGTCAAGCTCAGAAAATATGAAAAAGGTACAAAACGATGTCAAGAATGAGAAAACTGATCGTTCTGCAAGTGTCAAGGTGGAAAAGATAGCCAAGGAGGAAAAGCCAGTTTCTGGAGCAAAGAAAATGTCATCCAGTTCTGCCGCTCCCCCAAAACTAAAAACTATGATTAAATCTAATGATGCAACACGAGACAAAATAAGGGAAATTCTCCACGAGGCTTTATCCAAGGTTACTGGAGAAGCTGATGAAGATCTTGTAGATGTAGTCAATAATTCTGATCCTATCCGTGTTGCTGTGACAGTGGAGTCTGTATTATTTGAAAAATGGGGCCCTTCTAATGGGGCACAAAAGGTCAAGTATAGGTCCTTAATGTTTAACCTTAAGGATTCAAACAACCCTGATTTCCGGAGAAAAGTTCTGCTTGGTGTTATTGAGCCAGAGCAACTGATCAACATGAGCACAGCAGAAATGGCTAGTGAGCAAAGGAAGCAGGAATATCAGAAAATCACAGAGAAAGCTTTGTTTGAATGTGAGCGTGGAGGTCCGCCAAAAGCTACAACCGATCAATTTAAGTGTGGCCGATGTGGTCAAAGAAAGACCACCTATTACCAAATGCAGACTCGCAGTGCTGATGAACCTATGACAACCTATGTCACTTGTGTTGTCTGCAATAACCGTTGGAAGTTCTGTTAGTGCAGTTGTGATTAGTGAGTCTCACTAGAGCTGTTGTCTTCTGTTACTGATTTAGGGTATGAAGGTGCGAGTATCATGGTTCCGAATTGCAATCGTGCCAGAATTTTCCATCAGACTGTTTAGATGTAGAAATTTTTAGGCAGAAAAATTGTACTTTTTATTCTTTCAGTTTTAACTCAAGTTTTCGCATTATTGTAGTTTGCTGTAACTTTACAAGTGATTGCACCAATGTTTTTCTCAGGTTCTACTCATCAGTAACTAAGTACTTAACCTAACGGCATCCAACCTATACGATTAGTTAACAGAATGGTCAGTTAGAGCTAGGTTTTATTCATAAACACTAAGTGCATTGTACTTAATTTTCTTTGTAAGCTTGCAGCACACTTTACAATGTAGTCTCTTCGTTTCATTTTAATTTTGGTGTCAGCTTAGCTTTAGTTGCAATGCGTTGCTTGTAAGCTGCGAACCCTTTCAATGCATCTGTAGTTCAGTGAAGAACTCTTACCTTAAGCTCACAAGCTCATATGAACTCCAAGTTTGAAAAGCCATGAACCATGTAAGATAACAGTACAAGATCCATGATAAATAACCAAACCTATCCTAACAACACAACGTTTTTCACTTTAAGCCTGATGCTCATCGAAAGACTTATCAAACCTCCAAGTTTAAGGGTGTGCGAGCAATCCTAATGAATCAGACCATACCTAAAGTCAACTTTTTTTATGGATTACAAAAGTTGATTTCTAATTAAAAATTAATAATGAAAAAAGTAAAAAAAAAAATAGAGATTTCAAATTGAAAAACAAATTTGATTGTTATGATTTAATAATATATTAAAAAAATATTGATTAATATGAAGAGAGACCCATAAAGTTGATAAGATAACATAAAATAGATAAAAAAAAATAAAATATTACAATACATGATGAAGAAAATCATAACAAAACTAGATGAAGAATGAAAAGATTAGAATTTTTTGACAAAAGTTTTGAAATTCAACTGAGTAAACTAAGGATTTCAAATTGAAATTAATATTGATTCAAATCAAACTTTTCCTTTTTTTAAAAAAAAGGTAGAATTAAATAAACTTATATTGTTTAAAATTAATTTTTAATATCTAAACGTTTCATTAATAATATTATCCTAAAACAAAAAATATAGTGTTGCTTCCCTACCTCCACAGAATCATCAAGGTTCCTATTTCTTCCTTTAATTTCATAATTTCATAAATTTACTTCCAACTCTAGTACCACTACGTGTTGCGGATCTCGGCCGCAGCAAAGATGGGGAAGGAGAAGCGAAAAAAAGAGAAAAAAAAAGTGATGCTGATGCTCTGGGGAGAGGGTATGCAGAGGAAGGTGAGAAGGAATCTAGTGTACAAGATACATGATATCAGTATAAATCTAAGATGAATCTAACGGTTATCAAAAGTGATTCATAATAGACCCCTAAATAGGTGGTCCACGGAAACCATGGCCCCAAAGAACATTATCCTATATATAATTTATTTTCACACCGAAAGTCTAGACTATGAATATAGAATAATGCCCTTCAAACAAACAGCAGAAATGAAGACTGAGAACTGAATATAGAGATTTCATCAACGTCAATTACCAATATAAAAAATGTTTGACCTAATTCGATAGGAAGAGTTTTAAGCAATGTATAGATGCACAACAAGAATAAGGGAACGACATGAAAAATTGATAATGCGCAAAGATCTACAACACAATAAAACGAAGAGACATGGGTGAATGCAACTTTAGGCAGCTGTAACGGCATGACGCTTGTGCCCAGAAAATGCTTGAAGAAGTTCTTTATAACCACTCCTATAGTGCTCAATTGAAAAGCATAGTTGTCGGATTGCCTCCCTCTTCTCCTCAGCCCTGTCTGAGATCACTGCATTCTGCCTAGTCACCTCTTTTTCAAGCTCATCAACTTTCAGTTTCAACTCATTTACAAGATTCAGTGTAGCTGCAGATCCTGTGATCAGCTCTGCCTTTTGTTCACATACCTGGATTATCTCTCTCTCCAGATTTGCAATGTGATTGTCTCGGTCTCTTGTCTCGGCCATAAGGTTATGAATCTTAGCATTGGCCTCATCTTTTTCAGTCATGAGCACGTCATACTTCTGCCTGTGCCTGTCAAATTCCTTATTCACAGCTTCAACATCATGTCTTCTCTGATCAAGTTCTTCCTTCAAACAACTGATTTCACCTTGCAAAACCATTTGTTGGGTGGCAAGCAGCTCTTCTAGTTTCAGTTTTTCCGCTTCAAATTGCCTTGATTTGTTTTCAAATATGTTGCTTCTAGACTTATATTCCTCAAGTCTGGAGCCCAGCTGTTTGTTCTCTTCTGACAAATGTGCAATCTCAGAATGCAACTGATCCTTCTCCAATGAGAACTGTGCTTGGGCATCAAGCATATCAGCCTTCAATTTTTGCACCTCAAGTTCATTGTTGGTTTCATTAGTTTTGTACCATGTAACCCTGTCTTCTAGGTCATGAATCTGCTTTCTCTCTGAGTCAAGTTGGTTCTCTAATGCAGCCACATTATCCTGTGCTACTTCAAGCTGACCTTGCAACTCACGAGTACCCAATGACCTGCTATTAAGTTCCTCTTCTAATCTTGCAATTTCATCATCTGATATCTTAAGCTGTTCTTCAGCCAACTCCAGCTGTGCCACTAACTTTGCAATTTTGAGGCTGCAATCTGGAACATGTGTTTCCAAATCAGCTGTCTTTTTTTGCAACTCCAGTACCTGTCCTTTTTCATACTCAAGATCTTCCTCTTTCACTTTTAATTCTACCAACGCATTATTAAGCTGACCCTCACTTTTCTCAATTTGAACCTTCAACTCTTCTTCTGAGAGCTTAAGTTTAAAGTTGGAAAGTTTCAGCTCTTCCTCATTTTTAAGGAATTCTTTAAGCAATTCATCATAACTTCTATTCTCACTCTCCCATGATACATCATCTGTTTTTCCCTCCCCAACTACTTGATTTTCTTGCTCTGAATCCGAGGATGATGAGGATGATGAAGATGATCCAGGGCCCTCTTTCATAGAAGCCGCAGAGCTATCACCACCTGAGCTAGGAGAAAACTCTATGTCAACAGGTTGAACACCAGATTTTGGTAGCACGTGCTTTGGATATGGGGTATAATATGGTGTCACCAATACATTCCCTTGGTCACTGCCTGCATCAAAATTTTCAGATCCCTCCATCTGAGGTTCTGAGGTTAAAATCAATCATAAGCACTTTGTACTAGAAGAAAAATGAAATCCTAAAAGATGTGAAATCTCCACTCAAATCATCAGCAAGCAGCAAAGAAAAACTATTTCAAGTTATAGAATTGAAAAAAGAAATAGAAATAACATGAGTTATATATCTGGATTGCAAAACCACTTAGTGACCATTTATTACCTTTTTTCTCTTTATTTTCCTAATATATGAATTAAATATAAAACAATATCCTACAACTTAAACTACTGCAATAACCAACTCTTTGCTGAAATTTCAAAATCCTTCAATCAAGTTACATAGCAAAAGGACAAGGCATACTTTGAATCTCTACTCTCCAAGAGAAAAAGTTAACAGGTGGAATCCTAGACATATAATTCATGTTATAGGTTCTAGAAAATCATGCCTTCTTGCAAGAGTGCATTTCTTAGTCTTCGTCAAGTAACCTTCCTAAATACATACTAACACCACTGAGTTTAATGAAATATATGAATATACAAACTTTTAATTCTCTTCCTTCCACAGTTAACTCCATTATTGAGCCCACAAATGATTAGTGCAAGTGGAAGATACAGAATTACATCATAAATATTAGTCCTATCTGAATGCTTGCAACTTGCACACGGCACACCTACTCGCATCATACATTGAACATACACAATTACACACTCGCTCTAGATTTTAAGAGCTACTTCATGCAGTCACAAGAAACAACTTGTTGATGATGCTACGCACAATTCATACACGTTAGTATGCTTATTTACAAACAACAACCACGATCTATGCTTTATGAACGATCCAAAGTCGAATTCCACAAGAAATTAATGAAGCTGAGCTTTAAAGGAACAACCAAAACCTAAGGTCAACCTCAACAGGAGTAAAGTAACTCAACTTGCGCTTCAGTAGTTGGAAAAAGGAAACTACGATGGAAACGCAAACGCAAAAGGTGAATTGAAGACATCGAGAATAAAGAAAATCAAGTAAGCAGAAAGCGAAGGAGTTAGTTACAAAATCACAGACATGAAATAATTGGAAAGAAGAAAGAATCGTAAAAGCAGAAAAGGATTAAAAAAAAGAGAAAAAGAAGAAAAAAGTGATAACGGAGATGAAGATGGAAATGGAGTTGAGTGAACCGTACCGTAGGAAATGGCGGAGAGATCGGAGAAAGAAAAAGAGAGAAGAAAGCAAAGTGGCTGTGAATGAATTTTGATTTAAAAGACAGAGAAGAGACGGAAATAAAAAGGAGTGACAGAGAGACGTGGCCCCTTAATTTGGGGATCCCGCCTTCCCTCTTCTCAAATTTCAATTCACTCTTTTTTCAAACATCAACAGTGACGGAGATGTTCAAGTTTTCAATTTTCTAATTTTAATTTAGTTTTAAAAAATAATTTTATTCTATTTCTGTACACCGTGAGTGTAAAAATTTGACATTGTCACACAGTAAAAAGAAAAGTGTAATAGGTATGTTATTGGTGAATTCTTTAAATTAAGTATTGGATAGGAGTGTTGCCAATAAAAAAATATCTAAAAGAATACTTCACAATTTTCTTTATTAAAAGAATAATTATTAATAAAATTGATAGATAGTATACATTAATGTCACGGTAATTTAAAATATATAATTAATATTGTTTTTAAGGTGATTTATATTAAAGTCAATAAATTTATAATATATAATAATTTATAATTAAATAATATTTATAAAAGTTCTTTGTACAAACCTAGTGCGTACACTATTTATTCATTTTGAATTGTAATAACTAAACAAGATAATTTTCCATCTATATACTTCAACGGTGTAAATGAATTAATTAATTCATACATTATTTGGATTCTTTCATTAAGTATTTTATTAAGTTTTTTTATTTAAATAATCGATTGTAAAGTTAATTGTGCAAATAAATTGTCATAAACTCATTCATTAAATTATAAAGGCGATAAACAAGTTAAGTTTAAATTTCATATGTTTTTAATAAATCAAACGATTGAACAAAAAAAACTCAATTTTAAAATTTTAATTGTTTAGATAAATATAATTCAAATGTAAACATCACACTTTTTTACAAACTAAATTTAAGTTTTAATACTTAAATTATCTCTCTTTAAATACTAAGGCCAGCCTAATAATAAAAGATTTAGATAGCATGTATCAAGTCATGGGTTATAATCTCACCACTAAAACAATATCTCTCTTCATTTATACTTCTAAGGTAAAGTAGATATACAATTAACTTGCATATAATGTTTTGTCATTTCTTGCAAATACATCACCCCATCTTCTATCAACTTTATAATTAATAAACCAAGCAGTGTCATTTAAATTAACAAATAAACATGTATTCTCTTGAAACAATTATAGTTAAAACTTGGTAATAAACAAAGTTATAATTACTCATAAAAAAATAAACAAAGTTATTAAATGTATATAATTCTAAGAAAATATAAAACTATTTGGCTATATTATCATTTTACTTTATTAATGTTTTCTTGTTTTACTTAATTCCATAAAATGACGATTTAAAAAAAAATACCTAAACGGGAAAATTGATGCATTTTTATATTGATAAAAAGAACGAAATAAAATATAATAAGTTCTTTATTCAAAATATCTAAAATAAATTGAAATCATTTTTATCCGATATCCCGTATTTTTTTCTTCCCTTTTAGTTTAAAATGCATGAAATGAAATAATTTTTACTTTAAGGGGGAAAATTGTAATTCTATTGCTTTATTTTATCAACCATTAATTATCCAATGTTTATATTACTCAACTAGTCAATGTTCCTTTCGTCCAATAAGAAGAAGTAGAGCATTGATACGTAGTACGAAAATTATCGGGCACGAATTGCATGAAAACAAAAATAAACGATGCTTATTTTTAAAGAATAAATATTAATTAAATGATTTGGAAACATGTGACACGGGATTTGTTACAAATGAAAGTTCGTGCGGTTACACGAATATAACATTTGTGTTAAATAACATTTTTCTAATAGGTATCGCGTAAGAAAAAAAAATAAATGTTATTTTAATTTTTTATGTAATATTAATTATTTTTATATATATTCTTATAAATTTTATGAAATTGTTATAATTTTTTTATATAAATTTTTCCTGGTCTACCTACAAAATTTAGAACGATATTTTTTTAAAAATTAGTTGTCCATTTTTATAATTTTTTAAGTATCTTTTGTCATAACTATTTTACAACAAATATTATAATTAAAAAATAAATTCATTTTTTCTCTTATGAGAATTGAAAAAAAAATTATCAACGCACATTAATTAATTAACTCAAAGAGGGATAGAGGGATAAGGGCCCAAGCCGCCTCTTCTTCTCTTGATACTTCTCATTTACATAGATATATATATTTATGTAAAATCGTATAAAATTATTTATCTAAATTATTATTATAATAATGATTAAATTTAATAATATAAAATTAGTTATATTTATTATTATTATTGTAATGGTTAAAATGATAGCTAAAATAAAATTATATAAAATTAATTGTATGTTTGTTATTTTTAATTTAAAATAAAAATTAATTTCAATTTTATGTGTAAAATCAGTAAATAAAAAATTATTACTTGTTAAAAGTTAAACATATAAATAATTACAGGAAGAAAAAATTCTAATCTTCTCTGATAGGTTTCATTATTAATAGATTAAATTGTCCTCAAAACTATGGCCAAGAAAAATTGCCCTTAAAATGTGGGGCATTGCCAACCCACACTGTCCGGTGGCCGAGAAGGATCAAAGTTCTGGCGGGAAAAGAAACAAATGTCGGGGGCACTTATCGGCGCTGGCCCAGTGGGCCCGTTTGTAATTGACTTTCTTTTTCGGCTTCAACTCTCGGTGGGATTTTAATATGACCAAAGAGAAAAGCCACAAAATAGTTTCATACTAACTTTCACAATTACAGTACCTACCTTCCCCATCGTCATTTTAATTTTGGATTTAACTTTGACGCAACATAATATTTTATAGATAATAATAAAAATTTAAAACTAAAAAAAAGCAGTATTCTCACATTAAGATAATTGCATTACTTTCATAATCAAGTCGTTTAAAAAACTAATTAAACACCAGCTACTGATAGATTAAAATACTCTAATTTGTTATAAATATTAGAAAGGATTTTTTTTTCTTTCAAAAATACCCATTTAAAGTAAGGAAATTTTGTATCTTCATGTGTTAAAAATGCAAAAGCTACTCACCAACTTATTCACGATTTATTGAAAATCATAATAATTTGGTAAAAAAATCATAATTAAGTCTCTTCGTATTTCGTAACAATTAATATTATAATACCTATTCGAATAATTGTATTTAATTAACTTAAGGTTAGATTGTTGCGTAGGTTTAGAATATTTGAGTATTTTTAATTAGATCTTTAAATATTTTTTTCATTAAGTGCTTAAATTTTTATTTGGATCCTTTTGTTTAACTATTATTAGTTTTGTTGATGAAAAATTAATAAGATGGACGTAATTAAAAAAAAAATACAAGTTTAGAAATTCAATTAAAAAAATTAACTAACTTAACTAAAATATTTAAATAAAAGAAGGGATCTACTTACTATAAAAATATTTTTTTAGAGTTACTTATTGTTTTGTTTATTTTCTTGTAATCTAACATATATGATTAATGACTTATTATAATAATTATATTTTAAAAAATAATAAAAATAAAACTCTTAAAGTAAGTGGATCACTCTTCTTTAAATAGTTCATAAGCTTATTAAGTAATTATAGAATTTTCCTTAGACTTTCACATTATTTTCTCAAACTTTTACAAACTGTTTTTGAATTCAATATTGTCACTTTTGAAGGTTTGTACTGAGTATTCTTGGCTTTTTAGGTAAATATTTTCATCTCTTCAGACCTATTTTTCGCTTTGTAACTTCCGAACTTATCAACTTTTGTAGTTCTTCAATGTATTTTTACCTCTACAAATTCACTTAAATATTCTTTTACAAGTCTTTCCAAGTAAATCCTACAATAACCTTATCGCAAATTCACACAAGGTAACTCACTCAAATGATCTTTCCTGCTTTTCACTATCAAAATTCAAAAGTGAAGAATAATGTGATTGGGCAAACTATTTATGTGAGTAGATACTCCCCTGTCTAGAAGCAGATCGAATCAAATCCCAGAATAGCACTAAGTTTATTGGCAATACAATACAATACAATAGTAGTGTTTCATTCATAAGTACTGTAGCTTAACCATCCCTATAAATACTCCACCCATTCAACGCCACTTATTCGCTATTTTCGGAGTTGTGGACATTCCATACTAATTCTTGGAGAACAAAGTTGTACCATCTGTCTCTAAGGTTCATAATCTATGTAATCACTAAAAACATAATGATTTCACGCTCACATTTAGTGTATGGTTGTTACTGAAATCTCCCCCATCCTTTGAATATTCTTCATAATTAATAAAAATAAAACAATTAGGCATAACTGAAGATGATAGTTTTACAAAAACCATCCCTCTCGCAGCAAGTTCCAAGCCCAAACAACATTTAGGACCCCGAAGCGAATCTTAAACTATACAAACATAAGACTTTCATAATTGAAGATACGAAACCTGCTTACAATTCCTTATCAATAATAACATTTAGAGACGAAACGGACCTATCAAACAAGTTGCTGGATTCGCTTGCCATTGCTGGAACAGAGAGGAGAGATCATTTATTGACATATTTAACCTTTTGATGTTATTGTATTGTATTGCCATTGACAAGGGCAGATAGATCTCACAGTATCTTGTTTAATTAGCGAAAAAGAAAAAGTATAGATATATAAATTCGCACTTGATTTGAGGGTTTATTTTTTTAAAAAAAATTAAAATATGTATAGGAAAAAAAATATTTTATAGTGTTATCGTGTTTTTTATTTGGAAAAGGTTAAAAATATTGATTTATTGTTTTTAATTTTGGATCTATTTTTGGAAAAAATGTTTTCTAAATTTTAAGCAAACATATTTTTATTTTTATTTTCTGATTTCTGTAAAAATGAAAACATAAAATATTCAATCCAAATGTCACTTAATATTTTACTTATTTTCTAAACCAATTTTGATCGTATACACTTCATGGCACAAGATTTGAAAATATATGATGTGCGTCCATGTGAGGGTCTTATAATATAAATAAATACCATCAGATTTCAACAAGCAGCCAATTCATACAATTAAATTAGATCAATCTATTTATCTTCTCGTGACGTGATAATCCTTCCTCTAAGGGTGTGTTTAATTAAGGAAGAAATAAGAGAAATAAAGAATAAATTGTGTGGATTCTATATGAATTTCACATATCTTACATCCTATTTTAATTGGATTTTTTTTTATTTTCATCCTCTAACTAAACACGTTCTAATTTCTTCACAAAACCTTATAAGAAACGTGATAAAAAAAAAATCATAAGTTGAACGTTCCACTTTCATCTTGATATCATGAAGTTCAACTATGTTTTATATGGGGCACTAAGCGGGCCATTTTTCTTCATATCTGGCCACTTAGGAATTGCCAAATTTGAGTGACTCACCAGTCACCATCCCCTCAAGTCCATTATTCTCTATATGCAGCACCAAACATTTCATTTGTTTTAGCTCATTTTTACCCCACTATACTTTTCCAAATTTTTTTAACCCTCGGAAGATTAGATGTTGCCGACACATTTTCCATTTTTTTTTTCATTTTGAGCTAAAACTGTTCTCTTCAATCAAATGAAGTTCAAGTTGCAAACAAGGGAAGTATACTGCTTCCAAAAGGTCATAGTAGCATTTTATTTGTTGTATATGTTATTTTTTTTTTTTTTTTGCTTTGGCTTCATTTTTTTTAATTCTATTATAACTTTAGAGCAAGGGTTTATAGAAAAATCCATCCAAACAGGACTTATATCAATATAACTTTAGTTTCTTTTCTTTTGAAGTATCAATGGGAAAAATTATCCAAACATGATTTATGTCAATATAGCTTTAGGAATGACTTTTCTTGTATCTTCGATCAAGGGTTAAATTTAGGTGGTTCTTATCACTAATCACTCTACTACATCCCCAAGGGATGCATAACCCTGATTTTGTTTTGGATGGACTATTGAGTGTCTCATTGCTTGGGTCCATAACGTGGGTGAGTGAGTGTGAGATGAGTTGTTTGACTATGCAATCAAAACAAGAGCATGCATGGAGGGAAAGTAGTTTTTTCTTCTTCTCTGTTATCAATTTTTTTAGGGCCTCTAGCTGTTTTCAATTTTAGGTAGTTTGATTTTTTGAATTAATTTTTCACAATAGTTTATGACAATGAGGGTTTGATTGTTTTGTTTTCTCCCTTATGAAAAGAAGACGCATTGCTACTAGGAGAAAGAAAGGGAGGATTGGAAGTATATTACTATATTGTATAGCTAACTATAAATTTAGTTTTGATTAGATTTAATTATAAAAGTTATTCCTATTTTATCTATTTTATCAAATCGATTTTTCTATTTTTTTAATTTACTATTTGAGTTTTTTATATTTTAAAATTCAATGAGCTTGTTTTAACCGTTGACTATTAAATTCTAAAGGTTAATTATACTAGAAAATTGACTAATATTTTCTTAAAAAATAAAAACTTAAAAAAATGATTGAGAAATGACTATAATATATAAAATAATGTGTCATTTACTTCAAGGAGAATAATTTTATTCATTCCTTAAACATTTATTAAGTTCTTATTTTTTTAAGAAAATATTTATCAATTTTTTAGTGTAGTCAACGTTTAAAATTTAACAATCAGTTAATCAACCATTAAAATCAGTTATAAGGACTAAGATAATGAATTTTAAAATATAGAAAAACTCAAATAGTAAATTTTAAAAAATAAGGAATCCATTTAGTGAATAAAAAAAATAGGAAAATGAATTTTGTGATTAAATCTTTTGAATAATCTTTACAAAATTAATTTCGATAAGAAAAACAGTTTTGAATGTTTGTGAATTGATTTATCTTTGAAAACTTTTATTTCTAAGTTTATAATACAACTTAATGTGTGTTAATTTGATTCAAATTATTTTTAAAATCAGATTCTTAAAAGAATTTTTAGAAAATAAATAACTATATCTGTTAAAAATACTTTATTAAATCAACACACAAAGCTATACACGCATATTTTTAGAACATACTTTTATGAACAATCTTGATTTTGATTAAAATAACTAAACATATATTAACACCATCTAAGATGTGTTTTTATGTTACTAACACAACTAAAACGGTGTTCCCTAAAAAAAACCCAACTAAAACAGTGCATATCGGAGACTGGTTGCAAACTTTATTTTAGATGATCTTATTGATGTTGATTTTACAGGATTATTATTTTTACCTGTCCTATTTTGTTTCACTTTCCAATGACAATAGTTACCCTACCATCCGACCATACATTTTTTTTTCTTCTTTTTAATCTATCACTCTTTTAAAATCATCCGTTTGATTCATGTGCAGATGAAAAGATTAGATTACCTTAGTTTCGAATCACTATATACGCAACTAGATTTCAGAACTATTGCATCATGAACTACTTTTTGAGCTTGTACTTTTCCGGTTGAAAACGTGACAGCAAAATCACCAAAACTCATAGACTCTTAAAAAAGCTTCTTTATTTATGTAAGCGAAATAAATTTCCTATGTACTTGGACCCCTTTTTTGGGGAAGGGGTTGTTATTGCAAAATTGGCATGAGTCAAATTAAATTAATGTTCCTTATTTATTCACTTTATAAAAAAACTTTGTCTTTCAATGCTGGGAAGAATCATGTATTATGCTTGGGATGAATTACAATATGCCAGAGTCCACTGGGGAACAAAATATACATTTCTAGGAAATTTCAAAGTCAGACTCAGTGCCCCCAACAAAAGGGCTTTCCACAAAAAATAAAAACAAATAAATAAATAAATTGCGTAATGTGCCTCTACTCTAGCATGTATGGGTAATTAAAGAGTCGGTGATGTGGGGAAAAATAAATGGCTTAAATATATTTTTATCTTGAGTTAATTTTTTTAAAGATATTTTGTTTATTTTTATCTTTTGTAAGTTTGTGATTTTTTAATTTGGATTTCTATAAATGCAAACTTATTAGAATTATAAATAAAAAAATAAAATCTTAAAGAGATTAAAATTAAAAAAACAAACTCATAAGACTAAAAATGAATAAAATATTTTACTTAGATCAAATTTGAAAAAATATAAACTTACATATAAAATTTTAAAAAATAAATTTAAAGGGACCAAAAGTGAAAAAAAATACTAATTTTACAGGATCGAAAATATATTTAAATCAAAATAAATTAACAAGAAAGTGTTTGGTGCTGACATATTTTCATGTTTTGTTCTTTTTTTTATTTGAAGAAATCAAATATAATACAAAAAATTTACAATGTCTCACATTTTAGTTAATAAACTAAATTAGACGTTTTTCACTTTCATGTTCACACAAAATAATATCCATGAGAAAGAAAAAAAAAGGAAAAAATAGAAATAGATAACCAAAGAAGAATAAATTATTGCTATACTTTAAGTAAAAGACAGCATTATCTTATATTTAATGTTGGTATAAAAATTAAAAGCAAATGAGTTTTATTCTAAATAAAAAAGTGGACTGTGCGTAAGTGAGCAAACAATAAAAATATTATAATATTTTATTTTAAAAAAATAATAATAACAATAAATGAATCTTAAGTGACTTAATTATTTTATGTTAAAAACTAGATTTAACTGGTATAAAAAGACAAAATATAATAGTTATTAATTATAAATTTGGTAATTAAGATTTTTATAAATTTGTAATTTGTATTGCGCGTTGATATGTTGCATTATAATTTAAAACATTAATCAATAGTTCTTGTTTATAGAGCATTAATCAGTCATTATTTTTTTTTACGTACGATGATGACAAACTACCGAGATTTCATACCACTAATTATTATTATTATTCAATATGTATTACTATACTTTATTATTTAAAATACATGACACTGTTTTAGAAAAAAATAATCCTTAAAAAATTAACTATCTGTATTCAATTGTAATAGTTTTCGGAAGACTTATTATTTTTTTTTGGTGAATTGCGGAAAACTTATTATGAATCAACTCTCCGTCCCAAACAAATATTTGACTACACCTCTGGCTATATAGGGATCAAATTCAAACCATTAATGTCCTATGTTTTATAAGGAAGAACTGGAAGGTCAAACACTTGGAACCATTGAGAGTTCGAAATGCTTATTATTAGATACGTGTGCTATCGGATTGGATTAATTGGATCAGATTAACAATTTAAAATAAAATCAATTAAATTTATTTGATTAGTAAATAAAAGATATTTTTTATCATATTAAAATCAATTAAATTTATTTGATTAGTAAATAAAATATATTTTTATTATATTACTGATATAGAATATTTATTGATGTTTTTATTTATTTATAAGATTTGAATATGTTGCTCAAGAGAATCCAAACTCAATATTACTTAAACCAATAATTTTGTGATAAAAAATAATAATTTTTGTTCTGTTTTTTGCTTTACATATAATCTGAATTATTGATAAAAACACTAATCTGAATTAATTTTTGAATTCTTTTTTTAATTTAATTAGAATAATGATGTGATAAATTATTTTTAATTTAGATTAATATATTTTAGACTTTAAAACTTCAATTTTTCTTTTATTTTTATTTTTATTTTACTTTGATCTTGTTATGATCTTATATATATATATATTGTTTCCAAGTGTCTTAATTTAATGATTTACAAAAAAAATAATCTTAATTTAACCATGTTCAATATATAATTTTGATTAATGGTATATATAGTTAGTGATTATAAAGTATAACCTAAAAAAAGGATTATAACGTAATAATTATAGGAAAAAAATATTAAATAAAATATATAACTAGTCATTAAAAAGAAAAAAATATTTTTTTTATCTTCTATTGGCAAAAATAAATATTTATGTAAAATAAAGTATATAAAATGAAAAATTGAAAAATATAATTATTTATTTTATCATAAGTCGTTAATTTGAATCAAATCACCTCGAATTTAGTATGATTAGCTTGCTCTAGGTTGGCCAACTTTTTTAAAAATCTAAATCAAACCAACCAAATTAAAAAATATCAGTTTAGATTTGGTTTTACTGTAAACTCAAACTATCTTGTCATGGTGATAAAAAAAATACTCAACTATTTCAACCTATGAATATCGTAGTGGCTTCGGGTTTTGTTGTTGTTGTCCTTTCGTGGAGCTTAGCTCTGGCCATTCATGGTGGACCAATTAGTTGTTTCAGTCGCTGAAAGGAGTATTAGTTTCGCCTTTATTTGAAGCTTCTATATTTTTTTAACAGTAGTGCTAAATCTTGTGTTGCTTGATAGGCAGAAAATGCTCCATTTATGAGCAACCTTGTTGCACGAAAGCTATAAAGGCAATCAACAAAATTATACTACTAATTTTAATATACAAATGGGCCTATGAGACTTAATATTAAGTGGGTCTGAATAGAATTTATTTATTTTTAAGTAAAATTTTAGAATAAGATTTTATGGAAAAAAAAACGTAGGAAAAAAGATTCACTCTGATTTTTTTTACTACAATTAATCTGATTTTTCAACAAACATTTTTTTAAGGAATTTTCCAACTAGTATTAATCATTAATAAATTGGTCAATAGTTTACACTTATAAAATAATAATAAAAATGATCTGATAACAAATGTCCATTATAAGTATAACTATAGCCAATATTTTATAGAAAAAAATAAGGATATTGTCGGCCAGCAATATCTAATAAAAAAATATGGATAACCGATATAAAATAAAGATTTTAATATTTAAGTAATGAAAATATAAAATAATTTTATACGATTATTTAATTATAAATTATTATTCAAATTATTTTAAGGTAATTATTTTAAAACTTAATATATTTATTATACATTATAATGTGTTGTAATTAAAAAATTATGTAAAACATTTTAATTTTCATTGCTGTATAATTCTTTTTCTCCGAGAAGAAATCAATGTGTCATAAACATTAGTAATAAAATGGATAATTAATGTATGTGCCAAAAGAAAACAAATGAAGATAATGTGTGACGACCGACCGAGTCCACTATCAAACGCTTATGCATTAAATAAAAAACAAAAATTCTTGCCGTCCCGTGGACGAAACACCATTTCCAAAGCTAAAATCTTCTTTGCACGAATGCCTTTCTTTTTATTTTAGTTAATTAAATGATAATGGAGTTTTTATTTATTAGTAAGTAGAAACTCTTTAAATTAATACTCGGTAAATTAATAAATTCTTTAAAATAATAAATTTGTTCGGTCCCGACTTGGGTCAATGTAAAAAATTAAAAAATTCGATAAAATAATAAGATAATAATTTTTTGTGAGATCCCTTTATAATTTTCTGTTCTAAGAAAATCATAAATTAATAAGATCATAATTTTTTGTGAGATTCTTAAATATTTGATTTGACATAGTTGGTTTTGCAACACCTTTTAGATGAGAAAACATCTTGTGAGATATGGTTTGAATACTCTAACACATTCATGTCATTTATATATGTCAAACTTATTTAAGAATATATTGAACACATTTGTTTCTCTTGTTTACATTTATTGTACTTTAAAAGTCATTATTGATTTCCAATGCATATGAACAGAATCGTTACTTTACGTTGAGTTTCAAGGTTCGCTGCAACATAATTCTAAGCGGCATAGACTAATTTGTCTTTTTATTTGGTATGTATAATATAATTACTTAAAAAATCTTTAAATTAATAATTATTAATTTATCGATAAATTAATAACTCTCTAAATTAATAAATTTCTCCGATTATTAATTTATAGAATTTTAACTGTATATGATATTCAAATGCTTTGTTATTTATTAAAATACCACATCATGTTCATTAAAAAGGAAATAAAAGTATAAAAAAATCCAAAAAAAATGTAAGAAAATATTTATTTTAATTTTTATTTAATATATATTTCTCCCAATAAATTTCTCTGTTTTCTTTTCTCTCTTTAATATTAACCTTTTTATTACATAAGTGCATTTTCTTTTATTAATCATTGTTGAAAAAGATTTTTTTCAAGATACTAAATTGAAATTAAACTATTGTACAATTTCAATCCTGTGAGTGCACCCTACGCCAGTGTTATGCAAGACTGAGTTATGCACCACAGATGTAATGTAAGCTATCAATCAATTTAGACATTTTCAAAGTTCTGACGATGAATGGAAATGACCCCAAGCCAAGAGGGAATATATATATATATATATATATATATATATATATATATATAAACCTCTGAATATCCGAATAATATTAAGAAGGAAAGTTACAAAGATAAACGTCATTACTTCTGCTGACCCTTCAACGCATACTATTGATTGTTATCCTATATATTCTCACTCACCAGCAAGGTTGAAAGCAAAACGATAGTGACCATGCCTAAGAGAGTGGAAGGAGTTGTTGCCATGAAGCAGCACTTTGTGCTTGTACATGGCATAGGTGGAGGAAGTTGGTGCTGGTACAAAATCCGGTGCCTTTTGGAGAATTCAGGCTGCAAGGTCTCATGCATAGACCTCAAAAGTGCTGGAATTGATCAATCTGATGCTGATTCCGTGCTATCTTTTGATGATTACAATAAACCACTTATGGATTTCATGTCTGATTTGCCTGAGAACGAACAGGTGGTAATTTGGTATCAATTATATATGTTAATTTTGGTCCCCCCCTACCCCTTTATGTGTCTCTTTCTGCACCTTATGTCATGTGGGAATATGTGATTGCATAGAGTGGCAACATCAACCTGAACTCAACGTGTATCAGTGATGTGATTTGGTTGCTATAGGTTATATTGGTGGGGCACAGCGCTGGAGGGTTGAGCATTACTCAGGCCTGTCACAAGTTTGCAAACAAGATTCGTTTAGCTGTTTATGTGGCAGCAACTATGCTCAAGTTCGGATTCCTGACCGATCAAGATCTTAAAGATGTGAGAGAATCCTTTCCTTTTCATTAACTCTCTTGTTTGTTCTTATTCTTTGTTTGTGTTGGTTTGCTAACAAGATTATTTGAATTCATTCTTCCCCGCATGCTTCTTCTTTGAAATTTGAGAGGTTTTGTATTATTTAGGGTGGAATGAGTACTATCATAGTTAAGGTATCGTTCAGTAGAGTAGAAAGAAATGAAATTGAATTAAAGCAGGTCGTAAAAGCGTGGGATTTATACCAAATTTTAAAACTTTCCTCTTATTTCTTTGCTACTTTTTACACAAGAGAACACTACCTTAGGGGGCACCATAAACTTGGGGCTAGAGATATATATAGGATATGATATATGACAGTGATGTGTATTGGCTTCCATTATTGTTGTTGTTGTTCAGTGTCTCTGGAATCTTGAAGGTTTTCCAGCAAGGACGGTGCTGATGCTCTCTCTCAAAATAATTGGTTGCCAACTGTCTTCAAAAACAGATTATAGTTCTTAGCCAACTCTGAGGCTCACCAAATTATGCTTCTACCTACTCCCAAAATTTTCTCAAGAATAGCACCATATGCAAACAAATCTGCAGCTGTTATGCAATATCTGAGTTTGTTTGTTTTTCTTTTTTTAATAGGGAATTCCATTCATTTCTCTATTCACGTTATCCACCTCTTTTCTTTCCTTAATTTGTATTGGACACAATTCTTCTTAATTTTTTTTAGCTTATTAATGGAATTATCAATTTAGTCAATGACCTTTTGCTACTCACCTTGCCTCTTTTTCAGGCTTTTACAACAAACTAGTTGTAATTTAATAATGGTCAGTAAAATGGGCAAGACATTCTGACCCGGACCCGGGTTTTTTATGGTTTGTTTTATATTTACTTAATTCTGAAAAATGATGAAAAGAAATCTAATGTTAACCAACCTCCTATATAAAAGCCTAAAACTAAAATGTGTACTAAGCAAGCTAATTGTCTATTTAAAATCATTATAGCAACTTTAATAAAAAATTTCTTCTATCTGTCTATTTCACTGATCAATTATCATCAATAATTATGTGTCATCTAAACTCCTATAATATGTAATCCTTGAATTAATCATTGTAAGCCTTTGGAGACAAGAGAGTCAAATAAATTTCTTGCTTTCTTTTCGTTCCCTCAATCCGACAACCCTGTTTATTCCACAGATCCACTTTGTCCTCAGGAGGTAATAAATAGTAACAAAATTTCACTGTGTTCAATGTACCACTTATCATTGAAAAGTAGTGACAAAAAATTCACGAGCCTAATTAATTAGACTATATGACAGAATAGTAGCTAGTTTTTTTTTTTTTTTTTGTGCCAGTGGTAAATAATGGATATAATATAAAGTTTTCTTTTCTGGTTTGAATGAAGCAGGGGGTGCCTGATTTATCCGAGTATGGGGATGTGTATGAGCTGGGATTTGGATTGGGACATGATAAGCCTCCAACCAGTGCTTTGGTGAAGAAAGAATTTCAACACAAAATCATCTATCCTTTGAGCCCTCACGAGGTACACAAATACAATAATAATATCTAACTACAAAAGAAATAAAAAGGACATGCTAATGCCATGCTATGTTGCATGCAGTGCCAAAAAACCTGTTTAACTCAGTTTGTCACTTTCTAGGTGCATTGGGGCGTAGGGTACCCCACATGACATGCTTTGCCCTATTGTTAATTTCATCCTCTGCTTTTGCCATATGTAGGACCATTTATGGCAATTTTAAAAAATATTCTCTTTTTTTCTGGCCAGTGTTTCTAGTTTTCCACTTATCCTAAGCTGGAAGAATTTTAATTACTGATACAATAGATTACAAAGTGATAATTTAAAACAGTGGTACAATGTTATTTAATTACAAAACCCGATGTATATATAATAGATATGTTTGTTAATTTTTATAATAATATAATATCTATCCGAAAAGTCATATAATAATATAATAATATAATAACTATCCGAGGTTGTGATATTATTTTACACTTTTAATACATCAACCTTAAATTCTTAAGTTATTAGTGAACATGTATATCGTATGCATGTGATTTTGTTGGGTAGCGTTTGTGGCAGCAACCTAACCTAGCTGGGATTGCGTGCACTGTACATAATTGAACTGTGACCAATGTAAGGAATGAATAGTGCAATGATGGGTCAGGATTCGACATTGGCCGCGATGCTGTTGAGGCCAGGGCCATTGCTGGCATTGACGAGTGCTCAATTCAGAGAAGATGGTGATGGTGATGGTGAAGTGGAGAAGGTTTGCCGCGTGTACATAAGGACAAGGCATGACAAGGTGGTGAAGCCAGAGCAACAGGAAGCCATGATAAAGAGGTGGCCACCATCCACTTCATATGAACTCGACAGCGACCATAGCCCCTTCTTCTCCACCCCATTCCTTCTCTTTGGCTTGCTTCTTAAAGCTGCTGCTGCCTTGGACGCAATTAACTAGTTCAGGATTGGGCTTCCATGCATGCCTTTTCTTCGTTGCTCTCCAAAAGTTTCATGTGGGTAATTAATTTCATAAATATATCTAGTTTTATACGTTGGTTGTAATTATCACTAATAATATATGAATCACTATTCTATGTAGTTGTACCAGGATTTGTATTGCATTAAAAATGGAAGTTTCTATTACTTGGCTTTATTTCTGGTAATAAAATAATCAAATATATGTGATTCATACACAAAAAAAAAAAAGGAGACGAAAAATACTGGTTAATGAAATATTAAATATTTAACTAGTATTCTTTCATTTTTATTTATTTAATTTATATTATAATAGAAGATGTTATCAAAACTCAAGTGAATTATTCACTCGGTCAGGATTTTACAAACTAAGTTTAGTATTATTACATAAAAAATTAAAATAACACTTATTAAGAATATGAAGAAAAAAAAATTAATATTACATTAAAAAAATTAAATATAACGTTTATTTTGAGATATTCTTTTTTTTTTAAATGTAACACTTATTATAAATTGGAGATATTATAACACTGAAAATAAAGAAGTTCAACTGTGATTGTTAATTCAATGATAGGCTTGTAGGCATCCAAGTTACAGCCTTTCACGCTGAGATGAGAAGACAAATGGAAAACCTTCCATGCTAGTTGGTAACCATCCTTATCATCTCACACCTGTAAATACAAAAACTATAGTTAAATATCTTCCTCATCCTAAAATATTGTTACTTTGTTGAAATTTATATTAACTTGAGCATAAAGTCTCTACAAGTATCCCTGCCTTAATTCATCATTCTCAACTGTAATAAGAATAGCAATTTACCAGAGAAACCCTTTATATATTCAAGAGTGGGCTTGGTATTTTCGGCCACCTCGTATCAATTTACAAATTCAAATAATTAACAGTATGACTAAATTTTCTTTAAAAAAAACATGACTAAATTTTATTTGTTAACTAGCCTAAAGAATTTATATTTATGTTTATATAGTAGAAGACATGCCTATTTATTATGAGTTAAAAAATATAGTTTTAAAGTGAAAGAAGAACTTGAACAAAGAAAAAGAAAAAAGAAAAAAGAAAAAAACTCTGATGGTATAAAATTCAGAATAAATTGAAATGAGTGGCGACCAATTCGATTAAAAAAAAATCCATGTCGACTGATACGGGGATATATAGTTGAGTGTGGATGAAAACCAAGTGATCTAAAACTAGTTACCATTCTATTTCCCCCTTATCACATGGATTTGTAGAAAAAGGAAAAATGTAAAATGGCTAAAGCAGAAAAGTGTCTCTGGGATTGCTTGCTCATGTAACATCACAATGGATTTATAGAGGGAATCTTACTGTCTATCCTTATCAAGTTCTGTTAAACGTCCTATGCATGACATGCACCGCATGTTCTTTAAAATTGATAGGTGCTGTTTGCATAACCATTATGCTAACGAATTTAAACAAAATCAATTTAGAGATTACTATGCTTGGGTTTAAAAGAGAAGACAAATGTGAAGACAATTTAAGATGGGAGGTACTTATTAACATGTCGAGAACATTTTCTTCTTAAAAAAAATGGAGAAACACATCAAATTGCCCCATTTTAAATATGGGACTTCAACATTGAGTTGGAGAAACACATATTGCTTTCTAATTTATCTAGGCATTATTTTTATTTAATGTGAGACTTTTAATATGTTTCATTTTTCTCATGATTATCTGTTATGTAAAATTTTCAATACCTCTTTTATCTAAGTGTGACCAACCACAAAATAGGATACAGACATTGAGCTGATGCTATGTTCCTTCAGCTTAGGACCCACTAGCTCCAGAATTCATGTGGTAAGTTGGCCGTCGAATGTGAGGGATGGGTCATTCTGTTCAGCAATGAGCAGGGCTTATTATGGTCCAAATATCATTCAATGACATGCGAATATTTGTTGATGAAAAATCTTATTCATAAGTATGGAATGGTCTGAATTATCTTATCTAAATCCATAATAATAACTTTGCTGGTAGTTTTCGAAACTAATATAAAAAGTCATGTAAGGAAATACAGTATTATGTAATCTTTTATTTTTTGCACATGGAGATGTGATGCGAGCATATAAGTAAATAAGAAAAAAAAAACAAAAAAGTAATTCAAATGTTGAATATTATCATTGCACTGAATTTTTCAAAGCCCATTCCAATCACTATCTTTTTATTAAGTCAATTTTTGTATACGCATTAGTGCAATTCTATTTTCATGTCTTGTACAAGGGGCAGCACTTTTATATAGCCAGGTTAGTTTGCTTTCTAAGTTTTTTTAATATTTAGTATTTCATTAAATTTTTAAATGTCTTTATAATTTTTATTTTATTTAACAATGTTTTTATATTTCTAAAAAAAATAAAACTAAGAACCTTTTTTCAAGCTAAGTTTCAACTAGATAGATTCCTGCTAATTATAAAAAAAGGCGTAAACATTATAATTTTTTTTAAAAAATGAATATCTAAATTTTATTTGTTTTTAGTGGAAAAAACTAAAATTCTAAAGCAAGTATAGTTTAGGAATGGAGGGCATAATACATTCAAAATAATTATGGAATAGGTATTTTAAAGCACTTCATAGATAAGTGTACTCTTTTCAGAATATCTATTCACCGTACCTAAATATCATAATTCTCGAATGCCTATTCTGTAATATATTAAAAAATAGTTACGAAACATGTGTTCTGGAATTAAATAATGCAGGGTATTTTGGATGTCACATGAAGATTTTAAATGAGAAGGGGTGCAAGATGATTTTTATATGGTGTAGGAAGAAAAGGCCCACTGTCAGCCCTCTCTAGTTATATTCGGCTTTGCCCCCATATCCGAAATCTCATCTTGTTCAGGCCCAATTCTTCTGGGCTAACAGTTCCTTAAGTATTTTCCGAAAAGAAATTGAAAGGAAAATGAATACTTGAATTATTTCCACCGACTGAATAGCCAAAAGTGACATAGCTCAGAACGTAACAAATAATGTGAAACATGAAAAAGAAGCTTTTATGGCCAACACGAATAAAAACATCATCATGAATAGTATTTTACAATGATACATGCTTATTTGGTTGAGGGCATGCAAGCAAAACACAATATGAGGAGGCAAGAGAAAATTTGATTACTCTCCCAAGAAATGCACTTGATCATGGTGTTGGTGTCTGCACATTAGAGTCAGATTCATGAGAGGATTGCCTGTGGTGGTTCTTCAACTCAGGATGCTTAATCTCCTCCAACATTCTAACAACTTCATCCATTCTAGGCCTATTATCAGACCCCTTAGCCACACATGCCAGTGCAATCTGAAGCATCTGCACCATCTCCTCTTCAACATATTGCCCTCTCAGAAGCTCCTCATCAAACACTTCAGCAGTCCACTCCTCTCTCACAACAGACCTCACCCACCTTGGAAGATCAACCACATCTTCATAGCCAGGGTACCTCAAAGGGGTCTTCCCTGTCAGCATTTCAAGCAGCAGCACGCCAAAGCCGTAGACATCAGACTTGTGACTGATCTTCTTTGAGTCTGTGACTTCTGGAGCTCTGTAGCCATTGGCTCTTGACATGGTTGCTGGAGTGTTCATTAGAGGCGGCAATCCCACATCGGAGATGCAGCCGTCCAGTTCTTGGGTTATGAGCACATTGGTTGACTTGATGTTGCCATGTGAGAACTTTGGACCCCCCTCTGAGTGGATGAAAGCTATTCCCCTGGCAGCTCCTAGCAAAATTTTCACTCTGGAGTCCCAGTCTAGTGGGCTTCTTCCTGCTCCCCTGTTTCCTATTGTTAGAATTGAAGTTGGCAAGTAGTACATGTGACAATTAGTTTTAGTTCCAACAGTAACATAAGCAAGGCATTCAAAGCACAATTTGGAAAATGTTAAATATGTCGAGTAAAAAGTATATGCAGTGATTGTAAAAGACTTTTACATTGTTATGTAATCATGAACTGGTATGAATGATAATGTGTAATTACAATAGAAATCTTAAAAATCATAAAGATGATTTTTGATTGATTGGATGCATAAAATTTGAGAAAACATGTTATGCAATGAGAGAGTGCAAAGTAATATTATACCGTCATCTAAATATAAATTTCTGTGTATGATAAATTTATTGACTTTTATGACAACTATCTCAACAGTCATATTAATAATCATTTCTTATTGAATGACAATATAAAGTGCTTTACACTTTAGCTCTATTAAACTCATAAAATTTTCTGCACTGCTGACATATAGAAATTAGACTAAAAAAATCTTTACTACCACTCTACCTGAAAGGCTGAAAATATAAACATGCATTGATGAGCTATTTTAATATCAAGAGTCAACGCTCTTATAGTCTTTGTGTGTGTGTGTTGAGGGGTTTTCTAACCATATTGGCATGAAATCACCCATGACATCGTGGAAACAAGTTGGTTATACTGTAATTGTCAGTTCCACTTCCTATTTGAATTTAATGAACAATGATTGATACTGAGAAAAGTTGATTTATCGTAGTTTAGTTAAAACTGAGAGACTCGTGTAGAATCATAAAACATGTTTTTTTTTAAGTTAGAATCATAAAACATGTTATTTTGAAGAAAATGAGAAGATTTTTGTCATCACGTACCATGCAACAAGAAAAACAAGCTGCCACCTGGCATGTAGTTGTAAACCAGAAGTTTCTCATCTTTGGAATAGTAATAAGCCCTTAGTGGCATCACATTGGGGTGGTTTCCAATTCTCCCCACAATCTGCAACTGCTGCTCAAACTCCTTCTTTCCTACCACAACTTCCTTCAACCTTTTAACTACCACTGTTGTTCCCTCCTCCAAAACAGCCTTGTATGCTGTTCCATAACTTCCTTTTCCAAGAACTTCAGCTGAAGCCTTCAGCAAATCCTCAAGGTCAAAGCTGTGAGAGGAACCTTCAAAGAAAAATAGCTTGTTCTTTTCAGCCCCTTGCACTCCACTCCCAAAACTCTTTGAAACCTCAGTCTTTCCAGCACAAGAAGCCTTTCCTTTCAGTATGCCACTGCTTTTGCTGTTTTTCTTCTTCTTCAAACAGAACACTACAACTATTAAAGAGATGAAGGCAATGACCCCAATGACTAGAGCAAGTATAGTAACTAGGCCAAAGTTTTCCTTATGGTGTGTAGCATTTTGGTTTTGGGTGGCTGGTGGAGTGAGTGGCTCGTAATCAGTGGAAGGAGATGGAGAAGGGGAGATTGTAGAGCAATGATTGAGAGGTGGCCCGCATAAGAGAGCGTTCCCAACAAAAGAAGTGTAAGGGAATGCCTTTATGGAGTTTGGAATTGAGCCATTCAAGTTATTATAGCTCAAGTTCAAATGCTTGAGACTTGGAAGGTTGAAGTCAGGAATAGCCCCAGATATGGAATTGTTTTGGAGATACAACCAAGTGAGTCTTCTAAGGTTCTGAAAAGCTGGTGGGATGGTGCCAGAAAAGGAGTTAAAAGAAATGTCCAATGTCATGAGTTTAGGGGTCACTGGAGAAGGAATTAGGCCAGAGAAGCTATTGTGCTGAAGGTATGCAAATTGGAGTGAAGGAATGGAGAGTACATTAGAAGGAAGACTTCCTATAAGTCCATTAGAATGAAGACTCAGGACCCTAAGAGCATCTAGTTTTCCTATGCTGTTCTCTGGAATGGTCCCGGTTAATCCCATCCCTGGAAGATGGAGGCCTACGACACGTGTGCCGTTGGAGTTGCATGTCACACCAACCCATGAGGTGCAAATTGAAGCAGAGTCATTCTTCCAGTTGAGCCTTGGGGCATGTGGGACACTTGAAGCAAACTCCAAGAGAGCATGTTGGTCAGAGTTCAAGTCAGCTACTATCAGGCCACAGAAGGACAGTGTGGAGCCTAATAGAACAAGTGCAACAATAGAGAACTGCAACTTCATGGGTATATTTTGGTGCAAAATCAAGGTAAGTGATAGTTCCAGTTTCTGAGCTTAACTTTTCTTCATTCTTTCCTGGTCTGGCTTTGGAAATTGGAGCATGTTGTTAGCTAATCCTGTAGCTAGGAAAGTATAATATATTCGAAGTTAAACTTCATACAAATGGAGACATTGGGGTAAGCATGATTGCATGAACCTAGGACCTAGTCCAAAATCAGTGATATTGTAATTTTTAAACCGAAGCAGCACTTAAACAAGAATTGATAAGTTTACGGGATGAAAGGGGCAGGAAGAACACATTATGAATTTAGAAATCATAGAGGGTTGAATTAAAAAATTTGAACTAATTTCTATCTCTAAAAATTTGAATTTTAGGATGAAATTTTTTGTTGTTTATGCAGAAAACTGAAAACATCATTTATTGCAGCTTTTGAAAAGAAGAAAAAAAAAACAAAACAAAACAACACAGACTCATTCATGCTTACCATTTACAAATTAAGGGGACTTCCTTCTTTCAGATGCATCAGCATTTTCTTTCTTTCAATACTTGAAGTGTTATGCTGACTCCTCCATTTAAAAAGAGAAAGTAAAAAAGCCAAAGGTTTGTCTATGAACTTTAAATAATGGAGGACTAAAGTGCATTTTTCACTGAGAATAAAGAAATTGCCTCACAAATCGGTGCTGATATGTTTCAGAAACAACCAAGAAGGGAGAATTGAAAAAAAGAAAACAAAGGGAATTGTGATAACTGAGAATCCAAGAAAAAATAGAACTGAAAAAGAAAAGGCTAAAGTTTGATTCTCCAATGTACTTTATGAAGAAAAAGCATTCTTTCCCTAAAGTAGCCCTCATTCTCAATTTAAAAAAGATCAACATAAATCATTGGTGTTGATTTCTCATTTTTGCCACCTTATCTGGGTCAGTGAAAACTGCAGAAAGGCCATTTCGAAGTACAGAAGAAAACTATTTGGTGAATCAGGTTTAGACACGCACAGGAACCAAAGATAATTAAAGGGATGCAGATGGGTCAAGTATTGCATTAAATAACTCAAAGCTAGCATAGCATCAGCATTTCAACAAAAACAACTACCTGATTCCTCCACTTAAAGCAAACAAAACAAAAGATTTGTCCATCATCCCAATTAAAGCAAACATTAAAAATAAGTCATTAGAGAAAGAGATTGAAGACATAACTGTTCACACTAGAAAAATTCTCCAGTTTGTAAGACATATATAACCCAAAAGAGACTTAAAACTTTAATCATGAAGAAGGATAAAAACTTTATGGGGATCATGATCCTAGAACAGTTATGTGGTGAATTATAACTATGACCAACAGTAGTAACCGGAATTTTCTATCTTTAATAATGGATACTGTCAAATTAAGTGTTCCCTAGCTAGTGAATGCAAGTATTCAACATGGAATTTGAAGGAAGTGAGAGATATTTACCTTGGCATGAAATTCAGTTCTGAGAGGTTGAGAACACATCATAGAGTGAAGCATCACTGCACAAAAAATGAGTAAGGAAATATTTCATCGAGGTGAAGAAGAAAGCAAGTTATTAAAGCAAAGCACAGTATGAAATGAAGCGCAATAGGACTTGACTATTTGTGCTTAAAAATCTAGTATGACTTGTAACTTCAGAATTGGAAGGGAGCTTAGTTTCTCTTAAAGTTACTTACAACTCAGCACAATTGGAGTTGGTAGCATCAGACTTGGCATTACAGTTTTGCCACTAATAAGAATCTGATTTCTTCTCATTTCTAGAGATTCACACACGTCAAAAAAGAAAGGGTCAGCTGAATATGTCTTGGTGAAAAACCGAAAAATACTTTCCTACTAACTAGTACAATGACAGCAATAATGAGGGAGTTAACCAGAAAAGTCTTTTATCTAACTAACTGTAGTACTAGTACATTAATATCCACCTGCTGCTGTTGAAAATGGCCCAACATAAAAGGAACAATGCATCGATTGTGTAGATCTAATCGTATGAAAAGAAGTATCAAGGCGACAAGAGCATAAATAAGGATTTGCTGACATGAAATTGAGTAAACCACTGAAGAACCGTATGGTAGAGTACTTTCAAAAATTCCACTGCCGCATCATTATTACCCTCACTCAACAAGACTGAGATATTAACTCTTCCATTTCTATTTACAGTCAAAACTTTCAGCGTACTCCAAGTCCCTCAGATATAGTAGGGGACAAAATTGTTTTGGCAAGGGGTATGAGCCAATACTCTTTGTCAAAACTAGCACTAAGGAGTAAGGACTGCCCCTAATGGTTATGATTGAATTGTAAACCTTTTGTGAAGGAGCAATTACAGGTTCAAAAAGAGGAAAATGATTGAAATAATAGCATGTTTTGAATTCTTCTTCAACATCAAAATCCATCATAATGGTCCCCCTTGAGAATTAATTAATTAAAACAATAGGGAACCATGGTGGGCACTTTAGCATATTGCACACTACTAACTTATTATCGTATAGGCCATGATCAGGTATTAATGAGGGGAATGAGCTTAGCTAAAACCTTCCCTTTGTTAACTAGTTTTCAAAACTCATTACATTGATTATGAATATTTTGATGATTACTTATTGTCATCTTCCAAAGTGTATTGTATTATGGTTTGACAACAGAGAAGTAAGAAAAAGACGACCATTCATGAACTAGGAATAGGATAAAGGTGTTGAACAGAAACTAAACATTTAAAATTGGCACATATTGGCTGTGTTTGTGAGAGGGACTTGACTATAATGGGGCCAACCGTGTAATGAGTTATTCATAAAAACACGAAGAAGGTAGTTGGCTGTTACAGAACCATTTGAAATCCTTTTCTCCCTTCTACACTATGTTAATGCTATTTTAGCTATAGGTAAGCTGTCACTCATAACTCATCGTGTCAACTTGAATCACCGTTGACACATCTTTATTTGAAATTTTAATAATTGGGTGTTTAAGAGAGGATTTTGATAATTAAGCAGCAATTTTTACATTGCATGTAGTATCACATTAGTGACGATATTGACAATTTTATACTGTGGATCAAACTAGCAAAGAATTATTCTAATTTAATTAGTGATTTTGAATTTGGACTTTTAAGTATGTAACTATTTTAATATTTGGAAAGAGAAAATTATGATCTAAAATAATCTTACCCTACTCCAGTAAAATTACATAAAAATTACATGTATTTCATGAAAAAACAAAAAAAAAATAGTGATGATATGCTTTTGGGAAGTTGCATGTTTTCCTCTTAGTTTATTTTATTGAAAAGATGACGTCCCAAAAAGGTTCTCATAATGAGAAACCTCTATAGAAAATTAATTAACACGTCTGTATAGAAAATTATAATTCATCAAGTTAGTTCCTGATTATCTGTTGAGCATTTCCATGCTAATGCTTACTATAGTACTTAACCGTGACACAGTTATATATATGTTCAAATATCTAAAGAGCAATAATTTTTAAAACGGAATTTCAAGAAGGGACGTGAGGCTCGACAGATAGTTGAGGGGCATATAATATAGCTATGAGACAACTAAGATAAGTGCCTCATTAATATCAAAAGCAACTAGACTAGTCCATTTTTTACTTCTATTTCAGACACGGTGGCGGTGCAGGTGTACGGAATATTTGAGCAATCACACACTGGAAAGGCCTTTCTCTCTTAAATTCTTCAATTCCTAACAAAACTTTCATTCTGTACATGTGCCTATGAATAGGAATGAAAATATATACTCCAATCCTATAAAGTTAGTTAGAATTAAGATTGAAAATGAATATTTATTCGTATTTTTTTTGGAATGGATGGGGTATTATAGTACTTACCTCATCTCATACATATATATGTCATATATTTTATATAATAATATAATTAAAATGTTACTTAAATATATAATTTATAATTTATATTATACATATAGTCTTTTATAAAAAAAAAATCATATTTTCCTAATTTTATGACTAACAATAACAATCTAACACAAAATAATGATCTCATCTCAACATCGTTATATTAGATTTGTTTCAGATTCTATTTAAGGATATTGAACTACTATTTATTTTTATCTATAAATTTATGACTTTGTTGAGAAATTATTTTAAGATTGACTTTTAATTGTGAATTGATACTTTATGTTGTTTGGTGCTTCAAATTAGTGGTGTAAATTTCTACCTATTTAATGATTGTTGTTTATTTATGACTTAAGTTTGGACGAATCATGTTTGTTTGTTTATATATATATATATATATATATATATATATATATATATATATATATATATATATATATATATAATATTTTTTGGTCTTAATTATAAGAAACATAAAATTATTTTATCGTTAAATTTTCTTTTTACCCCTGATTAATTAATGATATGCAGTCATTTTTTTTATGAAAATAGGTGCATTTATCCAGCTAGCAACAAAACAATGTATACTTATTGATTTTAAAAAAAATATCTTTAAAAAAGAATTACCTCTTAACTCATTTAATGTTATGGATAGTCTTAGAATAAAATTAAAAATTATAACAAATTAACTAATTTAATCACTTATATTAATCTTGATCAATTAGATAATTGTTCCTTATATATAGGACCATAGATAGTATTATGTGTGGATGCTTCTAATATTATGTTTGAATTACATAGAGTAAAATTTTAATTTGCTTGTAGTATTTTTTTTTAATCAATATATTTTTATTGATGATTAACTTTATACATAAATAAAGTCTGAGTCATGAGTGTTGGCTAATATGAGTATATAAGTATCCCATAGATAAAAAATGATAATTAAAGTTATTATGCATGCAAAAATAAGGTCAGATATAAGTATTTTTTTAAAAACACCAATATAGAAACAAATACTATATGAGCCTACTCATATTCTATCCATTATCTTTCCTACCTATGAAGCTGTTGTTTAATGCTTATCATTCGTTTGATTTCATATTCATTGATAGTTAAGTTTTTTTTGTTCAATATTGATATTTGAAGTTATGTCATACAAATTAAGAAATAATTAAGTGGCATATACTTGATAAAAATACCTTTATTTAATCTTCTTCCAACTAAATCATAAATTGCATTTCAGATTTTCATATTTTTTTTATTTCCTACTAAATCATAAATTGCAGTGTAACATCAATTCTCTTTATTCTAAATAGGACTATATCTGGAAAATTATTCATTAGGTCTTTAGGTTTTTTGTTTCGACCGAAGGTCTTTAGTTTTTAAATACATCAAAGTTTCAAACCAAAATGAAAAAAGTTAGACATCAATAGATATGGCAAGAAAAAAAAAAACCTCTTGCTATGTTTTTCATCAAAGGAAAGAAAATAAAGAAAAAAATTAAATGAAAGGAGAACCTAAAAGAAAATCTAGTTTTTTTTATACTTTTCTCTTCAATTAAACAATGAATTTTTTCAAATTTTCATTATTTTACCATTTTCTTGCTTTACACCCAAAACATACGTGAGTTACAATTTTTAACGCTGCACTGTATATTTAAACCTCTTGCTGAAATTCTAAGTGTGAGCTACATTTTTAACGCTGCACACTGAGAATCCTTTGGATATTGGAGGAAAGTATAAGAGTACTAGAAACAACTTTCCATTCAAGGGGAATGGGCCAGGTGGGTCAAAATTTAGGTTCCTGAAATGACATCCAACCATGGCAGATAGTAACTATATCGTAGACAAGGATTATCCACTTGAGACAAGGCTACATCGAAACCAACAAATGCCGAGTCCATTCCAATGCACGTTGATCCCTGTCAGCTTTATTTTCAGATAAACTTGGTCATTTGTGGTACAAGGGTTTCTAAATCTAGGGAAAACTCGAACTGATACAAAACAAAATGTGTTTAAACAACATCAACCTCCTGTAATCAACAAGAGAATAAATCACAAGAGAAACATCACGAAAGTCTATCCACTAGGTGCCACTACTCTTTTCAAGCTTTTCAATCTCTTCATGCTCCTTTCTTTCAGCCTCTTGCCGTTCTCTTTCAGCATCTTCCTCTTCCTCAATCTCATCAAGATCATCAAATTCCTTGGTTGCTGCCATTGCTCTCACTACAGGGTCTCTTAGCTCAGATATTATCCCCCCACCGACCCTGTACTCTTCTTCATTCCCAATTAGATACAACCGCTGGTCTGGACCAGAAGCCATGGGAACATCAACAGCCAGCAGCTTCATATGATACTGCGTGTGAACATAATGGTAAAGGCTAAGTAAGCAAACCCTGAAGTACCAATTAACTCTTTTACATTTATTTTTCTCGAGACTAATTCTTACTAATTCCACCATATAACTATTGCGGGAAACAAAGAGGCTAGTTATGTTATGCAGAAAACAACAAAACGTTCTATAGGTAGTACTTAGATAAGGGATGGGCACAAATATAGGCAACTACCTAGGGGGATGAAGACAGAAGGACCCAGTTGAAAGAGGAGCCAAAGTCGAACACTAAAAAATGTTATGCAGCCTTTCAAATTCTATAAATTGGTACAAATTTTCTCTGTTTTTTAATAATCACTAGCATCACTTCAGAGAAAAGCATTATCATAATAAAAAATAAATTAAAAAAAATCTAAAGCTAAAATCTACTTGATTGCACTAAGTTTTTCTATTTGAATTGAAGGTAAGTACTAAAATAATATTAAAAATTGGCATTGTACGACTGCCATCAGTAGAAGCCAGAAAAACCTCATTACAGTGAGTGCATAGTGTGAGGAGGGCGGTAGAATTACTGGATACTTAAAAACAGTTTTTTTTTCCAGGAGGGCTGCCAAAGTGCTTCCTAAATTATGAGTGCAGCCATTACTAGCCCATGCTAGATTTCCATTTTCTCTATATAGACAGAGCAGATAATTAAGCCCATTAATTCTGGTTAATATTCTTAGGCCAAGCACAATCCTACTTCGGAAATGAAAAGAGAAATTAAGAAGATATACTGAAGATCAGAGATACTACCTAAACCTGTTCTAAAGTAACTCGGGGGACATTGCTGGAAACAAACCCATGTTATTTGCACATATAACAAACTTCTTAGGGAATATCTAGAGCATGCATTTATCTTCAAAGACTTGGACTGTACTTTCAGTTCGGCGAGAATTTTAGACTAGAATTAAACACTATTTCATCCATCCTAATCATTAAACCAAAAATAGGATTTAATAATCACAAAATAATATATGTTGAATTTAATTTTGTATTGTGAAAATGTTATAATCACAATAAAGCAAATATCAACAGAAACATTGGCATCAGGAAGTGAGATACTTCAAAACAATCAACCGATCCATAGAAATAAGACATCATTCACTGCATTTGAACCCTTTAGAATGTAACTTCAAAATAGAAATCCCATCACAGTTGGGTCTTTCAGTATCGCCTCAAAAGCTTTAGTTCTCATTAAATTTCTGCTCTGCTCTCACTTCTTTTAGATATATCATAACATATGCATACACAAAAAATTGAAGCAAGTCATATTTACAACACAAAATGATCAACATCATGATACTTCTATAGATATCTAACTATGTCAGTGTATTACTTCTCAGCTCTGGGTGATTTGATGAACACCAGAATCCAGATCCCCCTCCTTCTGCCAGTAATGCAAGATTCAGGTTAAAGCATGTTTTTTTTCTCATTAATATTTCTTCACGAATCCATCCTAATTGAGGTAACAGAGAACCAATGGCCATAGCATCCCTGCACAGAAAACTCTTCTGCTATCCTATGATTTTTTTTATAGATATAAAAGAAGAAATTTCTAAAGACAGAGAACTAAATTACAAGGAATTTAGACCATAAGGAATCCTCCTGTGGGAAAAAGTATGTAGCCGACCCCATCTAGTGGGAAAAAGCTTGGTTGTTGGTGTTATTGTAAACAGACACACACACACCTGTTAGGTAAATGCTTTTAAATAAAACCTGCTTTACACCAAATTAGAAGCTAAATGCCTAATAAAGCCCTAATCAGCTGCAGAGCCAAAGAAAACTCCCTCCAAACATGAGCATTATGCTCCAAGACTCCAACCGAATGTGCCAAAAAGTACGTACCATATATTGCACATTACCTTAAAGATTTAGTTCAATCTATGCTCACTGAAGCATATACTATTATCAATTTATCATATGCAACATCAAACTCATCCACAACAAGCCAAGTTTTGCAAAATAAACCACCCAGATACATATACATATCTTCCTGTGCGGACATACATAAAAGAATCCCTCATTTACATTAGTAACTACTGTATCAATCTATTGATTAATTTGATTTACAATATGAAAAATAAAAGTAGAAACTCTATATAAAAATGTTTGAAGCTGAGATTCCCTGTACATACTCAAAGCGAGATATTTTGTATGTTTATATTTGGTTGCTTACATAGATCTTGGGTTGGGAAATTTATCATCTGCATTCATAGACTGAACGAAATCTGATGTAGTTATTTTACACAGATGAAGGTGGAAATACTAATCACCAGGTATGAATTTTTGCAAGAAATCAATCTAGGATGTAAGTATGTAACTAGCAATTCTCAAAGACATGGAACAACAAAATGTACCTAAATCAACAACATTAGTAATATTTGAAGTAAATATATGATTTTGAGACAGATAAGAGAAACAACAAATGCCAACGTAAGACTATCAAATTCTGTTAAGTAATTTACTAACATAAACCGAGGTGAGTTGATTTACCTGGCCCTTCTTTTTCTTGACTTCAACACTGACTAGACCCTTTTTCTCAGACCCTCTTATGGGGAAAATGAGAAAACACCGTCGGCCCCTAACACTTGGCTTGAACTTCTTTACAGTGAGCCCACCCCCTGACATGACATAGGCTCTCAAATCAGTTCCAGAAAGAGGGGCACCCATAACTTCAAGAATCCCAGCCGACGTGTTAAGTTTCGTCATGGCCATTCTATAGGCTTTATCCGGGTTGATCGTGAGCCTCGCACGGATATACAAGCCCTAAAAGACACAACACACATATAACAATTAGACAATGCTGCATCCCATACACCATTCATTCATTCATAACAAGTTCCACCAGCAGCAGCACTTTCAATCCAAAATGAAGGAGCCTAGAGCATGTATTGAATAATAATAATTGAAGTAGCCTAGAGCATGTGAAAGAACTTAACTTACAGTAAAAGCAACGATAGCAGATGAAAGGGCAAGGAAGCCATACTTGGCCATGCCTTCGGAGAGTCCAACGAAGAGGTTAGCGATCCCGAAAAGGATCCTCCACAGAAAAGCGCAGAGGACAACGCCACCGGCGCCCCACAGAAAGAGAGTATTCCTCTTGAAGAACGCCTCGATTTGCAGCCCAATTGCCTCGCGGTAACGCGAGAAGGCCGAGGTCACCGTGGCGGCCGGTTTATCAAATACCTTCTGCGCAAAGCCTTTGTCGAAATTGGATGAGAAGAATCGGAAGGTGCTATTGCCGAGGCGTTGTTGCGGGTGGAACACAGGCGAAGAGGCGCGGAACGCGGCGGCATTAGAGAATGAGGGTTTTGATGCAAATGAAGAATCGGCGACGGCGGGGCGGCGGAGAGGGGAGCGCTGGTTGGTGGTGCCGCGGAGTAGTAGAGCTCGGAATTGGGTGATTCTTGACATTTGCGTTTCTGATTAATTTTTTTTTTCCAATTAAACGCAGCAGTGCACTTCACAAAGCCACTCCTGTCGGGTCAACCCTTTCTATCTAAATCTAACTAACATCCCCGGCTGCGCGACCCGACCCGTTAACAGCCAGTAATAACTTCAATCAATGGAGGTGGAAGAAAACGTGCAGAAGAAGACAGGACTATTTCGTAATCGTGCATTTCTACCATGGGACGGTAACTTGGTTTAAACATTTTTTTCTTAATGGTAACTAATTGGATTTCTTTCATGGGAAGGTATTGCCTCAAAAGCCAAGATTATGGTCAATATGTGGCTATTTTTTTGGAGACACTGATCTCTTGGACAAGTTCCTAAGTAACTTCCTATTACAAAAGAAACTGTAAGCTTTTAATAAAGAACTAAATCTTGTGATGATCCAATTGGTTATTACTTAAGTTGTAGTCAACCATGTATGATTAAATACCAATATAAAATTTTGATTGCTGTAACTTTTTGCTATTTTTATCCAAGTCCAAGCAACCTGCTAACTGTTAAGCTGGAGCATACTATTTGACTGCAGAGAATTCTGTACTTCCTGTTTTTTTTGTCATGCTAAATGCTCTCATCCTCGCTTAACTACGTTTGCACTTTGCAATCTTAAAATAAAATGAAAGAATTTATTTCATTTATTTATAAACGAATTCTTGTATGTAAGTTTTGGGAATTATATATTCATTTAAAAACCCAACTAACTATTGTCTTCTAGTATTTCATGATTTGCATCCGTTTCATAGAACCGTGTCTGAAACACCTATGGATGCATTGAATGATTCCTGATGTGGACTGTGGACTTGAACCCAAATTTCATCCTCTTTCCCAGACAAACTTTCGTTTTTTCTAACCTGCTCGGTCACTACATCAATGATCGCTATTATGTTAATAGCAAAGAGGATGAGCAACCGCTTGTTTTCACTGGAGATACAATGGTGGTAAGCTTGTCTGATCGGGTCTTAATCTTAACTTTCTCATTAAGCAATTATCAATCGCCAAACAAAATCATCAACAACAATGAAATACCAACAAAATATGACATTCATTCCATTTAAGATGGTTCATAAAAGATTAGATAAACTTAACATAGTTTAATAGTTTAATACTACGAGTAGAGCAATTAAGAAACTCAAATTGAGTCAAACACAACTATTGTGGTCAAAGCCCACTGTTTCCATGTAACAAGCCATCTAAGCAGTAGCAGTAGCACTAGATAGAAAAGCTTGTCCTGGTTGACGGTTTGCCAGTGGTCCATGGCACCCAAGAAGCTGCAAGGCCACGAGAAGGAACTTGTAAATTAGATAAGCTAAAAATAACTTTTAAAAAGATCAATTGAATGCAAAATATGCTTCAAACAAATCCAGATCCAAGTATAAATAAACAAATAAATGTCTTCAAGCATGAAGAAAACAACATGCAGTGAAATTTCATCCACATGCAGGTGCAGCTTTCCATTACCTTAGCATTCACACCATCAGGCACAATCCTGCTCTCTGACTTGTACTTGAGATAATCAGCACGGCTAAACTTGGTGAAACCCCTGAACAAGCATTTAAAACAACTACAGTTAAACCAAATATGTAAAAGAGTCACGTAGGACAAAGGACCAAAATAAAGAAACTAAAATCAAATACTTGACAAAACAGGTAGTAATCACAACCCAATAAAAATACAAGTTTTTTTTTTCAGGAAATATAAAATATATTGCTCATAATTCAAATCAAGGTACAATGGCAAAAACCCAACTCAAGTCTAAAACTGATTTAACTGATCTATAAGTATTCATGTTCAGAAACAAAAGCTTACTGTCAAAAGAATTAATAATTAATACATACCATTTCCGGCTAACTATGATCTTCTGACGACCAGGGAACTTAAACTTAGCACGACGAAGAGCCTCCTGTGCATGATGACTGTTGCTGTCCTTGCAGCGGACAGAAAGAAGAACCTGACCAATGGCGACTCTAGCACATGTTCCCTGTGGCTTTCCAAATGCACCTCTCATTCCAGTCTGAAGCCTATCAGCTCCAGCACATGAAAGCATTTTGTTGATCCTAAGAACATGGAATGGATGTACTCGGACTCTCAAGTGGAAAGCATCTTTTCCAGCAAATTTCGCCATATATTTGTTGCATGCAATTCTAGCAGCTTCCAATGCTTCACTTGAAACATTTTCTTTTTCCCAGCTAACCAGATGAACACAGAAGGGAAACTCATCAACACCTTTCTTCTTCATACCAACATCATAAATTCTGATCTTAGGATCAGGAACACCACGGCAAAAGCGTGATTTGGGGTATGGCTTGTTTTTTATCTGCCGATAACACCTTGCAGGCCCTAAAATCATACACCATTCGTCATTCCCATCATGCCATGAATATGACACATAAAAAGTCAATCCTTATTCATTCTGACACCATTTTCAATAATTACAGTATACAAACACATATTATCATTCAAGTGATTCAACCATGATACATAGGACTGCACTGTAGTCACAGAGAGAACGCAATTAAAAAGAAGGACCTCCTAACTGATATCAATACTATAAAGCTCTAAATACAAATAACATTGAGCAAAACATACGAGTCATAAAAGGATTGATAAACAATATACCATTGTAAGACTAAGTACTACACAATTGACTTGATAGTGGTTTTTCAAGGAGAGAATAAAAACTGTGTAAAGGAATAAAAAATGACATGTTCTTGAAGCATGAACCCATAAGCAACAGCAGACATATACCAATAGTGTAACTCCTCATGTAGGAGTCTATGATATGTAACTTTCAGGCAAGGTTATCAAGCAAGGATGACCATGAACACAAAATTAAAGGGTATACAAGCTTCAATAAATGGACTTAGAAATCACAAAATATGCGTTTAAAATCTTAAGAAAACAATTAATCTACTTGAATACATTGATTAAACCCATACAATATATGGCCACAAGACGATGTATTCAAGTTACAACCACCTCCAAGTTATGTCAAATTTTAAATAAACAAAACAATCAGACTGCCAAACCAATTATTAACCGGTTTTCTAAATCAAACAAAAAACATGGAATTCCTCGGTAAACAGAATTGCACATATCATAAATTTCATTTACGCTTATAATCAACGCGCTGCCTATCATAATATCCACCAACCACAAACCAAATGCAACAAGGGAGCTTCCAGGTTCAAACAAAAAAACTAAAACGGCTAAAATTATTCTCGCTTTGCATACAAAGATTCAACATATCGTTATACAAAGCATATTTCAATCTAGCTATCCTTCGAATCGAATGAATCCTCAAGATCGAAGAACAAAAAAAAAAACCCAAAACGCATACGCAACTACGAATGCAATATCATAATCATAATAGATAACAAGGAATAGAGATGCTTACTCCTCCCCATTGCGACGTCTCTCTCTGAAACGCGGTGTGTTCAAGCTGTGCACGGAAGAGGGAAGACCTAAATCTAATAATAACCCTCGCAACGATGCTACATAAGTAAATTTGATCTTTGCTTATGGGCCAGCTTCTGTTTCGGCCCAATCTAAATAATGTTAAATTTCGTTGCTTGCCTGTGAAAGAAAATGTTGTAACCAAAAAGATAAAAAATGAAATATTAAATTTATTTTATTTAAAACTAGTGCAAAATGAAATTAAATAGTATTAATTTTTTTTACTTACGTATAAAAGATGACACTAAATGGGTTATTTCCTTTATAACAGTTATAGATGATTTATTTGAATTTTAATTAATAATTTCTTTAAATTTTAACTTAAATATATTTGTAATTTGTAATTGTAAAGTTCTAACTTTGTTTCTAGTTCTTATTTGAACATTTCATTTAAAAATTAAAATATCTAATTTAGTTTAATCTGTTTTAAACATTAAAAACAATTTATTTTATTAAAATGAATATTAAGATTAAAAATGAAAAATAAAGATTAAGGGATTGTTTGTTTTATAGAATCATATTATATTCACATGAATCATATCCCAGGTATGAAATGACTAGGAATATTATTCCTGCATATATTTAAAATACATGTTTGGTTATATTTTAGTATTCTTAGGATTATTTTTTAAAATTAAAGATAACGTAGGTAAAAAATAAACTAGCTTAATATCTTATGTCTTGCACGGGTATTAAATTTATTTATTTCATTTATAGGAGTAATTTTTTATATTATTTTAAATTTTAATATATTTAAATTTTAATAAATATATATTAGTATATATGCCAATTTAAATATATCTATATCTATATCTATATATATATATATATATATATATATACTTTAAAAAAAATTATTATTAAAAGTATTGTCCTAGATAGAATTTTCTTTACTTTATTAATGTCTTATATATTTCATTTTGACTTTCTAACAATAAAAAATGATTTTTAAGAATTAATGGATTATTTGTTAACGTCAAAAAGTTTAAATTACGATTTTTTAATAGTGATTGAACCAAATATTCAAGAAACGTATAATTAGACTAATTGAATAATTATTTTATATTTATTATAATAGAAAAAATCATTTTTAATATTTAATGGGTTGATGAACTGATTTTTAATGTGATTGTAAAAAAAATATTTGAATTGATTGCAGAGAAGAATAAAAGAAATAAAATAAATTAATTGCATTTAGTATCCATTAAAATCTGAATATTCACAGAATGGAAATTAAAAAAATAGAATAAATATAAAATCTAAATGTTCTAATTAACATGGTTATAATAATTATCATAGTTATATTTGTTTGAATTAAAAATAAAATAATTTTATTTAATATATTTTGGAGGAAATAAATATGCAATTATCACACCAACAAGTCGTTTGTTTCGAGTAATCATGAACTTGATCTCCTTAGATCTTAGGTTTTAATTTTATGAATGAGAAAAATATGTTTGAAAAAGGATAACTACTATGTATTAAATTCTCAATTTTCATGAAAATATTTCCATTTCCATCCCTCTTCATGAAAATAATTAAGAAAAACATGAAAAAATATAATAAAAAAATAATACATTTTCAGAAATCAACAATATTCAAAATTAATAATTTTTTAAATTTTATAATAAATATGAGAATGTTATATTTCTATGCTTACATATCAAAAATAAACTTTTAATTCACCGAAGATAAAACACTTTAAAAGTAAAAAGTAGAAGGTACTCTATTTTCAATTTTAGAAACCAAAACCATGTTTTGGGTCAAAAGGGGACAATAATTTCAAATTAATACTCATAAAGAGGTAAGTTATACAATATTCTATAACTTTTGAATATAAAATCATAAATTATTTCATGACTTTTATTTTTATTTATTTTATTTTTTATTAAAGTCATAAAAAAGTAAATAACTTTTAATTCTTTTAATTGTGACTTTAAAGTCGTAATAGTTTTAATTTTTTAAAATCGTTATTAGAAGTCATAAATGATTCACTACTTCAAGTCATAAGTTTTTAAAATTAATTATTAACAAATTTAAATTTTTTTTAATTTTTATTTAATATTTTTATATTATTTTATTTAATATTTTTGTATTTTGTGTATTATTTAAAATTATTTTTTAAATTATTATTAGAAGTCATAATTTATTTTAAAATTAATCATTAAAAAATTTAAATTAATTTTATTTTTTACTTTATTTTATATTTTATATTGTGGTGGGATGATATCAAATAAAAAAATATAGAAAATATTAAATAAAACTATAAATTAAAACTAATTTAAATTCATTAATAATTAATTTTTAAAAAAAATTATGACTTTCAAATCATAAATTATTTACGACTTCTACTAACAATTTTAAAAAAATTAAAACATTTACAACTTTAAAATCACAATTAAAAAAATAATAAGTTATTTACTTTTTTACGATTTTAAAAAAAAATTATAAATTAATTTATAACTCTGTATTCAGAACGTCAATGATCCTACAACTTATTCCTTTGTAGGTTTAATATGAAATTTATCCCATTTAACAATTTCCAAAAATTATTTACTCTTTTGGTAGTTTAGCCCCCATGTTTTGATTATTTTACAATTACGTTAAGTTGCCCATTATTTTACAATCACAAAGTTACAGTCCTATTCCACCTCAAAAAAATTAAACTAGAAAGAACCCGAAGCTACGTTGTGTAGTGATAGTGATTATCGTTGCTTCTAAGTGCCTACACTACACACAGTCTATGTTCCTTCTCTTCGAACCATGAAAATCTATCACGTTCCTTGTCTTCGAGACAATTATTCCTACTTGTAAGTCTTATATATATGTTGTTCTCTGCAATCCTAAACAAATTTAACATAAACACACGTGAACATGTATAGTTACAGCACAACTTGCATATTCTAGTACTTCTGGCCTTCCAAATGATGCTTCACTGTTTATTATTATTATTATTATCAGGCAATCCTTTAATATAATTTGGTTTTGCACTGCTGCAGAATCGTTGACAAGAGCACCAAAGAAGGTGCGGTGGGGGACCCTGTAGAGCCTCAGAAAGTTCTAGAAGCTGCCAATTCACATTGGGTCAATCTCAAGCTTGTCCTCACCACACATCATCACGGGTGCTGCTGCTACTAGTTTCCACTTTTTTTTTTTTACCATAGTTAATTTCATTTTGGTTGGTCATGTGTAGAATCATGGTTATTTGTTTAGGATATTTTAGAGTCTCCTTTTAGATAGATGCTGTAATTTGGGTCCATATAGTTTAACTCAGGGCTCTTATTACTTCTAAATTAACTTTACCTAGCTTAGAACTGTGGTTAATATCGCCACTTTGGGATTTTAATATCCGAATATGTACTACTACTATCTATGCTTAAATAGGGCTTCTTTTATCCTAAAAAAATGAATGTAGACTGACTTGGTCTTTTTCATATAGATTTTTTTTTCATGTTATTTCTGCTTGTGTTGATAGTACAAAATTGTGTACGAATAATATAAATGGAATTACTCGGCTCAGAATTGCAGTTGATAATATAAATGCTAATAGCACCTGTATACTCTGGCTTCTAATAACTTTTGAAGCTTAGTAATCTTCATATACTTTTGCTTCCAATAACTTTTAAATGCATTTATTTTCTGTACGATTATTCATTTATCATTTGAAATATCTGTACTTAATTTGGTGCATTTTTCTGACTGTTGTCACATGGATTAGCTGTTATGTATTTATCAGTTTCTTTTTATATTTTTTATTTTATTTTCTGATGTTGACTGTTGAGAAAGAAATATGATCAATGTACAGTTTATGCAGCTGTACTTGGTTATGAACATCAGATATTGGCTGGTTATGAACGTTTGTAAATTTTGTCATCATGACAGGGATCATGCTGGTGGAAATGAAAAGATAAAGCAATTGGTGCCTGGAATCAAGGTCTATGGTAGCTTAATTGATAACGTCATAGGTTGCACTGATAAGGTTGAAAATGGGGATAAGGAGTCCCTTGGGGCTGATATTTATATATTGTGTCTTCACACACCTTGGTATGGTTAATAACTTGTCAATTGGATATTGTTGTTAGTCCCTTTTCCACAACGTAAAACTGGGAAGTTTGGATTTACCTACCAGCATTTCTGGAATAAGACTGTAACTTTGTGGTCTTTCCTCCATTTTGTATGAAATGACAATAGTCTAAGTGCCTTGATAATGCACTGCTGGAAGGGGTTTGGAAAACTCATCAACCCGCTACTATTTGTTTGCAACAAATTGTGCTGCAGTGCTGCTTACTGAATTTTGTCGTGCTGCTGCTAAGTGTGCTCGTCCTTGGTTGCAAATTTACCTTAGTTGGGAATCCTTAAAATGAAAGAAGTGATTTTGTTTATAAATGAATTATTGTATAAAAGTTGTAGGGAATGATACTCATTTAAGAATCCAACTCGTAGAGATCATTTTGAGGTTTATGATTTGACATCTTCGCACTTCTGATAGGTTCTAAATCATTTCATTTTAATTCAAAAACTATATTCCTCCAAGTACAAGAGTATTGTTTCATAGCATTGTCTATGTATGGAAACCAATAGATGCATTGAGTTTAGTTATAAGCCACCAATGAGGCATTACCCTGCTTCATTGTCTTTATTATTAAATACATGTTGTTGCTTGATGATTCCTTATGTGGTTGGACCTAAATTTCATCTTTTCTCAAGACACATTTCGCTCTTTCTTGTTAACACAAACCATTTTTCTGCCTGCTTCAGCCACACCAAAGGTCACATAAGCTATTATGTTACTGGCAAAGAGGAGGAGCAGCCTGCTGTTTTTACTGGAGACACACTGGTAAGCTGACTGATCAATCTTACCTTTCTCATTTATTAAATTGTCATGAACCATGTTCAAAAGATAAGAGTTCTTAGGAAAGGATACAATAAATTGATTCTAAAAGCTATGCCAAGTGCTTGGAGCCAGTGTATATATGACTTACCTTTTGGCCTCTCTCTATGTGAATGCTTAGATTTATTTCGTTATTACCTTCTTTTTTTACAGTTTATTGCTGATTGTGGGAAATTTTTCAAAGGAACTGCAGAGCAGATGTATCAGTCACTATGTGTAACATTAGGTTCATTACCAAAGCCAACACGAGTTTACTGTGGCCATGGGGTAATGTAATACTAAAATCCCCTCTACCAGAATTCTCTTAGCATCATGGTTCTATTCATGAAACAGATGAGCATATATTTAGGATGCATAGTGCCCCAACCTAGGAATGCTTGGTTGCGAAAGTTATTGTAGATAATCCCAAATAATTTTAGGCCAGGCCTTACTGGTAAACTTGTACAAATGCAAGGGTTACATCTCCACTTGGTTGCACAGATAAGTCAGACTGATTTGAATGTAATGAAACAGAAATTATTGACACTTGATCCATGTACCAAATTTAGGTGTAAATTAAGACTATTAATGGTTCCAAAACTTATTAATGCTGGAGTCCCTGTATCCATGTGCTTAAAATGGACACTTAGGTTTCTTGTCAAGAAGCAATTGCTTCAGGAATCCTTACGCAGTTAAGCATGACAATCCATAGATCTTTAATAACACAAGGTTTTGGAGATCCAATAGCCAACTTCATAATTATAATTGGAAAAAGGAGTGGATTTCTCTTGATACTCCTTACTCAATGAATGTAAATAACAGGTGCATTTGTACCAAACCAGTTGTACAATACCAAACTAATTATTTAGATTTAATCAGAAGTTTATAACCTGAGGCATTCAAAACGTACAAGGGAAGAGAAGCGGATACTCTAGATTATTTTATTATGTGCTTGTGGACTTCTGACCTACAAAAGCTTAAATTCTTGTTCATTTATTATGCTGCGCCTCTTTCTTATAATTTACATTATTAATCAAATGTAGGAGTTTGAATTTCTTGTGTCTAGTATGCAGTGAGGAACTTGTAATTTGCTCTGACAATTGAGCCACATAATTTGAGGATACAACAGAAATTAACATAGGCTAAGAATCAGCAGCAAGCTGGTCAACTTACAATTTCCTCCACCATTGAGGAAGAAATGGAAACCAACCCATTTAAGAGGGTTGACCAACCCGACATTCAGGTTTACCTCCTCCCCACTTACCAACTCTTCAAAAGAAAAAAATTACTATTAGGTAGTTCAGGATTAATTGTTCATGATCTCAATCTTTTACCTGACATGTATTTAAGTTTTTTTATTTAGGAGAAAAAACTAATGACAATTAGTTAAATGTTATGTGATAGTAATTAATTAAGGATATACTTAAGAGAGTACAAATTGATAGAAAGAAGTAATGAAAAAGATGTACCAATAGATGTACATTTTTATTTGTTTGTTTTACACACTGACAAATGTTATAATCCTTGAAGGAGAAGGTAGGGTGCAAGTCTCCCGTTGAAGCTTTAAGAGAGTTACGGAAGCTGAAAGACAACTGGAAGGGGTAGTGGAATTAACTGATTACTGCATACTCCATGTGAAGGTGTTTTTATATGCATCTTGTTACTGTTGCTGAAACTGATCGAAAAGAAAGATATGAGATAATTGTCTTGTCATGTTAGGGGAGCGGATTGTGATTAAAATTTCCAATTCCTCGTATTGTCATCTAGACACGTATGTTACGTTGGTTAGTCTAATACTAAGATGTTCCATTTCATTCATGTCATATACCTGTGAACTTGAAAAACATTATTTTTTTCCTCTCTCTCTCTCTCCCTCTCTCCCTCTCCCAACCGCGAAATTTTAATAAAATCAAGCACAGAAATACAAATATGATTATTTTTTTTTATTTCTATCTGTGGTTGTCATAGAAAATTATGGCCTGCTTTTTACTGATTTATTTTGTTTCATGCCATTTTTTTTTTATTAAAGTGTTAATGTTTATTTTGGTACTAATAGGTCTTGAGTGCGGTGATTGCGGGGCTCCTTTTATTTTTGTTGGAAAAAATATAAATTATATTAAACCTAAAATAATACAATAATAAATGGGACATCAAAAGTCTTTCTAATACAAGAAAACTTATATGAAGATGTTAAAATAAATGCAACAGGTGCGCTTCTCTATACATAAGAAACTTAATCTTGTTAATAACTTCTATTACAAAAAATTAATAATCTTCACAAATCAACTTGTTTTTAGACAACCAGATGCAATAGACTGTAATTATACAGATGCAACAGGGACTCCTCTTTTTATTTTTGATTGGAGTAAGTGTGGCTCAAACTTAGCAAAGTGGACATTAAATTAGTGGCAAAACGCAACTAGCAACTGCTGAGGCGGTGCCCATTGTGATTTCAAAGTCGGCAATTGATTAATACTAATTTTGCAAGTAAATACAAATAAAAAGGACATTTTATTAAGTTCATTTTTAATAACAAATAAATATTTTTATATTAAATGATAATTTGGAAAATGTAAAATATTTCTAGTGATTAATAAAATGAAATTTTTTATCTATATATAATAAAGAAATCAATGTGATTACATAAGATGATTTTGTTTTAACATGTTTCCTAAATGCGGGTTTGTATCTTAATAACTGTGTGATTCCCTACGAAAACCATATTTACCTAATAGAAGTGTTTGTGATTTTAGTGTAACTGCAAATAAAATTTATATATATATATATATATATATAGTCTAGAGCATCACATACAAACCTAGCCTCTATGGTTGGTTGTATCACATAGTTTAGCAAGACTTGGATAACAAGTTGGGCAAGAGTCGTCTTTCTTGCTAAAGGTGGCAAAATGGGTGGCCTCGGTGGACCAACCCTAACAACTCGTAAAAAAGGTTGAGAAATTTGAGCTGAGTCAAACGTTCCATTTTATCACTTGTACTTCTCGCATCTTATAAATCTCTTTCCAAATTTCCACGAAAATACTGATTAAAATTATTTATGTTTCAAATTCTTCACCATAATCTTATTTAAAATATTCAAATGAAAAGAGTAATTTGAGAAATTTAAATCAATAAGATTGACAAAAGAATCACACTTGCTTACTTTAATTCAATTAGTAAAAAACTTATAAAATTAAGATCGTAGGCAGCTCAGTTTCTTTAATTTTGAAAATAAAAAATTTTGAAAATCTAAAATCACAATTGGATTAGTCTAGATAGAGGGAGTGACAAAGACTAAAATCACACCTAATGAGAAACCGTAATTAGGAAACATGTTTAAAATGTATTACCAAAATAATCACCAATAATGCTAAGAAAAAAGTTATATTTGATAAAATTAGTTAGAAATTAAAAATAAAAAAATATTTTATTAAATCATGAGTGTTTGATAAGATGATTTATTGAAGTGGTTAAAAAATTATAAAACTACATAAAGAATAAACCTAATAAAATATTACCTAGAAAAGATTAAAAGAAAATCTAATAAATATTTAAAGATAAAAAATGAATAAATATAAAATTATATAAGTTAAAAACTAATATTTTAAAAAATATTACTTTAAGTAATATATTTAAAAAAGTTATAAACTACTAAAAAAGATTATTTATCAAATAGATAAAAAAAAGTTAAAAATTAAATAAAATATCTTATCAAATACAATAAAATAGTTTGGTCGAAGGACAAAAACTTATAATAAATACAGCTTTGGTCCTTTGGAATAGGAGGAAGGCAAGAAAAGTAATAATATCCAATCAAACGCGTTTGTCTATCATCAATGTCAAGCTTGCGTCCTCTCTCTCACAGGCTGCGACACAGTCACACACAAAATATCGAAAGAGAAGGTTTCAGCTTCCTGACCTTGACTTTTCTCCTCTCTTCCTCTTCCACCATGTCCATCGCACGATCCGCGTTCACATTAAACCCTCTCATCACACACTAACCCTCTCGACATCTTCTCTTTTCTTTATTCACAAAACTTCATCCCCTTTCTCACAATTAATTCCGCGCCAAATAACCTAATCCTAAACCGAAATCTTATATCATCACGAATGCTTTTGCTTTTCCAGTATTTGCGATCGGTATAATCAGAGGACGCCGTACGGAAAAAGGAACACGCACGGTAGGTGAAGCGAAAGCGAAAGAGGTTAGTTAGTTAGTTAGGGTTTCGGCGAGATGGAATCGTCACCGTCCTCGTCGTCTTCTGGAAGCGACACCAGTGGTGGTGGTGGTGGTGGTGGCGGCGGCGCTGTCACGTGGTTCGGGATGAGTTTCCCATTCCGTTCTCCGCTCTCTCTCGTGATGGATTACTGCGTACGCGAGGATTCTGCGGAGCCTGTGATTATCATTCCCCGCACGCGCCCGCGTTTTCAGGCGCATGCCGAATCGGACGCTGCTTCGGCCTCTGATTCCGATGAGAATGCGTGCAACGGCGCTGCTGAGGAGGTTGCGATACGCATAATTGGGGTCGGCGAGCAGGAGAGCGGTTCGTCGCCCTCATCGTCGAGGGGCCGGGGCGGGGAGCTGGGCGGTGAGGAGGCGGTGGTTGGGAGGAGCGGGATGCTGTCGTCTCGCCGGCGAATGGCGGAGGAGAGGGTGCCGTTGGTGTCTTTGGATGATGGGATTGTTGGCGCTAGGGATTCTTCTTCTTCATCATCGTCCTCTACTTACCAGAGGTATGATATTCAGCAGGTTGCGAAGTGGATTGAGCAGATTCTACCGTTTTCTCTCTTGTTGCTGATTGTTTTCATCCGCCAGCATTTGCAAGGTATCGCTTCTTCAGTTTAGTTTTGTTGTCTCTACAATTGGTTTTTGCATCAAATGCAAAGTACGTGTTCAACTCGTTGGATTGGATTGGATTTATATTGTATGTGCTAGAGTTTGAGGATGTGGGTGGAGCAAGTTGTTTAACTTAGATATTAGAGAGATTGTATATGGTTGACTTGTTGGCAATATTTTGATGATATTGTAACTTGTTTGGGGTTATGCTTTTTTGCATTATGCTCTTGATACAGATACTTTTTTCTTCGATATAGCATTCCTTTGTCTGCCTCTTGTATTTGGAGGCCTGTCAAGGTTTTCTCATGGGATGTGCTTAGGGGAATAATAGTCTGTTAAAGAAAGGTTGCTTGCCTTGTGGAGGGGATGAAAACTATGAAATTAGCATTCACTAACATACGTGCTACCCAATTCCCCAATTAAATTATTTTTTGATGTTTCTGCTGCCATGTGGCTTTCAACACACTATGTTATTGCCAAGGAAAGAGGTAGAGTGAAAGAAAAGATTACCCGAAACAGTTTACTGCTTCTCCTACTTGGAGCCTGGAGGTGCCTCTCCTTTGTAAGGAAATTGGACTTTCCCTATCATAAGAGATGTGAAGATGATTTTGTAGAGTTAATTCAGAGATAATCTTGATCCCTTGTGTTTTTTTAAGATACTATTTGATTATGTCAGTTTTACTTGATGAAGAATACTGCACTGCATGCTTTGTATGTTCCCTGTGACCGTGACTGTATCTTATCTTCTTTAAATTTCATCCCTTCTGAATAGGGAAAGAAGCAATGTGGTTAGTTTTTTGTTTTTAATATGTTGAATTGGTTGACTACAGTTTAGGAGAGTGGCACACTGGTTCTCATGCATAGTTTCAGTTTGTTCTGAATTTCTACTTTTGATTTGACTCTTTCCACATAACTTTGTGATATTCATTTCTGGGAACTTGCAGGTTTCTTTGTCACAATTTGTATATCAGCTGTGATGTTCAAGTCAAATGAAATTGTTAAGAAGCAGACTGCCCTGAAGGTGCTATACCTAGAATTTTGCAAGTCCTTTAAAGTTTCATTTTCTATCTACATGTTGAATCCCATCATCCTCATAAAGAGATGAAAATAAAACTGGAGATCTCATTTTAAGTTCTATTTTGCAGGGAGATCGGAAAGTCTCTGTTCTTCTCGGTATCTCTTTTGCCTTTATGCTGCATGTGATAAGCATTTACTGGTGGTATCGAAATGATGATCTTTTATACCCACTGGCCATGCTTCCACCAAAAACACCGCCACCTTTCTGGCATACAATATTCATCATTTTGGTGAATGGTATGGATTTATTCTATGTGGACTCTATATGCGATCATTACATTGCTACAGTTTGTTTACACTAGACAGTTTTATTTTCTCTATTGGACATAGAGACATCAAATGTCTGTTAATAGTATGTGATTGAAACAGAAAATTGTCTCCTTAGTGAATAACTAAGTAGTTTGTTTTAATTGTTGAGTGCTTGATTAATGTGCAAGGGACTTGAAAGTTTTAGCAGAATAGTAGGGCTATTTGCTTGATTCATAATGATGACATTGAAGACTTCCTTTTTTCTTTTCTCTTGTGCTTGTGCTTCATAATTTCTAGTTTGGAATATTTTATATTTTAAAAATATATCTTGAGTGTGGAAGAATCCAATAATTACGATAAAATGGGTTGTTTAGTTTGTATTTAATCAGTTGCCCTGGACCAAAATTGAATAAAAATTGTTTAAAGATAAAGCTAACAGTTAGTTTCCAACTAGGGCTGCATGAATTGGGTTTGAATCTTTGGGTCCCTCATTGCTGGGTGATTTATAATCTCATTGAAGGCGGTTTTCCTTGGCCTTAGAATGGGGAGAGCCTTAATTACCCCAAACTGTTATCCATCAAAAAGGTTAGCCATTCTTTTTTTCTTTTCCCTCTGACATAGAGACAAAGTCTGCCTTTTGTGCTTATGCACAGTCATTGCTTGATCACTTATGTTGTCCACATGTCAGTAATTCCTCGGGAAAAAAAGGAAAATCACCACTGAATTTGTGTTCAAGATCCAAAATCCCTTAGTGAGACCGATTTTGAACTCCCAATTTGTATATCCACTCATTTCTGGCCTCTTTAAGGGGTATTGCGAAGAGCTTTTATGGCGATTATTTGAGCTTATCTTATCACATTCAAGTATTTAAGTTGAAAATCAAATTGAAGGTGTTTGATTAAGCTTATAAAAGTGGCTTATGATCCTTCTATAAGCTCTGTTTAGCATATTTCAATGAGATTTCATGGTGAAGGTTATCGAAATAAGCTTATTGAATTAAGTGTTTGTGATATAGGCTCTCATGTGATAAGTTTTTTTTGTTCAAGAAGTGTTTAATTAAACTCTTACCCCCAGATGTGCCATTAGATGAGCTGTTGTAATAAGTGCTTATGTATTAATGAGTCTTACATTCACACTTATACAACTTTGCAATGGCTAGCTTCAAAGCTTATTCTAAAAGCTTGAATAAGTTTTATCTTGTGTCTAGTATTAGCTGAGCTTGAAAACATGTAGCCCTTCTCTCCACTTCTTTCATTTGAATTGATATTGTCACATGAATTGTGGAATTAATATCAATTGTGTTGCTACTGTCAGTATTGTGGATGGATTTCATGCTTATCTCTGAATTTTTAGGTTGCATACTACTGTCTGCCATGCAGCCAAGCTTGGTGGAACCTAAATGAGTTAATTTTTGCAATATTAAATGTGTTTTTAATGATGAACCAAGATTTGTGGGTCTTCCAGTATGTGCCATTTGATGTATTTTCTATGTTCATATTGAAAGAAGAATTCTCAAATTTGGTTGTTTGCATCATACTTTACTAGTTCTCTTTCATTAAATGTTGTTTTGGAGGAAAAAAATGTAGCCGCCTATTTGCATTAGTGAGATATTGTTCAACACTGATAATGAGTAGTATCTTTGTAAATCTCTTTAATGCTATATCAATATGTTTTTTGGATTTTTGGGTGTCCTGGTTGATTGTTTCTCAGTGTCTTTGCTATCCTTTGATATTGGTATCTTTCCTGGCATATAATATCATTTTAATTTTGTTTGCAGCAATTTTATTTTATTTTATTTTTTTGGTTGATATTGACTTTTCAGATACATTGACTTTTCAGATACATTGGTGCGGCAAGCAGCAATGGCTTTCAAATGTTTGTTGCTTATTTACTACAAAAATGGAAGAGGCCATAACTTCCGTCGGCAGGTTTTTAGTAGCTTCCTCACTTTTTCCAACAAGCATAGTAGCATATATTTTTCAAGTATAGTTTCCTCCTACAATCATCTGATATTATTTAACTTATTTCAGGGTCAAATGTTAACTCTGGTCGAGTATACTCTGCTGCTGTATCGTGCCTTGTTGCCAACACCAGTTTGGTACCGATTTTTCTTGAACAAGGATTATGGAAGTCTCTTTTCCTCACTGACCACAGGATTGTATCTAACTTTCAAGCTAACATCAGTAGTTGAGAAGGTATGTTTTCATTCTTTAAAATTGGCATTCTTACTTCATACTTCATAGTGCTGTATTTAACAATTTTTGTACATGAACCTAAATTATTCCATTTTATTCAACCTTCTATGTATTTATTAGGTCCAGTGCTTCGTTTCTGCCTTAAAAGCATTATCAAAAAAGGAAGTTCATTATGGGGTTCATGCCACAACGGAACAGGTAAATAATATGTAAAATGCTCTGATTAAGTCTGAATTCATAATTGCAATTATAAGTAATGCTTCTCTCTCCTTTGTTACTATGCGTTTATATTGATACTGTTATATGCTTCTCTTTTTTTCCGGAAATTTTAGCTTTCTTACATTTGTAACTGCATACAAAATATATTTAAATTTGGGCATGCCTTTGTGTTTGCATTTATCTTGTGCTAAATTTGATATATTGTAACAATTTCTTAATTATGAACCATTAAATTTCTTTATTTGTATTATGTTAACTATTTTCTCTCCTATAGTTTGTTTGATGAATGTGGAGATAAAGTAATATAAGTTAATGCAACTGTTTCCTATCATATTCCTTAAAAATATAATGCATTATGAATTTTAGTGAAGTGGACATGTATCATGGAGCTGATAAAATTACTATTTAAGAATTTAATGCACAGGAGTATACAATGTTGATTGTGAAATGAATGTTGATTGATTAATTTTTGACTCAATGTAATTATCCTTTCTACTTTGATGCTTGGTTAATGGTTTCTATATATGGTGGTCTTTGACACATTGACGTCGACTTTATACTTTGATTCTGTATTATGTTTGCTATTGATCTTTTGTTATCCGATGCTGTGTATTCATTTATTCCTTTATGATGTTTTTTCCTGCCTTAAAGGAAAAAACTCTTTTTATACCAATATTGGGATTTGTTGAAGAATCCTTTTTGGCAGCCTTTCTAACAGTGATTATCTAAATGCAGGTGAATGCTGCTGGTGACATGTGTGCTATATGCCAGGAGAAGATGCAGGCTCCCATATTGTTGAGCTGTAAACACATGTTCTGTGAGGAGTGTGTATCTGAATGGTCAGTTAATAGTTTTATTTCTTGTTTGCACCTTTTAAATTGAAAGCTTACTACATATTTAAGAGAAATGAGCTATAGGATTCTAAAAGTAATAGATAATTGTTTAGGGTGGACTAGCTATCTGTCAAGAGTTTATCCCATAAGCTGCATCAATTAATTCTCTGTAAAATAAATTCGATATAGTTTGTTGATCTTGGCTATTTGTTTACATATCTCTTTCTCCTAGATATAGTTTGTTGATCCTGTTATTTTTTTTCCCTGACAGTTTTCAATTTCTTTCTTTATGCTTTTCCTTAGTATCTAAGTTTTGCATGGGTAAGTTTAGCTTGTAATTTTATGGAAACACGATACTGGGGTATTTGGGAAAGAGAGGTGCTCTCCTGCATTATACTAGTGAGTGAAGAAAAAAATGTGATGCTGATGGAAATGAAAATTTTTCTAGAAAGTGCACTCTGCTACTATTCTGTGCGCTTCATGGTCAGAAGTACTTTCCTCAAAATTTAGGACTCCGACTCTATGAAAAGCTTTTATTTTCTCAACGTTTATATTCATCAATTGTTTCTACCTATCAATAACTGTCTATGATAAGTATGTAGATGCCTTTGACTTGTACAGGAGTCATTTAGATTGTATTTTGATTTGTTCATAGTCGTCCGTACTTATCAGTTCTCTCTTAACCAACAAAGATACATTTGTTTTTCAGGTTTGAGAGAGAACGAACTTGTCCATTATGCAGGGCATTGGTAAAACCAGCTGATCTGCGGACCTTCGGAGATGGATCAACAAGTCTATTTTTTCAGTTGTTTTAAGTTCATTTTCTTTGACTTGTTGGGTCATGTTTTTGAGCCAAAATCTTCCTGGAAAATGTCACCATCTATGGTTTGGTAAAATTTTCCATTAATGAAATTGAGATTGAAAAAAGAATAAAGAGATATTTATATGTATGGTTAAAGTATATAAGTTCATTCTAGAGTAATGAGGTCAGATGTACAAAGGGATATAGATAGCTGGCATTATACTGAAATCCGCGTGGATCTCTTAACCTGATATTCGTCACGTCACACAATGGAAACTTTTGTTTATAATGTTACATTTCAAATTAATTTCCCTCTTCCTCCCATGCTATCCTGCTGTACGGGTTACTCTACAGGTATACGTTGGTAAATTTGTTTTAGAGCAAGTTGACATTTTATTAGGTTATTAAATAAATGTTTATAAACATTGAATTTTGTCAATAGAACCAGTGCTGAAAACTTTATATGGTAAATGGTATTTATTTATAAAACTTTATATAATAATTTTTTTTGGCGATTTAATGTAGTGCTTTATTGCGAAATCTATTTTTTTAACACAAATATTGGCTATTGGTTTGCAAGGTAATAAGGTTGCATTTTAGATTGGTTAGATTTGGATTCAACATAAAGTTTGAACATGAAGGTTTATAGCAGAAATTCTTCACAAGATTTTTTCAACTGTTCTTTTTATGTAGTAAAATAAAGTTTTGAACGTTTTGCATACTATTCAAACCCTCCAGTACTCGTGTAAAGTAGCTTGCTTTGCAACCTTTTTGTTTAGTTAACTTTTTTCTCCTTTAAATTGTTGCAAAATAATTGAAGTTGTTTTTCTATAAAAATACAATACTGGAATTGGATTCTCTGCAGTTCAAATAAAACTGCGGTACAATGCAATTCAAATTCATTATTCATACTTGTAGATTTGTAGTTATATTTTTTTCTTCACTCCAAATTAATTATTTATGGCTTATATGTTCTAAAGTTAATAAACTTTGGAGAATCCTAATCTCAATCTATAGGAAATATTCATTGCTTGATTACATAATTATTACATATTGGTGATGCTTGGACATGTGATCTTTCTTGTTTTCCTTAAATTATCCGAAGTCTACATCCTAGATTTGTTATGCTGTTTACATAGGATTATTCAAGGAAAGAGCTTGTTTACATAGGATTATCTAAAGAACTTCGATTGACTGCATGTGAAAAGAATGTGATACTAGCAAATCAATGTATATGAAAGTGAGGGAGAAGTTTTAGTTCACTCGGCTAAGATAAAAACAAATAGTATAAAATAGAAATAAAAAATTACATGTACACTCACCAGTGCTGGTGGATGGAGAATGACAAAAGGATTAAACTATATATAACTTACAATGTGGCAATCCTATACATACACAAAAGTGAATGTGGGTGGCAACATTAAATTAATAACTAAATTAGGGAGCAGAAGAGGGACACGTTGAGAAATAGAGGGATTGTGCAAATATGGTGATGGAAAAGTGGAAATAAATCTAAACAGAATCTGGGCAGATTTAAAGATTATGAAGGGATATCTTTGGTGGCCCAATGATGGTCTGGCTGCTGCTCCCCACTCTGGCATTGTGGGAGAACACATTATTCACTGCATCACTTCAACTTTTGACTCCCCGCTCACTATAAAGGCCAACCCTTCATGCCTTTCCATTATCACTTTCTTTCTCCCTTTTGATTCATAATCTTCATCATCGCCTTTTTTATGGGACTTCCTCTCCTTTTTTTCCCCCTTTCCTTCTTCCACATGTCCATTTCTTTAATCAGTTTAGTTTGTACTCCATTGCTCCCTGCTTCGCTGTTACTAGTTTTGCTTTTTCATTCCCATATTTTCACTGCAATCAAAGTTAGCACAACACTGAATTTCATTTTCTAGTTTTCTCTGAAATTAGAATTTGTGTCTAACTCAATATTACAAAATTGATTTGTAAAGTAAGAATTGTTCTTATTAATACATACAAGTTTAATAATCATTCAATCATAGATTATTATTGATATAATTTTTAAAATAATTATTATAAAATTCTATAAATTTATGATATATGGTAAATTATGATTAAATTACAATATAAAATTATTTTATATAACATATTTTTCCTATACATATTACTTTGCTTATATGACTATTAGTAGTAGATCTGGAGATCTCCGACGTATATAGAGAGAAACATAAAATACACATTTATGGTAAAATCATTTGAGGGTTATGACTTATATTATGGTGAATAGAAAAAAAGGGACAACAAAGTATATATTAATTATTTAATTTTATTGATTTGTTTGCTTAGTTTGTAATAGGAGGAAGAGAGAAAACTAAAATTGATTTATCACACTCCAAACTATACGCTAATGCAATTATGTTTGTTCTTTCATTTTTCTTCTTTTTTATGATGTTGCTTTTGAGAATCACTGTTCTGTTAATGTTAGCTAGCTGGTTAGCCCAGTGGGGTGGAATGTATAAATAGTTATAGTTCGCAACGGCTTATATATGTACGTAAAACATTAGATCCCAAATGGAACTTAAAGGAATTGAGTTGTGGAGCACAATGCACGTGCTGATAAGGTTCTCTGACAGTTTTATGGAATGTTGATGATGAGGAATAAGACTAGGAAAAGCACAGCTGAATAATGCATACATTGCATATATGGCTGGTCTCCATATGTAAGGAAGAATATAGCTACTGAACAGCTAAGGAAGCACATTGTGAAATTATTTATGAACAATTTTCGTGATATTTTTAATATTCTTAAGAAACCTATCGCGTTTCCTAGGGTTAAAACCTTTATACCTTATTTGAAAGATTTAATTTTAGTTCTATTCGGACAAAAGACATGATAATTTTCGTATTTAAAAAAGATAGACTATTCATGGATGTTAGCTTTTGATATTTAATTTGGCAAACGGTCATGCTATTCTATGCAAAAACTATTTTTATGGGTCAGCTTAAAGTTTAGTTATTTGGGAATAAATACATTTTAATTAATAAAATTATTGCAATTGATTTCTAAATAATGTTTTGTATATTTTTTGAGATATAAAATTAAAATATTTCATGTATTATGTGATAATTTTTAATTAAGTTAAAATTAAAATGAAATAAAATAGAATTAAAATCATAAAATGAAAATACATATTTAATCTAAATAAATAAATAGAAAATATAAGTATCTTAAATTTAAGGAAAAAGACTAAAGTTAAAAAAGTAAAAAAAAAAAAAAAGAGAGAGAGAGAGAGAGATAATTAATTTGAGTGTATAAATAATTGAGATGTGAGATAAAAAATGAAATTTCAATATAAATATATATTAAAATTAATATAAATGAAAAATTTAAAACAAATTATAATTTTATATTTTTATAGAAATAAATGCTAAATAAGAAATCTCATGTCGCAAGAAGAAAGATGGTATTATAAGAAATGTCATCATGTGTAAGAGTGAACATTCTCACTTATAATATAGGGTTAACTATGTTTTTGTTTCTTGAATGTTGTTAATTTTTTTTACTTTTAATCCTTAAAAAAAATTGACTAATTTTAGTTGCTGAAATTTTTTTCCTTACCATTTTTAGTTCCTCCCATAAAGTCTTGTCGTTAATGGAAGATGTGACAACTTCTATAAGCCTTAGGAGCTTACGATTAGGTGTGCCTTAGTTTTTTATGAGACTCAACTTTTTCTTTTGTTGAAGAAACTCAAATACTATTTTTTCATATAGTTTTTTTTTTAAGAAAAAGGGGGAATCAAATCAAATTGGTTTTATACAGGTTAATGCATGTTTAGTTGACAACTTGAAATTGTTTTTTTAAATGAACACTTATTTCATCAACTTTCTAATAAAGCTTTCAAATAAAAGTAATTATTTCTGAAGTTAATTGATTACCAAATGACACTTGTAAGTTATAGTATACTCTAATTAATATTACTTGAAAAAATTGTTAAAACATTTTTAGGATTCAATACATTATTAAATAATGAGTGTAATAGAGAATGTGTTACGTTCAAGAGTAAATATTAAAATTCATAGATGAATTACACTATGTCATTTCTTATATAAACTTTGTTTGCCATAAATTTTGCAAATCAACATAATCTATGGTATGTAGGATCACATTCTCGATCGTGAGGTAGTCAAGTGCGGCAAAACTACTTTTTAGTTTAATTAATTTGAGTCGGGTTATTGTCATATCTTTTAAGATGATAAAATTTTCTTTTGGACTATTCTTTTTAAAATAAAATCTTGTTTAAAAAATTAAACTCCTTAATCATCAGTTAGATCAAATGATGTACACTGGTTTATTTAGACTTAATTTAAGATTTTGCAAAAGCAAACTTCTTATTTTGTTTGTTTATTAAACACTTCAAAATAATTTCAATGACTTTCTAATTAATTGGTTAATATTTTTATTTTTTATTAATTACGTTACTTTAAAATTAAACAATAACTTATCTAGGAATATTGTTTAATTAGGTTTAAACATGAATACTTTAGTTTTTTAAACATGAAGATTAAACAATAATTTACCTAGTATAATACTTTATTTGTCTTCTGTACAATTTCATATGAAATGTACTTATAAAAATTGTTTGCATTCTTTAGAATCATGATGCAGTTTAATTTAAAGAAAATGAGATCATAAAATTGAAACTTTTGTTCAATTATAGTGTTTAAGACTACGGAAAAACAAATGATACTAACTTGTTCTTTTTGCAAGTACGAACAATAAACACTTCTCGTCGCTTCCTTCCCCATTCTGAGAAAGAAGTTTGCCACTCTGACAACAAAAATAAAAGTTGTCTACATATGAAATCTCAATAATAGCCTTTGCATTTTTTTTAATTGTCCGGAGAGGCTAAGTTTTTATTTTGATTGAAAATTAAAAAATGTTTCTAGAAAATACTTATGCAACCTTCAACACACCCATTCACACACAAAAGTGACACAACATATATAAATCATGTATATTTGACGTGGTTTCAAAGTCTCTATATATGTTATCGGTTGTCTTGATCTATATAATTAATTAATATATTCTTATTAAATCCTCAAGAATTTTTAAAAACCTGTAGTGCGTGAGATATAGGAATTAATTAACAAACAAAATGAATTTACAATTTCTAAATATAGATTGTTTATTTTATTTTAATCTCATTTTCCTTTATCAAATGCAGAAAATTGCATTGCAGATAATTAATTTCCAATATATATATTTCTTAATTACTTCTCAGTCTTGAAAACAAAGCAGCATTTTACTTTTGGTTCAAACTTCAAATCCATTTTCATCACATTCCCAGTTTTCTCCACTTTTTCTACTAACTACACACTTCACACTTCAATATATAGTTGATTATTTATATCAAATACATTTGAATAATTATTATATGTATAACAATTGAATAATAGAATTAAAAAGAGAACGAACAGAAAAAGTATTCTGTATTTAAATTGTGATATATATAAACACATTTTTTTAGCTAAATTACTTTAACAATTAATTAATTTCACATATGCAATTAAAACATAGGAAGATACTAGCAATTATTTGAGCAACAAGAATGTTTCTAAAACAAATGTGTGGTTATGAATTCGTGGTGCCTCACCTTGTACGTATAGCACAAACTTGTGAAAATTTACATGCGAAGACAAACATAAACAAAATAGGAGGGAATCTAACAGTGTAAAAGTTATAAAGAACTACCATCCACATTGATCTTGATAGTATGTTGATGAGGAATTGGAAGAAGCTTGTTCGGACATCTGAACCATATTCTGGATCTGGTTGATGATGAACCAGTGATGCCAAACATGTTCGATTCTAAGCAATTACTGAAAATAGCACTCCCTTAATTTCATCACATCGCGTTTCTAAGCAGCCAGATCAAATTATACAGTCTCTCAACACATGAAAAGGAAGCAAAACACTATCTCCAATGGACATAACATACATGATAGTTGGTCAAAGAAATAGGAAATTTCCTTCAAATCAAGGATTAAAGAAAAAACACATGTTTGAGGTGTTTTTTTTATATTAAGAATGATTAAGAAGATTTGTGATATTCATTATTGAGGACTTTTTTATTTAAAATAATTAAGAATATTTGTGCATTCATTAACAAGACTTATAAAAAAGTAAATAAAAGAAAAAACCAAATTACTGAACTTCAGTAAAAAAACAACTAAACAAACTACAAATTAATTCAACTAATAATCTATTTATAATAATAACATTATTGATACGAAAAGTCAAGTCAGGGGCCAGGGTCCCTACAGCTCAACGTTACTGTAACATTACTAAGAGTGAAATTGAATTGTAAATACAGTGTAGAAGCAGCAGTCAAAGTCGTCATCTATTAATCTCTGTCAGAGTCGTAATCTATAAATAGAAAAAATGAAAATTTTATATGAAAATATAATATATAAATGTCGATTGTATATTGTTCATTTTTCTCTCCTGTATTTCTTTGCAAAAGAAGGCATCTAAGTGTCACACAATTATATTTATTTCTTTAGATATTGGGCTTACTTTCCCGTCTCTGACTCTCATGGGGACAGTGACCCATCATGTGTCCCTACTCTATGAATTCTGCAAAAACAATAAATAAATAATAAATACATAATGATAACCTTTTCTTATTTTCATTATTGATCATTTTGTCACTTACCTACAAGTGTTTTTTCGTCTTTACACTTTTTCACTTCTTTATAACTCTCGTTTTCTTTCGTCAGTTCAGCGCAGATACCCATAAAAAAAATACCCGATTTAGGGTTTCTGCCACCATCTCCCTTGCTTCTTCTCCTCTCATCTTCAATCCCTCTTCCTACTCAATTCTAACTTCAACTTTGTGTTCTATTCATTTCTCATCCAAACTCACTCAATTAACATCCTTTCAATTCGTTCATATATATGTATACGCCCTTATCTTTCAAAAATTTAAATTACTGTATGTGCTTCCCGTGGCAATTCTATATATATTTGGGTTGGATTAATCTTTCTTCTTCACTGATCATCTTGCAATTCTCAAAGTAGGGTTCCCTATGCCTACTTCCTAGCTATTTTCTTCTCTAGGTGTTGGATTGATGGTATATATATTTAATTATATAGCCCTATATGCTGGTACCAATTTTCACCAAAATGTTTTTCAAATGAAACTTGATTCCCAGTTTGTAAGCTTGCATGTACATACACATATATTTATACACCTTCTTGTCCAACCTCGTTTGGAATTTGTCGTGCCTCTTGTTCAGCTCTTTTCCTTTTCCTAGCTGCAAGTTTTCTTTTATTTGAAGCTGTCCTTATTAATTTTGGGCCTACAGAAGTGCCTTCCTTTTCCAGTTATTTCTTTTCTTTTAGTTTTATGTGAATTAATAATTAAGCAGTCAGTAATTGGCTTTGCAATTGCATATTAGGTAGATTAATTTGGGTTCAGAATCAGGATAAAAGGGTTTTGTAACTTTAGCAAACAATTCTGTCATCTGACCTAATATTCATTGATTCATTTGACAGAATCTGGATATATATATATATATAATTGTCCACTTTATCATTAATTGAAACCTTTAATTATATATACTTTAACCCCACATATATTTGTTTTTCATTAAACCTATATAAACTATAGTTTAGGAAAATGATTTCTAGTGCCAATTGCACGTACGAATTCTAAATATAGTTCATAATCCATGATTTTTGTTAATCATCCAATCTCCTTTATTTTGAAATTTACATATTAGTCAATTACATTATATTATAACAACTGTTTCGTAAGAAAATTCGCATCATGATACCATTTAACACTACTCTTATTAATTTCCTGCTAGCAAGCATACATATTACTAGTTCTTAATGTATTTTTCTAACCCTTATTTTGAGAATCTTTAATTAGTTAACTAGATTGATTTATTTACTATTTATCATCATCTCTCAGCTACCATCAACAACATTACCAAATACACAGTACACTCCTTCAACCCCTCATCAATGTCATGTATGATGTCTCCTGTCTCGGAAAGGAAACTGAAAATGTACACACACAATAACAAGAGATGTGCATTGACATGTACAGTAGTACTGGGAGACAAAGAGAGTGAAGGAGCTTCCTTCAGCCCACGCATGGGTTCGGGGGATTGAAGGGTTGCTGAAGCATCTGCTGACTCATTCATACACACAGAATAGTGATTCAAATTGCTAAGGTAATTGTGTGAATGAAGCAGGAGATATTTTGCATCCCTCTTTCTTTGTGCTTGGACTGAAGGGGAGCTCCTTCTTTCTGTTGCCTCCACTTGTATTAATATTAATCTCTTCTCTTTGTCTCCAACACTATCTTAATTAGGATGTGTTTATTTTACCGTTGAAATCTGTTGGCACATGTTATAACAATGTAGTATTTTATGAAAAAATAACAAATTGTTACTCTCTTTATTAATTTTGGATCTTTTCTAACGAAAAAACAAACACACTTAATCTCTTAATATACATGATCTACTTAAGTCGGGTACAAATTAAAAGGGTGCAGCTAGCTAGCCACAACCACTGTAGCTGATGTAACTTATCGTCTTCTAGGTCTTTGTAAGTATTAACTCTTCACCACTAGCGCTGCCCAAGATTCGGCAAACATCCGCAACACTTGCATATGATCACTTTTATTTATATAGCTCCATGCCCGGCCCACCTAGCTAGTACTTTTTCACTTTGCCTGCAAAATCATCATCACCATCATCACGTCCTATATATATATATATATATATATCTGTGTGTGATCTGTTCAAATTAAAATGATTGCTCTCATATAATATAACTTTGTGTGTGATTAGTGATTACTTAATTAATTGCCTAACATGTTTTTCAGGAAGCGAATTAGCATTCAGTACTGTACATGCTACTTTACTTTCCGGTTCTTGTACAAGCTTACCTTCTCCCCCATCATCATACTTTCCTTCAATTCTTTTTTTTTGTGGCTGAAAAAGCAAAATTTAGGTCATCTTGGGTCCAACACTTCACTTGTTTGTCTTCCTTCCATACTTGCCAGTTGAAGGTACCAATCATTCAATCTAAACCTTAATTCTTTCCCATTCCTAATTTAAGTGCATTGTATCTATCTATCTATATGAATTTGTTAACCTACACAGATAGATAATATATATAGATAGATATATTATTGATATATTTTAAAATATTTTTTTATTATAATTTGTTAACACATTTATACTAAAAAAAAAATCCTGTATATGTTAACAAATTCGGCCACAAACATTTATTAACATATATACTTTTATTTTCTAGTATTAGTGTGTTACTTAAAACATATATATATGTGGATGGGTTAATTAATTTGGAGCTGGACTTCATTTTATATTCAATGTCCTTAGCATAATATAACATGTCATACTTAATCAAGCGTGGTGAGTCAGGACCGATCGAGTAAAGTATAATATTAGTACTAATTTATAGATATGTACGATTTGACACACTCAGCAGACAGGATATTGAAGCAGATTATGATGTCAGACAAAATATCAACGACAATTAAATATTTTTCTCTAACAAGTAATTAATGGGTGGTTTTTGAGCACTAAATTTTCTAGTAATTGAACTACTCATTAGTGTCTTATTATTGTTTTCTCAATTCTTACTATATCAAAAACAAAACTGACATAAGAAATGAGGTGGTAGTTGTTACGCGCCAGGGAGTAATTAATGAATAAGAATTTATCGTTGGCGATTTTTGGGGTAGTAGGGGTATTTCGATTCGATCCCATCTAAAGGTTTTGCATGGAGAGTGTTATTAGATAGAATACAAACGAAAGCCAACCTATGACAGAAATATGATGTTAGACGATAACAATATCTTATGCCGGTTTTGTTGTCAAAGGAGTAATCTATACAACTCACCTTATGATTTCATGCACCTTCTCTTATCTATTTGTAGGAAAAACATTGCTATAGGTGGGTAGGGGTTCAAGCGGTAATGTATAAAGACCGTAGGAATCATTTTCGACAACATTGTTACCATTTTACAGCCTGGAAAAATACTCAAAATGGCTTGGTGGGTTGTATTTATTTTTTGTTGGATAAAAGGGAATATTGTGGGTTGTATGATTTACCTCAATATAGACTTTATGTTGGGTGTGTATGTAAGCATTATAAGTAGAATGTTAAGTGTACTTTTCATGGGGATACCTATTGTATATTTTGGGTGTGTTTGATTAGCTAAAAAATAATGAATTAACAATATAAATATATTTGTCCAACGTTTGATTTTAAAAATAATTGAAAGACAATATAAAATAAAGAATGATAAACCGGATAAATATCCAAAAATTTGTAACTCACTAAATTTTGCACAAATTTTTGTCCATCTAACAAAAGTAAAAACATAATATTATCTTTATTTTTTGACTTTTCATTATTTCACACCTTTTTTTCTTTTTTCATATGTGTTTCTTTCTCTAAACTTTCCTCTCCAAACTTCGTATCTTGACCACCAGCGAGGCCTGCATTGGCCATTGGCATGGGCACCTTGGCCCCCGATGAGGGTATTATGAATTGTTATTATTTTCTTTTTGCTCATTATTTTTTTCATTGTTAATTTATTCAAATGTTCTTATCGTCATCTTTCTCCTTTTCACCGTGTTTTTTTTTTCTTTTGGTCAACTTCGGTGAGACCACGTTGGGCCGTCATGTCGTCACTGCCATCACCGTGACCCAGTGGTGGCCTTGCATCGGGTGGCGTCAGGGGCCGCAACTCCTTCATGGAAATGTCTTTCTTTTGTTGTGTTGTCAAGGTGCTGTTAATGCACCTAAGGTTTTATAGTAAACTTTATATTATTTTGTTCAGTACATGAGCACATCAAATAAAATATAATACAAAATTACTTATATTGTGCATCGACCACCAAACAACATACAATACAAAAAATTATCTTATGATGCAACTACCTCTTATCTATTACTTTTTTGTCCGTCTTATCTTTTTAGCAAATTAAACACACCATTTATCTTTGCTGATTAAAAAACCCAATAATTAAGTAGTTTTATTTCAACTAGTTTTTCCCCTATAATTTTGCCAAACACAGCAACCATGTCATGTCATGTCAATGAGATTGACTATGTCTAGAGCACTAGTAATCTAGGGAAACAACCCTCTCCATTCTTCCCCCCCCCCCCCCCCCCCCCTCTCAAATTCTTTAATGGTTTTGAAAAAATAAATAATATTTTTCATTCAATGTGTATCATGTTCATTTCAATTACATTTCAATTATTTCTCCAAAACTTTAGTAATAAAAGAAATGTAGGAAAAAAATGAGGAGGATGTTGACCCATAACTAAAACACTTTTGATAGTAGAAATATTTATAAAAATAAAATATGTTTTAAATCTCTCAATTTTCAACTGCAATTGATTTTAGTTATCATATTTTAAAAATAATATTGGTTCTTGATTTTTTTAATTGGTGAATTAATATCCCTCCTTAATATCTTAAATTTTTATAAAAAGGAATAAATTCATCAATTATTAAAAATACAAACATCAAAATTGTCATTTTAAAAAAATATAAAAACCAGGAATAGTTTTAATTAAAAAATTGAAAGAACTAAAACAAAGTTTATCCTATTTATTGATTATTAATTATATTTAATAAATTTGCATGTATTTCTTAATCATGTTTTTATTAATATATTTTTATATAATAATTTTCATTATTATTTTCCTTCTGTTAACAAAACAAACCAGGCATGAATATGGACGGATCCCTGAAATTCTCCAATTAAAAACTAGAAAACAAACAAACAGCTAAGGAAGGAGGGGTACAAACGGGACGAATCACAAAGAAAAAACTAAGAAAAAGAGGCAGAGATATCATATGATTATGAATTTGCAACAGAACCCTCTGCCTCACGCTTACCATTCTGATCTCCACTTCTTCGCTGTCTGTAACACGTTTCATGCAATTTAATTTTTCTTCTTCTTGTTATTTATTTGCTTTCATGATTTTATGCTTCCCTTTTTCTTGGACACCCGTTACTGGGAATTTCAATTTTCATTGGTTTTGTCAAATTGATTTTCCCAAAGTCACCCGCCAATTTTTTTTTTTTTTATGTTTTCGTCAATTCTTGCTTGTTAGTTGTTAAAGTTTGCATCTTTCCTTTCAATTTTGAAACTTCTGATCATGGGATATGTGTAGGTGCGATGAAGTGAAGTTTCATTGCTGCGAAGAGTGAGAATTTGCTGTCTTTGGTCAGAGTTGCTCCGAGTGATTGCCTCCGCTGGTACCCTCTTGTTCCAATCACATTTTTACCCTTACTTGCAAACATTTCAAGATGTACAACACGATGCATTTTATTGATAAACACTTATAATGAGCATTTTTTGCTGGGTGGGAAGAATTGCAGTTTAACTGCATACTGCATAGTCTTGGTTTCATACAAAACCCTGTATAAACAGAGAAGAAATAAATATGGTTTCAACTTATGTTTATTGATTGAAAGCTTGACATTAATATATGTTATGTGGTCATTTTGGTTATTTGGGACACTAGATAAATTGCCTTAAAATTGCTCTTTCTGTAACACTTGAATGATTGGTCTGTTTGAACTCTGATGGGCATCAAAATCTAGGGCATAGTTGTTGCTTAGATAAGTCTAATGAATTTGGGTACTTGTCATTTTAAGTGAGATATAGAAGCTAGGGGATCTGGTGGTGCGGGAACTGGTGCATGAAAACAGAGCTTGTAGAATTAGTAAGACTTGTAACTAACTATAAGATAAATCTCAGGCATATAGGTTTATGGAAGTTATGAATAATGACCCAAGCAATGAGCTTAAATGTGCTACACTAAAACTCTGATTGTGGTTTAGAGTTTAGATGCCGAATATATGTGATATATTATCAGGAAAATGAGGCCGGAAAGGACTGAGCTGCAGAACGAGTACGAAAAGTGTGTGTTTCTGAGTTGATGTGTGTGCTACTCTTTTAATTGAAAAGTTCTGAGTTATTGTGTGTGTAGTGTGTACATTTAGTTTTCATACCAAACATAAAAAATGTGAATTGCCTATAATCTCGTGGACTACCTTGCCTTCCTATTTATTTCTTATTTCTTATTAGCCTGTTTGAATGACCATTAAGTAAAACACTCAGCTATTGTTGAATATATATGAAGACAATTATAATATAATTTTTTGCATTTGGTAGTATCTGATTAATTCCCTCCCAGTACTTTAATCCCCCAGTTTGCAACTTGTAAACATTACAGAGTCTGATTAATAATTTGTTTCAAGTAATATCAATGAATTTTTCTTGTCTGTTGCAACAGAAATCTCCTTTTGGCACTTCACTTACTATACCTTGGTCAACTGAGGTTATTGAGTGCAGCAAATGCTGGCTGGTGCCCCGTCTTCTCATATGAGTTCATCTGTCTCAACATCTCAAGGAATATTTCCAACTTCAAGAATTGGAAGTGGTGAATCCCCCAATAGTGGGGCCTCTTCTTTTACCCAGCCTATTGCAGATATGAATGAAAATGACGAAACAGACTTGCTCTCAATATCATGGAATCAGGACTATGGTTGCTTTGCTGCTGGCACAAGTCATGGTTTTCGTATCTATAATTGTGAACCTTGCAAAGAAACTTTCAGACGTGATTTAAAAAGCGGTGGTTTTAAAATTGTAGAGATGCTGTTCCGCTGCAATATTCTAGCACTTGTTGGTGCTGTAGCTAATTCTCACTATCCACCAAATAAAGTTTTGATATGGGATGATCATCAGAGCAGGTGCATTGGTGAATTTACATTTAGGTCTGATGTTCGTGGAGTGAAATTAAGACGTGATCGAATTGTAGTTGTTCTTGAGCACAAGATATATGTTTATAACTTCACAGATTTGAAGCTTCTTCATCAGATTGAGACTCTGGCAAATCCTAGAGGGTTGTGCTGTCTTTCACACCATTCAAATACATTTGTTTTGGCTTGTCCAGGTCTTCACAAAGGACACGTTCGAGTTGAACACTTCGGACTGAACGTGACAAAATTGATCAATGCTCATGATTCTCAAATTGCATGCTTCACTCTGACATTGGATGGGCTCCTTCTTGCAACTGCTAGTGTGAAGGGCACTTTAATTAGAATCTTCAATACAATGGATGGGTCTCGTTTACAAGAAGTAGGTTACTACGAAGTGGATTTTATTATTGTGATAACTATTAATTTATTATGTCTAACTTCCTGCTTTGTATTTTTCTTTTTTGGGAATTTTAATTTTCATGTCTGCATAGTATAGTATGGATTGACTAAAAAATGAACTTTTTTCTTCTGTAACGCTGTTTTATTCAAAGGTTTTCATATTCCTCTTTTGATTGATGAAAGTAGGAAATCAAAACAAACTATCTCTCTCTAGAATTAAACATCTTGTATATAAGATATATTCATTATTGTGAACCATTTATTGTTTTGTTTGCACACTCCCACTTGATCATTTTTAAATAATACTGGGATATACCAATTTACTTTGCAACTTTGGATATCTCCATACAATAATAATGTTTTAGCATGTTTTGTAGTTACTCTTATTTGTGTTGTTTATAAAAAGAAGCTTTTGTGCCTTAATAATCTTGGATTGTCCACAAAATTTCCAAAAGTTATAACTTTTTTTCCGTAGGAACTGGTTTGATCTTCTCTATCAAATTTTCTTCTTTATTTTCATGTTCTATGATCCATTTACTCTTGCTTGTAGGTAAGAAGAGGGGTAGATAGAGCTGAAATCAACAGTATAGCTTTGTCTCCAAATGTCCAGTGGTTGGCAGCATCCAGTGACAGAGGCACTGTTCATGTATTCAGCTTGAGAGTGAGAGTGTCTGGGGAGGATAGTTTGACTCAGCCAAATGCTTTTCAAGGGCCTGCACTGTTTCATCAGAATTCTTCATCTTCTTTAGATCCCTTGATTTCTCCAAATACTGGTGCTAACCCCAATTCATCATTATCTTTCATGAGAGGTAAAATAAATTTTCTTGAGCAGTTGAAATTATCATAACTTGGAGATTCATTCATTTTATCCAGTTTACTCATTGCAAACACTCTCTCTAACACTCTGCTATTGATTGAAATTTTTTGGAAATCACAAATTTTGAAGGTCTCACTTCTAAATCAAGAGAGAAGGTCATTAAATGAGAAGTGGGACCCACCCAAAATTGTAATTTTCAATAAAATTCATCCAATAGTAAAGATAGTGTTGATGATACCTTTTATAGATTAGAAAACTTGATGGAATTACTAGATCCACTTCAAACCATCTATCTAAAGGTCTACTATTTTTATATAAGTGCTAGGTAGGATCACCTCCCAAGAACTGGTGTATGTGCATGCTTGTCCTGTTCTGATTGCTAATTGCTTAGACACACAAAAAGCCAATTTCTTCACCTCCATTAAGTTTACCTTTGGATTTCCACAGGGTTATACTTTTCTGCACAAATCTAGATGAAACCAATGGCTCTGCACATTAGTTATGCTTTTTTGGGGGGTTATATAACAGTTGTTGACGTAGCATTATCCTTTTTAAGAATCAAATCCTTGTAAAGCATTGCTGTATTAACATAATCTTTTCTAACAGAACCCATATCTTTCAAGGATACAGGGTTTCTGTTCTCTAAATCTACTCATGGTTATGAAGTTTTTCTTTTAAAATGGGATATTGCACAATATTCATGGTACATGTATCCTTTTATGCTTACAATTTTTCCTTGACCATATTGTAGGAGTTTTACCAAAATATTTTAGCTCAGAATGGTCATTTGCCCAGTTCCACTTGCCTGAATACACTCATTTCATTGTGGCATTTGGATCTCAGAACTCTGTGATAATTGTTGGTATGGATGGGAGGTATGTATATTATCATTGTCCTACTATTATTGTGAACTTGTCTGAGATATTGAATCGTTGATCTTTAAATTTTTCATATAAAGTTGAGATAAATGTAATATCTTAGTGTTTGGAAAGCTATTGGAATGCACTTAAATGGCCAATGATACAATTTTCTCCTTCTCTGTTTGATACCTGGGAATGTGTTAACTGCCGTTTGCAGCATTCCAAACTTCTAAACATGCCTTTAATGAAGCATGCTGTTGAGATTAATAGCTAATTTAGATAATATATTGTGGTGATCCAAGTAAGACTTGTAACATATATCATTGATATTTACTTATCATTGAATCATGTTCATGATGCCTTTAATGATGAATAACCTTTTGTAAAATGCAAACTTTATGAACTTCTCATTCAATCATGTGATATTTTTGGTGTCTGCATATCAAATTTAAGATAAAGCAGAGACTCAAGTTCTAATTTAATAGTTGATATTTACTTATATTTTTAAAGTATATTGTTTGTTAAAATGAGGGTGAGCCTTGGCACAATCATAAGGTTGCTGCCTCGTGACAGGATTGAATCTTTAGAAAGAATCTGTCCACTTGGAGGGGTAAGGTTGTCTACATCTATGCTTCCGAAATAACACTAGGTGGGGGCCACTTTATTGTTTGTTAATTAGATTAAGAAGTTCCACTTGATTCTAAAATTCTACAAAAAGCTATTTATGGAGTTAGTGGATTCTCACATATACACATATATAGTGTACTTTCAAATACATGCATGAATGCAGAGAAAGTTTCAGGAGCTACTTCTATACAATTATTGTTTCTGTATAATTACTTTGAAGTTGATCTCATGTTAGGATTCATTAGCCTAAAAAGGAGATATATAAATGTATAAGACTATTCAGTTTATGTCACTTCTCTATCACTTATAGCCTTGTGAAGGAACTTTGTTCTTGTCAACCTTACTCACAACTAGGGGTGAAAATGAGTTAAGTTGAGCCGAACTCAGTTCAACTTGACTCGGCTCGTTAATATTTAGTTCAGCTCGAAGCTTGACTTGAACTCGACATGAATCTTTTTTTTTTTTTCAGCTTAAACTCAATTTGGTTCAAGCTCACGAAACAGCTTGGTTCAGTTCATTAGCTCGAATCACATGAACCAAAGAGTTAAAATTTTTAAATCCTATACATCTCAAATTTTCAACTTATTAGTAGATTTTAGATAAAATGATTATTTAATTTTTTAAAAAAGAAAAATTGAACTAATTCTATTAACTTTGTAGTGCCACATGGTATGACAAAGAAAAACATAATTATAAGCAAAGTCTGCATAAATAAAAACTACCCCACCTTGCATATATAAAATAATAAAAAATCAAATCAATTATATATATATATCGAACTGATTCATAAACCAAACAAGTCAAACTATATGCAACTTAAGTTTGACTCATTTATTTAATGAGTTGATTATCGAATTGAATTTCGAACTATTTTCTAGTTGGTTCGGTTCATTGTCACTCCTACTCTCGAGCTGTGCTCTCTTTTTTCTTTCTTTGATATCAGTTTATTTAGTTCTCATAATTCTTGTTAACCTCACTCACAACCTTTTGCTCTCTTGTTTTCTTTGATACCAGTTTCTATAGATGCAGCTTTGATCAAGTACATGGGGGAGAGGTGGTGCAGCAGGAGTATGTTCGTTTCTTAAAATTTGAAAATAGGCCCAAATAAAAGTTGCTCAACATCCTTGCCATGCAGCAACTATCCTCAAGCCGCGTAAATATGTGTCCAGCACCAGGCAATAAACTCTTCTCATTTTGTGTAAATATGATTCCCCTGTTTTGGAGGATCTGGAGATACATTGTTGTATATCCTGTATATTTTGGGGGGAAATTGAAATTGAAAAGGAGAAATACCGATAGCATCAGCTGCATCACAAATAAATGACTTACTTTTTATATCACTGTAGCAGTGGCATGTTTTGCTGGAGTATATTGTCATGTTACTTGGGTACATTCATTCAGATGTATAGTTGCGTTTGGGACTCCTCAATAGTATTGCATTTACTTGGATAAGGTTTGATAATACAAAGAAACTGAAACTCCTCAATAGTATTACATTTTGTACACAGCGTAAGTATCCCATTTGGTTGAGCAGCCGTTGCTTAAATAAGTGTCCCTTATATACAATCGTCACCTCAAATAACTCTAATGGTGAAACTTAATTACCGTTGTTTTTTTATTAAATTAACTAAAGTAACCATTGTTGAAGATGTTCTAATATCAGTTGTTATTATCATTCGTCATCTCTAAAAGTGCAACTCGAGTTGTGTTGGACCGTGAATTGGTTATGATTTGTAACTAGGGAGTTGACGTGTAAGAAAAAAATGGAATCTTTAGAATTTTGGGATTTTGATCAGTATTGTTGCAATGTTTTAGTATTCGTTTGTTTTTAGATAGGACACACTTCAGTGTTCCTCTCCTCCGTTGAGAAATTTGGTGGTGGAATGAAGAAGATAATGGTTATAGCAATGATGATGATGCTTTATTTACCTCTATCCTTGATGCAGTGAAAAAATTGTACATCATCAAAATTGAAATTGCCATCAGACTTGTTGACCTCATATAGTTAAACATTTCCCTTCACATTATTCATACATAAATAAAATCAATCAATCCCAAGAGAGAGAACATACTTATATAGCTGTGTAGCTTGTTGTTAAGAAGATTCTCAAATTCATGAAAGAACACATGGTCTCACCAAGAGTCCAAGAGCAAACTACATATCAACAGATCATATAACAAACATACAACAAAACAGTACACAGAATCCTCATGAAGTTCCTTCTGAAACTTATAAATGTCTTCCTTATTGAAACATGAATACGATCTCCCTACCAAAAATATAAGAATTTAGAAACCAAGCAACATCTTCAGCCAACATTTTCATCTACAATTTGGCTAATCTTTACAATGCTTCAGTATAAAATTGACCTCAGCAGTGGTACACAATTTTTTTCCCAACAAATTGAACAATTGTATGCATTGAGGATAAAGTACAAACGAATATCAGAATTGCCTTCCCCCAATAAGGTGACAGGTAGTTCGAAACCTTCAACTGGGTTAGAGCATTCCTTTTCCATTTCTATTGCTGCAACCTGATATGCAAGATCATGCACGATGGAACTGCAAAAAAATTATTGGCGTTTCCTTTTCAAGTGTCATGCTTCTAGTGTTGCCTGCGCCTTGGCACCCCACTGTAACTGTTAAACATCATAGTAGATGCTTGAGAGTTGAGATATGAATTCAATTTCATATGCTTGAATTAGTCCAAAATGCTTCCTAGCAATTTTCAAGTACTATGCATGTGTAAGTGCAAGTTAAAATAAAAAGAGAAAGAGAAGCACCTTAATTTCAATAATCAATTTATACATTATCCTAAATACAATTTTTCAAGTACTATTATATGCAAATACCACAACTTTAAATCAAAATCAACAAATAAAAAGATGAAATTGGGAATTTGGAATATGATCCTTCTTTTGTCGCCAATCCTCATCCCTGATAAAAAAAAAGTAAAAACAAAAGAAAACCACAATAAGTATAATAAAGAATAACATTAGACAACATAAAATCTTATTACATATATTACCTTTGATGAGTTGGCCTACACCTGCAAATGCAAAATGAATTAGGTGAAGCATATTATTATATAAAGGAAAATCTCAGCAAAATCAACACAGTACACACCAACCATTGTCGTATCACCCTAGCCATGATATTTAAGTTCTCCTCCACAAGAGAAATTTACAAAAATGGATTCAAACTGGTTACCCACAACATATATGTTTGATCTCGCCAAGTAATCAGTTAAGCATAACCACGTGAGAGACGAAAAACTATTTAATATAGCAAAATTTGGAAAGCGAGAACTTAACCATGGCGCTTGGGTTCCTCTCTTTTTTATGTACCCGCTACCAAGAAGCTGACATACCAGTTCAATCAAACTTACCATTATAACTTGGGAAAGGCATTGACCCCTCTTAAAGATGAAGGTGTATTGATCATGGGTTCACAAGTTGAGAGCACTTGATCGTGATCCTAATGCCGCGGCTTCTCCATGGGCTCTAGAATTTGATAATTAGTCGAAAGAAGCTCTTCTTGATGTTCAAATTTGCAAAATGCATAGTTGACTTTGTTATGGATGTTAAGCCATTCAATGTCTTAGAGTTTGGCTCTTCATTTTCAATTGCCTTTCTAGATACGAAGATGTAAATCATTATTATGAGCAGTGAATTAAAATCAAGGGTGAATGCTAAGCAAACTAGCTGTGATGTGTTTGTGACTTTACCAACCGGGGTGCAAGCTAAGCAAACTAACCATATATGGTTCAAAAGTATGTATTAAAACAGGTTGTACTGCAATTATGCTTGGGATTTTGCTCATTCTTCATGTATTAAAATCAAGGTCTGATAACTGCATCCTTGCATGTTGGATTTCCTGTTCTTTTCTGAAGAGGCCAGCTAATATGAATGTGTATTCAGTGTGTCTGAGTGGATTTTAATTGGTCGGCAGCAATTTACTGTGATGATCCAAGAGAAGACTGATTTATGAAACATGGTGTGCTCTAGAACTCGTTGGCACATAATATTGGTGCAATATTTTGGGAGGTTTAGGCCTAGGGGAAGTATTTCTTTGATACTACTGGCACTCAAATTCGCAAAGGGAGCCTTTTAAACATTAAATTATTAACTTTGACCCATCTTATCAAGAGGAAAGGCTAATTAAGTGATAAACCTACATATATTCGTGCAGAAAATGGAATGTGGAAATGCTCATTTCCACTGCAGAGCCAGGTTTGAAGAAGGGTGAATCGGATTTGGATTTGCCTTTGTCCACCATTCTCACTTCCTGCCTGCCTTGGGTTTTTGCAATTTGATCTGTACTTTGAAGATTTATCGTGGGTTTATCTGTTATCAAAATTTCCATAGGGTGATTTATTTAATATTTGTTATAAATATTTACTCTTTTTTTTTTAATTTGAACTTCTAAAAAAGGATTACTCCATATGATTAGACTTAAATAATTAAAATCAAAATTATTGATTTTATTTTATATGGATTACAATACAATTACAATGACTATATACTCTAATTAAATCTATCAATTAAGTAAATACATTTTATATTCACAATAAGAAAGTTATTGAATCTTTCATGAATGTTGATTTTATAAAATACGATATTCATCAATTATCGTTATCAATCAATTAATTTTCTATCTTTTTTCCATCTAAATTCCATTAATATTTTTGTTCCATCTAATATATCAAATTTCCATCTAAATTTCATCAATATTTTTTTAAGATGATTTTAACCAATCAATATATCAATCAATCATTATATAAAAATACAGTTACCAACTAAAATTGTTGGTAGTCGTGTCACCATCTGCAATTTTTTTTCTGATTTTTTCGTATCCCTCATTTTCCTACCATTAATAATTATTGGCACAACCACAGTCTTTATATATAGAAATTTAATAGATTTATATTTCTCCTTCCAAATTTTAATAACCAAATTAAAATATTATATGGTGATTAGCTTTATATTTTAAAATAATATCGTGATAAGCAAATTTGAAAATATTATTTTGAATGTTCTGATAATCTGCACAATATATTGATTATTTTAAAAATTCAAGAAGAAAAAAATTATTTTTTTCATATATACCAATCATTGATTATGTGACTAATTTTAACAATGATAGAAACGAAGAGACTTAATATTTTAATAAAATTATTAACAGATTTTTCTGCCATTTTTTTTTATAGAAATTCAAGTCACATCAATAATCATAGAGAAGAGGTTAAAAAATTATTTACGGATAGGGTCACCCACATAGTCCAGACTCCATAGTATTACTGTTTTTATTTTATAGATGTTAGAGTGAGACTAGCGGCCATCACAAGATAACTAAAGAACAACCTCTGGATAAATTTCTCAAACTAGGTTATTTTTAGAAACTAATTCTCAAAAGAGGATTGTTTTGAAACTTTTTCTAGGGGGTCTGTTTTTTAAGGGGACTCGCCAGTGGGACTGGCGAGTTGGACACGTGGCGACGCCTGATGGACTCGCGAGTTACTGTCCACGTGGCAGGTTCCGCCACTCGTACTGGCAAAATGCTTTTTTACGGAAAATTTTTTTTTAACTTCAAACGGGTATAACTTTTGATAGGAATGTCCGTTTGAGGCCCATAATATGTCAAAATGCTCGAAATTGAATGAAGAATCCCTTGGCAAATTCCCGAAGGAGATTTGGTCAACTCATTTTCCCAAAAAATGTCTCTAAGTAGCTCAAAAATAGGATTTAAGATTAAAAAAATGGATGGTTGAATCTTAAATCCATTGACACTTGGCAAAACGTGGCCAGACAGTTTTAATATATCTATTGATGAGATGCTTGAATGGTTTAAAGAAAACCAGAAAATAAAATGAATCAAACAACCGGTGGTACCTAAGTTTTTGTATCATAGAAGTACGTAAAAAATTAAGTCTCTCATTAACAATAGAGTAACAGCTTTGAAACATTGTATAGAAAATTTTCTGTAAGCAGTACTACAACTTGAAAAAAGAAAATCAATCTTAGCAACAACGTAAAGATTTTACATAACAATGTGAGGGCTTCAAGGGTAATATTTTTTTTCCACATAATTTGACAATGATTGCTCCTTTTATTTTGTTTCCGTACATTAACATCTCTGGGTTGCTAATATAGGCCTTCAATCCTTGTGTACCCAGAACAAATTATTCAACCATTTAGCATAATTTTGGCAGGATCACAACTTAGATCTTGTAGGTTTTTCATCAAAAACAATCATCACCTTCCCAATAACTTTCCTATCTTTGATGGCAGAAAAGGCGAGGTAGGCCTGCAAAGATAAGAAACTGTTCACACCAGATTGTACTAGCCCCCATCAAAATTAAAAATCTATGAAGCACAAAAATAGACAATGAGGCAAGTGATACGAATTTCTAAATATATATCAATTTCTCATATATACATACATACATACATATATATATATATATATATATATATATATATATATATATATATATATATATATATATAATATGATACTTCAATCAATGTATGAAAATGATGTAAGAGAAAAATGTGTTTTTAGTCTTTATACTTTAGCTCAAACGTAGTCAAAAACCCTTTGCTTTCACATCAATGAATTTGGTTCTCAAACCTTAAAAACATGTGGATTCAGTCTCTCCTCTCTAAGAACTTATCATGTTTTTTAAAGTTAGGAGGGATTAACTACTCGTCACTGACATTACAACCAGTAAATTAGAATATTTAGATAAATGCTTTTGTCATCTTGAAGCCTATATTTCAGAGACACATGTATAACCTTTCCTATTTTCCACCATGACCTAATTGCTAATTTTAACCTGATGAAACAGGACCCCCAAGAAAATAACATTCAACTACATATTATGAACAGATATTTATATCTTCAATATTCCCACACATATCTTCCATACTGAGTGCCAAACGGCTATCTAATTTTGCAGAACAATAAAGGAAACTATTTTTCTAGACTCAAGGTTCTTTTTTTTTCTGTTAATATCTCTCAAAAAAAGCTTTGTCCATTCTGTTATTATTACAAATATTACTCTAAAATGTTTCCAATTTTCATTGCATACACATGCTGGGTTCCTTGATGAAAATCCTGTCTATCTACTAAGCTATATGGTGTGCTGCTATAAAGAACAAAAAAAGCCATGTTTTAGCTTTACCATGTCTACATCAGACAAAGGAAATTCACTTATGCCTTTCAATGTTTTCCTTAAAAGAGGGACCTTGGTAATTGCCAATTTGATTGCAAAGTGGTAACGAAGCAAAAGTATGCAACTAATTTTTTTTTCATATTTTCTTTAATCCCTATGTCACTACGAAGAAATCAAATAGATCCTTTATTTCACCTCCTTTCTTGACTTTAGCCTAGCTCAATACTTTTCAAAGACTTGACCTCGAACTAAATGACCCCAGTGACCAAGTCTCTTTTCAATAACTATACTACAATCTCTGATGGTGTCTTAGTATAAGTGTATAAACTAGGCAAATCTCATGACAATTCCATATCACGAGTCGTATAACACTTAAATGAGCAACACAACAACTGCAGTTTGAAAGAGTAGCATTAAACCAGCGCCCAAACCACAATAGTGATGGACAGATAACAACCATTGCCACTCCATGTGGCAAGTTAAACTGAATTCACTGTTGAACCTGATTACCTGAATATGGCCACTAAATATGTTGATTTAGCTGTAGTGAATAGAGAAATATACTTCCTTGTAAAGGGTTACAGCAGCAGTAAAATCTCTTTAAAATAAATGGTTAAGTCTTGGAATATGTATAGAATTAAAGAAAAGAGAAAGAGAGACACAAATTAGTAGAAAAGTTTTAACAAAGAAATTCCTGACCTCTGACAAGGGGTAAGAATGAGAAATATGGATGGAAATCAAGCCTCTTGCCAACCAAGACAGTAGCTCCTTGAGTGAATCTTCGAGAACACCTGGGCGGTGTATTTTATAGCTACCCCAGTAAAGCCCATGCACTGTCCAATTCTGGTACAATAATTTTTAATAAAAGCAATCATAACCCAGAAATCATAACCAAAAACTTATACCAGCTATGGCAGAATTAATGTGAATATGTAATGCAGGCAGCAAAACCCAAGAAATAAGTTTAAAGATCCAAAGTTATTGGGTTTAAGGGATCCAATCAATGTGGCAGCCAATTGTCTGGCACTCTCAGTTGTGCTTCCCCCCACATCCCTTTCTAATTAATTTCAAATTATGTCTTGCGCAATGTGATTACAAATTTAATAGTTTATGTGAATAAAGCATGATCAGATTAAGCAACAAGCATAAAATAATTTAGCAAATGAGGTTAGACAAGATAAATTCATGGTCTGAAACATCATTCCGGCCATACCTTAACAAGAGCTATGTTAGCAGGGATGACAGGAATTTCTCCACTCGCAAAACCAATTATGAGAATGTGAGCTCCCCATTTCAGAAGCCGCAAAGATTCTTTAGTGAGCTTGCCTCCAACTGGATCATACAGGACATCAATTCCCTTAAGCCTTCTAGCCTGAAGGAACTGTTTGATACTCTGAGTAACATTTTCATTACCCAAGTCCACCACATGATCAACCCCAAGAGATTTCAAGAGCTGCACCTTTTCAGCTCCCCTGACACCAGATCATGCAAAAAAAAAGACTCAACTCCAAGGGATATAGTTGTTTGTGACGTGAGACAAGGATTCACATTCAATGTGCCTCATAAAGTGTAATCTAGCTAAAACAAATTGTGACGTGAGACAAGGATTCACATTCAACGTGCCTCAGAAAGTGTAATCTAGCTAAAACAAACACAACCTTAGTAGATGGAGATAACTAGTAAAATGCCATTATGTCATTTTATGTCATATCATATGCAACCCATATATATAATAAAGTTTAAAAAAAATATTCACTACCTAGCAACAGCAATGACAATGGCCCCACATGCTTTTCCAATTTGCACAGCAGCAAGTCCCACACCTCCAGCTGCACCCAAAACCAACAACACCTACAACACAATTCCACAACCCACTTAACCACACAAAAAGACAGAACAATAAGCATTACCAATTACCATACAACCATGCATATTGTGGGACTTAATAGATACATACACACATACCTGACCGGAGCTCAATTGGGCCCTATGAACAAGTGCCACGTGAGAAGTGCCAAACGCCACAGCAAGTGCTCCAGCAGCAACAAGATCACAACCTTGAGGCACTCGAAACCTTAAAAAGACAACAACTTTACATTAAGAAATTCTGAAAAAACCAACATTAAAAGGTAGTAGCAGGAGCAAACGGAATCTCACAACTGGGACTGGTCAACGACGATGAACTGAGCGAAGGAGCCGAGGGCGGCGAAGGAGCAAACGGCGTCTCCGACTCGGAAGTTGGAAACTTTGGGGCCAACAGCGTCGACGAAACCGGAAAAGTCGGAGCCCGGGATGAAGGGCAAAGAGGGTTTCTCTTGGTACTTGCCCAGTATCTGCAAGTAGTTGGCGAAGTTCAAGCTTGTGGCTTTGATTCTCACTCTTACTGCAGTGGGAGAATCGAGTTGGGGAATTGGGTGATTCTTTGACAGAACTATTGGGCTATTGTTGTCTTCCAAAGATACCGTTGGATCACCCAGTTTTCTGCACAACAGTGCCTCCATTTTCTCTCTGTTGTTGTTGTCTTGGATTTACCAGAGGATTATTTCAAGTAAAAAAGAACTAACAAAAACAAGAAAAAGAAAATGACGTCAAGGGAGTATACAAATAAAAACAAAAGAGATACAATAATTATTGGCCGAAACAAGGTTACCAACTTTCGATCAAATTCTAAATTAGTTAGCTCTCTTTCTTTCTACAAAATGAAGGATCAAGAAAAAAAAATTAATGATTAAAAAGTAAAACTTATCAGAAACGTGTCCTATTCATAGTCGAAGTTAATATGTTGGTAGTTTTCATAATTGAAGTTAATTAAAAGAAGAAAAAAAACAAACAAAAATAGCTTAATTTCTATACCATAAAAATCTTATAGTGTGAAGTTAAGATAATATAAATTATGGTTAAATTTAACAAATTTATTATACATAAACCAAATTGAACAAATAACTAAGTGTTAGATGTGTGGGATTATTTTAATTATGATTCTATTGGACTTGAATAAAATTATTTTTACATGTTGTTTAGGGGGAAAAAATTGAATTGAACGATAATATTTTATAAAATACGCATGAATCATTTAATCCACAAGGAACTAAATTAAAGAAAAAATAATCATATATTCATAACATTTTCCTTAAATATCTTGTTTCTGTCAAAACTAGTTAATGTAATACTGTCAGCTTTCCGTGGCACTGTTGTTTACTTATTTCAGTGTTGCTGGTAGTTGTATTGTATTATATCCGTTTGAAAAGCATAAAGCTTGAGCTGATAGGAAATTGGAGCAATTGGGTTGAGATGATGATGGTAAGGATAGGGATGTGTTATGGGGAACTGGGTTTGCTTACCCCTTCTACTTCTACTCTTTGTTTATCCCATCGCTGCAATAACTCTACATTTTCACATCCTTCTCCTCTAATATCTCCGAACTATGCTACTCACAATCACAACAAACGATGGCATTTTCCGTGCTTGCTACCCTGCACTTCATTAAATTACTAAATGCTGAGAAGTTGATTTTAGTGGGGTATGTGAATATTCTATCTTCTGTTCTGTTAAGTCCTTTATTTTTCTCGGGTATCAGGCAGTTTTCAACAACACAAGTAAAGCATACTTCCCGCTGTATTTATAAGATGACAACTGAATAGGTGATTATAACTTATAAGTTTCATCCCTGCATCTGGATATGTATTTGTTTGATTATCTTACATTTATGAGTTCTGCATTAATTTGATTGTCATTTTTCAAACCATAATTGTTAAATCGATCAGCTTTTCTTTTTCACCATTCTGAAGTAGTAGTCATGGTAATACAAAATCAGATGTTTTCCTTTTTTTCATCTTAACCTTTGTCCATTGAAGCAGATCTTAGTGCTGTATAGATTATTAACAATGCAAATAAATATATGCTTATATGCCTCTGCACCATAGTCCCTTTTGTAGAAGCTGAGATGTCTCCAAAATGACGTGCCAGGCACTCAGCTGGTTCACTTATAGCAGTTAATACTTATTTTGAAGCTCCGGAATGTGTTGCTGCTCTGATCCTAGTTGCCCCAGCAATTTTTGCCACACTTACTACACCGAAAGTTGTTAAAGAAAATCAATCAGGACATGATAACCAAACGATAGAAGACAACAGTTCCATCAGAAATTTAGTGGCAATGAATAGGTTAACTGATCTATGCTCTCACCAGAGATTAATCAAGATGGAGTGAGGCTCAATGGCTCACACCTTATTTATTCTCTGTTCAATCCAGTCAATACTTCTGTGTTAAGATCAAATCTGGATCATTAAAATGTTAAGTTGACAGAATCTAACTGCTAAGTGCCAACCTTTGTTACTAGAGATTTTCTATAAACTGGGAAAATCAATTAGCACATATTTTTTATTTATTAATTTGTTATTTAGTTATTTGTTTATTTCCTTGGATTTATGTGTTATTGTTCCCATATTCATGTTGAATGATGCAAATCTTTCCAGTAGCAATCTAAATCTGCTTGATAGCTGAGTTGAATATTGAGCATAATTGGCGATGGTTGTTTGAATAAGCAGTTATGATTGCAACTGGTGATACTGACCGAAAAGTCCCTTCATGGAATGCTGAGAGACTTTCACGAGTCATACCAGGAGCATCGTTTGAAGTAATTAAGCAATGTGGCCATCTGCCCCATGAAGAAAAAGTGGAGGAGTTCATTTCAATTGTTGAAAACTTCCTAAGGAGATTAGTGAGTGATTCAAACGAACAATATCTACAAGAGGCAATTGCATAGAAGATTCATATAATATAGGCAGATGCTAATGCAGTTTGATAAAATGGACAAAAATCACTGAAGGCATATTGATGCACACTCATTAAATTCATCAAGCTCGGTGATCTCTATCTAGAAGTTGGAAAAATGCTGATAAGCAATAACCTATAACTCATTTTTACACTATATCGCTGCTAGCTTGCTATAGTACTTGAAATCCTCTTTATGTTTACCTGAATGAATGATCTGTAACTACGTTCATATCATAGGCCATTGAACCTAACATAGACATCTCTCGGATGTAAAAAGACTTATCATTTAACAAGTAATTTCTAAATTATATATTTGATTTTGGGATGTGGATAACTGCAGGCATTGCAGTTCATGATCGAGACATTCAATTTTTGAATTGCAGTTTTTCTTTTAATTTAATATAGAATAAAACATATTAATAGACAGGATCTCGTGCAGTTCATCATCCATGATTTTGATGTTAAGCTACCTTTTTTCTTGTGTCAAAAATGTTAGCATGAAGCTATTAAAGAGAACAAGTTCTCACTGAAAGAAAATATTGCCAGTTAGAAAGAAATGTAGTAAACAACTTTATCTTTCAGCCCTATCATATCAAAGAAACTCAGCATTTTTTTTAACAGAATTATACTTAAGAATGTGAAAGTGGAACCTATTACAATGACATGTAGGTTTTGCTGGTATGCTGTGTTCAGCCAAATACAATTACTTAAAGCTGATCAATGCTTGATCAGAAAGCAGGATCAATTCCTCTGTTGAAGCTAGAATCTCCTATGCCCGGAGGAACATCAAATCCTGACATGAAGTCATCACCAAATATTATAGCACCAGCAGCTAGTGCTCCAGCACCTAACCCCATTGCAACTCCTGCAGGTACCCTCTGACCAGGAGCTTCCCTGGATGTTGACATCTCTGTGTAGCTTGGAGACAAGCCATCATTTCTTGGGAGAAAAGTTGGAATATAGCCAACATTTGATGGTGGGGGTGGTGGAGGAGGCGTTATTGTTCTAGGCAGTAGATAGCTTGGTCCAGCCACCTCATGGTAGCTTGGTTCACCCATCTCATGGTTGCTTGCTTCACCCACATATGGATCATAATAGTCTGTAGTGGCGAATGGCACTGAATGGTAGTCTGGGACATTTGTTTGTACATGATCTTTTTCTGGCTGATGAATTGAAACTTGGGGCTTCTGTGGATAGACTTGCCTTATTCCTTCCTCTATGGTCAACTGGGTACCATCACCATCATCTAAGAGCAAAATTCCTTCCTTGCTACCTACAGAACAAATTTACGGCACCAGATAATGCCAAGAATTTTCCAAAAAAACTAGGGTTAAACTTAAAGCATACCTCTCAACTTCCTATTAAACTAGGCAATCCATTGTAAGGATGCTGAAATAAGAGCTCGCTGAAAGGAGAGAAAAAATTATGATTGTAGATGTAGAAGAGCAGCTACATTGATAGGTTGTGAAATATGAAATTATCATATACCTGGGTGGGAATTTGGCTCTTTCTTTTTGTCAGAAATACGAATTAAAATATCAATGAAACCTCTTGGTTTGCTGGATTTTTTCTTTCGTAATTGGTAGCTTCCAACTTCCTTTTGCCTAGGTTTTGACACCTCAGAATTCTTTACCCGCTTGACAAGAAACTCTCTCAGAAAAACTGTTGCTGAGCCTAGAAGCTTTTCCGTGAAGAAAACGGGGTCTATACTGTAAACTTCCACGTTCAGTGCCAAATCTTGGATGTTTGACACCGAGTCATCAACAGGAATGACAAACTTGATTCTCCATACAGGATTTGCATTCCCAGAATTAACAACTTTGGTGCAATATTTGCTATTATGATCAATCCACCCAACAGCAAACCATTGACGCTTCCAAAGTGAGGTTGAAAGCTGGAGTCCATGTGCAGATATCAAGCAGACCTCCACCCATATAATCCCCATAGAAAGTGCAGGAAAGAAAAAATGAGATGTTCAAGGGATGATGTCTCCTGTAAGCTTCTTTAGATAAGGATTGGGCAGCAAAAGAAATGAACGTGTTTTACGTTTCGAAGGATACTTTACTTTGATATCAGAATTTTTTTTATACCAAAACTCCGTTTGGAGGTGCCCTCATGGCTCATGCCAAGTTGCTAACTTTTCCCCCCTTGTTATAAGTGCATCATCACAGCGACAGGTATCTTCTACACTCGTATTAGTCTCTCAAAGTTAAAAAATAGGCCATAGAGTGCAAACACCTTTACAATAGTTCTCTGAAGATTTTTTTTTTTTTTTACCAAATTAGTCTCTCAAAAAGACAAATCCGTTATCAAATGTATTTATATTTGTCACACCACTTCTTTAGTCTTTTATACAGATACATTTTACAAGAGACTGATATGAGAAACAAAATTTTAACGGACTGACGTGAAGACACAGATCTTTAGACAGACAATTTTGGCAGTTTATTCCATATTCGGTTGTGCTCTGTACAAAAAATGTATTTTTCCAGAAGCCACAAGTTTTCCCACGTTTGCACTGAAACATGTTTTACCTATCCATCAATTGAATTTAGATCTACAATGAAATGACTTAAAAAATGGCAATGTTGAACCTCCTCTAGCTGATCAAGCAACAATCTTGTTCATTGTTATTTATAAAATGCAGCTTGACTCTTTTCCTTGAAGATTCGTAGGAGGGTTCCTCAATAATAGGTGGAATCAACAATAGGCAATAGCTTTCGGCCTGCACGTGTAACTGTCTATTCACCTTCCTGGATTGTTAATGGAGCAGTTCTCCTGTACATCATGGTAGTAGAGCCCAAAATGTCATTGCCAAATCCACACGCCTCAAAAAATAACCTGACAAAAGTTAAGAACATCATGTGCTGTCCACAAAGGTATAAGATCAAGCACTCTAGAGGACAATGAACAACCTTTCATTCCCCGAACAAAGGGCTGCTATGTCATAGATGTCTCTATTTGTAAGCATTCTGCAAAAGGATGAAATCATATTAAGACATTTGAAGATTCACGTGTCTATCTGTAATGAAATAAAAATAGCAAGTACCAGCACACTACAAAGGTCTATGGCCAAGAAAAAAAGTACAATGATAACAGCATGTGATCAATCATAAAGATAACAATGCTACAACCGGTAGACTTGCATGATCAATAATTGTTAGTATGACTTTTAAAGAAGTTATGATAAAAGTATGAATGTCACTGGATGGTATTGTAAAAGCATGATTGTCAACTAATTAGAAATAATCGTTGGTGTGTAACTTTTAATAATTATTATAAAAGTTACAACAAACTTTTAGTAACAGTTTGTGATATAATAACCTGTGATCGGATGATAATGTAAAAACCTATATGTTGTCATTGCATATACTATTTACTCTTTTCTATATTAATCTTCAATCAAAATTGAAATTTCACCTCAATAACCTGTGCCAGTCTCTACCAAAAAGAAACACTAATTCTAATTGAAAAGTCGCTCCAAAATTGGCCAAGTAACTTCGACTAAAGTTTTATTTTATCCATTCAAAACAAAAGTTCTATATCTGCAACAACTGAAGCATAACAATAACTTGATGATTAAGAGTTAAGTCTCGTCCACAACTGCATACCTAACAATTTTTTTAACTATCATCTGACCAATTCCCATTCTCTGCAGGGAAGGAATAACCTGCAAGACACTGAACCAAGTTGATACACTAACTAAGAACGAGCGTTTATTCATTTTCTTTCTTTCTTTCTTTTTTCATTACCATGACATCGTAAATAGAAGCGGTGAGGCCATAATCGGAAACGGCGCGGCCAAACCCGACCAATTGATCGCGTGAAGGAGAAACCGGCATGAAAATATCCGCGATTGAAGACGACGATGAATTCTGATGGAAAACGGCGTTTACATGTTGGGGGTTGTAGAAGACGGAGACAAGAACGGCACTATGAGACAGTGCAGTGCGGAGCTTGCGGATATCCACGGGTTCGGGTCGGGTAGGGAATCGGTGGGTAGAGTGGTTGCAATCAGCGAAGAGGTCTCGGAGACGGTGCGGGTCCACATGGCGTGGGTCGGTGGAAATGTAAATTGGGAAAGGTGGTTTTGATGATAGCTTCTTCGTCTTCTCGAGCTGAGAGCTTTTGCTTGTTCTTCGCCTTACCCATTTTAATTCCATGTATTTGGAACCGAAACCCTCTATCATGTGTTTCTTCAACTGTAACTGTGTCTGGGTTTGTGCTGCGACTCTCATTATTGTCACCATTTCTGTTCTGTGTGTGCTTGGGCAACGCAAGAAGTTTGGAGTGGATAATGAAACTGGATTTTGCTACCTTTTAGGCGAGCCAGGTGGGACTCTAATTTCCACCAATGTTTGATTTTTTTGTCTTCTTTTTCTTTTCTTTACTAGAATATTTAATTAATTTCTTGTATATTATTACACTTTCAAATATTACATTTTCACATTTATTTTCACATTAAGTGATGAAAAGATATGAAATGGAATAAAAGTGTGAGGTGAAAAGAAGTGAAAATGGATAAAAGATAATAAAAGAAAAATTACTTTAGTTAAGAAATTAAAAGATAAAGTATTTAATGTGAAAATTATAAAATAATGAAAAAAATTGAGTAAAGTAATTTTTTATATTTCAACAAAAATATTTCACATTTTAATTTCTTAACTAATACTCTTACGACTTTAGCATTTTAGCATTTACATATAGAGGGCAAACAATCAAGGTTTTTTTTTTTGCAATTTACCATTTGGGGATAAATTTTAAAATAATACAGCCAAAGGGATAAGTTGTAATCAATGTTACTACTTCTGAATTGAAATTAATAGCATTTGTTATGATTTTTTTTTACATTCGTAAAATATTTTATGATTTCAATTTTTTTTTAAAAATACCACTTTAAAGTCATAAAAAAATTATGACTTGTAAAACATAATTTTTTTTTGGAATCGTAAATAAATTTATGACTTTAATCTTTTTTGCATGTATATTTTTTTAAAAAAAATTGTTATTTATTTTAATTATTTAATGAATTAATGTATGTTTTATTTTATTTAGTTTTATTTAATATTTCTGTTTTTTTATATGGTTTTGTTTAATATTTTTGTATATTATTTTATTTAATATATTTTTTATATTTAATATTTTTCTATATTTCTTAATAATGTTCTGATACAACTTCCCTCTATTCAAAGATATTTCCCCTATCCACATGTCATCTCAAAAAAAAAAAAAAATTCTCCCACCTTCCACCCAGCATGGCTATTAAACCAATGTCTTTTTTTTTTCTCACCCACATGCCCCCATTAGATCTCTCTACTGTAAAGAATTTCTTCCTGAATATCTTTCCCCCAAAAAATAATTATGATGACCATATTTAGACACCAAAACTCCTTTTCACATCCCTTAAGTTGGTTGTAGCATCATTCACCTCCATTTACCTAACAAAGCTTCATTAAACAAGAAATTTTTTTTTATGCCTAAACCTCCCTTTGACTTTGGTTTGCATACATTACTCGAACTCACTCAAGATATTTCATGCTTTACTTGTTCTTCCCCCACAAAAATTCTCTTTACAATTTTCCAACTCCACTCAGTAACCTAAAGAAGGAAAAAAAAAGGAGAAGAAGGAGGATAACACTGAGTTAATAGAGTTACCCTCCCTCTTAGGGATAAAGATTTACTTGACCACATTAAGAGTCTACTTTTTGATTTTATGGATAATAGGACTCCAAGTAGCTTCTCTTCTTGGATTAGCACCAATAGGGATACCCAAAAATAAATTAAAGGTATCTCCATGATACCACAATTGAGTAAACTGACAAAAGTTCTCAAGCTTCCTATATCCACCATCACCCCTATCAACCTACCCTTATGAAAATTCATTTCTAATCCGGACGCCATCTCAAAGCATCTCAATGTAGCCTTTATGCACATGACATTTTGCACCAAGGGCTCAACAAAGAAAAGATTATCATCTACAAACTGCATTAATGACACCTCCACATTATTCTTCCCTACTTTGTATCCTGAAAACAAGCCACCCATATGAGCCATCCTCATCAAGCCACTCAACCCTTTTGCCACCACCAAAAACAAAAATGGTACCAATAGATCACCTTGTTTTAGGCCTCTAGACATTGTAAACTATTCAGTTGGATTTTCGTTCACCAATACTGATATAGTAACAAACTCCAAGCATCCTTTCACCCATTTATTCCATGTCTCACAAAACCATAACCTCCTTAACATGTAATAAAGAAAGCTCCAACTAATTGAGTCATAAGCCTTTTCGAAATCCACCTTAAAAACTAAACAACCCCTTATTCTCCTTCTAGTATCTTCAACTACTTTATTTGCCACAAGCACCCCATGAAGCATGTTGCAACCTCCAATGAAAACACATTGTCTTTCATCAATGATGGCCTTTAAAACTCCCTTCATTTTCTTAGCCAACACCTTAATGATTACTTTATAAATGCCAAAGATATAGGTCCCAATGTCATTCAAACCTAGTGGGTTATCTACTTTCGAAATCATAGCTATGAATGATGGATTCCCCCCTCTAGGAATCTTACCATGAGCCCATAACTCCTTCATCATCAAAATAAATTCATGCTTCAAAGCCTCCCGACATCTCTTCATAAAATTGAAGTTGAAACCATCTGCCCAAGACTTTTATCACCCCCACAATCTCATACCACCTCCTTAATCTAATATTCACTAAAAAAATTGACATAACTGAGAATTTGCCTCCACACCAATTTTAGGAAAGTCCGCCCCATCTAATAGGGGCCTTTCACCCAAGGCTCATAAAATCTCTCACAAAAGAACTCCTTGATCTTGTTTTTTACTCTAGTAGAATCCTCCACCGAACTCCCATCAATCTATAACCCTCTTCATTTATTTTTTTCCTCTAGTTAACCAAAGTGTGAAAGTACTTGGTATTTTCGTCCCCCTCCCTCACTCATTTAGATCTAGCTTTTTAATACATCAAGGAACCATGCCTTTTGGAAAGTTTTTAAAATTCCTTCATCATTTGTCTTGTACATTTTATCTCATCCTCTTATAAGCCTTCATCCTCATCTTTAACATCCAGAATATTGATGTTAACAACTAACTCCTCAATCTTCTTGTTTAATTCCTCATGCTCCTCCTTGTTCTAAATCCTTAACTCCTTTCTAAGCTGCTTCAATTTTTCCTTTTGCACAAAAGTAACCCACCCTTAAGCCTCTGATTCTTTCCACTTGGTATCCATTGAGAACCTTGGAGGGTTTAGGGCACCAACCAATCACCACATTCTTCATGACAATTGGGCAATGATGTGACAGATTCCTATCCAACACGTATTCCTCAGACACCAGGTACTTGTCCAGTCTACTCTTAGAATAAGAGTTAGACCTATACAGGTAAAACTCCTACCAATCAACGGAATATCTTCAAGCCTCATTTAAAAAATAAAGCTATTAAATGCTTCCATCTCCCTCCCACCTGTTGGATTGTTGAAGTTATCCCCTCTTTCTTCTAACTTTATAATTGAAGTTACCTTTCTTCCAAATACCCGTAATTCCCAAGAAACCAACCCCCGAGAAATGATCAGTGACATCAAAAACACCTTTTTCTCCAAATAGTTAATAATCCACCAGATGAGTTGATTGTTGAATGTTGGTAGAACTCCAACTATGAATCTCCCCAAATAGATGAACACACCGTGAACGAAATTGTTTCCAAATTAGTCTCTTGGAAACATGTCAATTGGATCCCTTTTGCTCTAATAAGGTCTCTAATCCTCCTCCAATTTATCCCCCCCAGCAAATATCTCATGTTGTAGCTTAGAACAATCATGAGCACATCTTGCCATCCCTTTCAATGTTGTTGTTTCCCAGGTCTAGTTTCTATCTAACATCTCTCATTCCCATTTCAAATATTCTTTCCTCCATTTTTCTTTATCACATCTCCCTGTAACCCCCATAACCTTTTTGCCTCAGCCTAGTCATCCTTAACAACCAAGGAACTGCTGTGGAAAGACCTAGCCTATCTTTATTTAGAGACTCAATCCCTCCTAAAATCTTTTAATTTTTATTTTTTGTACTTCCTTCCGCTTTCCCTTTAGCACCTATCCTATAGTTGTAACTGGGCCCTCCCCACCTTCTCCCACCCCTGTCTCCTTTTCATTTGTCAAACCTTTCGTCTTCTTACTTGCCGCTTTGTGAGAGCATGATGCCTCTGACCCTTTCCTACCCCTTCTGTGTTTCATTCCATCACACATATGTTCTAAACAGAGAGACCTCTGTTGTATCTGCTCAACAAATCCCAAAAAAGTGGATTTGTTTTTGAATTCTAATAGACCCTTCCTCCCCCACCTCCCTGCATACCATCCTTACTTGGCCCTCAGATTGCTTTTCTGTACCATCAGCATTAAATGCTTGACAAAGACTATCTCCATTACCCAAACTACCCTCCTTGCTAACGTCCACTTTCGTTTTTCCGTTCACCGTCGCCGGCAATCGATCACCCTCCGGTTTCTTTGTCCTCCATATCTTCCTCCTTACCTAGACACTCTGAAAAGCTAGATTTATAACCCCTATGATTGATGAGCCATCAACTGATCTGAGTCTCTCTTCACCATAGCATGTGTCAATAGTAACCCTTTGTATTTCCATCTCCTCTACGATCCTCACTGTATAAGACCTCCCTTCAATCTCAGACATCTGGTTGTGCAAATATTTTTGTAAAGAAAGTGTGAATAAGAACTCTGGCATACTCTAAATTTGTCATGTTTAGAGTATCCTCATCCACTGATAGCATCTCCCCCATTATCTCTACCATATTTTTAAAGCATTGTGGATTCCAGATATGGAGTAAAATGCCAACATGTATCCTCACCTTTTGGTTTCCTGTGGCTTGCTCTAGAGACCACGGTACAATATATTCAAATATCTCGTTAAGCCACTCCTTTGCTCCGTCAATCATGTTCTTCAAATCCTCTCCCACCAGAGGACTCAATAAGACTAGGTTATCCCCTAACCTTCTCGTAGATACTAAGTTTAGTCCTTCCATGAAAAATAGCTCTTGAATACCCTCCCTTTGTATAGAGACATGTGTTCTTTAACCACTCCAAATGAGTTGCCTCCACCATGATGACTTGTTCATGTCTGTCACCCTTTCTGCTGGTTTCACCAAAATGTGTTTTCCTCTAAATCCGTCACATGCAAAAAATATCTGGAACCTTGTTGCTTTGGACTTGACTTAATTATAAATATAAATATATACACATCTAAAAGCAAAGGATTAAAGTAAAGAAGAAACTTTTCTATAACCTAAACAATAGTTTTATGTCTACAATACACATACAAACATATGCAAAAATCTTTGTGTCATAAGAAAAACTAAATGCTTGCACGTTAATGAAAATAAAAGTTGAATTATTTGTGTCATTAGCTATGAGCCGATCAAATCTCCTGAATGAGAATATGTACACCATGTCCCGGTTCTACAATCATTCTATATGCCGGAGAATGCCTATAACTAGGAGACAAAGAGAAGCTAAACTTGGAGATGATAAGTGCTAGCACAACCTTCAATTGAACCATTGCAAAGTTCTTTCCCAAGCACAAGCGGGTACCCAATCCAAATGGCACATAAGCATGTGGAAACCTGCAAGCCTTGGAGACACCCTCGCTAAACCTTTCTGGTTTAAACTCATTTGCATCTGGTCCCCAAATTTCAGGATCTCTATGCAGTGTTGGGATCAGAGTCCATAAACAAACGCCTTTAGGAACATTGAGGTTTCCAATTTGGATATCTTCATATGCCTCCCTTGAAACAAAGGCTGCTGGTGGGTATAAACGTAGCACTTCTTTAATCACCATAGCCACCTGTAAACAGCAATCAACCAGAATGAAAAGGGTTTATAAAGTGTCAAAAAATGTGAAATCAAGTGGGATTTGAGGCAAGTTCTTCCTCCTTTAGAGAGGGAGAGTACATTTGTATGTAGTGAGGAAGAAAATGGTTTATTTCTTAGTGGATTGTCAAATTTTAACATGATAAGCTTATGTTCATAACTTTTGTTTATCTTTTTTCTTAGTAAACAATAAATAGGTACATTACAAAAGAAAAAAAGTAATTTCAAAAGTATATATGTATATGACTTGACTTGACCTTTGTTAACATATATAGAACATGTTTGGTTTGCAGTTGTGAAATTACGTTTGAGGCAAAAGTAATTTTGTCAACAGATGAGTACTGTTGCTTTTGCATTCGTTTTACTTTTATCAATTGGATATGCATTGGAACACACGCATCGTAGCATTTTCAACTGCAAACCAAAGATACACCCAGTCTGTTGTCTAATAGAAATTAAACTTAGTATAACATTAGGGATCCATACTAACATACAAATACAACAAGCTAATATAGTATAAAAAAAAATACATATT